>NC_092392.1:34420127-35670127 GCF_030028105.1 Mobula birostris | reverse complement strand
GTACAGTCGACGTTTCAGGCCGAGACCCTTCGTCAGGACTAACTGAAGAAAGAGCTAGTAAGAGATTTGAAAGTAGGAGGGGGAGGGGGAGATCCAAAATGATAGGAGAAGACAGGAGGGGGAGGGATGGAGCCAAGAGCTGGACAGGTGATTGGCAAAAGGGATATGAGAGGATCATGGAACAGGAGGTCCGGGAAGAAAGACAAGGGGGGGGGGAACCCAGAGGATGCGCAAGGGGTATAGTCAGAGGGACAGAGAGAGAAAAAGGAGAGCGAGAGAAAGAATGTTTGTATATAAATAATGGATGGGGTATGAGGGTATGAGGGGGAGGTGGGGCATTAGCGGAAGTTAGAGAAGTCAATGTTCATGCCCCACCTCCCCCTCATACCCCATCCATTATTTATATACACACATTCTTTCTCTCACTCTCCTTTTTCTCCCTCTGTCCCTCTGGGCTTCCCCCCCCTCCCCCTTTTCCTTCTCCCTGGGCCTCCTGTCCCATGATCCTCTCATATCCCTTTTGCCAATCAACTGTCCAGCTCTTGGCTCCATCCCTCCCCCTCCTGCCTTCTCCTATCATTTTGGATCTCTCCCTCCCCCTCCCCCTCCCACTTTTAAATCTCTTACTAACTCTTCCTTCAGTTAGTCCTGACGAAGGGTCTCGGCCTGAAACGTCGACTGTACCTCTTCCTAGAGATGCTGCCTCGCCTGCTGCGTTCACCAGCAACTTTGATGTGTGTTGCTTGAATTTCCAGCATCTGCAGAATTCCTCGTGTTTGCGTTTTTAAATAAGTGGCAAGGTTGCCACCCAATGAGCTACAAGGCGTGGAAAGGAACAACTACTAAAGGACATGGTAGTTACTTACACTTTTGACTGAGGTCACAGATCATCAATGAAAAATAATCCTTCCTTGATTTTCAATATTTTGCATGTGAAGGAAGACTTTATACTTGAAAGATTCTTCACAGCAAGTGCAGAAAGTTGAACTATGCCAGTGTTGGGTGCAACATGCAGAGCTGGATATGTTTTCTCAACTATTTCTTAATGTTTTCCCTGACATTTCATGGAACATGTTCCAATATCCGAGCTTTACTTTACAAGTCATGTTCGGGATTTGTGATTTGACAACTCATTAGCAAGTTGCTGGCACCTCAGCCAGAGTCACACATTCATGTGTCAAATTCTGATGATACAGGGGTGACCCTCTCCCTTCCCAGCCACACAGACATCCTTTACAAGAGTCTAACTGATTAAAGCTGTTTCATATGATATGTGGGATTGCTTCACCAGAGCGTTTGCACGGTTTGCACTGCACAACAGGATAAAAAGACAATTTTGTACAACAGCCAATTACCATAAAAGAAAATCAAATCTTTAATAGTATTGGTTTGGATATATCTGAGAATATCAGCCTGTTCCATTCACCTCAGAATGATCTTTTTTTCAGTATGTGTTTCTGGAAGCAGGAGTAATTAGGGTATAAAGCAAATATTTGACAAGTGTGTTAAGCATTTTATTTCACAAAATCTGAATTTCCTTGCTCTTTAATGTATTTTATTTTTATCCGTGAATATATCTCCACTTTTGTAATTGCTCTGCCTCGGGCAAATATCGTGAAATTATATCAGTCAATTTAAAATCAAAAACACAGGAAATTCTGCAGCTGCTGGAAGTCCACAGTAACACACACAGAAATGCTGGAAGAACTCGGCAGGTCGGACAGCATCCACGGAAAGGAATAAACAGTCAACGTTTTGCCCTGAGACATTTCTTCAAGACTGGAGTGGAAGAGGGAAGGTGCCTGAATAAAAAGGTGGGGAGAGGGGAAGGAGGATAGTTAGAAGATGATAGGTAAAGTCAGGTGTGTCAGAAAGGTGAAAAGGCTCTAGGTAAAGGAATCTGATAGGAGAAGAGAGATGATAGGGAAAAGGAAGAAGGAGCACCAGGGGGAAGTGATAAACAGGTGAGGAGAAGAGGTAAGAGGCCAGAGTGGGGAATGGAAGAAGAGAGAAGGGGACGGTAATTTTTTTTAACCAGAAGGAGAAATCGATGTTCATACTGTCAGGATGGAGGCTACCTCAATGGAATATGAGGTGTTGCACTTCCACCTTGTGAGTCACCTCATCAGGCCACTGATTAATGGCCTTTCATCAGAAACCATACTTCTGGAATGTGCAAGATAATGAGAATTGATGAAAATAATAATAACTTCAATATCTAACCATGCCACTTACAGGTTTCAAATTGTTTTCATGCATTAATATTGTTTCAAAGGTTGTTGTGTTAGCAAACGACAGCCATAATTTGTACAGCAACATCCAACAGACAGCAAAAAGATGAATGGTCATCCAGTACATTTATAGGTGGTAATGGTTATAGGAGAAATGACGATCAGAGTACCAGGGAACTTAAATTGCACTGTACAGTAGCAGAAAACCAATGCATTGCAAGTGCATCTCAAATTCTTTCCCATTACAAACACCACATGAATTTATTTAAAAGAGATGATTCAATACTTCTACCAGAATGCCAAATTGAGAAAACTGAGATGAAGCTCAGGATATAATTTCAGGATTTCTGAGAAATCTATGCTCCATTCAAACACTGCAAATGGAAACACTCCCATCGATCTGAAGCAGCAACTGAGATCTTGGTATAAAGTTTCATCAGAATGAGGCCAGTTGAGCTTCCAATTAATGGTCATTTTTGTGTGAATGTGACTGTTTGCACAGAATAGTTTGTGCTCAGAAATCTTCACTATTGTGCTGCAACTTGGGAGAATAAACTTGGAAGTGGCTCTACATTGGGAAAATATATCATGATGCAAGAACTGAACAATTTACATATGGATCAATAAAACACTAACTTCACTCCATAAGATTAATGGGAGGAAACAGAGTAACCACTACCACTTAATACTTCACTGCTGATGTCTATTCAGTGGATATTTCTGAGAGAAAAAAATATAAATAACTGTTCTATTGGCTTCCTTCACCTATTCATCTGCTGATGAAAAAGATATAAGGTGATAAACTGATTATGTGCTGTGATTACGTTATGGACTGTTCGTACTTTTGGCCAGAATAAAAGGCACGAAAGGTTGCTAAAGCTAAACAATAACAGCTGCAAATGTGAATATGTTAAAAGGATCATTCATCTCCTCGGACTCTTCATTTTCACAGTCTTCTTCCCAGAGCAGATGTCAAACAAGCCTAACGAAGCAACCTAATAAGAATGGCTGCATCTATTTTACATGTGTAAGTGAATGCTTGAAGAATAAAGTAACATTAAGGTAAGGCTTGCAGGTGTACTATTTACAGTGATATTTGGGATAAAGGGGATTTATCTTGTGTGTGTTGATAATGAGGAACAAGGCTAAGTTTCCGTGAAGGATGCAGCCAAATTGAAGCTGTACAAAATTAGTATTGCTCTTGGCCAAGTATCACAGTTTAATGTACATTAGATATGTTTGGTAGCCCCTTGATAATGTTGCTGGGCTACAAGTCCGGAAATGCTGTGTTGAAATTCCATCATAGCTATTTCAAATATCTGAAAATCTCACTAATAAATTTTCTGGGTATGCACCAGGAAAAGAGAATGGAAACAATTTGAGAACTGGATTGAGGAGACGTTCCAGTGCAAGAAAAGGCTCAGGAGAGGTTGTATTTCCTATGTCAACTCAGGAAGTACAACCTGCCTCAGGAGCTGCTGATTCAATTCTATTCAGGAATAATCCAGTCTGTTCTCTGTTTGTCCATCACTGTCTGGTTTGGATCAGCTACCAAACAAGACAAGAATAGACTCCAAAGAACCGTCAGGGCTGCGGGAAGGATTATTGGTATGAAGCTGCCCTCAATCCAGGACTTGTATGCATCTAGAGTCAGGAAGCTAGCAAGCAGCATCATTGTAGATCCATCACACCCTGGACATCACCTGTTCCAACTCCTTCCTTCTGGTAGGCGCTTTAGATCACTGTATGCCAGGACAAGTAGGTACAAGAACAGTTTCTTTCCGTAAGCCATCAGTCTTATGAACACTTGAATTTTAGTCTACTATAAACTAAGTCCACCTGTACGAACACAGGTATACCGCATTGTATATAGTTCACGATTATTTGCACTATTGTTTTGTTTGCTTTTTGATTCTGTACAGCCAAAGCTCAGGGAAACCAACATCAAATTCCCTGTATGTGTCCACATACTTGGCGATAATAAAGGATTCTGATTCTGATTCTGAAATCCAAAAACCAGGAGCTGGCATAGCAGTGCCAGAGACATCTGTGGAGGGCAAAATGCAAGCCTATAGTGGTGGGATGTAAATGTTTTTCTGGCTGCTCACTCTGCAGAACCTACTCTCTCCTTGGCAATACAGAGGCTGCAAAGAAAAGAGTGATCAGGACCATCACAGAGGCTGCTGACCGAGCCTCCAGATGGCTATGGATCAAAAGGTGTGACCCGTGGACCAGTGCAGCTGGGACCTGGGTGAGGGTGTCTGATGTTCAAAGACACAAAACACCCGGTGATTCCAGGTTATATCCGAGATATCTCCCATTGCATCCTAGAATGTATCGCAGCATCGATTGTCATAGATTAAACGGGTTGAACAGACAAGTTTAGAGAAAGGAAGCAGAAGTCAGATCTCCATTTATGTTATTTATTGTTTGCAATCTCAGGACAAATGGGCTGAGCAGTTACATCGAACCAGAGGTGTTCAGCAGCTCAGAGAACAATAGTGGATAAAGAAAGAAAGTTAATGTCTCAGGTTGATGAACTCTCTTTTAATCTGATGGAAGTACAACCACCCAACAAGTTAATTGTTTCCATTTCCTTTCCTGATGCTTTACTGCTAAAATTTTCCATATTTTCTGGTCTTATCTCTGACTCCCAGCATACGCAGCATTTTCTTGGATATGAAATTCTGTTCTTTCAGTCAGCCAAGCACAATTCCTTCATCATTATTTTCCTGCTTTTGAATTTGATGTCTCATGGCTACCTCCAAGTCTGTGTTTTTAATTTTGATAATAATCTCTTCTGTAGAACCTTGTACAATTTCTTGGATCTAAGGTGTCTATCATCTATAGATATTCGATTATTCATCTTATTCAACTTGATCTACTCTATGCTATCTCCTTCAATCAGCACACCTTCTTCTTTTTGAGCAGAGCTTCAGGTCTGAGAATGATTTGTTTCTACTTTAGTTTTATGGATTCCGAGGTAGCTGATGAAGCCAATGTGGGAATTTAAGGGGTTTTAAGTTCATTGTTATCATGTCAGATGCAGAAGTACCTTTTATGCCTGGGTGGCGGGGTGGAGATATTTCTCTACCAAAGGAGGGGCATCTCTCTCTTGGGCAAGGTGAAGCATCTGCTTAGGACCCATGATCAGGGTCATGTGAAGCCATGGGAGCAGCTGGTGGATAGTCATATAAGCAGCTGGTCCTGGTTATGCAACCACCTGACACCAGTCAGACAATCTCTAACAGTATTGATAATGTCCTATAAAGACACTGCCCAGAAGAGAGCAATGGAAAACCATTTCTGTAGAAAAATTTGCCAAGAACATCATGGTCGTAAGAGATGAAAGATCATAAATGTCCACATCATAACAAATGGTACATAATGAACAGACCTTATACGCACAGGTGTAAATAAATACTTCCTTGCAGTGGCTTCACAGAAACAGAAACCTTCACATGAAAAACATAAACATAAATTATACACGAGAAAGCACACAATTAAATTTTTAAAAAGTTTAATGTACTGCAAAGTGCTCAAAATGGTCACAGTGTTGTTATACTATAGTAGTGATTAGGGTTGTGCCGGCTGGTTCAAGAACCAAATGGTCGAAGGAAAATAGTTGTTATTGAAGCATTTTCAGTACGCTGGATGAACTCAGCAGGTAGGGTAGCATCAGTTAGAAAGGATGAGTCGACGTTTCGGGCTGGAACCCTTCGTCAGGACTGAAGAATGAAAGATGGGGAAGGATTTGAAGGATGCTTGTAACTTCAGTTAAATGTCTTTCAAATGAAGCTACAAGCATTCTTCAAATCCTTCCCCATCTTTTATTCTTCAGTCTTGACGAAGGGTTCCGGCCCGAAACGTCGACTCATCCTTTCTAACTGATGCTGCCCGACCTGCTGAGTTCATCCAGCGTACTGAAAGTGTTCCTTTAATCACAGTATCTGCAGATTAATTTGTAGTTGTTATTGAACCTATGCGTGGGATGTCAGATTCCTATACCTCTGTCTGATTATAGATGTGAGAAGATGGTCTGGTGCACATGGTGGGGATCTTGATGATAAATGCTTCCTTCTTGTTGCAACACTTCATGTAGATAATACCAATGTTGAGGGCAGATAAGGCCGTGTTGTATTGGACTGAGTCCACTAATCTCTGCATTTAGTTATGCTCTTGCTAATTCGAAATGTCTTATCAAACCATGAGGCAACTAATTGGGATACTTACAAGAATACATCTATAGAAGAGTATGGAAGTATTTGGTGGCTTGTTGAACTTCCTTAACACTCTAAAAAGGCAAAGTTGCTCATGCACGTTCCTCTTGATTGTAGCTATGTGTTGGGCACTGGACAGATTAACCATTGTGTTAACAACCAGGAATTTAAAGCTACTGATTCTCTCCACTGCTAATTCCAGATGTCTGCCTTCCTTCCCTGTCTTGGTCATCAGCTGAAGTTTTACTGACACAGAGTGTGAGGTCATTGTTGAAATACCATAGGGTCTTTCACAACTGGGGCAAGGAGTAGCAGACAATGTGAGTTTGAACTGGTGGATGTCTCTTTGTGATTTTGATGCGTGGCTTGAGGTTCTAGTATCAATAAATCTATAATTTAGTAGAAATCTATAATTTGTAGTATCCTTCTTTCCTACTTTGATCAATTAAGAACCAGAGGTGTTTGGGAGACAGTGAGGATGTTACACTTCATCAAAGAAGTTCTTGGCACATCACTGAGCATATATTTTTTGATAATCTTCTCCCGTGGCAGAGCTTGGAAGAGATAACTGTTCCAAGAGTTTGATATCAAACAGAGCCAACTGAGTGTTTAAAGTGAACTGATGTTAGGATATTAATCTAGGAGAGGACACTGAGGTAAATTGCATGCGCTTACAGTAAATTTAGAGGACTTTGTAGAATCAATTTTGGTGATATTCTTCCAGTTTCTCCTGCTGGTAGTTCAGGAGTAGATAAGAGGGAAGTGATTGCCATTACCTGGTAGATCATGAGCTCTGTATCAGATATGAGGTCTTGATCTTCAAATACCTTTTCCCTCAAAGTAACTAAAGACTTTGTTGAATAATTGAAAGTGATGAAGAATTTCAACACTGTGTCCAGCTGAGAGGTGACTGAAAGATGGGAAGTGTCCATGTCTTCCTAGGAAGACCTCCTTGAGAGCCTTGTGGCTCTTGCTGATCTGAACTATGGGATCAACATGCACTAAACAGCACACCCTGATGCCTTCAGCATTATTTTGGAGGATTTCAACTAGGCCAGCTTAAAAAAGCCACTAGATAATTACTATTAACAAATCACTTGTAGTACCATAGTACCAGAGGAAAGAATACACTGGACCATCAAGAAGGCCTACCACGCTATTGCATGACTATACTTCAGAAATTCTGATCACCTGGCTGTATTGCTGCTCCCTGAGTATAGGCAGAGATCAAAGACTACAGCACCAGTAATAAGGACCAAGAAAACCAGGTATGACTTGCTGAGGGCTACGTTAAGAGCGAAGAAACAATAACGAGTGAGGTTGGAGGAGACATCGGATGCACATCAACTCTTGCAGGGTTTGCAGAACATTACTTCCTACAAAGTAAAACCCAATAGCATAAATGGCAATGATGCTTCACTACCAAATGAGTTCAATGCCCTCTATGCCTCGTTTGAAAGGGAAAATATAACTATAGCTATAAGATCCCTGCTGCACCCGGTGACCTGGTGATCTCTGTCTCGGAGGCCGATGTCAGACTCTTTTAGGATAGTGAATCCTTGCAAGACTGCAGACCTTGAATGAGTACCTGGTAAGTCTCTGAAAGGTTGTGCCAGCTAAAAAGTAGAAGTATTCAAGGACATTTTCAACTTCTCACTGCTATGGTCAGAAGTTCCCACCTGCTTCAAAAAGGCAATAATTATACTAGGGCCTAAGAAGAATACTGAGAGCTGCCTTAATGACTATCATCCAGTAGCGCTTACGTTCATGGTGATGGAATGCTTTGAGAAGTTGGTCACGGCTAGAATGAACTCCTGCTTCATCAAGGACCTGAACCCATTGAGATTTGTCGATAGCCACAAAAGATCTAAAGCAGATGCAATCTCAATGGCTCTTCACACAGCGTTAGATCACCTGGACAATACAAACGCCTATGTTAGGGTTCGGTTCATTGACTATACTTGAGCATTTAAACACAATCACTCCCATGCTCCTGATCAATAAAGTACAGAACCTAGGGCACCGTACCTCCCCCTTCAATTAGATCCTTGACATCCTAACTGGGAGACCACAATCTGTGTGGATTGGTGATAATATCTCCTCCTTTCTGAAGATCAACACTGGTGCACCTCAGGGGTATATGCCTAGTCCACTGCTCTACTCACTCTATACCCTTGACTGTGTGGCTAGATATAGCTCAAATGCCATCTATAAATTTGCTGATGATACAACCGTTGCTGGTAGAATCTCAGATGGAGATGAGAGGGTGTAGAGGAGCAAGATATACCAACTACTGTGCGCAGCCCTCCAGTGAAAAATGATATCGTATCTGTTAAATAGAGTCCGTGGACAATTCTGATTTGATGGAGAATGGACGTGAAAGCACAGAGGAACATCTGGAGAAATTTCTGAAATGCTCGTTCGCTGCTGTCGTTACTGTGTGGTTGGGAATCTTTCGGAGGGTAGGTCTCAAAACCCCCAGCTTTGCCTGCTGTTGGCGACCGAGGTTGAGGTCGAATCGTTCAGACGGAGATAGCGCTCGGTATTCGGTGTCAGAGAGCTGATCAGAGCTTGAAGTTTTCGGATGACTCAGAGTCGGACTGTGGTCGGCATGGCAGGGAGAGTTTTTCTTCCTTCTCCCGTCTGCATGAGATGTGGGACATTTGAGAGACCTTGAACATTTACTGTGCTCATGGACTTCTTCATCAAGTTATGGTATTGTTGCACTGTTGTAACTATAAGTTATAATTATGTGGTTTTGTCAGTTTTTTCAGTCTTGGTCTGTCCTGTGTTTTGTGCTCTCACACTGGAGGAAATATTGTATCTTTTCTTAATGCATGCATTACTAAATGACAATAAAAGAGGACTGTGTGTCTTCATAATCTAACTAATTGAGTGGTGTCGCAGCAACAACCTTGCACTCAACGTCAGTAAGATAAAAGAGTTGATTGTGGACTTCAGGAAGGGTGAGATGAGAGAACACGAACCAATCCTCATAGAGAGATCAGAAGTGGAGAGGGTGAGTAATTTCAAGTTCCTGGGTGTGGAGATCTCTGAATATCTAACCTGGTCCCAACATATTGGTACAGCTCTTAAGAAGGCAGGACATTGGCTATATTTCATTTGGAGTTTGAAGAGATTTGGTTTGTCACCTAAAACTCTCAAAAACTTCTATAGATGTGCAGTGGAGAGCATTCTGACAGACTGCATCACTGTCTGGTATTGGGGGGAGGCTACTGCACAGGACTGCAGGAAGCTACAATAAGTTGTAAAATTGGTCAGCTCCATTTGGGTGCTAGCCTCAGAAAAGCAGCACCCATTATTAAGGACATCCATCACCCAGGACATGTTCTCTTCTCATTATTACCATCAGGAAGGAGGTACAGAAGCCTGAAGCACACATTCTGTGATTCAGGAACAGTTTCTTCCCCTCTGCCATACGATTCCTAAATAGACATTGAACCAATGAACTCTATCTCACATATATATATATAGAAAATTTCTGTTTTGCAGTATTTCACTCTAACTATTTAATATATATATACTGTATATGTACTTACTGTAATTTATTTACTCATTATTTTTTTCTTTCTATATTATCATGCATTGCATTGTACTGCTACTGCTAAGTTAATAAATTTTGAGACACATACTGGTGATAATAACCCTGATTCTGATTCTGCAGTAGTGAATAGTTGGTGGAGGATCTTGGTCATTTGGACATTGAGTGTAAGGCCAAATGTCCTGTAATCTTTGATGAACAAGTTGCCAATTTCTTGGAGTTTACAAATTAAAATGTCAAGAGTATACTACAGTTCGACAACTGAACATTAGATAATCCTGATTTTGATGTGTAGGTTGAATGGGTTCTCATTATTCTTGAAGATTAACTTCATTCCTTCAGGGTATTTGTTGGAGGTGAAGTTCAGCATTGTGGCTACATACATTTTCTGAAGTAATGTCATTATTATTATTATTATTTGCTCATTCCACGGACAGCTAGCAATTTTACAGAGATTTGCAAATAAATTGTCACCAACCAAAGTTGTGGCCATTGTTTCTAACCAACTATTTATAATCACACAATTAGAAATTCTAAGGACAACTTCAATCTTGCTCTCAACATATTTATTCCAATCACCCTTCTCATTTTCTGAATGAGATTTTTAGGCAGTTGACTTTTTTATTGAATTACATTATTTGTTTTATTATACTGCATTTCTAACCTATGTATAATTCATGATACTCTCCTTTTCACAAGTGTCCAGGCCATTGATAATGCACCTTGCAATGATGGGAGAGAATTGTAAAATATTATTCTGCTTTCATTTGTATCAGTAAAAGCCTCTTCAGTTCACACAATTGATTTTGCTCTGCTGTTCAACAATGTTCATGCGTCTGATTAAAACTTATTAACCATTGAACGATATTCTGCCACCAGTCCATGCATAAAACAAAATTTTACTACAGAATTCAAAACTGCTAAGAAACATTCATGAAAGATAACAGAAATGGTTAACATGTAAGAAAAATAAAGGCAGATATTCACCCAGCTGTCAAGTTTTTTGCCAAGTTCCAGACAATTCTTTTTTCCCATGCATCTTTGTGTTAGGATCATTGCTTGAGAGGTGGGCTTCTACCCTAGGAGCCTCCCTGAATTTTGTCCTCTTTATTGCTGATTTCTCTCTTGAATATTTCTGAATGTTTTCCACTCACAGGTCATTTCAGTAATCACATGGATTTTTTCCAGCAACAAAGAACCATGGTGGCAAAAAAAAAAAAAACACGTTTATGGTTTAACCTGATAATAATTCATGGAGCTGACAGATACTTTCCTGCTAACACCCTCAACAATTCAATGGTAAGCCTCCCTGGAGAAAGGATCATGTTTGCAAACCTAACTGCCTCTGACTTGTAAGCAAACATCAAAGACTTACCACTGTTTAGCTGGAATAAGAATAATCTGCAAGAATAATCTGCAAGATCTTTATTCAAATAATCCTTTAGTGGAGACTCTACTTGATAAATGTAAATTAAGTCATAGTTATAGTGTTATGGTGTTGTAGAATCAGACTGCAAGGCCCATCAGCCCAACTTGACCATACAGTCCAAGTTAGGCTTATTTGCCTGCATTTGGCCAATATCCCTCTAAAGCTTTTTTGTCTGTATACATTACTGTACAAAAATCTAAGGCACATATATATAGCGAGGATACCTTAGACTTTTACACAGTACTGTATCTTTCCAAATGCCTTTTAACATTGTAATGCACCGGTCACTATCAATTCCTCTGGCAGCTCATTCTGCATACCCACTACTCTGAGTGAAAATTTGCCTTTCTCCATTCAACTTGGACTTCCCTACTGTGTGTAAAAAATACTATGATCATTGACTTTGTCTAGAGCGCTTATTATTTTACAAATGTCTTAAGTCATCCCTCAGCCACCTTAACTTGAAGGAAAACAGAACCATCTCATCCAGTTTTGCTTCATAATTCAAGACCTTCAGTCCCAGAAACAACATCACTTTCAAGAAAAATACATAATTGTATCTTTTGGTTCCTTTATTCCACAATATCCCCCAGGGCCCTGTCATTCACTGTGTACGTCCAGCCTGAGTTTAACTTCCCAAAATACGTCACTTTGCTTTTGTCTGAACTAACCTTCATTTCCATCATTGACACACTTTCCGGTTGATCTGGATCCTGTTGTAACTTTATGCAACCTTTATTACAAATCAATACATGACCAATTGCATTAATGGCATTAAGCGGCAACTTGATTAGTGCAGCTCTGATGAATATCATCAAATATTTCCCTTTAGGACTATTACAGCTGAAATCCAGTCACAACCATGGGTACTTCAGTAGGTAACATCAATTTAAGGTGCTTAAAAAGTCTATCAATGCTCAGAATTGATAATCCTCAGTCAGCAGACGTGGGTCATGAGTGCAGTTCCCTTCTAAGAAAACAGAATTAGGAATGCCATGCCGTTCTACAGGTACAGTTGAAACACAGAGACCTTAGAATTCCACTCCTTCCTGGCGAATGTACTGTCTTTGGAAAATAGAATTGAAGACATCAGAGCAAGTTAGCTGTACCAGGTACACATCATGGACTGCTGTGTACTCTGTTTTACGGAAAAGTGGTTCACACCCGCAATTTCAAGTGTAGCACTGCAGCCTGATATCTTCACCATTCTCTGCAAAGACAAGACAGCTCAATTTTTTTAAAGGCAGAGGTGGTGGATATTATACTTTACAACTCTAGAAACTAATTGAAAGAAAAACAAAGGAGCTGGGGTACTTGTCCACTTAGTTTTTCTTTCCTTTTTTTTAGTGAGGTACTCACATATGACGTGGTTATGTAATGACAAATGCCATTCACATATAACCACTAATGAATTATGCAAACAAAGAAAGCATGCTTAATCAAACAATGTATTTACAATATTACTCAAATATTACTGAACTATTAAATACACTACAATGGAGTATCATTGTGATGCACAAACATGACGGTTCTATCTCAGTCCTGCTCACCCAGCCTGGAACATCTACAGCACAGTGTCGTCCATTTTATCCGACAAGGCAGTTTTTTGCCATCATCCTGGTCGTGGTGTACATTCCACCTCAGGTTAACACATCTTGATGTCTTCCCCATCATTGCAGGAGATTTAAACTGAGCAGGCTTGAAGATGTCTCTGAACAACTATCTCCAACATATCATCTGTGGAAGCAAGGAGCCAACACACCTGACCACTCTTATACCACATTGAGAACACTTACCATGTCATCACACACCCAGACTTTATGAAGTATAATTACCTGGCTGTACTTCTACTCCTGGCATATAGGCACAGACTAAAGACCGCAGTACCAGGATGCTGGCTGGATTAGAGGGCAGGTACTGAGGTTGGACAAACTTAGATTGTTTACTCAGGAGTGGCAGAGCTGAGGGGAGATATTAGGAATGTTTATAAGATCCTGAGAGGCATTGGTCGAGAAGGCAATATTTTTTCCCAGAGACAAACTGTCCATTACCAGAGGGCGTGCATTTGAGGTGAGAGGGGTAAGTTCTAAGGAGATGTGCTGAGCACGATTTTTACACAGAGAGTAATGGGTGCCTGGAACATGCTGCTTGGAGTGGTGGCGGAGGCTGTGTTATGATGTCTCTACGTCATAACACAATGGGTGGTTCACCCAGAACAAGAAATGGTGCGGGCGAGCTTGTCGCACGCGTTGGGTCTGGAGCAAAAGATGTTGCTGTAGATAAAATCATTCTAATGTTTTTACCCACACTGTTCCTCTTTGCAAAGAACAAGGATAACAAAGGCAAATATGATAGCGCTACTCAAGAGGCTTTTAAATAGATAAATTAGTGTGCAGGAAATGGAAGGACATGGACATTGCATAGGCAGAAGTGATCAGGGCATTTGGGCATTTGGGCATTTGATTCAATGTCCTCTACTATTCTATGACATTTATACTGTCATTTGAAGAAAAAACAAATTGCAATAAACCATGTTTTCTCATTTTGATTGAATCATAGTCAGGGAGACACTAACTTGAACCCTGTTCCTTCCTTCCTCACACAGTGCCAAGAATAAGTCTTATGATATGAATATAACAATTCATCTTGGAATTATTGGTGTTGGCTCTTTGACTCTTGGTTCCTGTGCTGGCACTTTGCAATGAACTTAATCTCATATTCCAGCTTTTCTGATTTCCTTACATACTAATCTCCCTTAAGCACTTGGCCCTGTTACCTTCTCCTATGGAAATTGCTTCTATGAAATCTGACTGCACAGCTTTTTAGGTGTGCATTAAAGACCCTAATGATTATTTGTGTGAATCAAGTTCTTCTAATTTCCCTTGCATTCCTCCTGCCAATTATTTTAAGTCCATGGCCATTGGCTTCGGACCCACTTAACCCAGAGATCCAGGAGCTAATTAACCACAAACACAAGGCATTTTTGGATCAGGGATTTATCTCATCTCAAGGGAAAATGAACAGCCCTCCAGGCATCTGAGCACCAAGGTTCAACTGGAAACCTGTGACCTTAGGAACAGATGGTGGGTGGAAACAGAGCAGGAGGTCCAACAATTGACAGATAAACCAAAATATGTGTGGGTTCTTCAGCACAGTCAATATTGCCCATGGGCCAAACACCGAATGTGTCCTACAGTGAAATACACAAAGAAAAGACAACTTGTTAAGGAGACAGAAGGACTGAATGAGAGGGGGAGGGGAAGCTTACTGCAATGAGCACTTTGAAGAAAGTTTCAATCATATCAGCCATGTGTCTGCCCTTGACAAAATTGCCCTTGTTGTCATCACACACCAGACTATTCAGTCCATCCTTGCCATTACTATAGACTAACAAGGACTTTCAAGCTATCACTCAGAAGGCTGCTTAAAAATTACAGGATTACAGGAAACATACTAGCATGGATAAAGCAGTGGCAGATTGGCAGGGGACAAAGAATGAGAATAAAGGGAGCCTTTCTGGTTGGCAGCGGTGGTGTTCCATGGGGGTCTGCTTCTTTTTACGGTATACGTCAATGACTTGGATGATGGAATTAATGGCTTTATTGCAAAGTTTGCAGATAGGAAGATAGGTGGAGGGATAGGTAGTTTTGAGGAAGTAGACAGGCTACAGAAAGACTTAGACAGATTGGGGAATGGACAAAGAAGCGGCAGATAGAATATAGTGTTGGGAAGTGTATGGTTATGCACTTTGCCAGAAGAAATAAAAGGACACAACATGTTCTATATAGAGAGAAAATTCAAAAATCTGAGGTGCAAAGGGTCTTAGGAGACCTTGTGCAGGATTCACTAAAGGTTAATTTGCAGGTTAAGTCAGTGTTGAGGAAGGCAAGTGTGATGTTAGCATTCAAGAGAACTAGAATATGAAAGCAAGGGTGTCATGTTGTGGCTTTATAAAATACTGGTGAGGCCTCACCTGGAGTAATCTGAGCAGGCTTAGGCCTCTTATCTTAGAAAGGATGTACTGACATTGGAGAGACTTCAAGGAGGTTTACAAAAATTAGTACAGGATTGAATGGCTTGTATATGAAGAGTGTTTGATGTCTCTGGGCCTTTATTCACTACAATTCAGAAGAACAAAGGGTGACCTCATTGAAAATTACTGAATGGTGAAAGGCCTTGATAGAGTGGATGTGGAGAGGATGTTTCCTATGGTGGGAGAGTCCAGAACCAGATGACACAGCCTCAGAATAGATGGGCGTCATTTTGAAACAGAGATGAAGAGGAATTACTTTAGCCAGAGGGTGGTGAATCTGTGGAATTCATTGCCACAGGCAGCTGTGGAGACTAAGTTTTTACCTATATTTAAGGCAAAGGTTGACAGAGTCTTGATTGGTCAGAGCATGATGGGATATGGGTGAATGCAGGAGATTGGGGCTGAGAGGGAAAATGGATCACCCATGATGAAATGGCAGAGCAGACTCGATGGGCCAAATGGCCTAAGAGCCCATATGCCAACCAATAAGAAAAAAAGTTCTTGGGAGTGGACTATATCCTTGATGAAGTTTCAAATCTTGTTAAATGGGAATTTCTGATACAAGTCATAACATTCTTTTGTACAGCTGCAAAGAGGAGGACAAGCCAAGGGCTTTAGATTGCCAATATTGTGGCAATTTTCAAGAAAGGTAGTTAGAAGTACATGAAGCAATATATGGTACTATGCAAGAGTCTTTGACACTTAAATATAGATTGGGTGCCTGAGATTTTTGCACAATACTGTGGCTGTCAATGTGGAGTGGAGAACGAGTTTGTAAATCTGCCAGGAGCAAAGGATGTTGGGAATGTCAACGGTGGAGCGCTGTGGGCAGGATGTGGGGTAGTTGGCAGAGGAGTACCAGGGGCAGGGGATGGGCACAGATTCTGACACACCCAGAGACACCAACCAAGATCATTTGATTCCAAACAATTGCTTTATTGATCATTATAGAATGTTTCTGTGGTGCTTCCTGCTCCCTCCCCAAACATAAAATTACTAACTAATGGAAAATGATGCTGTGATAGAAGACCAGGCATGAATGGCAGAGAAGATCTGAGGAGCCAAATAGGATAAGTCCTACTACAATTTCTTTTGTCCTTTAATTCAATTAAAGGATCCCTGCTACCAGCCACAGAGAAAGCCATTTTCAGAGTCCTTCTCAACTGTCTCCTTTCAGTGGCTGAAGGGATGCCTGTCAAATTGCAGGGTGGATTCCACCTAGGTGACACATAAGGAACATCATTTTCTCCATGCAGCATCTCCAAGATGAATGCAGGCAGCAGAATTGACCCCGTACATACAGTCTTTTGGGACTACACAATAGTTCCTGGTTCTGTTCATGAAGAAGGACTATAGATTTGGCTTTTTGATGAAGGTTGTTTCCATTATACGTTTACCTTCAATATGTTTTTAAACAATGGATACAAACAGAGCCATCTCATTGCAGATTGTTGCATCAGTAGCCTAGCATACTTGCCAAATGTTTTTCACCAAAATACTTCACCTTACCTCCAGCATTTTCCCCACTAGGGTGGAGCTGGTCTACAGGATAGATGGAAAGCTGTTCACCTGGAGAGTTTCCTGTCTTATTGGACCACTTCTTTTCACATTGTATATCAATGATTTGGATGAAGGAATTGATCGCTTTGTGGCCAAGTATGTAGGCGAGACGAAGATACGTGGAATGGCAGGTAGACTTCAGCAAGCAAAGTGTCTGCAGAAGGGCTTTGACAGATTGAGGGAATGGGCAAAAATGTGGCAGATGGAATACATTGCAGAGAAGTACATGGTCATAAGAAATAAAGGCATGGACTACTTTGTAAATGGGGAGAAAATACAAAAATCAAATGTGCAGAGGGACTGGGGGTTCATCGTGCAGGTTCAGTCAGTGATAAGGAAGGCAAATACAATTTTAGCATTCATTTTGAGAGGACTAGGATACAAAGGCAAAGATGTAATACTGAGGTTTAGAACACATTGGTCAGACCACACTTGGAGTACCGTGTGCAGTTTTAAGAAATGATGTGCCGATACAGGAGAGGATTCAGAAGGGGTTCACGAGAATGATTCCAGGAATTAAAGTGTTAACAAATGAGGAGTGTTTGATGGCTCTGGGCCTTTACTCACTGTAGTTTAGAATTAGGGGAAACCTCATTGAAACTATTGAATATTAAAAGGTCTGGATAGAGTGGATTTGGAGTGAATGCCTCCTATTGTGGTGGATTATAGTACTAGAGGGCACAGCTTCAGAATTGAGGGCTGTCAATTTAAAACACAGGTAAGGAACACCTTTCTTTAGCCAGAGCGCTGTGAATCTGTGGAATTCATTGCCTCAGATGGCATATAGGCCAAGTCATTGGGTATATTTAAGGCAGAGGTTGATAGGTTCTTGATTAATCAGGGCATCAAAGGTTATGGGGAGAAGGCAAGAGAATGGGGTTAAGAGGGATAATAAATAAAGCATGATGGAATGGCAGAGCAGACCCTGTGGGGTGAATGGCCTAAATCTGCTCCTAAGTCTTATGGTCTTAGCTAAGATCACTTTAACCTCCGTCCTTGAGCTACAGTATCTGAATGATGCTTGTGTATATATGTATTTGATGATTCAATTCCACTTCACCGTTGATGCCTCACTGATAAGTGGAACAGGCCTTACACTTAACATTTGCAAGACAGCTCACCCTGCTGTATAGACTGCCTTCTGACAATAAACTTCCATGACAATGTCCTGGGCTATTTACTCTGTCCCAGGAGCCACTTCCCACTGAAGGAAGATGTTTATTGCTTTCTCAGCACCAGCACACCCCTTGAAAGTCTGGCTCCATCTGACACCATGTGAGCTGATAGGTGACTGAACCCAAGTTCAGAGGAACCACAAACTCCCATGTTCAGACAGAAACAAGAGGTTATTCACCAGAATTCCATCTGAACTTCAATGGCTTCACTGAATGACACCGCAAGATGCATCTGTCTTGAAACACACATACAAGGACCCGGCGATGAGCGCTAAACAGGGGTCCACATTAAATAATCATAAAATGCGGAAAACCCCTGTCAGTCACAATTAACTTGAAAGGATTATACAGTGAACACAAGGGTTTAATTACTCTAGATAAGACAACAATGACCAAATACAGGAGCAAGGCCGGCAGGGCTCATGACACCTGGAGCAATACAATGGCATCCATTGGCAATTGTTCAATGATTATAATGTGAAATCTCCAGGATTGTTCTTTATCATGCAGCTTTCTTCTTCAATACCATGGATGGGGTGGTGTTAATAAAATAAAAATCATTAGCACCTTCATTCTTTGAAATTTTCGAGGAAAGCTGATAGCAAGCAGAACAAAAATTAATTTTAATGTAACAGATTAATGTTTCTTACATTAATGGACACAGTTATTTTTTAAAAGTGGTAATATTTACAATATTACAAACAGCATCCATCATCAGCGACTCCTACCACCCAGGCCTTGCTCTCTTCTCACTGTTGCCAACTGGAAGAAGGTACAGCAGCCTCAGAACACACACCACCAGGTTCAGGAACAGTTATTACACATCAACCATCAGGCTATTAAACCAAAAGGGAAAACTTTACTCGATTTCACTTGCCCCATCACTGAAATGTTTTCACAACCTGTGGACTTACTTTCAAGGGCTCTTCATCTCATATTCTTGACATTTATTGTTTATTCATTTATTATTATTTCATTATTTTTGTATTTGAACAGTTTGTTGTCGTTTGCACACTGGTTGAATGACCAAGTTGGTGTGGTTTTCATTGATTCTTTTATGGTTATCATTCTATTATGGGTTTTTTGAGAATATCAGCAAGAAAATAAATCTCTTTGAACATTGAATACATAGCATCATAATTAATTCATCCTCAACTGGAGGAACTAAATTACAAAATAACCAGATCACAGATTAACAAATGGAAAATAAATTGTGGTGCTCACGTTCTTCGAGTGCTGTGTTGAAATTATGACACGTGTACCAAAAAAAGACTGAGGTAACATGCCTGAATGACTGGCGTCCTGTCACACTCACCCCAATAATAAGCAAATGCTTTGAGAGGCTGGTCAAGGATTACATCTGCAGCTTGCTACCACCCGAACTGGACCCTACAATTCGCCTACTGACTCAACCGATCAACAGATGACACAATAACCACAGCTCTACACACCATCCTTACACATCTGGAGACAAAGCATGCTTATGTAAGAATGCCGTTCTTGGACTACAGTTCAGCATTCAACACCATAGTTCCATCCAGTCTCAACAGGAAGCTCAGAGATCTCAGCCTTGATCCTGCCTTGTGCAGCTGGATCCTAGACTTCCAGTCAGATCACCATTAGGTTGTAAGAGTGGACTCCCTCACCTCCAACCCTCTGACTCTCAATACAGGAGCCCCTCAGCGCTGAATACTGAGTCCCATCCTTTACTTCCTGTATACCCATGACTGTGTCGCCACCCACAGTTCCAATCTGCTAATTAAATTTGCCAATGACACTACATTGATTGACCTTATCTCAAACAATAACGAGGTGGCCTACAGAGAAGAAGTCATCTCTTTGACACAGTGGTGTCAAGAAAACTACCTTTCCCTCAATGTCGCAGAAACAAAGGAACTGGTTGTGCATTACAGGAGGAATGGAAACGGGCTAAACCCTATTGACATCAATGGATCTGGGGTTGACAGTGTAAACAGCTTCAAGTTCCTCGACACCAAGGACCTCACGTGGTCTGTACACACTAGCTCTGTGGTGAAAAAGGCACAACAGCACCTCTTTCACCTCAGAGGGTCCAGGAAGTTTGGTATGGACCCCCAAATCCTAAGAACTTTCTACTGGGGCACAATTGAGAGCATCCTGAATGGCTGCATCACTCACTTAACTGTAGGACTCTGCAGAGAGTGATGTGGACAGTCCAGCACATCTGTAGTTGTGAACTTCCCACAATTACAAGGACAGGTGTGTAAAAAGGGCCCATAGGATCATTGGGGACCCAAACTATCCCAACCACAATCTATTTCAGCTTCTACCATCTGGGAAGCGATGCCACAGCATAAAAGCCAGGACCAATAGGCTCCAGAACAGCTTCTTCCACCAGGCCATCAGACTGATGAACTCACACTGATTTGAATGTACTCTATATTACATTGACTGTTCTATTTATTATAAATTATTATAAATTACTATGATTGCACATTGCACATTTAGATGGAGACATAACGTAAAGATTTTTATTCCTCATGTATGTGAAGGATGTAAGAAATAATGTCAATTCAATTCAATTTGAGGGGAGGAGAAGATGGCAGCGCGATGCAGCACACACGGCCAGTCCGAATGATATTGTATTTGTTAAGTAGGTACCGTGTACAATCTTGATTTGATGGAGACAAGCACAGAGGAACATCTGGAGAAACTTCTGAAATGCGCGGCTACTGTGCGATCGAGAATCTCCGGAGGGGAAGGCCCCACATCCTTGGCTTTGCCTATTGCTTGATGGACGGGGATGGGGTCGAAGTGCTCGGCAGAAGTGGTGCTCGCTGGTCGGAGGCTCGAAGTTTACGGACGGACTCAAGAGTCGGCTGTGGTTGGGTGCTTCCAGGGTGCTGCATCGGCAAGTTTGCAGCACTGGAGGTTCACGGCAGAGACAGTTTTTCTTCCTTCTACCGTCTGCGTGAGATGATGGGATTTTCAAGAGACTTTGAGACTTTTTTTTTTACCGTGCCCATGGTCTGTTCTTTATTAAATTACGGTATTGCTTTGCACTGTTGTAACTATATGTTATAATTATGTGGTTTTGTCAGTTTTTTTTTGTCTTGGTTTGTCTTGTGTTTCTGTGATATCATACTGGAGGAACATTGTATCATTTCTTAATGCATGCATTACTAAATGACAATAAAAGAGGACTGAGTGTCCTCATAATCTAATCTAATCTAATTTATTATAAATAGAGTACAAACTTAAATTAAAGCATTAGAGAATTTATGCCATACACTTAAGAGTAACCGAATCCTAGGTTAGGTAAAAGGTATTTACAGAAATCTAAAAAAGGTGGGGGGGGGCTCGCCCTCCCAAATTTTAGATGTTATTATTGGGCAATTAATATTCAATACTTAAAATTTTGGTTACGAGATTTGGATGTATCTTTAAATCCACATTGGGTAAATCTCGAATGTAATTCATTACAAGGGTCTTCTTTGGGTTCGGTTTTAGGAACTTTGCTTCCTTTTATTTCTTCTAAATTGTATAAACAAATGAATAATCCAATAGTTAAGCATACTTTACGTATACGGTTTCAATTCCGAAGATCTTTTGGGTTCAATCAATTTATTTTAGCAAGTCCTATTATTTCCTTTTTCAACCTTCCACTATGGATCAAGCTTACTTTGATTGGAAAACCAAAGGTATAGTACGTTTTCGTGATTTATTTTTGGATAATTGTTTCATGTCTTTTGATCAACTTTCTAATAAATATAATTTACCCAGATCTCACTATTTTAGATACCTGGAGATTAGAAACTTTTTAATTACTGCTTCTCCTAATTTTCCACACTCATATCCAATGGATACTTTGGAAAACATTTTAGATCTAAATCTCTCTCAGAAAAGTGTTGTAGCAATTATTTATAACATAATTCTGAATTTATGTCCTGATGTTTCCAATAAAATTAAAACTGATTGGGAAAGAGAACTTAAGATTATTATACCGATTGAAAAATGGAAAAAAATTCTTCAATTGGTTAATTCATCCTCTATATGTGCTAAACATGTATTGATACAGTTTAAAGTAGTGCACAGGGCTCATATGTCCAAAGATAAACTATCTCGTTATTATTCTTATATTAATCCTATATGTGATAGATGTCATTCCGAGATAGCCTCTTTAACTCACATGTTTTGGTCATGTCCTTTGTTGGAAAAATACTGGAAAGATATTTTTGATATTATTTCAACGGTTTTGAATACAGACTTACAACCTCCCCAATTACTGCTATTTTTGGATTGCCAATGATAGACTCAAATCATTTAACCTCTTCGGCACGCCGGATGATTGCATTTCTTACTTTAATGGCTAGAAGATCCATTTTGCTGAATTGGAAAGAGATTAACCCTCCTACTGTATTTCACTGGTTTTCACAAACTATGTTGTGTTTGAATTTGGAAAAAATTAGAAGTGTGGTTTATGACCCTTCCATTAAATTTGAAAAAACTTGGAGGCCATGTATTCAGCATTTTCATATGATATAATTTGACCATTTCTAAACACTTCTCTGTACTTCTCTGTACTGTTGGTTGAGAGGAATGGAGTCGTCAACACTAAGGTTTTCTTCTCTTCCATTTTTACATTGTTAGAATTGCCCAAGTCTTTTTAGTTTAGTTGACTAATTCTGTTTAGTTTGTTGTCTTTTGGGGTGGGGTTTGTTTTTTTTTCTATTTTTTTTCCTTTTCATGATTTTTCTCCCGTTTTTTTTTTGTCCTGTATTATTCATTGTTATCCTACATGATTGGAAGTTTTGTCAATTTATACTATTTGGTTTTATAATTACTCATTTTAAGTATAACAATGTATTTCCAACAATTTTGTATTATTGCTATGTTATGTTTATATTTTATGAAACTAATAAAAAGAAAGAAAGAGTAACTGGCACTCGGAATGCTCTGTGCAGGTTTGATCGCCACGCTATAGGCAGAATGTGGTTACACGAGAGAGAGTGCAGAGGATTCATATAGTTGTTGAGTAGACTAGAGGATATTAGTTATGGGGAGAGATTGGAAAGGTTGGGTTTGATTTCCCTAGCGCAGAGGTATCAGAGTGG
The DNA here is from genome assembly GCF_030028105.1 of Mobula birostris. Taxonomy (NCBI): domain Eukaryota; kingdom Metazoa; phylum Chordata; class Chondrichthyes; order Myliobatiformes; family Myliobatidae; genus Mobula; species Mobula birostris. The sequence goes on along the minus strand of NC_092392.1, from coordinate 35,646,824 downwards.
TAATCAGATGGATGATGAGAGGAACAGATAGGGTTACCAGAACATTTCTTCCAAGGTAAAGTTATCAAATGGGTGGAAATGTTATTTGAAGCCTGGTTCTAGAGGCCTATGGTGGTGGGATGAAGATATATCTCTACCAAAACAGTTGTAAGGCCCTGTTTCTCTCTGCTAGCCTGCAGGTCACCCTTGGGGAAGGTGTAGCATCTGCTTAGCCTCCCAGTCAGGGTCACATGTAGTCATGGCAGCAGGTGGTGGTTGTTTGTATGAGCAGCTGGTGAATATCACAAGTCCTGGTTACGTGACCACTTACACTCAGGCAGGCAATCTCTGAAGAGTATTGATAATGGCTGGGGTCATCTGTCTTGTAAAGACACTGCCCAGAGGAAGGCAATGGCAAACCACTTCAGTAGAAAAATTTGCTAAGAACCGTCATGGTCATGGAAAGACCATGATCATCTATTTCAGAAGGCACAGCACATAATGAACGAGCAAAAGTTACCAAAATCGAGGTGGCATGGATTTAAAGTGAGAGGAAGGAGATTTAAAGAGATATAAAAGAAATACATTTATCGCACAAGAAATAAAATATATTTTGAACTCTCTGCCAGAGGAAGTGGTGGAATCAGATGCCACTGAGTCAATTAAAAGACATTTAAGTTGCCATTTATATTGGAAAACAAAGGAGGATAACATCTTAATGAGGTGAAATGAGATTTAAATAATTAAATAAAATGTTTAGTATGTACATGGTAGGCTGGAGAGCCCATTTCTGTGCTGCACACTTCTATGATAAGATTGTGTATGTCTATGACATGTATAATCGAATATCTTTGGGAGCTGGTAAGGAGCAGGTACTGTAGGCTTGCCTGCCTATTGTTTCACCTCCAGATGTTTATTCCAATTGGAACCAATGGCACCAAGTATCAGAAGAGATTTTAAGTGATGTTCAATACTGCAACAGCTGTTTTGTTCTGGCAACCAACAACTAATTTCTACCTTGAGCATGTTTTTGTTCCAAACATTGCACATTCGTTTTGCAAATGCAAATGTATAAATCCTTCAGACATATGACTGATAATTGTTTGGATACTCATTTGATCTGAATATTTTGGTAGAGGAATGCATCATTGGTCCAACAGTCAACTGCTGGGATATAAAGTCCAGCAGTGCTTGTGAGCACAAATGGTTAAACTGGCTTTTTGTCAGATTCAGCTCTTGAATTATGGATCGCCAGCAGTGTTATAAGAGCAAGCAGCACTTCCTGCTCTTCCATCTGGAGAGACACAATGGCAGGCCTTAGTGATTTCAATTATTCAGGTTCTCTAACTGGCCATAAATTTCGAGCTTCATTGAAATTCCATCTGTTTTATCTCTCCCTTAACCACTATATTTATTATTAATTCTAAATCTGATATGTGATCTTTGTTTACTGATATAGCTTATCATTACTTATGGAATTTTGTTGCTTGGCTGCTAAAAAATCAAATTCAAGTGGCTACCAAATTTCTTTGTACAGGATCAAAATTCAAATTTTAAGGTTCAAAGTGTATTTATTATCAAAGTATGTATACATTAAACAACCTTGATATTCATCTCCTTACAGCCAGCCACAAAGCAAAGAAACCCAAAGAACCCATTAAAAAGTAAGACCATCAAACACACAACGTGCAGAGAGAAAAAAAGAACAAATAGCACAAGCAACAAAAGCAAGCAATCAACACCCAGAATGACACAGAAACAAAGTCAGACACACTACAGCAAGAGCAAGTCACAGCCTCAGTTCAGCACAGAGCTGAGTAAATATTGTGGAGCATCGAGCAAGACAGGCCCAACTCTCATCTCTGGTCTCAGCATCCTGCCATTTCAAACTTGCCTAGTGTTTAAGTTGTCCAAACATTGGAACGTTCGTCGCTCTGGCTCCTGGACCCTGTCAATTTGATATGCTCTGGGCCTGGACCCTGCCACTGTGCTTCTACTCGTATCCAACCTTTCCAAATTGGTCTGGAGCTTTGAAAGAGTGTGACCCCTTGCCCACAGGAGGATGCATTCACATGACAATATCCCTCAAGACCTCTTGTTTTATTTTGTAGTACGCAGAAAAGAAACATAAATTAAAATAATACAAACATACACTAAGATTTGCTACTTGCCAATATTCCATGTAAATACACATCTGTGGATTATCTTTCCATGTGATAGTTTGTGTCCTTCCCTGAAAAGATGCTGCAGTAATAAATGACGGACTTGCAGCTTTATTTCAATGAAAGACAGTCTATTGCTACTATAGGAAAAGATGGGAAGATGGTTATGCTAGCATTGTTCTTCATTGACTGCACACATAAGCAGGAGGTCTGATAACAAGGATATCTGGGGCCGCACTGAAAGGCAGCTGTAGTTGGATTGGTTCATTTTTACATCTAATTGAAGCATATTTGGCATATATATGATATGCTGATTAAATCTGGAGGTTCAAGGTTCAAAGTAAGTTTATTATTGAAGTACATATACGTCACCATATACAACCCCGAGGTACATTGTCTTGCGGGTTTATTCAATAAATCCGTAGAATAATAACTATAACAGAATCAATGAAAGACGGCCCATATTGGGCATTCAATCAGTTTGCAAAAGACAACAAACTGTGCAAATACAAAAAGAAAGAAACAATAATGTCAATAAATAACGAGACCATGAGATGAAGAATCCTTTAAAGCGAGTCCATAGGTTCTGAGTAATAACTGTTCCTGAACCTGGTGTGAGTCCTGAAGTTCCTGTACCTTCCTCCTGATGACAGCAGCAAAATGAGACCATGATCTGGGTAGGTGGGGGATGCTGCTTTCCTGTGATAGCATTTCGTGTACATATGCTCAATGGTGGAGAGAACTTTATCCGTGATGGACTGTGCTATATTCACTATTTGTTGTCAGATTTTCCATTCGAGGGCATTGGTGTTTCCTTAACAGGCTGTGATGCAGCCAGTTGATATTGTCCCCACCACACACCGAATGAAGTTTGTCAAAGTTTTAGAAGTCATGCTGAATCTTGGCAAACTCCTAAGGAAGTCGAGGCATTGCCGTTTTTTCTTCGTAATTACACTTATGTGCTGGGCCCAAGACAGGTCCTCTGAAATAAACGCAGTTCAGTACAAAGACAAATAAGGAGGAGCACAATTTAATTTGTCTACCTCACTATCCATTGACTTTAATGTGGAGCTGTTGATTTTTATTTGCAGGCTCAAGAATATATTCTACATGAGCAGCTGGCCCACATATTCAAACAGAGGAGGTAACTGCAGAGCACTCCACAACATCACAGTTTCAGGATATCAAAATCAGGAAGCTGTTTGCTGCTGTACATCCTAGGCTGGTTGTCAGATTTTATCTGTGAACTACCTTGGGACCTTTTTACACCTTAGAAATGCATTGTAAGTATTTTGGTGCCACAGAGTGAGTGATTCCAAATGCTTAATGAAGAAGCCAAATAGGATCATAAACATGAGGAAGTCTGCAGGTGCTGAAATCTATGGCCACACACAAAAATACTGGAGGAACTCTGCAGGTCAGGAGGCATCTATGGAAAAGAATAGATTGTCATTGATAGATACAGATGTAATGTATCTTTAGCTCAGGGGTTCCCAACCTTTTTTATGCCTTACCATTAACCTAGGGGTCCGTGGTGCTCAGGTTAGGAACCCCTACTTTAGCTAGAAATGGATCTCCTGGTTTCATCGTCCCTGCATTCACATGCATTTATATGCTAAAGATAGCTGTAGTTCTCTCATCTGCAGTTAAACTGATTTGGTTATTAGGTGTCATCTTACAAACAATGTAAACACAATGAAAAATTAAAATTGTCATAGAAACATATTAAGACACTCATATTTCAGCAAGCAGGCTTTAGAGGTGATTAGGAGAATAGGCATCATTTAACTACAGTCATTGGAAGGATTCCTCAGTTAATAGTGTTTGAACATTCAGAAGTTGAGGATAGATCATGCTGTGACATGTTTACAGCACAATAGGAATTCAGAAAGAAAAACAAAGTTCTATCAGAGTGCTTAAGTCATGCTGCCATGCTCACATATTAACACACAGCAATGGCAGGAGGTTAGGCCGTTGTCATTCTTTGACAGATTTGTGTTAGTCCTCAAAGGTTTTACCAACAGTTATACTGAACAGCAAGCTTTGCCATTTATCTTAGATGTTATTTACTATTTTGTGATTGAGCAAAGCCAGCATGGAGAGCTTATCCCTTAGTTCTCTTAAGAAGAGCTACCTCCCACTGAGAAACTTTCAAATCACTGTCTTTTATTTTGGGTAAGATAATAATTATCCATCTCCAGAGATGTCAGTTTAATAAAATATCCTCTATTGTTACAGTTCAATTTTACTTTTGAGATTTGAATTACTACGTCTAACATTAAATAAACTAGCAGATTTTATGTTGCTATGCAATGACTTTACTAATATCAATGTACTGAAGCAGGAAGCGAACCAAGTAATAAGACCATAAGTTCATAAGATTTAGGCCATTTGGCCCATCGAGTCTGCTCTGCCACTTCATCAAGGCTGATCTATTTTATCTCTCAACACCAATCTCCTGCCTTCTCACTGTATCCTTTCATGCCCTGACTAATCGAGAATCTGCTTTAAATATACTCAATGACTTGGCCTCCACAGTCACTCTGTGGCTAAATAAATTCCTCCTCATCTCCATCCTAAAATGATGTCCCTCCAACCTGAGGCTGTGTCCTTTGCTCTTAGGACTCACTCACTATAGCCAATATCCTTTCCCCATCCACCCTATCTGCCCTTTCAATGTTCGATAGGGTTCAATAAGGTCATCCCTCACATGCAATTATTAATGCAAATATTAATTGTACTGGGATGTAAAACAAATATCTTATCATTCAGAGAAGGGACATGAAAAAGATGTGGAAATATAACATGGATATTCTATAAGCAAACCTCTGTCCCTCTGAATATACCTCTTGCTCATCCTCTGGGTCCCCCCCCCTTGTCTTCCTTCCCGGACCTCCTGTCCCATGATCCTCTCGTATCCCCTTTTGCCTATCACCTGTCCAGCTCTTGGCTCCATCCCTCCCCCTCCTGTCTTCTCCTATCATTTTGGATCTCCCCCTCCCCCTCCAACTTTCAAATCCCTTACTCACTCGCCCTTCAGTTAGTCCTGACGAAGGGTCTCGGCCTGAAACGTCGACTGCACCTCTTCCTAGAGATGCTGCCTGGCCCGCTGCGTTCACCGGCAACTTTGATGTGTGTTGCATGGATATTCTATAGTCTGTTTTCCTATTCATGAAGAGCTTAAATACTTATTTCTTGTAAAGAAGTCAGTGTTGCTCCTAAAGAAGGATACTTATTAGAAACTTCTTTTTAACCTTGTAAACTTTGCTGAAACAAGAGGGTAAATGAACTGGATTTAGTGAGATGGAAAATAGCTCTGTGTCAAAGCCAGTTCTGTTCAAGCAAAAAATGATCTTAGTGATGGAGGGTGTTTTTTCATCTAGGTGCTGTAACGATTCATTGCACAGAGATTAAGTGAGGATGTCACAAAGACTGAGAAAAAACTGAGACAATTGCCACCAGATTGATTCCTGGGATGGTGTGTTTGTCTTACGGAGAGAGGTTAAGCATACTAGACCTTTGGCTGAGTATTCAGCTGTCAATGTGGACTCACTGCGTAAACACTATCTTATACTGGGAAAAAATGAGAGGAGAGCTCATTAAAATGTATAAAATTGAATGCAAATCTAAACTTTGGCATCTAAAATTTTGACGAACTTCTATAGATGTGCAGTGGAGAGTATATTGACTGGCTGCATCACAGCCTAGAATGGAAACACCAATGTCCTTGAATGGAAAATCCTACAAAAAATAGTGGATATGGTCCAGTCCATCATGGGTAAAGCTCTCCCCACCATGTATGTGCTCATACACGAAGTGATGTTATAGGAAAGCAGCATCCATCATCAGCGGCCCCCACACCCAAGGTCATGCTCTATTTACACCGCTGCCATCAGGAAGAAGACACAGGAGCCTCAGGACTCAGACTACCAGAGTCAGGAACAGTGATGACCCTTCAACCATCAGACTCTTGAACCAAAGTGGATAACTTCACCCAACTTCACTTGCCGCATCCTTAAAATGTTCCCACAGCATATATTGCTTATTTATTTATTTTTGTATTTGCATAGTTTGGTGACTTCTGCCTTCTGGTTGAACACCCAAGTTGGGTGTTCTTTTGTTCATTCAGTCATGGTTATTATTCTATCGATTTAATATGTCCACAAGAAAATGAATCTCAGGGCTGTATATGGTGACATATATGTACTTTGATATTAAAATTTACTCTGGAGCAGCAGTATAGTGCAATACATAGAATTACTACAGTACTGTGCAAGTACCTCAGGCACCAGAGCTATATACATATGCCTACAACTTTTACACAGAACTGTACAAGAGAGATTGATTGATGTTTAGACATTAAGACAACATAGGGATAAGGGGTAAGAGCTGGGAACTGGCACTTGGGAGAAAACTTAGTCATGATCTTATTGAGTAGTGAGGAGTTCCCAAATATTTTGTATGCCATGCACCAAAGCCATTAAGCAAGGGGTCTTTGGACCCAAGTTGGGAACCCCTGGAGTGGAGGAACAGTCAGCAGGGGTTGAATGGTCTGTGCCTTCTCTGATTCTTATCCTCTAAGCCAGGGGTTCCCAACCTGGCATCCACGGACCTCTCTGTTAATGGTAGGTGGTCCATGACATAATAACAGTTGGGAACCCCTGTGCTAAACAATCTGGTTTTAGTGAGATGGAAAGTGGTTCTGTATCAGAGACTGATTCTGTTCAAGCAGGAAATTATGATAATAGTGTTGAAAGAGCAAAAATGTGCAGTTATTGGCAGTGACTGAATGTTTAGAGGCAAGGCTGAGTGCTCTGAATCCGGAGATTATGATCAGAAAATCATCAGAAATGTGTATTCAGATATAGTTTCATTTAGTTGAGTATACACTATTATGCAAAAGTGTTAGGGTGTCTGAGACATTTGCACAGTACTGAAGTAATTTTATGTTTTGCCCTGCACTGCTGCCACAAAAAAAGCAAGTTTCATGATTAATGTGAGTGATGATATATCTGGGTCCATATTGTGGACTGAGAGTGGGAAGGGGTCAGGGGAAGAGTATAGGGGAATCATGGTTAGGAAAGGGGAAGGGAGGGGGAAGCATCAGAAAAACTTTCTATAATGATCAATAAACTAACTGTTCAGAATTAATCAACCTTGCCTCCTTCTCTGCCACCTCTCCCATGGCGCTCCACCCTCACCATTGCCAACATTCTTTGTCCCGCCAGATTTACCAACTTGCTCTCCATTTCACATTGACAAATTCAGTTCTGTGTAAAAGTTTTAGACACTCTAGCTATATCTATCTATAACTATCTATCTATCTATCTATATATATACCTAAGACTTTTGCGCAGAACTGTATCAAATGAGTATATTTATTGTAAACTTCATCCCTTTGATTTTACGGCAAAGATGTAATTGTTAAGCACATTCTTACTGTCTGACATCTGTCTCATTTTTGCTCTCTCTTAGTGACATCCTCTGTTAATTGCTGTGCAATGAATCATTACCGAACTTAAATGCAAAAAAATTCTCTCATTTGATTTAAGTTCCAAAACCACCAGATATGTAAAAGAAAAAAACTTTTCTTGAGAATGCAGTACCCTTGTAAATATGGCTTCAGTAAGAATATGATGGCACTCTCAGAAGAGCAGAAGATTAATGAAGATGGGACAAAAGAATTGGACAAAGGAAAGGTAAGAGCCATATCCCTTGTGTTCTTGTTGCTGAAGCAAGAGACAAGGGACTGTGCACTGAAAGACACAGAAAAAGAAAGATATGCTCTTTTGTCCCAGAATGTCTGGACCTTAGGGAAGACTCTCTAAATAGAAAGTCTGCCTCAGAAAAATACTATACTTCATAAATGGATCACAATAGTTTCTTTAGATCTTAAATCATATTAAACCTTTACAAATTGAACTTAGATTTTGCCAAAAGAAAGTGACCTTTTATCCAAAAGGAATTTAATTACAGACAACAGGCTGAGGCTTTAGAAATGTTAATTTGAAAATAAAGTGGCATTTTATTATGCATGCTTGTGGAAAGGGCTCGACTATATTTCATTTCATTGTTAATTTATGTTTATGTCAAACAAAGATGACATTTGATGTTATTATAAGGCTGTATAAAATCAGTATAATGTTGTCATTCATGTTCAGTTCAGAAAAGCAGTGAAAGAGACAGACTGGCAAAACATAGAATAAGGGCTGAACCTCGTCTACCTAATGAAGTGGCCACCGAGGCTACGTTCATGGTCTTCTGCCGTTGTGGCACATCCTCTTCAAGGTTCGACGTACAATGTGTTTTAAGATGCTCTTCTGCTCACCATTAGTTGGAAGGCATGATTATTTGAGCTACTGTTGCTTTTCTTTCAGCTTCAAGCAGTCTGACCATTTTCCTCTAACCTCACTCTTTGATAAGGCATTTTGAGCCCACTGCATAACTTTTTGGTTTTCACACCATACTCTGTGAACTCTGGAGACTTGTGCATGAGAATCTCAGGAGATCAACAGTTTCTGAGATACACCACCCATCAGGCACCAACAATTATTCCATAGTCAGTAACTTAGATCACATTTCATTCCCATTCTCACGGTTGGTCTGAACAACTACTGAACCTCTTGACCATGTATGCATTGAGTTGCTGCCACATGATTGGTGGATAATTAGATGGTTACATTAATGTGCTGGTGTACAGCCAGAGAGAAGCAGCTGAAACAGTTTGTGGTCGTGATATTTAGCTAACAGTAGAACTCCTTTCCATTATCTCTCTCCCTCTCACTCTTAGCTGAGTTTTCATAAAGTTCATTAGATTATTGAAATATTATCAAGCCTAGTTGGGGTTCTTGAGAGTGACATAGCACGCAGTTGAACGATTATACATAGAACCTTTGTACTATTTGATTTCCTTTTAGATCTTTTAAATAGATAACAGCTTACAGTATTACAATATTTAATGTACAAAGTTCAGAAGTTGAAAGTATATTTATTTTCAAAGCATGTATACAACCCTAAGATTCATCATCCCAAAGACAACCACAAAACAAAGAAACACCATGGAACCCATTCAAAGAAAACATGAAACACCCAACATGCAAATAAAAAGAACAAATTGGGCAAAAAGAAAAAATGAGCCAAAAACACAGAATGAAAAGCAGAGAGTCATTGAAATAGTCCAGAAATGTTCGGTTGTATTCAGTTCAGTTCTATTTCGTGCTGTATCATTTGTTGATTGTAGATTGAGAAGCCCGTCCACCCTGGTCAAAATTGCACAAAATAGTAATAAAAAAGGAGTAACCAGAAACACATATAATATGAACTTCAGAGACAAATAGACATGTAGCTTACAATAATGTAAATATACTATAAAACTCACTGCTGGTTGTTTAACAAAACTGGTGGAATTCATTTAAATTAAATTAAGTAATGTATTTTTTAACATTATGCTCCCCAATATCTTTTCAATTTTTATTGTAATTCACAGATACCCATTATAATAGCTCAAGTGGCTTCTTTTATCATTGTCCAGCCTTATAAATTCCTAAACTGAACTGCTGATTCAAGGGAAACTAGTCATATCCATTTAACTCCCCATCAGCTGATTCAGTTCCTAGATCTCTCTGGCTGTTGTACATTCCAGCTCTTCACAGTGGGGCTGAAGACTTAATGCAGCTGTTTCATGAAATTGTGTCTCCTTGGCCAGAACCTTTTCGGTCATCAGCACTCTTTACAGATGTTGTTTACAGATCACATACTCATTCAGTAGTATAGACTGGCTTTCATAAATTGCACAGAATACTCAAGAGAAAAGAATGAGTGTTGAAAAAGAACCTCTACAGAAGCATTTGGTGGAAGGCAATAGCACTTAGGATATTTTTCCAGTTTTCTGTTTGACTAGGCCATCCATGTTCATAATTATTCCCTTCAGAATCAATGGAACTTTAAAGAAATTAATAAAACTTTAAAAACATATATTTATTAATTGTTTATCGAGCTACAGCATGGAATATGAACTTCTGACACTTTGAGCCGCACTGCCCAACAGCCCCTCCTCCCCCAACTTAATCCTAGCCTAATCACAGGACAATTGACAATGACCAATTAACTTACCTGTTGGAACACACATAAAATGCTGGAAGAATGCAGCAGGACAGGCAGCATCTATGGAAAAGAGTAAACAATCGACATTTGGGCTGAGACTCTTCAAGTCCATAGATGCTGCCTGGCCTGCTGAGTTTCTCCAGCATTTTGTGTATTGTTGCTTTGGATTTCCAGCATCTGCAGATTTTTTCTTGTTTGTGAACCTACGTGTTGGACTGTGGGAGGAAACCAGAGCACTGGAGGGAGAACGTACAAACTCCTTACTGGCGATGGCGGGAATTGAACCCTGGTCACCTATACTGTAAAGCGTTGTGCTAACCACTGTGCTAACCCAAGATTATATACCTAATCATTATACTCCATTCCCTTCCAAATGTCACCTTATTGTATCATTGTGGCTCACATTTTGAGCTTTGTTTTTCATCTTCTCAGGATTTGCATTGGTAAGTAACGCTGGGATTTCATAGCTCTTACGAAATCTAATAAGAAATCAACATTTTCCAGGAAAATTAATCACACAATTTCATCTGTGATTTACTTGCATTCAATGTCAATAGGGATGTCCTTGTTATATCTCTTTATAAAATACAGCCCATGAACTGACTGTGCATAGAATACAATAGGAATTTTTCACAGATAAGAGGTACGTAATTTCTTTTCAAGCATTTCATGTTCCATACTTACCCATGGTATCAAAACAAGCCATATACATTCTCAATTGTAAATTCAAGAGATTATGTGGATGGTAAAAATCTTGAGCAGCATACATAAAATTTTGGAGGAGCTCAGTAAGTTCTTTCTTCTTTCAGTTATTTCTTAACTTTTCATTACTAGTTGTAATGTGTTCTCAAATGCATTAATGGGCTCTACATATGCACAAAAGGGATTATAGTTTATTTGCAGGGCAGAACACTAAAGCTGTTTCCATTTTTGTGCATTAAAATTTGTGTTTGACTGCTCTCTCTCTCTCTCTCTCTCTCTCCTTCTGACCTGCTGCTGCCAGGGGAAGGGGCCTGCGTTTGAACAGTCTCTCTCCCCCTGTCACTCAATACTGCCGGAGGATGGTGCCAGAGTCTTCGGTCTTGTGCAAGGCTTAATTGACACAGTTTGTGTATTGTACTCTGCGGTTCATGTTATGATGTGTTTTTGGTTTCTGATTACTCCTTTTTCTTTGCTATTTTGCACAATTTTGATCGGGGGGGGGAGCTGGCTCTGCAGGCTGCAGTCAATGCACGACAGTGCTAAATAGAACTGAACTGAACATTCCTAGTCTGTTTCAATGGCTCTGTGGTGTGATGTTTTATATTCTCTGTCTTTCACTTGTTTTTTTTTCCATTTGCATGATTTGTTCATTTTTTTGTGTGTGTTGGGTGTTTGATGCTTTCTTTGAATGAGGTTCTGTGATGTTTCTTTATTTCATGGTTATCTGCAGGAAGGCAAATCTCAGGGTTGTATACTGCATACATACTTTGATAATAAATGTACTTTGAATCTCTTGTATCTTTGAAATCCTTCTCCAGAATAGGTGTCCCTGTCATTATTATGTTGTTTCGAAGAAGACACAGTGCATGTGACACACCCACAGACATGGCAGTGAGGTAAATACGACAATTGCATTTGTGAATTTGCACATGTCAGCTAATTATTATTTAATTGTGATGGTATTTAACTCCATACTTTTCGTTGTAGTGCTTGTCGAGGCTTGGACAGAGCACAGCAATGCTTCACTGCCTGTTTGCTTTTGGCCTTCCCTGAGAATTTGGACTTTTGAGTCAACTGACTTTGAAGACTAGCGGTATTCGTTTGATGTTTAGATTTTCTTTTTAGCCGCAGAGTAAGCTTCATTTCCCATTTGAGAGTTTTATTTAAATGCCCTATTTGGCCTAGCTTTTATTGTTTTGTTTTCCCTTTAACACTGTTCGCAATAAAGTTTGTGAACTATCGATCTGCTTCAGTGTCTCTCATTCCGCACTTGGGTCATATCTGAACCTAGCAACAACATGAATGTCCTGAACACCAGATTCACTATCTATCTAAATGTATAGATATATTACAAAGCTTTATAAAAAGAAAAGTATTGATTTTCTACATCATAGATATACTTCCAATGATAAATTACAAGTAACATACCAATAGGCGCATTTCACATAATTGCAAATGATTATCTCTTTTAAATCAATAATAACAATGACTCCAGCCTAGTCTTCCTGTCTTTCTTACAAGTTCCAGTAATGAATCTATGTTTTGACTTTTCATGAACATAAGTCTTCTGTCCATCTGTTAAACTTACTTGCATCTGGCAATGGAGTTGAAATTTGTACTGATTCTAAGCTGGACACAACCTCATGACTGAATACTTTTTTTTATATACAGCAGATCTACACGGATGCTATGGAATTTTAAGCAGTTCCTACCAAGTATCTGCTGATTACATCAATCTCTATTACCTTTCATTTGTGTGCCTTCAGTTGCCATGAGAGCAAAGAACACAGATATTTTAATTTTGCTTGAAATTGTATTGGTCTTGTTTCAAGTAATAACCCTCTGACCCTTTCTTCTTGAGATTGCACTTACTGTAAATGTTCTGAATGCTGGCTTTGCTACTCCATTTGAGGCAGATGATATGATATATTTGATATTGTTGCACTGGATAATGTTTACAGAGAAAAACATTCAAAACAGGGGAAATTGTCAGAAATAATAATTTCAAGCAAACTATTGCATGCACTTCAGAACCATGACATGACAACTTGACTGGTTGCTTCGCTGCCTGGTATGGAGAGTCCAATGCACAGGGCTGAAAAAAGCTAGAGGGCAGTCATCACCACCATCAAGGACATCTTCAAAAAGTAGTCAGCTGCTCTCTCTCTGCTGGGTCCATCTTTGTGTGGTCGAGACTTGCTGTTACCAGGTTCGGATATGGCCCAAATGCAGAGTGAGAGACACTGAAGCAGGTCGATAGTTCACAAACTTTATTACTGTTCATCATTAAGGATTCTCAGCATCCTGGACCTGGCCTCTTCTCATTACTACTGTCACAGAGGAGGTACAGGAGACTGAAAAGGCATACTCAATGTTTTAGGGACAGTTTTTTTCCCATCCACTATCAATTGCTGAAAGGTCCGCGAATCCGTGAAGGCTACCTGACTATTCTGCTCCCTGTTTGCACTAGTGATTCAATACTTCTTGTTGCAATTTAATGTAAGTTTTTATGTATTGCACTGTACCGTTGCCACAAAACAACAAATTTCATGACATTTCAGAAATCTGATTGTGATTCAGATTCCACTGGATGTTCAACAGTGGTACACAAGCCAATGTGTTTTTACTTCAATCCACTTTGTGACAATCAATTAATGCTAGAAATTGTCATTTAATGATTCAAGGTCACTGCATAAACAGGGCCACTAAACATAGCTTCCTGCTGTTTGCTGTCTTTACTATGGATTCTGCATGTAGAGAATAAAGTTTTGACAAAATATTTTCTCATGAAGTAGTTTGCATTAATGCACATTATTTAATGGTCTTCTGCTCACATAGCAATGGATTATGAAGATTATGGAATAATTTTAGTTCCTGGTGTGCTGGTCAAATTCTGTCCATCACTTCAATGTTTATTTACAAAGGCTTTGCACAATGGGTGTTCACTGACTGCATTTAACATGCAGAAGTCAGAGTGCTAGAGTTCTCATGTGGTATCTGCAACAGAGCATCTGCGAAGGCATTAGAGTCACAGAAAAGCCACCACACAGAAACAGGCCCTTCAGCCCATCTAGTCCGTGTCACTTAAACTGCCGACTCCCATTGACCTACACCATAGCTCTCCAAATCGAATCCACCACTTGGGTTGTCATTTCTTCCACACTCTCACCACACACTGAGCAAAGAGGTTTCCCTTAATGTTCCCCTTAAACTTTTCACCATTCACCCTTAATCAATGACCTCTAATTCTAGTCTCACCCAACCTCAATGGAAAAAGCCTGCTTGCGATTATCTTATCTATACCCCTCATAATTTAATATACCTCTATCAGAATCAGAATCAGAATCAGGTTTATTATCACCGGCTATGTCCTGAAATTTGTTAACAGCAGCAGCAGTTCTATGCAATTCATAATATAGAAGAAAAAAAATAATAATGATAATGAATAAGTAAATAAATTACAGTATACATATATTGAATAGAATAAAATCACGTAAAAAACAGAAATAATATATATTAAAAAAGTGAGGTAGTGATCAAAGGTTCAATATCCATTTAGGAATCAGATGGCAGGCGGGAAGAAGCTGTTCCTGAATCGCTGAGTGTGTGCTTTCAGGCTTCTGTACCTCCTACCCATAAGACCATAAGACCATAAGATATAGGAGCAGAAGTAGGCCACAGCGAGAAAAGAGCATGCCCTGGGTGCTGGAGGTCCTTAATAATCGATGCTGCCTTTCTGAGACACTGCTTCTTGAAGATGTCCTGGGTACTTTGTAGGCTGGTACCCAGGATGGAGTCGACTAAATTTGCAACCCTCTGCAGCTTCTTTCGGTCTTGTGCAGTAGCCCCCCATACCAGAGAGTGATGTAGCCTGTCAGAATGCCCTCCACGGTACATCTATAGAAGTCTTTGAGTGTATTTGTTGACATACCAAATATCTTCAAACTCCTAATGAAGTATAGTCGCTGTCTTGCCTTCTTTATAGCTGCATCGATCTGTTGGGATCAGGTTTGATCCTCAGAGATCTTGACACCCAGGAACTTGAAACTGCACACTCTCTCCATTTCTGATCCCTCTTTGAGGATTGGTATGTGTTCCTTCGTCTTACCCTTCCTGAAGTCCACAATCAGCTCTTTCATCTTACTGATGTTGAGTGCCAATTTGTTGCTGTGGCACCACTCCACTAGTTGGCATATCTTACTCCTGTATGCCCTCTCATCACCATCTGAGATTCTACCAACAATAGTTGTATCATCAGCAAACTTATAGATAGTATTTGAGCTATGCCTAGCCACACAGTCATGTGTATATAGAGAGTAGAGCAGTGGGCTAAGCACACACCCCTGAGGTGCACCAGATTTGATCGTCAGTGAGGAGGAGACATTATTACCAATCTACACAGATTGTAGTTTTCTGGTTGTGAAGTCGAGGATCCAATTGCAGAGGGAGGTACAGAGGCCCAGGTCTGTAACAACTTCTCAATCAGGATTTTGGGGATGATGGTATTAAATGCTGAGCTATAGTCGATGAACAGCATCCTGACATAGGTTTATGTGTTGTCCAGATGGTCTAAAGCCGTGTGAAGAGCCATTGACCTATTGTGGTGATAGGCAAATTGTAATGGGTTCAAGCCTTGCTGAGGCAGGAGTTGAGTCTAGTCATGACCAACCTCTCAAAGCATTTCATCACTGTAGATGTGTGCTACCGGGCGATAGTCATTAAGGCAGCTCACGTCATTCTTCATAAGCACTAGTATAATTGTTGTCTTTTTGAAGCAAATGGGAACTTCCACCCAGAGCAGTGAGAGGTAGAAAATGTTCTTGATTACTCTCACCAGTTGGTTGCAACAGGTTTTCAGAGCCTTACCAAGTAGCCCATTGGGATCTTCTGCCTTGCGAGGGTTCATTCACTTTAAAGCCAGCCTAACATTGGCCTCTGAGACAGCGATCACAGGGTCATCAGGTGCAGCAGGGATCTTTACAGCTCTAGTTATATTCTCCCTATCAAAGCGGACATAGAAGGCATTGAGTTCATCTGGTAGTTAAGTGTTGCTGCCATTCATGTTATTGGGCTTCGATTTGTAGGAAGTAATGTCTTTCAAACCCTGCCAGAGTTGTCGTACATCCGATGTCACCTCCACCCTCATTCTAAATTGTCTCTTCATCCTTGAAATCTCCTCTGAATCTTTTATGTTCTAGTGAATAAAGTTCTAATCTATTCATTTTTTCCTTATAACTCAGGTCCTCCAGTCCTGGCAACATCCTTGTACCCTTTCAAATATTTCCTGTAGGTAAATGACTGAAACTGCACACAATACTCCAAATTAGGCCTCACAATCGTCTTACACAACTTCAACATAACATCCCAGCTACTGTACATTACACTTCAATCTATGAAGGCCAATGTGCCAAAAGCTTTCTTTACAACCATTTCTATCTGTGTTCTGCTTGATATTTCTGTTCTTGAGTACAAAACCATCCTATGACAGAAAAATTTCCTGTTTTTGCTTCTTTGATGTTGTTATTGTACGTTGTGCTAATTAGGCACCTAACATCACTAATCCCAGTTACAGTAGTCGTTGCATACAGTCTGCTACTAGGATAAATGGTTTGCCGTGATTCCAAACACTATGTTGTATTCATTCTTGACTTGTGCATAATTGTACTTACTTTTGTGAGAGTGCGACAAACAAATTGGTTTTCCTTGTTAATAGTTTTTTTAGTTTATTTCAACACAAACAGCACAAAGACACATCAGCTACTAATTTCAGCTCATGCATAGGTTGTTTCATGAAAAAGAAAAGGTTCAATTGCTGAAGCTTACTTGCATTCATTATCTGCCGTTATTCTTGCTCCATAAGCCAGCCGGTGGTGTAGTGGCTTCCACACTGGCTTCGGAGACAAGAGGTCGAAGTTCGAATCCAGATGCGGCCTTGCATGCTTTCCATCCGTGCTGGATTGAGTGTTGAACTAGCAACTCAGCCTCATAAAAAAAAGACAAAAATGCTAACAAAAATGGCATGGTTGCTGCCCAATACGCCACGAGGTGCAGAACGGAATAACAATAATTCTTGTTTCACGTTACGTGCCTTTTCAGCTCAAGAATGCTGAATGAACACCATAGCAAGGTCTGTCAGGAATCAAGCATACCGTATTGTGTCTAGGAATGTGCCTAGTTCAATTGGATGTTCATTTCAGGATTTAGTGCTTTGTTTCCAGTGACGGGGTGGAGATGTAAGGAGGGGTAAGGCGTTCCGTCCCTCCACTAGCCTGCAGGTCACCCTTGGGCAAGGGGTATCACCTGCTTAGTCGCCAATCAGGGTCACGTGAAACCATGGGAGCAGGAGGTGGATGTTCGTATGAGCAGCTGGTGCATGTCACAAGTCCTGGTTATGCGACCACTGACGCCAGGCAGACAATCTTTGAAGAGTATTGATTATAGCTGGGGTCACTCATCTTGTAAAGGCACAGCCCAGAAGAAGGCAATGGCAAACCATTGCTATAGAAAAATTTGCCAAGAACAATCATGGTCATGGAAAGAACATGATCGCCTACGTCATCTGACCTGGTACATAATAAATGTAATGAAAGAGCAGTGCTTTGTTAATAGCCTCTACTATTTTTATCTCTATTTTCAGGTCATTGACATCAACCTTCCAATCAGTACACACAGCTTAGAATATGGGACTTAGACGGAACAGTACACCCAGGTCCACAGTGTCTGTGCTGACCATGACACAGACTAATTACATCTGCTTGCACATGATCTACATCCCTCCACTACTTTCATTTTTACGTATGCATCTGTCTAAATACCTCTTAAGTATCATTATCATATCTGCTTCTACCATCAGCCCTGACCCAACATTCCAGGCACCTAATCTCTATGCACATCTCCCTTAAAGCTTCCCTCCTCACCTTAAAGCTATGCCCTCTAGTATTCGACATTTCCACCCTGCAAAAGAGACTCTACCTATCCATCCTACTTCATAGTTTTGTAAATAAAAGTAAGCTTTTACTTTGCTATAACTTTACACAGTTTTCAAATAATGTCCTGAGTACTTTGTCCAGTATCAAAAGCTAACCTCTAGTTCACATTATGATCTGTTTCTGGTTTTGTTGTCTCTCCATTTTTTTTTTTGTTGCTATTTTTGTGTCATTTTGATCCGTGTGGACTGACCCTGCAGCCTGTAAATAATGGGAACACAGCACAGAATTAGGTTGAACTGAGTTGGACTGAATATGCTGGAGACTTTTGATAACTTTGCGGTTAATGTTTTATATTCTGTGTTTTTCACTTTTTTTTGCCGTTTGCATAATTTGTTTTTTTTTTGGTGTGTGTTGGGGGTTTGGTGTTTTTCTTTTGAACGGGGTTCATGGTTTTCTTTGTTTCATGGCTGTCTGTGAGAAGACGAATCTCGGGGTTGCATAATGCATACATGCATTGATAATAAATGTACTTTAAACTGTGAAGAGTTTGTGTTAATGAAAATCAACAAAAATATGCTGCTGGCTGCACAAAGAATGATGCACTTTCATCTGTTTAAGTTAGATTTGTAAATTACAACCTTGTGAACAAGTAGAACACACTGTATGTGCTAATAGCAAACTATTGCTGACTCTCTGTTGATGTTCATTCGTGTCTAGGCATAGTAACACCCTTCACTCTGTGAACTCTGCATACAAATGGGCTGAAGATATTGCTTATCATCTACAGTTTTATTTCATGTCTATGTGCTGTGTTAAGCACTCTATTTGTCCTAATGTTTGTACAATTTCAGCAGAGTAGGCTTTCAATTTAACAGTTCTTTCCGTCAATTATATCTGGCTGAATGTGTTCTAGCTGGTATCAGCTTATTATCAAACAGAACATCTGGTAGTAACAATTTACAAGTCAATGTGTTGGTTGTTAATTAATATCTTGACTCAAAATGTCTGTCTCCTTCCTATGTATAATCCCACTTCCTAATGTCGCTTACTATTTATAATTGCTACTGAAATTTCCTTTTGTCATTTGAGTGAGCCTTGATCTGCTGGCTGTCAAAATGTGACCTTTCTCTATTTGACACAAGTGGTACATACAAGCTCGATTTCGATGCTTAAGAGAAGTCTGCGTAGCTACATGGAAGGCAGAGGTATAGGCGGCTATGATCTGGGTGCAGGTTGATAGGTGTAGGCAGTTTAAGCGGTTCAGCATGGACTAGATGGGATGAAGGGCATGTTTCTGTGCTGTTCTTTTTTATGACTCCACTCTGTAACTGAAATACTGTATGTGGCTGTTCGAAATTATGGAGAATGATTACCATTGCCACGATAACATCTGCTAAATTAATCACCTCAGACTCAGTTTTATACTCTTAGACTTTGCAATGACACTCTGATTATGAACCAGGGTTATACTCATCACTTGAGATGGGTACAACCCACTGGCACTATCAGTTGCCACTTCCATTGAAACGGCAATTTCATACGAAATTTTCAATGCGTTCTCTAACTGTCTGAACTTGTTTAACTTCCAGTCCACCCACAAATCCGGTGCACAAGCACGATCTAATAATAAAGGAAACGTAAGCATTAGTTCTCCAGTGAAAAAAATGATCACACTAATTGTGTTTTGACCTTGTTTCAAATATTAACACGAGAAATTCTGTAGATGCTGGAAATACAAAGAATCATACACAAAATGCTGGAGGAACTCAACATGTCACACGGCATCTATGGAAGTAAAAAAACAGTTGACATTTTGTGCCAAGACCCTTCTTCAGGACAGAGAAGGAAGAGGGAAGATGCCAGAATAAGAGGGTGGCGGGAGGTAAAGGAGGATAGCTGGACAGTGATAGGTGGGTGGGAAAGGTAAAGGGCTGGAGAGGAAGGAATCTGATAGGAGAGGGAAGTGTCGCATAGGAGAAAGGGAAGGAGGAGGGGCACCAGGGGGAGGTGATAGGAAGGTCAGAAGATGTAAAAGGACAGGTGGGTGGGGGAGGGGAGATGGGCAATATAAGAAGCGGGAAGGAGTAGGGACATTTTTTTTACTGGAAGGACAAATTGATATTCATGTCATCAGGTTGGAGGCTACCCAGACAGAATGTAAGGTGTTGTTCCTCCAACCTGAGTGTGGCTTCATAATGGTAGGACAGGAATCAATGCATCAACATGTCAGAACAGGAATGGAAATTGGAGTTAAAATGTTTAGCCACCGGGAAGTTCCGCTTTTGGCAGATGGAGCAGAGATGATCGACAAAGTGGTCCCCCAATTTAAAATGGATCTCAACCAAGTAGAGGATGCCACATCAGGAGCACCAGACACAAAAGATGACCCCAAGAGATATGCAGATGAAGCGTTGCTGTGCCTGGAAGGACTGTTTGGGGCACTGAATGGAGGTGAGGGAGGAGGTGAACGGGCAAGTGTAACACTGAGGCCAATTGCAGGGATAAGCACCAGGAGAGAGATTAGTGAGGAAGAATGAATGAATTGACAAGGGAATCACGGAGGGAGTGATCCCTGTGGAAAGTGAAGGGGGTGGGAGCAAAGATAAGTTTGGTAGTAGGATCCCTGGTAAAAATTGGTTTGGTAAAATTATTTACCAAATTTATGTTTCAGATTAATAGTTTTCAGCTATTTCTAATTGCTTTGAAATAAATTAAATTTACAATTGCTTCATGACAATGATAAACTTATGACCACAGGATGTAGGAGCAGAACCAGGCCATTTGCAGTGCAAAGTTAAGCAATGCAAATAAAGTCTAGGACTCCAACTCCCTTTGTGACTGGAACAACACGCTCAAAATGCTGGAGATCTTCACAGATCATGCAGCATCACTGGAAGTGTATAAACAGTTGACATTTCTGGCTTCATCAGGACTGGAAAGGAAGGACGAAAATGCCAGAATAGGAAGGTGGGGGGGAGGGGGAGGAAGATCTGCCTATCTCCTACCCTGGCACCTCTGCTTCTCTTTCTCCCATTGTATACTCTTCTCTCTTATCAGATTCCTCCTTCTCCAGCCCTTTAACTTCCCACCTAACACCTCCAAGCTTCTTACTTCATCTCCCCTCCCCCACCCACCTGGCTTCACTTATCACCTTTTAGCTTGTACTCCTTCCCCTCTCCCACCTTCATACTTTGCCATCTTCACCCTTCCTTTCCCATCCTGATGAAGGGTCTCGGCCCGAGGTGTATATGGATTTCAGCAAGGCACTTGATAAGGTAACCCATGCAAGGCTTATTGAGAAAGTAAGGAGGCATGGGATCCAAGGGGACATCGCTTTGTGGATCCAGAATTGGCTTGCCAAAGAAGGCAAAGAGTGGTTGTAGACGGGTCATATTCTGCATGGAGGTTGCCTCAGTGATCTGTTCTGGGACCCCTACTCTTTGTGATTTTTATAAATGACCTGGATAAGGAAGTGGAGGGATGAGTTAGTAAGTTTGCTGATGACACAAAGGTTGGGGGTGTTGTGGATAGTGTGGAGGGCTGTCAGAGGTTACAGTGGGACATTGATAGAATGCAAAACTGGGCTGAGAAGTGGCAGCTGGAGTTCAACCCAGATAACTGTGAAGTGGTTCATTTTGGTACGTCAAATGTGATGGTAGAATATAGTAATAATGGTAAGACTCTTGGCAGTGTGGAGGATCAGAGGGATCTTGAGGTCCAAGTCCATAGGACACTCAAAGCTGCTGTGCAGGTTGACTCTGTGGTTAAGAAGGCACATAGTGCATTGGCCTTCATCAATCATGGGATTGAGTTTAGGAGCCGAGAAGTAATTTTGCAGCTATATAGGACCCTGGACAGACCCCACTGAGAGTATTGTGCTCAGTTCGGGTCGCCTACTACTGGAAGGATGTGGAAACCATAGAAAAGATGTAGAGGAGATTTACAAGGATGTTGCCTAGATTGAGGGGCATGCCTTATGAGAATAGGTTGCATGAACTAGGCCTTTTCTCCTTGGAGCGACGGAGGATGAGAGGTGACCTGATAGAGGTGTATAAGATGATGAGAAGCATTGATTGTATGGATAGTCAGAGGCTTCTTCCTAGGGCTGAAATGGCTAGAATGAGAGGGCACAGTTTTAAGGTGCTTGGAAGTAGGTACAGAGGGGATGTCAGGAGTGAGTTTTTTTACGCAGAGAGTGGTGAGTGTGTGGCACGGGCTGCTGGCAATGGTGGTGGAGACAGATACGATTGGGTCTTTTAAGAACATGGAGCTTAGAAAAATAGAGGGCTATGGGTAACCCTAGGCAATTTCTATGGTAAGGACTTGTTTGGCACAGTTTTGTGGGCTAAAGGGCCTGTATTATGCTGTAGGTTTATTTATGTTTCTATGTGTCTATGTTTCTACTGTACTCCATATGTCCTCACAAGTATGCAGTCAAATTCTGCTCTAGCTCCATCTACAAGTTTGCAGAAGTCATGACCATTGCAGGCTGGATCTCAGCTGACAATAAATTAGGAAGGAGGTAAAGAGCCTGGTGGAACATTGTCATGATAATGACCTTTCTCTGAATGTTAGCAAAGCAAAAGAGCTGTCTTTTTTTCACTTCAAGAAGAGGAATGGTACATTTGAATGGTACAAATGATGCTGAGATGTTGAGGGCTTCAAGAACCTAGGTGTAAAACTCACCAATAGCTTAATCCTGTCCCATCCATCCATGCTTAAGAAAGCACAGCAGCCACCTCTACTTTCTCAAGAGGCTAAATAAAATTGGCATGTCTCAAAGGGTTCAAAGAATTCCAAGTACAATTATTATCGAAATATGTATGCAGTATACAATCCTGAGATTCACCTTCCCCACAGTCAGCCACGAATCAACATTAAGAGCCATAGAAACATAGAAAATCTATAGCACAATACAGGGCCTTTGGCCCTCAAAGTTGTGCTGAAAATGACCTTTCCTGAGAAACTACTAGGGTTACCCACAGCCCTCTACTTTTCTAAGCTCCATGTACCTATCCAAAAGTCTCTTAAAAGACCCTATCGTATCAACCTCCACCACCGTTGCCGGCAGCCCATTCCACGCACTCACCACGCTCTGCGTAAAAAACATACCACTGACATCTCCTCTGTACCTACTCCCAAGCACCTTAAACCTGTGTCCTCTTGTGGCAACCATTTCAGCCCTGGGAAAAAGCCTCTGACTATCGACACGATCAATGCCTCTTATCATCTTATACACCTCTATCAGGTCACCTCTCATCCTTCGTCGCTCCAAAGAAAAAAGGCCAAGTTCACTCAACCTGTTTTCATAAGGCATGCTCCCCAATCCAGGCAACATCCTTGTAAATCTCCTCTTCACCCTTTCTATGACTTTCACATCCTTCCTGTAGTGAGGTGACCAGAACTGAACACAGTACTCCAAGTGGGGTCTGACCAGCGTCCTATATAGCTGAAACATTACCCCTCGGCTCCTAAATTCAATTCCACGATTAATGAAGGCGAATACACCGTATGCCTTCTTAACCACAGAGTCAATCTGCACAGCTGCTTTGATTGTCCTATGGACTTGGACCCCAAGATCCCTCTAATTCTCCACACTGCCAAGAGTCTTACCATTAATACTATATTCTGCTATCATATTTGACCTACCAAAATGAACCACTTCACACTTACCTGGGTTGAACTCCATCTGCCGCTTCTCAGCCCAGTTTTGCAACCTATCAATGTCCCGCTGTAACCTCTGACAGCCCTCCACACTATCCACAACACCCCCAACCTTTGTGTCATCAGCACACTTACTGACCCATCCCTCCACTTCCTCATCCAAGTCATTTATAAAACTCACGAAGAGTAAGGGTCCCAGAACAGATCCCTGAGGCACACCACTGGTCACCGACCTCCATGCAGAATATGACCCATCTACGACCACTCTTTGCCCTCTGTGGGCAAGCCAATTCTGAATCCACAAAGCAATGTCTCCTTCGATCCCATGCCTCCTTACTTTCTCAATAAGCCTTGTATGGGGTACCTTATCAAATGCTTTGCTGAAATCCATATACACTACATCTACTGCTCTTCCTTCATCAATGTGTTTAGTCACATCCTCAAAAAATTCAATCAGGCTCGTAAGGCACGACCTGCTCTTGACAAAGCCATGCTGACTATTCCTAATCATATTATACCTCTCCAAATTTTCATAAATCCTGCCTCTCAGGATCTTCTCCATCAACTTACCAACCACTGAAGTAAGACTCACTGGTCTATAATTTCCTGGGCTATCTCTACTCCCTTTCTTGAATAAGAGAACAACATCCACAATCCCCCAATCCTTCGGAACCTCTCCCGTCCCCATTGATGATGCAAAGATCATCGCCAGAGGCTCAGCAATCTCCTTCCTTGTCTCCCACAGTAGCCTGGGGTACATCTTATCCGGTCCCGGTGACTTATCCAACTTGATGCTTTCCAAAAGCTCCAGTACATCCTCTTTCTTAATATCTATATGCTTTTCAGTCCACTGCAAGTCATCACTACAATCACCAAGATCCTTTTCCATAGTGAATACTGAAGTAAAGTAATCATTAATTACCTCTGCTATTTCCTTCAGTTCCATACACACTTTCCCACTGTCACACTTGATAGGTGCTATTCTTTCACGTACTATTCTCTTGCTCTTCATATTCTTGTTGAATTCTTTGGTGTTTTCCTTAATTCCACCCGCCAAGGCCTTCTCATGACCCCTTCTGTCTCTCCTAATTTCCTTCTTAAGTTCCTTCCTGTTAGTCTTATAATCTTCTAAATCTCTAACATTACCTAGCTCTCTGAACCTTTTAAAAAATGCTGGGGAACGCAGCAGGCCAGGCAGCCGCCCCCCCCCCCCCCATCCCTTCCCACCGATCTCCCTCCCAGTACTTATCCTTGTTAGCAGAACAAGTTCTACACATACCTTTTCAATTCCTCCCGCGCTACCATTCAGGGCCCCAGATAGTTCTTCCAGGTGAGGCAACACTTCACCTGTGAGTCAGCTGGGGTGATGTACTGCGTCCGGTGCTCCCGATGTGGCCTTCTATATATTGGCGAGACCTGACGCAGGCCAGGAGATCATTTCGCTGAACACCTACGCTCTGTCCACCAGAGAAAGCAGGATCTCCCGGTGGCCACACATTTTAATTTAACTTCCCATTCCCATTCTGATATGTCTATCCACAGCCTCCTCTACTATCAAGATGAAGCCACACTCAGGTTGGAGGAACAACACCTTATATTCTCTCAGGGTAGCCTCCAACCTGATGGCATGAACATTGATTTCTCTAACTTCTGTTAATGCCCCACCTCCCCTTCGTACCCCATCCTTATTTATTTATTTTCTCTCTCTTTTTTCTCCCTCTGTCCCTCTCATTATGACTCCTTGCCCATCCTCTATGCTCGCCTCCCCTATCTTTCTCCCCAGGCCTCCCATCCCATGATCGTGTCCCTTCTCCAGCCTTGTATCCCTTTTGCCAATCAACTTTCTAGCTCTTAGCTCCATCCCTCCCCCTCCTGTCTTCTCCTATCATTTCGGATCTCCCCCTCCCCCTCCTACTTTCAAATCTCTTACTATATCTTCTTTCAGTTAGTCCTGACGAGGGGTCTCGGCCTGAAACATCGACTGTACCTCTTCCTATAGATGCTGCCTGGCCTGCTGCGTTCACCAGCATTTTTTATGTGTGTTGCTTGAATTTCCAGCATCTGCAGATTTCCTCATGTTTGCGCTCTGAACCTTTTGTAAGCATTTCTTTTCTCCTTCACTAGATTTACTTTGTACACCACGGTTCCTGTACCCTACCATAAGTTCCCTGTCTCATTGGAACATACCTATGCAGAACTCCACACAAATATTCCCTGAAGATTTGCCACGTTTCTTCCATACCTTTCCCTGAGAACATCTGTTCCCAATTTAAGCTTCCAAGTTCCTGTCTGATAACCTCATAATTCCCCTTACTCCAATTAAACGCTTTTCTAACTTGTCTGTTCCTACCGCTTTTATTTACAATGCTATTGTAAAGGAGATAGAATTATGATCACTATCTCCAAAATGCTCTCCCATTGAGAGATCTGACAACTGACCAGGTTCATTTCCCAATACCAAATCAAGTACACTCTCTCCTCTTGTAGGCTTATCTACCTTAGCTTATCATGGCAGTAGAGACTGACCCAGATTGGGGGACCGCTTCGTCGAGCACCTCCACTCTGTCCGCCACAACAGACAGGATCTCCCGGTTGCCACCCACTTCGACTCTGCTTCACATTCCCATTCGGATATGTCCATACATGACCTCCTCTACTGCCATGATTAGGCCAAACTCAGGTTGGAGCAGCAACATCTTATATACCGTTTGGGTAGTCTCCAGCCCCTGGGTATGAACATAGAATTCTCCAACTTCTGGTAATTCCCTCCCCCTCCCTTCCCCCATCCCAGTTTCACTCTGCCCCTTCCTCCAGCTGCCTACCTCATGGTTCTGCTTCCTTCTACTTCCCATTGTGCTTTCCCTTATTCCTTCTTCACCTTTCCTGCTTATCCCCTCCCTGCTTCCCCTCCCCTACCCCTTTATCTTTCCCCTTACTGGTTTTTCACTTGGAACCTACCAGCCTTCTCCTTCCCATCCTCTCCCCACCTTCTTTATAGGGCCCCTGCCCCCTCCCTCTTCAGTCCTGATGAAGGGTGTCGGCCTGAAACATTGACTGTTCGTTTCCAAGGATGCTGCCCAACCTGCTGAGATCCTCCAGCGTGTTGTGCATGTTGCTTTGATCCCAGCAACCGCAGAGTATTTTGTGTTTATCATAGCTTCAAGTACTGATGCACGCTCTAAGCTCATCCACTTTGTTCACAATACTCCTTGTGTTAAAATAGACAAATCTCAGGCTGTCGATCTGAGCGCATCCCTTCTCTATCACCTGCCTATCCTCCCTCACACACTGTCTCTAAGCTTTCTCTATTTGTGAGCCAACAGCCTCTTCCCCAGTCTCTTCAGTTTGGTTCCCACCCCCCAACAATTCTAGTTTAAACTCTCCCCACTAGCCTTAATCATGAAATCTTTTTTAAAAATATCATATCACCATGAAAACCATAACCATGAAATCTATTCCAAAAATATCACATCACCCTCACCTTCCTCCCAAGTGCAAACGAGCGAAAACATGGATATAAAACACATGATCAAAATTCGTATTTCAGTTCAGCTCAGTGCTCATTGTCTGCAGGCCACTGTGATTCAAAATTGTCCAGACTAGCTATGGAAAAAAGGAGCGACCAGAAACCAGAGAAAACATATCATAAACATGAATAAGAGTCCACAATCCACAAACTGCATCAATTAAACCTTACTCCGACATCATCGGTGGGGGGGGGGGGGCGGGAGGAGAGAGATAGAGAGAGAGAGAGAGAGAGAGATCACTTGAATGCAAGGACCTTCCCTCGGGAGCATTGAGAGAGAAGGAGAGAGGAACTGTCATAAGGAGACATCCTCCTCTGGCAGCAGCGAGCAAGAGGCTGCTAAGGTACTGGACACTCACTCACCTCCGCACCCGCCTTGATGATTTTACTCTTCCTCGGCAAGATCGGCAGGGGACGGAGTCGATCATGGGCTCACACACCATCCCCAGGCTCCCTGGCCTCCCTGCTGTATGTCTTGCTCTCAGACTTGTGGACCCCTCTTGGAGACAGCAACGTGCCAGATTGGCCGACCGGCACAAAAACACAACAAAAAGCGGGAATAAATGGAGCTTTTTGTGGTTGGCCGCTGGTGACGAGTGGCATTCCATAGAGGACAGTGATGGGCCTGCTTCTTTTCACGTTATATTTCAATGATTTGGATAAAGGAATTCATGGCTTTGTGGCCAAGTTTGCAGACAATATGAAGATAGGTGGTGGAGCAGGTAGTGTTGAGGAAGCAGGGTGTATACAGAAGGACATAGACTGAACGCGAGAATGGACAAAGAATACAGTGTAGGGAAGAGCATGGTCATGCACTTTGGTAGAAGGAATAAAGGTGTGGACTATTTCCTAAATGGGGAGGAAATTTCAAAAATCAGAGTTGCAAAGGGACTTCCGAGTCATTGTACAGGATTCCCTAAAGGATCATTTGCACATTAAGTTGGTGGTAAGAAAGGCAAATGCAATGTTAGCATTCATTTCAAGAGGACCAGAATAGAAGCAAGAATCTATCAGGCATTGGTCAGACCACTCCTGAAGAATTATAAGCAGTTACGGGCCCCTTATTTAAGAAAGGATGTGCTGGCATTGGAAAGGATATAGGGAAGGCTCACAATAATGATCTCAGGAATGAAAGGGTTAACATATGAGGAGTATTTGATGGCTCCAGACCTATACTTGCTGGAATTTAGAAGAATGAGGGGGGATCCAATCGAAATCTATTGAACATTGAAAGGACTAGACAGCACAGACTTGGAGAGGATGTTTCCTATAGTGAGGGAGTCTAGGACCAGAGGGCACAGCCTCAGAACTGATGCAAATTCATTTAGAAAAGAGATGAGGAAAAATTTCTCTAGCCAGTGGGTAGTGATTCTGTGGAAGTCATTGCCACAGGCAGTTGTGAAGGCCAATTCATTGGGTATATTTAAGGCAGAGGTGGATAGGTTCTTGATTAATTAGGGCATCAAAGGTTATGGGGAGAAGACAGGAGAATGGTGTTGAGAGGGATATTAAAACAGCCATGATGAAATGGTGAAGCTGACTTGATAGGCTGAATGGCTTAATTCTGCTCCTATGTCTGATGGTCTTATGGTCTTATATTCAAGTCCTCTCAAAATGAATGCAAACTTTGTAATTGCCTTCTTTATTATCAATTCAACCTGCAAGCTAACCTTGCAGAAATATAGAACTGGGACATCCCTTTACACCACCAATTCCTCATTTCTCTCCCTTTTAGAAAATAATCTATACTTTTATTCTTCCTACCAAAGTGCATAACCCCAGACTTTGATCTCCAAATTGCAAATGTCTTTGAAAATGAATTGAAGTTCAGTATCCATCAAACAGCATCTGATTTCACTTGCAAGTTCAAACATTTAACCCAAATGCCAGTGAGACTTTGAGTTCCTGTTCCAAACTGCGTTTCAAAATCATTGACATGTCATTACAAAGCAGACCTCATGACATGTCTCATCTGTCCAACAGTATCACAGCATCTCCAGACAGATAGATATGGCACAGGGCAAATGAGAAAATCTTGTCTTTGTTCACTAGTACTAAATAGAAATAGAGTACTGGCTGAGTGATATACTCACCCTCTCATATTTTGGTCCTATTAACTTTAATGGAACCAAATGCACAAAGGAGAGAATAACAAGCAGCCGATAATCCCTAATGCATTTAACAACACCAGCCAAAGATAATTTTACCCCCTAAGTGCTTTTAATAAAGACTCAACAGACATGCCAGTCAGAATCTGTACAAAACCAGGCTACTGAAAGTTCTATCACCTGAAGTAATAATCTATCTTTTCAGACAGTGGTGGTCCACAGTTTATACCTCGCACATGCACCTTCTCTCCCTTTTATCATTATGGCTTTTACTACTGTAGTCAACGACTTAAAGCTTCTGGGAGTTCATCTTGAGAGAACACATAAAGCGTAGTTTGATAGTTCTCTGCACATAGAGGTATTAAGTGACAAAGCAAAAGTGTATAGGTGGGTGGGGTCTGCCCTTAAATTTGACAAAAGTCTGAATCTCAGCACAAAAGCTCAGAGATCTGTACTTGATGTTACCGTGATGCTCAATTTTAAAGTCATTCTCTTAGAATTCTCAGGACTCCAGATCAATCAAACAATTTGCATGCAAGATCACAAAGTACGGCGAGAGACAATAGCCAAGTGTAATGAAGATAGATTACCTGCAAGTTTGACCTTGATTTCCACTGGGACCATAAAGTGACATGGGAAAAATGCTTTTCATTTTATTTCCTCACATGATATGGACATTCAATGGTTCAATTTAATATCAAAGAATGTATACAACATACAACCTGAAATTCTTACTCTTCACAGACATCCACGAAACAGAGAAAAAAAATCAAAGAATAAATGACAGAAAATGTTAGAACAGCAAAGCCTCCCACCTCCCCAACTTGCTTCAGCAAAACCTTAATCCGCACCACCCACCATGTAAGCAATAGCAAAGCCCACCAGAGACCCTGATCTAGAACCCATCAAACTCTACTGTCCATCCCAACACTTCAACATCACAGGCAAGCTCTCTCTCTCACTAGCGAAGGAGAGAGAGAGATCGCTCCTGCACTATGAAAGGGGAGGGGAGACCAACAGCTCGCTATTTCCGTGTCTGAACGCCCTGACTCGAAGACCAACAGACTCTCAATCACATTATTGGTAATGGTGGTATTTGTTGGCCATCTGTAAATAACCATAGACCAAGAGACAATTCAGAAGTGAGCACATTGTGACCAAAGGCAAAATAAATGTGCAGCATTGACGTTTTCAAATATAAACAGATGTCGGGCATTCTCAGAGTGTCAGACAGAATCAATGTAGAGAGAGATAGTGTTACCTTTTCAATTCAATTGGAATAGTAAGAAAATAAATATGCCTTCAGTGCAGAGAATAATCAGGATGGCAAAATCAAAAGGAATATCTTTGATAAGATGAAGATCAAGACTGTCTAGGTGACACAATTGTGTTTGTCACCAGCTAAGAGAAGACTGGATTAAATTATACTTTCAGGGCAACCCTTAATCTTCACTAAATCACAGGCATTCTTTTTGTTCTCTCTACCCCTCAAAGTTTAAATTTCGTACTCTTGGATCTCTGTTTATTTTCTGATCCTTGGGGTTCTTTCAGGAGTCCAGAATGGTGAAGAGTTGTAATTCTGAAAAATCATTTATTTTAAAGTACAAACAAACATGCAAATAGTAAACAAACTAAACAAAGAGCTGATAAATGAAGCTAAGATAAATGAAATGCAGTAAGCAGCTGAAGATAAAAGATAGCACCTCTGAAAAATCCATCACTTTTATGATTGTGGGAAGAGAAATTCCTTAGATAAAATAAACAAATCAATGATTGCACAATTACATTATGTGGGTATGTGCTAATACTTAGCTAATAAAAAACTGAGAAAAGTTAGTTAGTTAAATGCTATACTGTTTTTGCCAGTGAGTGGGGACAACCTAGCACAGGCTATGAAAGATAGTAATACACTTTGATTTCCAGCAACTGGAAATTTTCTCTTGTTTACTGTGAAAAATACACAAGTTTATAAAATGTACCCATGATTAAGCTACAACTATAGTCTTACATTAATTCGTCACATAAATTAAGTATTTAAAAAAAGGTTTCCTCCAATACTGAAGTATGTATACCAAATACAATTTTAAGATTCATCACCTTGTAGGCATTCATAGGAAAATAAAGAAATTCAATAGAATCCGTGAGAAGCTATGTAAATAAACGTCCAATGTGCAAAAGAGAACAAATCAGAACCAGGTTTATTATCACCGGCATGTGACGTGAAATTTGTTAATTTAGCAGCAGCAGCTCAATGCAATACATAATCAGGCAGAGAGAGAAATTTAAAAAAATAAGTAGAATAAAACATAATAATAAATAAACAAGTAACTCAATTACATATACTGAATAGATTTTTTTTAAATATGTAAAAACAGAAATACTGTATATTAAAAAAACAGTGAGGTAGTGTCCAAAGCTTCGATGTTCATTTAGAAATCAGATGGCAGAGGGGAAGAAGCTGTTCCTGAATTGGTGAGTGTGTGCCTCCAGGCTTCTGTACTTCCTACCTGATGGTAACAATGAGAAAAGGGCATGCTCTGGGTACTGGAGGTCCCCAACAATCGTACAAATGGTTAAAAAAAATGTAAACAAAAATGCATAGAACATGAGGTTCAGAGTGCATTCGGTCCAGGAGCCCGATGGCTGCAGGGTAACAGCTACTCCTGAAGCTGGTGGCATAAGACCCAAAACTCCTGTACCTCCTGCCCAATGGTAGTAGTGAGAAGAGAGGGAGATGGGACAAATGCAGGCAGACATCACTGAACATTAGTTTGTTTTCCATTCTTGGTTCTCTATGCTTTAATTAGAGTGGAGAAGTGGAACTGAGCATGGGTCTCTTTTCTGCTCTCGGGCCTTGATCCTCCGCCCTGAACTTAAAACAAGTTTGTTTTCTCAATTTCCAACTTTAATCATGGATCATTGACCTCAAATATTAATTGTTTCTCTCTACACTTGCGTATGTTGCCTGTGCTGTTGAGTATTCCTTTGTTTTGTGTTTTACACACAGTATGGGCTCTCGAATTAGACTGAGTAATGACAGCAGGGTTTCTTTGAAGGTTATAGGTGAATCAAGTAACCTGTAGCTTCAGGTCCTCCAGTACTGAGGTTAGATTTATCTTATATTCAGTGTTCGCTTGAAACCAAGCCTCTGGATTAATTCTAACTAGTAACCAGTAACTGCATCAGTACATTACTATACCATTTCATTCCAGCTAAGGTTACCATGTGAAAGTTGAAGACTTTTCATAATCAGTACTTGTCAACACTTAAGGTTGTTATAGCCGAGGGTGGTAATGGGATAAAACTCCCACTACCTATTAAATGCTCCCAATGCATGTGCTGCAAATAGCCACTGACAACCAAGTCCATCTCCTGGTCTTCTCGTGTGCCCAGTAGAGCCATTTCTACTGACAGGAGAAGGGGCAAAGGTGGGTTACTTGTGCCTTAAAACCAGTCGCTTCGGGCAGGTGGGGTTTGTCACCTTCAGTTGGCAGCTCATCGAGAAGGAAAACACTGAACTCAAACCTCTCACAAAATGCTGGAGGAACTCAGCAGGCCAGGCAGCATCTGTGGAAAAAAGTACAGTCAATGTTTCAAGCCGAAGCCCTTCAGCAGGACTGGAGAAAAAAAGATGAGGAGTAGACTTAAAAGGTGGGGGAGGTGAGAGAGAGAGAAATACAAGGTGATAGGTGAAACTGCGAGGGGGAGGGATGAAGTAAAGAGCTGGGAAATTGATTGGTGAAAGAGATACAGGGCTGGAAAAGAGGGAGTCTGATAGGTGGGGATAGAAGACCATGGAAGAAAGAAAACAGGGGAGGAACACCAGAGGGAGGCGATGGGCAGGCAAGGAGATAAGGTGAGAGAAGAAAAAGATGGGGAATGGTGAGGGAGAGGGCAGGGAGGTAGAGGAGTCCCTGAATGGTAATGAGGGAGGAGGTATAGGGGGTCCCTGAATGGTAGTGAGGGAGGAGGTATAGGGGTCCCTGAATGGTAGTGAGGGAGGAGGTATAGGGGTCCCTGAATGGTAGTGAGGGAGAAGGTGTAGGGGCCTCTGAATGGTAATGAGGGAGGTATAGGAGCCACTGAATGGTAGTGAGGGAGGAGCTTTGCGTTGGTGATAACACATCCTCCTCGCTAACGATCAACTCTGGCGCACCTCAGGGGTGTGTGCTTAGCCCACTGCTCTGCTCTCTATATACATATGACTGTGTGGCTAGGCATAGCTCAAATACCATCTACAAATTTGCTGACAATACAGCCATTGTTGGTAGAATCTCAGGTGGTGAAGAGAGGGCAGACAGGACTGAGATATGCCAACTAGTTGAGTGGTGCCGCAGCAACTACCTGGCACTCAACGTCGGTAAGATGAAAGAGCTGATTGTAGAGTTCAGGAAGGGTAAGACGAAGGAACACATACCAATCCTCATAGAGGGATCAGAAGTGGAGAGAGTGAGCAGCTTGGATGTCATGATCTCTCTGAGGATCACACCCAGTCCCAATATATCCATGTAGTTATAAAGAAGGCAAGACAGCGACTATGCTGTACTTCATTTGAAGTTTGAAGAGACTTGGTATGTCAACAAGTACACTCAAAAAATTCAATAGATGTACCGTTGAGAGCATTCTGACAGGCTGCATCACTGGCTGGTGTGGAGGGGCTACTGCAAAGGACCGAAAGAAGCTGCAGAAGGTTGTAAATCTAGTCAGCTCCACCTTGGGCACTAGCCTACAAAGTACCCAGGACATCTTTAGGGAGCGGTGTCTCAGAAAGGCAGCACCCATTATTAAGGACCTCCAGCACCCAGGGCATGCTCTTTTCTCACTGTTACCATCAGGTAGGAGGTACAGGAGCCTGAAGGCACACACTCAGCGATTCAGGAACAGCTTCTTCCCCTCTGCCATCTGATTCCTAAATGGACATTGAACCTGTAAACACTACCTCACTTTTTCTTTTAATATACAGTATTTCTGTTTTTGCACATTTTTAAATCTATTCAATATACATAATTGACTTACTTGTTTATTTATTATTTTTCTCTCTCTGCTAGATTATGCATTGCATTGAACTGCTGCTGCTGTTAACAAATTTCACGTCACATGTCGGTGATAATAAACCTGATTCTGATTTTGATTCTGATTCTGATTCTGAGGTGTAGGGACCCCTGAAGGCAGTGAGGGAGGAGGTGTAGGTGCAATTAGACCGTTTCACCAAGCACCTACGCTCTGTCCATCAGAAGAAGCGGGGTCTCCCAGTGGCCACCCGTTTTAATTCCATTTCCCATTCCCATTCCAATATATCAATCCATGTCTTCCTCTACTGTCGCAGTGAAGCCACTCTTAGGTTGGAGGAACAACAGCTTATATTTCATCTGGGTAGCCTCCAACCTGATGGCATAAACATTGATTTCTCAAACTTCTGGTAATGGGATCCATCCTCCCCCTACCCTTTCCTTCACTGGTCCCCATCCCCTTTTCCTTCTGTCATCTTATCTCTTTGCCTGCTCATCGCTTCCCTCTGGTGCTCCTCCCCCATTTTCTTTCTTCCATGACCTTCTATCCCCACCTATCAGACTCCCTCTTCTCCAGCCACGTATCTCTTTCACCGACCAACTTCCCAGCTATTTACTTCATCCCTCCACCTCCCAGTTTCACCTACCACCTTGTTTTTCTCTCTCCCCTCCCCCACCTTGTAAACCTACTCCTCAGTTTTTCTTCTCCAGACCTGAGAAAGGGTCTTGACCTGAAATGTCGACTGTCCTTTTTTCATTAGATGCTGTCTTGCCTGCTGAGCTCCTCCAGCATTTTGTGTGTGTTGCTTGGATTTCCAGTATCTACAGATTCTCTCTTGCTGGTGACTCAAACCTCTGTTGCTTTGCAGCGACACCCTCTCATGACTTTGGGAGTAAACCCCGAAGGAAAAGTCTGGAGCCGGGGTCCATAAGGCTGTCCACTATTGAGTTCAATGCTGTCAGGCAACTCTGGCAATGTTGCTGGTGCTGAACTACATTGGTCTCTGCTGTTCCATTGGGTTCATTAGATATGTGGAGAGGGGGAGCTTGTTACATGGGAAATAGCTGGCTCGCTCTATTGTATTGCCCCGGCTTGTGTATCTAGACAGCTAGGACACAACATCCATGGTTGACCCTGACCAACAGAGGCCTCAACTTGTCAACACACTGCTTTAACAACTGGTGGCAAAAGCCATTATAAACTGTTCCACACAAAGGGCACAGAGTCCCATTCTGTGAAATTCTCTGCGTGGTGAGTTCTACAATTATGAGCACG
Source organism: Mobula birostris (assembly GCF_030028105.1). NCBI lineage: Eukaryota > Metazoa > Chordata > Chondrichthyes > Myliobatiformes > Myliobatidae > Mobula > Mobula birostris. The sequence goes on along the minus strand of NC_092392.1, from coordinate 35,611,366 downwards.
AAGGTTATACCTTTTGTATTGGCTGAAGTAGAGTGTGTAGTTCTGAAGAGATTTGACAAAGAGAAAGGGCACAATAATGATCTCAAACAAAGAGCATGACACTTAAGAAACTAAAGCTAGAAATCAAAAGAAATCTTGTTTTATGCATTGGGTTTTCTTAATATTGTGGAAGGCAAAACAATATTCATTAATTCAAGAGAAGACAAAGTAATTTTAGTGCCAAAAAAGGACAAGTTTTGACTGGCTGACAAGCCAGAGCAAGAGTTCTTTCAAAATGGAGCAGCAATGCTGACAACCTATATAATCTAGCAGAGAGAGAGAAAAAATAATAATAAATAAAGTAAAACATAATAATTCATAAACAAGTAAATCAATTACGTATATTGAATAGATTAAAATTGTGCAAAAACAGAAATACTGTATATTAAAAAAGTGAGGTAGTGTCCAAAGCTTCAATGTCCATTTAGGAATTGGATGGCAGAGGGGAAGAAGCTGTTCCTGAATCACTGAGTGTGTGCCTTCAGGTTTATGCATCTCCTACCTGATGGTAACAGTGAGAAAAGGGTATGCCTGGGTGCTGGAGGTCCTTAATAATGAACGCTGCCTTTCTCAGACACCGCTCCCTAAAGATGTCCTGGGTACTTTGTAGGCTAGTGTTCAAGATAGAGCCAACTAGATTTGCAATCTTCTGCAGCTCCTTACAGTCCTGTGCAGTAGCCCCCCCGCCCCCCATACCAGACAGTGATGCAGCCTGTCAGAATGCTCTCCACAGTACAACTATAGAAGTTGTTGAGTGTGGCGTCACGGGCGTAAGTAAGTATGTGTGTACTAATCTAATAAAGCATTGAATGTTTCAGAGCGATACACCTGAACCATGCTGATAGGTTACCGTAGGTAGCGGATTACTTATGGTGAAATGGTGGGACACTTTCCTCCAGTCCATTTTAACACAAATTAAGGCAAATTATGACTAAACGGCTTCATGTGGTGTCAGGAGATTCAGCTCCGTTAGTTGCCTTGCAGCTCCTTTAATCATTGTCTTCCTACCCCAGAGCCTTACGTAGGGTTAACACAAAGCTGCATTCGGTCATATGAAGTCAGTAATTTGTCACAGAGCACGGGAAATACAATTATGACAATTATGAATAGATACAGCTAAACACTGTCTGATAGATATCAGGATAAATTGGAATAGGAAGAAGAATCTGGGATATTTTAATACCAGGCTGTTAAACAGAAATATTCATTAGGTATTCATCAGGGTCTCAGTTTTACAGAGTTAATAAATCAATGTTTTATAAGAAATGTGCAATGGGTTTTCGCCAGCTGTTTGTTAGGATTGTTGCCAATTAGTAATGGTGTGGAAACACATTCGGCAGATTTTAAATTGCACAAGAGGTGGAGCATTGTATAGTTGTCAAAAATTAGCTATAGGAATAGGAACATTGCAGGCCAACACTGTCAAGTATCTATTATGCATCCATTGATCATGTTCCTTGAATGTAAAATCAACAGATGGCGCAGATCCGCAGATTATGTGTCACCAGCAGAAAATAATGTTTCTCTTCTTGTGACCCTCTGAAATAATGCTCAGTTTTTCAAGTTGCTGTAATTTACCAGCTGCACCAACAATTATTTAATCAATGCCATATCACTATTATAAAATGGTGTAGTTATTGTGTGAAATGGATGATGCATTGATTGCTTCAAGTGTTGCTGCTTAATTGCCATCGAATAATGAAAGTGGGACCAACAAGTATGTAATATGTCAGTTCTGTATAATGACTTAGTGACATCCACACAACCTGTATCTGTTTTAAATCTTTACATCAAAGCAATCCTAGAGGAATAGAAACATAGAAACATAGAAAATAGGTGCAGGAGTAGGCCATTTGGCCCTTCGAGCCTGCACTGCCATTTATTATGATCATGCCTGATCATCCAACTCAGAACCCTGCACCAGCCTTCCCTCCATACCCCCTGATCCCCATAGCCACAAGGGCCATATCTAACTCCCTCTTAAATATAGCCAATGAACCGGCCTCAACTGTTTCCTGTGGCAGAGAATTCCACAGATTCACCACTCTCTGTGTGAAGAAGTTTTTCCTAATCTCAGTCCTAAGAGGCTTCCCCTTTACCCTCAAACTGTGACCCCTCGTTCTGGACTTCCCCAATATCTGGAACAATCTTCCTGCATCTAGCCTGTCCAATCCCTTTAGGATTTTATACGTTTCAATCAGATCCCCCCTCAATCTTCTAAATTCCAATGAGTACAAGCCTAGTTCATCCAGTCTTTCTTCATATGAAAGTCCTGCCATCCCAGGAATCAATCTGGTGAACCTTCTTTGTACTCCCTCTATGGCAAGGATGTCTTTCCTCAGATTAGGGGACCAAAACTGCACACAATACTCCGGGTGTGGTCTCACCAAGGCCTTGTACAACTGCAGTAGTACCTCCCTGCTCCTGTACTCGAATCCTCTCGCTATAAATGCCAGTATACCATTCGCCTTTTTCACCGCCTGCTGTACCTGCATGCCCACTTTCAATGACTGGTGTATAATGACACCCAGGTCTCGTTGCACCTCCCCTTTTCCTAATCAGCCACCATTCAGATAATAATCTGTTTTCCTATTTTTGCCACCAAAGTGGATAACTTCACATTTATCCACATTAAATTGCATCTGCCATGAATTTGCCCACTCACCCAACCTATCCAAGTCACCCTGCATCCTCTTAGCATCCTTCTCACAGCTAACACTGCCGCCCAGCTTCGTGTCATTCGCAAACTTGGAGATGCTGCATTTAATTCCCTCATCCAAGTCATTAATATATATTGTAAACAACTGGGGTCCCAGCACTGAGCCTTGCAGTACCCCACTAGTCACTGCCTGCCATTCTGAAAATGTCCCATTTATTCCCACTCTTTGCTTCCTGTCTGCTAACCAATTCTCTATCCACATCAATACCTTACCCCCAATACCATGTGCTTTAAGTTTGCACACTAATCTCCTGTGTGGGACCTTGTCAAAAGCCTTTTGAAAATCCAAATATAACACATCCACTGGTTCTCGCCTATCCACTCTACTAGTTACATCCTCAAAAAATTCTATGAGATTCGTCAGACATGATTTTCCTTTCACAAATCCATGTTGACTTTGTCCGATCATTTCACCGCTTTTCAAATGTGCTGTTATCACATCTTTGATAACTGACTCCAGCAGTTTCCCCACCACCGACGTTAGGCTAACCGGTCTATAATTCCCTGGTTTCTCTCTCCCTCCTTTTTTAAAAAGTGGGGTTACATTAGCCACCCTCCAATCCTCAGGAACTAGTCCAGAATCTAACGAATTTTGAAAAATTATCACTAATGCATCCACTATTTCTTGGGCTACTTCCTTAAGCACTCTGGGATGCAGACCATCTGGCCCTGGGGATTTATCTGCCTTTAATCCCTTCAATTTACCTAACACCACTTCCCTACTAACATGTATTTCTCTCAGTTCCTCCACCTCACTGGACCCTCTGTCCCCTACTATTTCTGGAAGATTATTTATGTCCTCCTTAGTGAAGACAGAACCAAAGTAATGAAACATTAGGTTTTTAATCCAAGAGAGGAGATTCTAGAGGTGTAGGAGCCATGTATCTACTTTCTGCCTGTATTGTATTTTGTGTTGCCTGTATATTATGAGCAATGGTAATTTGTCACGTGGATTGGGGTGAGGTAGAAGCAAATTAATATAGTCATGTACACATACTTTGTCCTTCTTCGTTAGTTTAGTTTAGTTGAGAGGGAGTGAGCTGGGAATAATACCTTTTTGTATGTCACTGCCCCTCTCTAACATGCTGTAAATCTAGACATTTTGTAAAATTATTTTACATTTTATTGCATGTTCGTTTATGTGTTGAGAGGGGAGATGGCAATATAACGGAAATATCCTCCTTCCGAATAAACAAGATGTGAATTTAGTTTTTTTTAGAATTAGTTTAATCTACCTGGAAACCAAAAGCAATGAAAGAAATAGTTTTATTCCCTGCTTGGTGATTTTTATTCCACTCTTACTCCTCTTATTTCATTATTTGGCTCATTTTGGTTACGCTAATTTCTAATATCGCTGTAAGATCTTTCATCTTTGCTGGTTTCATCATAAAGGATAGAACATACTTTCTTGACTTGGAACTCAATAACTTGGAAGTGTGTCGTGCAGTGTCGAGTGTCTCACTCAGTCTCTAGCAGTTGTGGTTTGTTTTAAAGTAACTACGACAAGAGGCATAAAGGATCACTATTGCCAGTGTTAGGATAGTCATTCATTTGGGATGGGGAAATGGCTAGCATTGCCATCAGTATCTTCAATTGTTCTTTAGAATTTTAGTTGGCATCTTCTTGAATATTTGTAGCCTGTGTGTGGAAGAGTCTCTCACAATGCAAATGGGACAGTGTTGAAGTAACTATCATTGCCAGTACTAAAATAAAATACCAAAAATAACTGGGCCCAGAAAACACACACTCTTCCATCTCAAACAATCCCTTTATTTCACATGTGCTCAAGGAGAACAGCATGTGCCCTTGTCACCCACACTGTTCTGAATTCTGAACAGAAAACTGGTATTTTTATACAGAATTACCTTATTATTTATGGATATTGATCATAGAAATTGTACATGTTTGAATTCTTTACTGGCAAGATCAATCACTGTTTACAATAGAGGTGTTAACGTCAATCAAAACTTCAGGTGGACAGTCGATGATATTTTGAAGTTAGTGAAGCTTTAGTTTTTGGGTAATGTTTCACATCCCTCCATTACTCATATCTTGACTGTCACTGAAAACTTCCCCCCTCCCCCAATTGAGGAAAGTAGAATTTACGAACCTGGGGTCCACAGATCCCTTGATTAATGGTGTTGGTTCATGGCATAAAGAAAGCTGGGAACCGCTGGTATAAAGGGACACTATGGGTCAGAGAGAGCTTTCTGGAAAAGTCTCACTACAAAGGCTTCACTCATCTGGCTTGAGTACATACTGCCACAGTCAATCTCAGCATACCTCATCTGTAGTAAGGAGAGCTCTCTCTAGCAGTCGTCTACCTTCAAAGGACTCACTTGACTACAACTGCTCAGGCTATCAATGCCTCACCACATGCAACAGATTTGAAGAATTTTACCCAACAACAATAAATTATGCCAATATTCCAAGAAAAGATCATGTGATAATTGACAACTAACTGCTGGTGGTTGGGTTGCCATACCAACTATTGCATAGTTGAAACAAATGAATGTGAAAGGCTTCAACTCGATTGTGGACTGGGAATGTTAGCAACAGTTCATGTAAAATGGTACATATTAACATCCTTAAACTAAGCACCAAAGCCAACAAGTTCACATCCATAATCATTATCTAATAATTGTAAAGTTAATGGAGCTAGGCATAATGCTTCCTCACACAAAATATTCTGACCAGATGTAAGGGTCAGGTTCTTAAGAAATCTGAAGGAAGTCTCAAGAAATGTCACCAACCAGAAACAGTAATCCTACACTCCACTTTGCACACATGCTAAGTGCATCAATTATGTTTTCTCAGAATTATTTGTGGCTCAATTAGAGCACACTCTTCCCTGAGTCAGGAGGCGTTGGGCAAAAGATCAACTCCTAGTACCTGACAAAACAAATCTGGCTGATATTTCAGGAGAAACTAAGAGGATAGAGTACTCTCTGTTGCCTGAGATGTTAAACAGAGGTTTTATTGGCTGAATAGAGAAGATCTAAAAATATTATAATGAATAAGAGTAACAGAGTTATCTGAGGCTTATACTTATCCTATTGTTACTTAGCCGTGAACAAAGTTTCAAAGTAATTCCCTTGTTTAGAACTAATTTGATTCAGTATTTGATTGAATATCTGTGTTGCTTTCTTTGCTGTGTTCTAGATTTTCAATAACTTGCTCTGCATTTTACGGAAGTGGACTTCCGGGCAAGCTGTCAAAAGACTGCTGATGTACTCAGGATCAAAAAGTGGCTTTTTAAGACATGAAGAGAAGCCTAAGTTTGCATTTCTTTTTGTTAAACTAAGCAATTCTGTTTGACTCGGATGTTTTATTTAAGCCTGGTTCTGGAGAACCTAAGGTGGCGGGAGGAGATATGGTTCTACCAAAGGAGATGTAAGGCACTCCTTCCCTCTGCTAGCCTGCAGGTCACCCTTGGACAAGGTGTAGAACCTGCTTAGCCCCCTGATCAGTGTCACGTGGAGTCGTGGTGGATGGACATATGGGTAGCTGGTGCATATCACACGTCCTGGTTGTGACCACTGACTCCAGGAAGACAATCTCTGAAGAAAATTGATAATGGCTGGGGTCACCTGCTTTGTAAAGACACTGCCTAGAAGAAGGCAATGGCAAACCGAGAACAATCATATGACATGGCACATAATAATGATGATTTAGAGAACCAAAGATGAAAAAGCATTTATTGTGCGGAAAGGTAATAGTGCAATAAACTTTACTTCCAGCACTTCAGATGGGAAAAATGTCCTATTTACTTCCATCCACTAACTGTCCATCTATAGCCTTCTTGGAATGAATACAGTAACTAGAAGGTGAAGCTTACCTGTAGACAATATTGAGCAAAAGTCCGAGGGAAATATGCTGTATATAACTAGGGTGCCTAAGACTTTTGCAGAGTACTGCAGTAATGTTTTATATATTGCACCGTACTGCTACCATGCAAAAGAAAATCATGACATGTATGTGAGTGATGATAAACAGGATTCTGGTATGGGTCTCTATTGAGGACTGAGAGTGGGAAGGGAGCATGGCGAGAGGAAAAGGGGAAAGGAGAGGGAAGGGAGTGAGACGCACCAGGGAGACCTTCTATAATGATATAATTATCAATAAGTGAATTGTTTGGTATCAAATTACCTTGCTTGGTGTCTCAGGGCTTGGTGTATCTGCACCCGTGCCAACCCTTACCCCTGGCGCTCCTTCTCTGCCACATGTCCCACACCCCTCCTGTAGCACTCCATCGTCACCCTTCCCAACATCCTTTGCTCCTGCCAGATTTACTGTACAAACTCGCTCTCTGCTCCATGTTGACAAATAGAGCACTGTGCAAAAGTCTTGCGCACAGTTCTGTAAAACCTCTCAGAAAGGTTGAATCTGCATTACTAAAGGAGGGAGGAGAAGATGGTGGCATGACACAGCTTGCAGCGGCCACTCTGGTGAACGATATCAGTTATTTGTCAAGTAGGGTGCCGTGCACAATCCTGATTTGATGGAGACAGACGTGAGAGCACAGAGCATGGAGGAGCATCTGGTGAAACTTCTGAAATGCCTGTTTCGCTGCTGCTATTACTGTGTGATCCAGAATCTCCGGAGGGGAAGGCCCTGAGTCCTCGGCTTTGCTTGTTGCTCGGTGGCCGGGGTGGGGTCGAAGCGCTCGGCAGAGATGGTGCTCGGTGCTTGGTGTCGGAGAACTGGTCAGAGGCTCGAAGTTTTCGGACGGACTGAGAGTTGGCTGTGGTCGGGTGCTTCCAATGCATCGGCAAGTTTGCGGCGCTTCCATCTGCGTGAGATGATGGGGCTATCAGGACTTGAGACTTTTTTTTACCGTGCCCATGGTCTGCTCTTTATCAAATTACAGTATTGCTTTGCACTGTTGTAACTATATGTTACAATTATGTGGTTTTGTCAGTTAGTCTTGGTGTGTCCTGTGTTTCTGTGATATCTTTCTGGAGGAACATTGTATCATTTTTTAATGCATGCATTTCTAAATAACAATAAACGAGGACTGGGTGTTCTCATAATCTAATCTAATCTGAGGATGCAGAAAGTTTAGAAAAAGGCTCCAGTTCTCTGTGCAACACACATAAAAGTTGCTGCCTGGCCTGCTGCGTTCACCAGCAACTTTTATGTGTGTTGCTTGAATTTCCAGCATCTGCAGAATTCCTGTTGTTTCCAGTTCTCTGTGCTTCAGATTTCCAGAAACAAAGGTGAAAAACCTCAGGTTCATTATGGATTACTGGAACATACTCATAGACAAAATCTTGGACCATAACACGGCATTTTATAGTAAATCACATTTTATTACCATTGAGCTCATCTCTTCATCTTCCTCCTTCATTTCTGCCTATTAACAGCTTGTTATCATATTGCCTTTATTACATCTGACTAACTATATTACCACATATATTCCTTGACTTTTACACATAGCATCAACTCAAATTTATCTTAATCAAAATGTTCAAGATCACATAAGCATCTGTCATCTTTTGTCTCAGTGGCTTATAAAACCCGCAAGTTTAGAATGTGCTCAATCATTGCTATACTCCAGTGTGCTAGCACTGAGCCAAAGCTGACACTTAAATAAATAATTTATTTTGTGTAAGCCCAAGGTGAAAAGGTTGTCTAACTCAGCTGACCAAGGCAGTTTTCCCAGAGGTCACAGACAGCTTATTGAGGTTAAGTAATACATCGATTACATTTGAGCCTGAACTTTCGGCGCAACTTTAGAGATTAATAGACTTGAGTCAGAAGTCTGTGCGTTAAAGTCTCTGTCCGGATATAAGATCTAGGTGTGGCACTGACAGAGACCTGTAGGGTTGCAAGTGCCATCTTTCAGATAAAACTTTAAATCAAAATATTGTACGTCCTCTAAACCGGATGTTAAGGAAACAATGAACCATTTTTTTTTAAACTTGAAATTCTACATAATGGATGATCTGAAGAAAGAGATTTAGACTCAAATTCAGATTCAGATTCATTTATTTATCATGCGTACACTGAAACACACAAGGAATGTGTTGTTTGTGTTTACAACCATCATGGCCTAAGGATATGCTGGGGGTGGCCAACATAACATGCCCACAATGTTGTACAGAATAACACAAATGACAACAGCACAACAACAGCAACAAAACAAAACAACAATAGCAAAACAAGTTCTTTTCATCCCTGGCATCCACCCACCCAGTCACAAACACACAAACAGGCCTCTAACCCCAAGGCAGACCCCAGTCCTCCTGTCCTTGGCCAGAACTTGCAGACTCACAGACACTGGGCCTCTAACTTCTGGACATGCCAACCCAAGGACTTTGACCATTGCGACTCAACTTCTGGACACAGACCAGTCTTCAAACTTTGGGCTATTGGCCCCAGGACTTGCTGATCACAGAGCTTTGCACTCTGTGCCTTGAACACTGAACCCACACAGATCTGCAATCCTTGGGCTGGCTGACCTGGAAGGGTCAGGTCATCCCTGGCCCAGACTCACAAATGTCAAGCATCTGATTCTAGGTGACTGAACTGAATTGAATTGAATTGAATTTATTACTTACATCCTTCATATACATGAGGAGTAAAAATCTTTAAGTTATATCTCTATCTAAATGTGCAATGTGTAATTTATATCAATTTATAACAAATAGTATGTACAACAGGATATTCGATATAACATAGAAATATAGTTGTGCAAGCCTGAGTTAAGCAGTCTGATGGTCTGGTGGAAGGAGCTGTCTGTTGGTCTTGCCTTTTATGTTGGACCCTGTGGGACCCAGTGGCTTCAACTATTGGGTCTCAACTTCTAGACTCACCAACTTCTGTCTTTGCCCTTTGGACTCTGGACTCACAGGGTCCTCCAACTCTGGGAACTCACTGAGCTGAAGGCACAGGCCCTTTTGCCTCCTGCAGCCCTGGGAACTCACTAACCTGGGATAACTTGCTCACTATCAAGCTACTACACGTGGGGCTTTACTGCCCACAAATGATTGTAAAATCTGTACTGGATGTTAAGTGTTTTTGGTTTCTGATAGAAGCCATTGTAGGTGTGCCAGTTTTTTAAACCCTTGTTTTTTCAATCTTTTATAACAATGCAGATAAAATATCATGAACACAAGAGATTCTGCAGAAGCTGGAAACCCAGAGCAACACACACAAAATGCTGGTGGAACTCAGCAGGCCAGGCAGCATCTATGGAAATGAATGAACAGTCAGAATCAGATTTAATATCATTGACATAAGTCATGAAATTTGTTGCTATATGGCAGCAATACATTTGAATACATAAAAATATAAATTACAGTAAGTGTATATATATATACCGTATCTAGTGAAATGAAATGAGTAGTGCAAAAAGAGAGAAATGATAGTGAGATAGTGTTCATAAGTTCAATGTTCATTCAGAAATTGGATGCAGAGTGGAAGAAGCTGTTCCTGAATCACTGAGTGTGTGCCTTGAGGCTCATGCACATCCTCCCTGATGGTAGCAATGAGAAGGGGGCATGACCTGGGTGATGGGGGTCCTTAATGATGGACGCCACCTTTCTGAAGCTTCACTCCTTGAAGATGTCCTGGATGCTGGGAAGGCTAGTGTCCATGATGGAGCTGGCTGAGTTTCCAACTTTCTGCAGCTAACTTTGATCCAGGGCACTGCCTCCCATACTAGACAGTGATGCTGTCAGTTGGAATGCTCTCCATTGTATATCTGTAGAAATTTGCTAGTGTCTTTGGTGACATACCAAATCTCCTGAGACTCCTAATGAAAATAGCTGCTATCATTCTTTCTTTGTAATTGCATCGATATGTTGGGCCCAGGATAGATCCTCAGAGATGATGACACCCAGAAACTTGAAACTACTTAGTCTTTCCATTACTGACCCTCACAACCCCCACCCCCGATAAGGACTGGTGTTCCCTCATCTTACCCTTTCTGAAGTTCACAATCAGTTCTTTGGTCTTACTGATGGTGAGTGCAAGGTTGTTGCTACGACACCAATCAACTAGTTGATCTATCTTACTTCAGGCCAAGCCCTTTCCTCAGGATTGTTCATATCATGAGCAACTTTGGGTCCCATTCCCAATAAGGAATGTACCAACATTGGAGAGTGTCCAGAGGAGGTTTATAAGAAAGATCCCAGGAATGAAAAGGTTAATGTGTGAGGTGTTCTTGATGCTCTGGGTTTGTAAATCAATGGAGTTGAGAAGATTAAGCAGAAGTCTCATTGAAGCCCAGCAAATATTGAAAGATCTAAATAGAGTGGAGATGGAGAGGATGTTTTCAGAAGTTGGAGAGGTTACAGACTCAGAATAAAAGGACATGTCTTAAGAAAAGAAATTAAGTGGAATATTTTCAGCCAGGTGGTAATGAATCTGTGGAATTCATTGGCACAAATGGCTGTGGAAGCCAAGTCAAGGGGTATATTTAAAGTGGCGGTTGATGGGTTCTTGATTAGTCAGGGCATGAAGGGTTATGGGGAAAAGGCAGGAACTTGGGCTGAGAGGGAAATAGATCAGCCATGATGAAATAGTGAAGTAGACGCAATGGGGCAAATGACCAAATTCTTCTCCTATAGCTTACATTCTAAACAGTTAGCCATTGGAAAATCCTGCATTTTGCGGATGGAGCAAAGGTGCTTGATAAAGCCTTCCCTCCGTCTATGTCAGCACCAATGTAGAGGAGGCTAAATCTGGAGCACTGGATGCAATAGACAGCCCCAAAAGATTTGCAGGTCAAGTGCGCCTCACTTGGAAGACTGATTGGGACCCTGAATAGAGTGAGGTTACAGGCAGCAAGCAGGAGAATGGGGTTGAGAGGGAAACTAAATCAGTCGTGATGGAATGGCAGAAAATACCGGATGGGATGAATGGCCTAATTCTGCTTCTATGCCTTTTGGTCTTATGGTCTAAATTATGTCCATGTTAGAACTGATATTCAGACAGCTATGAAAAGGAAGCTCATAGCTTCATCTAGTCAAAGATAATGAAATACACAAAAGATTAATAAGGAAGTCAACGGTAACAGCAGATCTACAGCCTTCCAGCAATTTCAAGGACAACAGCTTGAATTCTGCAGCACCTTTAACTGTGAAAACATCTGGAGCTGATTCACAGTGAAGTGGACGCCAGGTCATTGGATCATTTAGTAGATGTGAGAGAAGAACACAGTTAAAGACATTGTGGAAACACAAGAGAGACTGAAGATGCTGGAAACATAGCATGATGTCACAGGCACTAGACTGAGAGAATTAAGGGCCATTTATTGGAAAATAATGTCACAGAATGAGAATGGCAGGATAAGTGTGGCAATGAAAAGGTGCATGTTCCACAAGTTAAGCTGTAAAGGCTGGAGAGAAACATACAAATTAAAGCTTGAATTTTCCATTTATTGAGAGTTGTCAGGCATTTTACCTAATTCAGAATTATTACAAAGCATGTTTATGCATAATTCATTTGTAGATTTAATTCTTACTTTCCTAAGTTATTGTGTGTTATATGTACAGGTATTTTATGTGTGCTGCTGTGCTTTACACCCTGGTCCAAAGATTATATCATTAGACAATATACAAATATATAGTTAAATTACAATAAACTTGATTTGACGTGAATATGTTTCCTAGGCAGTTTAAGGTAGTATCAAAGGAATCTTCCACAAAAGAGTAGAAAACTTAAAATTCATTATAAAAGTTGTTATCAAGATTAAATTTCTATCAGTTTTTTTCATTTTTTAGAAGACATTATTATTGAGTTAAGTTAAACCTGTTAAATGTGCTTCTGGAGTGGTGCAGAGCATTGGTCACCATGGTGGGCTTTGCTCACGGACAATGGAATTCCTAATGGTGGTTTCCAGGCAGAAAGAGACATTAAAGGAGATCGAGGGTATTTATAATATTTCAAATAGGATTATAAAGCACAATAGAGATAAATGTACCATACAGCATTACCCAGATCAAGAGGTCCTCAGCCTTTTTTTAATGGTATAGACTAATGCCATTAAGCAAGGGGACTGTGGATCCCAGATGGGAACTCCTGACCTAGATAGATAGGTAGCCTTGATCAGCCTGGATCAGTCTCAGTTTATGCCCATACCCACCTGACCGAGAAGTGGTAGAATAATCTCACAGGCTGTCTTTTTTCCTGAGCCGACTGGCAGTGTTAAGTGATTGCTCTGTTTTTGACGATGCAATGCAGAATTCCCTACCATGAAATGCTCCGACAAACTTTGAAAGAAGCCAGATCATTAGAGCTCATGTTCTTTCAAAACTCTTTTAAGAACTTTCAAAAATAATCTTTCAAATTCAGAGACGCTTAGTTCATTTTTTAAAACAAATTAAAATAATGTTAACTAATATATACTGTGGTGGTGACGGTGGTTGTCCATCGTGTCTGACAATGACAAGGAACCTATGCGGGGAAGTTTTTAAAGTGGAACAGCCATTGCATTGGGACAATTCTGCTTTCTCAACTTCAGGAGTCCAGATCTAGTGGTATGAACAAGTGTCACAAACTGGGGTCTTCCTTGGTTGCAATGGATGACCAAGATACCTTCTGTGCCTTGTCATGCTCTTCACTCTCCATGGAGCGTTGCAGAACCACCTTCCCAGCCATTGGATCTCACTGTAGATCTCATCCATCCAGTCCACCGGAGATGACTTTGCATGCTAGGACAGGCATGCCCCTATCTCACCAGGGTATGAAGCCTACTGGCTACCCTCACCCTGGTGTAGCCCACTTATCGAAGCAGTGTACCCAGGTGTGACCGCTGTCACATGTCACCAGTTACTTGGAGTCACAGGTGAGAGCTGAGTGTCTGGTGGCAACCAAAGTTGAGTGATCTACCCTGGAATAGACACGACAAGCCCCTTCACCGGAGGTGCTACCCCTCCCTGGACATCCCATATATTAATCATTTAGAAATAAGCAAAACACTGGACAACAAAGCAAAAAAGGTCTCTCAAACAATATCTTGCACTCCTTAAGTCTGCTTTTGTTTATTCCCCATGGTGAATGGTGATTCACATTGGTTCAATAGCACTGTTTGTGGAAGTTTTTATTGTCAATTTTTATTTTGAGAAGGCATAATATCAAAATGAAGTTTGAATGCCAATAACACAGTTGACCCACAAAAGCTGAATATTTCAATATATCCCTTCATTTTAGAAATATTTAATTCATCCGTTATTTTCTGCTTGAACACCTTACTAGATCAATGAATTCTGGGCTACAACATGAAGCCAGCAGTGAGCACCTACAACCACAAGAAGCAGAGAAACTGGGAGGTGCAGTCGGCTATCAAGCCTTTCAAGTCTACCCCTTGCAAATTTATGTAATCATGATTGATCTATGCAGACCTCAGTTCCTTTGTTGTGCCCTCTAATCCTCAATCTATCAAATATTTATCTACATGCAATTTAAAGACATTGATTGATTATGTTCAACCACCTGCCAGGGTAGAGACTTCAAGGGATTCACCATCCACTGCAAGATGAAATTTCTTTGCATCTCAGTTTTAATTACTGGCCACTTTTCTTGTAGCTATGACCCCTTGTTAAGAAAACTACTCACAAAAATCTTGCTAACGTCTACCCTATGACGGCCCATTATGATCTTATATGTTTGAATAAGGTCATCCTTCATTCTTCTGAACTGCACAGTAGACCACTCCTGCCAAAGGGTCGCAGCCCAAAAAGTTGATTGTACTTTTTTCCATAGATGCTGCCTAGCCTGCTGAGTTCCTCCAGCATTTTGTGTGTGTGTTGAGTAGACAGCTCCAAATTATTTTTCCCTTTCATGGGAACCCTCTCATCCCTGATTTAGCCTTGTGTGCAAAGTTAAAAATTGTGTTTACTAGATCTGCTGATATTAACAAACTGCCCAAAGCCACCTCAGGTTAAAATGGCAAGGCTCTGCCAGTTGACTGAGACATGCAAAAATTAGTGAAATCATGTCACACCCCAGCCTTAGTCATCATGACAAGGGCTATGAATACTCTGGAAAACATTGATATTGAGTAAAAATTCAAAAATTATTGACATTAATGAAGCAATTTAAAAAAAGCAAAATATTTGCCAAAAAATTTGGAAACTCAATAAATATAAATGGTTGTATCAAATTAATCAAGTTCAGAGAAACTGATGGCATTACATGGCCAGAGATATACTCCCTCTGGAGTTCCAAAATCAGTGACATCAGTGACATGTACACTAAGAAACCCTAGCTATTTGGGGGCAAAAATTACACTGTCTGTGTTAAAATCAAACAGATCAATGTAATTTAGAACTAACAGCACATGCATACATAAAACAATAAAACATGTTATATAAACCAAGAAATAAAGTAATGCATTGTTAACAGCAAAAAGATTATCAATGGAAGTTCAAATAATACCAAAGTTCGGAATCAGAATCAGGTTTACTATTGCTGACATATGCCATAAAGTTTGTAGTTTTGTGGCAGAAGTGCAGTGTCATGGATAATAATTTACTATATGTTACAATAAGAAATATATTTTGAATAAATAGTGTAAAAAGGAAGTCAAACTTCAAGGCAGTGATCATGGGCTCAGAAACTTGATGGTGGAGGGGAAGAAGTTGTTCCTAAAAATGTTGATTGCCCATTGTCAGGCTCCTGTATCTCTTCCTCAATGAGAAGAGGCCATGCCCTGGATCGTGAGAGTCTTTAATGATAGATGTCACCTTCTTGATGCACTATCTTTTGAGGATATCTTCAATGGAGATGGCTAAAACCACAAACCTGTACAGCCTCTTTCAACCTTGTCCATTGGAGTCTCTATACCAGGCAGTGATGTAACCAGTCATCATAGTGCATTTGTAGAAATTTGCTAGAGTCTTTGGTGACATCACAAAATTCTATTTAATTTCTGTTAGATGGTTGAGAAGACAAAGTCATCACTTTACCCACAGATTAACACTGAGGAAGTCTAAATTCATAAACAAAACAGTTGTGGTTGTGAAATTCAAGGAAATAATTTACCTGAAGGTAGGAATTGTTGGGTTGCCCTAGACTAGTCAAGTGAAATTCACATCATCAGTTGGAAAATTATTAATAAATTTATGTACAGTATATTATCCATTTTTAGTGTGTCTTATTAGGAGCCCATAGTGGAATGTTTCTGCATTTTTATCCCAGAGAAAATGATTTTGTTGTCACATGTTCAATATTGTTACTGTTTATGAGGATGACTAATAGCAGATATTGGAAACCATTTTCCTCATCTCAGAGAGTGACTATGCCTTCTACTTTGGTGTCCCAAACAGTCCTTCCAGATGAGGCAACATATCAACTTCAGATCTGCTGGGGTCACCTATTGTGTCCAATGCTCCCGACGTGGCCTTCCCTACACTGTATATTGGGGAATATCTTCGTTGAGCACTTCTGCTCAGTCTGCCAGAAGTGGAACTTCTCAGTGGCCAAACATTTTAATTTTGAGTCCCATTCCTGTTTCAACATGTTGGTCCATGGCCTCCTCCTGTGCCAAGATGAGGCTACCCTCAGGTGGAGGAGCAACACCTTATATTCTGTTTGGGTAGCCTCCAGCCTGATGGCATGAATATCGATTTTTCCTTCCAGTTAAAAAAAATCCCTCCCCCTCCCTTCTTCTTCTACTCCCCACTCTGGCCTCTTACCTCTTCTCACCTACCTGTTATTCCCCCTGGGTCTTCTCCTCCTTCCCTTTCTCCTATGGTCCACTTTCCTCTCCTATCAGATTCCTTCCTCTCCGGCCATTTACCTTCACATCTACCTGTCTTCACCAATTACCTTCTAGCTTTCCTCCTTCCACCCCCTCCCCCCACCTTTTTATTCTGGCATCTTCCCCATTCCTTTCCAGTCCTGAAAAAAGGTTTTGTCCCAGAATATTGATGGTTTATTCATTTTCATAGATGTTGCCTGACCTGCTAAGTTCCTCCAGTATATTGTGTGTGTGTTGCTGTGACTTCTACTGCCGCAAGATGACATGATGATATTCTGCTGCTCAGTTTCTCTTTTAATGTAGCTGAGTGGCAAGTAGACAATATCCTCCCAGGTCATTAGGGTCCCCGTAGAGTGCAGTGTCATTGAGCATATACATTGCTGATTAGAACTAAAGGTTCAGCTGCATAATGATTTCAAAATATAAAACTGGAGAACAGTAAAGAGTGGCCAATAATGAAAGAGGATTTAGAAGTATGGAAGAGATATTATAATTAGGAATATACATTTATCTTGTGGGATTAAACAAGATAAGCTTGACACATAATCATGACAAAAGCTACTGATCAAACAGAAGGAAAACGTAATTATAGACAAAGAGCTTAGTGAAGTGCTCAAGATGTTGCTTACCTGGATGAAGAGGTTGGAGTGTTTCCTCATTGGCAGAACTCTAGGTATTAGGAAAATGGTGAAGGTGAAAGGTATACAGCTGTAAAGTGACACAAACTGTATCTCCCAGAGGTTCCCGAGCTGGGGCCCACCAACCCCTTGATTAATGGCATTAAATGAAGTTTGGGAATCCCTGAATATTGTGCTGCCATTATTTTCAGAGTGGCATTCATTGAAATGGACTATTATTTAAAATGATGACTGTTCCTCCATCTGATTGAGATTTGATAGGACTGGGTGACTTGCTTATTTTGTAACTGGTCTGAGTTTTAATGACTTTCTCGGACTAGAGCCACTGCTGTCATGGGATTCTGTTAGATCTCTTACTGTCCATTACAGCACTGGCGTTTAGGGCAGCCATGAAAGTCCTCCATCTCTGGTGGTGTTCAGGGCTTCCTTCATCATGTCAGGAGCTTCTTCTCAGTTTTAACTACTCTCAGTCATGTAAGTCCCAGGTGGAGACCCAAGAATATCTGCACACTCAAGTGAAGGAGGATACTTCATTGCTGTTTCTGTAACAATTTAGTTTTACTAGTTAGGATTGTTAGCGCTAAGCTAAACCTCCGAACCTGGAGAACTAATGGACTACTCTTAGTCTATACTCTATCCTTTAACATGTTTTGCATGGTTGACCCTACCAAGACCCAAAGTATAAAGCCCGGACTCCAGCCAATGTAGCTCTCGGGGTCATTGAGGCATGCAAGCCTCCAAACCCAATGACAAGATTTTGGTTCTCTCAGAGGATTATGTTAGATGGCTGAGAGGTTTATGGCAGCAAGTACTATTGTGGTATGAAAGACCAAGTCCTTTGAGACAAGTAAGATTCCAGTATTGTGTCAGGCACAGTGGTGAGCAATATTATAACTACAATCCTCTGAAATTTCAAGTAAAAAGCTCCCTACACTGTATATTGGGGAATATCTTCGTTGAGCACTTCTGCTCAGTCTGCCAGAAGTGGAACTTCTCAGTGGCCAAACATTTTAATTTTGAGTCCCATTCCTGTTTCAACATGTTGGTCCATGGCCTCCTCCTGTGCCAAGATGAGGCTACCCTCAGGTGGAGGAGCAACACCTTATATTCTGTTTGGGTAGCCTCCAGCCTGATGGCATGAATATCGATTTTTCCTTCCAGTTAAAAAAAATCCCTCCCCCTCCCTTCTTCTTCTACTCCCCACTCTGGCCTCTTACCTCTTCTCACCTACCTGTTATTCCCCCTGGGTCTTCTCCTCCTTCCCTTTCTCCTATGGTCCACTTTCCTCTCCTATCAGATTCCTTCCTCTCCGGCCATTTACCTTCACATCCACCTGTCTTCACCAATTACCTTCTAGCTTTCCTCCTTCCACCCCCTCCCCCCACCTTTTTATTCTGGCATCTTCCCCATTCCTTTCCAGTCCTGAAAAAAGGTTTTGTCCCAGAATATTGATGGTTTATTCATTTTCATAGATGTTGCCTGACCTGCTAAGTTCCTCCAGTATATTGTGTGTGTGTTGCTGTGACTTCTACTGCCGCAAGATGACATGATGATATTCTGCTGCTCAGTTTCTCTTTTAATGTAGCTGAGTGGCAAGTAGACAATATCCTCCCAGGTCATTAGGGTCCCCGTAGAGTGCAGTGTCATTGAGCATATACATTGCTGATTAGAACTAAAGGTTCAGCTGCATAATGATTTCAAAATATAAAACTGGAGAACAGTAAAGAGTGGCCAATAATGAAAGAGGATTTAGAAGTATGGAAGAGATATTATAATTAGGAATATACATTTATCTTGTGGGATTAAACAAGATAAGCTTGACACATAATCATGACAAAAGCTACTGATCAAACAGAAGGAAAACGTAATTATAGACAAAGAGCTTAGTGAAGTGCTCAAGATGTTGCTTACCTGGATGAAGAGGTTGGAGTGTTTCCTCATTGGCAGAACTCTAGGTATTAGGAAAATGGTGAAGGTGAAAGGTATACAGCTGTAAAGTGACACAAACTGTATCTCCCAGAGGTTCCCGAGCTGGGGCCCACCAACCCCTTGATTAATGGCATTAAATGAAGTTTGGGAATCCCTGAATATTGTGCTGCCATTATTTTCAGAGTGGCATTCATTGAAATGGACTATTATTTAAAATGATGACTGTTCCTCCATCTGATTGAGATTTGATAGGACTGGGTGACTTGCTTATTTTGTAACTGGTCTGAGTTTTAATGACTTTCTCGGACTAGAGCCACTGCTGTCATGGGATTCTGTTAGATCTCTTACTGTCCATTACAGCACTGGCGTTTAGGGCAGCCATGAAAGTCCTCCATCTCTGGTGGTGTTCAGGGCTTCCTTCATCATGTCAGGAGCTTCTTCTCAGTTTTAACTACTCTCAGTCATGTAAGTCCCAGGTGGAGACCCAAGAATATCTGCACACTCAAGTGAAGGAGGATACTTCATTGCTGTTTCTGTAACAATTTAGTTTTACTAGTTAGGATTGTTAGCGCTAAGCTAAACCTCCGAACCTGGAGAACTAATGGACTACTCTTAGTCTATACTCTATCCTTTAACATGTTTTGCATGGTTGACCCTACCAAGACCCAAAGTATAAAGCCCGGACTCCAGCCAATGTAGCTCTCGGGGTCATTGAGGCATGCAAGCCTCCAAACCCAATGACAAGATTTTGGTTCTCTCAGAGGATTATGTTAGATGGCTGAGAGGTTTATGGCAGCAAGTACTATTGTGGTATGAAAGACCAAGTCCTTTGAGACAAGTAAGATTCCAGTATTGTGTCAGGCACAGTGGTGAGCAATATTATAACTACAATCCTCTGAAATTTCAAGTAAAAAGCTGAGGAAAGAACACGGCAAAATAAAAGTCAAGGACACAAATTAAGGGGAAAAAAATGTATGTGTGATTTCATAAGCTGGTTTCATAAAAGGGCCATTCTGGATGATGATGGAAAACATAATTCATAACTATTTATAGCACATAACTGACTATAATTTATGTAACAATGTAATTGTTCACTCCTCGCACATCTTCCTCCTGAAACCTTAATCATGAGAATCATTTCAAGTAGTTCCAGAGACAGGAATAGAAATCAAGGGCAAAGTCTTTTTTTCTTCATACATGCATTGGGATAATTAAACTGTACTGTCAATTATTGCAATTACTTTGCAACCAAAAACTCTGAGAAAATACTTTGATTGTGACCCTCATGGCAAAATGTGATTTATATAACAGTATGTTTGTTCAGTAATGCCTGTGCCCAGTAATCTTGTTCAATATTACTCAAACTGCAATTAAAATTTGATGTATTTTCCATGTTCTACAGATCAAGCTGAAGAGATTTTTTCAGCATGAATATTTGCAACTGTGCTTTGCTTCACAATTTTCAATAATCTCTCCATTTATATTTATGGCACCCACACTAACAACTTTTTCACTCTGCACCTGGGGTTCCCAACCTGGGGTCCAGCGACCCCTTGTTTAATGGTACTGGTCCATCTCATAAAAAAGGGTAGTGGAGCCCTGCTCCATATTAAGGGAGACAGCATCTCTACCCAGTCAGGAAATTTTATCCAGAATTGTTTGATAGGGCCATTGATGACTGCTTCCAGCCCTTTGCTGATGACAGAGAAGAGATCAATTGAGTGGGGATTAGCTGAATTGGATTTATCCTGCTTTTTTTGTGAACTGGATCTTCCCAGCCAACTTTTCACATTGTCACTTAGACGCAAGTGTTGTAATTGAAGTTGAACAGTTTTGCTAGAGGTGCATGTTATGTTTTGCAACTTCAAAGCAAGACACGGGAGTCCAAAATGCAGGTCTAACTTTGGGTTTACTTTAAGCGTGGCGCGCACATATCATGTTGTAGCATTATGACATATGCAATTAACGTATTTTTACATATAATCTAATTAATTATGTAAACAAATGAGAATGCTTAATCAATTTATATATATATATATAAAATATTATTGAAATATTAAAAACAAAACAGTGCAGCTGATTCTGGAGCACAGTTCTTCAGTGCTATAGCTGTGATATACCTGTGCTTGAGACCCAGGAGTCGATTAGAAGTCCGGAAGTCAAGGTCTGTGGCAGGAGTCGTAAGTCTGTGAACTTCTCCAGATCCGCTAGTGACACTGAAACCCAGTGTTTGCGAGCCCAGGTCCAAATCTGAGTCCATTGAGGTTGGAGGACAGAAGAGGTGGCCTGTCTTGGGGCTAGTGCATTGTGTATGTGCGTCTGTGGGCGGGTGGGAGGGAGGAAGGAATGGGTCTTGTCTCGCTGTTGCTGTTTTGTTGCTAGTTGTGTTCTGTGCAGAACATTATGGGAATGCTATTTTGGTGCCAGAATGTGTGAGGGCACTTGCGGGCTGCCCTTGGCACATGCTCAGATATGTTGGTTGTTAACACAAACAATGTATTTCACTGTACATTTCAATGTAATTGTAATAAATAAACTGGAATCTCAATTTTGCCTGATCTCATAGTACTCATTATTTCCAGTGTTCTAAACTGTTCCTTGACATCAAGTAGACTGAATCAATTGGGCTGTATGCTGTGATCTTGTGACTGTCAGGTGGAAGTGAGGAGGAATCATCGAATTGGAACTTCTGGTTGAACAGAGTTATGAATTTTCCTGCTTTTAACATTCACATGCTGCAGAATGCCATTGTTGAGACCCTCCTCATTCTATTAACCGTTTAGTCTGGATGTGGTAACTACGCAAAGTATCATTCTGATCCATTGGTATTAAAGAGCCCATGGTATTAAAGGAAAGTTACTGGCATGGTTAGAGCATTGGCTGATTGGTAGGAGGCAGTAAGCGGGAATAAAAGGATTCTTTACTTGTTGGCTTCCAGTCCCTAGTGGTGTTCTGCAGGGGTCAGTGTTGGGACCCCTTCTTTTTATCAATGATTTAGATGATAGAATAGATGGCTTTGTTGCCAAGTTTGCAGATGATAAGAGGATTGGCGGAGGGGCAGGTAGTGTTGAGGAAACAGGATGCAGAAGGAATTAGACAGATTAGGAGAATGGGCAAGAGAGTGGAATTACTACTACTACGTTGACTCAGGCCTAGGGGGCGGGCGACGGGCACGATGAAGGACTTTCCACTTCTCCCTCTCCTTCATCAGTGTGTTCAGTTCATCTACATTAGCCGCACTGCTGTCTTCTAGGAGTGTGTTGACCATAGTCATGGGAGGGCACCCAGGGTTCATCCTCCCATACTTGGGCTCCCATATGATGATTAGGCTGGCAGGTAGCTCGGGGTGGTGTAGACAGCGCCCCGCTAGTTGCAGGCTTCTCGCTTTGATATTAGTGGTGAGCATCGGTAGGTCGTCATAGAGCTCGACGTTCATCATGTGCTGTTGCCAACTCATGTCAAGAGCCATCCGGAGCATTTGTGTATAGCAACCATCTAGAGACTTTCGCATAGTCTTGGTGAGTGTCCATGTCTCGCATCCGTACGTGAGAATGGATATGACTGCTTTGAAGATTCTCTTTTTAAGCCCTCTGGTCAGGTTCGACTTCTAGGTTTCCTTCATGTTGTTCATAGCCCTCCACGCCAGCGGAGAGTGGAAAATGAAATACAGTGTTGGAAAATATATGGTCATACACTTCAGTAGTTGAAATAAATGTGCAGACTATGTTTTATACTGTGTAGAGAGAAAATCCAAAAAATCTAAGATGCAAAGGGACTTGGGAGTCCTTGTGCAGAACACCCTAAAGGTTAACTTGCAGGTAGAGTCGGTGGTGAGGAAGGCAAATGCAATGTTAGCATTCATTTCAAGAGAACTAGAATACAAGAGAAGGGATATGATGCTAAGATTTTATAAGGCACTGGTGAGGCCTCACCTTGAGTATTATGAACAGTTTTGGGCTTCTCATCTAAGAAAAGATGTGCTGGCATTGGAGAGGGTTCAGAGGAGGTTCACAAGGATAATTCAGGGAATGAAAGGGTTATCATACAAGGAATATTTCATGGCTCTGAGTCTGTACTCGCTGGAATTTAGAAGGATGAGGGGGGATCTCATTGAAACCTTTTGAACGTTGAAAGGTCTAGACACAAAAAAAAAACAACATTGTACAAATGGCAACAATAACATCAATCGTGCCCCACCCCCAAACAAGATTGTTTAGCTCTGATTATATCATGCTGATTTTACTGTTTAGTATGCAAGCAAGTGAGAAATGGAGTCACTATTGAAAAGCTTGGATTTCTTCACATACTGTGACACCATAAAATGCAATCCTTTGTCCAGAATTTCCACTTGGAAGTTGTCCTAATTGATATAATCACATTCTTTTTTAAGAGCACAGGCTAGGCCCAGGCTCAGCTTTTATCAAAAATATATTTCCTGATAATAGCTGATAGTGGCACAGTAGTGTAATGGTTAGCAAAATGCTTTACAGTACCAGTGACCCACTGCTGCTTGCAAGAAGTTTGAACATTTTCACTGTGACTGCTCCAGTTTTCTCCAACAGTCCAAAGACCTACTGGTTGGTAGGTTAATTGGACTTTGTAAATTGTCCGATGATTTGGCTAGGATTAAATAAAGATTTGATGGGTGGCTTGGCTCGAAGGCCAGAAGGGCCTATTCTGCGCAGTATCTCTATAAATAAAATATATAAATTTGAAAATAATTGTTTATTAATGTCTAAATAATTAGATATTAATAAGTCTGGAATAGACTGTATTGGAATAGATGAAAGAGCACAGACTCTGTATTAGAATAGGTGAAATGTATAGTTTTGTATTAGAATAGTGAAGTGACACAGACTCTGTATTGGTATAGGTGAAGTGTACAGACTCTGTATTGGAATAACGCAGCTCTCCGGTGAAATGATATTGTATTTG
Organism: Mobula birostris; assembly: GCF_030028105.1. Classification (NCBI taxonomy): domain Eukaryota; kingdom Metazoa; phylum Chordata; class Chondrichthyes; order Myliobatiformes; family Myliobatidae; genus Mobula; species Mobula birostris. Next base: position 35,587,395 of record NC_092392.1, on the reverse strand, counting down.
TTAAGTAGGGTACCGTGCACAATTCTGATTTGATGGAGACAGCCATGAGAAGCACGGAGGAACATCAGGAGAAACTTCTGAAATGCCCGGTTCGCTGCCGCTGCTACTGTGCGATCGAGAATCTCCGGAGGGAAGGCCCCAAAATCCTCGGCTTTGCCTGCTACTGGCGGGGGGCTGGGGTCGCAGCGCTTGGCAGAGATGGTGCTCGGTGCTCGGTGTTGGAGGGCTGGTCAGAGGCTCGAAGTTTTCGGACGACTCAGAGTCGGACTGTGGTCGGGCATGGCAGGGAGAGTTTTCCTCCTTCTCCTGTCTGCATGAGATGTGGGACTTTCAAGAGACTTTGAACTTTTTTTACTGTGCCCATGGCCTGATCTTCATCAAGTTATGGTATTGTTTGCACTGTTGTAACTATATGTTATAATTATGTGGTTTTTGTCAGTTTTTCAGTCTTGGTCTGTCCTGTGTTTCTGTGATGTCACACTGGAGGAATATTGTATCATTTCTTAATGCATGCATTACTAACTGACGATAAAAGAGGACTGTGTGTCCTCATAATCTAATCTAAAACATTCTTAGTACTCTCCTAACCTCCACCATCGTGACACCTTGAGTGAAGAAACAAGGGTCAAAGAAATTCTTCCAGGATCATGAATATCTAGAAATTGCTGGTCAATGCCACACATCTCACTTCATCCTTAGCTGTCCTAATAATCCTATTGAACTTGTTGAATTTAATTGACTAATAAGTTCACTACAAATGATAAAGGCTGTAATTACAAAATAATTTTATATATTGTGATAATTCTAAAGTTCAAAATTATTATCAAAGTATGTACCATATATCATATACATCCTTGAGATTCATCTTTTTGCAGGCATCCACAAAACAAAGAAACATTAGAATTCACTAAAAACACATATACAAGATCACCACATATCCAATTTGCAAAAGAGGACAAAGAGCGCAAATAGTCAAAAAAAAGTGAACAAAAACACATGGAACATTCTTGATATAATGTCAATCACCCATTACAATTCTGATGCTTACAGTACTGTGCAAAAGTCTTAGGTGCATTTAGACATAGCTATTTTGCCTAAGACTTTTACACAGTACTGTATTTGTCAATGTGGAGCGGAGAGTGAGTTTGTAACTCTGGCGAGAGCAAAGGATATTGAAAATATGAGAATGAAGTGCGGCATGAGAGATGTGGGACAGGTGGCAGGGGCAAATGTTGCACTGGCGTAGATACATCCGGCCCTGAGACATCAGGCAAAGTCATTTGATGTTAAACAATTGGTTTATTGCTCATTACAAAATGTCTCTCTGGTGCTTCCCACTCCCTCCCCTCTCCCTTCCCCTTTTCCCAACCATGATTCCCCACTCTCAGTCCACAATATAGACCCATATCAGAATCAGGTTTATCAGCACTCACATATGTCATGAAATTTGTTTTATATTTTTGCAGCATTATAGTGCCATACATAAAATTACTAAAGGCCTTCGACACCCAAGCTATATTTGTGTGTCGAAGAATTTTGCACAGTACTGTAACAATTTAAATTATGGAGCCTTATTATTTTACATGATTAATTGCTGTTATAAATTTTAAAAATATGATATTTTCTTTTGAGATCCTATTGTGTCTCTCAGTTTCATTATGTCACTTTGAATTCTTTCCCCATTTAAATAATAGTCTGCCCATTTATTTTTTCTGCCAAAGTGCATAACCATACACTTTCCAACATTGTACTTCATTTGCCACTTTTCTGCCCATTCTTCCAATCTATCCAAGTCTCTCTGCAGACTCTCCGTTTTCTCAGCACTACTGGCCCCTCCACCTATCTTCGTATCGTCAGCAAACTTAGCCACAAAGCCATCTATTCCATAATCCAAATCGTTGATGTACAATGTAAAAAGAAATGGCCCCAACACTGATCCCTGTGGAACACCACTGGTAACCGGCAGCCAACCAGAGTAGGATCCCTTTATTACCACTCTCTGTTTCCTGCCAATCAGCCAACGCTCTATCCACGTATGTAACTTTCCTGTAATTCCATGGGCTCTTATCTTGTTAAGTAGCCTCATGTGTGGCACCTTGTCAAAGGCCTTCTGAAAATCCAAATGTACAACATCCACTGCATCTCCCTTGTCTAGCCTACTGGTAATTTCCTCAAAAAATTGTAATATGTTTGTCAGGCAGGATTTTCCTTTAAGGAATCCATGCTGAGTTCTGCCTATCTTGTCATATGCCTCCAGGTACTCTGTAACCTCATCCTTGACAACCAACTCCAACAACTTCCCAACCACCGACGTCAAGCTAACAGGTCTATAATTTCCTTTTTGCTTCCTTGCCCCCTTCTTAAATAGCGGAGTGACATTTGTAATCTTCCAGTCTTCCGGAACCATGCCAGAATCTATCGACTTTTGAAAGATCATCGCTAATGCCTCCGCAATCTCCACAGCTACTTCCTTCAGAACACGAGGGTGCATTCCATCTGGTCCAGGAGATTTATCGACCTTTAGCCTATTCAGCTTCCTGAGTACTTTCTCTGTCGTAATTGTGACTGCGCACACTTCTCTTCCCTGCCACCCTTGAGTGTCCAGTATCCTGCTGTCTTCCTCAGTGAAGACTGATGCAAAATACTTGTTCAGTTCCTCTGCCATCTCCTCATCTCACATTACAATTTCTCCAGTATCATTTTCTATCAGTCCTATATCTACTCTCACCTGTCTTTTACTTTTTATATACTTGAAAAAGCTTTTAGTATCCTCTTTGATATTATTTGCTAGTTTCCTTTCATAGTTAATCTTTTCTCTCTTAATGACCTTCTTGGTTTCCTTTTGTAAGGTTTTAAAAACTTCCCAATCCTCTGTCTTCCCATTAATTTTTTCTTCCTTGTATGCCCTCTCCTTTGTTTTAACTTTGGCTTTAACTTCTCTTGTCAACCACGGTTGCATCCTTTTTCCACACGAAAATTTCTTCTTTTTGGAATATACCTGTCTTGCACATTCCTCATTTCTCGCATAAACTCCAGCCACTGCTGCTCTGCCGTCTTTCCCGCCAGTGTCTTTTTCCAGTCAACTTTGGCCAGTTCCTCTCTCATGCCACTGTAGTTTCCTTTACTCCACTGAAACACCGACACCTCAGATTTCCGCTTCTCTTTTTCTAATTTCACAGTGAACTCAATCATGTTATGATCACTGCTCAATCTCTCCAATCACCTCCGGTTCATTACACAATACCTAATCCAGTACAGCCGATCCCCTAGTGGGCTCAACAACAAGCTGTTCTAAAAAGCCATCTCGCGGACATTCCACAAATTCTCTCTCTTGAGATCCAGTGCCGACCTGATTTTTCCAATCTACTCGCACGTTAAAATCCCCCACAATTATCATAACACTGCCCTTCTGACAAGCCTTTTCTTTTTCCAGTTGTAATTTGTAGTCCACATCCCTGCAGCTGTTTGGAGGCCTATAAATAACTGCCATCAGGGTCCTTTTACCCCTGCTATTCCTTAGCTCAACCCATAAAGATTCTGCACCTTCCGATCCTATATCACCTCTTTCTAATGATCTAATATCATTTCTTACCAATAAAGCCACGCCTCCCCCTCTGCCTACCTTCCTATCCTTCCGATACACCGAGTATCCTTGGACGTTCAGCTCCCAGAGACATGCATCCTTTAGCCAGGTCTCAGTGATGGCCACAATATCATACCTGCCAATCTGTAGCTGTACAACAAGATCATCCACCTTATTCCTTATGCTGCGTGCATTTAAGTACAACAACTTAAGACCAGTATTTGATACTTTTTGCTTTGATTTCACTGCAACTTTATTGCACTGCAACTCATCCCAATGGCTACACATTTGCCCCATCACCTGCCTGTTTTTCCTGACATCATTACTGCTCACTATCTTAGATTTATTTCTGTTTTTCCCTTCCTCCGCTCTATCATTCCGGTTCCCATCCCCCTGCCAAATTAGTTTAAACCCTCCCTAACAGCTCTATTAAACTTTCCCGCCAGGATATTGGTCCCCTTCGGGTTCAGGTGTAACCTGTCCTTTTTGAACAGGTCATACTTCCCCCAGAAGAGATCCCAATTATCCAAGAATCTGAAGCCCTGACCCCTACACCAGTCTCTCAGCCAGGCATTCATCTGCCTGATCCGACTACTCTTGCCCTCGCTAGCATGTGGCACAGGTAGCAATCCCGAGATTACTACCCTGGAGGTGCTGCTTCTCAGCTTCCTTCCTAACTCCTGGAAATCTTTCTTCAGGACCTCCTCCTTTGTCCTATCTATGTCATTGGTATCAACATGTACCAAGACAACTGGCTGCTCACCCTCCCCCTTTAGAATATTCAGGACCCGATCCGAGACATCCCATACCCTGGCACCTGGGAGGCAACGCACCATGCGGGTATCTCTGTCAGGCTCACAGAATCTCCTGTCTGTTCCCCTGACTATGGAATCCCCCACGACTACCGCATTTCTCTTCTCCCTCCTTCTCTCCTGCACAACAGCGCCAGGCTCAGTGCCAGAGACCCGGTCACCGTGGGCGTCCCCTGTCAGGTCATCCCCCTCAACAGCATTCAGAACAAGATATTTGTTGCTGAGGGGGACAGCCACAGGGGTGCTCTCCACTATCTGGGCATTTCCCTTCCCTCTCTTGACAGTGACCCAGTGTTCTGACTCCTGTAGCCTATGGATGACTACTGACTCCTGTAGCCTAGGGATGACTACCTCCCTGTAGCTCCTGTCCATCGCCTCTTCACTTTCCCTGATAAGCACTAGGTTATCAAGCTGCAGCTCCAGATCCCTAACACGGTCTCTGAGGAGCTGCAACTCGGTGCACCTGGCGCAAATGTGTCCATCAGGGAGGCTGGAAGTCTCCCAGGATTCCCACATCTGACACCCTGAACAAAGCACTAACCCTGCAGGCATGCTATCTAATTCTACATGAATGAAACAGGAAAAATAAGTCTACTCACCCACTTACCTCGCCAAACAGACAAACTTTTTAAACCGTTAGCTGTGAGAGCCCTGCTGTTCCTGTCTGTCCGGGCCGATTCGCGAAAGGGGTGGGAGGGGGGGAGAGAAAAAAGAGTTGGCGCTTCGCTCTCGCCTCTTCCCGTTTATCGCCGAATCTTGTTGAAGCCGAAGCCCTACACTCTGCTACTGCTCACTCCGCTGCCCGCTCTGACAGCCTATGAAAGAAAACTTCAATAGGGTGATTGGAGCAAAAATTACAGAAGTTGGAAATCAAAAACAAAATGGTGGAACACTCAAAGTCAAGGATCCTTCATCAGAAAAAAAAAAATTCTTAACCCAAAGCTTCACCATGTTTATTTCAAGTGCAAGAGATCCTGCAAATGCTGGATATCTCGAGATACACACACAAAATGCTGGAGGAGCTCATCAGGCCAGTTAGCATCTATAGAGGGCAATGAACAGTCAACATTTTGAGCCGAGACACTTGTTTCTCCAGAAGAGTTGAGCTTGATGATGGGACTCCGACCTGAAGCATTAACTCCTTGCCTTCTGAAGATGCTGTCTGACTTGCTGAGCTTTCCCATTGGTTATGGCTTTACAGTAGAACAATATTTATTTACAGGTCAGAAGTAAGTGTGGGCAACTTGTTGATGGAGTTACGTACCCCGTAAATGGGTTGCCAAACCAGCAGAAATGGAACACTCGTTGGAGTTTGTGATTACTAGGAACTAATAAAGTTTTATTAAAGAAATAAGTAATACAGGACACTAACCGCAAGGATATAAATGTAACAGGTTAGCAATCATAGTATACACATATACACAGAAATAGGTTAATAGGAATCAACCAAGCTCTATCGCAGTCTAGGGATAAAATGATCAGTCTTAAGGTGAAGCAGAGTTCAGTTCAGTCTAGTGCAGTTCGAAGTAATCGCTGTTGTTGTACCGTTGGAGAGAGAGAGAGAGAGAGAGAGAGAGTGAGAGAGATGCAGTTGGTTTCAGGCAAACCTTTCGATGCCTTCTGATCCAGCTGTGGTCACCGACTGTGACCCCTCCATTCCGGATGTGATCGTTCTTCCGTGGTGAACCCGGCACCCAGGCAAGGGCGGACACACAACAGGTCCCCACTGGTCGTACCTTTACACCCTGTGAGCCTCTGACCGATTCCTGCGAACCGATCCTCCAAACTCTCACCAACTTGTGGGGCACACTGCTCTTTCCAGGGTCTCGTGGCATGTGTGACGTGCCTTAGCAAACCCACTATTTTTATCCCCCTGATGGGGTATCACTTGTCCATCAAACTTCAAAAAGTTCAGGTTCAAAGCAAACGGTCTGTGGCAGATGCCAACATCTGAATTGTGTCTCTTTCTTGTTAATCTCTCTGTTCTCTCTTATTAGCATTTTGAATGTTTCTCCATTGTCTTTCACTATCTCTCTCATTAGCATCATCCGTTCTGCAGCTCTGTTTGGCTTCACACATGACAATGGCAATATAGACTGATGCTGTTTTAGTTTTATGAGGGTGTTCTTTGACATAAGAATTGGCACCAATGAGAATTAATAGCAAAAATTTTAAAATTACTCATTAAAACTTTACTGGAGGTAGTATACTGGTCAGTTTGTGGGTTTACAATATAGTTATGGAAAATGAAGTCATGAATAGTGCAAATAAACATTTTAATTACACCTTTACTATGGTCGACATTGAAGGGAGATAACTTAGCTGACTCATCTACTGGGAATTTGAACACATTTTCTCAACTAAATATTGCCTTCAACTTAATTGAAGCTGCTGCTTTCAGCTAAGACTGTCAATAGTACTGCTGCTATGAATGACTTAATATTTGCTCTAAGAGCAGTCTACTTTGTGTTGTTTCTTTTACACAATAAACATACAGTACTGTGCAAAAGTCTTAGGCACATATATATAGCTAGGGTGCCTAAAACTTTTGCACTGGACTGTAGAGTCATGTAGTCATAGAGTAATACACAACAGAAGCAGGAACTTTGGCCTTTATTTCCAACTCTACCTTGAATCAGAATCAGGTTTAATATTACAATACGTAATCATAAAAACTGTAAATTACAGTTGAAGTTTAGGATGGTGGTGATTATTGGTAACCAAAGAAATGTGTGCCAATAGAATTCAAAGGTCAACTGAAGGGGTAGCCAATCAGGACTGAGGCAAGCGAACAGGCGCCTATATAAATGCGAGCACTCCCAGAGAGAAACACGAACAACTGCACGCTGAGGATGTCACTTTGACTGGTGATGAAATATGGGCAAGCTAATTGCCAAGCTCAGCGAACACCGTAACATCAAACAGTAAGAAATATAGACAGTTACTGTATATTATTGATCCCGAAGGAAATTACAGTGTCACAGTAGCATTACAGGTGTACAGATATATAAATACACAAATATTAGAAGAACAGTTAGAAAGAATAAAAAATAAGTTACCTCAAACAGTCTAACAGGAGTGGGTCATCACTTCCCTGGCTATCGGTTGACTCACTATAGAGCCTAATGGCCGAGGGTAAGAATGACTTCATCTGGCACTCTATGGAGCAGCACAGTTGTCGTAGTCTATGAGTGAAAGTGTTTCTCTGTTCAGCAAAGGTGGCATGCAGAGGGTGAGAAATATTGTCCAGAATTGCCAGGGTTTTCCATAGGATCCTTTGTTCTACCACAGATTCCAGTGTGTCCAGTTTGGCTCCTATAACAGGGTCAGCCTTTTAAATCAGTTTATTCAGCCTGTTGGCATCACCTATGTTGATGCCATTGCCTCAGCACAGCACCACATAGAAAATTGTACTGGCAACAACAACCTGGTAGAACATGTGAAGGAGAGGCCTATATATCCCAAGGGGCCTTAGTCTCCTCAGGAAGTAGAGGCGACCCTGGCCCTTCTTGTACTTAACCTCTGCATATATAAGTATATATCTATAGCTATCTATCCCACTCTACTTATCAGCACTTGGTCCGTATCCCAATTCAGCATGGCATTCAAATGCTCAACCAGATATATTCTATCTTTTGTTAAATAAGTATTTATATTAAGCAAACTAAACCAGTAAAAGTACAGTTTATAGAACATGGTAAGAAATGCCCTCCACACAACAGTGAATTGACATTTATCTTGAATTAATTTTGTGAGTTCACTCCAAGGCATAGAAAGAAATATGGAGAATATGAGTATACAGCCTGTCAGTGAAGCTGGTTAAAAACTCGGGAGGTTTGGATGCATGTGATAATTTCAGTAAAAGTTCATTGTATAATGCAACTATAATGTATACATAGCATTTATGAGACCTAACGTGAAAGAACCATGTGGGGAAAAAATAGGAAACATACATAAAATTGATTATTGCCAAGAAAAGTCTATCATCATTGTACAATTTTTATTTAAGTTACTATTATATATCAGAACACTTTCATTTTTGGACAGAGGATTTAGAGATCATTTTAAATTTCCAATTGACTAATCTATTTTAACGAAGCCGCAGGAGCCACTGTTGTATGATCAATGAACCTTCCACACTGTTCCAACTTCCACAAATGCTTACTTTAAAATGCAAAATCAATCTTCATATTAATATGACAGAGGTCTGATCTAATGAAAACTCGGCGAATCTTTCTCTTCCAACTAGAATGATTCAGATATGACTCTTCAGGATGGAAGGACTGCCCACAGGGAACTATTAACAACTAATCTTACATATGTTTTGTGACAATAGATAACTTGTTTGTTTATTTTTTCTTAGAAATTGTCAAGGACACTGGTATTTGATAAATCTCTTTCCTAATTCCCATTGCTACTGTTTATTTATTCTTGAAGTAGTGACATGGAAATGGTGGCTTCCTTCCGGACTTTAATGCTGATAATGTTTTTGCCTAGGGCTACAACATATTACATTTTACAGGATTCTAACTAATTATAAAGGATCTAATATAATAGTTTTGTCTTTTTATATTCTGATACTGTATAAAATGTTCTGCATATGTTGCAGTTGTTAAGCTGAATTGTGGTATTAGAAATGATTGAAGTAACTCCATAAGACTAGAAGATATAGTAGCAGAATTAGTCCATTTGGCCCATCTAGTCTACTTCGCTATTTCATCATGTCTGATCCATTGTCCCGCTCATCTCCAGTTTCCTGCCTTCTCCCTATCCTTCCATGCCCTGACTAATTAAGAGTCCATCAACCTATGCCTTAAATATACCCAATATACCCTATGACAATGAATTTCACAGGTTCACCTCTCTCTGGCTGAAGAAATTCCTCCTCATTCTGTTCTAAAAGGACTCTGCTCTATTCTGAGGCTATGCCCTCTGGTCTTAGACTCCACCACCATCGGAAACATCCTCTCCACATCCACTCTGTTGAGATCTTCCAACATTCGATAGTATTCAATGACGTTACCCCTCAAATCAGTGAAGTAACTGTAATTTTCAGTATATATTCTGAGTTCCCTTTGTATGATATAATTTGCCACTGTTTTCATAGACAAGGAAGTCACTTAAGAATGTGATCAACAGCTTGATTAATAAAATCAATCCATTGCACCAAGCGACTGCAGTGCTGATATGTTCATTCAGATCTCTCTTTTCAAAAATAGAAATGATCCTCTTGTATATACACCTGAATGCCTCTGTTGACAGTCTTAGAATCAGAATCCAAATCAGGTTTATTATCACTGACCTATGTCATGAAATTTGCTGTTTTGCAGCAGAAGTACAGACCAGTATAGTATTGTACTGTATGTTACTATAAGAAATAGAAATCTCACATTTATCATGGAAAAGATTAAAATCATAAATTACTCATTCTTTCACTCATTATGTGCTGCTTCAAATGATGTAGATGATCATGGTCTTGACCATGACTGTTCTTGGCAACTTTTTCTACAGAAATGGTTTCTTCGGGACAGTGTCCTTCCAAGATGGGTGACCCCAGCCATTATCAATACACTTCAAAGATTATCTGTCTCGCAACTGTGGTCTCATAACCAGGACATGTGATATGCATCAACTGCTCATAAGACCATCCGCCACTTGCTCCCATGACTTCATGTGACCCTGATTGTGGGGGCAGGGGGGGAGTGCGGGGGCCGGTGATGGGAGCAGTGGCTAAGCAAATTCTACACCTTGCCCAATGGTGGCATGCAGGCTAGTGGAAGCAAAAAACTACATTTAGGCTAAAGGCTTAACGTTTCTATTTTTAATTCTGGACTGAACAACCAAATTCAACATGTATAATCATTCCACAAACCAGAGAGAATTTGCAGATGGTGGAAATCCAAGAAACACATGCAAATTGCTGCAGGAACTCAGCAGGCTAGGTAGCATCCATGGAAAAGAAAACAGTAAACATTTCTGGCCGAGACCCTTCAGTAGGATTGCCGAAGTTTCTCAGCCCAAAACCTGAACTGTTCTTTCTCACTTCCTCCCTCCCTCCCTCCCTTTCTCCCTCCCTCCCTTCCTTCCTTCCTTCTCTCTCCCCTCTCTCTCTCCCCCCTTTCCCTCTCTCTCTCTCGCTCCCTCCACCTCATCCTCCTCCTCCTCCTCCTCCTCCATACCACCACCACCACCCAAAGAAAGGACCCTACATTAGAATAGTCTCTCTCCCTCTATGCTGTCGGAGGATGGTGCCAGAGTTCTGTGACTTGGGCAAGATTTAATCAATGCGATTTGCGGATTGAACTTTGTCGTTCATGTTATGATGTGTTTCTGGTTTCTGGTCTCCTTTTTTATTTTGCTGTTTATGGCTGATTTTGATCGGAATAGCATGCCGATAACAAACTGACCTGAGCTGAATATGTGTGGATTCTTTTGATTTTTTGCTTTATATTCTGTGTTTTTCACTTTTTTTTGCAGGTGGGGAGAGGGTTGATGACTTCCTTTGAATAGTTTTCTTTGTTTCATGCGGAAGACAAATCTCGGGTTTGCATACTGCATGCATACTTTGATAATAAATGTACTTTGAATCTTTGAATCTACCATCATATTCTCCATGAACCCCATATCTCACCAGCAGGAGAGAGCAACAAGAGGAGGCAGCAGAGTGGTATAGATGATGGGAACCTTGGAGTCCTCAATATTAACTCCAATCCCCATGACATCTCATGGCACCGGGCCAAATGCAGATAAGGAATTTCCTCCCTAACAGCCAACCATCATCCTCCCTCAAGCCAATGAATCTGGCTTCTTCCATATTCATCTAGTGTAGTGGTCGCCAACCAGTCGATCACGATCGACTGGTCGATCTTTGAGACTTTCCCAGTAGATCCCGAAAAAAATGAAAAATAAATAAATACCAAATACTGTTGTAATGTGAGCATTATAAAAATAAGTAATACTAATTTGGATAATGGTAGTATAGCAATACTCCAGCTACTGAAAGCTGTTTGTAAAGAGAGATTGTTTCCAGGTTGGGTATGGGTATTTGATCCTCCACAATATTCCGCGTGGGAATTTAAACTGGAGGTAGCAGTGTTTTTTTTTAATGAGGTCGAGTTGCAAGCACGGATGGAGTGTGCGCTCGGGAGTGGGTTGCGGGGCCTTAGTTCTGTTCTTTCTGCCCGGTGCGCATGTGTGTATAGCTCCCCTGCCATGCACCGTGGTAGAAAAGACCGGAAGTAAAACCTCGCAACCCGGAAGCAACCTCACTTTACAAACAGCTTTCCGTAGCCGCGTAGCTACGGAATTACTATATTACCATTATCCTAACTTGTATTAACTGATCTTTATAACGGTCACAATACAACACTTCTCCCCCTTTAAATTCCAACATTCCCCAAAAGTAAATAACTGAGAAACAGAAAACAGTGGTGTTATTATCTTGCGTACCTCTGAAACTTATATTAGTGTCTCAGTAACAGTTTACCAATACAAAACACCTGAAAAACATGGCAGATTCAACATTCAGTCTAACAAAGGAAACTGTCCATTCAAATATTCAGTCTGTCAGGAGGTTTGCGAGGGTGCTGTGCTGCAACAGATGAAAATTATGAAATTTAAGTACAGGAGTTGTCTTACTGACAGATACCTCACAGGCTGTCTCAGACTGGCTGTCTGTAGTTATGAGCCAAATTTCAGAGAACGAGCAGAAAGTATTCAACCCCAATCATCACACTGAGTGCAACAGTCAATTTTTATTCATTTATTTTTCATGTTGAAATAAAATTAAATAATGGAACATAGAATTAAAGGTGTTGTAATGTGAGCATTATAAAAATAAGTAATACTAATTAAGATAATGGTAATATAGCAATACTCCAGCTACTGAAAGCTGTTTGTAAAGACAGATTGTTTCCGGGTTGCGGGGTTTTACTTCCGGTCTTTTCTGCCCAGTGTGCATGTGTATGATTAAATGATTTAGTAGGTCGATCTTGCTTTTCACTAAGACTGAGGTAGGGGATCTTGAGCTTAAAAAGGTTGGCGACCACTAATCTTGTGGTTGGGAATATGGACACATTCACCCAGAAATCCCAACCAAAAGGAAAGCAGTGGTGTTTCCGGAATTTCCCAATTTGTTTTAATATTGGATAGTGATACAACTGTACTTTGCAAACCTGTTCATTTAAAAGGAGAAGAATCCTATGGAAATTAAAATCTAATGAATACTATAGATTGGTGTCATCTCAGGGAAGAAGACGACTGTCAATTGCAACTAATCCTATGATAATTGACACCAAACAAAATGTATTAGAAATATACAATATTTTTTGATTTTAACAAATTATTGTAGCAGGGATGATGGAAGGCAATTTAGGACACTTATGTGTCAGAATGCTGTGTTTAGATTTCACAGACCTTGGTGAACAAACTGCTACTCCTCAATCTAGATACGCCACTGTTCAACTGGGGTTAGACTTCTTAACCAGCATATCTTAGATAGTCAGGATGCACAGTCACTCCTCCTTCCCATTGTCCTCAACATGAATGCTTCCCAGGGCTGTGCGCTGAGCCGATTGCTGTACACTCTGCTCACTCGTGATTGCAAGGCCAGACATCCAAGTAATCACATTCTCAGGTTTGCCGGTGACACAGCAGTGAAGGGACTGAATGCCAACAACAATAGGGTGGCCTACAAAGAGGAGGAGGAAGATCTCATGGCCTGGTGCCAGGTAAATAATGTTTTCCTCAATGTCAACAAGAAAAAGGAGATAGTTATCAACTTCAGGAGAATTCGCTCTACTCACAGCTCTCTTTACATTGATGGCCCAGCAGTGGAAACTGCGAGCAGTTTCAAACTCCTGGGACAGCATATCTCACACAAACTTTCATGGTCCCAGAATGCATCTTACACAATCAGAAAAGTTCACAACTTTCTGAGGAGGGTGAATAGAGCTGGACTATGCACATCTGTACTTATGTCCTTCTACAAATGTGTAGTAGAGAGCATCCTAACATACTTCATCACAGCATGGTTTGGAAACTGCACTACAGCAGACAGGAAGACTGTACAATGGATAGTCAAATCTGCCCAACACACCTCTGGGCACCATCCTGCCCACCCTCAAGAACATATATACAGAAAGATGCCGGGAAAGGGCCAGGAACATTATGGCAGATCCCACCCACCCTGCTGTCTGACTGTTTGATCCCACTCATGTCAAGGAGGATCATTCTTGGCAGGACTGCCAGACTCACAAACAGTTACTTTCCCCAAACAGTAAAGCTGATCAATAGTTCCAAGCACTAACTCACCCCTGAACAGCAACACCACTTTACCATTTCCTGGCAGAGACTCTTTATGGGCAGACACTCTAACGTCACTTTATAGACACACAATCCATCTATGTCTATATGCTATCTTATGTATTTATATTTATTGTGTTTTTTTTATCATTGTGTTCTTGTTTTCTTTTTGTGCTGCTTTGGATCCAGAATAACAATTATTTTGTTCTCCTTTACATGTGTTTTACTGGAAATATACTGGAATTAAACTATCTTGAATCTTAAACAACCTTGGAGAGCAGGAAGAAGTGAAAATTAACTTTAGAGAAGTTTAGCCATGCCTGATGATTATTCACTGAGGCCATTACTACACTGAATTTATCAAATGGGACCCAAACTCACACTGTTTTTAGTCAAGTTTCTGACAACTTTTCCTGCAGTCATGTTCACGCTACAGTGAACAGAAGGTGTGCTGAAATGTAATTAAAACTAATTTGTTTAGAAAAATGTTAGTGGATATTTATAATGACAGAGCAATTGAAAATAGGCAGACTCCAGTTTTCAGTGAATGAAGAAATGTTAGCCTGACCCCTTTAGATGAAAAATTAACAGATACCACCTGTGATGGTCAAAATTAGAACCATTATTCTGTATATTCACTGTGCTGGAAAACTAAATATTTCAATGCAATTTACTCATATATCACACCATTTAACAAAATCAGAGACTTGTAAGCTAAAATTAACTTTTAAAACCACACATTTGCAAATAATGTGAATTTAATAGATTAAGTTAAAATTAATAGACCATATCATTTGATTGGACCTATTTACTATTTCTTTTTAGCCAAGATCTAGTCAGTTCTATGAAAGTGATTAATATAACTATTTGTTAACAATCTTGGTTCCATGTTGCTTTGTATTTTCATCATTGTTCCTCCATTATTGGGAACACTGTCATTAATAGCATTCTTCCGTATAAAATTACATGTCCTCATGAACTGCAATTTTCTGCATTGTCAATGTCGTTGCTAAGAAGAAAATAAATCATTGCCCTTGATTTATTTCTCACTATGAGAAGTTCACATCTCTTGGTGACTTAACTGCTACCCAAGTAACTGGAGATGAGATGCTGTTTACACTGAATACATTTATAGAGCAATGATATTTTAAAGAAGTCTGCTTTATTGATAAGCCAATATCTGAACCTACAGAAAAAGACTTGCTAAAATGGAAATACTGCATGGCCAAAATTATCAAGTCCATGAACAAGATCCAGTATCTTGCACAAAATATGCAAATAAGACAGCAGTACCAAATAAACAAATTGAAAGTAAAATGTGTTAGGGTGTATTCTGGAGTTAAGGTCTATAGGAAATATTAATTTCACTAGCAACCATTCTTCAGATTTGAATATGGATTGCAGACTAGATTTAAAATGCAGGTCAGATCAATTAGATCTCAGTTGCCTCCATATGCAGGAATGGAACCTAGAGCCAGTGGAGATTAATATTCATTTTGAGTATCTGGCGTGTGGGTGCGAAGAAGGAGGTGTGTGAAAATTATATGTAATTCAAAGGAAGATTGTAGATACATTGTAACTATAGAATTGTCCTGCTGTTACCTTTGAGCTTTAGCATATAAAAAAAGCCATGTAATATTGGATCAGGAAGCCTTTTCTTACAAGAGTGTCCTGACATACTGCCTAATGCTCATTTTTGTTGAATAAAACACTTCTCTATCTATTAGCTTCAGTGTCTCTCTGGTGACTTTGTTTACATCAGCATAGATATATAGAGTCTCGCAAAAGCAGAGGTGCCTTATTATCAACTCTTCTTGGTGCACAAATATTTCAATGCTGTCACAATTCTGCTCGCCAGATCTAAGAATCTAGCAGTTAAGTGCCATCCATTTTACCTACCAAGGGAGATTTCCGGGATCATTTTGGTAGCAGTATACATTCCACTTCAGGCTAATGTCATTCAGGCTTTAGATGATCTGAACAACGGGATCAAGATTCGCAAAACAGCACACCCTAATGCCTTCACCATTGTTTTGTGGGATTTTAACAGGCCAGTCTGAAAAAAATCATTAAGCAATTACCATCAGCAGATCACTTGGAATACCAGAGGAAACAACACACTGGACCACTGTTACACCACCATCAAGAATGCCTACCATGCTATTCCATGCCTTCACTTCAGGAAGTCCGACCACCTGGCTGTACTTCTACTCACTGCGTATAGGCAGATACTGAAGACTGCAGCACCAGTAATGAAGATCAAGAAGGTATGGACAGGAGAAGCACAGGAGCACTTACAGGACTGCTTTGAATCGGTGGACTGGACTGTATTCAGGGATTCACCTTCGAAGCTGGATGAGTATGCTGCAGTTGTTATTGACTGCATCAAAATCTGTGTGGATTAGTGTGTACCTACAAAGGCTTACTGCACAATCCCAAACCAAAAGCCATGGATGAACTAGGAGGTATGTCATCTGCTGAAGGCTAGCTCAGTGGCAGTTAAGTTTGGTGGCTGAGGACTATACCAGAAAACCAGGTATTATTTACAGAAGACTATTTAAAGGGCAAAGAGACAATTTCAAATGAGGTTGGATGCGATATCAGATGTACAAAAACTCTTGCAGGGTTTTCAAGACATTACATCCTACAAAGCAAAACCCAATAGCATGGATGGCAGTGATGCTTCACTACCAGATGAACTCAACATCCTGTACGCATGCTTTGCAAGGGAGAATACAACTACAGCTGTGAAGATCCCTGTTTCACCTGGTGACCCTGTGATCTCTGTCTCAGAGGCCAATTTTAGGTAATCATTAAAGAGGGTGAATCCTTGCAAGGCAGAAGATCCCGATGGAATACCTGGTAAGGCTCAGAAAAGTTGTGCCATCCAACTGGCGGGAATATTCAAGGACATTTTCAACTTCTCACTGCTATGGGTGGAGGTTTCCACTTGTTTCAAAAAGGCAACAATTATACCAGTACGTAAGAAGAATAATGTGAGCTGTCTTAATGACTATTGCCCGGTAGCACTCACATCTACAGTGATGAAATGCTTTGAAAGGTTGGTCATGACTAGACTCAACTCCTGCCTCACAAGGACCTGGACCCATTGCAATTTGTCTATCATCACAACAGGTCAACGGCGTATGCAATCTCCATGGCTCTTCACGTAGCCTTAGGCCACCTGGACAATACAAACACTTATGTCAGGACGCTGTTCATTGACTATAGCTCAGCATTTAATACAATCATTCCCACAATCTTGATTGAGAACTTGCAGAACCTGGACCTCTGTACCTCCCTCTGTAATTGAAACCTCGACTTCCTAACCAGAAGACCACAATCTGTGCAGATTGTTGATAATATCTCCTCCTTGCTGACGATCAACACTGGTGCACCTTAGGGGTATGTGCTTAGCCCCTTGCTCTACTCTCTCTATACCCATGACTATGTAGCTAGGCATAGCTCAAATACCATCTATAAATTTGCTGATGATGCAACCATTGTTGGTAGAATCTCAGATGGTGACGAGAGGGCGTACAGGAGCGAGATATGCCAACTAGTGGAGTGGTGTCACAGCAACAACCTTGCACTCAATGTCAGTAAGATGAAAGAGCTGATTGTGGACTTCAGGAAGGGTAGATGAAGGAACACACACCAATCCTCATAGAGGGATCAGAAGTGGAGACAGTGAACAGTTCAGGTTCCTGGGTGTCAAGGTCACTGAGGATCTAACCTGGTCCCAACATATTGATGCAGTTATAAAGAAGGCAAGACAGCAGCTATACTTGATTAGGAGTTTGAGGAGATTTGGTATGAGAACAAATATACTCAAAAACTTCTATAGATGTACTGTGAAGAGCATTCTGACAGGCTACATCACGGTCTGGTATTGGGGAGGGTGGGCTACTGCACAGGACCGAAAGAAGCTGCAGAGAATTGTGAATTTAGTCGGCTCCATCTTGGGTATTAGCCTACAAAGTACCCAGGACATCTTCAAGGAGAGGTGTCTCAGAAACCCAGTGTCCATTATTAAGGACCTCCAGTGCCCAGGGCATGCCCTTTTTCTCACTGTTACCATCAGATAGGAGGTACAGAAGCATGAAGGCGCAAACTCAGCGATTCAGGAACAGCTTCTTCCCTTCTGCCATTTGTTTTCTAAATGGTCATTGAACCCATGAATACTACCTCACTTTTTTAATATATATTATTTCTGTTTTTGCATAATTTTAATCTATTCAATATTAGTATACTGTAAATTTATTTATTTATTTATTTATTCTTTCTTTCTTTCTTTTCTTCTTCTGTATTATGTATTGCATTGAACCGTTGCTGCTAAGTTAACAAATTTCACAACACATGCCGGTGAGAATAAATCTGTAAGGCATCAACACAAGCTGCCTACAGGGTTTAATGTTCTGTTGATGGTATATAAAATTTGTGAATACATAGAATCATAGAATTACTATAACATCAAAAGATGCCATTTGACCCTGTAAGTCAATGTTGACTTCCAGTTGTGAGGGTTCATTGAAGCACAGTTGCACTGGAGGCCAGATGCTGGTCCATTTGACCATATGCTCTGCCATTGTTCTTGGGATCTGAGCACTGCTGTGTTATGGAGAGGTGCCTGATGAACTTTGCCTTCCATCCCTGAGTTTTATATCAGGGAATTTGGGATATAAGTAGTGACCATGTTCATTTGAATTTGCTCAGTAATCCTGTGTAAAAAAGTAAGTGACTCTATTTAAATATTTTTTAAATAATTTGTAACTCCTGATTTAAGACAGTGTTACCGAAGGCAATCAGTTTAAAAGCGAAGAAATTTAATTCAAATGTTCCTAATAACACTTTTTTAAACTAAATTGAGGTAAACTATCAACATAAACAATGAAGAGGTGAGCAAAGGCAAAGTGAACTCAAAAGATGTCCTCTGCTGGTGTGCTGCAAAATTGAAGCCCTTGGAGTTGGAGCTATGCTAGTTAGAGTGAACGATTCAGAGAGGAGAAGTCAAAGCAGAGGAATTCCAACGCCTACCCAACTAACCCGGAAGCAAGGGTGGATTGCTTTAAGTGCCGAGCTGATTTGGAGAGGTTGAGGAAGGCTTCTTATGCTGACCCGATAGATTGAGAGCTCCTCTCTTCATGCTAAGGCTATGAGACTGCCCCCAGCTGCTGTGCTTCATGTCTGCAAATTTTGCGGTGATTTGTCCCCCTATAATATGATAAAGCTTTGGACCTATTCCAGGAATTTGGATCTAAGGACTAAATTTGGTGTGAAATGCTGTTGTTGTTGCTTGCTTCTATTGTTTGCATGATTTATGTTTCTTTCCTTTCTCTGTGCATAGAGAGGGTTAGGGGATGGTCTTTTTTTTGATTGTTTTTTTCTGGGTTTCTTGCTTTGAGGCTGCCTGTGAGTAAACAAATCTCCAAGTTGTGTAACTCAGACATTATTTGATAATAAGTGTACTTTGAATCTTTGAATTTATTACTATAGTGGATTCTAGTTAATTGGGCTGGAAGAGTTTAAAGTTAGGTTAAGCTCTTAACATTAAGAGGTAAAAGACAACTCTTAAAGAACAAAAGCTAATTGAGAAAATAACTATGATTCACTATGTTTACTTGGGACACTGTGCCCTTTCATTGCCACAGAAGACTGTTACCAAACAATTTCTAACAAACAACAGTTGCATGCACTTGCGTGGTAGTTATACCCTACACTGTAAATGAACTGTTTTTAAATATCATCAGTTGTGTGTGTTAATGCTCAAAAAGCAATCATTTTAATTATTTATAGCTTGCAAGAAATTTTCAACCCAGATAAGTGTGAGGTGGTTTATTTTAGTAGGTCAAATATAATGGCAGAATATAGTATTGGTCGTAAGACTTTTGACAATGTGGAGGATCAGAAGGATCTTGAGGTCTAAGTCCATTGGACACACAGAGCTGCTGCGCAGGTTGACTTCGTGGTTAAGAAGGCATTCAGTGCATTGGTGTTCATCAACCATGGGATTGACTTTAAGAAGGGAGAGGTAATGTTACACCTATATAGGACCCTGGTCAGACCCCACTTGGAGTACTGTGCTCAGTTCTGGTCACCTCACTATGGGAAGGATGTGGAAACTATATAAAGGGTTCAGAGGAGATTTGCAAGGATGTTACCTGGATTGGGAAGCATGCTTTATGAGAAAGGGTTGAGTGAACATGGCCTTTTCTCCTTGGAGCGGCGGAGGATGAGAGGTGACCTGGTAGAGGTGTATAAGATGATGAGAGGCAATGATCATGTGGATAGTCAGATGCTTTTTCCCAAGGCTGAAATGGCTAACGTGAGACAGCACAGTTTTAGGGTGCTTGGAAGCAGGTACAGAGGAGATGTCAGGGTTAAGTTTTTTACACGGAGAGTGGTGAGTGCATGGAATGGGCTGCAGGCAACGGTGGTGGAGGTGGATACAATAGGGTCTTTTAAGAGACTCCTGGATAGGTAATTGGAGCTTAGAAAAATAGAGGGCTGTGGGTAACCTTAGGTAATTTCTAAGTATGTACATGTTTAGCACAGCATTGTGGGCCAAAGGACCTGTACTGTGCTGTAGGTTTTCTATGTTTCTATAAAAAAAAAGAAGTGAGTCAATTCAGATCTGTTTTAAGCATTCAGGCTAGGAGATGCCAAAAATGACCAGGAGTGAAAATAAAATGATTTTACTACTTTAACAAGTTAGGAAATATGAAAAATTTGAAGGTATTGACAATCATCTTGAATGATACGATGAAAATGAAGATTTGAAGGATGCATTTGTCGAAAACATTGTATGAATACGGTCTATTATCTGTTCATGTTGTCAATCAAAGGAGGATGGCCATGTACTCTGGATTCAGTCATTGATAACGATTAGGAATTAATTAGGAATATACTGCGTCCTGTGCTCCCGATGTGGCCTTTTATATATTGGCGAGACCTGACGCAGAGTGGGAGACCGCTTTGCTGAACACCCATGCTCTGTCCGTCAGAGAAAGCAGGATCTCCCAGTGGCCACACATTTTAATTCCACATCCCATTCCCATTCTGACATGTCTATCCACAGCCTCCTTTACTGTAAAGATGAAGCCACACTCAGGTTGGAGGAACAACACCTTATATTCCGTCTGGGTAGCCTCCAACCTGATGGCATGAACATTGACTTCTCTAACTTCCACTAATACGCCACCTCCCCCTCGTACCCCATCTGTTACTTATTTTTATACACACATTCTTTCTCTCACTCTGCTTTTCTCCCTCTGTCCCTCTGAATATACCCCTTGCCCATCCTCTGGGTCCCCCCCCCCCTTGTCTTTCTTCCCGGACCTCCTGTCCCATGATCCTCTCGTGTGCCTTTTGCCAATCACCTGTCCAGCTCTTGGCTCCATCCCTCCCCCTCCTGTCTTCTCCTATCATTTTGGATCTCCCCCTCCCCCTCCAACTTTCAAATCCCTTGCTCACTCTTCCTTCAGTTAGTCCTGACGAAGGGTCTCGGCCTGAAACGTCGACTGCACCTCTTCCTAGAGATGCTGCCTGGCCTGCTGCGTTCACCAGCAACTTTTATGTGTGTTATTAGGAATTAATGCACAGCTTTATAGTACTGCAGTAGTAATGGCAGTGATCTAGTTTGTTCTGTATTTCATTTAAATATATAAATTGCTATCCAGTTAAACAGATTTTGTTTTTTTATGTCTTTTTTAATTATTTCCATGAAACTTCTGCTAATTGGGCCAAAAGATATTGATCCCAATGTGTCCCAGTTAACTAGAATCTACTGTATTTGCTTTTATTGCAGTATTTTATGACATTTCATTGTGACACCTATTTGTTAAGTATTTTATTATATTTAAACTAATTTTTATTTATATTTATTTCGTAGTTTTTAAATGCCTCTGACCATCTGCTCATCACCTTGCATCTAAGAAGTTAGACAAGAAATCTGAACAGTGAATCCATTGCAGGTGGCTGGGTCCATCATGTTCCGAACACAAACAGCATCCATCTGAATATGGTACAGACAAGACAATGAAGAAACTTGACATTTTCTTTGACAGATTGCCTGGAATTCTGGTATTTTTACATCTAAACAAATCGACTACAGAAAGATGACATCAGGAGCCCCAGCTGGTGGAAACTATTTGAGAGCAGGGTTTTCATTGTCAAAAATCTGTAATTTTAGCAAACTGGATCTCCATATGAGCCCAGCAACTGACTGACTGACAGATTCAGTATTGCAACTCTGAAGAAGAGTTCAAGAGTTCTGTATTTGACAGTGAATCATAGAAACTTCTGTTTGGATCTATTTGAAGAACAAATATTTTACACTTTATATTTTATTGTCACCAAGCAATTGATACTAGAACATACAATCATCACAGCGATATTTGATTCTGCGCTTCCTGCTCCCTGGAGTACAAATCGACAGTAAATATTAAAATTTAAATTATAAATCATAAATAGAAAATAGAAAATGGGAAGTAAGGTAGTGCAAAAAAAAACGAGAGGCAGGTCTGGATATTTGGAGGGTACGGCCCAGATCAGGGTCAGGATCCGTTCAGCAGTCTTATCACAGTTGGAAAGAAGCTGTTCCCAAATCTGGCTGTACGAGTCTTCAAGCTCCTGAACCTTTTCCCAGAGGGAAGAAGGTCGAAAAGTGTGTTGGCTGGGTGGGTCGTGTCCTTGATTATCCTGGCAGCACTGCTCCGACAGCGTGCGGTGTAAATTGAGTCCAAGGACGGAAGATTGGTTTCTGTGATGTGCCGCGCTGTGTTCACGATCTTCTGCAGCTTCTTCCGGTCTTGGACAGGAAAATTTCCATACCAGGTTGTGATGCACCCTAGCACAATGCTTTCTATGGTGCATCTATAATAATTAGTGAGGGTTTTAGGGGACAGGCCAAATTTCTTTAGCTTTCTGAGGAAGTAAAGGCGCTGGTGGGCCTTCTTGGCAGTGGACTCTGCTTGGTTGGACCAAGTCAGGTCATTTGTGATATTGACCCCGAGGAATTTAAAGCTTTTGACCTGTTCCACTTTTGCACCACCGATGTAAATTGGGTCGTGCGGTCCGCTACTCCTTCTGAAGTCAACAACCAATTCCTTCGTCTTGCTGACATTGAGGGATAGGTTATTGTCTTCGCACCATGCCACCAGGTTCTTAATTTCCTCTCTGTACTCAAACTCATCATTACCCGAGATACGGCCTACAATTGTGTCATCAGCAAACTTATATATTGAGTTTGATGGAAACTTGGCCACACAATCATGGGTGTACAGTGAGTACAGCAGGAGACTGAGTACACAGCCTTGTGGGACACCGGTGCTCAGAGTGATTGTAGAGGAGAGCTTGTCCCCTATTTTTACAGCCTGAGTCCTGTCTGTGAGGAAGTTGAAGATCCAGCTGCAGATCTGAGTGCTAAGGCCCAGGTTCCGGAACTTAGGAATCAGTTTATTTGGAATGGTGGTATTAAAGGCAGAGCTGTAGTCAATGAAAAGGAGCCTCATGTATGCGTCTTTATTCTCCAGGTGTTCTAAGGAGGAATGTAGGGCCAGAGAGATGGCATCTGCCGTTGAACTCTTGCAGGCCAATTGCAAATCGTCAAGATTGACCAGTAGGCAGTGGTTGATGTGTGCCATAACCAATCACTTGAAGCACTTCAAAGCAATTGATGTCAGAGCCACCAGTCGATAGTCATTCAGGCATTCTACCTTGCTCTTCTTCGGCACCGGGATTATCATTGCCTTCTTAAAACAAGAGGGGATCTTAGACTCATAGAAGGAGCAGTTGAAGATGTCAGCAAACACTCCAGCTAGCTCGCTTGCACAGGCCCGGAGAACCCGTCCCGGGACGCCATCTGGGCCCATCACCTTCCTTGGATTTATCTTCACAAATGTCAGCAATTCTGTTAAGAACCAACTGTATTAGCTAATATGATCCAAGCCATCATATCAAATTCTAATTCCCACTTTCACCCTTCATTTACTACATGTAGTACGGCACAGAAGTCTTAGGCACTTATATATAGCTAGGGTGTCTAAGACTTTTCCACAGTACTGTATTTGTCAACATGGGGCAGAGAGAAAGTTAGTATATCTGGAAGGAGCAAAAGATATTGGAAATGGCGAGGGTGGTGTGCTGTGTGAGTGGTGTGGGACAGGTGGCAGAGAAGGGGTGCCAGGGGCTGGAGTGACATGGGTGTAAACAAATCCAGCCCTAAGACACCAAGCAAGGTCATTTGATTTTAAACAATTAGTTTATTGATCATTACAGAATGTCCCTCCACTCTCCCTTCCACTTTTCCCAACAATGATTCCTCTCTCTCTGTCCCCTTCCCACTCTCAGTCCATAAATAGAGACCCATACCAGAATCATGTTCATCATCGCTCACATATGTCATGAAATTAGTTTTTTTCTTTGCAGTAGCAGTACAGTGCAATATAATTTAGTACTGTGCTAAATAGGCACCCTAGCTACTCTATATACAGGTGTCTAAGACTTTTGCACAGTACTGTAGCTTCATTTAAACATTAACTTTCTGGTATTATAAATAACCCACTTCTTGTAGCCTAAACAGGATAATTGCACTTCTAATAAGAACCAAACCTGAACACATTATTAGCATGCTATTAAAAGAATGTAATGATATAATTAGCTTCAACTTCACCTGATTATCTTACATCTCCCAGAAATTTAAAGTGGCTCTCAGATCAAATTATAACTGTCTTTCCTGATGAAAAATGCATTTCACTCATATCAGCTACTAACACCATGTCTCACCTTGACCACAACTCCCTTTACGTCCCTCACAATGTTCTGAGAAGTATCAGGCCCCAACCTACATACACCCAGAAACATGAATAGACTTCAGCACGTCAGCTTTTCCAAATGAACAACAATAATTAGATGCCTTCACCATACAAGGTTTAATATCAATTGATAATAGAATAATTTTAGTACATTACTGGTATGAACATTTGACATAGTGAATTCAACAAAGTCTTGCTTGATCTGACCTTGAGTGTTGTTTGTCTGAACTTCACACTATGCTCTTATGGGTCTCCAACAAGAGTTCTGGTTAGAATCAGAATCAGATTTAATATTACCGGCATATGTTGTGAAATTTGTTGCTTTTGCAGCCGCCGCACATTGCAATACGTAATAATAAAAACTGTAAATTACAGTAAGTGTGTAAACGTGTGTGTATAAGTAATGCAAAAAAGTAGTAAAGTATTGTTCATGGGTTCAATGTCCATTCAGAAAGCAGATGGCAGAGGGGAAGGAGCTGTTCCTGAATCATTAAGTCTGTGTCTTCAGGCTTCTGTGCCTCCTTCCTAATGGTAGCAATGAGAAGAAGACATGTCCTGGTTGATGAATGTCTTTAATGATGACTGTCCCCTTGTTGAGACCTCGTTCACTGAAGATTTCCTGGATGCTGCGGAGGCTAGGGCCCATGATAGCACTGACTGAACTCGCAACTTTCCGCGGCTTGCTGCTACCGCTCAAAGATGGGGAGGTCAGTAAAGCATAGTAAAGAACATGTAGGGCTACAGGGAAATAAAGGGAAGGGGAATGGAACTGATGGGACCGTTATGAAAGGACTTCCTTCAGCTCTATAATAAGTAAAAAAGATACGCGAGCCACAATGTGAAAACTCCTGCTGTGAGACCTATGTGTTCTATTCATAGCTCTCTATATACGGCACTCCTTGTGGATTAAGCAGTTAACTAATTTTCTAACAATCTCCTCAAGCAGCAGGTTGGATCATTTTGGAAACTTGCATCTTATTAGACTCCCTACCAAAAATATGCAGCGAGATTTTTAACACTGCACATAATGTCTTCTTATTTATTCAGTAATCTGGCATATACTGTAGTTGAAAAGCAATATGAAGATGAGCCCTATTAAAATTTATTATGCATTCATTTGTTATTAAATACATTTTATCAAAAAGGATCTAGTACTTTCCTGGCTTATAGTACGAATAAACTCTTCTCAGGCTTCAAGCCCAGTATAGGTATTAATTACAAACAATGTTTCAACAAAAAATTCTGCCATCTTCTTCAGGGCTTGAAGCCTGAAAAGAGTTTATCTGACATTTTATACATTTGAAATACTACATACATGAGAAAATCTGCAGATGCTGGAAATCTAGAGCAACACACACAGAATGCAGGAGGAACTCAGCAGGCCAAGCAGCATCTATTGAAAAGAGTAAACAGTTGACGCTTCGGGCTGAGATAGGAAGAGGAGAGTTCAGCGTAAGAAGGCAGAGGAAGGGGAGGAAGAAATACAAGGTGGTTGGTGAAAGGTGAAACTGGGAAAGGAGGTGGGGTGAAGTAATGAGCTTGGAAGTTGATTGGTGAAAGATAAAGGGCTGGAGGAGGAATTTGATGGGAGAGAAAGAAGACCATGGAAGAAAGGGAAGGGGAGGAGCACCAAAGGGATATAATAAGCAGGTAAATAGCCAGATGAATGGGGAATGATGAAGGGGGGCAGTTACTGGAATTTCAAAAATTCGATGTTCATGTCATTAGGTTTGAGGCTACCTTAGAATTGTGGTTTGCAGACATAAGCTCGGTGGGACAGGAATAGACAGAAACAAATAGGTCTACCTGTACAGGCAAGTTTATGGATCTTGGGTAGGAGCTAGAAATGGGAGGTTTGGAGTAAGGCAACTGTGAAGTTGGTGGCACTAGAATAATACTACTTTATTTCTAAGATGTGTATTGCAGAATAATGATAGTAAAGGTCTAGCAATTGCTTTACAATCTTCATTGAATGGAAAAACCTCAAGCAGGATGATACATTAATACAAAAGTACTAGATTTTGCATGTAGGTAGAACTAATATCATATGTCATTGTTGAACACATTTTAATAAAACATAAACATGAGAAAATCTGTAGATGCTGAAAATCCAAAGCAGCACACACAAAATGTTGGAGGAACTCAGCAGGTCAGGCAGCATCAATGGAAATGAATTAACAGTCGATGTTTTAGGCTGAGACCCTTGACTTAAATGTCAACTGTTTATTCATTTCCATAGAATTCTGCCTGACCTCCTGAGTTCCTTTCCACCAGCATTTCGTGCGTGTACTTGAAATTGATAAAGATTCTGTATATTCAGGAATTTGTTTGTGGAAAAGCTTAGGTGATCTCTATGATGGTCGGGCTTGCACAAGAACTATAAAATGAAGAGATGCAATGATTCAAGTAGATTTTACTCAGTGTATGCTTTCTCGTGTTCTATGCATGTGATATGGACTTATATTCATCAAATCTACATGGGAAAATTGTAACTAACCAGCTTAATTGAAGAATGCACACAGTGGCCACTTCATTAATACAGGATGAATACAGGGCCCAGGTGGAAGACTTTGTCAAATGGTGCAAGCTGAATCATCTGCAGCTCAACATCAGTGAGACAAAGAAGATGGTGATGGACTTTAGGAAGACTAAGCCTGCACAATTCCCTGTTACTATTGATGGTGAGGACTTACAAGTACCTGCGGGGGTACCTGGATGACAGACTTGAGTGAAGCACCAACACAGAGGCTGTGTACAAGAAGGGCCAGAGCCACCTCTACTTACTGAGGAGACTGAGGTCCTTTGGATTATGCCAGCCTCTCCTTCACATGTTCTACAGTCTGTTGCCAGTACAATCTTCTGTGCTGAGGCAATGGTATCAACATGGGTGATGCCAACAGGCTCAATAAACTGACTCAAAAGGCTAGCTCTGTTATAGGAGTCAAACTCGATTCACTGGAGGCTGTGGTAGAAGAAAGGGCCCTATGGAAAATCCTGGTAATTCTGGACAGTATTCTGTTTATCTGTAATTGGATAACTGTTCATTTCCATACAGCTAGCTCCACGGCTTGTGACAGAATCAAGAATTATGAAGTAGCTCTGTTCTTTTGCTGCATATTATCCCCGTAAATATAATTTGGAGTTTGGATCCTCTCAGTAGCAGCAGCAGAATCACTTCATAATTTGTGCCATATTTGTTTTAATTGCTATGTTGTCACCTGTCACACTACTGAGTGTGGGAGGTATGCCATTCTGAACAAGACAAAAACCTCAGATTTTCTATGCTAATTAAAATCAAAAGGAAGTGAGTATGACAGGTCTCTAGTTAAATAAAAGAGAGAGGGTAACGGATTACAGTACATAAACCAGATTGGTTGTGTGTTGTGACTTCATTACTTGAGGACATACTTGGAGATGCTGATATGATCCTAATTTATCTCCAACACAAAGTTAGAATCTGATAGAGGTAAACAAAGTTCAAAGTTCAAAGTAAATTTATTATTAGAGTACATATATGTACTCATATGCAACCCCGGGTTTCATTTTCATGTGGGTATACTCAATAAATCCAGCAACTATAATACAATCAGTGAAAGATTGCACCAGCAGTCAATATGAGATGAAAAGTCCTTGAAAGTGAGTCAATTGGTTGTGGGAACTCTTCAGTGATGAGGAAAGTGAAGTTAAGTGAAGATATCCTCTCTCGTTTGATAGCCTAATGGGTTCCTGAAACCCAGTGGTGTGAAGTCTGAGGCTCTTGTACCTTCTTACTATTGGCAGCGGTGAGAAGAGAGCATGACCTGGGGGGTGGGGGGGGGGGTGGTCCTGGATGATGGATACTACTTATCTACGACAACACAGCATGTAAAAGAAGCACTCAGTGGTGGGGAGGGCTTTACCCATGATGGACTGAGACATGTCCACTCCTATTTGTAGAGCTTTCCGTTCAAGGGTATTGGTGTTTGCATACCTAGCTGTGATGCAGCCAGTCAATATACTCTCTACCATACTCCTATAGAGGTTTGTCAAAGTTTTAGATGTCATGTTTCTAAGAAGCTTCTATAGAAATGTGAGCAATCTATTAGGTAAGGGTTTCAAATGCTCCATTACCAGTATTAATTGCATTCACTGTGGACTCTAGCTCTCTTGCCCTTTATGCCAACCACGGAAGAATCCCACCCATATTATGCTATGATTCTTCCATCTTCCAACATCCCCTATTATAATCTCCAAGTAAGAACAGCAAATTTGGTTAAAATTGTAACTAAAACAACCTACAAAGATTCATCTTCCTTGCATCAAAAAGAAACAGGTTGAACAGGATTAAGCTCAATTCATCAACTGTGTCAACCTGTGGAGATAATCATCCCATTTGTGGGGACCATGTCAAACTCAGTTCTCAGGCATTGGCCTCTATTGTATCATCCAATTTCTGAATTGAAGAACTTCTCTGAAGTTGGATGGCGGGTTGATAGTCTGCTGAGGATTTGATGTTAGTGTTGGTTTAGTATTGTCATATGTATCAAGATATATTGGAAGGATTGTTTCACATGTTGTTTCTTTCATTTTTGCTAATCAGTGGTCAATAGTCATGGAGTTTACAATGGATATTGGGAATGAGGTCCCAAAACAAAGCTGTTTGTATATTTTCTTGAAGAGGATCTACCTGAGGTGATATCTTAGTATCTGACTTCGCTGTAAGCATTTGATTCAGTTTTAATGAGTGTGAGGTAATGAACACACCCTTCTTTTGAATTTCCTGATGCCTCCTATTAATATTATATTTAGAATTTACCTAGGGAACAGTTTTGAAATTATTTTCATTGGAAAGCAAATGGTGTACCATTGCTCTGAATATATAAACACTGATAAGTGAAGCTGGTCTGACAGTATCAATGGTGATGTCCTGAGGCAGTTAAGATATCTACATAATCTATGTCCAAAAGGTACATTTATTTATTTATTGAGAAACAGCACAGAACAGGCCCTTCCATCCCTCCAGCCACACTGCCCAGCAAGCCTTGATTTAACCCTAGCTTAATCACGGGACAATTTACAATGAGCAATTAACCTACTAACTGGTACGTCTTTTGGCTGTGGGAGGAAACTAGAGCATGGGGGAAAATCCATGCATTTCACGGGGAGGAAATACAGACACCTTACAGATGACGTCAGAATTGAACTCTGAACTCTAAAGCTCTGAGCTGTAATAGTCAAATGGCAACATAGTTCTCTTATCTTTCCAAGGTAGCCACCTTAGAATACAGACCTACCTATTTCCTATTATGCCACTGGTGTTTAGGAGAGCAATGAAGATCCTCCATGTCTGTTGGTGTTCAGGGCTTCCTTCACCATGCCAATAGCTTCCTCTTGGTTTTCACTACTGTCAGCCATGCTAGTCCCAGGTGGAGATTCAACAATACTGTCACACACAGATATAGAAGAGTTCTTCTTTGCTCTTTCCGTAATAATTTTTTTTGACTAGTCAGGGTTGTTAGCCTTGAGCTGAACCCTAGAACCTGGAAGATCGGTGGACTACTATTAATCCGGCCTCTGACCTTTGACCAGCTTGGGATGAGTGACCCTACAAAGAGTCAAAGCCCAAGGCCCTGACTCCATCCAACATAGCTCTCCAGGTCATTGAGGCATGCAAGCCTCCATACCCTCCAGGAAGGTTGTGGTCCTCTTAGAGGTTAGAATACAAAGGGCTACTGGTCTTTGGTACAGAGCACTAATGAGCCAATGAATCTTTCTATCCCTCTGTACTTCCCAAGAGCAAGGCCATTGAGTTTCAGTCTTTGGGCTTAAGGATGCATATAAAGCACTTCCATAAGCAGTGTTAAAAGTGATTTTGTTGCAGTAATCAGGACTTTTACAGTAGAATAGTATCTATTTTGATAGGATGAATGTACTTAACCTGTCCTGTCTACCTGTTACTATTCATCTGATAAGACATGTTATTATCAGCGTGGCAAACCTAAGTATGTATTTCTATCATAACTGAAGCAAAACCAATTAATGCCAGCTTTGCAATTATAGTGTAAAAGCAGTCTTAATCAACAGTCTGGTTGAGGCCTGATTAATATTGCAGAAGGCTAGTGGTAGAGTGAAAAGAAAACAGCTTCACATCAACAGAAAACTTGTAATGTAAATGCACCCTAACAATATTTACCCCATCAATTCATAAAAATGCCACATTGTGCATATACAATGTGTTGCTTCATTTAATCAGATACAATTAGTCTCTGGAGCAGCTTAATTATGTGCTAAGAAATGCCTACCAACAGCTTACAGTATAATGATGCAGATTAAGTAGGAGTGTCAAATATCTGCTCTGCTTTAATTTGCAGAACGATATTTAGCACCATCATTAAAAAGCTGTCTTTTGTTGAAGCAAAAAACATTTGACACATCTGAAAGGGTGAGGCTGTGACACGAGACGAGCTGATCCGATTACTGTTTATTCCTTAACAATATTATCTTCCAAAGACAACTTACAATTTAATTGCCGGTATGTGTAGTCTGCACTAGGAAATGAATGAATTTCAGAAGAGTCTTTTTGCTAAATCTTTCAAGCACTGTGAAAGCTACTTGAAAAACAAACCAGTACTGCTGAGAGACTGAGTGAGGGAGTTAATACTCCCTCTCAGTGACATCCTTCCAGATAACTCAAAGGTTTATTTATTATCAAAGTATGTATGCAGTGTACAACTCTGAGATTCGTCTTCTCCAGATAACCACGAAACAGAGAAAACTGTGGAAGTCATTCAAAGAAAACATCAACTTCCTCTGCACAAAAACCCAAATCTCGCAAACCCCAAATCCCCATCCTCTTCCCTTGCACAAAAGGCTAACAGATCGTAGCAAGTGGCAACAAGCGCATCAAGCCCCAAAACCCCAACCCACCCTCTTGCGCAAAAATAGCCTTACAACTCGTGCCAGATGACAACAAGAAGGAATAGGCGAAAACACAGAATGCAAAAAAAACATAGACGTGGAAAGAGACCAATTTGAACTTTAGACCACAGTCCAATTCATAAATAGTAGAACTTCAGTAGCATCCTTCGACAGCATTGAGTTCCAAGTTAAGAATTCATTTGATCCTTTTACTGTGAAACCAGCAAAACTGAAATCAATTATATTGACGAAATTTGCAGATTTAGCAGATATAAGCATAATAAGCGAAGTTAACGATAACAGAATCAGTGGAATTAGATGTCAACTAAAAACATTCAACCCCTGCTCAGTCTACCTCAAAATAAACTAACAGCACAAAGGGTGAATACATGACTGTACTCGCGGTTTCCTTCTATCATGCCCAAACCCATGTGACAAATTACCATAACCCAAAATAAAAAAACCCATAACCTCAAAATACAATACGGACAGACAGAAAATAGATACATGGCTTCTACAAACACCATTATAAATTCACTATAGCACAGACCAGCTTCATTTATTATGCAAATCAGAACCCATTTCTTTATCCCATACAAAAGAACAGTTGAGGGTTGACATAAAAAATTCAGAAGAATGTGATGCAGAACTTGTCTGTGCTGCTGACATGAATTAATATGCCAGCACATTTACTCAGTACAATAGGATTTAGTCAAAGCAATTTTATTTTGTAGCTCTTTCAATCTCATTTAGAGTGAGGACACATGTAGTAGAAATGTATCTTAAAGTAGAGGAGACATCAAATCCAACTGAAGCTGACAATTTATCACACAGCTACTACAATACAAATGCAGTGGAGAGGATCAACTGTCAAACTACAATCTTCCTGAAAAGGCAATAGAAAATCTACAATATTTAAAGAATTCTGAAGCATCTTGAAGTTGACGTTTCTGCATCACATTAAATACCTCTTTCATATACAATCTTCTTTTGAAATTGCAATTTCTCCAACAATGATTAAGCCATAAACACACATTTAAATTCATCAGAAGTGATTCTGAGTGGGCAAACCCATTCTCTTAGAGCTGTGCTTCAAAGGTTTAAGATTCAAGATTCAAAGCACATTTATTATTAAAGTATGTATGCAGTGTTCAACCCTAAGATTCGTCTTCCCACAGACAGCCATAAAACAAAGCAAACCATGGAACCCAGATAAAGGAAAACCTCAAACACACCCCCCATCGCGAAAATGGCAAAAATAGAATGACAAAACAGAATATTAAACACCTCCTGCAAAATCATCAAAAGAGTGCAGGCATATTCAGTTCAAATCAGTTCAGTTCTATATAGTGCTGTATTGTTCGTTATCTGCACGTCAGCCCGATCAGAATCGCACAAAGTAGCAACAAAAAAAAAGGAGGAACTAGAAACCAGAAACACATTATAACATGAACTACAGAGGTCAATCCACCATCTAAACCTTCAATTAAACCTGCCCAAGACCCAGGACTCTGGCACAGAGCGTACAGGATATAAAGAGGACTTCTGTGACACTGGTTCTCTGCATTTCTCACATTTTCAGTTTGAATTCATGGTGCACACACAGGAATGGTGAATTTACACTTAAGGTCAGTTTTAGTATTTCATTACAGTCAGTCTGTACATTATTTATACTTGATTATATTTGCTCTTCTTAGCACCTTTTCCTCAACTTTTAAAATGCATTGAACACAGCTGAGCAAAAGTAACTTTTGGATGATTACAGCAATACATTATCAAACTTGAGCATTTGCATATTATGTTGAATATTGTATTATACAAGCAACATGCACCAACAATTCACTTAAATAGTATTGAGTGGGGTGAGGGGTTACTATACAGGATCGAAGTAAGCTGCAGAGAGCTGCAGACTTAATTAGCTCTATCATGAGAAAATATATATACATTTACTGTAATTCACAGATTTTTGCTATTATTATGTATTTCATTGTACCGCTGCCACAAAGTCAACAAATTTCACAATGTACGCTGGTGATATAAAACCTGATTCTCTTTCTGAAAAAAGTTCTCTATTTTATCCCAACAGTTGATGGAATTAATTTAGTTTGACCCCAAGGAAGCTTTTAAGTCCTTTTGAGCTAAATCTGTACATTTTAATTCAGTACAATTTGCTCATTTTTGGAGTATCACGGTTCAATACCTCATACTTGTTAGTATCGGTTTTCATTTACCATTTCTCTTAACTAATTATTCTTCATTCTACTGAAAAATGTTAACTGTATTTACAATTCTTTTGTATTTAAGTTTCGTTGAAACTTATATTTCATATTTCACAGTAAATTCACACTATGTTGAATACTGTAAAAAATTCTTAGGTGCATATATATAGCCAGGGAGCCTAAAGCTTTTGCACTGTACGGTAATAATTTTATGTATTCCCCTGTATTGCTGCCACAAAAAAAAAATTCATGACATATGTGAGTGATGATAAACCTGATTCTGATATGGGTCTCTATAGTGTACTGAGAGTGGAAGAGGACAGGGAAAGAAGAGTCATTTTTGAAAAAGGCGAGGGAATGGGAAGTACCAGAGAGATTTCCTGTAATAATCAATAAATCAGTTGTCTGGAATCAAATGACCTTGCTTGGCATCTCAAGTCTGGGTGTGTCTGCAAATGCACAACCCACAGCCCCTGGCACTCCTTCTCTGCTAAATTGTCTGTCACCCCACCCTCATCATTCCTAACATCCTTTGCTCCCACCAGATTTATAAATTCTATATTGACAAATACAGAATTGGGCAAAATCTTAGACACCCCTGCTATATATATACACCTAACACTTTTGCAGAGTACTGTACAATTTCTTTGTATAATAAATGATAAACAGTTCATAAACTTAACAGAAGATAATAGAAATTAAATGCAAACCTTATCAATTGTTAAATAATTTGTTCAATAGTCTATTGTGTTTTACCTTTGACCACAGCCCATGACTTAAGCAGGGATGGATAGAGTGAAGGGACAACTAACAGAGAAATAAACAACAGGGTGTTTAATCAGCCACAGGGTGAACGGAGAGAGCAGGTTGATTAGAAATGGACAGCCAAGTATTAAGGAGTGTAGGGTGACAATCTAGCTCACCAGGTCGAGTGACACATGAACAGGCATGATCAAGCCATTTAGGGTATACAGTGCCTTGTAGGAGTATTCATTCCAAAACACGTTGCCATATAAATGACTTTTAACAACCAGAGATTTTGATCAATTTAACTGAGAATTTTTATTTGTGAATCACATGCTTCTTTTTTTTCACAATACAGCCCCAAAACAGGGAAAATTGAAAAGCATGAAACACTAAAAATTCAAAACCTGAGATGATAGCAGTTCACAAGTATTCACCACCCGTTGCTCAGTACTCAGTTGAACCACCTCTCACAGCCATTACAGCCAGTAGTCGTTTTGGATAAGTCTCTATTAGCTTTGCACAACATGACCGTTCCTCCTTGCAAAATTGCTCAAGCTGTGCCAGTTAGATGGGGAGCAGCAGTGGACAACAATAGTGAGGTCTTGTTCGATTGGGTTAAAGTCAGGACTCAGACTGGGCCACTCAACTACATCAATTTTCTTCATTTGAAGCCACTCCACGGTTGCCCTGGTAGTGTGCTTTGGGTCATTGTCCTGCTGAAAGACAAATTTCCTCAACGGTTCAAACTTTCTGGCAGAGGCTAGCAGGTTTTTATCCAGTATTTCACTATATTTAGCAGCATTCACCTTCCTTAAAATCCTGACCAGATTTCCAGTCCCTGCTGCTGAAAAACATCTTCATAGCATGATGCTACCTGCACCATATTTTACAGTAGGGATGGTGTTACCTGGCTGATGTGCAGTATTAAATTTACACCACACATACCACTTAGTGTTGAAACCAAGAAGTTCTACGTTAGTCTCATCCAATCACAAGACCTTCTTCTACATCTTTACAGTATCTTCTAAGTGGTGCTTTGCAAATTCTTTACAGACAAGGTTATGCTTTTTTTTAAGCCAGGGCTTCTTCCTTGCCATTCTTCCATAAATGCCGTTTTTGTGCAAGGAGATTATGAAGCTGTGAGCTTTATCTCCAGTTACAGCCATTGACTTCTGCAGCTCTCCTAGAGTGACTGTTGGTGTCATACTTGCCTTGAATGCTCTTAAATCATCATTTTGGTTTGGTCTGCTGAAAATCAACAATAAAGAGTGAGGGAGTATTTATTCTTATGAATTGATTGGAAACAGGTGATCCTGCAATTTTCTGCAATCCTACAAATTTGGTGAGTTATTAAGGTAATATACAATATCGAACTTGAGGAAAGTTAGCATAGCAATTACAAAGGGGATGAATACCTTAATGGCCTTTTAATTTTGGTTTTTAATTATTAGTAAATTGTTGACAGGTTTCAGAATTTTTCATTTTATTTGATACGATGCACAATGTTTCGTAGATTAGTTCAAAAATCCTACTTCAATATATTTATAAATTGAGACAGTAAAATGTGAAAATGTTGTGGAGGTTGAATACTTTATCTAGGGACTGTAAAGGTGGCCGGTGGTACGGATAAAGAGAAGAGCAGAAGGGTGATCAGGATCTGGCAAAGTTGGTGAAGACCCAGTAGGATAGAGCTCAAGCAGATTTGAAAATGTGAAGGGAGGGTTGAAATCATGTGGACCGAATGGGTGATGGTGAGACAGAGCCTTTGGAGAAGGAAGATGGCAGGTTCAAGCTCCAGAGGAGATGGAGGGCATTGGAGCTGAGGCAGAACATACAAAGGTGACACCAGAGTCAAGTACAGGTGGACATGAAAGGACGGCAGCTGGGTGGATCTCAAACGAACGTAGGAGGGTGAAGGTGTTGGATGTGAAAAGGCTGACACCAGGGCGGGGCTCAAGCAGACATAAATGGAAGACGGCTGGGTGGAGCTCAAGCAATGTGAAAAGGCATGGTGCCCCAGTAGACTGTGTAATTTCCACCAGAGGCAAGGGCAGATCAAGTGAAGGGGTAACACAACTAAATTAGAAATGGATGACGGTAATCAGCCATAGAGTGAATGGAAGTGGGTGTGAATCTGATACAGTGTAGCAGAAATGATGTGTGTAATATGTAGAGAGTACAAGGACGTAGCAGGCTGAGGCATCTACTTCCATGCTGAATGACTATGACTTTAATCCTCAATTTGAGAAATAATTTAACTGCCAGAGTGTTTTAGACAACTGCCTCTGGTGTCCACTTACTTTGACGCTGGCAAATTCACTGATCACTGCTGTGACCTTTTCAGCCAGCCGCACAGATTGTAAATAAATTCTTGTGCATATCTTGCATGATATTTATCAACAAGAAGATGTTGTGCATACAAAAAAGAAACACATTTTTATAATGACAGCATGATGATTTCTGAATATTAAGGTCATCCTTAATCCAGAGAAAACAAGGTATTATCATTTCTACATGGCAGTTTCAGTGTGAGGCAAGTCAAATCTCTTACATTTCATGTTTACTTCACTTTTTTCATAATCTATGAAATGACTTGAAAATATTAACCATTAATTCAGGTATTCTATTTTAACTGCTGGAATTAGCAGGAGAAAGACCTAGCATAGCAGGCCAATAATAACAGAATTGTCTTTTCCCTACGTTCATTTTGTTGTTCAAAATGGCCATTTGAGGTTGCAGTATGATGATTTGATATTTGAATGTAAGAGAAAATAGTCTGTGTAATATAAAAGTTGATGTTCATTAAACAAACCAGTCTGGTTAATAGAACAACATCAGGCCGTTATGAAGTGTTCTGAAGCATTGACAAATATATTCAATAAAGTCAGAAAACTTTTAATAAAAAGCAGAGATACATACAAAATAAGATTATATTTGTTTATACATAAAGCACAGGAGCAGGAGTCGGCCATCAGGCCTATCAAGTCGTTCTGTCAATCAATTAGGTCATGGCTGATCTGGTCATGGACTCAGCTCCATCTCCCTGCCTTTTTCCCATAGGTCTTAACGCCCTTGCTGTGGGACTCTGCTTTAGAATTTGTAGCAACAAAAAATCTGAAAACAATGGTGACATCAGCAGGAAATCTGAGATCTGTGAATAGGGAAGGTAATGTTATTATCATCAGATCGAGAAACAGTTAATCAACATTATTGATGAATTAATAAATGTTACTTCAAATAGTTAATTCAAAGTCAAATTAATAATGATAACTTTATTTATATAGCACCTTTCATACATTAAGAGGCAAGTTCAAAGTGTTTTATATAGATTGTAAAGATAAATCAACATAGTCATAAAATTATGAACCAAAATTAAATATCATAAATAAAGACAAACATTATATAGAATAAAATGTCATCCAATATACCAAATTATATACTGTAAATATAATAAACATCTCAGGCATTAAGTAATTCTATAACAAGGCCAAATTTTAAAAAAAGTAGGTTTTTAGAAGTGTTTTAAATGTCCCACAGCCTGGCGTATGTCAGTTTGCAGACTATTCCAGATTTTTGGTGCAAAGAGTAAAAGGCTGTGTCACCAGCTCTTATATGCTTGGCTCTTAAACAACAATAAATTAGTTATAAAATACACAGTAAATAAATAAAAAGAAAAAAAAAAGAACTGACAGAAAAATTAAAAAATACAAAGAAAACATTTTAATTTTAAAATCTTCAACAGTAGTTTAAAATATTACACTAATAAAATACAGTCCTAATTTGGTAGACTTAGTGCTGGTGAATTGAGTTAAACAGTATGCCATTTTTGGCCAATATGGTCACAGTGTGATAAGGGCCTCCTTCTGTGACTGTAATAGTAAAAGTTAATTTTCAGTGGTTGAATTGTTTATGCCCATAATTTAAATATTGTGTATTTATAAGGACAAGCCCTGCATTATTTGGCATGTTTACATGGTAGCTGCACATATACTCAATATCCACTTTATTAGGTAACTCCTACAGCTAATGGGTGTACGTTCATGGTCTTCTGCTGTCCAACCACTTCAAGGTTCAATGTGTTGTGCTTACAGTGATGCTCTTTCGCACACTACTGTTGTAACATGTGGTTACTTGAGTTACTGTTGCCTTCCTGACACTTGAACGAGTCTGGTCACCTGACCTCTCTCTTGTGGTTTTAGCATCTCATGGTCTCTCATTAAGAAGGCAGTTTTGCCCACAAAGCTGCCACTCACTAGTTGATATTTTTTGCAACATTCTCTGTAAGCTCTAGAGTAGGTGTTTCCAACCTGGGATCCACGGAACCCTTGCTTAATGGTATTGGTCCATGGCATAAAAGAAGTTTGGGAACCCCTGATCTAGAGACTGTTCTACATGAAAATCCCAGGAGAACATCAGTTTTGGAGATACTCAAACCACCCCGTCTGGCACCAACAAACATTCCATGGTCAAAGTCACTTAGATCACGTTTCTTCACCATTCTGATGCTTGGTCCGAAAAACAACTGAATCCCTTAACCACATCTGCATGCTTTTATGCTTAAAGTTGTTGTCGCATGATTGGCTGATTAACAAGCAGGCATACAGGAATATCTAATAAAGTGGCCACTGAGTTTAAATACCCCAGCATACTGCATACATGTTTTAATGTAAAATCCCTTACTGAGATGACACTTCTGGAAAGATGGAGCTTCCGCATTTTGCATTTTGCAGATACAGGAAGCTGACGGCTGATTTATATTTAATGCTGTTACCTTTTTTGCCCTGCAGCAAAATATCCCAGTTTATTGGATTAGATTTTTTGATTAGGTACTTGGTTACAAAGCTGGTGTTGTAAATCAACGGAACCGAAAATAGAGCAGTTTCCATAGCAAGTGACCAGTCTGCTGCACAGATTTAACATTGTTACATGAATCTGCCATGACAACTTCTTGCAAAACACTATGATGTTAGCAGGTGGCAATTAGTTTTCTAAAAATGTTACTTCTCAATACAATGTGAGTGTAACTCCGCTATTCCTGTCAGCTTCATCCACTTCAGCACTCATACTCATCTGCAAAAAATTATATTTCAAGCATGCTAATAATGACTTAAAGTTGATTGCCAAAATAAAATTGTGTAAAGCTTGATGAAGATCCTTCTATAAACAGTCATGCATGAACATTAACTAATTCCTTAATCCTCCACAGACTGAACAGATAATAAGTTACGAGAGGAAACCCTCCTTGTTAAAATAGGCTGATCATATTAGATTAGATTAGATTCAACTTTATTGTCATTGTGCCGAGTACAGACACAAAGCCAATGAAATGCATTTAGCATCTGACCAGAACTGCAAAGAATAGTGTTATTTACAAAATAACTGCAAATAAAAAAGTGCTACAACACACAAATATAAAAGTAGTGAGACAGTACAATACGGATGCAATACTGCTTAGCGCTGTGATGAGAGGTTCAGCAGTGTCACAGCCTCAGGGAAGAAGCTCTTCCTGTGCTTGCTGGTGCGGGAGTGGAGGCTCCTGTAGTGCCTACTGGATGGGAGGGGAGTTATAAGTCCATAGTTAGGGTGAGATGCATCCCTGATAATGCTTTTCGTCCTGCCCAGGCAACGTTTATGGTAGATGTTCTCAATGGTGGGCAATTGGGTGCCGATAATCCACTGGGCAGTTTTCACCACACGCTGGTGCACTTTGCAGTCCGATACGGGACAGTTGCCGTACCACACTGAGGTGCAGTTGGTGAGTATGCTCTCAATGGTACATCTGTAAAAGTCCGTCATTATCCTGGGACAGAGGTGAGCTTTCTTCATGCTCCGCAGGAAATAAAAGTGCTGTTGCACCTTTTTGATCAGGATGGAGCTGTTCAGGGACCAGGTTAGATCCTCAGAAATGTGGACACCAAGGATTTTGAAGCTTGATACATGCTCCACCACAGTTCTGTTGATGTAGATTGGGACGTGAATCCCCATCTTTATTGTCCACTTTATTCCAATATTGAACATGAATGATTAAGATGGACAGAGTGGAGGATGGTGGGGTGGAAATATGCCTCTACTAAAGGAGGTACCTTCCCTCTGTTAACCTGCAGGCCACCATTGGACAAGGTGCGGCACCTGCTTAGACCCCCTCCCCCCAGCAATCAGGGTCACAGAAAGCCATGGGAGAAGGTGGTGGACATGGTCTTGGATAGACCTCTTGTACCGAGGGAAGGGAAGCCCGAACGTCTTGCAGTGATGGGAAAAAATGATGGAAGAGAAAGTCATGGTCGACAGCGCTTGACGTACATGAGTTACATCAAGAGGTGGATGGACAAAAGTTTTGAAGAGTTTATCAGAACTTTTCAAATTAAAGTGATGGATTCCATGATCGCCCATGTCAAATGACATAGCACATAATCATAATGATAATCATGATGGCAGACAGTGTGGAAGGTCTCTGTGTTAACCCTGCATATTTGTAAACATTTCCCAATGAACATACAAAATGAGAACACAAACAAGAGAAAGTTTGCAGAGGCTGGAAATCCAAGCCACGCACACAAAATTCTACAGGAACTCAACAAGGCAGGCAGCGCCTGTGGAAAAAGTACAGTGGACATTTTGGGCCAAGACCCTTCGGCAGGACTGGAGAAAAAAAGATGATATAAAATGAGAAGTCTGGGTCAAGAGCGAAGTGGAGGAAAAGAGTAGGACTGAGAGTGATGAGGCAGAAAGGATGTGGTCAGCAACTCATGCACGGACTTTCTAATGTGGCTAAAGTACATATGTAATATACCCAAAATGCTGGAGGAACTCAATAATTCAGGCAGTATCTATGAAAAAGAATAAATACTCACCATTTCAGGCCGAGAACCTTCTTCAGGACTGAGAAAGAAGGGGGGAAGATGTAAGAATAAAAAGATATGAGAAAGGGAAAGAGGCTAGCTGGAAAGTGATAGGTGATGCCAGGTGGGTAGGAAAGATAAAGGGCTAGAGAAGAAGGAATCTGATAGGAGATTGGAGTGGATCATAGGAGAAGTAGAAGGAGGAGGGGACCCAGGGGAATTAATGGGCAGATGAAAAGAAGTAAAGGGTCAATGCCTTAACCTTTCCCACCCATCTGACTTCACCTATCGCTATCCAGCTAGCCTCTATCTCCTCCCCTGCCTTTTTATTCTGGCGACTTCCCCCTTCCTTCTCAGCCCTGACAAAAGGTCTTGGCCTGAAACAATGTCTGTTTATTTAACTCTAGAGATGCTGCCTGACCTGCTGAGTTCCTCTAGTGTTTTGGATTTCCAGTATCCATCTGCAGACCCTCTCGTGTTTGTGAAAGTACTGATTTATGGCTGATTCGGTTAAGTTGCTGATTCCTAATTTGTTGATGCTACCAATGTCTAACCTGCTGTTACAAAAGCAGAAAATGCTGAAATTACTCAGCAGGTCAGGCACCAACTATGGAAAGAGAAACAGGAGCGATGTTTCAGGGTAAGGATAGGGAAAGAGAGAAAAATGTGTTAGTTTTCTGTTGTGCAGAAGGTGAAGCAAGGAAGGGTGGAACGAAAGGGATGTCTGTGACAGGGTGCGATCAAGTGGAGGCCATTATAAGCACATTCTGCTTCTTTGTTTGTATATTACGTTAATAGTGGGGCTGTGAGACAATCACAGCTACCAAACTATGTGTATAAAAGAAGAAAAATGGAGCCAAAATGAATATAGGAAGAAATGGCCAGTTCTTTTCTGGACAGAAACAAAGAGCAAATTAACTTGATTGGCAATGTATTTTCCACAGGGGAAAGGACGTACTGGAGCATTTGACTTCTTCTATTGGCAGCTTTTGCCGCAAATTGTCCCATTGCAAGTTGGTATAGAATTAGAGTCAGGTTCAATATCACTGGAAACACGAGGAAATTTGTAGATACTGGAAATTCAAGCAACACGCACAAAATGCTGGTGGAACGCAGCAGGCCAGGCAGCATCTAAAGGAAGAGGTACAGTCGACGTTTCAGGCCGAGACC
Organism: Mobula birostris; assembly: GCF_030028105.1. Lineage (NCBI taxonomy): Eukaryota > Metazoa > Chordata > Chondrichthyes > Myliobatiformes > Myliobatidae > Mobula > Mobula birostris. The sequence continues at coordinate 35,545,011 of NC_092392.1, read as the reverse complement.
CTTCATCAGGACTAACTGAAAGAAGAGATAGTAAGAGATTTGAAAGTGGGAGGGGGAGGGGGAGATCCAAAATGATAGGAGAAGACAGGAGGAGGAAGATATATCTTCCTCTGGTGCTCCCCTCCCCCTTTCTTTCTCCCTAGGCCTCCTGTCCCATGATCTTCCCTCTTCTCCAGCCTCATATCCCTTTTGCCAATCAACTTTCTAACTGTTTGCTCCATCTCTCCCCCTCCTGTTTTCTTCTAACATTTCGGATCTCCCCCTCCTCCTCCCACTTTCAAATCTCTTTCTATCTCTTCTTTCAGTTACTCCTGACAAAGGGTCGCGACCCGAAACGTTGACTGTACCTGTTCCTATAGATGCTGCCTGGCCTGCTTGTGTTCCACCAGCATTTTGTGCGTGTTTCTTTAATATCACCGGCATATGTTGTGAAATTTATTGTCTTCGCAGCAGCGGTACAATGCAATACATAACAATGGAGAAAAAGCCGTGACTTATATATTAAATAGTTCAATTAAAGTAGTGCAAAAATAATAATTAAAAAAAGTAGTAAGATAGTGTTCATGGGTTCAATGTCCATTCAGAAATCAGGTGGCAGAGGGGAAGAAGCTGTTCCTGAATCACTGAGTGTGTGCCTTCAGCTCCTGTATGTCCTTCCTGATGGTAGCAATGAGAACAGGGCATGTCCTGGCTGATGGGGGTCCTTAATGATGGATGCCACATTTATGAAGCATCAGTCCTTGAAGAAGCCCTGGATTCTACAGAGGCTAGTGCCCATGATAAAGCTGACTAAGTTTACAGGTTTCTGCAGCTTATTTTGATCCTGTGCAGTAGCTGCCCTCCTCCCCCCGCCATTATACCAGATGGAGATGCAGCCAGTTAAAATGCTCTCCATCATACATCTGTAGAAATTTGCGAGTGTCTTTGGTGACATACCAGCTCTCCACAAACTTCTAATAAAATGTAGCTGCTGTCATGCCTTCTTTATAGAACCAGCAAACCAGCAAAATTAGCTATCCTCGTACAGTGTGTATACAGTGGTACAAGATATAGAGAATTGATTGCAAGAGAACGTAATTGTACCAAAGTGGTAAGAAGTGGGAGAAGTCCCTTTTTGTATCTGGGGACTGGGGATGATTGATATGAAAAGGAGAACAGTTTTATTTTAATAGTAAAGTCATTGAATTGATTCTGGCATTGCGGCTTGAGATCTGGGACCCTGACATTGAATAAATCTGCAACAATTTCCTATTATACCATGAGGTGCTGTCTGAAATTCCATCTATCATGTGGAAGGAGCATACTTCCCTCTTCTCCGGGGTGAATTACAAACTAAAGCCTCCTCGGGGAGCAAGAACCTGGGTGACAACTGACAAAATCGTCAAGCCAATATCTCGAAATTCAGAAGATGGAAATGATACCTGAGTTTGGAATACCTCGAGACTGATGAATGGTTGGTTTAACATTGGTTTCATTTGATTACTACGGACATACAATGACATTCTGCAGTGGTCCCAAATCCTCTTATAGTCATTTGCAGTCATAATTGTCTGGAAATTGGCTTATTGACTACTTGTTTTTCATGTGCTAATCACAAACAAAATCCAATTTTATCCAGAATAGAACATGCCAGTGGTAATTTTTCCAGGAAATCACATTAGTTTGCAAAATTGGCTGGGTGCTATGCACATTAGTGGGTATAGTCTTTTCTGTGCATGAAGAATGCACTGTTGATGTCATCATGCAGTACTGTGCAAATTCTTATGCACATATACTTAGCTAGGGTGCCTAAGAATTTTGCACAGTACTGTACTTGTTAATGTGGAGTGAGAGCGAGTTTGTAAATCTGGAGGGAACAAAGGATGTTGGGAGTAGTGAGAGTGAAGCGATCTAGGACGGGTGTGAGACTTGTGGCAGAGAATGAGTGCCCGTTTCAGGGAAAGGCGCAGGTGCAGACACGCTCAGTCCTGAGACACCAGGCATCTTCATTTGATTTGAAACAATTGGTTTATTGCTCATTACAGAATGTCTCTCTGGTGCTTCCTGCTCCCTCTCCTCTCCCTTCCCCTTTTCCCAACCATGATTCCCCTCTCCCTGTCCAATTCCCACTCTCAGTCCACAATAGAGACCCATATCAGAATCAGGTTTATCATCACTCACATATGTCATAAAATTTGTTTTTTTTCTTGTAGCAGCAGTACAGTGGAATACAGTAAATTACTAGAGCACTTTGCAAAAGTCTTAGGCACCCTAGCGCTCTCTCTCTCTCTCTCTCTATATATATATATACACACGTGCCTATGCCTTTTGCACAGTACTATATATATGGTCAATACTTCCATGACACACACACACATACATACACAAAGATCTGTATGAATAGAGATAGAAAGGCACTCTTTTAGTCTGTTTCTATACAGACTTCTCATGTCATGACCGCTACCATAATATCTTTAATAATAATATTATTATTTGCCTGATGGTAGAAGTTAAACTAACATAACTGTAATTACTTATTTTCTGTCTCCCTCTCTGTTTGAGTAAAGTACATTAGTTATTTTCCAACTCAATCCAAGTAGTTCTTCCAGTCAAGGTGATGCCTGAGTTCAGTGCTCCATTGGTTGACCTCTTCTGATAGATCATAAAACCATCTTTTTCACTCCTTTTGTGTATTTTATCTTTGTTTCTCTTTGTGAATGTGATTCTGGAACTGCTGGAACCTGTGTTTTGCTGTGCTTGGAGATCGTTTGGGTGCTTCAGTGCTCTTCAGTCTCCAAGAGGCTTCCAGGAGGCAGAAGCAGTGTGAGTGAAGCTCGTGGCAAGAAGGCTGCAAGGTGGCACGCAAGCCGATGTTTGACGGCATCTCGCTGATTTTAGCTTCCATTGTTCACCGACTAAATTAAAACATCAATGCGAGTGTGGAAGTTTGGAAATCGTTGGGTGTTCCAGCACTCTGCAGTCTCCAAGAGGGTTCCGGGAGGAAGAGACGACATGTGGGAACGTTGTGGTGGGTAGGCGGCAGCACAGGGTGCAAGTTGATGTTTGGCTCCATTTCACCGATTAATGCTCCCATTGTTCGCCAAGTAAAGTGATGAGGGAGATTGAAGCATCGAAATGAGTGTGGATGGTTGAGCATTGGCTGCCTGTCAGCCGTTGGGCCCAAAAGGTTTGCCTCAGGTTTTTCTGTGCTTTGGATTTGGACTTTGGACTATAGACTCCTTTTTCAGTCTTATGATCTTTATATTCTGCATTTTTGTCATCTGATTTCATTTTTTTTCTGTGCAGGGAGGGAGGTTTGGGGCTGATGTGCCTAATCCATTTTGTTCATTTTTTTGTGCGTGGAAGGGGTTTTTGGGGTCAATGTGCCTGTTCCGTTTTTCTTTGCTTTTCTGCAGGGAGGTGGGATTTAGGGTTGTATACTTTGATAATAAATTAATCTTTGAACCCTTGAACCTTACTCTGACAAAAAAGAAAATGACCTGAACAACCCTCCATCTCTCGGTTTTGGTTCTTGTTTTAGAGGAGGGATCTCCAACCTTTTTTATGCCATTGACCTCTACCATTATCCTAGGGGTACGTGGACCCTAGGTTGGGAACCCCTGCCATAAAGGAAGGATTTATCTGGGGTTCCTAACCTTTTTAATGGCATGGAGCCTTACCATTAACCGAGGGGTCTATAGACTTCAGGAAGGCAATTCCGACTTAGAGGCTCTGGAGAAGATACAAAAGAGGTACATCAGGATATTGCCTAGATTCATCATAGAACAGAGAACCATTTGGCAAAGGAATGCGCATGCCCTGGGCCCACAATATCTGTGTTGCCAATTTAAATTAAATCCATTTGCCTGCCCATGGTCTAAAACTTTCTATTCCCTGCCTGTCCATGTGCCTGTATAAGTTAATTCATAAATGTTGCTATCATACTAACTCTCCTGCCACACCATTCCAAGTGCAGGAAAAAAAAAATGCTTCATAAATCTCTCTTATACTTTTCTGTCTCATCTTGAGGCTATGCTCTTTAGCATTTGCTTTTTTAACTCTGGGCTATAAACTGTGCCTATGTACTCAATCAATAACGTTCATAATGTTATAAACTTTTCTCAAGTCTCTCCTTAACCTCCAGTGCTTCAAAGAAAACAATCCACATTTGTTCAGTCTGTCTTTCCAGGTAATACTTTCAATCCAGGCAAAGTCCTGGTAATTTTTTCTGCACCCTTTCTGAAGTGTCCAAATCCTTCCTGTAAAACAGCAACCAGAGTCATGGTAGTCCTCCAAATGAGGCCTTTTGTAAATATATTTTATATTTTTTATTTTTTATTTTTTCCTTTTTTTCTCTCTCTGTCCCTCTCTCAATAACTCCTTGCCTGCTCTCTATCTTCCTCTGGTGCTCCCCTCCCCCTTTCTTTCTCCCTAGGCATCCTGCCTCATGATCCTCTCCCTTCTCCAGCCTTGTATCCCTTTTGCCAATCACCTGCCCAGCTCTTGGCTCCATCCCTCCCCCTCCTGTCTTCTCCTATCATTTTGGATCTCCCCCTGCCCCTCCCACTTTCAAATCTCTTACCATCAGTTAATCCTGATGAAAGGTCTTGGTCTGAAATGTCGACTGCGCTTCTTCCTATGGATGCTGTCTGGCCTGCTGAGTTCCACCAGCATTTTGTGTGTGTTGTTTTGTAAATCTCATACAGCTGCAAAATACCCAGTGCTCCAACAGAGGAAGATAATTATGTCTTGCACCTTCTTTCCCATTCTACATGCTTGTGTTGCCACTTTCAGAGAGCAATGGACTTCACCCAAGATCCCTCAGTAAATCAATATTCCCAGGAGCCTTGCCAGTTACAGTATGTATCCTTTCCTCTTACACTTGACCTCCAAAGTGCAACACCTCATATTTGCCCAGATTAATCTCTATTTGCTATTCTTCTGTCCATACTTCCATTTAATTTGTAATCCTGCTAATCCTTTGACAATCTTCTTCACCGTCCACAACCACCTCTACCCTATAAAGCATACCTTCCAGGTGTTCCAACATTTTAATTCCAATTCCCATTCCTATTATGACATGTTGAACCATGGCCTCCTCCTGTACCAAGATGAGGCCACCCTCAGGCTGGAGTAGCAATATGATTTCTCCTTTCAGTAATTTTTTCTCTCCACATCCCCTCTTCTTCTATTCCCTATTCTGGCTTCTTACCTCTTCTCACCTGCCTATCACCTCTATTTGGGTACATTCCTCTTTCCCATTCTCCTATGGTCCACTCTCCTCTCCTATCAGATTCCCTCCTCACCAGCCCTTTACCTTTCCCACCCACCTGGCCTCGCCAATCACCTTCTAGCTATCTTCCTTCCCCTCCCCGCACCTTTTTATTCTCATGTTTTCCCCCTTGCTTTCCAGTCCTGAAGAAGGATCTCAGCCCAAAATGTCAACAGTTTATTCATTTCCATAGATGTTGCCTGACCTGCTGAGTTCCTCCAGCATTTTGTGTATTATATGGATCCTCTATCTTCCATGTTAGTGCCTATTTTGAATCCAATTTAACAAGTCATCATGTGCCTTAATCTTTTGATCTGCCATCAAGGAGGTTATATTTTAAAAAATGATCTTATTCAGGTAGTATTCAAACAGAGATATTCCAAGAATGGAGGGACACCTTGATCAGTAAACTTCACAGTATTCAAGCCAAGCCAATATCAAGCCCAGACTGCCTGCGTATGGCAGCTGCATCGTGAGTGCTGTACCAATTTTACAGTGTACTGCCAATTTCTGAAATTTCCTTTACGTTTCTTGTTCAAGAAGCTAATAGTCACATCAGATATGATTGACTGACTCTTCTGAACATCAGGAAGGTGGCATTTACCCACAACGTGCCGCCTTTTCTATATTGGGAACCCTGGCTTACACGATCCATGGGAGGCCCACTTATTACAACACTGCTACCTCAGAAACAGCACCGGAAGCAAGGGAGAAGGGCTGGCATCCTGGCAAGGTTAAGATACATGCTAAATGGCTGCCACTCCCTAGCATATTCCTGGCTAACTTTCAGACCTTGGACAACAAACTGTGCAAACTGAGCTAGAATCTCCAATCAGCTGGAAACAAAGGAATGTAATGTTCTGTGCTTTGTGGAGACCTGGCTGATGGAGGAGATACCAGATCACGCTATCGAGCCCTCTGTGTTCTCCCTGTTCTGGGTGAACAGGTTTAAAAACTTCTCTGGGAAGAGTAAAGGAGGCGAGGTATGTGTCATAGTCAATAATGCTTGGTGTGATCCCCGAATTATGCATGCCATCAAATCCTTTTGTTCCCTGGATCTGGAGTACCTTGTGCTGCTGTGTAGACCTCTCTGACTGCCTAGAGAGTTCACGGCTGTTATTATCACAGCTGTGTATATTCCGCCATAGGCTCATACTGACCTGGCTCTCAAGGAACTGTACAGGACCTTCAGCACCCTGCAGACTATACACCCAGAGGCTGCTTTCATCGCTGGAGACTATAATAGGGCATCACTGTCTGAAGTCTCTCCGAAATTTTGTCAACACATCCAACCGAGCACATGGAGAGGTAGCATACTTGACCACTGTTATTCTCCCTTCCGCAATGTTTACAAAACGCTCCTCCATCAGCCATTTGAAACAAGAGGCAGCCATAGCTAAAATAGTCCACTGCTCATCCAAACAGTCAGTCTCCTGGTGACAAGAAGCTGAGAGAGCTTAGCCTTCACCTTGCCTTGTGCAGCTGGATCCTGGACTTCCTGTCAGATCGCCGGTAGGTGGTAAGAGTGGACTCCCTCACCTTTGCCCCTCTGACCCTCAACACAGGAGCCCCTCAGGTTTGTGACCTGAGCCCCCTTCTTTACTGTCTGTATACCCATAACTGTGTCGTCATCACAGCTCCAATCTGCTAATTAAATTTGCTGTTGGTACTACGCTGATTGGCCTATTCTCAAATATTAACGAGGCACCCTACAGAGAATAAGCCATCACCCTGACATAGTGATGTCAGGAAAACAACCTCTCCCTCAATGTCACAAAAGCAAAGGAGCTGGTTGTGGACTACAGGAGGAACGGAAACAGGCTGACCCCTATTGACATCAATGGATCTGGGGTTGAGAGAGTGAACAGCTTTAAGTTTCTTGGCATACACATCACTGAGGATCTCATGTGGTCTGTTCATACCGGTTATGTGGTGAAAAAAGCACAACAGCACCTCTTTCACCTCAGATGGTTGAAGAAGTTTGGCATGGTTCCCCAAATCCTAATGACTTTCTACAGGGCCACTATTGAGAGCATCCTGACTGGCTGCATCACTGCCTGGTATAGAAACTGCACTTCTCTCAATTGCAGGACTCTGCAGAGAGTGGTGAAGACAGCCCAGCACATCTGCAGATGTGAACTTCCCACAATTCAGAATATTTACAGAGACAGGTGCGTAAAAAGGTCCCAAAGGATCATTGGGGACCTGGAGTCACCCCAACCATAAACTACTCCAGCTGCTACCATCCGGGAAACGGTACCGCTGCATTAAGGCCAGGACCAACAGGCTCCGGGACAGCTTCTCCCACCAGGCCATTAGACTGAGTAAATCACGCTGATACAATTGTATTTCTATGCCATATTGGCTGTCCTGTTGTACGTACTATTTATTACAAATTAATAAATTGCACATTTCACATTCTGATGGAAACGTAACATAAAGATTTTTACTCCTCGTGTATGAAGGATGTAATTAATAAAGTCAGTACAATTCAATTCATTACAGTTGAGATCTGGAATTAGGAAGAACAGGTTTATTTCTCATGGGACTGCTGGGCTAATCTCTCAGCGGCTACAGTCAACATCCCAGGCAGTGAAGCTCTGAATGGAAGATGTTCTCCTGCCACTCAGTGAGCCTTTCCTCATGATCTCCATCTGAAGGCGATATGGCACATATCCGTAAGCTTGAGAATGAATGGAAGATGTAGTCAGTCAGAATCTCACAGGAAATTAAAATTTATTAAAAATCGCAGACACTGGAAACCTAAAAAAAAAGAGGATGAAGAAAGGAAAGGGGAATGAAGTAAAAAAAAAACACTGCTAAATCTTCCCTTGAACAATGTGTATGATATCTAATGATAGGTTTCCACTTAAAGTTTAATCTCAGAAACTACGCTAGGGCACACTCTGTCAGTATTTTGGTTAAGAAGCATTTAAGGCAAGATGAGCTATTTTCTACAACAAATAGCTGCTGAAGTACTTATCCTATAAGGGTACCAGTAGTGATACTTCTGGCAGAAGTCTATTACTGGAACATTTCTGTAGCTGTAGCTGACCATTCAGTGGCTTGGGAACTTGGGAATACACCAGTGAAGAGCTGAATAACAAAGAGTCCGCTCAGTCTGCGATGATACACACTGTATTTGCAAACTCAGATTTTCCAACACTGCTACTACTTGTGTATCTAGGAAGGTTTTTTAAGTTAATATATGGACGATCCAATGAGAGGATAGGCCGTACTGGACCTGGTGTTGGGTAATGAGCTTGGCTAGGTGATGACCTTTCAGTGGATGAACAGTTAAGGAACAGTGACTACAACTGCTTAACTATCAGGATAGCTATAGATAAGGAGAGGTATGGTCTTTATGGAAGAGTTTTAAATTGGAGTAGGGCAAATTACGAGGACATTAGGCAGGAACTAAGAAGTGTTAATTGGGAACACCTTTTCTCTGGGAAGTCCACATCAGACATGTGGAGGGTGTTTAAAGATCAATTGCAAAGCACAGGAAAGGTATGTTCCTGTTAGAAGGAAGGACGGGGATGGAAATATAAAATATCCTTGGATGCCCAGAGAGATGATGAGTTTAGTCAAGAAGAAAAAGAAGAAGTATCGAAAGCTTTGGAAGTCAGAATCAAACGATGCACATGAGGAATATAAAGAAGCCAGAAAAGAACTAAAGAAGGGAATTAGGAAAGCCAGGAGTCCATGGAAAGTCCTTGGCAAGTGGGATTAAGATGAATCCCAAGGCATTCTATTCATACATCAAGAGTAAGGATAATTAGGGAGAGGGTTAGACCACTCAAAGATAAAAGGGGGAACTTTTGCTTGGTTGCAGAGAACATGAGTGAGGTACTTAATGAATACTTTGCCCCAGTATTTGCCTAGGAACAGGATGTGTAGGACCAGGAGATCAGTGATGAGTTTATAAATACGTTAGGGTGCTTAGGGGTCAAGAAGGAGGAAATGTTGGGCTTCTTAATGAGTATTAAGGTGGATAAGTACCCAGGGCTTGATGGGATTTACCCCAGTTATCAGGACGCTGGAGCAGGGATCTAATCGCTGACCCAGTACTGTGCACACAGTAATATTATATAGGCATCCGTTAGTCCCATGAGACCATGGATTTGCGCCTTGGAAGGTTTCCAGGGCGCAGGCCTGGGCAAGGTTTTATGGAAGACCAGCAGTTGCCTATGCTGCAAGTCTCCCCTCTCCACGCCACCAATGTTGTCCAAGGGAAGGGCATTAGGACCTATACAGCTTGGCACTGGCGTCATCGCAGAGCAATGAGTGGTTAAGTGCCTTGCTCAAGGACACACACGCTGGCTCAGCCAAGATTTGAACTAGCGACCTTCAGATCACTAGACAAATGCCTTAACCACTGGGCCACGCGCCAACACAAGTGATATTAATTGAGTAACAAATCCCGAGGTGCAAATAAAGTCAGCGTCAAAGTTCAAGGAGAGATCAAAACATCCAGAGAAATCCAAAAACCAGAATCAGGAAACAAGCAGAGTTGATATTCGGATGGACAGAGTTCAGATACAAATGCTGGAAAGGCTCAGGAAAACTCACTGGCACAATCTGGCAACAAACAGATGAAAACACAGGACTGAAATACACTGCACAAACAGAGAGGCAGATGATAGATGGAGCACAATGAGACACAGGCGGCAACAATAGAGGTAATAATGAGAAGCAGATGAGAGATGGAGTGCTCAGTAATACAGGGGCCGTACTAGAGCAGGAGCAGGGACAGGAGCACATGGCAATACAAAACCACAGACTGACAACTAGGGGGAAACACACAAAAAGACAGAGTTCAACTGGAGGTACTGACACCAGGTTATTCAAGGAGGCAAGAGATGAGATTGCTGAGCTATTGTCTAGTATTTTCGTGCCCTTTCTAGCCACAGATGAAGCCCCAGAGGACTGGAAAGTGGCTATTGTTGTACTCTATTTAAGAAGGGAGCAAGGGAAAACCCTGGGAACTATAGACTGGTGAGTCTCAAGTTAGTTGTACGGAAATTGCTGGAGAAAATTCTTAGTGGTAGGGTATATCAGCATTTGGAAACCTATGGCCTAATTAGGGAGAACTAGCATGGCTTTGTGCATGGCAGGCTGCGTCTTACCAACCTGAATGAGAATTTTGACAAGGTAATGACAGAGATTGATGAGGGGCAGGGCAGTGGATGTTGTCTACATGGATTTAAGTAAGGTATTTAACAAAGTCTTTCACGGGAGCCTAATCGAGAAGATTAAGATGCATTAGCTGTTTGGATTCTGAACTGGCTTGTGCATAGAAGAGTAGGGGTTGATGGGACTTATATTCGAGATGTAGGTCTGTAATTTGTGGTGTTCCGCAGGGATCTGTGCTGGGACTTCTGCTCTTTGCAATGCTGTCGTTTGTATATAATGACCTGGATTATTAAGGTCAAGCTCCTTAACAGTGTTGCTGAGTGGAGAGATCTTGAGATCCAAGTTCATAGTTCTTTGAAAGTGGCTACACAGGTCGATAGGGTGGTTAAGAAGGTTTGTGGAGCACTTGTTTATAATTATTGAATTGTTGTACTCAGAAAGTGAGGAAGCTATGTTGCAACTTTATAAAACTGGTTAGGTCACGTCTGGAGTATTGCATACATTTCTGGTCATCCCACTATGGGATGGATGTTGAGGCTTTGGAGATGGCACAGAAGAGATTTACCAGGTTACAGCCTGGTTTAGAGGGCATATACCATCTTGAGAGGTTGGATAAACTTGGATTATTTTCTCTGGAATGTCAAAGGCTGAGGGTAGATCTGATAAAGTTTTACAAGATTACGAGAGGCATAGAAAGCAGGGATAGAGGGTATCTGTTTTCCAGGGTTGAAATGTCTAATAATAGAGGGCATGTATTGAAGGTGAGAGCATGTAGGCTCAAGGGGGATATGAGGGGCAAGTTTTTTACTCAGAGGGTGGTGGATGCCTGGAATGCTTTGCCTGGTATGGTGGTAGAGGCAAATGCATTAGAGGCTTTTAAGAGACATTTGGATTGGCACATGAATGTAAGGCAGGTGGAGGAATATGGACATGGTGTAGGTAGAAGAGATTGGTGTTTGGGTGGTTTTGACTGGCTTTTTTAGCTGGTTCGGCACATCATGGGTTGAATGGCCTGTTCCTATGTTGTACTGCTTGATGTTCTACATTCTAAGGCCACTAGCCATGCATTTGTGCCTGCAACCACCCCCTCCATGGTCAAAGATCCATCAACTCTCAACTTTCTTGCTACAGAATTTTTTCAACCCGTCACAATAGATCTCTATCATGAGTCCCAATATGCTGCTGACTGGTAGCAACACAAGTAATTAAATTTTGTCAATACAGCTAGCTCAGCACATGTGCATTTCACTGCACTCTTGAGCCCATAAAGGCTCTCATGAAGATCACTAATCTTCATATATAATCATCAATACAGAAATGCTTTCCCTCCCACCAATGGAGCTTGTAGTGGATCATGCGAATAATTTCCTCATGGAAATGCTATGTTCCTTGTAGCAAGTATGATTCATTCATCCTGAGGGAAATTGTGTTATCTCGCATTTTCAGTGGCTGGCACTTCCTGGAGTGCTATACCCTGGGGGGGGGGGGGGGGAGTGCCCTCTATTTCCTAACTGATCACATCAGGGCACCCTAAATCTCAACAGTTGATTTCAGATACAGTGAGAGCTACACAAGTACCAGGAACATAATTGAAAATGCTATTGATTCCTAGGGTGGCGGGGTGGAGATACTTCTCTATCAAAGGAGATGTAAGGCACTCTTTCCCTCCGCTGGCCTACAAGTCATTCTTGAGCAAGGCATAGCACTTGCTTAGCCCTCAATCAGGGTAATATGAAGCCATGGAAGCAGGTGATGGATGGCCATATCAGCAGCTGATGCATATCACAAGCTCTAGTTATAAGACCACTGATGCCAAGCAAACTCTGCAGAGTATTGATAATGGCTGGGGTCACCCGTCTTCTAAAGACCCTACCAACAAGAAGGCAATGGCAGACCACTTCCATGGAAAATTTGCCAAGAACAATCATGGTCATGAGACCATGATCACCTACATCATATGACATAGTAGATAATGATGATGATAATTAGTTCCCTGAAGTTGAATGCTTCTTGGTTGTATCAATCCAAGAGTCATCTGCAGTGCACACAAGGTAGGTGGGAAGACTTCCTCACTAAGTACCATTGACTAAACAGCCTTGTGAACTAGAAACAACTAGCTGTCAGATGCCGAGAAGAATGGAGACCATGAGGGTAAGGCATAGGGAAGAAAAAGGCAATAGGTATGATTTCCCTGTTCAACATTCATAGCCTCATCTCCCACATGAGCAGAGGAAGGAAATATTGTCAGCACAGACTATCTAAAACTTACTGACAGAAGGATGCTTGCCCTGAGAAACCTGCAAAATCCCAATCGTCAATAAAGTGAAATGGCCCCCTTCTCAATCCAACCATCATCACTGATGTAAGTAGACCAATAGTCAAATATAGGAGAGGATGTGAGTGGGTGGGTGATGGATAAATTCTCATATTATGATCAACAGGTCCACTGTAATGATTATAAACCAAGAATAAATAATTTCTGCTCTATTCGCTGGTTTATCCCTAAAGTTCATGACTTAGACCTCTCCGTCAAAGACATTTTGCTTTGAGGATCTCCACTCTGCAGATGTATGCAGAAGTGTGTGGCATTTCTTTGAATACCATTAAATTTCATTCTGTGCTGTTCTGTTATTCAAGTACTTACTTCACTTCTCCTCCTTCAAGAGGACGACAACCTTGTTCTGGTTTGGAGGCTTGCGTGCCTCAATGACCTGGGGAGCTATATCGGCCGGAGTCAGGGTTTTATACTGTTGGTAGGGTCACCCATGTCAAACAAGTCAAAGGGCAGAAGAAGACAGACTATGAATGCTCCACCTCCAGGTTTGTGGGTTCAACTCAAGGCTAACACCCTGACTGGTAAAGCAAAGTTGTTACGAAAACAGGAATGAAGAATCCTTCTACATCTGAGTGTGATGATATTCCCGAGTTTCCACCTGGCACTTGCATGACTGACAGTAGTAAAAACCAAGAGGAAGCTATTGATACAATGAAGCCAGCCCTGAACACCACCAGAAATGATGGACTTTCATTGCTGCCCTAAGCACCAGAGGTGTAGCAGGCAGTAAGAAAGTAAATCACTTTTTCTATCCTCATGCCACTCCTGACTTTCAGCCTGGTATGTATTTCGATAACCAGGACTAGCACGTCCCTATGAATGATAGTACATGTTCTCCATTCATGTCATCCCTTGTGTGTGGTGCCAACTTCTGAATGCCATGAAACTATGCCAAACAGAGTGAGGTCACACTGCAAATTGCCCATTTGATTCCTGAACGTGAATCACACTATTTTAGTCAGTTCCAAAATTTGACAATGCTGTTAACAATGATGTTTTCGGAGTACATGCACAATGTTGGAGGAATTCAGCAGGTCAGGCAGCATCTATGGAAATGAATGTTGACATTTCAGGCTGAGACCCTTCTTCAGAACTGGAAAGGAAGGGGGAAGATCCCAGAATAAAAAGTGGGGTAAGTGGAACTAGGATAACAATAAAGTGATACATGAAACCAGATGGTTGGGAAAGGTAAAGGGCTGGAGAGGAAGGAATCCGAGAGGAGAGGACAGGAGAGTGGATCATAAGAGAAAAGGAAGGAGGAGGGGACATAGGGGAAGGTGATAAGGCAGGTAAGAAGAAGTATGAGATCAGAACGGGGAATAGAAGAAGAGGGGAGGGGAGGAATTTCTTTTATCGGATGGAGAAATCGATATTCATGCCATCAGTTTGGAGGCTACGAAGATGAAATGTAAGGTGTTGCACCTCTACCCTGAGGGTGGTCTCATCATGGCATAAGAGGAGGCCATGGGCCAACATGTCAGAATGGGCATGGGAATCAGAGTTAAAATGTTAGTCCATCAGGACATTCCTCTTCTGGTGGATGGAGCAGAGGTGCTCAATGAAATGGTCCCACAATTTACGATGTGTTTCACCAATGTAGAGGAGACCACATCAGGAGCACCAGACCCCATCAGATTTGCAGGTGAGATGTTGCCTCACTTGGAAAGACTCCTCAGGGCCCTGATTGGAGGTGAGGGAGAAGGCGAATGGGCAGGTGTAGCACTTTGGCCACTTACAGGGATGGAAATTAGTGAGGAGGGACAAATATACAAGGGAATCATGGGGGGAGCAAAGAGAGTGTTGGGAAGGTAAAGATGTGTTTGGTAGTATGATCCCTTTGGAGATGGCGGAAGTTATGGAGAATGTTGTGTTGGATGCAGAGGATCATGGGGTGGTAGGTAAGGACAAAAGGAACTCTATCACTGTTAAAGTAGTGGGAAGATGGGGTGAGGAGACGTTTGGGAAATGGAGGAAATGCAAGTGAGGGCAGCATCAATGATGTTTTAACACAGCACATACAAGATAAAGATGATTTTTGTGCAAGTCTAATCTATTATTTAATATATTTCTAAAATATTCTTTAATGTTAAAGATACAAATAAGAAATAATGCTGTAGGATATTCTTCCATGTACAATATTTCATATTTTCATTTAAATCCAAACTATCACACCTGGTCTTAAAATGTTAATATGTACAGCACAGGTAAATGGAACTTTAAGAGACAGAAGGCAAGAAGAGAAACTACTCAACAGTGCTCCCTGCCGACAAAGTATCATATTATATTTGTACTATGCACATTCAAGTGGAGGAATAAGAATTGACACAGCTTGGTTTGGGATAGGGAAGATTGCACGCGTTCCTAAACGATAAGCATGAATTAAGAAAGTAGCAAAGAATTGCAATTGAAGATTATGCCTGTGGATGAGTTTAAAAACTGGCAGCAAGAGATCAGCTGGCATTTAAATCATCCAGAATACATCACTGATCTATGTCAAAGCAGCCTGGAGCTTAACGAGTGATGTTTGGAAAGTACAAGTAATAGAATTTCAAAGATTTAAAGGCTGAAACCTGCAGCTTATTTTATTTCATTACAAATCTAATATGCTTGTGATGCTGTAATATGAGCTAAGGTAATTAGATGTTCAACTTCTGTAAACCAGCTCAATTGAAAATAATGCAGGAAAAGATTAAGGAAAAGCATTTACTTTTGCATGTGAAATTCAAAATAATGCAAGTTTAATTTTCTTTTTTTAATATCTATGAACAGCAATCAAGGTACTGTGGGACATCATAAGCAATGGATAAAGCCTGGCTGACATAGTCAACATTACAAAACTAACAAATCCTACTCCAACTTCCACCGGTGACAGCGACAATGACTTTAACTCACATCCAGATCCCAAGTTATTTTGTACTGTTTCAAAATATAATTAAGTATTAGCAGTAAATGGTTATGGAATTTTGAAACTGATGCAGAATTATTGAAGAATAAAAGAATAAAATCAAACTTGCAAATTTCTTTGTACTCGAGTAAAGATGGTTTATGACCTTCTGTCATCACAGACTTCAGCGCTAAAAGTTTCTCTGGTAAGCGGACTGGTAAGCACATTGAAATCAAATGCTTTAAGTTAATATATTTAAAAAGTGATTCCATGATTATGACTATTCATAGCTATGTAAGCTTTCTCTGTTGAGTTCTGTAAAACACCTGTGCATTCCCCCCTTCCACCACCCGCCCCATCCTCCACAGGCACAGACAGGTACTTTTACATACACATGCAGTATACACTCACAGACATACACATGTGTACATTTGTTTTATCTATCAGCATAAGTGACCTTTTGTAGGTACATGATGCTTGCTAACTGCTATATTCTCAGCTCTAGAAATGTCTACATTTAGAAAGAAATCAATTCATTTCAGTAATGTTGAGTTTGACTTGTCTATTATAGAAATAAAATCACTACTCTCAAAAGGGTTTCTATTACTTTGCTTTCTGCATGAACTACTAACAAAACACTTTGAAACCTGAAGAGAGAAATGAAAATGCTATTCTTTTGTTCTATGGTCACTACTTCTCTTTTCTTTCTCTTTGGCCACTCGCTTAAGACGTTTGCACAGTACTGAGGTGGTTTTAAGTATTACACTGTACTGCTGCTGCAAAAAAAAACAAATTTCATAATATATGTGAGCGATAATAAACCTCATTCTGATATGGGTCTCTATTGTGGACTGAGAGTGGGAAGGGGTCAGGGAAGGGGAATCATTCGTAGGGAAAGGGGAAGGGAGAGGGCAGCACCAGAGACATATTCTGTAATGATCAATAAGTCAATTATTTGGAATTAAGTGACCTTGCCTAGTATCTCAGGACTGTGTGTGTCTGTACCTGTGCCATTCCCCACCTCTGGCACTCCTCTCTCCCACCTGTTCCACACTGCTCCCATGTATGAATGACCAAGGTAAATAATTTGAGGTGAGGAAAGGAAGATCGTAAACAACATTGTTGCATGTGGCCTCTGACCTCGTTTCCAAAACTGAACTCAACCAGTGAGGTCAATAGCTCACTTGTATTTTATATGGAGAGAAGAAGGAAGTTCAAAGTGCATTTATTATCGAAGTATGTACAGTATACAGAATAAGAATCTGAGATTCATTCTCCCATATTTACCCACAAAATAAAGAAAAACGCCATGAAATCTGTTCTTTGAAAACATCAAATATTCAATGCATGAGATAAAGAACAATTTGTTCAATTAGCAAAAAGTGAGCAAGCAACCCTCAGAATAGCCACAACAAAACAGGACTACAGACTGGAGTACTCAGTTCAGTTCAGTTAAGCGCCACTAGCCAAATGTAGAACGTAGAGCCCGTCTTCAACAATGCGCCCAAGTCCACACTGAACACGCCGATCAAAATGCTCAAGAATACCAAAAAAATGCAATCAGAATCCTGAAGCACATGCAGCATGAATGTCAAAGTCCCCCAGAATTAGTTCACAACCATGAACCTTGCTGATCAATCCTTGCAATGTAAACCCAGGACTCCCACACTTTCTCCCGACAGCAGCTAGCAAGAGAGAGGGAGAGAGGAAGACAGGTCAAACGCAGGCAGGTGGCGCCCAACACCTGTCCGTCCTCCACTCTCATTTTCATCAACTTCAATCATGGCTGACGCCTCAGCTGGAGAGGAGCAAAGGAGTCAATCATGGGCTCGCACCCCATCTCCAGGCTTCTAAGCCTCCAGGCCGCCAACTCTGCTCCCCACCCTCACCAAACTCCCGCGGAGACAGCAAAGCACCAGATCACTGAACTGGCTCAAAAAGACACTATCAAAATATAAATCACAGTTCCAATTATATGCGGCTTCGTAGTAGAATCAAATTTGAAAGAAGAAGTAAAAGAAGTAGAAGATATTCTATCCTTATTTTATTTCACTCAGATTTCTGTTGTTTGTCATATTCTCCTGTGAGAAGATTATTATGTATCATTTTTAAAGATATTGAAGATGAGAAATCGAAAATTGGCAAGCAATCACTTCTATTGTTACATATGCAGAAATATCCTTTTGGACAATGTAACGGCTATTGATACTTCAAGCTTGTTAAAACCAGCCATTGAGCATGAGATATCCTGATTGAGTACCATTTTAATCAGGAAAGGGAGAACAATAAATATATATTTATTTTAGCATGTGCTGATCTCGCTGTCTCTCAGTCGCTGGCCCAGAGGGAAAGTCCATGCATTCGGGTGATCTCTTTCTTCCTCAATGCTGTTGAAGGTTGGGGCAGATTGTAGATTTGGACTCTAATTCAGGTTTATGATTTGTTCTAATTTCTAGTTCTAGTTCTGGTCCCTCTGTTCTGTTGCTACATTTGGGCAATTTTTTAATCCGTGTGGTCTGCAGATAATGAACACTGAGATGAAGTGTGCCTTTTGTTTTGAGCTTTATATTTTACGTTATCATTTTTTTTGTTTCTGTTTGTGTGATTTTTTTGTGCGTGGGAGGAGGGTGTTTGATATTTGTTCTTTTTTCTTTCGATAGGGTGGTTCCATGATTTATTTTTTTGTTTCATAACTGTCTGCGAGGAAGTCAATTTTCAGGGTTGTATACTGCATACATACTTTGATAATAAATCTACTTTGAAACTTTGAATATTCATGTTAATTGTCCTGCAACACACCATTTATCACAATACTGTACTTAATTAAAATACTAAACAGGGAAGTAATTCTGATTTAACCATTTGTGACATACTTGCAGCACTCCAGATATGGTGATCAAAATCAAAGGCTTCTGGATTCACAGGATGGACCAAAATGCTGATTCAGAAAAGGCAAAAAGGCGGTGATATGCATTTCATGATAAACTCTCGTGGTGTTCCAATGTGGCAGTTTCATCGGATTCATGTTCCCCCAACCTTGAACACCTAACAGTCAAGTGCCATCCATTCTATTTAACTAGAGAGTTCTCCTCCATAACCCTGACTGGAGTTTACATACTACCAGTGGTTGACTATCATCAAGTGCTTGAGATACTTTTGAAATTTGAGTAGGACCAGAAGGCAGGAGCTTAGGTAAAAATGAATGATTACAAGGTAGATCTAGATTTCCCTACATTTTACATATATTGTGTCACTTTTTAATCTTATTCGAACCAAATCTTAATCTCGTTGAATTTGGTCTATTTGAAAATCTTTGATCACCCATTGATGAGTTAGGATTAGATTTAAGATCGGAGTTGAATGCAATTTCTGATGCTTTAATGGGGTGTATGGAGTGTCAGGGAGGGGTACCACCTCTGGTGGGGGAACATTGCGTCCTTTGCAAGGCGGTTAGTCCATCTTTGGTCCCCACCTGGTACACTGCTCTCACCTCTGGCTCCCCGTAGCTGTTTGCATGCGACAACAGCTTCGACAAGCCAGCTAATCCAGGTGAGGGTAGCCGATGGATCTCAAACCCTCGGTGAGATAGGGAGTTATTTATCCTAGCACGTGAAGACAGACTCTGGCGGATTGAGTGGACGAGACCAATGGAAGGTCCAACGGTCAAGAAGGCGGTCTCTGTAAGCGTCGTGGAATGTGTAGAGCACGCCAAGACACAGAAGACATCCTGGTCATCCACTGAGCCTAGTCCCATTTCCAGCCGTCTCGACTCTTGTCTTGCCACTGGATCCAGATGGGAATTGGGAAGAGAGAGCGAGGCTGACGCTGTGCAACTCTCCCTCACTTAAAGCCAAATCAAGTGCTAGTCTCAACACCATCATCGTAGCCAGCTGGTGGCGCAGTGACATCAGCGCCGGACTCCAGAGTGAAGGTTCCCGAGTTCGAATCCAGTTGGGCCGCTCCCGGGCACGCTTTCCATCCGTGCCGGGTTGATTGTCGACCTAGCAACTCGACCTCGTAAAAAAAAAGTACTAATAGTGGCGGCTTCATCGATGACGATGAACGAACTTTATTAGTCCTAGGGACTTTTCTCATTCATAGATGAAGGTAGATCAGATTAATTTGTAGTGAGCTTGGAGTGAGGTGGAAAGGGCCGTTATGCTTAGCCTAGTTGATCCAGTAATCATAACACAGGTAAGTCTTTTTCTGCCCATTGACTGCTCCTGGAATGTCTCTTTTTTTTCGCACTTTCCAATATTCCCATTGAAATTATTAAATTATTTGAAAAGGTTATATGCAACAAAAATAGGAAATTATTGGATTATAAGTAATGAATAATTTTCTTCATTTCTCAACTGAAGGCATGTTCTGAATTATCAGGTACAGAAGAACAGGGTGACTAGTCTCAGCTTGCAAGAGTCTCTACGAGCAACCATCCAAGAGGACCACAACCTTGTCATTGGGTTTTGAGGCTTGCCTCAGTGACCTGGAGATATATGTTGGCTGGAGTCAAAGTTTAATGCTTTGGCTCTTGATAGAGTCATCAGTGTCAAAAAAATCGAAGGGTAGAGGCCAGACTATTAGTGGCCCACCAGTCCTTCAGATTTGGGGGTTCAGCTCAGGGCTAACAACCCTGACTGGTAGATCAAAATTGTAACTGAAACAGCTATGAGGACCTTCGTTGCTGCCTGAAACACCAGTGGCGTAATGGGCCATAAGTATGTTAGTCAACTAAAGGGAAGTTCTGAAATATCAGGAACAGAAGAACAAATTAAGTAAGCTCAGTTTTTCAGGAGTCTGTATTAGTGACAATCATACTTGCCAACAGCTATATTGCCCTTCACATTTCACTGGTCAGCTAATGATAATCAACACAGATAACCCACACAAGACTTGATTCTAATTATTTCACACAGTCTAGACCATAAACAATCAGTGGCACATAATCTAACACTGCATCCATTTGTTCAGTCTTCGCCAAGTTTCCATGAACTCTTAGAGGTGCACACATAAAGGAGTCCTTAATTTTCTCAAGCATTTTTATTGAAAAGTCAATATCCTGCAAAGGCGTGAGAACGATTACAATGGATAAACTGTAATTATTTTCTGATCCTGATTGTGCATGGTCATGAAAACAGCATTAAATTAAATTTATTCAGGTGAGTGAAATGGATGAGTAATTATTTAGTTAGAGCAAGCTTAAGCCTAAGGAGGACAAGTAACTGTTGAGTTAATAGCAGGCAATGCTACTAATAACCATAAATCAGCCTTTACTTTTGATTCCCTATTAGTCTGTCAAGACAACCACAAAGATGTTGTCATTATAAACTGCAAAATATTTAAGGAAATGTTAAGTTATCACAGAAAGTTTCTAAAATCACAGGAATGAGAAGGTTTACATTATATCAGTTGATCTATATTTATCATAATACATTAGAATTAATCATACACGTTATTTTTTTCTGTGAGGGAGGAGGGTTTGTGAGTTTTGTTGCTTTCTCTTTTTCATGCCAGGGGTAGCTGATGTATTTTCTTTCAACCATTCCCATGGTCTTTCTGTATTTCATGGCTATCTGGGCAATACAAATATCAGAAATCTATTGTATATGCATATTTTGACAATAAAATAGACCTTTGAACAACTGAGGTGTGTGTATATCTCAACTGAGCTCCATCATACTTAAAAGAAACAAGTTATAATCCCCTAGCAAGATTCATTTATGTTGATATCAAGGAAGAAAATTGTAAAAATGAAATAAGGCTAACAAGCAGTTACCAGTACCATTTCAACACACACACAATGCTGGAGAAATTCAGAAGGCCAGACAGCATCCAAGAAAAGAGTACAACTGATGTCTTGGGCCGAGATCCTTCAACATCTAGGAAAAGTGTATCGTCGACATTTAGGGTTGAAATCCTTCGCCCTGCCAAAGGCCTTCAGCCCGAAACATCGACTGTACTCTTTTCCTAGATGCTGCTCGCCTGCTGAGTTCTTCCAGCATTTTGTGTGTGTTGCTCGGATTTCCAGCATCTGCAGATTTTCTCTTGTTTGTGGGCAGTACCATGTTGTGGGTTTAGTGCTTTCATTTAACAACAAGCTTTTAGTCAACAGGTAGTCATTTCATTTCTGTTGAGTTAATAAAAAATAAGTGATTTGTTAGTTAATAGACTTTGAATTTTATTGTAAAAATGAGAAAGTATGCAGATACCTGAAGTCCAAAGCAACACACACAAAATGCTGGATGAATACAGCAGGACAGGCAATACCTAGAGAAATTAATAAGCAGTCAATGATTCAGGTTGAGACCCTTCTTCAGAACCAAAAAGGAAGGGGAAGATGGCAGAATACAAAGGTGCGGGAGGTAGGAAAGGAGGCTAGCTAGCAGGTGATAGGTGTAGAAAGGTGGGTGGGAAAGGCAAATGGTTGGAGAAGAAGGAATCTGAAAGGAAACGAGTGGACAGGATTTGATGCTTGTTTTTCATTTTCTATTGAGCATTTATTGCAGCAAAAAATTATCATATCCATCATTTGTTACAGAAAATTAATTTCAATTAATTTACAGTTGCTCAAAAATTATTATTTATTTCAGATTATGAATCTCTCATAATATCATCCAGTTTCTTTTTCATAGTTATCCTCCTAGGATCAGGGTTTCCCAACCATTTATTTACACCATGGACCAATGCCATTAATCATGGGGAAGGTGGGTCCAGGTTGGGAACCTTTGTAGGTTGTGCTTGATGTGAAATTGTTTTATATTCTATTTCCTTGCATGTATCATGAATCAGCATAATTTTCATGCAAGTTTAAGTTTTGAGTCTAATGTAAAGAAAGGTCTGCATACAATTCAGTTATCAGTTTGCAGATGACATACATTCATTGCCATAATTAAATAGCCCATCTTAATTTTCAAAAAGAAATCTCTATTGTAAGTGAACTCCGAAAGCATAATTCAGGAAGGTATGCATCTTTAATGGAATTTCTAAATAGGACTACAGTACTGTGCAAAAGTCTTAGACACATATATATACTGTAGCTCCGCTGCCTTAGACTTTTGCACAGTACTGCGTTTTTCAGCATGAAATGGACAGCGAATTCAAAAATCTAGCAGGAACAAAGGATATGGGGAATAGTGAGGGTAGAGCGCCATGGGAGAGGTGTGGGACAAGTAACAGAGGAAGAGTGTCAGGACAGGTGGTCTCTTGGGTGCAGTGACACCAGTCCTCAGACACCAACAAGGTCATTTGATTTTAAACAATTGATTATTATAGAATGTCCCTCCATGCTTCCCACTCCCTCCCCTCTTCTTTCCACTTTTCCCAACCATCATTCACCTCTCCCTGCCCCCTTACCACTCTCGGTCCACAACAGAGACTCATATCAGAATCAGGTTTATCATCACTCACATGTCATGAAATTTGTTTTTTTCCAGCAGTACAGTGCAATGCATAAAATTGCTACAGTACAGTGCAAACATCTTAGGCACCCTACCTACAGTGTGTGTATATATATGCCGAAGACTTTTGCACAGTACTGTTGTCTAGTAGCTAACATATAAGAAATGTTTTAATTCTTTAGTCTGAATGAGCAGGATGTACTTCAGCCAATGTGTGAGAGTTAAAAGAGGCAATGAACTCCTTCACACCTACAAATTACACCTCAACTTGTTGCTGGTGACTATAAAAACCACCTTCCAGGCTATTGGTACCTCTGAGCTGCAAATAAGTGTCACCACAGCTATCATCATCAGTGTAAGGTAGAACTGTCAGGTCAGTGTTACTTTTCTGTTGCACTTCCCAGGGCAGCTTCCTATTATTTTTGCTTAATCCCACAGAGCAAGTGAGAACATACTCTCAGCCAACTGACTGCAGATTTTCAACAGTATATACTCCAGTGCCTCTTTGGCCACCTTTTCTAAATCATCTTTAGATATATAGTACTGTACAAACATCTTAGGCACATATATATTGCTAGCGTGCCAAAGACTTCTGCTCAGTATTCTACGCATCTATGTGCGGCAGAAAGTGTGTTGTAAATATGTTGGGAATGGCGAGGGTGGAGCACCACTGGAGAGATGAGGGTCATGTGGCAGAGGAGTGCCGGGGCGGGGCAGAGGGTGGTGCCAGTGCAGACACACCCAGCCCTGAGACACCAGGCAAGATCATTTGATTAGAAGCAATTGGTTTATTGATCATTACAGAATGTCTCTCTGGAGCTTCCGCCTCCTCCCCTCTCCCATCCTCCTTTGCATACTATGATTCACCTCTCCCTGCCCCCTCCTCACTCTCAGTCCAGAGACCCATATCAGACTCAGGTTTATCATCACTTACATACATCATGAAATTTGTTTTTTGTTGCGGCAGCAGTACAGTGCAATACATTAAATTACTCTAGTCCTTGTGCAGAAGTCTTAGACACATATACAGTATATAGCTAGGATGCTTGAGACTTTTACTTTTACTTTTACTGTACACCTGACAAATTCTCCAAGTCTAGTCATTATTATCTGAGCTCACACATTCATGCTATAATGGGAAGCAGAGTAAAACTGACTGGAGTTACCGACTGCATACCAGAGAATATTTCAACTTGACTTAAGAGTTCTGAATAAACATAAGAGATTCTGCAGCTGTTGTAAATCCAAAGTAACACACACAAAATGCTGGAGGAAATGAGCAGGTCAGGCAGCATCTACTGAGAGGAATAAGCAATCAATGTTTAGGGCTGATAATCAGTTCTGAATATCTTAGAGATTATTTAAGGATAATAGGGCCATCAGAACTCTATGTTAAATATGTGAGAGTCTTCCAACTACAGCAATATAATTAAGCATACCTAACTGCCGCTAGAAATGGAAAACAGATCGTGTTAGAAAATGCACTTCGTGAATGCAAAACAATATGTATCCAAAAGAAGAAATGCCAATTCTTTACTGTTATACATTACGGCAACAACCCACAACATTTTGATTAACTATTCCAAGGGCAGTTGTGATAAATGTGATGCAGGCAAGGTCAGTGCTGCAGAGAATCAGTAGCTACCAAGAAATTGTGTGGCTGCTCAGGATGTCTATGATGAATTAATTCATAGTCAATTAGGAGGTCACATTGAATGAGTCAGCACAGAATTCACTGGGTAATGGTTGAGATGAAGGTTACTCTTTATTCAGGTAACTAAGCTCTTCGTTGGTTACATCTGGAAATCTCTAAGCCTTTGTATCACTAGTGCACATACATTATGTACCACTTATAATCTCGTCACTAAATTGATTGAGAATACATGTTTGCAAAACATGTCTGCACCTTCTTCATTTTTTCTTGCCCTATGTGCAACAATCAAAACTGATTGAAACACTGATTTTACATCCAAGCCAGCTTTATACGGGGCATTTTTATATTTTACAGAGTGCCAACACGTAGTGTTGCGGTTAAAACAACGTTATTATAGTTCAGGGCATCAGAGTTCGGAGTCCAGTTCTGGCGTCATCTGTAATGAATTTGTACATTCTGCCTGTGAATGTACGTTTGTATGTTTTCTCCAGCACCTCTGGTTTCCTCTCTCAGTCCACAGATGATGTAGGGTAACTGGTCATCGTAAATTGTCCCGTGATTAGGTTAGGCTTAAATTGGAGTTGTCATGGGTTGCGAGGCGGTGCTGCTTGAAGGACTGGAAGGGCCAATTTTGCACTGTATGGAAGAAACAGGAAACCAAAGTTGTTACTCAAACAATCAAACATATTATTTCAAACTAAAGCAAACTGTCAAATGACCAAAGCTATTAAAATACACTGGTACCTGTCAGCTACACCTTAACTCACATTTAGGAAACTAATTTACAGTAAGTAGTATATATTTATTTTAAAAGTTAAATTAAATAAGTAGTGCAAAAAAAGTGGGAAAAAAGTCATGAGGTAATGTTCATGAGCTCAATATCCAATCAGAAATCTGATGGCAGAGGGGAAGAAGTTATTTCTGAAGCATTGAGTGTGTGTCTTCAGGCTCCTGTACCTTCTCCCTGATGGCACCAATGAGAATAGAGCATGTCCTGGGTGATGCCTTCCTAAGGCATCACTCCTTGAAAATATTCTAGATGCTAGGGAGGCTCGTGCCCATGATGGAGCTGACCGAACTTACAACTTTCTGCAACTTATTTTGATTCTGTATGGTGTCCCCCCTCCCTCATACCAGATGGTGATGCAGCCAGTTAGAATGCTCTTCATGGTACCTCGGCAGAAATTAACTACTGTCCTTGGTGACATACCAAATCTCCTCAAGCTTATGAATATAGCACTCACCTACAGAAAGAGCAAAAGGATGCTTTATTGGTGTGTTACTTCGGTGTACATTCTGAACAGTTCAAGTACAAAGAGAATATGATAACTCACAGTGAAACCAAGTACAGTAAAATATTGAGGAACAACATAACTATGGTTGCTTCCTCTTCAACCAACCCTATAAGAGTAATAGGGGAGATTACAACCCGTCAATATTTTTGCTGAAATTGTTCCTTTTTTTATTTTGAATTCAGTGGTGGCTATTGGCATCGCCTCTGGAGTAGGCATTTATTGCCTATCCCTAAATCCACTTGGGCAGACAATGTGGTGGAATGACTTCAAAGCTCAAAGTACATTTATTATCAAAGCATATATGCAATATACAACCTTGAATTCATCTCTTTAAAGGCAGCCACAAAGCATAGAACTCATTTTTAAAAAATACTGTAAAATACTCAGGGAGCAGAAAAAAAAACAAATCAGGTTAACAATTCAAAGTAAGCAAATAACATTCATAACATAAATTCTTGAAAGTGAGTCCATAGCCACAAAGCCCATCAACACTGCGTTGGACTTCTTGAACTATTGTAGAACTTCTGGTGAAGATAATCCTGCAGAGTCATGGGAGTTCTGGATTTAAAGCTACTGATGACAAGGAACTGATTATATCTATTTTTATATTTTCTAAGGCAATGAAATTCCTACGAGTTTACTTCCTTTGTCCTTCTCAGTGATAGAACTTGTGGGTTTCAGAGGTGTTCTTGGTATCCATGACAACTGCAGTCGTATTATAGATGTGGCCACTGTGGTGAAGGGAAATGCTATTTAGGGGACATATTGGGGCACAAATGTAGCAGGCTGCTTTCTTCAAAATGTGGTGGCTCACCATCTAGCCTCTTCTCATTACTACCATCAGGGAGGAGATGCAGGAACCTGAAGCCCCACCCTCAATGTTTTTCCGAGCTTATTCCCCTCTGCCATCAGGTTTCTAAACAGTCCACGAACCCATGAACACGACTTTACTATTCCTCTTTTACACTATTTGTTTATTTAATTTTGTAGCTTATAATAATTTGTTATACCTGCATTGTAAAGGTCCTTAACAACGGTGATGAGCAGAGGGATCTTGGGATCCGTGTTCACAGCTCCCTAAAAGTAGCTACAGACGTTACACATTGACGAAGAAGGCATATGGAACATTTGCCTTTATTAGTTGAGGCACTGAGTTCAAAAGTCAAGAAGTTATGCTGCAATTTTTAAAATCTCTAGTTAAGCCACATCTGGAGTGTTGCATACAGTTCTGATCATCCCATTAAAGGATGGATGATGATGTTTTTGAGAGGATGCAGGAGCGGTATACCAGGACGCTGCCTGGATTAGAAGGCATGTGCTATAACAAGAAGTTGCACAAACCTGGGTTGTTTTCTCTGGAGTGGTTGATGCTGAGGGGAGATCTGATAGAGGTTTATAGCTTTATGAGATAACGTTATAGCATTGCAGATAGAGCAGACAGACAGCATCTTTTCCCATGGTTGAAATATCTAACACCAGAGGGAATGTCTGATGCCTGGTTTGACATTGGCCAATTAAAATATGACTATTGTCTTACATTCGACTAAAGCATACAGGAATGACTCGTGGTCATGACAGCTTACATACCAAACCTCTTCAGTGAGCTTCTACTGTGGACAGTAACTTCAGCTCTGCTGAAGGCATTCTTTCTTTACATAGCTGTCCTTATAATTTCAAAATTGATTACAGCTTGTAGTTTACATTTAAACATGCTCATTCACATTTCAATTGATTCCTGCTATACATATAATTCCCGAAAGATGCCAGTGAAAAAAAGTGTAACTTTAACTTCTCTTTTATAAAAATGGTTTCTTGCAATTAATTTCTCCATAACACGTCATTAATTACTTTGAAGGCTGAATGAGCAGGGTATTTTATGTGGTAGAAATTCTATCACAATACAGGAAGTTCTTATATGTTTTCATTTAGAATTATTTGGTTGAAGCAGGTGCCAATTTGGCCCACAAGCCATTGCGGTGGCCAGTGGTATCATGTTTGCTGTTGTGTGCTGGGGCAGCAGGCTGAGGGTAGCAGGCACCAACAGAATCAACAAACTCATTCGTGAGGCTAGTGATGTTGAGGGATGGAACTGGACTCCCTCATGGTGGTGTCTGAAAAGAGGATGCTGTCCAAGTTGCATGCCATCTTGGTCAATATCTCCCATCCACTACATAATGTACTGGGTGGGCACAGGAGTACATTCAGCCAGAGACTCATTCCACTGAGATGCAGCACAGAGCATCATAGGAAGTCATTCCTGCCTGTGGTCATCAAACTTTACAACTCCTCCCTTGGAGGGTCAGGCACCCTGAGCCGATAGGTTGGTCCTAGACTTATTTCATAATTTACATATTATTATTTAACTATTTATGGTTCTATTATTATTTATGGTGCAACTGTAACAAAAACCAATTTCCCCCGGGATCAATAAAGTATGACTATGACTCTGCCCCTGTGCCCTTATACCAGCATTAATCAGTCCAATAATACAAGCCTATGGGTGAGAATGTGACCAGAAGCACTCATTCCTCTTGAATGATGCTGAAATTTACTGAATACAAGGGAAGTTATTAACTACTTTATTGTTGAGGGGCTTTGCCTATCAGAATTACCGTGTTTGTTGCTCATTTCTATTTGTTACCAGGAATATAAAGTTTCTGACCCTTTGCCAACACAATCATTCCCTCTCCATGCTTCCATCCAAGAAATGTACACCCTCTATCAAGGGCAAATCTGAACCCAACGAAACCTTTATTGATTTAATCAATGATTCCCCCTGTCATGGTATATACTGAGCTGCTCCCTCAACCAAGTGTTCTGTCCATATACTCCAAAGCTGTTCACAAGATGTGCTGTATGCAAATTGGTAAATATTTTTAAATAGTTATTTTGCTTGTTCCAAAAGTATGTTAGAAGTGTTCTGAAAGTGTCAAGAATATTATAGAATTGTCTCCTTGTTGAATTTTTTAAAATGATCATCTTCATCATTACGTGCTATGTCATATGATGTGGGCAATCATGGTCTCATGATCATGATCATTCTTGACAGATTTTTCTACAGAAATGGTTTGCCAATGCCTTCATCTGGGCAGTGTCTTTACAAAAACGGGAAAATCAGCAGATGCTGGAAATCCAAAGCAACACACACAAAATGCTGGAGGAACTCAGCAGAGCAGGCAACATCAATGGAAATGAGTAAACAGAAAATGCTTTGTGCTGAGACCCCCCCCCCCGTTCTATTCCCCACTCTGGATTTTTACCACTTCACCAGCCTATCACATCCCATTGAGTCCCCTCCTCTTTCCCTTTCTCCTATGCTCCACTCCCCCTCCTATCAGATTCCTTCCTCTCCAATCCTTTGTTTCCCACCCACCTGGCTGCACCCATCACCTTCCAGCTATCCTCCTTCCCCTCCCACCCAACTTTTTATTCTGGCATCTCCTCCCTTCCTGAAGGGTCTCGACCCAAAAATGTTGACTGTTTTTTCATTTCCAGAGATACTACCAGACCTGCTGAGTTTCTTCAGCATTTTGTATGTTTCGCAGTGTCTTTACAAGATGGGTGAGCCCAGCTGTTATCAATACTCTTCAAAGATTATCTGGCTGGTGTCAGTGGTCACATATCCAGGACTTGTGATATGTACCAGCTGCTCTTATGAAGATCTACCAGCTGCTCCCATGGCTTCATGTGACCCTGATCTGTGGGCTGAACAGGTGTTACACCTTGACCAAGGTTGACCAGCAGGCAAGTGGATGGAAGGAGTGCCTTACACCTCTTTTTGTAGAGATGTATCTCCACCCCACCACCCATTTAAGAAATAATCATTTAGAATGATTAATACATTCAAAAGAAGTCAATAAATTCAAACATCATTAAATTAACTGATGCTTTTGTCCACTCCACTGAAATGAATGGACTTGCCTTCTTAGTGAAGGTTCTTTGAGCTGAATCCTTATCTCTATTTCTCCTTTTGTAGATGCTGTCCAACCAGCTGAGTATTTTGGTCCTTTTCTGTTTTTGTTTGTTGTTCCTGAATCAGATTTACCTCAGCATGGGGTTTCCTTGTGAAACTGCTGGTAAATTGTTCTTCATACTGGATCCTAGGTCTCTGAAGTTAGTATCCATCTATTGGTTTTGAACTCCTAGAACTTCCCAGAAAGTCCATTTAAGCAGATTCTATTGAATTTTGTGAGATGCTGCAAGACCCATCAACTCCAGCCTGGAGTAGGAAAAACTGGTATATCTCATATTCTGTGCTACAAGTCTGTTTGAATTTATACAAGCTTAACAGATTCTCATTAGATTTCAATGGTAAAGAAATCTAAAATTAATTTTCCAGGATATGAAAGTAGTTTTGTTTTTCAGACGAGAATCTATATAAGATAGAAAAGGACATGTATGAACAAAAAAATGAAATGAACTTTCAAGAAACAGTTGAGATTAATTAGGCCCTTGAAATGCATTTTAAACTGAAATTTATGAACAGTTGCTTTACTTCCATCATGATGGTATTGGCTGATTTCTCCAACTTGTCTCGGCTCCCTTGTGATCAAAATCTTCTTTGGGAGTTTGTGTGTTGTCTCTATGACTGAGCTGGTTTCCTCCGGGTGCTCCGGTTTCCTCCCACAGTCCTGAGACATGCCAGCTGGTAAGCTGATTGTTCAATGTAACTTGGTAATAGCCAGAAAATGCTGGAGAAACTCAGCAGGCCAGGTAGCATCTATGGAAAAGAGTAAACAGTCAACATTTTGGGTTGAGACCTTTCTTCAGGACTGGAAATAAAAGAGATTAGAAAGAGATTTTTTTCCAGTCCTGATGAAGGGTCTCAGTCCAAAATGTTGCATGTTTACTCTTTTCCATCAATGTTACCTGGCCTGCTGAGTTCCTTCAGCATTTTGTGTGTATTATTTTGAATTCCAACATCTGCAGATTTTCTCATGTTTGTAAATATATTAATTTAAGCATCATATTCATTTAAATAATTCAGTATGGTTTATATGTATAAATACATGAAATGCATATATCATTCTACCATGTGATATTTGTGTGCTTTGCTTAAAGTGAACACAAAGTTAGACCCATATTCCCAAAATCCCATTTCTTCCTTTGAATTAGTTTAGTATTTTGAAGTTACAGAACATAACAGTCACCTGTTGTTAATCCTAAATTTGATAATTCCATCTGCATGAAGCCCTAGAATTCCCTCCTTTAACCTCTTTGCTGCTCTACCTCTTTCCTCTTTTCAAATTTTCCACAGATAAGGGCTTTTTTTCCTGATAATCCTTCCTGCTAATACTTCCTCCTGTGGCTCAGCTTTAAACGTTTGAATGACACTCCTGTAAAATGTGTTGGGTTACTGCATTAAGGGTGATATAAAAGTAGGTGTTACTATTTATCTATGTCACACTCGTCCAATTACTTAGACCATAAGATATAGGAGCAGAATCAGTCCATTTGGCCCATCAAGTCTGTTCTATCATTTCATCATAGCTGATCCATTTCCCTCTCAGCCTCAATATCCTGCTTTCTCTCCATATCCCTTCATGTTCTAATCAATAAAAAATATATCAATCTCTGACTTAAATATATATAAATATTTGGCCTCCACAGTTGCCCGTGGCAAAGAATTCTGCAGATTTACCACTCTCTGGCTGAAGAAATTCCTCCTCATCTCAGTTCTAAAAGAACACCCCTCCTGAGAGAACACTAATTTATTTATTTTTTTTTTTTTTAAATTGTGGGCTACTGGTTATTTAATTGATTACACAATATTCTTAATGTGTAAGGATACACAATAACCATACTTTTGATGTCCTCCCGTCTGCAACCAAGACCACAAAAGAAATAGCAGTTGGAAAACAGTTGCTTGATGCTGCAGGGGAACTTAAAATCTATCAAATATTTTACTTGAATTCTCATTTGACCAAAACCGCTTAGTAAATGAGGTGATTGATTCTTTCAATAATAACTGGACAGATAAATTAAACACTGTGGTCCCACTTAGGTTTATAAAGAAATCACCTTGCAAATGTCACCATGATTAAACAGTTCTGTCCTCGAACTCAAGAGATCATGCGGAGAAGCTGAGAGAAAATGGAGGAAACTGGTCTAGAAGTTCAATGTAATATTTTTAAGGAAAAATTAGTCTCTGTCAATGTTGCTATATGCTCTACAAGAAGAGTCCTTACTTCCAAGATTATTACAGAGAATAGCGGTGATTCAAGAATGTTGTTCTCAACTATAAGCTAATTGTTGACCTTTGCCCCAGCCTATAATGTGCTCAGTCAAGCACCTGACACAAAATGTGATGAATTTTTTTTTTATAAATAAAATCAACAAAATTACTTCTATTAGGGAGAGAATAGCCACAGATACTGGTAACTTTGACAGCCAAACTCGAAAGAAGATGGCAATTGTGTCAAAATTTACAAGTATTTCTGATTCAGAACTATAAAAGATTGCAACAAAGAATGAACTGTCTACTTGCTGTCTCAATACTGACCCTACCATACTTTTTAAATATTCTTTTAATAGTGTTTTCAATTCTGTTAGGAAAATTATTAACACTTCCTTTGAAACGGGAATTTTTCCAGATGCCTTCAAAATTACGACTGTCAAAGCCCAACTTAAAAAGCCAATCTGTGAGCATGAGGTACAAGCTAACTACAGGCCTACATCAAAACCTTACCTTCCTGGGCAAGATTCTTGAGAAAATCATTTTCAACCAACTCAACAATTTTCAAAATGAGAACAACATTCTAGAAAAGTTTCGGTCAGGTTTTTGAGCAAACCACAGCATGGAGACAACCCATACTAAAGTTGTCAGCAACCTTAGGCTCTGCACTGATGCCAACAGTCTCAATTAGTTTTGTTCATATATCTTGGAGAGAAAAATTTTTGTCTGTCTTGGATACCAATTTTCTAAGAGATACGAAGTACCTTTTGGTGTTGCTCAGGGAAGCGGTCTTGGTCCTCCATTCTTCCCTTTATATATGCTCCCATTCGGAAATATCATGAGAGTATAAAGCTGATTTCCACAGGCATGCAGATATCACGCAATTGTATTTCTCAGTTGAGCCTGATGATGATAACACGCCATCTTCTCTGACTTCCGGTATGGCTGCAATAAACAAATGGATGAGCAAGTGTCCTAAAACTAAATAAAGTTAAAATGAAATAATTTTGGTTGGTTCTCAAAGCTAAAGGTTATAAACTTCTTTAAAAACTTGGCACCTTGGCTCCCCTAGTAAAACCAGAAGTAAATAGCCTGGGAGTTCTCCTTGATTCAGAATTGAATTTTGAATCTAACATATAAAAAGTGGCTATAGCAGCATTTCTACATTTATGATATGTTGCAAAGTTACATTCGTTTCATCACATATTGATGCTGAAAAAATGATTTAGAACTTCATGTTGATTACACTTGATAACTACAATGCACTTTTCACTGGCCTTCCAAAGCAATCTATTGACAAACTTCAGCTCCTTTAGAGTGCTGCTTCTAGAGATTTAACTAAAACCAGGATGATGGAACAAATCACTCCTGCACTAGCTACATTGCACTGGCTTCCTGTATCCTTTAGAATAGATTTTAAAGTTCCCTTACTGGCTTTTAAAACTCTTAATGGTCTGCGACCAGAGTACATCACAGAATCATTTTTTTTTTTTTTTTTTTTTTTTTTTTTTTTTAAGAATCCTGCTCAAGCTCCCAGGTTTTCTTCAGCCAGTCAGTTAAATTTAAACAAACTCCCTCAAAAAACAATTGGCAGGTCAGCTTTTTTGAACTATGCTCCTAAATTGTGGAATTCAATACTTAAAACCATAAGGGATGAAGACTCAGTTGACACTTATAAACACCAGTTCAAAACATACTCATTTAATCTCGATTTAACTAACTTTTCTGTCATTTATTTATGTTTATTTTTATTTGTTATTTTGTTTTCATGTTTGTACTTTACCCCACTGTAAAGAAATAGGAACCATATTGTCTGAAAAGTGCTCTGTAAATAAAGTTATTATGAGATAAAACCAATACTATAAAGGAATTACAGGGCACAGTTTGAAAGTCATTTCAGAACACATTGCTGGAACCCTGCATAGGATACACAGCAAGGAGAGATATTTTCAAAGCTGTGGAAAATTTTAACACAATCTTGAGAGTGACTGAAAATACAAGAGCCAAAATAAACCAGAGATTAGATAGACAAGTTTTTTTAAAAAAAATACCATTGAGTAACTAAGTAATTTCTTCTGTATAACACTTGTGATATTCAGAAAATGTAAGTAACAAATTTCATGGCATAAGTCAGTGATAATAATTCTTTTAATGTAGGTAAAAACTCATAATAATTCTCATCCTGATTCTGAAATGTAGAGGAAGATCCCTACAAATGTTAATTGACGGTTTGTGGATTGTGAACTGTAATTCACATTTATGATGTGTTCTAGTTTTCTGGTGGCTAATTTTTGTTGCTAGTTTGGGTGATTCTTGAATCAGGGTAGCCTGCAGATATGGAACACTGAGCTGAAGTAAAATATAGCATTTGATTATGTGTTTTGTATCCTGTGTTTTCACTCTTTCTTTGTTGCCGTTTGCATGGGGGTTGTTGATTATTTTTTTTTTTAAACCTTGAACAAGTTCCATGGTTCTTCTTTGTTTCATGGCTGTCTGTGGGAAAGGTTAATCTCAGAGTTGTATACTGCATATATACTTTGATAATAAATATTCTTCGAGTCTTTATTGTTCCTCCCTGTGCCTTGAGGCACATTGAGCAGAAAGCTGGCCACTTCTTTTACATTTGTCTGTTTTTTTTTTAATAAAAAAAAAAAGGCCCAGTTGCTAACTCGATGCTCAACCCAGCAAGGAGTCAGCCGGATTCAAACGCAGGACCACTCGCCTTGAAGTCCAGTGGGATGCCACTGCATCACCAGCTAACTCCTTGAATCACCTTAATTTGCCTTGTTTTCCACTCATTACCATTTCTAACTATAAATTAAAAAATCATTTCAGTGGCTGTGCTTCTTTACCTTGCTACCTAACATCACCACTGGACAATTCCCAGGTGTAAACCATTCAAACCATTCTGTTCTGTCAGCTTATCTGAGTGTCACCATCATCATCGTCATCAGGGGCCATGCCCAGTTTGAGCTTTAACTGCCATGGCCCACACACTCCTGTTTTGGGTCAAGTGGATCAATTCATTGGTATTCATTTCCAGTTCTCTGGCTGCTGTCTCCATCATCATTTGTCTTTGTCTTCCTCTTGCTTTCTTCCCTTCAAACTTTCCCATAATTACCATGCATTCTAACTCCTCTTTCCTAATCACATGTCCAATGAAGTTACAACAGGAATTCTGCAGATGCTGGAAATTCAAGCAACACACATCAAAGTTGCTGGTGAATGCTGCAGGCCAGCCTAGAGATGCTGCCTGGCCTGCTGCACTCACCAGCAACTTTGATATGTGCTCCAATGAAGTTACGTTGCCTTTTCATGATCTCATACATTATTTCTCTTTGTGTTTGCTCTGTTCATGACATCCTCGTTAAATATTTGTTTCGTCCATGATATTCTTTGCATCCTCCTCAAAAACCACATCTCTGCTGCTACAATTTGTTTCCTCATGTTACTAGATATTGTCCAACATTGAGCCATATAACATAACTGGATAAACGTAACATCTCAGTGCTCTGAGGTGGGTTGTCATGCCTAGTTTAGTATTGGTCAGTATACTCTTCATTCTCGTAAAGGTGTCTTTTGCCATCCCTATTCTTCTTTTGATCGCCAAGTTGCACCTGCCATCTGATGTCACCGAGCTTCCTAAGTAGCAAAAGTTCTGTACTTGTTTTATGTCTTCCCCATTTATTCTCAGCCTGCAGATAGGATTCTCCTTCTTTTTGGATATCACCATACATTGTTGTTTTACAATTGATAGATAGACCCATTTTTGTACTTTCTTCAACAATTATATCAAGTTTTGTAGTTCTCCCTCCGTACTTGCAATTAACAGTGTCATCTGCATATCTGAAATTATTGATGTTCTCACACCAACTTTGATTCTCAAGATGTCTCTTACTTTTTGTAATATTGTTTCACTGTACACATTAAATAAATCAGGGGAGAAAACACACCCTTGTTTAACGTCTCTCTTAATTTTCATAAACTGACTCACTTCTCCATCTATTCTTACAGCGGCAGTTTGTTCCCATTACAGATTTCTGATTAGGCGGAGGTCTTTCGAATCTAGATCTAGAGTTTTCTGTAATATTTCAAATAACTTATTGTGCTTCACTTTATCAAATGCTTTTTGTGTAGTCGATAAAACAAACAAGCAAATCTTTTTGCACTTGAATAGCTCGTTTTCTGATAGTATCCTTAACATTAATATTGTTTCTTGTACCTCAGTCTTTCACAAAACCACATTGTTCTTTGCCTATTTCAGCTTGTATCTTATTTTTAGATCTTATCATCAAAATTCTTAGAAGTATCTTGGTGATATGACTCATTAAGCTTATTGTCCTATGTAATTCACATTCTATTGCTCCAGCTTTCTTAGGAAGAGTGATAAATACTGATTTTTTTCATCTCTTCTGGTATTATTCCAGTCTCATAAATATCTGTGTGTACTCGTACCATATGGGGTTTAGTTTCTAAGACATATATTAATTACAAAGAGAATCTGCTCCATTTTAAGTAAGTGCGGTATAATTGTGTGGATTTACTTGCATCAGTAGCTTCTAAAATGCATAGAAGCTACCTGGTTGGCTGAACAACAGTTTGTGATGATTTTGGATTTGTGCAAATTCCAGCTGAAGGGAGAAAACTGCAGGTAAGCATCTCTCATTAGAAACATGCCTGAATTAATTATATTTTAATTAATGCTCAAAAACAAGCTATGGGATAGCTTCAATCAGCAGTCTCATTCACAGCAAACATTTATCAATCCACAGATCCTTAGCAGCAATGGGGATGACAGTAAATCAAATCCATGAGATTTTCCAATTGGTGAAGAAAATGATTAGAACATCCACATCCTTATTGTTAGAAAATCTAATTGTGTGTGAATAATAGAATCAGATATGTGATTAATCAAGCTATACAAGAATAAATGGATTAGAATTGCCTTCTCATTTATCAATCTGCAATCCCATTGTGTCAGTTTGATCACTATTGTATTAATTGGTCATAACTGAGCAAAAACTCTGATGTCAAACAAACATCTGACACGACTAGAATAATGCTATTGGGCATTTTAAAATAATCAACCTGAGAACATGAATACAAGTACAGAAAAAAATATTTGACCTCATGAATACTTGAAATCAATCAACAACTTTAGCTCTGTGCACAGACTACTTAGTTTGGATGTGTGCATATTGGCAAGTAGAAAGAAAGGCATCATCTCAAGTGATTTTCATTTAAGCTTCTGAACATTTTCCTTAAATCAGTATGGAAATGAATAATTTCTTATCTTCAGAGATTCAAAGTACATTTATTATTCAAGTATGCATGCAGTATACAACCCTGAAACTTGTCTTCCCCACAAACAGCCAGGAAGCCAAGAAAACCATGAAACCTGATCAAAGAATAAACATCGAACTCCATCACCCACACAACAAAAACAAGTTGCTCAAACTGCAAATTGTTGCAGCACGAGACCTTCTGCTTTTATTATCACTCACAGGATTTTATGTCACCTTTTCATGATGTGTGTGTCTTTTTGCTCCATTCATTTCCTCGTTTGTTGCACACTCATCCTTATCAGCTGCTAAATGTCATTATTTTTGTATCTTGTATATTGCTTGCTTAGGGTCCTAGAGTTATATATAGGTAATAAAATATACATAAAATTACTGCAGTGCTGTGCTAAAGTCTTAGGACCCTAGCTATATATACGTGTATGTCCCTAAGACATTTGCATAGTACTGCAGTAATGTAATAAACACAAAACTGACTAATATAATATTGTGGTGTACTAACAGAGAAACTTGAATAGTTACGAAACAAATAATAAGCAGATATCATTTTTCATATTTGCATTAGTGGAAATTAAAATCAATTACAGCAGCAATAATTATCCTGCCATTACAGGTGTATAACATCCCTTGCAGTTAACCAGTTATGCAAGACCTAACCTGCAGAAATACACTGATCACAGCATTGCCCTCAAGAATTCAGTTAACATATTATATTCACTTATGATTGCTCAATTAATCATTAGTCAATTCCATTGTATATTTTTAGCCTAATACTAAATTAAAAAGCAATGTTGGCTCATATCACAGAACATAAAATAGTACAGCACAGTACAGGCCCGTCGACCCACAATATTGTGCCGACCCTTAAACCCTGCCTCCCATATTGCTACCAACTACTACGACGTCAACTCAGGCCTAGGTGGCCAGCGTCGGGCACAATGACGGACTCTCCACTTCTCCCTCCCCCCACCTTAAATTACTCCATATACCAGTCTAGTAATCTCTTAAATTTCACTAGTGTATCTGCCTCCACCACTGACTCGGGTAATGCATTCCACGCACCAACCATTCTCTGAGTAATAAACCTTGCTTTAATATCCCTCTTGAACTTCCCACCCCTTACCTTAAAGCCATGTCCTCTTGTGTTGAGCAGTGGTGCCCTGGGGAAGAGACACTGGCTGTCTACTCTATCTATTCCTCTTCATATCTTATATACCTCAATCATGTCTCCTCGCATCCTCCTCTCCAGAGACTAAAGCCCTAGCTCCCTTAATCTCTGATCATAATCCATACTCTCTAAACCAGGCAGCATCCTGGTAAATCTCCTCTGTACCCTTTCCAATGCTTCCACATCCTTCCTATAGTGAGGTGACCAGAACTGGACACAGCACTCCAAGTGTGGCCTAACCAGAGTTTTATAGAGCTGCATCATTACATCGCGACTCTTAAACTCTATCCCTCAACTTATGGAAGCTAACACCCCATAAGCTTTCTTAACTACCCTATCTACCTGTGAGATAACTTTCAGGGATCTATGGACATGTACCTCCGGATCCCTCTGCTCCTCCACACTACCTAGTATCCTGCCATTTACTTTGTACTCTGCCTTGGAGTTTGTCCTTCCAAAGTGTACCACCTCACACTTCTCCGAGTTGAACGCCATCTGCCACTTCTCAGCCCACTTCTGCATCTTATCAATGTCTCGCTGCAATCTTCAACAATCTCTGCACTATCCACAACACCACCAACCTTTGTGTCATTTGTAAACTTGCCAACCCACCCTTCTACCCCCACATCCAGGTCGTTAATAAAAATCACAAAAAGTAGAGGTCCCAGAACAGATCCTTGTGGGACACCACTAGGCACAACCCTCCAATCCAAATATGCTTCCTCCACCACGACTCTCTGCGTTCTACAGGCAAGCCAATTCTGAATCCACCTGGCCAAACTTCCCTGGATCCCATGCCTTCTGACTTTCTGAATAAGCCTACCACATGGAACCTTGTCAAATGCCTTACTAAAATCCATGTAGATCACATCCACTGCTGTACCCTCATCTATATGCCTTGTCACCTCCTCAAAAAACTCTATCAGGCTTGTTAAACACAATCTGCCCTTCACAAAGCTATGCTGACTGTCCCTGATCAGACCATGATTCTCTAAATGCCCATAGATCCTATCTCTAAGAATCTTTTCCATCAGCTTTCCCACCACAGACATAAGGCTCACTGGTCTATAATTACCCAGACTATCCCTACTACCTTTTTTGAACAAGGGGACAACATTCACCTCCCTCCAATCCTCCGGTACCATTCCCATAGACAACAGGACATAAAGATCTTCACCAGAGGCTCAGCAATCTCTTCCCTCACTTCATGGAGCAGCCTGGAGAATATTCCATCAGGCCTCAGGGACTTAACCATCCTAATGTATTTTAACAACTCCAACACCTCCTCTCCTTTAATATCAACATCCTCCAGAACATCAACCTCACTCATATTGTCCTCACCATCATCAAGTTCCCCCTCATTGGTGAATACCAAAGAGAAGTATTCATTGAGGACCTCACTCACTTCCACAGCCTCCAGGCACATCTTCCCACCTTTATCTCTAATCAGTCCTACCTTCACTCCTGCTATCCTTTTGTTCTTCACATAATTGAAGAATGCCAAAATCTCTTAAATCAAAACCTCAAAGCTCCGCTCACTTACTAGCTGCTCCACTTGAACTACCACTCTATTTATTTGTTTGAGCTTTTCAAACTACTTGGTCACCTGACCTCGATTACCCAATCAGCTGCTTTCTGCTGAGCCTGAGCTATTCAAATCTTGATTGACTTGGTTGCACAGTCCAACTGCCAAAACTGCCAGATTCTCTTGAGTCAAAGCCTCAAAGCTTCACTGGCCACTTTCCACATTAATTACTTCACATGATCTTAGCAAATACCAACATTATTTTTAATTATTAAGAAAAATATCCAGATCTAATTTTAAAATAGAATTTGAATATGAAAATCGGTAGCTAGATTTACATAGTTGTATTGAACGGTGTGATTATACAAATGAATTAGCATTATAGAGTAATGAAGTCCTACTGCATAGAAAAAGGCCATTCAGCCCAACTGATCCATGCTGACGAAGATGTATTCTTGTTTGTCATAAAGCCCTTTAAAATTTCAGTATTGCCCCCTAAGTTTCAGGAGTGGCATCTCAACTTACAACTAATCTCAATTGGCATATCCTGAATGTTTTCTTTAATGTTGTTTCCTTAAATATTAGATCTATTTTTGCCTGTCCATGATTTGCTGAAGAAGCAAAGAGCAACCTTCAGTAATTTCAGTTATCCAGTGATTCAGTTTACACTTATCCAACTCTATGCATTCCTGTTCTTCCTAATTGGTATCTTACATGAATATGTTTAACTCTGCTGTGGATGATCCCAAGCCCTTCTGCAAAAGGAAGGTTTGGCATGGGGCTAGCAACCCAATCCCATAAAAAACCCATTCCAACAGAAACACCAAGAGATGTTCCAAAGACCTCATCCATGGGAGAGAAAGAACCCTCACATATGAAGTGATGTGGTGAAAGTGGAAGCCACAGGGCTGATCCTTTCATTGGCCCTGGACAGCG
Organism: Mobula birostris; assembly: GCF_030028105.1. Classification (NCBI taxonomy): domain Eukaryota; kingdom Metazoa; phylum Chordata; class Chondrichthyes; order Myliobatiformes; family Myliobatidae; genus Mobula; species Mobula birostris. The sequence continues at coordinate 35,503,955 of NC_092392.1, read as the reverse complement.
GACTCTGTTGGCGGCCTATTCCCCATTTGGGGTGATGGGCTTAAGAAGAACAAGATAAATATGCTTTCTTAACAAGAAAAGGCATGCCAGTACCAAAATAGATGAGAAAATATTCCTAAAGCTTTAATATATTATTCAGTTTCTGTCTGTTCTTCTAGTATTCCCAGATCCACAGATATGCCAATCCAAAATCTGGGAAAGCAGACATCCTCAGAAATGATCAACAACTTAAAACGTTCTCAAGTGCAGGCTGTGAACAAATTTATTGCTTAGTGCCAGAAATGTTTAACTTTGTCATCGTTGCAAGTGACTTCAAAGCTCCGGTCTGCTTTTTCTTATTTTATCATTCAACCCTCGACTCATCTGCCTGGGAATCTGGAGCACATCAAGATTCAAGAATGAGGTGTGACTTCACTGAAACCTATCAAATGCTGAAACACCTCAGTAGAGTGGATGTGGAGAGGATGTTTCCTATGGTGAAGAGTCTAAGACGAGAGGACACAGCCTCAGAATAGAGGTAACTTCTTTAGCCAGAGAGTGGTGAATCTGTGGAACTGGTTGCCATAGGCAGCTGTGGAGTCCAAGCCATTGGGCATATTTTAGGCAGAGGTTGATAGACTTGATTAGTCAGGGCATGAAGGTATACAGGAGAAAGACGGGGATTTAGGCTTAGAGGGAAAATGGTTCAGCCATGATGAAATGGTGGAGCAGACCAATGGGTCAAATGGCCAAATTCTGTTCCTATATCCAAATGTCCTGTGGTCTTAGTCAAACATCCTTTTCAAGTCTTTGCTTGCTTCAGGTGCACTTCCTTGCAAAATCGTAAATCCTCCTATTCTGACCATAGTTTGTATGAACTGTTTATAAATCATGCATCCTAGAAACTTCTGCCAATATCTTTTAAGATGTCCAAGTGATTTTTTCAAACAAATATCGGAATGACTAACTTCAGTGTCCACCAAAATGGCAATCTGCCTTTTAGTATCTGAATCCTTTGAGAAGCGAGTCAATTGAACGTAAGTGAGAAGCATCCATCAAATTCACCTGGGTTTCTTCCCAGCAATGGAGGTGGGGGGAGTGCTGCATTTCTTTCACCCAGCATCCGCCTGATGTACACTGGTGACAAAACTCAATGCTAATGCATCAGCTTCTTGGAGAGTATTAAGGACCACTGAGTAGAAAGCCTACACTTCACAGAGATGAACGTTTCTACTTGAAGCAGAGGAGTTATTTTAAACTCGAGGCTTGGAGAAATTGATAGTAGTCTTCAAATTGTGGAAAGGGGAAGGGAGAGGGGCGAGAGCGGGAAGCACCAGAGAGACATTCTGTAATGATCAATAAACCAGTTGTTTGGACTCAAATGACCTTGCCTGCTGCCTCAGGGCTGAGTGTATCTACACCTGTACCACCACCCCCCACCCTTGGCACAACTTCTATGCCACCTGTCCCACATCCCTCCCGCGGCACTTCCTCACCATACCCAACATCCTTTGCTCCCACCTGATTTACAAACTCACATTTTGCTCCACATTGACAAATACAGTACTGTGCAAACGTCTTAGGCACCTTAGCTATATATATATATGTATAAGAAATAATATTAAATAATTAGAAAGGGATGACATAGGATTGGAAGATGTAGAGTCTCGATGGGTTGAGTTAAGAAATGGCAAGGGTAAAAAGACCCTAATTGCAGTTGTATACAGGCCTCCAAACAGCAGTCGGGATGTGGATTACAAATTACGGCAGGAGATAGAAAAAGCGTGTCAGAAAGGCGATGTCATGATAATCGTTGGGGATTTTAACATGAAAGTGGATCAGGAAAACCAGGCCAGTACTGGGTTCTGTAGGGAGTAGCTGGAGAGATTGTAGAGGCCCTAACAATGATCTTTCATGAATTGATAGATTCTGGCATTGTACTGGTTAACTGGAAAATTGCAAATGTTATTCTGCTAATTAAGAAGGGTGGGAGGCAGCAGAAAGGAGACTATAGACTTGTTAGCCTGACATCAGTGGTTAGGAAGTTGCTGGAATTGATTGTTAGGGATGAGATTATGGAATACCCAGAGGCACATGACAAGATAGGCCGAAGCCAGCACAGTTTCTTGAAAGGAAAATCCTGCCTGACTAACCTACTGCAATTTTTCGAGGAAATTACAAGCAGGGTAGACAAAGGAGATGCAGTAGATGTGGTGTACTTGGATTTTCAGAAGGCCTTTGACAAGGTGCCGTACATGAGGCTGCTTAGCAAGATAAGAGCCCATGGAATTAGAGGGGAGTTAATAGCATGGAAGGAGCATTGGCTGGTCGGCAGAAAACAGAGAGTGAGAATAAAGGGATCCTATTTTGGCTGGCTGCCGGTTACCAGTGGAGTTCCACTGGGGTCGATGCTGGGTTTGCTGCTTTTTATGATGTATGTCAATGATTTGGACTATGGGATTAACAGATTTGTGGCTAAATTTGCCGATAGATGTCCACCGCTTTTCGAACGTTCACTTTACGAAACCTCACTGTTACGAAAGACCTACATTAGTTCCCTGTTTTCACTAACAGAAGGTGTTTTCACTGTCATGAAAAAAGGCAGCATGCGAAAAAAGCAGCACGCGCCCCAAGCAGCCAAGCTCCTCCCCCAGATTCGGAACGGCATTCTAGCCGGCTTTGCTTAAACACGTGCCTGTGAGCAGCCGTCAGCAAGATGAGTTCTAAGGTATCGGAAAAGCCTAAAAGGGCTTGTAAGGGTGTTACACTTAGCATAAAACTAGACATAATTAAGCATTTCGATCATGGTGAATGAAGCAAGGACATAGTGAGTTTGACTTGTGGAAGTTGACGAAGAACACCAACTTGGCCATGACCAAGAACTGATAAGATGAAGAGCTGATGCAATTGGAAGAGGAAAAGGTAACAATCAAAACCGAATGCAGTAGCGAACGGACCGAAAGTGAAGTCGTCCAGGAACTGAACGTAAAGCAACTGCGTAAGATTTTCGCTGCAATGATAAAGTATGACTTTAATTTTGAAAGGGTACGTCAGTTTAGGGCATATTTGCAGGATGGTTTGAGTGCTTACAAAGGACTGTATGATAGAAAAATGCACGAGGCTAAGCAGTCAAGCAAGCCTTCAGCAGACAACGAACCTCGACCTTCGACATCGAGGCAGGCAGACATAGAAGAGGAAGACCTGCCTGCCCTGAGCGACGATGAGATGACACCCCAGTGTCCCACCACCCCAACCCCCGGGCTGGGGATAGATACCGATCCACAGAGAATGCAGCAGTAGCCAGGACGCACGCAGCACATCTTTAAGAAAAAAGCCAAAATAAGCAAGCTAATTAATTATGCGCCAGGCGGCACCTAATTAATTAGCTTGTTTATTTCAGCTTTTTTCTTAAAGGTGTGCTGGGTGCGACCCAGCTATCGCTGCCTGCTTGGCATATCGCTATCGGTCGAGCCACTGCACCACCCCAACCTCCGACGACTCAGCCTAACACAACATCGTCAGTGCACTCGGCGTTGTCTTCCCAATTCCTGTAAGTGATACTACACTGCACATACGTTATTTCTACTTTATATAGGCTGTGTATTTTTATGTGTTATTTGATATGATTTGGCAGCTTCATAGCTTAAAGGTTACTGGAGAGCGCTTGTGCCGTGTTTTTGCCGAGAGCGCTTGTGTGAGATTTTCGCTACAGAGAACAGTGCGGCAATGATTGTAGAAAAGTATTTCTACTTTATATAGGCTGTGTATTTATCATATCATTCCTGCTTTTACCATATGTTACTGTTATTTTAGGTTTTATGTGCTATTTGGCATGATTTGGTAGGTTATTTTTGGGTCTGCGAATGCTCAAAAACTTTTCCCATATAAATTAATGGTAACTGCTTCTTCGCTTTATGACCTTCCAGCTTACAAACCGTTTCATAGGAATGCTCTACCTTCGGATGGCAGGGGAAACCTGTAATACAAAGATAGGTGGAGGAGCAGGTAGTGTTGAGGAAACAGAGAGCCTGCACAGAGACTTAGATAGTTCAGGTGAATGGCAAAAAAAGTGGCAAATGAAATATAATGTTGGAAAGTGTATGGTCATGCACTTTGTTGGAAGAAATAAATGGGCAGTCTATTATTTAGATGGGGAGAGAATTCAAACTGCAGAGATACAAAGGAACTTAGGAATCCTTGTACAGGATACCCTGAAAGTTAACCTCCAGGTTGAGTTTGTGGTAATGAAGGTGAATGCAATGTTGGCATTCATTTCTAGAGGTATAGAGTATAAGAGCAGGGATATGATGTTGAGGATCTATAAGGCACTTGTAAGACCACACAGAGTATTGTGTGCAGTTTTGGGCTCCTTATTTTAGAAAGGATATACTGACACTGGAGAGGGTTCAGAGAAGATTCACGAGAGTGATTCCAGGAATGAACATCTGGCCCCTCTTGGGCTGTATTCCCTGGAGTTCAGGAAAATGAGGGGGGATCTCATAGAAACATTCCGAATGTTAAAAGGCCTGAACAGATTAGATATAACAAAGTAACACGCACAACACGCTGGAGGAACCCAGCAGGTAGGGCAGCATCCGTGAAGACGGCCTCCTGGACGTGGGCACTAGCCCTCGGCGGGCCATGGACTCACTTGCTTCCGACTCGGACCTCAGTTCTGGCGCCTTGCAGGCTACAGGCTCTGCCACCCCCAGCTCCAGATCCAGCTCGGACCGAGGTCCTGACCCTCTCCAGACCAGGACCGCGCTTACTGCCGCTGGTTCCTACCACTCATCTTATTCCTCCACTACCCTCTATCCTCCCCGTGACTCCCAACCTTCCCTCTACCCCTCATCCCCCCTCCATTGCTCTGATCCCTCATCCTCCCCTAACCCCGCTCTCCCTGAACATCCCAACACCCCCTCCCTCCTGAAACCTCTGACTCTTTACCCTCCTCTGACCCCAGACCCAACCCTTGCCGAATCTTCACCATCCCCCTGACCTTCCCCTCTCTAAGGCAGAACATTCTGTCCTTCGCAAGAGCCTCACTTTTGTCCCCCTCCGTCCATAACTCAGTGAGTTCCGTGCCCACCATGACACTGAACTCTTCTTCCGTCGCCTACGTCTCTGAGCCTACTTCTTTGGCAAGGATTCCCCTCCCCCTACTGATGACCCCTTCTCCCATCTCCAACCCTCCTCCTCCTCCTGGACACCCCGCCCAGGCCTTCTACCTGCACTCGATCTTTTCATCTCCAACTGTTGCCAAGACATCAACTGTCTCAACTTCACCACTCCTCTCTCCTGTTTCAACCTCACTCCCACTGAATGCACTGCCCTCCACTCTCTCCATACTAATCCCAACCTCACCATCAAACCCGCAGACAAAGGTGGTGCCGTAGTAGTCTGGCGGATGGACCTCTACCTCACTGAGGCCAAACAGCAGCCCTCTGATGCCTCCTCTTACTTATCTCTGGAACAGGACCTCACCAAAAAACATCAAACCATTGTCTCCCGTACCATCACTGCCCTTATCAACTCCGGAGACCTTCCATCCTCAGCCACAAAACTCATAATTCCCACACCCCACACTGCTCGGTTTTACCTCCTCCCCAAGATCCACAAGCCTGACTGTCCCAGTAGACCCATAGTTTCTGCCTGCTCCTGCCCCACCGAACATGTATCTGCCTACCTGGACTCCATTTTGTCACCCATAGTTCAGTCCCTCCCCACCTACATCTGGGATACATCCCATGCCCTCCACCTCTTCAATAACTTCCAGTTCCTTAGTCCCGACCGCTTCATTTTCACTCTGGATGTCCAATCCTTATACACTTCCATTCCCCACCAAGAAGGCCTCAAAGCCCTCCGCTACTTTCTGGACAATAGACCTCACCAGTTCCCCACTACCACCACCCTCCTCTGGTGGCGGAACTTGTACTCATACTTAATAACTTCTCTTTTGGCTCTTCCCACTTTCTTCAGACCAAGGATATAGCTACTGGCACTTGCATGGGCCCCAGCTATGCATGCCTCTTCATTGGTTTGTTTCCACAGATGCTGCCTTACCTGCTGAGTTCCTCCAGCGTGTTGTGTATGTCGCTTTGACCCCAGCATCAGCAGAGTATTTTGTGTTTAAGATATGGCAAAGTTATTTCCCATGGTAGGGGTGTCTAGGACAAGAGGGCATGACTTCCATTACGAACAGAGATGTGGAGAAATTACTTTAGTCAGAGGGTGGTAAATCTGTGGAATTTGCTGCCACGAGCGGGTGTGAAGGCCAAGTCACTGGGTGCATTTAAAGCAGAGGTAGATAGGTTCTTGATTAGTAAGGGCATCAAAGGGTATGGAGAGAAGGCAGAGGAGTGGGGATGACTGGAAGAATTGGATCGGCCCATGATTGAATGACGGAGCAGACTCAATGGGCCAAATGGCCTACTTCTGCTCCTATATCTTATGGTCTTATAGTCTAATATATGTGCCTGACATTTGCACAGTACTGTATATGTCACCATATACAACCCTGAGATTTGTTTTCTTGCGGGCATACTCAGTAAATCCAAGAAACATAATAGAATCAATGAAAGACCACACTCACAGGATGGACAGAGAACCACTGTGCAAGAGACAACAAACTGCGAACACAAAAGAAAAAAATAATAATTGTAAATAAATAAGGAATAAATATTGAGTACATGAGATGAAGAGTCCTTGAATGTTAGTCCACAGATTGTGGGAATAGTACAGTGATGTGACGAGTGAAGTTATCCCCATTTGTTCCAAGAGTCTGATGCTGTATGATATGCCACCGGCATATTTGATAATTATTCCACCCAGGGCTGATTATGCGTCTCTGAAACGTTTATGTCTTGGCTGGAACTTTCTAGGAGTGGACCTCTGAGGTTAACATGATTATTTTGCACTGTAGTCTTTCTCCACAGCAACATCTGGAATTTCTATTCAAAAGTAACTGGAATAGGAATGGATTTTTTAAAATATTCTAATTAAAAATTTCAGGCAGACTCTAAATGAGTGACCAACACTTGGATGTGGACTAAGGTCCTTTTATTGATTCCATGGAGAAAGGAGTGGATTATGGTGGGATGGAGATGCGTTGTTTACATTGAATGCATGATAAAGTAGCAGCAGGCGTTCGTTCACTAGTTCCAAAATTTGCCATGACTGAAATCTGTCGACAAAGCTGTTTCTGGACCTGCACGGTTTACAGGTATCACAAATTCCTGAGGAGTTTCATGCTAGTCCCATTTCGTCCTGGAATTAAAAAAAGACAATCAAAGATTCTTGAGCCTTGTATATCACATTATTTTATTAATATTAAGATTTTTCATGGGCTAGGAGGAATATTCATAACCCTTGCCCTAATATAAATCTTCTGATTTGATCCCTATTTTATTACTTGTCTGCACGCTGCCTCGCCACGTACAGAAACCATCCTAACTTCCAGAGCACTAAACTGAAATACAAAGTAAATTTCCTGAGCTACTCTTGCAAGTTCATAGCTGGAAATTTAAGGAGAGAAAAACTTAAGAATAGTTTGGAAGTTTCTCTTTGTGACCTTGTATTTGTGCGCTAACATCATATCATTAGGGTTAAAACTATTAATACCACCCCTACTTCCAGAGAATCTGTGCATTATTCATAAATTATTAACATTTGAATCCATAGAGAGGTATACTTCTGCATCAATGTCCATCTCCCTTCCACTGATAAAACATAAGAACATAAGAAATAAGGAGCAGGAGTCGGCAATCTGGCCCGTTTGCACCTGCTCCACCATTCAATAAGATCATGGCTTATCTGACCATGGACTCACCTCCACCCGTCTGCCTTTTCCACATAACCCTTAATTCCCCTACAATGCAAAAATCTATCCAATCTTATCTTAAATATATTTACTGAACTAGCCTCCACTGCTTTATTGGGCAGAGAATTCAACAGATTCGCCACTCTTTGGGAAAAGCAGTTCCTCCTTATCTCTGTCCTAAATTTATACTCCCAAATCTTGAGGCTATGTACCCTAGTTCTAGTCTCACCTACCAGTGGAAACAACTTTCCTGCCTCTATCTTATCTAACCCTTTTATAATTTTATATGTTTCTTTAAGATCTCCTCTCATTCTTCTGAATTCCAACAAGTACGGTCCCAGGCAACTCAATCTCTTCCTCATAGTCTAACCTCCTCATCTCTGGAATCAACTTGATGAACCTCCTCTGCAACGGTTCCAAAGCCAGTTTATCTTTCCTCAAGTAAGGAGACCAGAACTGCACACAGTACTCCAGACGTGGCCTCACCAGTAACCTATACCATTGCAGCATAACCTCCCTGTCCTTAAATTGAATCCCTCTAACAATGAAGGCCAACATTCCATTTGCCTTCTTGATAGCCTGCTGCACCTGCAAACCAACCTTTTGTGATTCATGCACAATTACTCTCAAGTCCTTCTACACAGCAGCATGCTGCAATTTTTACCATTTAATTAATAATCTGATCTTCCATTTTCCCTTCCAAAGTAAATGACCTCACCTTTACCAACACTGTACTCCATCAGCCAAACCCTTGCTCACGCACATAATCTATTTATATCTCTCTGCAGACTCTCACTATCCTCTGCACAGGTTGCTTTTCCATTCAATTTAGTGTCATCAGCAAACTTAGATACACTACACTACGTCCCCTCTTCCAGATCATTCATGTATATCGCTAACAGTTACAGGCTCAGCACCAACCCCTGCAGCAAGTCACTCGCCACTGATTGCCAACCAGAGAGACACCCATGTATCTCAATTCTTTGCTTTCTGTTGGGTACCCAATCTTCTATCCATGCTAATACATCACTCCCAACGCAATGCATCCTTATTTTATGGATAAGACTTTTATGTGGCACCTTATCAAACGATTCCCGGAAATCCAAATAAATAACGTCCATCTGATCCCCTGCACTCGTTATATCCTCAAAGAACTCCAGTAAACTTGTCAAGGAGGACCTGCCTTTGCTGAATCCATGAAGACAGACACTAAATAGTTATTCAAAGCCTTGTCCATTTCCTCATTACCCAATATCAATTCCCTCCTTCTCGTCCTCCAATGGACCTATGTTTACTTTAGTCTCCCTTTTCCACTTTATATAATTATAAAATCTTCTACTGTTCTTTTTTATATCTTGTGGTAGTTTTTTCTCATAATTTATCTTCCCTTTCTTTATTGTTTGTTTAGTGGTTCTTTGTTGCTTTTTAAAATTTTCACAATCTTCTAGTTTCCCACTACTCTTGTCGACTTTGTGTGCACGAGTTTTTAGTTTGGTGCCTTTCTTTAATTCCTTAGTTATCCATGGCTGCCTCTCTCCACCCTCACTGTCCTTGTTTTTAACTGGAATTTACTTTTATTGAGCACCATGAAAAATCTCTTTGAAAGTCTTCTACTGTTCCTCAACCATCCCATCAACTGTGTTCCCAGTCTACCCTATCCAAATCCTCCCTCATTCCACTGTAGTCTCTCTTGTTTAGGCATAATACACTGGTTTTATATCAAACTATTGCTCCCTCTATTTGTATGAGAAACACAATCATACTGTGATCACTCTTTCCAAGAGGATCTCTAACTTCAAGATCACTAATTTTACCTGTCTCATTGCACAGGACCAGATCCAAGATAGCACTTTCTTTGTAGGTTCAGTCACATGTTGTTCAAGAAATCTATTACATTTCTACTCTATGAAGTCCTTCCCAAGACTTCCTCGACCTCGAACAACTTGATTCACCTAATCTAGGTGCAAGTTAAAGTCCTCCACAATAACTGCTGTTCCATTCCTACATGCCTTAGATAATTCTCGGTTTATTGCCTGTGCCACTGTAATGTTATTATTCAGTGGCCTATAGACAACTCCCACCAATGATGTTTTTCCTTTACTATTTCTAATCTCTACATTGATGGATTCAATATTCTGCTCCTTAGATCTTATATCGCCTCTCATTATCGATGTAGTGTTTTCGTGCAGTCTGTTGAAACTCTGACTAAACACCAAGTTAAACCGGAGCCAATGAAGACAGAGTCGTAGTAAGGTTAACCATTCACTGTTCACTCTTCCACATTAACATCGTATGGTGAAAACTGTTGATAAAAAAGTACAAACATATACAGTGTCTGTTTCATTCTGGAGACCACGCTCTCTCTCTTCTTTCAGCGAGTGTCTCCAGCCACCCCGAATAGGGAGCGAGGAGGGTCCTGTCAAACCGCCGCCGGGCCCAAGCCCACCCCGCGTTTGAAATTGAAAAGCCGACACACACGCCACCCGAACCGCCACTTCCTTAACAGAAACCGCGTTAATATTTTTACTTCAAATACTTCCATAAGAACTTACGGCGTTGCTTCTATAATGTTTCTTTGTGGGTAGAAACGGAGCTCTTCACGATCATGCTGCACGCATGGCACCCACCTTTACACCTTCTCCGAACAGGAGGTTACACCTAAGACGCAGCGAAACCAAAGGTGACGTCATCACATGGCACGATACACCATAGACAATGAATTTACCTTTGTTATACTGCAACATAATTATCAAACTTTAACTAGAAAATAGTTACAAACAAATCATTTAAAGCGTAGAACCCAACAAAGTCAAATAAATGCTTTAAGGGCAAAACAATCGACCTGATCTCATCCTTAATTAAGAGCGCTACCCCACCTGCCTTACCTTCCTGCTCTCCTTCCATATTACCTGATATCCTTGGATATTTAATTTCCAATCCTCTCCATCCTGTAACCATGTTTCTGTAATGGCCTTTAAATCATACCCCTTTATACTGACTTGTGCCTTAAGTCCACTGACCTTGTTTCTACAGGCATTCAGATAAAGTGCCTTTATACTCATTGTGCGTTTAAAATCCAGTAATCTTTGTCTCTTTTGCACTAGACTTTTCTGCACTCCACCCTTACTTTTCTCTTTTTTAACCTTTGCTTTTACTTGACCTTTATTCCGATAAATGCTGTTGGTTAACAAAAGCAGTTTATTTTCTTGCAGAAACAAAAATAACAATTTTTTCCTTTCATTAACACAATGCACTTGCACATATATTGCCAGTACAGATGCAGCTCTCATTCAATCACACATCAGAACAAAGTAACACACACAAAATGCTGGAGGAACTCAGCAGGCCAGGCGGCATCTATGGAAAAGAGTACAGTTGATGTTTCAGGCCGAGACGCTTTGGCAGAACTGGACAGTACTTTTTTCCATGGATGCTGCCTGGCTTGCTGAGTTACTCCAGCATTATGTGTGTGTTACTTGGATTTCCAGCATCTGCAAATTTTCTTTCGTTTGTGATCAGAACAAAGATTGATTATTCCCAAACTAATTTTCAGTTGTTTATTTAAGTTAAAACATCAAGGTTCACTTTTCGGAATGTTAATAGATTTCTAAAGATGACAATTATCTCAAGAAATTTGTGACTATTATAGTGGATAGGGTTTGCCACAGGCTGAGTTACCTTAAAAATTCCATCTGTAAACATAAAAGAACTATGCTATGAATTAACTAAATAATAGGCATCAAAATTAGAAATAATTCAAAAAATGTATAGCTCAGCTGATTGATAGTTGTCTTGAATTGTTCTCCGATCTTAGCAATTTACTTACAAATATTTCATCACCATCCAAGGAGATGTCATCAGTGTGCTGTTGAATGTGACATGTCCTCTGAATGCTTGGCCTTTATATACTTATCAATCAGCTGATTAGTCTTCATTTCGGAAACTCGGTTGTCACTTCAGAATTTTTCCCCACATCACAATTGTTTTTCCATAGTGACAACCAATCAGCTGATTGATAAAAGCCAAGCATTCAGAGGGCACACCACACTCAACAGTTCATTGACAAGACCTCCTCGTATGGTGATGAAACATTTGCACATAAATTGCCAAGATCGGAGAACAACTCAAACCAACCAGGCCTTTACATATTCAACAGTGCAAATGTTTTTTTTTGATACAGAAAAATTAAACATTACATCTTTTCTCTAACTTCCATGGTAGTTTATTACAAAATTTGAGGTAAATAATAACAGTTTGAAATTGAAGTATGATGATTTTATTTACTGGAGTAGAATTTATATAAAAAACTCTAACATCATGGCATGGCAATATTTTGCTGATGTTGTATTTGTGGTGTAAACATCCACAGATATTAAGTAAACTGGCCACATGAGAACCTATCATTTTTAAAGTAGCTTTTATACTTACTTTGTAAAAAGCATAAATATGGCATTTCTTAAAAATGTATCTATTGCTCACATCTTGGAGGGAACAAAATCAAAAATGATTCATCAAAGTTAGTTACTATTAAGTACAAAATAACAAGTAGATTTTTAGTTGAGCCCTGAGTTTATTGCTAAATAGGCTTCTGTTGGATTGACAAGACCATCCTGGGCCTATAATTACATTTTTAGTTGTTTGAGAGAAGATCTGTAAAATGCAAGTATAGATAACCTGGAATGGGCTTTAGACTTGAAGCATCAACTTTTTCTCTTCTCACAGATACTGCATAACATGATGAGTTTTTCCAACATTTTCTTGTAATTTTTTGTTGTTTTCAGGTGTAGATAGGCCATTGACCTCACGGTGACTGATTGATCAGACTAGATCAGTTTCAAAGGCAGTTATTGCCTATTCAAATTAATGGAACCTTGGTATGGCAGCTCATAGTTCCCTGAACCATATCCACCATGTTGTCGCTAGCTAAATTCTGACATTGCTCAGAAGCCAAGAAGTTGTCCATCTGATTAAGATCATATGATAATTATCTGATTAAGAAGATATTCAATGATCTCTGAATAACTTTAATAAAATGCGTATATATCTTTCTGGATTTACCCTTTGAAAATCCTTTTTATGTATGATGTCTCTACTTTTCAACACTGGCAACGATGAGGTCTCTGCTGGTTATTTTGTTTATATTCATTTATCAGGATATCTACAGTATTATGCAGAAGTCTTAGGCACATATAAATATCAAGGTGCCAAAGAACTTTGCACAGTGCTGTATTTGTCAACGTGGAGCAAAAAATGAGTTTGTAAACCCGATGGGAAGAAAAGGATGTTGGGAATAGCCGTGGTATGGGTGTGGAACAGGTGGTAGAGAAGGAGAACTGGAGCAGAGGGGATGATGTGGGTGCAGACACAGCCAGCCCTAAGAAACTAGACAAGGTCATTTGATTCTAAAGAATTGGTTTATTGATCATTACAGCATACCTCTCAGGTGTCTTCTGCTCTCTCTCCTCACCCTTCCCCTTTTCCCTACTATGATTCCCCTCTCCCTACCCCCACCTCACTCTCAGTCTACAATAGAGACCTGTATCAGAATCAGGTTCATTATCCGTCACATGTTATGAAATTTGTTTTTTTTTCCTGCCAGCAGTACAGTTCAATACATAAAATTACTACAGAACTCCACAGCGCCTCTGGCAATGAATTGCACAGTTTCACCACTCTCTGGCTAAAGAAATTCCTCCTCATCTCTGTTCTAAATGAACGCGCCTCTATTCTGAGGCTGTGTCCTCTGGTCTTAGACTCCCCCACCATAGGAAACAAACTATCCACATCCACGCTAATAAGGCCTTTCAACATTCAATAGGTTTCATCAAGATCCCTTCTCATTCTTCTAATTTCCAGGGAGTACAGGCCCGAGCCATCAAACGCTCCCTCATATGACAAGCCTTTAAATCCCAGAATCATTTTTATGAATCTCCTTTGAACACTCTCCCATATCAGTGCATCCTTTCTTAGATAAGGGGCCCAAAACTGCTCACAATACTCCAACTGAGGCCTTAGCAGTGCCTTGTAAAGTGTCAACATTACATCCTCGCTTTTATATTCATGTCCTCTTGAAACGAATGCTAAACAATGCATTTGCCTTCCTCACCACAGACTCAACCTGCAAGTTAACCTTTAGGAAATCCTACACGATTACTCCCAAGTCCCCTTGCACCTCAGATTTTTGATTGTTTTTTTCCATTTAGAAAATAGTCTAACTTTCGGGAAGGACTTTGAGGAGACAGATCCAACATTGATGAACGGCCACCAATATGTTGCCATGGTGATCTTATATGGTGACAAGGATGCATACAGAAAAGTGATAAGTCAAATGGTTAACTGTTGTCCACAACAACATTACACTCAACTTCAGCAAAACCAAAGAATTGATTGTGGATGTCAGGAAAGGGAATTCAGGCAAACACACACCAGTCTGCAATGAGGGATCATTTGTTGAAAAGGTGAGCAGCGTTATGTTCATGAATGCCCATCATCCCTGAGAATCTGTCTTGAGGTCAATATATTAATGTAATCAAGAAAAAAAACATGTTAGCAGCTCTGTCTCATTGGGAGTCTGAGGAGATTTAGCATGTTACCAAAGATTCATGCAAATTTCCATAGACGTATGGGTGGAGAGCATTCTGACTGGTATGAAGACTCTGATGCACAGGATTGCAAGAGTCTATAGAGGTTGTAAACTCAGCCAGCTCCACCATCAGAACAACCCTCCATGCCGTCAAGAACATCTTCAAGATATGCTGGCCCAAGAAGAGCATTCAACACTCACTTGGCAACACTAATCACCCGTACCATCTGGGACATGCTCTCTTCTTGCTACTATCATCAGGAAGGAGGTACAGATCCTGAACTGCTACACTCAGTGATTCAGAAACAGCTTTTTTCCTCTTCACCACAGGATTTCTGAACAGTCCATGAGCACAACCTTATTATTCCCTTCTTTGTGTACTATTTACTTATTCGTAACTTATTGTAATGCTGCATCCTTTGCATTGTACTGCTGCCACAAAACAACAAATTCCATGCCGTTTTAAATGGTGAGAACAAACCAGCGTCTGATTCTGATTTTATAACCAGCTCACATTGTAGCCGTGGTGCATCAGTGACAGAGACAATGAATGATAGGGTGCGAAACAGATGGAATGCTTTGCTCTGGATTGTTACAAATTTCTAGGAAGTCATTAATACTCCCACAATTGTCTAGATAAATGGAGATTATAACATCGTGCTCCTGCCTTCATAGATGATGACTCAATTTGGTGGGGGAGTGTCAGGATATGAATTTCAGTGTACCTCACAGTAAGCCTGCACTAGTAGCCACAGTCTTTCTATGAGAGATTCAATTAAGTTCTGCTCCATGGAGACTCCCACAATGTTGATAACTGGGGATTTGTCAGTGGTAATTGTTGTGGTGTATTAAATTTAGTAAAAATATTAGATGAATGTCGGAACAACTCCAAGTGACACTTTAACTCTTTGTGAGCTCGCAGCATGTAAGGTATTGGTACAAGTTAAACACTGTAGGCTTGCGAAATGTTTGCTAATAGCGGCTAAATTCTTGCTAAGCTTCAGGGCACCACTGGCATGAAAACAAAAGACCAAAGAGTTTATCTGTGTCTGTGTGTCACTCAATGCTTGTGGATTGAACCCCTATTTATTGAGGCACCTTTCATTCAGTTTCGCGGCTTCACCTAGACCAAGGAATCAGGGTAATTTCATGAGTCGGAATTCAGAGCTTCCCTGACAACAGCAATTAAGTGGAGACTGATCTTTGTGAGCCCTGAAATCTGTATGGAAATATTTGTAACTTATTACAAATATTTGTAACTACGTAGTATGTTGTGTGGTTTATTTGTGCTTTATGCTTTATGATAATAAATTAGGCTTAAGGTACTTTCCTGTGCTTGTATATTTATTACCATATTTCCTGGACACTAGAATTGTTTTGGCTCTTTGGTGTCTATTCAACCCAGCCTATTACAGTAATGTCATTGAATGTTAACAGTGGACAGTTACACTCTACTTTGCTGTAGATTGGCACGCCTGGCATGTTTGAGGCATGGAGGGTAGATTGTAATTGAAGCTAAACAGGGAATGTGAAGGAAAGTGCAAAATGCTTCAGGAATGTGATTGGTCAGGAAGCATCTGTGGAGGGAAATGGAGAGACATTTCAGGTCAAGACACTTCAGCTGATTTGGAGGGGAAGTCAATGTGAGTTTTCCTGGTAACTCAAATCACAAAGTACTTATTATAGATGGCAGGAAGTATGTGAAGGTAAAGCTAGTGATGGGAGTTATCTTTGATGTATCTCAGATGAGGTATTTCATAACGAAAGAGGAATGAAAGGAGTGAATATGAGCTAATTAGCAGCTGCATTAATTACTCCCTTTAGCTGCTAAACCATGTCACCATTTCTGAAGCTACTGACATTTCAGTGAGCAGAAGAAGGTGTTTCCCTAGGTCTAGAATGAATGGTCCACGTGGTCTAATTTGCTGCAATTTCACTTTGTGGTTAAACAGTGCTACTACTTACAACCTAGACAACAATTATATGGGAGTGTACTTACAGGAAATCCCTTTGCTGCATCTCTTTGTTTGGAGGGCACTTTTCATGGCAGGCAAATTTTTAGTTTATTGATTTTATTTAGAGATACAGCATGAGGTAGGCCCTTCTGGCTCTTCGAGCCATGCTACCTCACAACCCCCGACAAACCTGATTTAACCCTAACCTGATCATGGGTTCAACTTACAATGACCAGTTAACCTACCCAGTACGTCTTTGAACTCTGGGAGGAAACCGGAGCATTCATAGGGAGGAGGTACAGACGCCTGACAGATGACACCAGGATTCCAAATACTGATGCCCCGAGCTGCAACAGTGTCACACTAACCACTATGTTACTGTGGCGCCCCATGGAAATGTATCATCTCTTTTCTGCTTTAGGCTTGTAGGATAACTTATTTTATAAATTATTAAGTAAATCATTACATATCAGGAGTTTAGTCTATTTTTGCTACATCTGCCCTCACAAACATAAAAAAAATACACAGCAAATTCATTCTGGTGTTACACCAAACATATTAATCAGCAATAACAAAAGCTTCTTTTGATGAATAATTCAGCAGACGTGTGAAACAGGTAAAAGTGAATTCAGAAATGTCAATGGGTATATTCCAGCAGATAAAGTATAGACAAGAGCCCCAATAATCTATATTATAAATTGCAACAGAATTTGCATTCTGTGAAAGAACCCTTCTCAGCCACAATTCAAAAGCAAAAGGTCTGTCAGGAGTAGAATTAAAATGGGAATACTGTGAGAAAGCATGAGTAATTATGTCAAATATTAAGTTCTCCTCTGTGTTAATATGAAGCCTCGTGATCCTCAAGGGACAACCATGTCTATTGAATATTTCTCCCAATTCCTCTGACTGCCAATTCTCTTGCTCCACCCAGTGTTTCTCTAAATAGTGAGAACACAAAAGGCTCCATGTGCTGGAATGCCTGTAACAAGTCTGTAGGAGCCACATATCTGTTTTCTTTCTGCATTGTGTTTTGTGTTGCAAATTTATTATGTGTAATATGGATAGTTAGTCACTTTTTGGGTATGTTTTGACTTCAGATTTTGGTTGGAGTCAGTTAAAGTTAGAGTCAGCCAGGTATAATATCTTTTAGTTGACCCCTCAATTTTACTTCCTCCAATAGGACCACAACCTTGTCATAGGGTTTTGAAGCTTGCGTGCCTCAATGACCTTGAGAGCTATGTTGGCTGAAGTCAGAGCTTTATGTTATGGCTCTTAGTAGGGTTACCCATGCCAAACAGGCCAAAAGGTAGAGGCCAGACTAAGACTAGTCCACCAGTCCTCCAGGTTTATTGCTTTAGTTCAGGACTAACAACCCTGACTGGGAAAACACAATTCACAGAAACAGCAATGAAAAATCCTTCTGCATCTGAATGCGACAGTATTCCTGAGTCTCCACTCAGGACTTGCCTGACTGACAGTAGGTAAAACCGAGAAGAAACTACTGACATGATGAAGGAAGCCTTGAGCACTGCAAGAGATGAAGGACCTTTACTACCACCCTAAACGCCAGTGGCATAATGAACAGTAAATAAATTAACTTCATTTAATTACATTTAATATCGCTAGTTTTAGTTTTATTAGTTTTATCACTTCAAGATTAGTTGTTTTGCTAGTTGTTTAAGAAATTATCAAATATATTTCTTCGACTATGAAAATTATTTTTAATGAATCTGAAGGCTTGTCATACAGGATAACTCCCCATGCTTGGTCTCTAACAGCGGTGCTGGTTTGTTCCAGTAGCTGCTATAAAGTTGTTGCTACAGCTCTTGATTTCCTCTTCACACCAAGTGTAGTAGATTATTAGCTTGAAGCCACTTCTTAAATTTACCTTTTTCAAAAGAAAAACTAACATACAAACTGTTAGAACTACCATAAACTGGTTTCTTGAGCACTTGGCATTTTCCTGCAGCATCTACAGTATTTTGACATGGAATCTGGCTCAACAATACAGAACTAGGCTGTGAGATGATGGCAAATACTAGGAACTGGTTAAAAGGAACCACACAAGCAGTATCCCAAACTGTTGGTCAATTTGCTGTATTTTATACTATTTATGTGGCTAGGCTGCATTCTGCCCAGAATCTACAAACGATTTCAGTGAATGCAGCAGTCAGATGTGAATGGATTATGGAGAAAGTACCCAGCATCTCATATGTCAGTCAAATACTTAATATAGGAAACTTTCGCCTAGACCTAGCTTGAGTACTAGCAACCTTCAAAATCCTGTCAATTCTATTTCCAGTGTGAATAGCCCTGCAAACTGCACCTCTGTAGGGATATATCCACATTAAATTATTTTCAAATGCAAAATGCAGGGATTAAATAAACATTTAAGCAAAGTCAATGGAACTATTTACATTATATGGTTTATACCCTGGTTGGGAACCTCTAGATTTATTTTATTCCCAATCCATTTCGAAGACTGACATTTGTAGAATACTGCAATAAAACTAGCATGAAATGGCATAGTTTATTTTGGCACCAATGTATAACATTGATTTGTTGCCAGAACTGTCATTTTGGAACTCAAGTGTTGACTTCAAAACTTCAATGCAAATCAGTGGCTTTCAGACGTGGGTGAATTATTTACTTTATTGTTGCCAAACAATTGATACTAGAGCATACAATCATTACAGCGATATTTGATTCTGTGGTTTGTGCTCCCTGGAGTACAAAATGATAGTAAATAGTAAAATTTAAATTATAAATCATAAATGAAAAATAGAAAAGGGAAAGTAAGGTAGTGCAAAAAAAAAATGAGAGGCAGGTCTGGATATTTGGAGGGTACGGCCCAGATCCGGGTCAGGATCCATTCAGCAGTCTTATCACAGTTGGAAAGAAGCTGTTCCCAAATCTGGCCATGCGAGTTTTCAAGCTCCTGAGTCTTCTCCGGGAGGGAAGAGGGACGAAAAGTGTGTTGGCTGGGTGGGTCGTATCCTGGCAGCACTGCTCCGACAGCGTGCGGTGTAAAGGGAGTCCAAGGACGGAAAATTGGTTTGTGTGATGTGCTGCACCGTGTTCATAATCTTCTGCAGCTTCTTCCGGTCTTGGGCAGGACAACTTCCATACCAGCTTGTGATGCACCCTAGAAGAATGCTTTCTACGGTGCATCTATAAAAATTACTGAGGGTTTTAGGGGACAGGCCAAATTTCTTTAGCTTTCTCAGGAAGTAAAGGCACTGGTGGGTCTTCTTGGCAGTGGACTCTGCTTGGTTGGACCAAGTCAGATCATTTGTGATATTGACCCCGAGGAACTTAAAGCTCTTGACCTGTTCCACTTGCACGCCACCAATGTAAATGGGGTCGTGCGGTCCGCTACTCCTTCTGAAGTCAACAACCAATTCCTTCGTCTTGCTGACATTGAGGGATAGGTTATTGTCTTCGTACCATGCCACCAGGTTCTTAATTTCCTCTCTGTACTCAAACTCGTTATTACCCGAGAGACAGCCTACAATTGTTGTGTCATCAGCAAACTTATATATTGAGTTTGATGGAAACTTAGCTACACAATCATGGGTGTACAGTGAGTACAGCAGGGGGGTGAGTACACAGCCTTGTGGGACACCGGTGCTCAGAGTGATTGTAGAGGAGAACTTGTCCCCTATTTTTACAGCCTGGGTCCTGTCTGTGAGGAAGATGAAGATCCAGCTGCAGATCTGAGTGCTAAGGCCCAGGTTCTGGAGCTTGGTAATCAGCTTATTTGGAATGATGGTATTAAAGGCAGAGCTGTAGTCAATGAAGAGGAGCCTTATGTATGCGTCGTTGTTCTCCAGGTGTTCTAAGGAGGAATGTAGGGCCAGAGAGATGGCATCTGCTGTTCACCTGTTGCTCCGGTAGGTGAATTGCAAAGTGTCGAGGTTGACCGGTAGGCTGTGGTTGATGTGTGCCATAACCAATCGCTCGAAGCACTTCATAGCAATTGATGTCAGAGCCACAGGTCAATAGTCATTCAGGCATGCCACCTTGCTCTTCTTCAGCACCTGCATTATCGTTGCCTTCTTAAAACACGAGGGGATCTTAGACTGAAGCAAGGAGCTGTTGAAGATGTCAGCAAACACTCCAGCTAGCTCGCTTGCACAGGCCCGGAGAACCTGTCCTGGGATGCCATCTGGGCCCATCGCCTTCCTTGGATTTATCTTCAGGAAGGCCCTTCTAGCGTCCTCCTCGGTGACAATGTATCTCGATACCACCAGGTCCGGTTCATCCGGAGGGAGCGGGACACTCCTCTTCTGTTCAAATCTTGCGTAGAATACGTTAAGTTCATCAGGAAGAGAAGTGCCACAGTTATTTGATGAATTATTTGATGTCCCTATGAAATTCAGGATGGCTGGAAGAATGTACAGAGAACATGCCGAGGAAAAGAAAAGGCTGGAAGGTGGACAAAGAGGAGAAAAGGTAACACATACTGAGCAGAAGTCCAAATCTACCCCAGATGTTTAGGACAAATCTCTAAGCAAGGGACATTATGTACGATGCTATAAACAAGTTTTACTGGGATCAGACACCTTCTGCAACAATAAGTGCAAACTTAGAGCTGAATCAAGATTGGTTGCAGATGGCTGTCAATGTAATCATGACAAGTAACTGTTAAGTGCAGTTCATCAGGAGCTGAGGATACTTGCCAGCATCTAGTATTGTATGGGAGAGTTTACTGATGTTCTCAATTCAGAGAAAATTAACAACATTTCATTCTTCTCTGTCAGAGCAGGTCTACTCCACCATTCAATCATGGCAGATTTATTAACCCTCTCAACTGCATTCTCCTGCCTTCTCCCTGTAACCACACTCCTCCTCATCGCTGTTCTAAATGGATGTCCTTCTATTCTGAGGCTGTGTCCTCTGGTCCTAGATTCCCCCACTACAGGGAAACAACCTCTCCATGTCCATTTGATCTAATGTTCATGGTATTATGGTCTTAAGGAACAGGATCCATATAACACCTTCCTTCTGGTGACAGGGGGACATTAATTGTGCACTTTGCTGGCTTCACAGGAACTGACAAGAGCTTGACTTTGTAATTAAAAACAATGTAGGTTACCTAAATAACTTGACTAAGGTAGCATGTTCTACTTTCTGTAAATACCACCACAACCTTTCCCACAGATACAAATCATAGGTAGAATGGACAGCCATCAACTTTTTCTCAGGGGGCAATGGCCATTTATCAGATGACATTGTTTAAACTAAGCGGAGAAAAGTTTAAGGGAGACGTCACCTGAAGGTTTTTTACACAGCGTGGCTGACATGTGCCTAGAGTGAGCCGGGAGCAGTGGTAGAGGCTGATACACTAGGTCATTTAAGAGAATCTTAGGGAGGCACATGGATGTAACAAAAATAGAGCATTATGGGCTGTGTGGGAGGGAAGGGTTTGTTTGATTTTTATCTTAGGCAGCACAAGATTGTGGGCTGAAGAGCCAATATTATGCTGTTTTGTTCCATATTCTATGTTCATAGGCTGGAATCTATCAGCTAGGCCGATTTAAAATATTCTGGTCCCCATTTAAATGAATGGAAGGCATGGCTTCTGGAGAAGAGTAAACAACTATGTTTTTAATGGTTAGTTCAGCTGATTAATGTTATTAATTAATTCTATATTCACAGGTCTGCTTTATAGCTTTGTATACATACAGTATGTTTAAACAAAAACAAAAATTATTTAACTTCTTTCAAAAATATTTCAAATTTCTTACATGCCCAAGTTTTATTTAGTATTTTAGAATGTTGAAGTTCTGATGGCACTGTTATCTTTAACAGCTCATGGGTTTCAGGGATGGAGGAGTCTTGACAGGGGTTAAAATTATTCTTTGAGTGCAGAAGGTTGTCTGCACTGAGAGAATCCTTACATTGGAACACACTGGGAGCCAAGATCTGAGTAGAGAACTGCATTCTGGCCCATAATGAACCAACTGGCCTGACCAGACTATTCTGCCCCTTACTTTTAAACAATAGTGTCTTCACTATTGAAAATTTGACAATGTGGAAGCAGTAATTTCTGAGTGAAGAGTCAATGTGTGCGGCTGAGGTAAGTTATGAGGTCTAATGTTTGTGATTATTGGTTGGTGAGTGATGGGAGTTTGATGTAGCGACCTGTGCTTGAAGCTTAGGCTTCATGTTGCTTGAGTCTCATTAATCTTGACCAGTTGTGTGAGATTATTGAATTGCCTGATTCCTTGTCCTTGGGGCTGAAATCCTGAAAATTGTCCTCCAGGATTGTCTGTCCATGCCATCTTCTAAGTGTGCGCCCAGATGACTGCCTTCAGATTCCGATCCCTTTTCGCAGAATCTGAAAACCTCAGAACTTCTGGTGTCTCAGGATTCCCCACATCAGATTCCTGTTCTGAATTTCAGGTTGTATCTGCATCAGGCCCAGTGCATGTCTCCAATAAGAGGTCTGGGTAGGTTTTAAATAATGCAGGCTGGTGTTACATGGAATAACCACTCAGAATTGTGGCCTCTTCCAGATCCATTCAGCTAAAAAAAAGCATGATTAAGAAAAAGCATGATTAGTGTTAGTTATTTTTTGAAGAAACTGAAATGGGTAAGAACACAATGGAAAAATGCTGCCTGTGTTGTAGTCAATGACTATGGGTTAATTGTACACTTCAAATCCTATACCCATTTTCAGATCCTCACTAAACTAGTCCCCAAAATTAAAGGTCTGATGCTTTGGGGATAACTACATTATAGTTCATTAGTTCAATTTAATATCAGAGAATGTAAACAGTATACAACCTGAAATCCTTACTCTTCACAGACATCCATGAAACAGAAGAAGAACCCCAAAGAATGAATGACAAAAAACATGAGAACCCTAAAGTCCTAATCCCCCAATCAGCAGCAAAAGCATCACCCTCACCCACCACTCACTGTGCAAGCAATAGCAAAGCCCCCCAGACAGCATGATCTAGAGTCCATCAAAAAGTATCGCCCATCTCAACACTTTGACATTTCAGACAGGATCTCTCTCTCTCTCTCTCTCACTAGCGAGGGAGAGAGAGCTATTGCACCTGCAGTATATCAGCTTGCTATTTCAATGTTGTAATCTGCAAAGTTGCTTATCCAAGTTAACGTGACTTCTTTCAACAGCAGTGTACACTGTTGTCTCGATGTTTCAATCTGCCATTGTGCTTCAGTCGGCTTCACTGATGAAGAATCGAATTATCCACAGGGCCGCACCCTGAAGGCCCATCAGGCCACACCTGGAGATATTAAAAACTCCAGGCTGTTTTTACGATCATACATTCAAATTATTGCTGAGAAAGAATTTGCTCTGCATTGAGTTAAGAAAGCATTATTGTTAGAAACAATTTCTCATTCATTAAAAGTTTTTCTGTGACACTGAGATTCTTTAACCAATGTTGGATTGTGTTCAGTGGAGTGTATGATCTGCCATTGGTTTCCTACTGTGAATAAACTCTATTGACTTCACAATTACACAAAATTCTGTCCTACAAAATAACTGAATCAAGTTAGTATCCTTTGGAACCAATGTTTTTCCTTAAATTGTGTCTAGATTATGTATTGCCAATAGAATTCAAATACTGTAACTGCCTTGGCAAATTATCTTTCTGGTCAGTACATTGTTTCTTTCGAGGTGGTATGCAGAGAAATCACTTTATTTTCTTCCAGCGATTGAAGTCATATGCCTCCAAATCAGAGGAAGTAGTTTCAGATTTCATGCATGAAGAAACTACGTATGATTGATGACAGCTATGAAACCTTTTCCTCATCAAAAGGTTGGACTAATTTCAAAACTGCAGCAGTGTTAGCAAAACGTTAATGATCCATAAAAATACCTCGGCAGACTTTTTTTCTGTCCAGGGTTTTATAATCAAACAGAAGGACAATTGACTGATTAATGTTCAAATGCCAAGACCTCTACTTGCACTGTATTAAGGGAATGTGCAAAATCGTACTTCAGAAAGTTATACACGTTGAAAGCAATCATGTTAATTGTTTACACTGATATATGACTAGTGAGAGATTGATAACAATGGAAAACATTTGCAAAACCAAGCAGGCTGCAAGCAGATTCGTCACAAAAACATTAAGTGCTCAAACTTAGAAGTAATTAGGTAAAAGTGAAACATACCTGTACACATCAAATACTAGCAGCATGAAGGTAGTCAGACTAGGGGTGAAGAAAGAAAGAGTTAAAATGTCAGACCAAAAATCCTTCACCAAAAGTGAAGTGGTGAGGAAGCAAGTATGATTTAATTTGCAGATAGGACAAAGTGGAGAGAACAGGAGGAATATTTTGATTGAGTGAATACTAATGTTGTCAAGGCAATAGGCTTTCTTATGGTTGTCACAGCCAGGGGAAATAGTGGGGATGAGCTCCTACTACCTACTAAATGCTCTCAATGGCATGCATCTCAAATAGCCTCTGACAACCAAGACCAACTCCTGGCCACCACGTGGCTTAGCTACCAAGCCCTGCAGAACTGCTTCTACTGGCAGCAGAAGGGGGCAAAGACAGATTACTGGCACCTTAAGAACCAGTTGTTTTGAGCAGATGGGGCTCATTATCTGTGGTTGGCAGCTCCCCTAAGAGAAGGAAAGCTCTGACCTCAAACCTCTACTGCCTTGCAGCTATACCCATTCATGGGGAAGGCTTTGGGAGCAAACCCCAGATGAAAAATCTGGACCTGGATTCCTTAAGGCAGCCCTGCATTGAGTTCAATGGGCTGGGACACAAAACCCATTGTTGACCCTGACCAACAGACGGCCTCTCAAATTAATAATTTATTTTCAAAAAGTGAGGCCAGTAGAAAGTAGAGAAAAACAAAATGAAACAAAAAGATATGACTACATTTTGTTTTGGGGGTTTTATAGAAATTAAATTGTAGTTACATGAAGTGGTTATACTTATGAAATATGCCTAAAGAGAATATGAGGTGCTATTCCTCAGTCTGAAATTGTTCATTGTTGGTGAAACATAGGAAACCAAAGACAGAGGTTAGAGAGAGAATGGAACAGGAGATCAAAGGGCCAGGAAATTAATAGCTTGGTGTTGTCCTTGAAGACTCAACAGAAATTATCTTCAAAATGGTGACTCAACTAATGTTTGCTTTTCCAAAGCCGGGAAGGACATTTTATGAGAATCAAATTCGATATACTAGATTGGAAGAAGTGCAAGTGAATTTCTGCTTCATCCAGGAGGAGAATTTTGGGACCCATAATGTGGAAAATTGAAGATAACATATCTCCCGTTATTGCATATGGAAGATCTGAGAGAAAAGGGAAGCAGTTGGTCAAAATGGAAGAGAGAACAAGGAAATTATTAACACTAATCCTAGCTTTAAACCCATTGACTCAACAAATTATCCCACATAGTTCCTTCCTCCTTCAGTAAGATGCCACCTTATCCTTCCCTCAGCATTCTGAAGTGACTTTTCCCTTCTTGAACTTCTGGCCCTCTCTTACATCACCATCAGTTTGTAATCTTATCACAATATTTTACCAGCAAGAGAGGAAGAGGAAGTCATAGAGTCCTAGAAAAGTACAGCAGGCCTTTTGGTTCCTCTAGTCTATTTAAACTGCCTACTTCCATCAATTGCACCAGACCCCTAGCACTCCATAGCCCAACCATCCACGTACCTATTTAAACTTCTCTTAAATGTTGCAATCGAGCTTGAATGCACCACTTGTGCTGGCAGCTTCTTCCACACTTTCACGATCCTCTGATTGAAGAAGTTTCCCCTCATGTTCCCCTTAAACCTTTCAGCTTTCAACCTTAACCCATGACCTCATGTTGTAGTTCCACCCAACATCAGAGGAAAAAGCCTGCTTGCATTTACTTATTTATATCCCTTATAATTTTGTATATCTCTATCAAATCTCCTCTTAATCTTCTACATTCCAAGAATAAAGTCCTAACCTATTCAATCTTTCCTTATAACTCAGGTCTTCCAGAATCAGCAACATCCTTGTAAATTTTCTCTGCACTCTTTCAACCTTATTTACATCTTTTCTGTAAGTAGGTGACCCAAACTGCACATCAAATTAGGCCTCGCTAATGTCCGATACAACTTCAACATTTTACCAGTTCTGATGAAGGGTCTTTGATCTGAATTACTAACTACTTTACTGCTGTCTGCTCCATATCTTGTTTCTGTTTCAGATATCTAGGATCTGCAGACTTTTGCTCCAAGTATTATGATAAAACAATTTTGTTAACACTATGTCAACGTCTTTAATTGAAAAATAAAAATACTGCCTAAATCATGCTGAGTCATCAAAATGCCCTGCTGATAAACTTTCTATCCACAACTAGTGCTGAAGCAGTCTGACAAAAAGTACTTAATGTTCTTTTCAATGACATCTGCTTACCACTACTATATTTATCTGTTTGTAATGTTAACTTTATTCCTGAACATGAATTGGCTCCCCATAGCTACAAATTCGTGGCATCCTGCAAGTGTTAGCTTCATATGTTTGGCTAACGTCATAATGACAACACACACACTAAAGTGAATAAAATATAAGTGGGTCAGTTACAATCTACTATATTTTTCAACGTTTATAACTTTCAGTAATGAAAATGCAGTCTCCATTTAGAGCAGGGTCTCCCAACCTTTATTTTGCCATTAACTAGGGGGTCAGTAACCTCAGGTTGGGAACCCCTAATTTAAGGGATTATATTTTGCTTAACGAAGACCAACTTCTCAGTCACGAGGAAATCTGCAGATGCTGGGATTATGTGTGTTGCTCCAACTTCTCAGTGAGGGTTGGGGTACTTGTTTAAATTTCGACAAGAATGTTGATCAATTGAATGCATGTTATTCTGATTAAGGCCGAGGCCTAGGCCTACTCCATTTGCTCCGGGGAGCGGATCTAAGGACTCAATTTGGTTCAGAATGCTGTCGCTTGCTTCTATTGTTTGCATGATCATGTTTTTGTTTCTTTCTCTTTCTCTGTGCAGTGGTTTTGGTCTTTACTTTCTTTATTGGGTTCTTTTGGGTTTCTTGCTTTGTGACTGCCTGTAAGCAGACAATCTGAAGGCTGTATAATTTATACATTCTTTGATAATAAATATACTTTGATTCTTTGTATCATGAGGGATTTTCCAGTCCAATTGAATCCATGGGCATTATTGACAAGCCATAATCTATCAATTGTAGCAATTTGTGTGGTGCAAGGGTGAATATCTGGGAACTATGGCCGTTGTGGATAAGATTTGCTACAATCAGCCTTTAAAACGACTATATGTTTCCTTTGCATGGAACCTTTGAAGGCTGATATTCACTGTGATCAGTCATGCACAAATTAGCAGTTCTCCTCACATGTACTGTTGGATGATATCTTAGCACTGTTGCTTCAATTCACTGAGGGACCTTTCTCTTCCTACTAGATTACCTTTGCCTTCATCATTAAAGCCAGATTATGCTGCTTTGAAAGCAGATGCCGAATAGAAATGTCTTTGAAAAATTGTGTCCAATTCTTTATGCACATAATTTTACAGAAAGTTTGCCATGTATGTTTAAGTACTTAAATAAGAAATAGAACCAGGAATAGAACATTCTCTCCTCCACTTCTGCTCTGCCATTCAACAAAGTCATGGTTGGTCTTTTAACTCTGGATAGCTTTCCTGCACTGACTTCATATCCTTTATCTCAGTGGTTTCGGGCTGCGAAGAATGCGGAGGTGCAGTGGTAGCCGGGACGCACCCAGCACATCTTTAAGAGAAAAGCCGAAATAAACAAGCTCATTAATTACGTGCCAGGCAGCACCTAATTAATTAGCTTGTTTATTTCAGCCTTTTTCTTAAAGATGTGCTGGTTGCATCCCGGCTACCGCTGCACCCCTGCATTCTTCGCGGCAATGTATCGGTCCACAGCCCAGAGGTTGGGGACCACTGCTTTATCTTCCCTATGATACAAATACCTACTGACCTTCATCTTGAATATAATCAATTACTGAGCATCTACAGGGTTCTCTTGGGCATATCTTGGATCATTATCATAATGTGCCATGCCATCATGGTCTTTCCATGATTGTTCTTGGCATTTTTTTTTCTACAGAAGTGATTTGTCATTGTCTTCTGGGCAGTGTCTTTACAAGATGGGTGACCCCAGCCATCATCAACACTCTTCCGAGGTTGTCTGTCTGGTGTCAGTGGTCGCATAACCAAGACGTGTGATGTGCATCAGCCGCTCATAGAACCATCCACCACCTGCAACCGTGGCTTCACCTGACCCTGATCGGTGGGGAGGGAGGGGGACAAAGCAGGTGATACATTTTGCATGTGGGTGACCTGCAGGCTAGCGGAGGGAAGAAGTGCTATACTCCTCCTTTGGTAAAGACATGTCTCCACCCTGTCACCCAATTTCTTGGATAGAAAAGTTTAAATAAAGGGTCAGCATCCCTTATCTGAAATGCTTGGGGCTGGAAGTGTTTCTGATTTTGGATGTTTTTTGGACTTAGGAATATTTGTATCTATATAATGGGATACCTTGGGGATGCAACCCAAGCTTGTATGCAACCCTCGGGCTTGTATACTCTAGAATTTAGAAGGCTGAGAGAGGATCTGATTGAAACATGCAAGATTAATAAGGGATTGGACACACTAGAGGCAGGAAGCATGTTTCTGCTGATGGGTGAGTCCAGAACCAGAGGCCACAGTTTAAGAATAAGGGGTAGGCCATTTAGAATGGAGTTGAGGAAAAACTTTTTTACCCAGTGAGTGGTGGATGTATGGAATGCTCTGCCCCAGAGGGCTGTGGAGGCCAAGTCTCTGGATGCTTTCAAGAAAAAGATGGATAGAGCTCTTAAAGATAGTGGAATCAAAGGTTATGGGGATAAGGCAGGAACTGGATACTGATTGTGGATGATCAGCCATGATCACAGTGAATGGCAATGCTGGCTCAAAGGGCCGAATGGCCTACTCTTGCACCTATTGTCTATTGTCTATAAATGTAAAATCCATCTACATTACATATACATCTTATATGTGTACCCTGAATATAGTTTTATTTAATATTTTAAATAATTTTGTGTATGAAACAGTAATGTGTATATTGAACCATCAGCAAAGTAAGCTGTCACTGCCTTGGCCACCCAAGTGGAGAGTCTGTGGTTGATTGGCTTCACCATCATTCCCAACTCTGAGCTGATGTGCTACTGGTAAGCAACCTTTTTCTGCACTTGTTCATCACACATATGTACTGGTGCAGCCATTCAGCATGTTAGATTGTCATCAGGAACCATCTTGGTAAACTTATCAATGAATTTCTTTTCTGCTTCATGATCAGCAGACGCTTTATCACCACAAATCTTTAAAAAATATATTGCCATGTCTTTTCATAATTTCTGCAACCAGCCTGCTAGATACTCACAATTACCTTCAATTTTCAGTTTGTCATGATAGTTCTTTGCTTGTTTCATGAACAACATACCTTTAGGCAGCATATGTTTACTCCGACGCTGATGAATACACTTTCAATACACGATTAAGATCTTCAATTTTCACTGTAAGAAATGATTTTCTATTTTTCGTTACCTTCTGTTCATTACATATGTGAGGTCACGTCTCAGTACCAGAGACCTGCACAGCAGCTGGGAACCTTCCCAGCACCTTGTGGTATTTTCAATTTGTGATGTCGTGTCAGCGTTCAAAAAAATTGAATTTTGGAGGATTTTGGAATATGAAATTTCAGATAAGGGGTGCTAACCCTGTACTTTCAACCTCGGGATGAAACGTTTCCTCTCTTTTCTGTTCTGAAAGGACAATCTTTATTTAGGAACTGTGATTGCTGCTAGTAGGCATTCCAGTCAGGGGAAACATAATATTGCATTTACCCTTTCAAACCCTTGAATCTTGAAAGCAAATCATAAAGTAATATCAGTGTCTTGATATTTAGACATCTGATTTGCTCTGCAATTTTCACGTTACCATGCATTTCAATGCTAACTTTGCCCAAAAAAGTAATGATGTTTGGGATATGTTGCTAGCAGGCATACAGTACAGTGTGTCTTTCTTTCCAAATGCACTTAGCATAAGATTGGGTATAAAGTACCCCAAATCTTCTGGAAAGTAACTTAGACAAGAAAATTCCCTTAGCAAGTACACTATCTGAAATAATTAAATGTCTAAAATGTATTAACTAACCAAAACGTGGCACTTTTTACTTTTTTAAACAAATAATCTATACTGATGTCCACCTTGTGGCTCCAAATGCTATTTTTTTCTAGATGTACTATGCAGGAGTCTTGGTAGTAGGCAGCTGTCGATCCCAGAGGATCATGGGTTTGCGTCTCTGATGGACTGCGTCCTCTCCAGGTCACAACCCTGGGTGGAAGATTTGAAGAAACGGCTGTTGCCCATGCAGTGGGTTCTCCCTCTCCTTGTCACTGATGTAGTCCAAAGATAGGGGAAATGTCAACAAAGCTTGGCACCAGTGTCATCGCAGAGGTTACCAGAGTGAAGTTGTAAGCAACATCAAACTGCCTTAGGGATCCCAGCTCTGGCTTTCTTCCTCGGGGTTTGCACTCAAGGATGGATACGGCTGCAAGGCAGCGGAGGTTTAAAATCCTCCTTCTCCTTCTCATGAGAGTTTTCCTTCTCATAACTGTCTACTGTCCAAGACTGATAAGCCCCACCTGCCCAAAGCAACGGGTTTTGAGGCGCCAGTTGTCCATCTTTGCCCATTCTTTTGTTAGATCGGCCAGGCCTAGTAGCTAAGCCACACATGAAGGCTTAGAATTGGACTTGGTTATCAGACGTTGTTAGAGTTGCAAGCTATTTGGAGCACTTTGTAGGTAGTGGGACCTTATCCCCACTACCACCCCCCCCCTACTTGACAACCTTAGGAACCACAAAAGTCATATGCACATGTATAAGTTTGTAAATCTGGCAGGAGCAAAGGATGCTGGGAATGGCTATGGTGGAGTGCTGTGGAAGGGGTGCGGGGCAGCTGGCAAAGGAGTGTTAGGGGCAGGGGATATTGTGGGTGCAGACACACTCAGCTCAGAGACACCAGGCAAGATCATTTGATTCCGAACAATTGGCTTATTGATCATTACAGAATGTTTCGCTGGTGCTTCCTGCTCTCTCCCCTCTCCTATCCCCTTTTCCCAACTGTGACTTACTGTTCCCTGCCCTCTTCCCACTCTCCACAATGGAGACCCATATAAGAATCAGGTTATTCATCACTCACGTATGTCATGAAATTTGTTTGTCGTTGTGGCAGCAGTACAGTGCAATACATAAAGTTACTTACAGTACTGTGGAAAAGTCTTAGGCACCCTAGCTATATAGAGGAGGGGTGATTGATAAGTTTGTGGCCTAAGGTAGAAGGATTTGATATTAGAAAACCTAGCACATTTACTTTTCAACATTGTCCCTTCCTACATTTACACACTTAGTCCAGCGGTCGTGGAGCATACGGATCCCTTCTTTGTAGAAGTGCTCCACAGCAGGGGTGATTGATAAGTTTGTGGCCTAAGGTAGAAGGAGATTAGTTATACAGCTCTTGTTACATGCACATGCAGTTCAACTCTTTGAGTGAAAATGCAGAAGGTTTGAAGTTAATAACTCATCTCCTTCTACCTTAGGCCACAAACTTATCAATCACCCCTCGTATATATGTGCCTTAGGTTTTTGATAGTACTGTATGCTTGATTAAAAATCAAAGCCATCAATTTCACATAATTAATAATTTCAGTTTTATTTTGTATTCTGCAATTAAATGAACCATTAACTCTTATGATTCTTTCCTTACAGATTACAATATGGCATATGAAGTTACTAATGTCTTGAACTGATATTTGGCTTCATCTATTCAGAGCTCAGTCTTTCTATTTCATGATAACATCCTGAGACCGACCAAGATTATGAACAGAATTTACCATTATGACATGATATTTGGTTTAATATTATTTCATTTCCAAGCCAATATTAAGAAATATTTACATTATAAAGCATTTATATAAATATTTACAAGCAACTGTGTCATACATATAAAATGATACCTGTGTGTACTTGAATAAAGTCATTCCTAACAAGAATGTCAATCAGGAGTTTATTATTATGGCTCACAAAGCCTATATTATACAAAATTATGGCTCTCATTTCATACTTTATAAAATATTTCAAGGGAATTTTGGTGAAAATATACAGAATAAGATATTTTATTTTATATGTTAACTGTACATCAAAATTCCAAAGCGTTATTTTATTTATTGAGAACTATTGTATAGTAATGACGAAAAATGTATTACACTGAATTGAATTTTCTCTGAATGACTTTTATGCTCTTTCTTTGTTTCATGGCTATCTGGAGATATACAAATTTCTGAGTTGCATGTGGATACATGCTTCAATAATAAATGCACCTTTGAACTTTTGGACATTGTCTAATTTATCCTTTGAATTTCAGGTGGATAAGGAAGCAAACACAACCCACTCTGTAAATAAGGAAATATAACTGAAGGTAATTAAAACAAAATGTTTGTATCACAACCGCAGACTCTGTTGTGGTGTCTACGCGCCCACAGAGGCAGCTCTGCAAAAGGTTCGTCAATAGCACTCGTGAGTATGCACATTCCAGCTAATTACTGTTTCATTATGGTGGTATTTAACTCTCTTCTTTTTGTTCAAGTCTTGTGGAGACTTGGTCAAAAGCACAGCAACATTTACACTCCCTGTTTTCTCTCATCCTTGTCCTGGAAAGAGGACTACGATTTCGACTGATGCTATAAAAGAATGGTATTCGTTTAGAATATACTTATTGCATCCATCTGCAATATTGGCATTTAACTTATATAACCATATAACAATTACAGCACAGAAACAGGCCATGTTGGCCCTTCTAGTCCGTGCCGAACTCTTACCCTATCCTATTCCCACCGACCTGCACTCAGCCCATAACCCTCCATTCCTTTCCTGTCCATATATCTATCCAATTTAACTTTAAACGACAACATAGAACCTGCCTCAACCACTTCTGCTGGAAGCTCATTCCACACAGCCACCACTCTCTGAGTAAAGAAGTTCCCCCTCATATTATCCCTAAACTTTTGTCCTCTAATTCTCAACCCATGCCCTCTTGTTTGAATTTTCCCCACTCTCAATGGAAAAAGTCTAACCATGTCAACTCTATCAATCCCCCTCATAATTTTAAACACCTCTATCAAGTCTCCCCTCAACCTTCTACACTCCAAAGAATAAACACCTAACTTGTTCAACCTTTCTCTGTAACTTAGGAGATGAAACCCAGGCAACATTTTAATAAACCTCCTCTGTACTCTCTCAATTTTATTCACGTCCTTCCTATAATTCGGTGACCAAAACTGTACACAATACTCCAGATTTGGCCTTACCAGTGCCTTATACAAATTCAACGTTACATCCCAACTCCTATACTCAATGGTCTGATTAATAAAGGCCAGCAAACCAAAAGCTTTCTTCACCACCCTATCCACATGAGATTCCATCTTCAGGGAACTATGCACTATTATTCCTAGATCCCTCTGTTCTAAAGCATTCTTTTATGCCCTACCATTTACCATGATGTCGTATTTTGATTAGTTCTACCCAAAAGTAGCACCTCACATTTTTCAGCATTAAACTCTATCTGCCATCTTTCAGCCCAGTCTTCTAACTGTAGTAAATCTCTCTGCAAGTTTTGAAAACCTACCTCATCATCCACAACACCACCTATCTTAGTATCATCTGCATACTTACTAATCCAATTTACCACCCCATCATCCAGATCATTAATATATATTACAAACAACATTGGACCCAGTACAGATCCTTGAGGCACACCGCTACACACCGTCCTCCAATCTGACACAGGGTTATCCACCACTACTCTCTGGCGTCTCCCATCTAGTCACTGCTGAATCCATTTTACTACTTCCATATTAATGCCTAATGATTGAACCTTCCTAACTAACCTTCCGCGTGGAACCTTGTCAAAGGCCTAACTGAAGTCCGTATAGACAACATCCACCGTTTTACCCTCATCAACTTTCTCAGAAACCTCACCAAAAAATTCAGTAAGATTTGTCAAACATGACCTTCCACGCACAAATCCATGTTGACTTTTCCTAATCAGACCCTGTCTATCCAGAAAATTATATATACATCTCTAAGAATATTTTCCATCAATTTACCCACCACTGACGTCAAACTCACAGACCAATAATTGCCAGGTTTACTCTTAGAACACTTTTTGAACAATGGAACCACATGAGCAATACGCCAATCCTCCGGCACCATTCCCGTTTCTAATGACATTTGAAATATTTCTGTCAGAGCCCCTTTTATTTCTACACTAACTTCCCTCAAAGTCCTAGGGAATACCTTGTCCGGACCCGGAGACTTATCCACTTTTATATTCCTTAAAAGTGTCAGTACTTTCTCTTCTTTAATTGTCATACTTTCTATAACTACCCTACTTGTTTCCTTTACCTTACATAGTTCAATATCCTCCTCCTTAGTGAATACTGAAGAAAAGAAATTGTTCAAGATCTCCCCCATCTCTTTTGGCTCCGCAATAGCCGTCCACTCTGATTCTCCAAGGGACCAATTTTATCCCTCACTATCCTTTTGCCACTAACATAACTGTAGAAACCCTTTGGATTTATTTTCACCTTACTTGCCAAAGCAGCCTCGTATCTTCTTTTAGTGTTTCTAATTTCTTTCTTAAGATTCTTTTTACATTCTTTATATTCCTCGAGTACCTCATTAACTCCAAGCTGCCTATATTTATTGAAGATCTCTCTCTTTTTCTGAACCAAGTTTCTAATATCTCTTGAAAACCATGCGCTCTCAAACTTTTAACCTTTCCTTTCAACCTAACAGGAACATAGAGATTCTGAACCCTCAAAATTTCACCTTTAGATGACCTCTAATTCTCTGTTACATCCTTCCCATAAAACAAATTTTCCCAATCCACTCCTTCTAAATCCTTTCGCAACTCCTCAAAGTTAGCCTTTCTCCAATCAAAAATCTCAATCCTGGGTCCAGTCCTATCCTTCTCCATAATTACACTGAAACTAATTGTATTGTGATCACTGGACTCGAAGTGCTCCCCAACAAATACTTTTGTCACCTGCCCTGTCTCATTCCCTAACAGGAGATCCTACACTGCCCCTTCTCTAGTTGGTACCTCTATGTATTGCTGCAAAAAACTATCCTGCACACATTTTACAAACTCCAAACCATCCAGCCCTTTTACAGAATGGGCTTCCCAGTCTATGTGTGGAAAATTAAAATCTCCCACAATCACAACCTTGTGCTTACTACAAATATCTGCTATCTTCTTACAATTTGCTCCTCCAGTTCTCAGTCCCCATTAGCTGGTCTATAATACACCCCTATAAGTGTCACAACACCTTTCCTATTTCTCAATTCCACCCAAATAACCTCCCTAGATGAGTCCACTAATCTTTCCTGCCAGAGCACCGCTGTTATATAATCTCTGACAAGCAATGCAACACCTCCCCCTCTTGCCCCTCCTGTTCTATCACATCTGAGGCAACGAAATCCTGGAATATTTAGTTGCCAATCACACCTTTCCTGCAACCACGTTTCACTAATAGCTACAACATCATATTTCCAGGTATCAATCCATGCTCTAAACTCATCCACCTTTCTTACAATGCTCCTAGCATTAAAATAGATGCATTTAAGAAACTCGTAGTGTGAGGGTTTTAGTTAACAGCCTTGTTGGCCTAGCATTTATTGTTTTTTCTTTTCCTTTAAGTTCTAAAACAGATCTCATTAAAATCAGTGTACTGTCGACCCGCTTCAATGCCTCTCTCTCCACACTTGGGCCGTATCGGAACATTTCCACAGTTTGTGCTTCCTTTGTTATAGACAGAGTTCTTTTACAATTACTGGAATGTAAGGTATGTGTTATTTAATAAGAACGCAACATTGGTATTTACTACTGCATCTGCAATGATAATTAAATTTAATATCTACTTAAGGTTATTACCTGAAATCTCTCTCCCAAAGGGTACAAGTATGTTCACAAACTAAAGAATTACAGTATGTAGAACAAAGAACATTACAGCACAGTATAGGTCCTTCAGCCCATAATGGTGTGCTGACCTTTTAACATATTCTAAGGTCAATCTAACCTTTCCCTTCTATGAAGTCCTCCATTTTTCTGTCAAACATGGGCCTATCTAAGAATTTTTCAAATATCCTTAATGCATCTGCCCTTACCACCACCCCCGGCAGGGTAGTCCACGCACCCACTATTCTCTGCATAAAAAACTTACCTCTGCCATTCCACCCCCCCCCCAATACTTTCCTCCAATCATCTTTAAATTACGCTCTCTTGAACTAGCCAATTCCACCCTGGGATAAAGACTCTGGCTACTCGATCTATGTCTCTTATCATCTTGTACACCACTATAGATGGGAAGTATTTAAATCCCATTTGATAAATAGAAAATAAAACAATACCAATATTATCTCTGCTTCTGAAAAAGATATTGTTGTCTGGATTCAATATTTCTATCCTCCTTTTGACTCAAACTCATCCAGAAATGACACCACTGTTATTGGTAAAACCACAGAAGATGATAAAAGACACACAGGAGTGAGATAATTAGGCTGTTTGCGTAGCTTCATAACAACAACCTTGAACTCAATGTCAGAAAGAATAAGAAATTGATTGTGGACTTCAGGAAGGTGAAGCCAGAAGAAGACACACCCATCTTCATTGTGGGGTCAGGGTAACAGTCTTCATTGAGGTGGAAAGGGTAAATAGCTTCAAGTTTCTGAGCATCAACAGCTTGGAAGATCTGTCTTGGGTCCAACTCAATGATGCAATCATGAAGAAGGCACACCAGCAGCTCTGCTTCATTTGGGATTTTAGGGGATTTAGTATGTCAGCAAAGACTTGCAAATTTCTATCGATGTGTGGTGGAGAACATTCTGATTGGTTGTTTCACAGGTTGGTATGGAGGCTCCAATGTGCAGGATTGCAAAGAACTGCAGAAGGTTGTAGACTCAATCAGGGGTATAACTCTTCTCACCATCTAGATATCTCTTCAAGATGCAGTGCTTCAAGTGGGCACCATCCATCCGGTACTTATACACTTCTTGTTACTACTCTTGAGGAAGAGGTGCTGGAGTCTGAAGATCCATGCTCAACAATTTAGGAACAGCTTCTACCCTTCTGCCATCAACTTTCTGAATTGTCCGTGAATCCACGAGTGCTACTGTGTTATACATTTTCTGCATGATTTATCTACTTTGTAATTTCCAGTTATTTTATGTCTTACACTGTACTGCTGCCGAAAAATAATGAATTGCACATCATATTTCATAATGATAGTAAACCTGACCATAATTCTGATTTTAACCAGCGGTACAAATGGTGGACACTAGTGCTTGGAATGAGACTAATTAAACTAAATTCAGAATTTTTAAGTGAAAGAACAATGCAATGTGAAAAAAACCATAATATTTTAGTAGAATATCTGTGCAACATTTGCCCAAATCTTGTGGAATGGCTGTGCATCATTTGCCAAACTCCTGATGGACGTCAATGGACCTATTGTGAAAATGGACAACATTTGTTTCCAAGATTGCAAACAGGAATATTCTAAATTGAGTTTGAAACCTAAAATTAGAAAAGCAGAACTAAGCCGACCCTGTACAAATATTTAAAATATTTAAATGATCATAGATTAATTGCCTATCTTACTATTCCTGAAGGTCATTCACAGAGCAAAAAAAACAGAAGTATAAAATATAAACACATTTCCCAATTCAGTGATTAAACAACAAAGTAGATTACATTGAATGAAATGCCAATACAGCTGTCAGAGTTATGTCATCTGATTAACATATATCCATGGATTTGCAGTGCAGACAAGAAGTCAGATTTATCCATGCCTTTAGTATACCTTGACTTGACCGTTCCAACACATTACTGGCTGGCTGTTCTCACTGTATTGTCCGCAAACTTGAGTTTCTCTGAACTTCTGACTTACACCAAGTCTCTTTCAGAATCCTTGAAGATCTACCTGGCTACCAGTTCAAAAAGTTCAGAAGTTCAAAGTAAATTCATTATCAAAGTACATATATGTCACCATGTGCAACCTGAGGTTCATTTTCTTGTGGGCATATTCAATTACTTCAATAACCATCATAGAATCAATGAAAGACAGCACCAGCCTAGGCATTCAACCAGTGTGCAAAAGACAACAAACAATGCAAATGCAAAAAAGATATTAATAAAAATAATAATATCCAGCTTCAGCTGAGAAAAAAACAATAATAATAAACAAATAAGCAATAAATATAGAGAACATGAGATGAAGAGTCCTTGAAAGTAAGTCTGTAGGTTGTGAGATCATTTCAATGATGAGGCAGGTGAAGTTCAGTGAAGCTACTGTATCTCCTTTGGTTCAGAAGCCTGATGATTGAGGAATAATAACTGTTCCTGAACCTGGTGTGTGAGTCCTGAGGCTTCTGTATATTCCTCCTGATGGTAGCAGCAAGAAGAGAGCATTACCTGGGTGGTGGGGGTCCCTGATGATAGATGCTGCTTTCCTGCAGAAGTATTCTGTGTAGATGTGCACAAATTCTTCAAATCCTTCCATGGTCTTCCCTTCCCTATTTATGACTTCCTCTACAGTTATAACACTGAGAAATCTATACTACTTCATCTCTGGTCACTTAATCATACTCAATTTTAATTTATTTTTGGGATTTGTCATTAGTTGCTAAGTATATAAACTCTGTAATCCCTTCTCTTCATGCCTCTGTTTCTCTATGCCTCCTTTACGTCCAAAGCACAGGAATGTAAGAGGCTGCAAAGAATACTGGATACAGCCAGTCCATCATTGACGCAGCCCTCCCCACCACTGAAAGCCTTAACACAAAATGCTGCCTCAAGGATCCTGACCATCTGTGTCATGCCCTTTTCTCACTGCTGTTGTCATGCAGGAGGTACAAAAGCCTGTAGCCCCATACCACCAGATTCAGGAATGCTTGTTTCCTACAACTATAAGGTTCAATAACAGACCTGCACAACCTTAATCCCACCCCCAGCAACAGACCACAATGGACCACCTCTTGAACTACCATGGACTGGTTGTGTTTATCTTGCACAAACATCCTGTTATTCCTGATCTTTTTATTCTTCCTGCCTGCAATAATTTATGTGTTTTGTGTTGTTTTAACTTAAATGCCTCTGATGCTGTTGCAAGCAAGTTTTTCATTAACTTGTACTTCACAGTATTTCTGCACAATATTCTTGACAGCTATTTCCTTCTAGAATAATGCCCATTTAAACCAATCTTTTGGCAAAAATTAAACTCCTTGAATAGCTCTATGAGACTTTTTTCGTTAAATAATGCAGCTGCATTTGCCAGGGAGATTTTTTTGCTATGCTAAAGACCTTACATATATGGTTGCTGTTACATGTGCTTTCCTTGGGTCCTCCATGGGGGTGGCATAGTAGTGTAGTGGTTAGCTGAACACTTTACAGCCACGGCCTGTAAAGAGCTTGTACGTTCTCCAGGTGACTGGGTAGGTTTCTTCCGGGTGTTCCGGATTCCTCTCACAGTCCAAAGATGTATTGGTTGGTAGATTAATAAACTGTCCTGTGGTTAGGCTAGGGTTAAATCAGGGAATTACTGGGTGGTGCGTCTCAAAGGGCCTACTCTATGCTGTATCTCAATAAATAAATGAATATTCTTCACTGGCAACAGCACAGCCATCTAATATTACAAGTGTAGAATACTGCTTAAAGTCAGCCAGCATTGCATTACAAAAAAGATGTATTGTTGCCGGTAGAAGTGTTGATTGTATTTTCAAGAGTTTTGTGGATGACTCAACAACAGTTTGTAATGATGATAAGATTGCATCATGTTTTTTATACAATGCAATCAGATTCCTCATGGAAGAAGTGGGATGAAGCGAAGGTACCCTGCATCTTAAGAAGGGGAGGAGAATCTCACAATCGTACACAAAAGGCAGGCAAAGATGAGAGTAGTGCAAGCAAATACTAGATGTACATCTGAAAGAAACCTATAGATGGAGCGCAGTAAGATTAATGATCAGACACAAATTGTTACTGTCAATGAGTTAACCATGAAATGTCATTGCCTAGCAACTGTGCCAGTTGCTTCATCTACCGCTCAGTTTATCTCATCCTCTCATCAGTGTGACACTGCCACACAGGGGATAGGATAGTGAAAAAGGTATTTGGTATGATCGTCTTCACAGACTGAGGCACTGAGTATAAGAGGTGAGGTGTTATGCTGCAGCTGTAGAAAATATTGGTTCAGCCATACTTGACAGGTCTGGTCACCATTCTATAGGAAGGATGTTTGAAGTACAAAGTAAATTTTATTATCAAAGTACATATATGTCACCATATACAATCCTGAGATTCATTTTCTTGTAGGAATACTCAGCAAATTGAAAGAAGCATAACAGAATTGATGGATGTCTACCCAACTAGGGCATTCAGCCAGAGTATCAAAGACAACAAATTAGAAATACAAAAAGATTAATTCATAAATAAGAAATAAATATCAAGACCGTGAAATGAGATGATGTAATAACATTGGAAAGTTTTCAGAAGAAGATCACCAGGATCTGAGAATGACATATCTGCACTTTTGTCTGCCTTATGTGTGATCTTGAGGAAATAGTTTCAATAATGTTTAATTTGGTGTTACTTCAAAAGGCAAAGTGAACTTCAGAAATAGTTCAGGGTATCAGAGAGAGAAAGAAAATGGTATTTTGGGCACAGAAAATGCAATCTTAAAACATATAGGTTCACAGATTTTAACACCAGTACATTTTATTCAATTGCAAAAAATAGCTCCACCTTAACAATTGTTTACCGATAGGTATGTGGATACTTTCATTTTCTGAATATTCATAGCTCGTGCATTACAAAGTTGAGAAAACTATTCCAGTAAAATAAAGTCCCATATGCATATCATAAATAGCTTTTACTATTGCCAGTTTTAAAACTGCCTAAAAATATTTTTTTATGTGTTGGACCATATCCAGCTACCAGAAATAAACCTTACCTTTATATGATTGTTGTACACTCCTTAAAAGCTGTATCACTGGCATAGAAACGTACTTTGGGAGGATCTGCAGAATTCCTGTTGTTTGGGAGTTCATGATGACTATTGAGTCGGGATCAGAATCAGCTTTAATATCACTGGCATATGTCATGAAATTTGTTTCCTAGCAGCAGTAGTGAGGTAGTATTCATGGGTTCAATGTCCATTCAGAAATTGGATGGCAGAGGGGAAGGGGAAGAAGCTGTTTGTGAATCAGTCGATGTGTGTGCCTTCAGGCTGCTGTACCTCCTCCCTGATGGAAATAATGAGAATAGGACATGTCCTGAGTGATGGGGGTCCTTAATGATGGATGTTGCCTTTTTCAGGCATCGCTCCATGCAGATGTCCTGGATGTTGGGAAGGCTAGTGCCAATGATGGAGCTGATTGAGTTCACAACTTTCTGTAGCTTTTTTCGACCTTGTGCACTGCACTCCCCCTCCCCCACCCCAATACCAGACGTTAATGCAGTCAATTAGAATGCTCTCCACGGTTCATCTGTAGAAATTTACAAGTGTCTTTGGTGACATACCAATTTCCCTCAAACTCCAAATGAAAATATAGCTGCTGAAATATCGGCAAAGAGCACGTCAAAAGATTGCCTGAGTGTGGCGCATGTGTGTGCATAGCCCATGAATCCAGGAATGGAAATTCTATCCACTAAAGGCTAGATTAATTTGACATAAATGGATTTAAAGTGTCTTCAGGATAGTTGGCAAATCGCAGCATGCATTTGCTATTACCTTACACAGCAGGAGCGTTTGCTGCTGAAAGCCTTATTCATCTGACAAGATTTTATGAATGACCAAAATCAGCAAGGAGTCAAGGTTAGGGCAAAGCTGTGTTTTAAATTGTAAACCCCTTATCATGAAGCATACAGTACAGAACAAGATGTTAAGATGGTTTAAATATTGGCAACATGGCACTTGCCTTTTTCTGCATTCTAGTTATACTGTAGCTGCATTTTGATTCCCTAAGGCTGTCTGTTCAGCTGAAAGTTACCATTCTGAATTACTATAAATGGACTGGGAACAGTCAACAAATTACAGAGTAGAGTTGCCATTATCTGCTCTGAAAGGAGCGCATCTGTCATTGTTATCCTTCACGTCTGAGATCCCTGCTGCTTCAAGAACTCCTGATAAAGAGCTCAGAATCATGTGTGAATCATTACCTTCTCAAGATCTTTTACCATCAGCCTGATCAAACAGATTACAGTTTCACAAAATCAACATCTAAAACAATTCAGCATTCCCTCACTTGTGCTCTGAATTGTCAACACTGAGCCTGTGCCAGAGTGAGGCTTGGACACATAGATCTCTCCTATGATATATTCATTCACAGTATGTGGACTTCACTGACAGGCCAGAAAGAATTATGACTTGGGTTATGATACGATGAGGAGGTCATTTATAAAAAAAAATCGGGCATCGTTCCAAACAACTCTAAGAAATTGCAGTATATTTAATATTCCAACATTCAAGATAGTTTAATATGATTTCCAGTACACAAGTGTAAAGGAGATGAAATAATAGTTACTCTGATGTACAATGAAAAACGCAATAAGATAAAGAACACAATAATAAAAAAACACAATAAATATGGATACATGATAGCATTTATTTATTTATTAATTCATTCATTTATTCATCCGCTCATCCATTTATTGATTGATCGATCAATTGATTGATTGAGATACAGTGCAGAATAGGCCCTTCCGGTCCTTCGAGCTACACTGCCCAGCAATCCCCCGATTTAATCCTAGCATAAACATGGGACAATTATATATATATATGTCACTGACAGGAAATGATAAAGTAGTGGTGGTTGTGGGTGTGGTGGGGTGGGTTAGTGGGTGGAGGTGGAAGTGTTGATCAGCCTTACTACCTGGGAAAAGCTTGTGGACTGCTTGGAGGAGCCTCAAGCTCTTCCACCTCTCTGTGGGCCATGCCGTCATTATTGGTGATTGAGCCCCACTACCACCCTATCATCGGTGAATGTGATTACTCGGGTGTTTGGCCTTGCAGTCACGTGTGAGTGGAGTGTACAGCAACAGACTCGGCACACAACCTTGGGGATGGGCATAGACACATAGAAAACCTACAACACAATACAGGCCCTTCAGCCCACAATGCTGTGCCAAAAATGTACTAACTTTAGAAATTACCTAGGGTTACCCATAGCCCTCTAGTTTTCTAAGCTCCATGTACCTATCCAGCAGTCTCTTAAAAGGCCCTATCATATCCACCTCCACCACTGTTGCTGGCAGCCCAT
Source organism: Mobula birostris (assembly GCF_030028105.1). NCBI lineage: Eukaryota > Metazoa > Chordata > Chondrichthyes > Myliobatiformes > Myliobatidae > Mobula > Mobula birostris. The sequence continues at coordinate 35,460,228 of NC_092392.1, read as the reverse complement.
TTCACATACTCACCACTCTCTGTGTAAAAAACTTATCCCTGACATCTCCTCTACACCTGCTTCCAAGCAACTTAAAACTGTGCCCTCTCGTGTTAGCCACTTCAGCCAGGGGAAAAAGCCTCTGACTATCCACACGATCAATGCCTCTCATCATCTTATACACCTCTATCAGGTCACCTCTCATACTCTGTCATTGCAAGGAGAAAAGGCCAAGTTCACTCAACCTATTCTCATAATGCAGGCTCCCCAATCCAGGCAACATCCTTGTAAATCTCCTCTGCACCTTTTCTATAGTTTCCACATCCTTCCGGTAGTGAGGTGACCAGAACTGAGCACAGTATTCCAAGTGGGGTCTGACCAGGATCTTATATAGCTATGACATTATCTCTTGGCTCTTAAACTCAATCCCATGGTTGATGAAGGCCTATGCACTATATGCCTTTTTTACCACAGAGTTAACCTGCGCAGTAGCTTTAAGTGTCCAATGGACACGGATCCCAAGATCCCTCTGATCCTCCACAATGCCAACAGTCTTACCATTAATACTATATTTTGCCATTATCTTTGACCAACCAAAATAAACCACCTCACACTTACCTGGGTTGAACTTCATTTGCCAATTCTCGCACCAGTTTTTCATCCTGTCGATCTCCCGCTGTAACCTCTGACAGCCCTCCACACTATCCACAACATCCCTAACATTTGTGTCATCAGCAAATTTACTAACTCATCCGTCCACTTCCTCACCCAGCTAATTTATAAATATCACGAGGAGAAGGAGTCACAGAACAGATCCCTGAGGCACACCACTGGTCACCGACCTCCATGCAGAATATGACCATCTACAACCACTCTTTGCCTTCTGTGAGCAAGCTAGCTCTGGATCCACAAAACAATGTCCCCTTGGATCCCATGCCTCCTCACTTTCTCAATAAGCCTTGTATGGGGTACCCTATCAAATGCCTTGTTGAAATCTATATACATGACATCTACTCCTTTACCTTCATCACTGTGTTTAGTCAAACCTCAAAAAATTCAGTCGGGCTCATAAGGCACGACCCTTCTTTGACAAAGCCATGCTGACTATTCCCAATCATATTATGCCTCTCCAAATGTTCATAAATCCTGCCTCACAGGATCTTTTCCATCAATTTACCAACCACTGAACTAAGACTCGCCGGCCTATAATTTCCTAGGCTATCTCTACTCCCTTTCTTGAATAAGGGAACAACATCTGCAACCCCCCAATCTTCCGGAACCTGTCCCATCCCCATTGATGATGCAAAGATCATCGCCAGATACTCAGCAATCTCCTCCCTTGCCTCCCACGGTAGCCTGGGGTACATCTTGTCCGGTCCCAGAGACTTATCCAACTTGATACTTTCCAAAAGCTCCAGCATATCCGCTTTCTTCATGTCTATATGTTCAAGCTTTTCAATCCTCTGTAAGTCATCCCTACAATCGCCAAGAACCTTTACTGTAGTGAATACTGAAGTAAAGTATTAATTAAGTCTCTCTGCTATCTCCTCCAGTTGCATACACGCTTTTCCACTGTCACACTTGATTGGTCCTATTCTCTCACATCTTATCCTCTTGCTCTTCACATACTTGCAGGATGCCTTGAGGTTTTCCCTAATCCTGCTCATCAAGGCCTTCTCATGGCCCCTTCTGGCTCTCCTTATTTCATTCTTAAGCTCCTTCCTGCTAGCCTTATAATCTTCTAGATCTCTATCATTACCTAGTTTTTTGAATCTTTCGTAAGCTTTTCTTTTCTTCTTGTTGAGGATGAAAGGAGCAGTCGTACATCCTGACTATCTGAGGTCTGTTGGTTAGGTTTCAAAACTTAATCCAGGAGTTATCTTCAATTTCACCAAATGACAAATTTTAAGTGGTTCTGGATATCCTATGACAATTGCTATATTTTGTATAAATAAGACTCCAGTAAGTATATTTAAAAATCCATTTATACAGTATATAATCCCTTCATAACAAATGACTGTAAGCAAATCAACCTACCTGTTAGTCACATGACAAGGTAGTGAATTAGCAGACAATCGGCCTGTTTTGTAATAGAAGCATGTAAATGGTTGAAGCCACCTTGTTAATTGTCACGGAAGTGCTGGCAATGATTGAACCCAGGCATGGAGGAATGGCAGACACCCATGTTGATAAAGAAGCAAGACTTTATACACAGGAATTCCAAGAGAACATTGGTGGTTCAAGCAAATAACACTACAAGAGAAATCAGTGTCCACACAAAGGACCCTGCTATGAGCACTGATCAGGAGACTGCTTTAAGTAATCACAGAATGTGGCAAACCCATGCCAGTCACAATTAACTTGACAAGATTAAATGGAAAGCACAATGCCTTAAGGACTCTGGATAAGACAACAATTAGCAAATACAGTACAGGCGCTAGAGAAATTTAGAAGCCCAACACTCTGTAGCTCGCAGGTCTCCTGACAGCTAAGAGTATCCTATACTCAGTATAATATTGTGATAAGTAATGGCATTGTCCATGAGTACCCCATTAACTTTTCACTACTTTTGCATAATATTTCCTTCTCTCTTAATTCTCAAAGAATCGACAGATTTGAGCAGTTATATTTCATACTTCTGATTAATCCTTCACAAGATATCTACCTCATGATAACGACAATACCTTTCATCCATTTCTAATTATTCCTGGGTTGAAGGGCTATAGGAGTCAACCATATTGAGGGGTGATGAGTTACCAATTGAATCAGAAGGATTTTTACAGCACTGATTGATTCACAGTCAACATTACTGATACCAGCTCATTTGGTTTAAACCAGAATTTATTTAATTACTTGGACTTAAGATAATTCACACAAAATGCTGGAGGAACTCAGCAGGTCAGGCAACATCTATGGAAATGAATAGATAGTTGGCATTTTGGGCTGAGACCCTTCTTCAAGATTGAGAAGGAAGAGGGAGGGGACCCAAGAGAAGCAATAGGCAGGTGGAAACAGTTGAAAGGTCAGAGTGGGAAACGGAGGAGGAGGCATAACCTTTATTACCTAAAGGAGAAATTGATATTCATGCCATCAGGTTGGAGGCTACTCAGATGGAATATAAGGTGTTGTCCCTCAACCCCGAGGGTGGCCTCATCTTGGCACAAGCGGAGGCCATGGACTGACGCGTACGAACAGAAATGTGAATCGGAGTGAAAATATTTGGCCATCAGGAAGACCTAATTGTGGTGGTTGGTGCAGAGGTGCTGAGGATTTAAGTTCTTCAGGAGCAACTCTGAAAGAAAAGAAAAGCTTATATCATGGTGTAAAACAAACAATCAGATAATTTCCAACACCTGGTTTAAACAACATCCAAGAAGGAAATGGACATGGAGAAGCCCCGATGGGAACAACAAAAATCAAATTGACTACATAACAATCAATAACAGATTCAAAAACTCGATAACTCAATCTAAAAGCTACCCTGGAGCAGACTGTGGAAGCCACCACATACCAGTTATTTGCAAAATGAAAATAAAGATGAGAAAATTAAAGAAACCAAACAGATCAGAACCACTGGATTACCAACAACTACAAAACAACCCTCATCTGAAAACAGAATACACAATCAAGGTGAAAAACCATTTTCAATTGCTGCAGGATGAAGGAGGCAGATCTTCCTGGGACATACTGAAGGAATCCGTGGTTTTAGCTGCAAAAGAAACCATCCCACGAAAAGAACGGAAAAGTAAGAAGAAATGGATAACTGAAGATATAATACAATTGATGCAACAAAAACAGACCATCAAACTAAGAGAAAGCGAAGAATACAAACAACTTGATAAGACAATAAAAAGAAAATGCAGAGAAGCTGAAGACAGATGGCTAAATGAGAAATGCTCAGAGATAGAAATGCTACAAACCCATAACCCTGGAACAAAGTTAATGCACAATAAGATTAAAGAACTAACGGGGAAATTACCTTGCTCAGCAAGTGGATACATCAAAGCAAAAGATGGCAGCTTAATTAAGAACAAAGAAGAAATCCTAAACAGATGGACAGAATATATAAAACAACTTTTTGAGGACCAAAGAGGAGAAAAACCAAACATAAAGAAGAATCTTGAAGGATCTAGCATTCTACAATCAGAAATTTGAGCAGCCGTAAATAAAACAAAACATAACAAAGCGACTGGTCCAGACAACATCACTGTTGAAATGATACTGTCCTTAGAAGATTTTGTAATAAAGAAAATACAGTAACAGAAATAACAAATGAACTCTATGATCATAGGGAGATACCTGATTATTTAAGTAAATAGGATGCAGAAGTTGGCTGAGAAGTGGCAGATGGAGTTCAACCCGGAGAAGTGTGAGGTGGTACGCTTTGGAAGGACAAATTCCAAGGCAGAGTACAGAGTAAATGGTAGGATACTTGGTAGTGTGGAGGAGCAGAGGGATCTGGGGGTACGTGTCCACAGATCCCTGAAAATTGCCTCACAGGTAGATAGGGTAGTTAAGAAAGCTTATGGGGTGTTAACTTTCATAAGTCGAGGGATAGAGTTTAAGAGTTGCGATGTAATGATGCAGCTCTGTAAAACTCTGGTTAGGCCACACTTGGAGTACTGTGTCCAGTTCTGATCGCCTCACTATAGGAAGGATGTAGAAGCATTGGAAAGGGTACAGAGGAGATTTACCAGGATGCTGCCTGGTTTAGAGAGTATGCATTATGATCAGAGATTAAGGGAGCTAGGGCTTTACTCTTTGGAGAGAAGGAGGATAACAGGAGACTTGATAGAGGTGTAAAAGATAATAAGAGGAATAGATAGAGTGGATAGCCAGCGCCTCTTCCCCAGGGCACCACTGCTCAATACAAGAGGACATGGCTTTAAGGTAAGGGGCGGGAAGTTCAAGGGGGATATTAGAGGAAGGTTTTTTACTCAGAGAGTAGTTGGTGCGTGGAATGCTCTGCCTGGGTCAGTGGTGGAGGCAGATATACTAGTGAAGTTTAAGAGACTACTAGACAGGTATATGGAGGAATTTAAGTTGGGGGGGGGTTATATAGGAGGTTTGTCGGCACAACATTGTGGGCTGAAGGGCCTGTACTGTGCTGTACTATTCTATGTTCTATGTTCTATGCTTAAATCAGTGTTCATCACACTTCCAAAGAAAGCGGGAGCAACAGAATGAGAGTTACATCGTACAATAAGCCTGATGAGCCACGTGGCAAAAATTATTCTCAGAGTAATCATCATGAGAGCAAAATGCTGTATAAAACCAGAAATTAGTAAAGAACAATGCGACTTTGTGGAAAACACTGGAACCAGAAATGCAATTTTCATGCTATGGATGATCTGTGAACGAGCCATCCAGGTACAAAAAGACATTTACCTATGTTTCATTGACTATACAAAAGCTTTTGACACTGTCAGACAGCAAGATCTTCTGGAAATGCTTCAAGATGTTAACAATAAGAGAAAGACTACTCAGATTCCTAGGACACATCATGCGGAAAGATGAACTAGGAAAACTCATACTCTCTGGAACGATTGAGGGGAGCAAACCTAGAGGAAGACCTTCGCTTATGTACATCAAAAGCATAGCCAGGTGGTTTCACATCGAGGAAATGGAAGTCATCCAAAAAACGAAGGATAGATCTATATGGAAAACCATGGTCACTAAAGTCTGCATCGGATATGGTACCTACACAGACAGACAGATTTAAGTTTTGCCTAGCCACACAGTCATGGTTATATAGAGAGCAGTGCAGTGGGCTAAGCACACACCAGTGAGGTGCACTAATATTGACTGTCAATGAGAAGGAGATGTTATCACCAATCCGCACAGATTGTGTTCTTCCAGTTAGGAAGTCTAGGATCCAATTGCAGGAGAAGGTACAGAGGCCCAGGTTCTACTTCCAGGGCATCTAGGGGCGACTCGTGCTGCTCTCAATGGATACAATTAAATATTCTTGTTTCAGCCATGATTGTTCTTGACAACTTTTTCAACAAAGTGGTTTGCCATTGATTTCTTCTGGGCAATGTCTTATAGGACGAGTGACCCCAGCCATTATCTTTAGAGATTGTCTGCCTGGTGTCAGTGGTCACATAACCAGAACTTATATACACCAGCTACTCATATGACCATCCACCACTTGCTCCCATGGCTTCACATGACCATGATCGGGAGTTAAACAGATGCTACAGCTTGCTCAAGGGTGAGCTGCAGGCTAGCAGATGGAAAGAGTGCCTTCCACCTCTTTGGTAGAGACGCATCTTCACCCCACCACCCAAAAAATAGATAACTTCCTCTAAAGTACAGGTGAAAAATGTGGTGTATATTTATTTTGTGGACTTTCACCAGAAATTTGACCAGGCTTTCAACAACCAGCTTCAAAACTTAGAATAAAAATGAAGGAAATAAAGTAAAGTTATAAGTTGAAAGGTGTTTTCACAAAGTGGTATGATAACCGGTGACAATCAAATCTAGTTTTGATTAAATGTACAAATGCTTCAAGTTACCCTGCAGGATTTCTATTAGAACATTGGACTTCCTTGCATCCTTGGACACAGAGGACCTGTTTCTCCTATGCTGTCCCAGCTGATCTTATTGGTGAATGACAGTGGCAACATAACGTGGAGGAAAATATTCTCTCCTTTTGGGCCTATCAAATGAAAATGCATTTGATCAATGAAAGTACATTTTTAATTACTGCAAATTTTTGTACAACTTGCTCTGTATATGCATAATTTTAATAAGTTTGAAGCAATAAAGGACAGAAATATGATGCAAAAAATCATTTTCATAGAACTATAGGCCATCACCTTACAGAAGGCTACACATCCCATAGTGCATTTGGGTAATATACACTCTGTGGCTACATCATTAGGAACCTCATGTATCTAATAACGTAGCCACTGAGTGTATGTTCATGCTCTTCCACTGCTGTAGCCCATCCACTTCAAGGTTTGACATACTGTACATTCAGAAATGCTCTTCTGCACACCACCGTTGTAACATGTAGTTATTTGAGTTACTGTCACCTTCCTGTCAGCTTGAACCAGTCTGGCCATTCACCTCTCTCATTATCAAAGTATTTTCACCCATGGGACTGTTGTTCACTGGATTTTTTTTTTTTCGTTTTTCTCTGTAAACTCTTGAATCTGTTGTGCATGAAAATCCCAGGAGATCGAGTGGTTCAGTGATACTCAAACCACCCTCTCTAGCTTGAACAATCATTCCACAGTCAAAGTCACCTAGGCCACATTGCTTCCTGATTCTGAGGTTGTTGGTCTGAAGAACGGCTGAACTTCTTGACCATGTCTGCATGTTTTTAGGATTAAGTTGCTGCCACGTGATTGGGTGTTTAGATATTTGCATTAATGAGCTGGTGTATAGGTGTACTTAATAAAGTGGCCACCAAATGCATATTTCTCAGTTGTCATTTCACAGCATGGTTGGTTTAACTGTTCAACTATTTATCCAGATTCCACTTAAGTGTGGTGAGGGTTTCTACCTCTTCCAGCCTTTCTGGCAACAAGTCCACAGGTTGTGGGTACATTTCAATGATGGGGCAAGTAAAGTTGGGTGAAGTTATCCCCTTTGGTTCAAGAGCCTGCTGGTCGAGGGATAATTACTGATCCCGAACCTGGTGGTGTAAGTTCTGAGGCTCTTGTATCTCCTTTCTAACTGCAGCAGTGATAGGCAGCAAGCTCTCAGTGGTAGAAATCTCTGATGATGGATGCTGCTTTCCTACAACAATGCTTCGTGTAGATATGCTCAATGATGGGAACAGCTTTATCCATGAGGGATACATCCACTACTTTTTGTAAGGTTATCTGTTCAAGGACATTGGTGTTTCCATGCCAGGTTGTGATACAGTCAGTCAATATGCTCTCCACTACACATCTATAGAAGTTTGTCAATTTGTTAGATGTTGTGCCGAATCTTTGCAAACTTCTACAGATAATGCCATGCTCTCTTTGCAACTGAACTTATAGTACTTGCTGGGATTCCTGAAAAGAACTTATCAGGAAGAATTCATTCTTTTTTTCTGCTGTTTGTCCTGCAGTTATTTTGGTAACTACAACATCAATTTTGAAACAAGGATAATGTTTGTAGATTTTCTAAATAGGCCGTAGAAAGCTTTTTTGTGTCTTTACTAACCTTCCACACAGGCTTTCTGATATAAATTCTAGAGTTATGCCACTTTTTAATTGAGACCATGCCACCTGGTGCAACCTGGCATCAATCACAAGAACAATCTGTGAAGTGTTTACCCATGCAGTTCCAAGGAGAGTTTGCATGTTTTGTTTGTGACTTCTTTTTTTGGCAGCCCTACGATGTTGCCTTTACAAATCTAAAATTCTTCACCATACGCACGCCTGCAAGCAGATGTCCTCTCTATCAGCACAAAGACATTACCTCCTGTAGGCTACAAGACATTTGATCTGTATTTCTGTAATTACTTACAGATTAATCCATTCCAACAAGAGTCTATATAATTAGTATTTTGCTTATTGATCTACAACATGAAATGACTCTTGATTCTTTTTACTCAAGTCCTTGTTCTGTCAATTCACAGGCTCATATTAACACTTTGAGGAAGAAGTAATCCCCAGAAATGACCCTATTGAAGCAAGTTACCCATGAAAATTCAGAATGCCAATAAGGGTGCAACTGCTGCAGATTCTGTTTGTTTAACACTCTGTCAGTAAACTATGCATCTTTGGGGCAGCTGGTCTTGCCTCCAATGTGTACATGATGGCAATTAATTCTTGGCAATCGTGACAAAAGAGAAAACTGTGAAAAAAAAATTTCACAGTTATTCGAGTGTCTTCCCCTTTCTTTTCAGTCCTGAAGGAGGCTGTCAGCCCAAAACGGCAACCTGACCTGCTGAGATTTTCTGACCATTTTGTGTGTGTAACTCTGAAGCAAGATTTATTATTTCATGTATATAGTGCAGAACAGGCCCTTCTGGCCCTTCAAACCGCGCCGCTTAGCAACCCCTGAATTAACCCTAGCCTAATCACAGGACAATTTACAATGACCAATTAACCGACCAACCAATACACCTTAGGACTGTGGGAGGAAATCCCACAAAGTCACGGGGTGAACATACAAACTTCTCACAGGCAGCAGTGGGAACTGAACCTGTGTCACTGGTACTGTAAGTCGTTGTGCTACCATGCCACCATACAAAGAATAGCAATCTCCATTCTCAGCGTCTGAACAAGAGTCCAAGAATAGTATATTCTTGTCATTTCACACCAATTTAATTGGCCTAATAAACAAAGTTAAGTATTCTCTGGGCATTTGTGATTTATGACTACTTATTTTGAGTTAATCGGAAAATATGATTAACTGGGGTAATTAGCATTAGACAATTCATCATGTGATAAAATGACCAATCAGACTGTAAGAATTTTATTTTGCTAATGTCAAGGAGACATGCCTTGGCACAAGTTGTCAGACTCCTGTACTATCCAAAGTTACTCCATGGATCAAATGCACAATGATGTTAAGGTTGTTAGGCCTCTGAGTAACAAGTTGTATTGCAGGCGGTACCAGTCAGAAACTTCTTTCAAACTTTGTTTAGTTTACATCATACATCATCACCATTTCAAAATTGCTCTGAGGGTTGAGTTCTGAAGAAGGGTCTTGGACTGAAAATTTAACTCTCAGCTGGGGTCCAAGGACCCCTTGCTTAATGGTATTGGTCCATGACAAAAACAAAATGGTTGGGAACTCCTGGATTTGCACAAAGCTATGTGGCTGGACTAAGTGGTTGATTCATCAGGACACCAGTTAAGTTTTCAGCCATAATTTGACAGATATCAATTATTGTCTCCCAGGTTAACTGGTACATGCTATGAATCCTGATTGTTGTGTGTATCCGTCTGCCAAAAGCAGGATTTTCCAGTGACTAAACATTCTAATTCCAATTCCCATTCCCATGATGATATTTCGGTCCATGGCCTCCATTCGTGCCAAGATGAGGTCACTTTCAGGGTGGAGGAGCAGCACTTTATGGGTAGCCTTTAACCTGATAGCATGAATATCCGTTTCTCCTTCCGGTACAAAAATTTTTTCCCCCTCCTCTCTTCTATTATTCACCACTCTGTCCACTTACCTCTTCTCACCTGCCTATCTCTTCACCCTGGTGACCCTCCCCTTTCCTTTCGCCCATTGTCCTTTCTGCTCTCCTATTAGATTCCTTCCTCTCCAGCTCTTTACCTTTCCTACCCACCTGCTTTACTTATCACCTTCTAGCTAGCCTCCTTCCTCACCCCCCCCCCCCACCTTTTTATTCTGGCATCTTCCCCCTTCCTTTCCAGTCTTGATGAAGGGTTGTGGCCCAAAACATTGACTGCTTATTCGTTTCCACAGATGCTGCCTGACCTGTTAAATGATGCCAGCATTGTGTGTGTATTGCTTTGAGTTTCCACCATCTGCAGAATTCCTCACGTTTAAAGCATCTGAGGATTCTTCTTTTGGGTTCTTTGATCAACTTGACTTATAATCCATTTGGAAATAAAACTGTATTGTGTAAGACACTTCATGGATTGTTAAGGAACTTTTTGGGATCTATCTTGAACTTGCATTTTCATTTCAAAGCATGTCTGGTTCTCCGTATTCTCTCAATATAATTGGGCAGCTGGGAACTGCCTACTTGCATATATCTGACTATGGTAAGATTATCAATTTATTTGACCAACTTTTTAAGGTTGAATGTTAGATAAAATTTACTGTATAAAATAACTAATTCTTTTAGCATTAAATTCATAGAACGGTCTGAATGTTATAAGCATACATGTTTTGTGCATTTTTAATACTCATCTTACTCCCAGATAAGATAGCTCTCTCATCTATCTCCAAATTATTTTAAGTACATGGGTCGGTACAGTAGCGTGGTGGTTAGTACAAAGCTTTACAATACAGGCGATCCAGGTTCAATTCCCGCCACTGCCTGTAAGGAATTTGTATGATCTCCCTGTGACCACTTGGGTTTCCTCCAGATACTCTGCTTTCCTCCCACAGTCCAAAGACATACCAGTTGGTAGGTTAATTGGTAAGTTGTCCTGTGATTAGGCTAGCATTAAATCAGGGGACTGCTGGGTGATACGGTTTGAAGGGCCGGAAGAGCACATTCCACACTGTATCTCAATAAATAAATAAATAAACAAACAAACGGATCACACATTCACTATCAATTTATGTATGCAATATAAAACCCTGAGATACGCCTTTCCCACAGACAGCCACGAAACAAAGAAGAACCATGGAGCCGATTCAAAGAATAAAAACATCAACCTCCGCCGCGCTCCCAACCCCCCATGCGCAAAAAAAAAACAAATCACACAAATGGCATGAGAAAAAGAGCAAAAAACACAGAAGGTAAAAGAGAAAATCAGAAGCACACTCAGTTCAGCTCAACGTTCGTTACATTTTCTAATACCGTACGGAATTGGTTGGAGTAGTTTTCGGTTGAATTTGCTTCTGTTGCCATAGATTGCTATCTTTTATTGATCTATGACAATGTCCAGAATAATGAAGACATTATTTTAACTTATGCACTGTGGGGTTATCAAATGAGAATCTGACGGAAGGAAAGAAAACAACAATGTGCATAAAATATTGAATATGCACTCATTTTAATCTAAAGATATTTTCATCCCAGCATTTATTATTCTGGTACAATTCCAGGTAGGTACAATTTATGAGCTTTGATGTGTCTTCATTTAGGTTTTGGAAGCCTGTTGGTACATGATTTCGCATTTCTCAGGCAACCTGTTGTTTGGCTTACTTTAAAATGAGAATATCCAACACGGTTTAGATTTGATAACTTCTTTCTCTACATTTGAATTATTCAGATGATTACTCAGTCTCATATATTTTGTTTTAAATTCCTCCAGTCATTACCTTCCTTCCTGGCCTCTGAAGTTCTTAGTCAATTGAAATCAATTAAATAATGATCAGTTTAGTTGTTTTGTAGTGTGATATTCTTTCCTTTAAGTTACCTTAAGTCATTGCCACTTTACCACAACGTACCAAGTAAAGTGATCTTGCCACTGACACATTAAATCAAAGCTCTGCCATTCCATGGTGGTCGGTAATTAAACAGTTAACAGCAAAGAAGCTGTGAGAATGTCCTCGTTGTCAATGACAGCAATCCAGAGCACATGAATACTGAAGTGATGATCCACTCTGCCCCCTTCAACACAGATAGGAAGGTCATAGAGTCATAGAATACGACAGCATTCTCCTCGGCGCAACGGAGGATGAGAGGTGGCCTAATAGAGGTGTATAAGATGATGAGAGCCATTGATCGGGTGGATAGTCAGAGGCTTTTTCCCGGGGCTGAAATGGCTATCACAAGACAGCACAGTTTTAAGGTGCTTGGAAGTAGGTACAGAGGAGATATCAGGGGTAAGTTTTGTTACACAGAGGGTGCTGAGTGCATGGAATGGGTTGCCAGCGAAGGTGGTGGAGGCGGATACGATGGGGTCTTTTAAGAGACTCCTGGATGGGTACATGGAGCTTAGAAAAATAGAGGGTTATGGGTAACACTAGGTAATTTCTAAAGTAAGTACATGTTCAGCACAGCTTTGTGGCCCAATATAGTGCTATAGTTTCTCTATATTTCTATGTTTAGCACAGAAGCAGCCCCTTCACCACATCTAGTCTGTGCTGTACCATTATTCTGACTAGTCCCATCGACCTGCACCTGGAACCTACACCCTTTCAATCCATGTACCTCTCCAAATTTCTCTTAAATGTTGAAATCCTCCATTTCCACTGGCAGCTTGTTCCACACTCTCACCATCCTCTGAGAGAAGAAGATCCCCCTCGTGTTCCCTTTAATCATTCCACCTTTCACACTTGAACATGATCTCCAGTCCTAGTCACACCCAAACTCAGTCGGTGAGTGGGCGAACAACTCCTGTTTCACTGTATACACGAGAAAGTCTGCGGATGCTGGAAATCCAAAGCAACACAGACAAAATGCTGGAGGATCTCAGCAGGTCAGGCAGCATCTCTGGAGGTGAATAAACAGTCGTCGTTCCGGGCCAAGGCCCTTCTTCAGTAATTGCTACTGTATTGTATGTGGAAGAACGCAAGATAAAGATAAACCTGTACTCGTAAGTAGAGTCTAACATAAACTAGGGTATCTTTTGGAAATTAAAACATTAGTTTAACTATATAAGCAACACACAAAATGCTGGAGGAACTCAACTATGGAAAAAAGTGAACAGTCAATGTTTCAGGCCGAGACCTTTCATCAGGACTCATAGTCATACATAGAACCCACAAGCAGACCCTTCATCCCATCTAGTCTGTGCCAAACTATTAATCTGTCTAGTCCCATCGACCTGCATCCAGACCAGAGCCCTCCACACTTGGATTTCCAGCAACTGCAGATTTTCTCATGTTTGAGTTTAGCTATAAAGTTTAAGTATTTCAGTGCATATTTCATCTTCACCATCGCTCAACATTTATCACCATATTTTACTGTGAAGAATGATCATGCAATAATTACTAGATGACCCTTATGTTATCATTTTCTAATATACAGAATAAATGCATAATTATGCAGCCTTCTAAATAAAAGATTTCATGGGAGCTGGTGCCACGGAGCACAGTCTTTGGCACCAGCCTTCTGTTATGCATATTTGCTGCACAAGGGTAATTAGTGCTCAGTGCGTCCCAGGCTACGTACATGTGCTGCTGGCATAAGGCAGAGGACACTACCTCCCTGTAAAGGGAGCAGATAACAACATCTGAATCCTCAGAGGAGACATCAGATCTTTAAGAAAAATTGTGCAGCAGTGGAGAAACTTAACAGATTCATGAAAGTTCTTTCTTGCCAGTCTAATTGCTTCACAGACTTAGTTGCTTTGTTAATACCCCAGTATGGAGGGAAGTTTAGAACATTAAAGCTTGCTGGCAGCATTATTGCCTTATGCTGTGCTTCTAATTTACATAGCTTGGAGGTGGCAAATTAGTCATTACTGTCAGCTGTACCTGCTCTTTGTAATACCAAGATTTAACTACAACATCACATTATTCTTAAAGCCCACCCAAGCCTTTCTCAATGAAATTAATTACCTTACTTTACAGTAGTTAAAGGTGAAATTAAATGAATGTTAGAAAGCCTTAAAGCCAATAATAAGACAAAGTGTCTCCTAATTATACTTATAAATCTGAAAGTGATGTATTGCCCCTTTTCTGAGAGAAATATTCTTGGGAAACTTCCTAATACTCATTATGAATATTGATAGCCATGGGTGTGATCACAGGCTATAAATATAAAATGCAATATATGAGTATCTTGCAGAAAGAATGAATTCTGAAAATCAAAGCTTTGGTGGAAGAATTCTAAATTGATTCATATTCCAAACCAGGTATTGTTGCAAAGCATTTTCTGCTACAAAGTGAAAGAGGAACATCAATTATGCTGAAAAGTACTCAAATAATCATGTTAGCATTTTGAATATCATTTATTTAACAAATCCACAGCAAAAGGTGATTCATTACTGAACAGCAACAACATGAAAATATTGAAGTTAAATAGATTTCTTTCGAATGCAGCAATAAAGACACACAAAAATTAAACATCAAATAAGAAAAATAATAAGCTGACTTCATTTAAATAAAGTAATAAAATCTAAAATTTATTTTCAAGCTAAAATTAATCCTCTTGGAAATAGGATGGTACCTGTTAAGTCATATTAGTCAGTCAATTTGTGACGGACTGGTTACTGGGATGTTATGAAGTTAAAGGCTTTGTATCACCATGAGAAGACCTGGAATGATGACTTTTTGTTTCATGCTTTCAAGATGGAAGAAAATGGTAAATTTTCCGTGGTGACAGTAAAAGTGGGGAATAAAAAGCAGGTTATTAAAACGATGCAAGGCTGCATAACTCTGAGATGCAGAGAGATCTGGATGTCCTGTTGCAAAATTCACCAAAGGCTAGTGTGCAGGTACGGTGAGTAATGAGCAAAGCTAATAGGATTTTAATGATAGTTGCTGGGGGAATTGAATTGAAAAGTAGGGATGTTATGCTCAAGTTACAAAGGGCATTAGTGAGATCAATTCTGGGGTATTATACATAACATTGAACTATTTAAAGAAGGATACTAATGCATCAGAAGTTTAGAGAAGGTTTACTAGATCAATACCCTGAATGGAGAGGTAATGAACAAAGATTGCACAGGCTGGTAGTTCATTGGAACTAAGGAGAGTAAAATGGGACATTTTTCTGGAGGTGTTTTTTTGACTGCGTAGGTACGTAGGAAAGTTTTGTTTGGTGGAAGAAATTAGAATGAGAGATCACTGGTTTACCCTTTTAAGATAGAGGTGAACTGATTTTATTGTTCCCATCAGAGACTCTGGAATTCTTCCACAAATAGTGACAGAAGCAGTGTATGATGAGATTCAAGGCAGAGGTAAATGGATTTTTAATAAGAGGTGAAGGGTTCCATGAGTAGGCGTGAATTCAGGTTTGAAATCCATGTATCAATGAAAATGGCTGAGCTGGTGATGGGGGAAATGATGCACATCACTGGAATGCACTAATGAACAGATCCAGAAGGAAGATCAGGGACTGTAACCCATACAGTAAATCCCTAATTTTCCATTACATTTACTTGTTATTGGCTGGATTGCTTAGCACACAAAAAAATAATACATGTTCCCATTTCTCGGCAATCATACAAACATCTTATAGGAATTAAGTTAAGAAAAAGGCTAAACTACACTTAGCAACCCAACTAGTTTGATAAATGGTTCTTCTTAGATATTCTGGGATTCCCATCTCTTTTTGCAATTTATTTTTTATTGAATTTCATCATCAAATAAACATTTCCATAAAATGTATTTCAGATACTGTACATATGAATTCTATCAATTAAATACAATTGAAAGATCCCCTTTGTCAAGGTCAGATAATACTGTTGCGTGGAACGGGTGAACCCAAACGCAGGACACTGACACGGAGGTAGAGTACTCTGAAGAGTGTTTATTAATGGTTGCAGGGAAGACCGGGGAGTGAGGATTAGGCTGAGGAAAGCAGAGGAGAGAGCGAGGCTTGACCAGGGGACGAACCTGGGTTGCTGCGGTGAGAGCGCGGCGTTTATCCACTGAGACAACGGAGAGTGTAGGCGGGTGGCGGGATGAGGCACAGTAGGGATGCAGACTAGGGTGTGAGCGTGGCTGGAGGAGAAGGGCAGGCAGGAGGATGGACGGGAAGGCAGGCGGCATGCAATGCTCCTGTTAACATGGAAAGACAAAGTTAACACAGGCAAACAACAGCGCGGAAACAAAACTTAGCATACGCAATTCTAAGCGGCCTAGAACGTGAACTGCCACACTGGCTGAAGCAACGATCTGGCGATGAGTGGATGGAAAGCCGGGGGATTTATGCTGCGGGTCAGATGAGATTCAGGTGCGTCGCAATCAGGAGGTCCGGGAGAACAAAAGGAACGCCATGCCCACACACACACAAAGAGAGAGAGAGAGACAGACAGACAGGGGAGCAGGAGAAACACGGGGAAAAGGGAATCAGGAGAACCTAAGGAATAAACAGGAGGGACGGCCGGGAACATGGCAAACACACTCAGTGGCCACTTTATTAGGTACACCTGCTCGTTAATGCAGATATATTTAATCAACCAATTATGCAGCAACAACTCAATGCATAAAAGCATGCAGACATGGTCAAGAGGTTCAGTTGTTGTTCAGGCCAAACATCAAAATAGGGAACACACACAAAATGCCGGAGGAACTCAGCAGGCCAAGTCCAAGACGTCTTGACCTGAAACGTCGATTGTACTCTTTTCCATAGATGCTGTCTGGCCTGTCGAGTTCCTCCAGAACTTTGTGTGTGTTGTTCGGATTTCTAGCATCCAGATTTTCTCTTGTTTGTGATCAAAATGGGGAAGCAATGTGAACTAGATGATTTTTTGACCATGGGGTGATTGTTGGTGCTAGACAGAATGGTTTGAGTATCTCAGAAACTGCTGATCTCCTGGGATTTTCACTCACAACAGTTTCTAGAGTTTATAGAGAATGCAGCAAGAAACAAAAAAACATCCAGTAGTTGGCAGACACAAGGAAATCTGCAGATGCTGGAAATTCAAGCAACACACACAAAAAATGCTGGTGAACACAGCAGGTCAGGCAGCATCTATAGGAAGAGATACAGTCGACGTTTCGGGCTGGGATCCTCGTGCCCTGACAGTAGGTGGCAGTTCAGTTGGTGAAAACACATTGCTAATGAGCAAGGTCAGAGGAGAATAGCCAGACTGGTTCAAGCAGACAGGAAGATGACAGTAACTTAAGTAACCAGGGGTTACAACAGTAGTGTGTAGAAGAGCTTCTCAGAACACACACTCCTATACCTAATAAAGTGGCCATTAAATGTCTATTGTCATAAACTGGCACTTATTTAAGACAGGGGTGTCCAACCTTTTTCACGTCATGGAGCCTTATCATTAACTGAGGGGTCTATGGACCCCAGGTTGGGAACCCCTGATATAAGAGGACACAATGTAACTCTTCAAAACAACTGGACTGAACATATTTTAATTGCTTACAATTGACCAAGAACTTCAGAGACCATGAGGGATTATTTTTGGGAAGTAATGACTGGAACTTAAAAAGAAATCAATGATAATTAAAATTAATATTGGTATTGGTTTATTACTGTCACATGTACTTGGCTGGTGGCATAATGGCGAGACGTCCTGAGTTTGAATCCGGCCGGCTCCCTTGCACGCTCTCCATCTGTGCATGGGTTAAGTGTCAAGCTAACAACTCGACCTCGTAAAAAAAAAACCTGGAGAGGGATGGGCTCCGCCAGGTTTCAGATGCCCAAGAAACGCCATACGATGAGCACACCAAAAAGCTTGTAATGAAGGCGCCCCGACCATTCCACCAGGAGTTAAAGGCGCGCGCGCGCGCGCACACGCACACACCCCTACTAAGTGAAAAACTTGTTTTGCATTCTGTTCATGCAGGTAAAAACATTGCCAGTGTATTAAGATAGAATAAGTTAATACAATACTAGTGTATTAAGGTAGAATAAATTAATACAATAACAATGCAGAATAAAGGGTAAAAGCTACTGAAAAAAATTCGGTGCATGTAAACAATAAAGTGAAAGTACATAACAAGGTAATTTGTGAAGTCAAGAGTGCAGCTTATTGTACAAGAAATCTGTTCAAAACCTCACCTGTTCAAAAGTCTGATAACAGTGGGATAGAAGGTGTCCTTGAGCCTATTGGTAGATACTTTCAAGCTATTTTATCTTCTGCCGGATGGGAGAGGGGAGAAGAGAAAATGTTTGGGGTGGGTGGGATTTTGTTATGCTGCTTAACTGAGGCAGTGAGAAATATAGAGTCAATCGAGAAAATGCTGGTTTTTCGTGATGTGCCTGAGCTTTCTCCCTTCAGACTACAGTTAGCCACTTCCCCCCGCCATCAATCACACAAACACACACTTGAGTTCCTGATCTCTCCCTCTTTGAAATGTCAAATAGCATTTCTACAGACCACATTATTAAAAGGTGAGGTTTTATCACTTATTTTCAGAAATCAGGAAACTTGCAAAAAAGTGGCACATTTTTAACGACTATCAACATGAAAATATGAAAGCATCTGATAAAAACATAAAAATGCTTTGCTTTGGTAACTATCTCTTTCCAGAACCAATAATTTCAAAAATAAGTTGAAAACTATCTGAACTTCAACACATCTTTACACTGTAGGAACATTTAACTTTTCTTCCAGTCTTTATGAAAATAAGATTATTTTAGCTTGAGATCAAAATGCACTGTTGCAGATCATCTGGGTTAGAAAACAAGTGCCTCAGGCAACTTATACTTTGTGCTGCCAGAAGCGAAATGAATTGAGTCACTCATCAGCATTTTCAACTTTCCGAAATAATGAGCAGCTTCAAACCCCGCCAGAATTTTTATAAGATCTTTCTTGTTGAATTCCGTGTTTCCTTTATTTTACAGAGGATATGAAAATAGCTGAAGATCAAATTTGGATCTTGAATTACAGTTAACTATGTCACTTTAGCTAATGCATTCGGGAGTCTGTTCTTATTTTCTATTTTTATTCTTGAGTTTCACTCTTCTCCTGCATGTTTTTTCTGCTGCTGCAGGCTATCTTTTTGTTAGCAAAAACTTAAACAAGTCAGCCGGGGCGGAAGCTACAATGAAGTACTTTAGTGGCACACTTTGGCATCTCTCTGAATAGGAAATTATTTCTGGCATATCTGGTTGTACTAGTGCACAATGAAGATCCTGTACTAATTAAAAAGATAGGAGGCATCTCCAGCCATCATTCAATCCAGATCATCCACCAATAATTCAAGTACTCTCGGCAACAATGTATTATGAAGTAACTTAGCAGTCTTGTCCAATTAGATTATGAGATTATGAGGACGCGCAGTCCTCTTTTATTGTCATTTAGTAATGCATGCATTAAGAAATGATACAATATTCCTCCGGTGTGATATCACAGAAACACAGGATAGAGCAAGACTGAAAAACTAACAAAAACCACATAATTATAACATACAGTTACAACAGTGCAAACAATACCATAACTTGATGAAGATCAGGCCATGGGCACAGTAAAATAAGTTCAAAGTCTCTCGAAAGTCCCGCATCTCACGCTGACGGGAGAAGGAAGAAAACTCTCCCTGCCCTGCCCGACCACAGTCCGACTCTGAGTCGTCCGAAAACTTCGAGCCTCCGACCAGCCCTCCGACACCGAGTACCGAGCACCATCTCTGCCGAATGCTTCTACCCCAGCCCCGGTCGCCAGCAGCAGGCAAAGCCAGGGATTTTGGGGCCTTCCCTCCGGAGATTCTCGATTACACAGTAGCAGCAGCAGCGAACCGGGCATTTCAGAAGTTTCTCCAGATATTCCTCTGTGCTTCTCACGTCTGTCTCCATCAAATCAGAATTGTGCACGGCATCCTACTTACAAATACGATATCATTTCAGCGGAGAGCTGCGCGCGCTCCGTCACTCTGCCATCTTCTCCTCCCACCTAAAATTTTAAAAATACTATATATTTTCCTGGTTAAAGTCAATAACATAATACTTAATTCTTTTAAATTCTGATTTCAAGTCCAAATATTTTAATTCTGATTCCCATTCCCGTTCTGTCATGTTGGTCCATGGCCTCCTCTTGCGCCAGCCTCAAAGTGGAGGAGCAATACCTTATATTCCATCTGGGTAGCCTCCAACTAGATGGCATCAATATTGATTTCTTCTTCTGGTAAAGCCAATTCTTCCCCCCCCCCCCTCACCTCACCTGCCTAAGACTTCCCCCTGGGTCCCCTCCTCCTTCCCTTTCTCCTGTGATCTACTCTCCTTCCCTATCAGATTCATTCTTCTCTAGCCCTTTACGTTTCCCACCCACCTGGCTTCAACTATCACCTTCCAACTAGCTTCCTATCCCACACCTCCATCTTTTTTTTATTCTGACATTTCTCCCCTTCTGTTCCAGTCCTGAAGAAAAGTCTCGGCCCCAAAACATCATTGTTTATCCATTTCCATAGATGCTGCCTGACCTGCTGAGCTCCTCCAGCATTTTGTGTGCAATATTTGTTTCTTTCCTCCTTTACACATTAATCAAGACCACTTTAATTAATCCCATCATTTTGTGGCTTTGTCACAAATTAGCAATAAAATAAAACAGAAAATACTTGTAGGTGAGGCTGAGGGTTTGCTTTGGATTTCTAGCATGGAGTTCCTCAGTGTTGTTATTGCAGCAAGTAATTGCAGCAGTTGAAGTTAGCTTAATAATTTCAAGGTGCCTCTATTTACTTCTAGCTAGCAGCTTAGTGATATTTTAACTTCATGGATGTTTAGCACTGAACAGAGTAGCTGAAAAGACACCAGATGCATCAAATGGATTGAGAACACAGGGGACTGTCTGTACTATCAATGGCAAAGAGAGGACAAGGAAGGGCAGTTCAGCAGACAGAGCACTACTGAAGATGCAGTTCCTTATGGTTGTCATAGCAGAGAAGTTAGAGGGGATAAGCTCCCACTACCTACTAAATCCTCCTTGTCGTGGTTTGGAGGCTTGTGTGCCTCAATGACCTGGAGAGCTGTGTTGGTTGGATTCAGGGCTTTATGCTTTTGCTCTTGGCAGATTCACCCATGCAAAACAGGTCAAAGCGTAGAGGCCAAACCAGGAACGGTCCACTGATCCTCCAGGTTCAGGGGGTTCAGCTCAGGGCTAACAACTCTGACCGGTCAAACAAAACTGCATGAGAACAGCAATGAAGAATCCTTCTACACCTGAGGGCAATGGTATTCCTGAGTCTCCACCTGGGACTTGCATGACTGACAGTAAACCGACAGCAAGCCACTGACATGATGATGGAAGCTGTGAATGCTGCTGGAGATGCAGGACCTTCATTGCTGCCCTAATGCCCGCGATGTAATGGGCAAAAGAAGACATATTAAAGGCTTCCAATGGCATGTGTCTCAAATAGCCTCTGACAACAAAGTGCAGCTCCTGGCCTTCACGTTTGGCTTAGCTACTAAGTCCAGTGGAACTGCTTCTACTGTCAGGAGAAGGGGAAAAGATGAGTGACTGGCACCTTAAAACCAGTCGCTTTGGGCAGATGCAGCTCATCAGCCGTGGTTGGCAGATCGTCTAGGAGGCAGAAGACTCTGATCTCAAACCTTCACTGACTTGCAGCTATACCCATTTATGGGGTAACCCTGAGAAAATACCTGGAGCTAAAGTCCCTAAGGTGGTCCTATGTTGAGTTCAATGCTGACTGGCATCTGCTGTGATACCGATGGTGCCAAACTGCATCAGTCTCTGCCATTCCTTTGGATTCATCACTGCATAGAGATGGAGTCTGCCTGCTGCATGGGCAAGAGATTGTTCTCAGTATCATATTGTCCTGGCTTGCATACCAGTTTGTGTATCACGCAGGCAGCTAGGACACAATATCCATGGTTGACCCTATCCAGCAGAGTGCCTCACATATTTAAAATGAATGGGTAATTCCTTTTGGAGCCCAGTGTCCAGGAACAATGTCCATCACTGAGTTACTTGCAAATACCTGAATTTTATTTATTTAGAGATGCAGCACAGTAACAAGCCCATCCGGAGCTCAAGACTGTCTGGCCCACAAGCTCACACCACCCAGTTACACCATGTTACCAATTAACTTACTAATCTGTAAGTCTTGGAATGTGGGAGAAAATTGAAGCACTGGGAAGAAACTCACACAGTCTTGGGGAGAACATATAAACTCCTTACAGACAGCGGTGGAAATGTTGTGAAAAAGTGGTTTCACCCTTTTTTACAAAGAACTCCTATGACAATACAGCACTGTTCGTGCCAGTGAAGAAGACCTTAGGGTGCAACCTACTATACTTCAGATAGGACTGTAACAAGTAAAGTCACATCAGCCACAGAAACTTTCTTTTCCAAAACAAAGCAGCTGAGATTACTTCAAATTAAAAAAAAACTGAGTTTGAGTCCAATTCAGATTCACTTTACATCAGATTGTACAAAGAAATGTCTCATTTCCGTTAGCAGCCAACACATGCTGAGGATGTGCTGGGGGACCTGCAAGTGTAGCCATACAGTGGTGCCAATATAGCAAGTTCACCATGTTCAGCTGAACAACACAAGCAAGAACAGTAACACACACACACACACACACACACACACACACACAGACCTCCAACTCCAGGATGATCCACCTCCAGGCCTCTAACCACCAGTCCCCCGACTCTCCGACTCACAGACCTCTGACCTCTGGGCATGCTGACTGAAGGGATTTGAACTTCAGGTCTCAATTCCTGAACTCGGCAACTTCATCCTTCAACCTTGTTACATATCCACAGATTTGTTTCCCTGGGAGTCCATAGTTTTGTTTCCTGTGGGTGTCACGTGTCCGCAGATTCGTTTTACTGAAGGGTCCACAGTTCCGTTTCTGTGAGCGCTACCTTATGACATATGCCAGCAGTATAAAAGAAATGTGGACAGTGCTGAGAAGGAGTCGAAGGGGTTGAAGGAAAGAGAGAGAGTGAAGACTGCACTTCGAACTATCCAGGAACAGCTCACGATTGAGAAGGGTAAAGTCTACTGCTTACCCAAACCCAAAGGATTGGGTTAATCAGCGGCACACTGTGCATTGTGGAGACGTGAATGATCCATGGGTGTGGATTTCGAGACATTCACTTTGTGAAATCGCTCTTCGTGAACTTCGGAACAGTATCCCTCGGCTGGGAGCTTCGGTAACCGTTTCTTCGTTCGCTAGCCGTGGAATCTTTGGAATTCGCCATGATCGCCTCGTCGCTGCATCGTGAATCCACAAGTCTGTCCTCTCACCTATTTTGTGAATTACTGGGACTCTCTGAACTGCCACTTTACGACTGTGCTTGAGTAAGATTTGTTAAGAATGGGTTCCAAGTTTGACTGTTTGGGAGCTATAGACGTGTGACACTGTTAACTTCTGTTTAAGAAAGTAGTTTATTTAATTTTCTATATTTTTGAGTAGATGTAAACAAATATAGTGGTTTTATTATTAAAACCCGACTGTATTAATCATCTCTTGCTGCTGGTACGTTGCAAAATCGTAACAACCTCCAGACTTCTGTCTCCAGGACTTGCCAACCTGAGTGGGACCCGCTGACCTGGGGAGGTCACCATCCCTCGCCCACAGGGCCCTCTGTCATTGACATTGTTCTCCGTCATTGAACATAGGGATCATTGGTCTTTGGCCTCAGCACTGACCAACCAACATCGGTCCATAGAGATCGCTAGCCTTTGACCCCAGAAAACTCTGACCACCAGTTCCTGCCCCTGACTTCTACATCATCCCCATCCCTCTTTCTAAACCCTAGCCTCTCCCCTGACTCCTAACACAGCGGCATTCAAGACCAGTGATCTAGAACTATACAACTTCCAGGTTTGACCTTCAGAAGGCCATTTTATGAGTGAAAGAACAATTCCAATTGAAGTTAGAGATGGAATCGGATGCGCATCAGCCCTGGCCTGTTTAGCAGGCCATTGCTTCACACAAAGCAAAATCTAACATCATGAATGGCTGTGATGCTTTACTCACAAATGAGCTCAGTGCCTTTTATGCACTCTTTGAAAGGGAGAATAAAACTACACCTGTGTAAACCCTTGCAGCATCTGGTGACCCTTGATCTCTGACTTGGAGGTCAATGTCAGAAAATCTTTCAAGAGGGTGAACCTTTGTAAGAGGTCAGGTCCTGATGGTGTACGTGGTAGGGTACTGAAAACCTGTGCCACCCAGCTGGTGGGAGTGTTCAAAGGCACCTTCAGTCTCTCATTGCTGCAGTCAGAGGTTCTCACCTGCTTCAGAAGGGCAACAATCATACCTTGTCCAAGAAGAGCAGGGTGCGCTGCCTCAATGACTAGCACCCAGCTGCACTCACATCTACCGTGATGAAGTGCTTTGAGAGATTGATCATGGCCTGAATCAGCTCCTGTCTATGCAAGGACCTGAAACCACTGTAATTTGCCTATCACCGTAATAGGTCTACAGTGGATGCAATCTCACTGACTCTCCACTCGACTTGATATGTCACCAAGGACTCTCACAATTTTCTATAAACCTACGTTTGGCTGGTGTTTATTGATACAGCTCAGCATTCATCACAATCATACCCTCAGTTCAAATCAATGAACTCTAAAACATGGGCCTCTGTACCACGCTCTGCAACTCGATCCTTGACTTCCTCATTGGGAGATCACAGTCAGTGCAGATCGGAAATAACACCTCCTCCTCGCTAACAATCAACAGTGGCTCACCTCAATGAAACGTGCTTAGCCCACTGCTCTACTCTCTCTACACCCTCTACCCTGCGGCTAGACACAGCTCAAACACCATCTATGAATTTGCTCATGAAACAGCTATTGTTGGCAGAATTTCAGGAGGCGTACAGGAGTGAGATAGGTCAGCTGGCAGAGTGGTGTCACAACAACAACTTTGCACGCAACATTAATAAGACGGGGGCATTTGTTGTAGACTGCAGGAAGGGGAAGTCGAGGGAATACACACCTGTCCTCAGTGAGGAATCAGCAGTGGAAGGGGTGAGCAGTTTCAAGCTTCTGGGTGTCAACATCTCTGAGGATCTATTTTGGGTTAAACATATTGATGCAATTAAAAAGAAGGCACAACAGAGGCTGTATTTCATTCAGAGTTTGAGGAAATTTGGTATTTCACCAAAGACTCCCACAATTTTCTGCAGATGTACCTTGGAGAGCATTCTAAGTGGTTACATCGCTGTATGGTATTGAGGGGCCACAGCACAGGATCAGAAAAAGTTGCAGAAAGTTGTAAGCTCAGCCAGCTCCATCATGGGTACTAGCTTCCTCAGCATCCAGGTCACCTTCAAAATGAAACCCTAGAAAGGTGACACCCATCATTAAGCACCCATATCACCAAGACAAGCCCTCTTCTCATAGCTACCATCAAGGAGGAGCTACAAGTGCCTGAACTCAATGTTTCAGAAACAGCTTCATCTCCTCCTCCATCAAATTTCTGAATGGTCAGTGAACAACGAACATCCCCTCACTATTTAATTTAATTTTTATATATACTTATTATTGTAATTGATAGTTCTAAAAACATATTATTATGTATTGCAATATACTGCTGCCGCAAAACAACAAATTTTATGACACATGCCAGTGATGTTAAATCTGACTCTGATCCACTGTCCCAAAATCATCCCTACAAACCTAAGTAACAACTATACCTGAGCCACAATCTTGACGGACATCGCAGCTGGCGCCATCTTGGCTGGAAGCCAGATTGCTGTTAGATAAGAATATAAGGAGATATGGAACAAAGATGGATAAAGATGATTTGTGATGCCAGTGAGTTCTGCTCTAATTTAGCATTAAAATAAATGTGGTGAGTTGAATGGCTTCTTTATCCTCCAGCACCACTTCTTGCAAATTAATATTTCTCCTAGTGACATGCATGTAGAAAATTAATCATGCATTCAATGCCTATTTAATTTTTATTTGTTGAAAACCAGGGCATTCTATTATAGTTGAAGGCACAATAAATATAAACTATTTTTAACATTCAAGGAACATTGGCAGAACTATTTTGAAGCTGATTTATAAAATCTTTGTTATGAAATGTTGTAAAACATTGAGATACCTCAGCTACAACATAACTCTGAAACCACCTGTGGTTCATCATTCAGACTTCTGTCTCACACCTTCGATTTTCTATGTCAGTGGTCCCCAACCTCCGGGCCGCGGACCGATACCAGGCCGCGATGCATTCAGGGGTGCAGCGGTAGCCGGAACGTACCCAGCACATCTTTAAGAAAAAAGTCAAAATAAACAAGCTAATTAATTAGATGTCGCCCGGCACGTAAATGTCGGCCCAGATCAGAGGCGATTGCCGAGAAAACGCCTCTGATCTGGGCCAGCATTTACGTGCTGGGTGGCACCTAATTAGTTAGCTTGTTTATTTTGGATTTTTTCTTAAAGATGTGCTGGGTGCATCCTGGCTACTGCTGCCCCACTGCATGCATCACGGCCCAGAGGTTGGGGACCACTGTTCTACGTGACCAGTACGGATTCCAAGACAAATTCTTAATGTAATGCAATAACGTGAAAGCAGAGTCCAGAATTGCTGATACCTGCAGAAAAGGGGATCATAAAGGCCATCAAATCAATTCCATCCCTTTGCAAGTGCAAACCAACTTGATCACCACTCTTTCCTCCTGGTCTTTTCTACCAGTCTTATGTATTCTGACATTAGAATACATTCAGGTTATGGAGCATCTGTGGAAAAAAGAAAGAGATTGAGCATTTCAGACAATACTTTATTTTATTTAGTGATACAGTGTGGAGTAGGCCCTTCTGCCCCTTCAAACCATGCTGCCCCAGCAAACCCCAACAAACCCGATTAATGTTAACCTAATCATGGGACAATTTTCATTGACCAATTAACCTACAAACGGGTATGTATTTGGACTTTGAGAGGAAACAGGACGAGAAAATCCATGCACTCCACTGGGAGGGCATTCAGAGATTGCTTACAGAACGGTATCGGAATTGAACTCCAAACTCGGGAACTCCCAAACTGTAGTACCATTGTGCTAATGGCTATACTACCGTACCACCAAATATTTCATTAGAATTGGGAAGGACCTGGAGATACATTAAGTTCCGAGTAGGAGCAGGCAGGGGAAATGGACAGGGGGATGAAGGAATGAATGGGAAACTCCATGACAGGTGGATGATAGAATGAACGATAAAGGTGAGATGATGATGTTAATAGGCAGGGATCATGAAGTGGGCTGTGAAGAGGGTCATTGGCCAAAGAAATATTATGGACACAGCTGTTGTCTGAAAAAAGCACAACCACTTATTACGATTTGAAATTGTTGAACTCAGCCTTGTATCTCAAAGGCATTAAAGTCTTCCTCAAAAGATATGCCACTGTAGCCAAGTTCCTGGTGAGCCGCATTACAGGAGATTTTACAGGAAGTCAAAGACAGAAAGTCAGAGTGAGGTGTAAAATTAACTGCCAGTTCTGGGACATACTTGAACACTGCCTGGAGATGCACCATTAAATAAGCAGCCAACTGGCATTTACTCCTGTTTTCTAAATTTGTCATCCTCCAAGAGGACTGCAAACTTGTCATGGTTTGGAGGCCTGCATGCCACAATGACCCAGAGAGCTATGTTGGCTAGACTCAGGGCTTTATGCTTTGGCTCTTGGTAGGGTCACCCATGCCAAACAGGTCAAAGGGTAGAGGACAGACTAAGAGTGGTCCACCACTCAGCTCAGGCCTAACAACCCTGACTGGTAAAATAAAATTGTGATGGAACGGCAATGAAGAATCCTTCTACTTCTGAGTGTGATAGTATTCCTGAGTCTGAACCCTGAACTTGCATGACTGAGGGCAGTGGAAACCATGAGGAAGCCACTGACATGATGAAGGAAGCCCAGAGCACTGCCAGAGATGGAGAACCTGCATGGCTGTCCAAAACACCAGTTGCATAACGGGAAGTAAGTAAGTAAGTCTAAATTTATCATGCAAAGAATTGAACCAAAAGCAAGAGTGGACACTAACCAACTTCAGTCCACTTGCCATTCAATTAACAGTGAATGTAACTTCACTTCATGATCCTACCTACACATGGTAGCTTTCACCCCCTTGCATATCAAATATCCATCTGTCTCTGTCTTAAAAAATAGTCGAAGACTGATTTTACTCCCCCTTGAGGAAATAAGTTCCAAAATCTCTCAAACAAAAATTGCCTCATTGTCGTTACAAGAGAGTGCCTCTTATTTTTACATGGTGGATCCTAGTAATTGATTTTCTACAAGCAAAATTATTCCCTCCGCATCCTCACTGTCAAGACTACTCAAAATATTTTATGTTACAAGCAAATCTCATCTCAATATTTTAAACTACAGTGGATATAAACTTCCCTCAAAGGTTCATTTATTGTCAAAGTAAGCGTGTACAAGGTAACCAACCCAGTCAATGCACTAGTCCAGTAAATCTTTTCTGACCTGCTTCAAAAGCAGTTCAGTTTATTTTAGGAACACTTGTTCTCCTTCAACCATCAGGCTGCTGAACCAATGCAGATAACATCACTCTCCACAACACTGAACTGATCATTGCAGTTGTTCTGAAGAACTCTGCAACTCATGATCTCAGTACAATTTTTTTTCTCTATCAATCTATTTATTTATTTTTCAATATGCACTCTTTGTCTTCTGTTACACATTCGTTGCTTCTCAGTCTTTGTGTGTACTTTTGTTTTTCATTAATTCAAAGTTCAAAGTAAAATTTATTATCAAAATGCATATACGTACCCAGGACATCTTCAAAGAGTGGTGTCTCAGAAAGACAGCCTCCATTATTAAGGACCTCCAGCACCCAGGACATGCCCCTTTCTCACTGTTACCATTAGGTAGGAGGTATAGAAGCCTGAAGGTACACACTCAGCGATTCAGGAACAGCTTCTTCCCCTCTGGCATCCAATTCCTAAATGGACATTGAGCCCTTGAACACTACCTCACTTTTATATTATATACTATATCTGTTTTTTGCACAATTTTTAATCTATTCAATACACATATACTGTAATTGATTTACTTATTTATTTAATATTACTTTTTTTCTTCTGTGTTATGTATTGCATTGTACTGCTGCTGCTAGGTTAACAAATTTCATGACGCATGCCAGTGATAATAAACCTGATTCTGATGTCACCATATACAACCCTGAGATTCATTTTCCTGTGGGCTTACTCAGCAAATCTATAAAATAGTAACTATAACAAGATCAATGAAAGATCAACCAGAGTGCAGAAGACAACAAACTGTGCAAATATAAACAAATAGCAATAAATAATGAGGTAGAGAGTCCTGAAAGTGATATTGTCAACTGGGGGACATTTCAAACGATGGCGCAAGTGAGTGTAGTTATCCTCTTTTATTCAAGAGCCTGATGGTTGAGGGGTAGTAACTGTTCTTGAATCTGGTGGTATGAGTCTTGAGGCTCTTGTATTTTTTACCTGATGGTAGCAATGAGAAGAGAGCATGATATGGGTGGAGGGGATCTCTGATGATGAATGCTGCTTTCCTACAACAATGTTTTATGTAGGTATGCTCAATGGTTAGGAGGGCTTTACCTGTGATGTACTTGGCCGAATAAACTACCTTTTGTAGGGGTTTCTGTATTTCTTTGTTCTACTGTGAATACCTGCAAGAAAATGAATCTCAGGGTTGTATATGGTGGCATGTACATACTTTGATAATAAATTTGCTTTGATTTTTGAACCTTGAAGTGCATCAACTCTTTCTTTAAAAATGAAGAGACCAATACTGCAGGTAAAGATCAACATTGCCCTATATAATTAAAATATAACCAGTCCATTTTTATATTAGTTCCCCTCACAGTAGCCAATAATATTCTTCTGTTTTTCCTTATTATTGGTTATATCTACATATGAGGCCTTTGCAAGTCTTGCATCAAGACATCAAGAAAATTGGAGCAGAGATGAAAGTATTTAGTTGGAAACATGTCACCAACACAATTAATGGTGGTCACTGAGAATTGACAAGTCGATCAGTGTACTATATAAACAGGTTGAGCAGAGGTGATGGCAAACAGGTAATTATAATCTATGTTGGATTTCTCTTGTGCTCCACATATGGACAGTGCATAAAGCAATTACTTCGAGTCTTTAGTCATCAACTCTATAGTTTCATTTAGATATTCAGTCAAGTATGATCTAATCAGTCATTCTATTAAAAATTTCCTTAAATGTTATATACCCGATCTTAATCAGTATGGTCAGTTGCCATTTCCAGTCCCTGAACGTAATTTCCTTTCCATCACACTGGGATATTGTTGTATGTTTAATCTTATTTAAATAATTCTAGCAACTTACTTCTTAATTGTGAAGCTGCAGTCTCCTCGCACACGGGAGATACAGGAACCAGAAGAGCATTGCATTGCAAAATGCCTCAGTTTGTGCTGAGCTATCCAAAGCAGTGAGGGACAGATTACCAATTGAAAGATTAATGTACCTTGCACATAGGTTTCCTTTAAGGTTGACAGATTCATGCCCTTAGATCTAAAATCTATTAATTAGTTTGAAGGTACCAAATTAATACCTGTAGTTGCCACACACAAGTATCAGGATTACAATTTTACATCCAGAATTTTAAATGTATAATATATACATTCAGTGGCCACTGCTGTAGCTCATGTACTTCAAGGTTTGGAGTGCTGTGTGTTCACAGATGTTCTTTTGCATACCACTGTTGTAATGTGTGGTTATTTGAGTTACTGTTGCCTTCCTGTCAGCTTGAACCAGTCTGGCCATTCTCCTCAGCCCTCTCTCATTAACAAGGTGTTGTCGCCCGCAGAACTGATGCTCACTGGATGCGCTTTTGTTTTACACACCATTCTCTGTAAGCTCGAGAGATTGTTGTGCACAGAAATCCCAGATCAGTAGTTTCTGAGATACTCAAACCACCTCATTGGACACTGCATGGTCAAAGTCGCATCATTCACGTTGCTGCCCATCAGTGCTGTCCTTCAGTGTTCGACCAGTGGAATGACAGGCTGGATTGCCAGGGCCATCAATATGCATGTCGCTCAAGGACTATACATGTGTTTTCTTGTGTAACAATGTGTTTGTGTTTTTTCTATCTCTCTCGCTACTTTGAATGTATGTTTTGCATCTAGACCACAGAGGAACACTGTCTTATTCAACCATATCCATGCATGGTCTGAATGATAATTAAACCTGATCTGATTCTCCCATTCTACAACTGAACCTCTTGATCGTGTCTGCATATTTTTATGCATTGAGTTGCTGCCACATGATTGGGTGATTAGATATTTGCATTAACAAGCAGGTGTACAGATGTATCTGAAAAGGTGGCCACTGAGTTTATTTAGATTGCTTAAGATGCCTACGTACCAAAACAATTTATAATTAAACCAGTATTATTACTGGACAGTGTTGTAAAACATTAAACTTTTAACCTATCTGTACAGAATAAGATGTTTTCAATATTGCTAATGACTGTATTTATTGTGTTACTTTCAATTGTTCTGTTTTATTTCATAACCATTTTGTTATAAATAATTTGAGGCCAACAGACCTGCTGGATTCAGAATGGACCAAATCAAGAGGCTCCAGAATAAGCCGCCGGACATTAGCTGAACATAGGTCAGTTTTTGACAGACTTCATTCATGCTTGTGTGTGTGTGGGGGAGTGGAACTGTAGAATGGAATTCAGTAGGTATGCATGCGAGCTGGCTTTACATATGGGATCTTTCTGCGTCAGGCAGGAACCAAAATATGGTATTTCCTGTACAAACTTCCTTTTTGAGATCTGTAGGGGGAATTACAATACATAAGTTCTGGGCAATGCCTAGACAACTGGATCTTCACAGCACAGCTCCAGACACAAGTCCATTAAATTAAGTACTGTATCTTGTGCCTTAACATCATAATCATCATTATGTGCCATGTTGCACGGCGTAGGCAATCATGGTGACTAAGGTTGTTCTTGGCAAATTTTTCTACAAAGTGGTTTGCATTGCCTTCTTCCGGGCAGCGTCTTTACAAGATGGGTGACCCCTGAGATTATCAATACTCCTCAGAGATTGTCTGCCTGGTGTCAGTGGTTACATAACTAGGATGTGCTATGCTCCAGTTACTCATATGACCACCCACCAGCTGCTCCCATGACTTCACATGACCCTGATCGGGTGGGGGGGGGTGGAGGGGGGCTAAGCAGGTGCTACACCTTGCCCAAGGGCAACCTGCAGGCCAGCAGAGGGAAGAAGCACCTTACACCTTCTTTGGTAGCAATGTATCTCCACCCTGCCAATCATATTCTTATAATTAATGCATAATTATAAAGTGGTTTCAGCATCAAAGAAGGTCAATCAGTCCAATATAATCATGTTGGCTCTTCATCTGAACATTCGTCAACAACACTTTCTTCAAGTTCGTTATCTCTATTATATAATTATCCAATTTGCTTTTGAAGACTGCAATGTTATCTACTACCACTCTGTTCCCTTATCCCAGAACCATTCTTGCAGTTCTGAATTATCTGTAATACCATCATACCTTTCCTATAATATGGTGAGTGTAATTAAACAGAATACTTCAGTTAAGGGGTGGCGGGGTGAAGTCTCTACCAAAGTAGGTATAAGACTCTCCTTCCCTCCGCTAGCCTGCAGATCACCCTTGGGCAAGGTGTAGTCCCAATTATCAGGGTCACGTGAAGCCATGGGAGCAGGTGATGGTTGTTTGTATGAGCAGCCGGTACATATCACAAGTCCTAGTTATGCAACTACTGACGCCAGGCAGACAATCTCTGAAGAGTATTGATAATGACTGTGGTCACCAGTCTTGGAAAGACACTGCCCAGAAGAAGGCAATGGCAAACCACTTCTGCAGAAAAATTTGCCAAGAAGAATCATGTACAAGAAGAATCATCTACATGATACAGCACAGTACATAATAATGATGACTTCATTTGAGGCTGGGCCAGTACTTTATAAGAGGTAACGATGAGAGGATGGCCACCCTGCCATTATCATCTATAGCTCTTGTTCTGATGCTGATTCAGATTAAGCATTTGGAACATCTGTAGAATAATATTGTGAAGGACAAATTCTATTGAATGGCAAATTTTACATGGAGAAGCAAAGACAACAGAGGAGATTTCTTTTCACTTGTTTTAGACACAATTTTTCATGTTGCTATCTGGGTTTTCATTATGTAAACTTTATTATTTGTGCTCAGATTCCTATGTTATGGTTCAGCTATCCAGCCCTGCATCACAAACACTCTGTGCATTATAGCTTCAGGGAATATCAAAAACTCTTTTAATGATCAAATGATTGTGATTTTAAACCAAATTTTCTGTTATTTGGTTCTTACCAGAAGGCTGATTTTAAGTAGTTAGATTTGTTTAACATCTTTAGCTCTAAAAATGTACTGCTTACAAAGCAAAATGCAAGACTTTTCTAGTACATCATGATAATTCTACAATTTATTTAATAATTTCATAGTATTATGGTAATGTAATAACTACGGTCAAAGTCTATTTTCTTTTCAATCTGTCACATTAAGGTTTGCACTTTCAGTGAAGATGAAGTGACTCTTCATGTGTACAAAGCAGAATGCATTTATGCATTTAAAAACTTATTTATGTGCATATTTATGCATTAAAATGTTGTACAAGCCATGATGGAATATTTTTGAAAACATTTATTTTTTTGTGAAACTCTTTGGATTATTCTGAGCTATTAATAATTCTACCCACCTTCTTTTTGATGGAAGGATAGGAAAATAACATTATGATCTATTGGTCTCAATGTTGGATTAAGCTCTTTCCTACCATATAGTATAAGTTAATTATGGCACACTTTATGCACAGTTACTATTGTTATCTGAAGATTTCAACTGCTACAGGTATTGTTGATAGATGCTCAGATCTCTTAATCTGACAAAATTATTGAGTTATTATATATATTATAGTGTCTGTGTTTTCTGTAAATTGATAATGGCATTTTGGCAGTTGTGGAGAAGGAGACCAATAATGAATCCTCCTTAACAGTCTACAGCTATTCATGAATCCTTGTTAATTTTTTCAGTCAACAATGAATCTTGGTTAAAAGTCTGCAGATAATAATAAATCCTAGTTAAATGCTTTGTGGTTGATAATGAATCATTTTTGAAAGGCAAGGACAGTGTCCAATCTTCCTGTGTTTACTTTATTTCTGGATTCTCCTGTAAAATGAAAATGGTAGCCATTTCACCAATAGATATTAAACATAAGATGAACTTTTTAAAATTTATTATTTATTTCCTTCTCGTCTGTCTTTAAAAATCTTGAACAATAAGTAGCTAACTGTTGGATAGTTGCTAAGTAACTATCCTAGAGGGAACGTTGTTCATGTGAAGCCTTATAACAACATGTCTTGAAAACGTAGAACCGTAGAGTCATAGAAATGAACAGCACAGAAACAGGCCCTTCTAGTCCATGCCAAACCATTTAAACTACTTGTTCCCATCGACCAGCACCTAGACCATAGTCCTCCATATCCCTACCATCCATGTACCGATCCATGAAGTATGGACGAAGTTGTGGAAGTTGTGGTGCAAACTGGTGCACATGGCTGTGACAGGGAAGATCAAGCCTCTTCCTCTATGCCTTTCTTCAAAAATTATTCCAAAAATCAACAAGGTTTTGATCATACAACATATGCACAACTTCACTCCATAATATTTCAGGTTGATCATCTGACACCAGCCACTGAAAGGCTGATAAACTTAGCATCCTATGCATACCCCTGGTGCTATGGAATCAGACAAGAACCATTTCTTGTTCATGTCAGAGACTTGCTGCGTGCCAACACTACTGAAATATTCAACTAAATAAGATGGAAATGAGATTAAAACTCCTACAGTTCAGAAAGGGTTTTGCTCTGGCATACAGGTAACATGTAATTAATTGGATTAAAGGCCTAAACTTTTCAGGTGTTATCCAGGGTTGACTTCTTCAAAGAAAGTTCTTGAAAGGAGCAACAACGTTAGGCCCTACACTTAGGTTTCTCTGCATAATCAACTCCCGAAGTCTACATACAATTATTTTTCTACTAGTCCGCTTCTATACATTTAAGTCTAACAATTTACTATAGAAGATTACTTCTCCACATTTGCTCTTTCAAGACTCCGTATAACTTTGACTACGTCTATTGGACAATTCTCCGGAGGCTTTCTGCTAAAAAGACATCCTTCCCTACTTCTCAAATCTCTCTCCAGAATGATGGCCTTTCAATCCTTGAAACAATCTGGAGAATCACCTCTCCAGATCTTGACGATGCTTTAAGACTCCTCATAAAATGTGCAGAACCATACTTCAGTGGAGATCCGACCAGTATTTGTTATGGTATCTTTTCTGGTATCATACACTGTCCTCAAATACCAACCTCAGAATTATAAACACACAGTCCCATTTCAGAGTTCAGTTTGTTTTCCATGAACCAATTCAAACAGCATTAGTTATGACATAATTCTGTGATCACCATGATTAAAAGATAGTATTTATTTTTAGATTTGGCTTACTGGAAACATCAAAATTTGGGAAGCATACAAGAAGATAACTTATCTAATACCATTATATATGATTTCTATGTGATTTTAAAATTTGCAAAGAAATGATTTGCTGTCCTGCTTTAATATCTTCTGTCTAGACTCTAGAGCAGGGGTTCCAAAAATTTTTTATGCCATGGATCAGTAGATTTGGGTTAGTAAATTTGCTAATGACACAAAGGTTGAGGGTGTTGTGGATTGTGTGCAGGGCTGTCAGAGGTTACAGCAGGACATTGATAGGATGCAAAACTGAGATGAGAAGTGGCAGATGGAGTTCAACCCAGATAAGTGTGAGGTGGTTTTTTTTAGTAGGTTAAATATGATGGCAGAATATAGTATTAATTTTAAGACTCTTGGCAGTGTGGAGGATGAGAGGGATCTTGGGGTCCAAGTCCATAGGACACTCAAAGCTGCTGAGCAGGTTGACTCTGTGGTTAAGAAGGCATACGGTGCATTGGCCTTCATCAATCTTGGGATTGAGTTTAAGAGCCGAGAGGTAATGTTGTAGCTATATAGGACCCTGGTCAGACCCCACTTGGAGTACTGTGCTCAGTTCTGGTTGCCTCACTACAGAAAGGACGTGGAAACCATAGAGAGTGTGCAGAGGAGATTTACATGGATGTTGCCTGGATTGGGGAGCATGCCTTATGTGAACTCAGCCTTCTCTCCTTGGAGCGACGGAGGATGACAGGTGACCTGATAGAGGCTTTTTTTCAGGGCTGAAATGGCTAGCACGAGACGACATAGTTTTAAGATGCTTGGAAGTAGGTACAGATGAGATGTCAGAGGTCAGATTTTTACGCAGAGAGTGATGAGTGCGTGGAATGGGCTGCCGGCGGAGATGGAAATGCCAGGGTCTTTTAAGAGACTCCTGGATAGGTACATGGAGCTTAGAAAAATAGAGGGCTATGGGTAACCCTAGGTAGTTCTAAGGTAAGGACATGTTCAGCACAACTTTGTGGGCCGAAGGGCCTGTATTTTGCTATAGGTTTTCTATGTTTCTATTTTTCTAGTACCATTAAGCAAGGGGTACATTGACCACAATTTGGGCAATTCTGCTCTAAAGGGATAATTTCAATGAATTTCTGTCTAACAGTTTGTTCATTGATTATGTATCAGGTCGTGTGACATAGGCGGTCATGGTCATTCCACCAGCAGCTCAGCAACCATCTTCCACCAGCTCCCATGGTTTCACGTGACCCTGATCAGGGGGCTAAGCAGGTGCTACACCTTGCCCAATCATGACTTGCAGACTAGTGAAAGGAAGGTGCGCCTTGGTCCTCCTTTGGTAGAGACGCATCGTCACTCCATCACCCTGTCAGCAATGGATTCAACTTTACTGTAACTAAATGCAGTTCTATGACTAATGCCAAAGACAATTGGCCCAACCAGGCTGGCTGTTAGCCCTCAGTTTCTTTCACAGCTTTAGAA
Source organism: Mobula birostris (assembly GCF_030028105.1). Taxonomy (NCBI): domain Eukaryota; kingdom Metazoa; phylum Chordata; class Chondrichthyes; order Myliobatiformes; family Myliobatidae; genus Mobula; species Mobula birostris. The sequence continues at coordinate 35,423,107 of NC_092392.1, read as the reverse complement.
CTCTCAGATACCTGAGTATCTGTGGCCAGGTAAGGTCACACATGTGCAGGTATCTTGTCAGGTCCCAAAATATCTAGCTGTCTACACCATCACTGGAGTCACCACTGAGCCCAGCAAGAGTGCAGTGACTAGCTGAGCAAGGGGTCCAGATGCACTCATATGTGGCTTTCAGCTTTATGCCAGGAATGGGTGGAGGGAGAACTCATCCATTTTAGATAAACTTCATAACGAAAGGGAAATCTACAGAGACCTCAATCTAGAACCATGGTTCCTCCAATATTCAGTAGTTTCGATCTGCAGTATATAGACCAGGAGTTCCCAATCTAGTGTCCCCATTCCCCTTGCTTAATAGTATTGGTCCATGGCATAAAAAAGTTGGGAATCCCTACACTATTCTAAGTTCTACCCCAGGAAGTGATTACCAAACACACAAAGATAATGTTCAAGGATGTACTCAAACCTCCTCAGGAAAAAAAAAGCTTCTTCACTGATTCTTGGGAATTCCTAGCCCTTGATTTCTAAGTGTAAGGATTGAGCATAAAGAATCTTGATCCAAGTGTCAGGATCACACAGAAGCTCTAGTAAATGATGGGAGAAACACAACGTTTCATAGAAGTCTCACATGTCAATTCTGCCAGGCATCTCTATTGCATTTGTGGAAGTTTTTATGGGTTCTGGATTGATTCAGCTGACACCTCTAAATCAATATAGAAGCAGTCATCTTCCATTCTAAGGCACTGCCTAAAATGTAGAAGGCAATTTAACTTATATTATCTATATTAATCATGAATTGAATCAATTTTTTTAAATTTTTAAAAATAGTTTGATATTTTTCACCTCATTTTAATTTCCAGAATACATTCAGGAAACATTTCACTTTCAGCTAAACAGTTTACATTGGATAGAGATTTCTGGTTCTTTTAAAGTTACTGTTCTATAGCAAACATGGTTAGATAAAACTCAAAAATGAAAAAAGGACTTTTTTAAACTTGAGATGCCTATCATTTATCAAGGGTTGAACTTTAATTAAATCTTACATGAAAGTTTCATTAATTTTTAATTGTGAGTTATTCACTCGGTCATTAAGGAATCAGCAAGGTGTTTAATTTTTTTTCTTGTAACAGTCCTCCTCAGGTCAATAGGTCAATGATTTGAAATTGCATTGTGTCTTCAGACATCTGTATAAATTTTGGAACATCATATTATCTCCATTCTTCTGTCTGTAAGTATGTTAAAATCCTTGCTTCAACATGTACTGATGAATTAATATTCCTGTGAATCAAGGAGTTAATTTTAACTTTCAGTAACTCCCAGGAGAAAACCAGGGAACCCAATCAATTGCCCTCTAGTGCAACAGGAAGAGCTCATTAGCAATTTTAATCACTAGGCTGTATTAACCAATTTACTTCCTATCCAATATATTGGCAAGCTGTTGTGGCTGCTAAGGAGCAAAGAGAACTCCTGGACCTACAAAGCAAAATGGGAAAGGGAAGAACTCATTTAATTTCCAATCCTTGAATCTAATCACCTGATGACTATCCCCAATTCCACTCTTAATGAGCTTGGAGATCGAGTACTTCTTTTTCTGATTCTTTAATGGTGGTTGGTAGTCCAACTTAAAGGTGCACTAGTACCATCAACTGGACAAGAATGTAGTATACAGAATAGTGGTAGTGGTGGTGGGGGGAACTCTTACTACTTCTCTTTCAAATGAAGCTAAGTTACCACAAAGAGCTGAAAAGATTGTAAGTAATGAAAGATGAAACTGTGAATTAAAGTCACTCCCATAACTTAACAGTTTTTAAATGAAAACTATCACCCCCACATATTACAATGAACTCTGCATTTGATTTCTTTCAAACTTAAATGCTTTGCACTTTAATACTATATGTTCTACTGATTTATAATGATGAAAAAGCCTACACAACCCAGAATGACGTTTTCCAATAACATATAAGGAATAAGTAAGCATAGTATTCCAAATTCTAAGTTATGTCAAAATAATTCTTTCCCTTCTTGTTTTACCTCCTTCTCCCATAAACCCAACAGTTTTATGTATTCTATAAAACTGGCTCCCTTATGCCCATTATCCCACAAGTCTTGTCATAACCCCATAATTCTTAACCCTACCAGTCCCTGTGCTTCTGGTAAGTGGAAGGTCTATATCTGCTGTTGAATCTTTAGCAGCTTTCTTAGCTAAACCATCAACCCACTCATTCCCCTCAACACCTCTATGTACTGAAGACAGAGTACCAGATGAGACCCTATCTTTATTGTTAAGGAAAGATCTTGAGGTATGAGTTTGATTGAGAAATCAATCAAATCAAATCCCCGAGAAACCTAAACTGAAAATGAGGTTTGATCAATTATAATTACATTGAATTATGAGGTCAAGTCCCTTTTGAAGGCTAGAGCTATGGCTTTTAGGTCCGGGGATACCAGTCGCTACACGGAATCCAGGCGCGAACTCCGGAAAGCCATTAAGGGCACCAAGAGGCAATATTGAGCCAAGTTGAAAGCCCAGGCTAACCAGAGGGATGGCGGTAGACTATGGCAGGGTTTAAATGAGATCGCTGGGCACAAAGAAAAGGCTGGGAATATCAATAACTGTGGCGCTTCTCTTCCTGATGAACTTAATGCATTCTATGCAAGATTCGAACAGAAGAGGAGCATCCCACTCCCTCCAGATGAACCGGTCCTGGTGGCATCGAGGTACATTGTCTCTGAGGAGGACGTTAGAAGGGTCTTCCTGAAGATAAATCTAAGGAAGGTGATGGGCCCAGATGGCGTCCCGGGATGGGTTCTCCGGGCCTGTGCAAGCGAGCTAGCTGGAGTGTTTACTGACATCTTCAACTGCTCCTTGCTTCAGACTAAAATCCCCTCGTGTTTTAAGAAGGCAACGATAATCCCGGTGCCGAAGAAGAGCAAGGTGGCATGCCTGAATGACTATCGACCTGTGGCTCTGACATCAATTGCTATGAAGTGCTTCGAGCGATTGGTTATGGCACACATCAACCACAGCTTACTGGTCAATCTCGACGCTTTGCAATTCACCTACTGGAGCAACAGATCAACGGCAGATGCCATCTCTCTGGCCCTATATTCCTCCTTAGAATATCTGGAGAATAAAGACGCATATGTAAGGCTCCTTTTCATTGACTACAGCTCTGCCTTTAATACCATCGTTCCAAATAAACTGATTCCTAAGCTCCAGTACCTGGGCCTTAGCACTCAGATCTGCAGCTGGATCTTCAACTTCCTCACAGACAGGACCCAGGCTGTAAAAATAGGGGACAAGCTCTCCTCTACAATCACTCTGAGCACCAGTGCCCCACGAGGCTGTGTACTTGGCCCCCTGCTGTACTCATTGCGCACCCATGATTGTGTAGCCAAGTTTCCATCAAACTCAATATATGTTTGCTAATTGCAGCACAATTGTAGGCCGTATCTTGGGTAATGATGAGTTTGAGTACAGAGAGGAAATTAAGAACCTGGTGGCATGGTGCAAAGACAATAACCTATCCCTCAACACCAGCAAGATGAAGGAATTGGTTGTTGGCTTCAGAAGGAGTAGCGGACCGCACGATGTTGTACAAGTGGAACAGGTCAAAAACTTTAAGTTTCTCGGGGTCAATATCATGAATGACCTGACTTGGTCCAACCAAGCAAAGTCTACTGCCAAGAAGGCCCACCAGTGCCTTTACTGCCTGAGAAAGCTAAAGAAATTTGGCCTGTCCCCTAAAACCCTCACTAATTTTTATAGATGCACCGTAGAAAGCATTCTTCTAGGGTGCATCACAACCTGGTATGGAAGTTGTCCTGTCCAAGACCGAAAGAAGCTGCAGAAGATCGTGAACACAGCCCAGCACATCACACAAACAAATCTTTCGTCGTTGGACTCACTTTACACCACATGCCGTCGGAGGAGTGCTGCCAGGATAATCAAGGACACGATCCACCCAGACAACTTTTTGTCCCTCTTCCCTCTGGGAGAAGGCTCAGGAGCTTGAAGACTCGTACGGCCAGATTTGGGAACAGCTTCTTTCCAACTGTGATAAGACAGCTGAACGGATCCTGACCCGGATCTGGGCCATACCCTCCAAATATCTGGACCTGCCTCTTGTTTTTTTTTGCACTACCTTACTTTCCCTTTTCTATTTTCTATTTATGATTTATAATTTAAAATTTTAATATTTGCTATCAATTTGTACTCCAGGGAGCACGAAGTGCAGAGTCAAATATTGCTGTGATAATTTTACGCTCTAGTATCAACTGTTTGGTGACAATAAAGTAAAGTAAAGATCTCATGGACACCAAGCTTAATTACACACTCAGTGGCCTCCGGTACACCTGCTTGTTAATGCAGATTATATCAACCAATCATGTGGCAGCAACTCAATACATAAAAGTATGTAGATATGGTTACATGTTTTAGTTGTTCAAACCAAACATCAGAATGGAGTAGAAAAGTGATGTAAGTAACTCTGACCATTGAACAATTGTTAGTACTAGACAGGGTGGTTTGAGTATCTCATAAACTGCTGATCTCTTAGAATATTCACACACAACAGTCTCTAGAGTTTACAGAGAACTGTGTGGGCAGATTCTTTACAAGTTGGATAACCCCAACCATTATCAATACTCTTCAGATATTGTCTGCCTGGCATCAGTAGACTTGTGATATGCATCAGCTGCTCATATGATCATCCACTATCTGCTCCCATAGTTTTACTTGACCCTGATAGGGGGGCTAAGCAGGTGCTACACCTTGCCCAAGGGTGACCTGCAGGGAAGATGTGCCTTATGCCTCCTTTGGTAAAGAAACATTGCCACCCCACCAACCAAATATAGATGAATCTTTTGCAAATGTTTATATTACTTCGAAGATGCTAAGTGGCTGAGAGTTTTTCACCCACATTAACAAATACAGGTTTTTATTAATTTAAAATCTTTCACAGGTGAGGTGGGGTCAGTAAGCATTTGTTGGTGATTAAATCCATTTTTATTGTAACTTTTTTTTATTATTACTAAATAACAAAATATGGTACAATGCAAAAATAATAATGATAAAACCATAACAACAGGAATTCTGCAGATGCTGGAAATTCAAGCAACACACATCAAAGTTGCTGGTGAGCGCAGCAGGCACCTCTTCCTACAGATGCTGCCTGGCCTGCTGCGTTCACCAGCAACTTTAATGATAAAACCATGCATACTTTCATTATTTCAAGATGAATTTTATTTTGGTGATTTGCAAATTAATGTAAACTTGTGTGTTAGCATCTGAAAACATGCACAACTGAGTATTATCTTTGTTTTCTGCTTATCTCTATGTAGGAATAGGTGATCACTGCTGTTATGTATTTAACACGTATTTAAATATATTATTGCTGAGTTGAGGGTTGAAGTGTGAGGGAACAAGGTGAAGTCAGGATGAGGTCAAGATATGATCGAGGTGAAGTCAAGGTGAGCGGAGTGGAACAAAGTCGGATTGGAGGAGAGGCAGTTTCGTGGTCCGAGAAACCTAAACTGAAAACGAGTTTCAATCAATCTAAGCTCTGGGCTGATTTGGAAAGGTCGGGTACAGGATAAAATGTGGTGGTGGGTTCCAGGCCCAGAGCATATTGATGCACCAGGACCCAAGGGATGATCCAATGTTTAGGCTATTTAAATGCTGGGCCAGATGGATTGAAAAGCCAGGGTATCAGAACCAGAGGCAAGGGTTGGACCGGTTCTGCTCATTGCTCCACGACATTTACTCCACTCTGCACTGCACTGAAGCTGAGGGTGTGGCCTGCTCCGGGCTCTGTGTCTGGTGGCTCTGCGACATTAATTTGGTTCTGCGCTGAAATAAGGCTGAGGCTGTGGGCCTGCTCTGGCCTTCATATCTGAGGACCCAGTTTTGTTCTAAATTCTATTTGCTTTCTTTTATTGTTTGCACTATTTGTTTTTTTCTCCTCTCTGTACATTGGGTGTTTCTCACTCCTTTTCTTTATGGGTTCTTTCCAGTTTCTTTGTTTTGTGGCTTCCCTGAAGAAGACGAATCTTAGGTTGTATAATGTATACATACTTTAGTAGTAAACGTTCTTTGATCTTTCTACTTTATGTAATACACATATTCATGTTAAGGGCTGGATATTATCCAAATATATCTATTGATATTTTCTTTCTGCATGAGCCAGGTTTTAAAAAGCAAATAAGGCCTGTCAGGGCTTTCTCTGGAGCTTGGGACTACCGGAGCAGTTATTTGCGCTGAAGTCCTGAAGGAGGACTTCTTCAATCAGAGGGTGGTGTGAATATAGAAAGAGCTGCCAGTGGAATTGGTGGATGTGGGTACAGTTGCAACAATTAAGAGAAATTTGGGTAGGTACATTGATGGAAGGGGTACAGAGGGTTATGGTCAAAGGGTACGTTGTTGGGACTAGGCAGAATAACAATTCAGCACAGACTAGATGGGCCAAAGGGTCTGGTTCTGTACTGTAGTGTTCAATAACTTGATGAGCAAATAACGTTTACACATCACTCTTCCGTTCATTAAAATATCTCATTCAATCTTTATTGAGGCACCAATTCTGCCACATCAAAAATACAGTTTTTTTGTTGTTTTAAATTGGGCAATAATGAAACTTCCATGAACAGCGGTGATTTTGGTTCCTTTGGGGAAGCTGTCATGAAAATGACCATAATCCTCCATGGTTGAGCTGAGAATACTTCTCTTGAATGCCAATGCAAGTTCTTGGCTCAAGGGGATGAGTTGTTTTTATAAATTTGTCCAGTCCTATTCGAAGGGACAAATGCCTGTTTAAACCAATTTACTCTTTTGTCAAATGGTTTCAAAATGATTCATTGGCATCTGGAGAGAGTCAGCTTTCATAGCTAACATTTGTTGGAGTAGTCCACTGGGACACTGAATACGAGATCTGATTTCATTAACATTTTGATGATCCAGACAGACAACGACAGAATTACTTTAACAGAGGTCATTATTATTTTAGTAGAAAACTAAGCTGATTGTATCTTCTGCAGTTATTTTTTGGTTTTGGTTGGAAGGACTTCAATGCACTAATGTGTGTTTGAAATATCATCACGTCTACTCTAATCTAGTATGAATCTTGCTTGCGTTGTAATAAATAGCACGTTAATTAGAAATTGTGAGTCATATTATTATGAGTGGAGAGGATAGGTCAATAGTAATGGCTAACAGGTTTTTGTCCATTTTCTGCCACAATGAATCCTATTTACACCGTCATTTGTATTTGCATAGTCAAAGCTAAGAGTATTCTTTCATCATTGTCAACATCATTATTGTCATGACGTAGTCGCTCATGATTGTTCTTGGCAAATTTTTCCACAGAAGTGGTTTGCCATTGCTACCTTTTGGGCTGTGTCTTTACAAGGCAGATGACCCCAGCCATTATCAATACTCTTCAGAGATTATCTGCCTGGCATCAGTAGTCGCATAACCAGCACTTAAGATATGCATCAACTGCTCATACAATCATCCACCACCTGCTCCTATGGCTGCATGTGATCCTGATTTTTTTGGGGGGGGGAGGGTTGCTAAGCAGGTGCTACATGCTGCCCAATGATGACCTGCAAGCTAGCGGAGAGAAGGAGCGCTATGTATGATGGCTGCCACCTTTTCTGAGGCTTTGCTCCTTGTAGATGTCCTGGATGCTCAGGAGGCTAGTGCCCATGATGGAGCTTTCTGAGTTCACAACTTTCTTCAGCTTATTTCGATCCTGTGCAATGAACACCTCCCCCCCAACACCATACCAGACAGTGATGCAGCCAGTTAGAATGCTCTGCATGGAACACTTGGAGAAATTTGCAAGTGTCAAATCTCCTCAGACTCGTAATGAAATATAGCCACTGTCATGCCTTCTCTGTAACTGCTTTGATCTGTTGGGCTCAGAATAGATCCTCAGAGATGTTGATGACCAGGAATTTGAAATTGCTCTATAATTAAAATTTGCAACCTTTCAAAATAGCTTAGAAGAATACTCCATTTAAACAGGTATTTCTTTCCGTACCTCCCAGCCTTGATCTATGTAACTGAACAATGAGAAGGTGGGCAGGTGGATTTTTGCAGAGCTTTGCACAAATGGTATGCTTCACTTGAGGGACCATTCAGTGGTGTTAAGCGCATCCTTAGAAAAGGCTGAGTATGTGAAATTCTGAGAGGGCAAAAAAGTCAGTAAGTCTCCTTCCTCTTATCGTGTCCACGGACAGTCTATACGTGGCCCAGCCAGAACTGGATACATTTTTGCGCCTCGTTGTTGAATTCGGCAAAATCTGCAACAGTACAGGGTTCCTCTAGCGATGGGCATTGCAGGAGATGTTGCATAGTTTGTGGCTCAGTTCCACATTCACAAGTTGTCGGGCTGGTTGTATAATCCCCATTTGCTTAGTGACACCTTTGAACAATCTACACCAGTCCTAAGTCTGCTAAGGCACTTCCAGGTTGCCGAGTTGCAATGAACTCCTGGGGGAGGGCTTTCATTCGGTGGAATTTCCATCGTTGGGGGTTGTTTGAGACTGGCGAGCCGGTCCTTCCACAAGGCGATGCGGGCTTCAGACGGGGTTGATTGTAATGGAGCAACACTGTTCACGAAGGTCTTCCTTGACTTTAGGTGTCTGGGTGTAGGTATATGACCATGTAGAGGGCGCCTCTCATCTGATGTTTGACGGAGTCGTTCTTTCTTGCTGGCTACCGTTCTTCTTATATCGGGGGAGCGATACCCACCAGGATATATAGGCTATTGGCGTTTGTTGGGTTTAAACAACCTGTGGTAAGTCAGCAGCTTGCATTCAGAACAGCATCCATCTTCTTAGCATGAGTAGATCTTACCCATGCAGGGCAGGTGTATTCGGCAGTGGAATAGCAAAGAGCAAGTAAGTAGGTCAGAAAGTCAGATCAACGTAATAACTGTTTCCCCAGGACTCGGCACTGAATTTTTAAAACTGTTGAACCGCACTTTAAAACAGTAGTAGAATGTAACAAACTTGTAACTTTCATACAGTACTGTATGTCCCAATCAGCCTAACTGTATAAGCTTTGCTGGACTTTTTGAAAATATTGTATTCTGGAATTTGGATTTCTCTCATTTTTAAATAGGAGCTTCATTTAGATCTAATATTAAATTTTGTATCAGTAGAACAAATTGGTAATTGGAACATTGTAGGCTGAATGACTTGTTTCTGTGCAGTATTACTTAAGAAATCTGATTCCAAAGAGCAACCACAAGTAATGGTGAATAAGAAAAGATAAGGTTGTCATGAACCCCTTTCTAGTGTCTTTTGTGGACAAAAATGGACCATTCTTGCATGATCTGGACTATATATGCTTCCAGTTTAATTATTGTGGCAATATGGTTCACTCATAGGTGATACAAATGTTCAGGGACAATTAGGGTGCAGCAATAAATTGAAATGGAGCAAAAAAAAAGCAGTTGATGTGGAAAATAACAAACAAAATGTTGGAAAGATGCAGCAATTCAAACAGTATCCTTTGGGAGAAGAAAAGAAAAGATATTTCAGAATCATGAACCTTTATTGGAACTGGAAATGACAGGAAAACCAACATTATTTATGTTACGGAGTGGGAGAGAATAGAAAAAAAAACAAGTGGAATGTCTGTGACAGTATGTGGACCAAAGTTAATTACTGCTTTTCAAAAATAGCAGTTATATTAAACGAATATAACCGAAATAAATTGAAGTAAAAGCTCTCTCACTCTATTCCCTCTCCTTGTACCGTTCTTGCTATTCATTCTAATCTTCCTTTGTCTGATTCTGAACTATCTGCCCTCACTGGAGGCCTCAGCTTCATCCCTGGGAACCTATCTTGATAAATTCTGAGTTTGATATCACGTTAAGCCTGTCTTCTGTCAGTTTTCCCCATCTCTTTGGCCTCAAGTGCTCAATCTGGAAGTGGGCTCTTTCCCTATCCCCAAAATTCCTGATCCAATTGGGCAACTCTTTCCAGCCTCTTTATGTTTCTGGATCAATCCACCATGAATTGTAGAGGTGATATTGATCATCTCAAGTTTTCCACTATCTTCATTTATTCAACAGCAGGGGTTCGCAAACTTTTTAATGCCATGGACCCCTACCATTAATCAAGGAGTTCAAGGACCTCAGGTTGGGAAGCCCTGCTCTAAACTATCCATTGGAACTTGCAACATTTCATTCACGAAGGGCCAGCCCATCATCAACATGCTGACAAGGGCGATGTTGGTGTGCTTTGATTATCTGACCTCTACTTCGCGGAAGTTGACTGTCAGCTCTCACTATGTCTCTATCTGAACTATGGCTAGCTACTGAACATCAGGCTGACTTCATATTTATAGACCCATAGTCCGCTAACCCCGCAAAGCCTGTTTCATTTTTTTCTCTACAGGTTACGTCTCCATCCAGTGTATGGACTGCATATGCAAATAAACTGAACATGGACTCTTTCGAGTTGTGTTTTTATTCTGTGTTTCTCAGTCATTTTTTTGTTGATGTTTGTGTGGTTTGTTTCTTTTTGTGCGTGGGGAGTGTTCATGTTTTTCTTTGAACAGTTACCATGGTTTTTCTTTGTTTCGTGGCTGTTTGTGGGGAAGGCAAAACTCAGGGTTGTATACTGCATACATATACAAAGTATATAATCTTTCCTCTCACTTTCATATACCTGATTTTTCCCTCTCTTGTGTGGTCTCCCGACCTCAGGGAGAGGTTAGTGACCATTATCAATTATAAACTCATTGATCTCCACATTTGCCTCAACCAATCCTGCCTGCAAAGCCTCCACTATATTGTTCCATTTTCTCTGTCTCCATCATATGTGCTCTGATGACAAGACATTCCAGACCACTGTTTTGAAAATGCTCTACTTCAATTTGGTCTGTGGCTTCCCATTGTTGACATGATTTACAATGGTGTATTATCTATTTTCTATTTTCTACACATTCAGATGTAATAAAAAAACAAGAATTGGATTTCCCCTGTGCTCAGCTTTCACATTGAGCTTCCATAATGACCACCGTTTCAAAGGAATCCCACCAGCAGACATATCTTAAGCAACACACCATACACAAAGTGCTGGAGGAACTCAGCAGATCAGGCAGCAGACACATCTTCTCTTGTCTCCAACATCCCAAGGCATCATTTTTTGAACAAGTTCCTGCTCCTTCCTTGAATCTCATTTACCAAGGTCAAGTCAAATCATGTTTAACATGACTTTGTTTATTCTGATGAAGAGTCTTTGACCTCAAACAGCTATACTGTTTCTCTTCCTATGGATGCTTCTTAGCAAGTTGTTGAATATCTCCAGTATTTTCTGTTCTTGCCAATAAATAGCAGCATTATCAGTAATGTCTACATCCGAGGTATGAATTTAACATGAAGTGGGCTTATCCTACCACCGAGTGAATTTGGCCAATCTCACCCAGAAATTAATATAGAGTTTCATACTCTACCTGTCCACTAAAGTTGAAGGATTGCCATTTGGGGCAGTTTATAATGTACAGTAGCTGTGACACACATAGTACAGTATTTCAATCCAGTAACTTGGGTCGAGAGTACTACTGATATCGTTAGTTTTTATTACATAAGGCATGGAATTATGACTTATTGGAATTAAGTGAAATGACTTACTTACCTGGGCCCTTAGCTCGTAAGTGAAGCATAAGCCATCAATGATCTCCTATCTCCATTGTTCCCTGAAGTCAATGGTGTGGTTAGAATTCATCAATGCTTCTGCAATCTATTGCATGCACTGTTAAGGAGATTGACTTATACAGCTTCACTAGAGCCCTGTTGGCTGGCCCTACCCATTTCTACCTCTCACAATGGGAACGTAGGGCTGGACTTTGACAGGCTATGTTAAATTAGCAGTGTGTTTATTTGAAACATTTCAATGGGACCTTGGGCAGTGGACCTGTCTGTGTCTCCTAATGTCCTGTCGGCCTTATTGCAAGATTGAGAGGTGAATGAGCAGTGACTATGTCTGAAATGTGAGTGTGAATAGAGGCTGCAGACAGTGGAAGATAAAGTTCCCAGCCATCGACTGCCAGTTCTGTTGTCAGAAGGTCACTTTAACAGTGATGTGTAGAAACAATTGAAGAACACTTAAATAGATTTACTATATTAGTTAGAGCTGTGGGGTGGAGATTCATCTCTTCGAAAGGATGTGTAAGGAGCTCCTTCCCTCCGCTAGCCTGCAGGTCACCATGAAGCCATAGGAGCAAGTGATGGATAGTCATATGGGTAGCTGGTAGATATCACGAGTCCTGGTTATACGACCACTGATGCCAGGCAGACAGTCTCTGAAGAGTATTAATTAATAATGGCTGGGATCACCCGACATCTAAGGACACCGCCTAAAAGAAGGCAATGGCAAACCAGTTCTGTAGAAAAATTTACCAAGAACAATCACAGTTATGAAAACACCATGATCACCCATGCCATTAGGCATGGCACAAAACAAGCAAACAAATATATTAATAAAAGATTAAAATTCATTTGGAAACATATTCAGAATATAAATAAAAGCAAAAATGTTAATTTAAAATTAAGTTTCATAACAAGAACACTTGCATTCACTGACCTTCTTAATGATGGTCAGGAATGCTATTCAAACAAATGCAGTACAGTAGACATGTTGGCAAGTAGCCTTGAAACTGGATATCAAGTGTATCTGACCCCACATCTTAATATGTAAAAGGCTGCTCCTGAGTCCATGGGCAGTGAAAGAAGACAGATGACCTCAGGTTGACATCCAACACATCCCGTGTTGCTGCATTACAGTGTGTGTGGGAGTCTGGAATGTGACTTGTGCACTGCTGCTAGTTGATGGTACTCCAAGGACCTGTCAGCAAGATCCAGACCATATTTGCCAGCAATAATTAAGAAACACTTCTTTAAAGTTTTTGAAAATATTAATCAAATACAAAAAATTTGGAATAATCTGACCATGGTTAATCTGTACATAATTATACCATTTTTAATCATAATTGATGTCACCTGTCCTTTAAACAAACACAATAAGTACTTAAACTTTGCTAACAATACCTAGCATCAAGCTGCACTTGTATTTTAGCCTGTAACCAACCTCTAGATCCACAGACCATCAATCTTTATTCTAATCAACTCCTCCTTTGAGACTGTAACAAGTTTGCTGGCAGGATCCCAGGGGGTAATATTGAATATAAACTACTTCTTTTTGAAACCTTATGAGATTCAATATCATATACTGTCAGAAATGGTGGGAAATTAAAGGAGGTTAAAGACTTATCATGAGGAAGATTAATCTCTTGAAAGTTTGCAAGTTACAGCCCTATAAATGTTTATGAGACAAGGATCCCAAAGGTTCTCATGGAATTTAAACAACCAAGTGCCATCGATAGAATACTTGTTGGAGAGCAATGATGTATGTAGTTCGATAATTTACTTTTAGACAACTTGCATGTTGTGTGGGTTCAGTCAGGGCAATGTCAGAAATGTAGAGTATATGATACAAAAAAAATCATTCCCCATTGGACAGAATAGACTGAGCAATAGAATAAAATTCAATGCTTACCCATGGGATTTATGCTGAAATATAGTCTAGTGAAGTTTTGTTTTATAAGACCATAAGATATGGAAGCAAAATTTGTCCATTTGGTCCATCGAGTCTGCTCCACTATTTCATCATGGCTGATTCAAATTTCCTCTCAGCCCCAATCTCCTGCTTTCTCCCCGTATACCTTCATGCCCTGACAAATCAAGAATTTATCAATCCCTGCCTTAAATATACATGAATACTTTGCCTCCACAGCCACCTGTGGCTAAGAATTCCACAGATTCACGACTCTCTGGCTAAAGAAATTCCTCCTCATCTTTGTTATAAAAAGATGCCCTTCTATTGTGAGACTGTGTCCTCTAGTCGTAGATTCTCCCACCATAGGAAACATCCTCTCCACATCCACTCTACCGAGGCCTTTCAACAATTGACAGGTTTCAATTAAGTCACCCTTCATACTTCTGAATTCCAGTGAATACTGGACCAGAGCAATCAAATGCTCTTCAAATGACAAGCCGTTCAATCCTGGAATCACATTTGTGAATCTTATTTGAACCCTCTCCAGTGTCAGCACACCCTTTCCAAGATACATTGGTTGTAAATGTGGATGTGAAACACGTAGAGGATCTCCATTCAGTTCACAGTGTTCAGAGCACAATACTGTCTCTTCTCTGCTAAATTTAATAAAATTTACAGTATTATCTATAGTATTATCGATGTAATTCTAAAGTGCATGGTGCTCTTTCCATGACCATGAATTTTTCTACAGAAGTAGTTGCCATTGCCTCCTTCTGGGCAGTGTCTTTACAAGACAGGTAGCCCCAACCATTATCAGTACTCTTCACAGATTGTCTGTCTCCTCGGTGGTTGAATTACCAGGACTTGCCATATTCACCAGCTGTTCATACAACTATCCGCCATCTGCTCCCATGACTTTACGTGACCCTGATCAGGGGGATAAACAGGTACTACATTTTTCCCAAGGGAAGGTGTGCCATACACCTCCTATGGGTGAGACATATCTACACCACACCACCCAAATTCTAAGTAGAAGATCTAATATCGCATATATTCTATAGGTAAGGACTGAAACAAATTTTAAACCTTAATAGAGTGACTTTATTCTGAATCTAATCATGCTATACTTGAGGAAGTTTTTGAAATGAAAGAGAGTAATCACAAAACCAGACTCTTTAGAGCCCATTGTTTAGGTAATATGGACGCAGATTTCATGTGTGATCTATGTGAACGGTTTCTTAGCATGGCATGTTTGGTGACACGGCACAGAGTACAACCTTGCGCTTGATTGTAAGCATGCAAAATAGACAGATTGTAACGTCAACTTCCAACCAACCTCGGCTCTGAGCCATGCTACTGAATTGAGTATAACCTGGGTCTTGTGCTCAACCCAAATGGAAGACATAGTTTAAGCAGTAGAAAGACTGAATCATTCAAGACTTTCTACTCTCCATCTCACACTCCTACTTCCCTTCAACCAAACACTGTCACTTATTATTCAACTGCAACAAACTTCTTGTGAATTTATTTGTAATTCAATTTATCCTCTGAATGTTTGGGTTAATGTTATTCACCATCTGGTTTTGGAGAATGATTTGCAGGTACTGGTAAGTGGGAGGTGGTGAGGTGAATTCCCTTCCAGGGGCTTTTCTATATTTTTAGTATATTGTGGGTGATCAAGGAGTTAAATATCCAAGAAATACTGTACATGTAGAATGCTTCCTTGGTTGTGACTTTTCATTTGTTACATGCTCTCAGAAGACTTGAAAATGTTTCACCAATGGGTAAAGGAGCACAAAGTTTAAGGGAAGGTTTTATAATTGAGCTGAAAGGGTGAATTAGCAATACATCAAAGAGTTCATACTTGTACGAGAAATGCATTTGAAATGCTACAATGGAGGAAAATGTTTAAATTTACAGATACTGCATATTAACAATATACATTTACTCTGTGTCACAGACACAAACCCAAACCCTTACCCCAATCATTAACCTATACCACTCAACAGGAGTAAACTGATATTGAAAAAGCAGCTCAGATGTGCATTCTTTTTCATGGGACAATTCAAAGTCTAAAGTTCAAAGTACATTTATTAACAAAGTATGTATACACTATACAACCTTAAGATTCATCTCCTAACAGGCAGCCACAAAATAAAGAAATGCAACACAAACATCCCACCCTGCAAAAACTCATTTCAGGGAGGTAGCACCATCAATTTGCGGGAGACTCCCGGAACTTCCGGGAGAGGTGGGATGTCTGCAATAGAGTAGATCCTTAGCAGCTGGCCAGCTAGCTTAAATACCGTTAGCTATGCTAATAAATGAATGACACCCGTTAAACTCACCTCAACATGCCCTTTACAGTCTTAACCCACCATGGGCAATAGAAAATTCATTGTTGCAAACAGTGTAGTGAGCAACACTGTCATTATTTTGACCCCTATTAGGCAGGGGTACACTTTAGTGTAGTCTGGGGTGACATACGTTTTATATTTTCTTTTTTCGGAACACTCTGCCATGGTGCGCCCTCTCGCGCTCATGCTCTCTCTCTCTCTCTCTCTCTCTCTCTGGTGGTTGCTCTCGTGCTCGCACTCACTCTCTCTCGCTCTCGTGGTTTCTCTCGCGCTCGCTCTCTCTCTCTTTCATGTGGTGGCTCTCAAAAAAATTATTTCCCGGACATTGTATATAATTTGAGGGCATCAGGGAGCCACTATTAATATGCAGGAGACCCCTGGAACTTCTGGGAGAGGTGGGATGTCTGGCAACGGAACCTATTAAAAAAAAGAAGACTGTCAAACATCCAAAATGAAGAGGAGAAAAATAAATAGTGCAACCAATAAATGGAAGTAAATAGTATTCTAAACTGAAGTCCATAAAGAGAGTCCGTCCACAGACACTTCGTTCAGCACAGAGCGGAGTAACAAGGTGAACCGGCCCGACCCTTGCCTCGAGCCCCGACACCCTGACACGTTCAATTTGGCCCTGCGCCTAAATTGTCATCCAGACATCGGGTCCAGGACAGGACAGGATAGGTTGAATTCCCTCATTCCATGTCATAGCCGAGTATGAAATAATGTGAGAAAGGTGATTAGCATTTGCAGAACTAACTATCTTAACACTTGATTCAAACGTTTGTCACCATAAGGGTTTCCTTTGATGAATGGGTCTATTTATGTTGAAGGTCTGAGTTAGCTTCTTTATAGATCCTTTTGTAATAAATGGATCTATTTCTTTTAGAGCATTGACCCCCCTCCCCAGCGCTATGTATTGATCTGTTGTCTATGCATGCATGTTATTCTCCCTCTCTTGCTACAATGTGAATAAACCAGTTAAAGCCATCTCATCATTGTCACCAATTTGTTGTGTCTTGTGCACAAATACATATCAATTAAATTGAAACACGCACATAGGAGGTGGCTTTAACTGGTGTAGGCACTTTGCAGCGAGAGAGAGAGAGAGAGAGAGAGAGAGAGAGAGAGAGAACAGTGCCCCAGGAAGGGAATTCCATTGATGACTGCTACCCAGTTACAATGTTGATCACTATTCCTAGGTGTCTACTCTTATGACATAGAGTTCAAGGGTACCAAACAACACAGAAACATGGATGGCTTGTCATGTCTTCCACTATCGGCAACTGAAGAAGGAAAGTCTTCATAGTGTGACCCAGCAGAAGTGTTCCACACTGCCTTGGTGGACCAGTTGCCAGTAACAAATTTGGAAATACAAACAGTAAGAAGGAATAACTTGACATTGTCAAAAGTCTGTGAAACCACCACACAAGGATGGCGAGCTCATGGTAACCCCAAGTTTCCAGAGTTCTCTGCAGGACAAGAGCAACTTTTGGTATGTCAAAGAATGCTGAAGTGTGGATCTTTTAATGTGGTCCCTCTAAACTGAACACCAGAGTGTTAGAAAATCTGCATCAAGGATACCTGGGTACAGTCAGGATGAAGAGTCTCGACCAGTGCTACATCAAGGAGTTGGGAATGGATAAGCAGATTGAAGACTTGGCCAAAAGCTGTTCAAGATGACAAAAAGTTCAAGGTGGTTCTCCACAGGCACCATTACACTCATGGGAGTGGCCGACTTCATCATGGCAAAGAGTACTTATTGATTTTGCTGGGCCAGTCATGAACTCCATGTTTCTGCTTGCTCTGGATGCTGATTTGAAGTGGCCAGAGGTCATACCAATGAAGTCAGTCATCTCAGCGAAGATTATCTCCACTTTGGGAACTATCTTCACCAGAAACAGCTTAGCAAAACAAGTTATAAGCGACAATAGACCGCAATACATGGCAGAGGAATTTCAACTGCTCATGAAGAAAAATGGCTTCAGACAGTTTAAGTCAGCTCCTCACCACTCAGCATTGAATGGGTTAGCTGAAAGGTTTATCCAAACCCTCAAGAAGTCCATTAAGATGATGGACAAGGAGGATATTTCTGTACAGCACAAGTTGGACAACTTCATTTTTGTGTATCAGAACTCTGTTCAAGCAATGACAAATCAAACACCTGCAATGCTGTTCATGAGCAGGAATCTGAGATCTCGCGTAGACCTCCTGAAACCAGACCTCTGGAGAGAAGTGCAGAATAAACAGTTCAGCCAGTTGCCAAGTGAAGCAGCAAGGAGCTTCGAGATTGGACAGGTAGTCCTAGCATGTGATTATCAAGAAGACAAGTGGACACCTAGTAGAACTGCAACAAGAACTGGACCACAGATGTACACAGTAGATGTTGGAGATCAGACATAGAGATGTCACCAGTGGACCAGATACTGGATGCTCAAATGAAGAATATACATGAAGTGAATGCATCCAACAAGACGGACACATTACAGTCACCGGATGATGATTCACTGACAGTGATGATGTCATTACAGTGATTATGTCACTGACAGCAACATAACACCAGAAACCGAGAACAGAGTCTTAAACAAGACACCTGCCAAAGTTGATGCCACTCCACAGGCCCAGAGGAGCTATCTTGAAAGAAGCAGAGTCCCACCCAAAAGACTGAACCTTTAGAATTGTGAAGTTGGTTGTGGACTGTTATTGTGAAAGCATGTTGATTTGAAATATGGGTTTAGGAAAAGGAAATCGAATGTTTTGTACATATATTGTTTTGTTGCATTAATCTAAAGGTGGAAGAAGTTCAATGTATGAATCTATTTCTTTTAGAGCAATGACACACCTCCTTAGCACTACTTATTGATCTGTTGTCTATGCATGCACATTGTTCTCTCTCTCTCTCTCTCTCTCGCTTCACTGTAAATACACCTGTTAAAGCCATCTCCCATGTGCGTGCTTTTATTTAACTGCTATGTAGTTGTGCACATTCACAACACCTTTGATGTAACATCTTGTATTTCACAGCTGAAGCTTGTCACTCATTCTTATAGCAATTGTCTGCATTCAACCACTGGTTAGTCTGAAACTGCCGGAAGAAATTCCTAAGCCAGGGCACTTGATGGCAGAGAGACACATTTTTTCTTGAAGATTAATAAAAGGAGATGTCAAAGTCAAAGTAAATTTATTATTAAAATAGGTACTTGTTAACATATACTACCTTGAGATATATTTTCTTGCAGGAATTTACGGGAAAATAAAGAAATACGATGGAATTTATGAGAAACTATACATAAACAAAGACTGATAAACAACCAATATGCAGAAGATGACAAATGGTGAAAATAAAAGAAATAAATAATATTGAGAGTATGTGTTATAGAGTCCTTGGAAGTGAGTCTGTAGGTTGTGGAATCAGTTCAGAGTTTGATAATAGAAATTATCCATACTGGTTCAGGAGCCTGCTGGTTGTAGGGTAACTACTGATCCTAAACCTTTTCAATGGCAAGTAGCATGAAGGGAGAATAGTCTGGATGGTGGGCAGCACTCCATGTAGACGTGCTCAGTGGTGGGAGGGCTTTGTTTGTGATGGACTAGGCTACATCCATCACTTTCTGTAGCCTTTTCCATTTCTCTGCTTCGACGTTTCCATATCAGACCACTATGCAACCAGTTAGGATACTCTCCACTGTGCATCTATAGAAGTTTGTTAAAGTTTCAGGTGACATGCCAAATTGAGGTAAACTAAGAAAATAAAGGCACTGTTGTTCCTGTTTGGTGATGACACTTACGTGCTGGTCACAGGACAAATTTCCTGATATGAAAATGTCAAGGAACTTAAAGTTACTGTCTCTTTCCAACTCTGATCCTCTGATGAGGACTGGTTCAAGGACCTCCATTCCCTCCTCTTGTAGTCAATAATCAGTTTTTTGGCTTTGCTGGCATTGAGTGTAAATTTGTTGCTGAGGCACCATTCAACCAAAATTTTAAACTCACTGCTATATGCCAATTCTACATTCTCTTTGATTCAACCAACATCAGTGGTATCATCAGCAAACTTAAATATGACATTGGAGCTGTACTTTGCCATAGAATCATGGTCATAAAGTGAGTATAGCAGGAGGCTAAGTACACAGCCTTGATGATGATTGTGGAGGAGATGTTGTTACCAATCTGTACTGTCTGGGGTCTGCAAGTGAGAAATAGAAGATGCATTTGCAGAATAAGGTACTGAGGCCCAATTCTTGGAGCTTAGTGATGAGTTTCAAGGGGATGATAATGTTGAATTCTGACCTATAGTCAATGAGGAGCTGACATTTTTATTGTCCAGGTGTTCCAGTGTTAAGTGAAGGGCTAATGAAATAGCAGCTGTTGACTAGTTGTGATGGAAGGCAAATTGGAGCAGACCAAGGTTACTCCTCAGGAAGGAGTTGATATGTTTCATGACTAGCCTCTCAAAGCACTTCATCACAGCAGTAGTAGGTGCAACTGGGCAATAGTCATTAGTGCTTTTTGGCTATAGGTACTCAGGCAGGTTACCATGTTCTTCTTGGGTGCTAGTATGATTGAAGCAGGAATGTATTTATGATGTATTGAAAGCTAAAGTTTGTAAGCAAACTAGATATATTTCTTGCGCTCAATCCTATTCTTTTATGTGCCTTAAATTTAATACCTTAAGATTGTCACAGCCGGGGATGGTAGTAGGGATATGCTCCTGCTACCTAGTAAATGCTGCCAATGGCGTTTGTCTCAAATAAGCCTCCGACAACTAATTCCGGTTCCTGGCTTTCACATGTGGCTCATCTACTAAGCCTGGTAAAACCAGTTCTATGGAGAAGAGAGGGGGCAAGGATGAGTTTCTCCCACCTTAAAAACAGTTGCTTCAGGAGGATGGGGCTTGGTAGCCATGGTTGGCAGCTCACCTAGGAGAAGAAAAGCTCTGATCTCAAACCTCCATCGGTCACTCAAAGCAGCTACGCAGGTTGACTCTGTGGTTACGAAGGCGTACAGACCACTGCCGTTCATCAATCGTGGGATTGAGTTTAAGAGCCGAGAGGTAATGTTACAGCTATATAGGACACTGGTCAGACCCCACTTGGAGTACTGTGCTCAGTTCTGGTTGCCTCACTACAGAAAGGACGTGGAGACCATAGAAAAGGTGCAGAGGAGATTTACAAGGATGTTGCCTGGATTGAGGAGCATGCCTTATGAGAATAGGTTGAGTGAACTCAGCCTTTTCTCCTTGGAGTGACAGAGGATGAGAGGTGACCTGATAGAGGCTTATTCCCAGGGCTGAAACGGCTAGTATGAGAAGGCATAGATTTAAGGTGCTTGGAAGTAGGTACAGAGGAGATGTCAGGGGTAAGTTTTTTATGCAGAGAGGGGTGTATGCGTGGAATGGGCTGCCGGCGGCGACGGTGGAGATGGAAACGATAGGATCTTTGAAGAGTCTTCTGGATGGATACATGGAGCTTAGAAAAATAGAGGGCTATGGGTAAGCCTAGGTAGTTCTAAAGTAAGGACATGTTCGGCACAGCTTTGTGGGCCGAAGGGCCTGTATGATGCTGTAGGGTTTATATGTTTCTCCGGTGCTTTGCTGGTGAAATCGCTCTGATATAGGGGGGGAGAATGTTGCTCAGGTTTTCTGCATTTTTGACATGGACTTGAACTGTAGATTTCCTTTCAGTCTTATGGATTTTTGTATTCTGTGCTTTTCACTCAACCTTTTTTGTGCGGTTTTGAGGATTTGGGGGCTGATGTGTCTGTTCCATTATTGTTCATTTTTTTGTGTGAGGAGGAGGGATTTGGTGAGGGGTTGACAATCGTATTACCATTCTTTACTTCCTTGGTTTTGTGGCTATCTGGAGAATGGAGCTGAGAGGGAAAAGGATCAGCCAAGATCAAACAGCAGAGCAGACTCTACAGGCCAAATGGCCTAATTCTGTACCTATGTTTTATGGACTTATGGTCTTAACATCACAGGAACATAGCATCAGATATACCACTTAAACAAGAAAAACATGTAAACAAAATTGAACAATAAAGAACACAATTAGAATATAAAAAAAGACTATTGTAGTGCAAAGTACTTATAGTGAGTGTTGTTACAATGAGGTCGTTCTTATGGTTGGTTCAAGAACTAAATGGCTGAAGGAAGTAGATGTTCTGTAACCTGGAAGTGCGTGATTTTAGGTTTGTGTGATGGTAGTTGTGAGAAAACGGGTAAGCTGGAACAATGGGGACCTCGAGGCAGCGGCTCATGTAGATAATACCAATGGGGGAGAAAGATGTACCAATGACATACTGGCTTCAGTCCACTACTCTATGCAGCTTCATTACCCTGCACATTTGAATTGCTGTACCAAACTATGATACAGCCAGTCAGGATGTATTCAACAGAACACTTGTAGAGGTTTGCTTAAGTGTTCAGTGACAGTGACTCTATAACACCCCTATTTCAATTTTGGAAGCCATAGGTTCCGGAGTATTTTTCATGGTATGAAGGGGATGTGTGTACAAGTAACACAAATGGAGAACTATTTTGATACCTGGTGAAATTTGTTCCATAAGAGTCATTAAACTTTAGAATGGATTGCAACAGTTACAAGTTTTTGTTGTCAATAATTGAAATGGAACTGGATAACTGCCTGACTAAAGAAGTTATATTACTTCATGAAAAGGTGTGTGGGAGTTTGAGTTATATTCTTTCCTCATGGTCACTTTTATCTTGGAATTAACTTTGATTCCTTCCTGCTGATGTATGCTGTTGCTGGATGCCAATCATGTTGCCTAGTTATAGCATGACCAAATAGAATATTATCAGTGGCCAAACCAGTTTTTATTTATTGAGATCAATATATAGTGAGGTCCGATAGAGAGAAACATTATATGGGACTGAACAAATTTAATTTGATGGTGTAGTGTGATATATTTCAATTTTACTTGACTTGTTTGAGAATATATTGAGCAGTGTGAGTCTGCTTAATCTTGTGGTAAACAAGTTTGCTCTCAAATAAGATCTTATCTATTCAGTGTACCTGCTTCTACCTTGTTAACACTATCCACATTCCCTCACTAACCCTATGTTTGGCACTTGAATATTTTTTCAGTTTTTGTTTTTGGGTAGTTTTTAGTTTTCATTTTGTGCAAAAAAATTACTGTATTTCAATTAAGATGATCAACCTTTGTGTTTTTAAAACTAAAAAAGTACCAATGAATAACAACAACGCATGCAGAAACAACCTCATGTAATTATCAAAATGAAGTTAGCTTGTGCTCTGAAAAACACTCATTTAAATATCTGCATGATAATTGTTACATAATAGATCAAAAATTTTTTTAAAAATTGAATATGTCAACATTTAAGATTAAGATTAAAAATAAACCATTAAAGTTAATCATGGCATAACATGAATTGGAGGACTTGGAGAAACGATGCAGAAGATTGTAACATCAAAACAGCGAGCTGCAGATCTCCTGCTCTTGTTTGTGGCAGGAGTGGTATCTCTCTCTCCCTTGCCTGTGTGAGACACCCTGTCTGAGATGTCAAAGTGTTGCGATAGACTGTAGTTTTTGATAGACCCTAGATCAAGGTCTCTTTGAGGACCTCTGCTACTGTTTGCAAGGTGGGGGGCTGGGGTCAGCGCTTCTACTGGTGGAAATGGAGGGGAGGGAGGACTGATGGTTATGCTGCTGCTTGTGCGTGGGAGGGGACAGGGTCTTTGGGGTTCTGACATTTCTGTCATTCATTCATTCATTGTTTTTTTTGTTTCATGGAAGCCTGCGAAGAGTAAGGATTTCAGGTTGTGTACTTTAATATTAAACTGAACCATTGAACATTTCTTGTGAATGTAGAGACATTAGTGTTCTTTCTTGCTGGACATTGGTGTCATAAACCTCGGAGAAGGAAGACTCCATGTTTGTATTAGCTATGGGCATTGATAAGGACATCAATATGTACATGTCTGATTGGTAAGCAAAGTTGTTTCCAGACCATTTAAGTACTATGTTGTGATTCCAATACACCATGTGTCTTCTAACTATGCAAGACAGTTAAAGGCTAAATCACAATTGTCGTACATTCAGTGACATTGCTTCTAAGGTGAACAATTAATAACCTGTGTTAATCCAAACCAAATCTTTGTTCTGAAACTACAGTGAGTCCTTTAAGTTCAAAGTTCAAAGTAAATTTATTAATAAAGTGCATATATGTCACCATACTCAACACTGAGAATCATTTTCTTGTGGGCATACTCCATAAATCCATAGATAAGTAACTATAACAGAATCAATCAATGAAAGACTGCCCAACTAGGACATTCAGACAGAGTGCAGAAGACAGCAAACTGAGCAAATACAAAAAGAAGGAATAATAATAATAAATCAATAAGCAATAAACATGAGATGATGAGTCCTTGAAAGTGAGTCCATTGGCTGGAAGAACATTTCAGTGATGGGGTGAGTGAAGTTGAGTGAACCCCTTTGGTTCAAGAGCATGATGGTTGAGGGGTAGTGACTGTTCCTGAACCCGGTGGTGTGATTCCTGTGGCTTCTGATGGCAGCAGTGAGACTAGAGCGTGCTCTGGGTGGTGAGGATCTCTGATGATGGATGCTGCTTTCCTGTGACAACACTTTGTGTAGATCTGCTCAGTGGTGGGGAGGGCTGTCCTGGTTGGTGGAGGGGTGTGGGGTGGTCCTTTATGATGGATGCTGCTTTCTTACAGCAGTGTGTAATCAGGTGACCATTGAATATCATTTTTTTATTGTTGAAGTGCATTTATGTATTCAGCTTGGACCTTAGTAATGCTTAAATAGCTGTCTGTGACTTTAAGAGAAAATGGTGATGTCATTTTGCATGGGTGGAGTAGAACGAAGTGTTGCCATGTTCTAGAAAGGACAATGTTCGAGTGCTTTTCCCAGGTTTGGTGAGGAAAGACTTTTGGGAGTAAATTGATCAGTGCTAGATTGCATGATTGCGAAGTTCCTTAATCGGCCTACTGATGTGAGCAAGGAGAACTCATTTCAAGGTCTAGCCTATATGTGTTTGAAAATTAAGCACGTGTATGCCAAATAATTGGCACTACCGTATTGGTTTTGTATATTTTGTTTTAGTTATTTTCATACTGCATACGTAACAAGGGTGTATTCCGAAGTTAAACTGACATTGTAATAGCGGGAACTTTATAAAATTTATTTTGTCGTTTTAATTTTGATATCCTCTATCTGCAATGAAACATCTAAAACAGATAAAGGAATTTAATACCTGAAAAAATATTTGTTGTCCTGCATGTGTATTTTTTCCCAGGCTACAAGATTTAGTACCAGGAGTGAGGTAATTCCAAGCCAGTTTAGAGGGTTTTTGATTTTTGTATGTAGTACGATATACAATACATTATATGGAAATACTGAAGAAAAACAAGCTCAGCTAAGAGCTTTACTGGCTAAGTACCTGGATATCTTTGCAGTCGAAAATGGGCACACTGACAAGGTCAAGCATGAAATTCATTTAATTGTTGATAAGCTCGTTTCACAGCCATACCATCACGTTCCGCCAAATCAGTACAGTAAAGTGAAAGAGTACATCTCAAAGTTGTTGACGAAGGGTGTGTATAGAGCAATAGTGCGTATGCCTCACCTGTAACATTGGTACGTAAGGCTGATGCTCTCTCAAGGCAGCTATATGCAGGGGAGCCTAAGCCTATCTCAGAGGATGCTGAATTTTACGGGTCTGTAGCGATCTGTAGTCTGATAAATCGCGGCTCTGCTCTTGACCCGGCACTGGTCTTTAAAGCTGTAAGGTTAAGCAAATTTGAGCTCTTGAAGCTGGTACTAGTGATGTAAGTGATCAGATGCAAGGAAACACCCCAACATTCCCGGGTTATTCTATTGGAGACTTGCACATTCTTCAGCAGCAAGACCCTGCATTAAGTGTCTTCAGAAACTGGGACTCGGAGCCTGGACTTGGACTTGACTGGAACATGGAGCCCGGACTTGGACTACAAAAATAAACAACAACAGACAATTTGTATCACGGCTCGGAGCAGCAGCAAACGGCCAGCAACACTGAGCCAGACACAAGACGACAAAAACAAACAACGACGGACAATTCGTATCGTGGCTCAGAGCAGCAGCAAATGGCCTGCAATACTCAGCCAGACACAAGATGACAAAAACAAATAACGACAGTCCATTCATATCTCGACTCCGGGTAGCACGTGAAGCGGCAAATGGTCGGCAAAACTCAGCTGGACAGCAGGCTCTCGACTCAACCCAGGAACTGTGGATGGCCGGCTCGTGACTCGGCCCAGGAACAGCAGATGACAGGCTCTCGACTCGACCCACTCTAGGCGGCCCAAAACGAGTATAGCAGTACTGCTGAGGTGATGAACCAGCAGTTAGTAGATGTAAGCTGGAGCTTTTATGCTGCTGGTTCAAATGAGGATCATGTGCCTTAATCAAGGAGCCCAGTGGAACACGGGGAAAGGAAACTAACTGAAATGAGGAGTTAACGGACTGGACTGTGACATAGTTTACCTCCAGAACAGACCATTAGGTTGTAATAAGATCCATAATGTTTGGAAATCAACAGTCTACAGGGTGGTTGAGGAGCTGGACAACGCATACACTGTGGAACTGTTGGAGGCAGGGCCTAACAAGAGGGTAAACAGGGTAGACATCAGGCCCTGTGAGAAAGTTCCCACCCCAGTTCCTCAAAGAAGACCGCAAATTCCTGTAATTCAGGATAGTCCTTCCCTGAGACATGAATCTGATTCTGAGGATTCGGAGAATGGCGTGATATTGGGAGAAGACGTGTTAAACAGGGTGTACCAAATCTCGACCCTAGCCTTGACAGCAAAGCTTGTGGAGCTGAGACTATAGCGCCTGTGACAGTTGATATAGGGTCAGATGTTGGTAGTCCTCCTGTTATAGGACCCCGCAGGAGTAAAAGAGTAAATACTGTACAGCACGCTAACCCAAGGTCAGTTTTAGATGTGGCCTCCATAAGGCCTGCTGCAGTGTCACAGATACTGACCAGTCTATGTTCAGTTCCATTCAGAGAAACTGTTAAAGAGGCTAAAACACCATTGCAGTGAGCGAGTAATCGAGGATGCTTACTAGTATGCAGGGGAGAATGTAACCAGGTGACCGTTGAATATCATTTTTTTATTGTTGAAGTGCACTTATGCATTCATCTTGGTTATGCTAAAATAGCTGCCTGTGCCTTTAAGTGAAAACAGTGATGTCATTTTGCATGGGTGGAGTAGAACGAAGAGTTGCCATGTTCTAGAAAGGACGATGTTCGAATGTTTTTCGCGGGTTTGGTGAGGAAAGATTTTCGCAAGTGAATTGCTCAGTGCTGGATTGCATGGTTGTGAAGTTCCTTAACTGGCCTACTAGCGTGGTCAAGCAGAACTCATTTCAAGGTCTAGCCAATATGTTTTTGGAAGTTAAGCACATTGTGTGTACCATACTGATTTTGTATATTTTGTTTTAGTTGTTTTCATACTGCATACGTAACAAGGGTGTGGTCCAAAGCTAAGCTGAGATTGTACTAGTAGGAACTGTTTTTTCAAATTTATTTTGTTATTTTTATTTTGATACCCCCTTTCTGCAATAAAACATCCAAACCAGATAAAGGAATTTAAAACCCGAAAAAGAATTTGTTGTCCTGCATGTGTACTTTTCCCCAGGCTATAAGTGTTTCATGTAGAAGTTTACAGTTGTTATCTGCCACTTCACAAGAGTTGAGTGGAGAAAATATTTTACGATTTGTTTTAACCTATGATAAATTGTGAGTTTCTTGTCCATTATTGCAAGAACCGTCTTCAAATTTTAAATCAAAGGACAGTATTTATTTTTGCTTCCAAAGTGACCAAAACCTTGCTCTACATCTTAGAACATTGCTTGATTCAGTTCTGTCATAAACATCTGTTTTGAAACTTCAAAACATTAAACTAATACAAATGAAGACAGGAGTCCGGGAATGAACCCCTGGTTTGTGGCTGTGTTGTACACATGCAGTTTGTTCACGTTCCCCTCATTGCTGCTGCCAAAGTTGATCATCAGCTCTTTGGCAACCACATGGTGACAATGTCAGGGGCCAGTGGCTCCAGTTACCCGTCTCCTTTTGGGAGGGAGAGCAGCCATATTACCACACCTTTATATCTCTGTTGCTAATGTTATTGTAACGCACCGTAAGGTTTCACTGCTAATGTAATGGCTTCTCTGTAATGTTCCACTGCTAAGGTAATGGTTTTTCTGTAGCAGCAATGTTTGGTTATGACTAGAAATAACGGGGCATGTTAGCCAATGAGTGGGATGTTGTTCTTTCTTGTGTGTCTGGGAGTCGGGAATTCACAGTCTTTTGCCGGGGAGAGATTAGGAGAGAAGATGTGAATGGAGAGAGTCAGTAGACCACCAGACAGAGTGGACTTGGAGCGAGGGTCAGAAGGTCAGCGACGATTGGAGGAGGCTGATGGTGGATGAACGGCCTTATCAATGTGCTCCAATGTTCCACTTTAGACTGTTTCATGAGAATGGGCCCTTTATCTTTTTTATTTTCTTTACTAACGATATAGTTAAATTAAGAATTATAAAGCTCAATTGTTTAATCACATATTGTGTACTGTTTGTTATTTTGTGGTACTGATTTGGGCGCAGCATCCACCAAAACGAGGTTTCTTAGGTTTGGCCGGGCTGGGGGGATTATCATCTCCTATATTAAGCTGCTAGTCGAAGTGAGAGTTACATTATATTTTGTAACTTCAAAGCATTAAATTAATTCATTGAAAGAAACGAGTGTCTGAAATGCAGGTGTTAAATGCACACCTCATTTAAAGACAAAGTTTCATCCACATTTTGGACTCTTGTTGAATTAGTTTAATGTTTTGAAGTGACAAAACATAACATAGACTTAAACTAGAAAAATAAGATACAACATTTTACTTCAGAATGGATAGTTACTTAGTCTAAGAGAACTTGCTTTAGAGACAAGCAGAAAAGTTATGAATAATCTCCAGTGTTTGAACAAGCAGCCAACAGCATTGGTTAAAAAAACAATGAGATATAGTGACTTAGACCATGACCATAAGATATAGGAGCATATTCAGCCAATTGAGTCTGCTCTGCTATTCAATCATGGGCTGATCCAATTCTTCCAGTGATCCCCACTCTCCTGCCTTCTCCCCATACCCTTTGATGCCCTGGCTAATCAAGAACCTATCTATCACTGCCTTAAATACACCCAGTGACTTGGCCTCTACAGCTGCTTGTGGCAACAAATTCCACAGATTTACCACATCTGATTTAAGTAATTTCTCCTCATCTCCATTCTGAATGGACGTCCTTCAATCCTGAAGTCGTGCCCTCTTGTCCTAGACTTCCCTACCATGGGAAATAACTTTGCCATATCTAATCTGTTCAGGCCTTTTAACATTCAGAATGTTTCTATGAGATCCCCCCTCATTCTCCTGAACTCCAGGGAATACAGCCCAAGAGCTGCCAGATGTCTCTCATATGGTAACCATTTCATTCCTGGAATCATTCTCGTGAATCTTCTCTAATGACAGTATATCCATTCTAATGTCAGTATAGAAATTGCTTCATGATTTGAAATCTACTTACTCTGATTTAAAGGAATAACTGTGTAAATCCCTGCCACATAGAGGGACCCAAGCTGGGGTCCATGGCCCTCTTGCTAAATGGTGCTGGTCCATGGCATAAGAAAGATTGGGCCCACAAGCAGGGCAGTGATAAAGGCTAGATTTATATTGTTCTATTTAAGCATATAATGTGTTTTTGTCATTCATGTTTAGAAGAATGAGGGGAGACCTTATAGAGGTCTATAAGGTCTCTAATGTCAGCATATTCTTGCTAAAATAAGGAGCCTAAAACTGCATGCAATACTCCATGTGGTCTCACAGGTGCCTTATAGAACCTCATATCACTTCTTCCACTATCACCAGAGATCCCCATCACATAGGCCATGTCCTTTTCTCACTCCTGCCATCAGGTAGAAGGTACAAGAGCCTCAGGACTCACAGCAGTGACTCACAAATTCAAGAACACTGACTACCACTCAACCATCAGGCTATTGAATAAAAAGGGATAAATACACTCACTTTCCCCATCATTGAAATGTTCCTACAACTGAAGATCTCACTTTAAGGACTCTTTATCTCATTATCTCATGTTCTCGTTACTTATTGCTATTTACTTATGTTTGGATTTGCACAGTTTGTTGTCTTCTGTGCTCTGGTTGATCTTTCATTGATCCTGTTATAGATACTATTCTATAGATTTGCTGAGTATGCCCACAGAAAAATGAATCTAAGGGTTGTATATGTACCTTGATAATCTAAACTGCTTTCTGGTAGATTGCAAAGAAGTCTCGCTTCAATCTCATACTGGTTTAAAAAAAAATGAGCATAAGACCATAAGACCATAAGACAAAGGAGCAGAAGTCGGCCATTCGGCCCATCGAGTCTGCTCCACCATTTTAACATGAGCTGATCCATTCTCCCATTTAGTCCCACTCCCCTGACTTTTCACCATAACCTTTGATGCCCTGGCTACTCAGATACATATCAATCTCTGCCTTAAATACGCCCAATGACTTGGCCGCCACTGCTGCCCGTGGCAACAAATTCCATAGATTCACCACCCTCTGGCTAAAAAAATTTCTTCGCATTTCTGTTCTGAATGGGCGCCCTTCAATCCTTAAGTCATGCCCTCTCGTACTAGACTCCCCCATCATGGGAAACAACTTTGCCACATCCACTCTGTCCATGCCTTTCAATATTCGAAATGTTTCTATAAGGTCTCCCCTCATTCTTCTAAACATGAATGATAAAAACACATTATATGCTTAAATAGAACAATATAAATCTAGCCTTTATCACTGCCCTGCTTGTGGCCCCAACCTTTCTTATGCCATGGACCAGCACCATTTATCAAGAGGCCCATGGACCCCAGCTTGGGTCCCTCTATGTGGCAGGGATTTACACAGTTATTCCTTTAAATCAGGGTAAGTAGATTTCAAATCATGAAGCAATTTAACCGTGTGGCATGTAGAATCAGTGCACAGATATATTACATCAGCCCATGAATTTTTGACTGAGTAAGCTATTTTCCAGGCAACATTGCTTGAGAATTGAAATTGCATACCTGCACATTTTCCCTGCTGGCTTTCGCAGCATTTTTTTTACATTTTCATTCTCATGGATATGGAATGTAAACAGGATGCCAGCAGCCGGATCACTGGGGTTTTCACTGAGAATAATGACCATTTTGTTGTTACTCACCAGACTTGAAATGCATCATAAATCATTGTTAAAAACCTCTGGCAAGTCTGTGGTGGAAAGGTGACCTGTGTTGCAGAGTTCCTGCCACAGGGGCCCCTCTGCAAAACAAGTCACTGAAGCATCTATTTGCCTTATTCTATGTGGTCTGCCTTGTACCATCGCACAATCAAATTCATGAATGTTACATACCTTCTTTTTCATTTTATTTATTGCTTCTGTTGGTGACATTTTTATTGCTCTAGAATCTGAAAATATGTTTTTCTATTAAACAAATGACATTTTTTTTGAAATTTATAAATGATTTCTTGTCTTTAAATTTATATTTAATATACAGTACTGTGCAAAAGTTTAAGCACATACATATATAGCTAGGGTGCCTAAGACTTTTGCACAGTACTGTAGTAATTTTGTACTGTACTGCTGCCACAAAAAAAAAGAATTTCATGACATATGTGAGTGATGATAAACCTGACTCTTATATGGGTCTCTATTGTGGACTGAGAGCGGGAAGGGGGCAGGGAGAGGGGAATCATGGTTGGGAAAAGGGGAATGGAGAGGAGAGGGAGTGGAGAGCAGCACAGAGACATTCTGTCATGATCAATAGACCAATTGTTTGGAATCAAATGACCTTGCCTGGTATCTCAGGGCTGGGTGTGTTGGCACCTGACACTCCTTCTCTGCCACCTGTCCTACACCTCTTCCACAACGCTGCACCCTCACCATTCCCAACATCATTTCCTCCCACCAGATTTGCAAACTTGCTATATATGTGTGCCTAAGACCATTGCACAGTGCTGCATTTCTTTTTAAGTTTCTGAATGATATCTTCCTTCCTTCTCATTTCATTTATTGCTTATGTTGGTGATACCTTTATTGCTCCAGAATCTGTAAATATGTTTTTTTTCTATAATTTCATACCAAATAGGTTGTTTTGCCAAAAGCTACAGGAGTGACAAGTCTGAAGTATAGACAGACAGGCTCAGACTTTGATTCTATTTATTTTTGTTGGAATAAACACCATTTTCTTTTGTATTATTGTGAACACCTTTGGTCTTTCTCCTCAGTTCTAGTTTATTGGTTTATTTACACAGCTGACACATTGCCAAGGACAAATGGAATTTTTTTTCAACTCGATGACATCATGAAATTTCCGTACAGCATTGCAGAAGAATGATGTAAATTATTCGTGTTTTGCTGTTAAGTAAATGGGTCATGTGCCCAGGATATGTAATGTTGTTTCCGCTTGTGAATCCATTTGGTGTGGCGCACTTGGAAGCAGTGGCCTCTCAGGGACAAACCAAAGGTGCCATTGTTCATCCTTTACGTCTTTTTCACAATTACAAGACACTGCAGGATATTAATTAACACTGCAGGTCTACCCCGCTAGTGAGTTTCTGGACAGCAGTGAAGTTGGAATTGTTGTGCATCGAGTTGCAGCCTGCTTCTGCCACCCAGGGAAGAAGGCATCAAGTGACAATGCTTGATCCAACAGACAGTGAAGGGTGCTTTTGTTGTCATTGCAAGACCCTGTTGGACATCGGTAATGCAGAACACTGGGAGTCCGATTCGCCGTTTCATTAGCGAGACTGATAGCGCGGGAGCTGCGTGGCCTCAGTTGCGGCACGGATCAAGCCTCCATTCAAGCCTCAGGGTCGCCTGTTGCGGCCGCTGAAGGAGGAGATGCTGGCGCCGGCTGTGTGCTGGGTGAGAGGCTGGCCTCTCCCGTTGGTGCTGCAATCTATGTTTGCTTGGTGGGAGACAAACCGGATTACCTTCATCTGCAGCTGCACTGTGTGATGTGAGGATCTGATGTGGGCTGTTCTTGCAGAATCATGGCTTGAGGACAACAGACATGCACCATCAATCCACAGGCCATGACACTCAGGGACTTAGTCTATATCATTACTTTTTTAATCTATATTTTTGTAGCTGTATGTTTTTCTGCTATCATAATTATATGTGCTGTGTGTGACTGATGGTTTAGTGTTTTCCACCTTGTGCCCCAGAGGAACGCTGCTTTGTTTGGCTGTATTCATGTGTATGGTTGAATGACAATTAAACTGGAACTTGATGTAAGCGCCACATGTAGTTGTTTGCTCTTCGAGTTTGAATAAATATCTTTTTTTTGAACTTCTTACATCCTGTATCAATCTAAATAAGATGCCAGACCTCCATCAGATTCCAAGGTCCATATTGAAGTACTTTACAAGCAGCATGAAGCATTAGAAAAGTTAAGGAAATTAACAGTAAAAAGTATCAATGCTGTAATGAAGCATTTTTACCATTGGAAGTGTATAAAAATTCAGTGGCTGCAAGCAAATGACAGGCCACAACACTGAATCCCCTATCTACATCTGTTTTTCAACATGTTACAGGTGCACCTATTCTTAAAGCAGCACCATATGATTTTTAAAGTAAAAATTAAAGTGGAAGGTAGTTCAAATCCACAAATGTAGAGCACAGGGAATTTTGTTTTTAACCAATGGCATGTGATTGTGTAATAGGAGGAAAGGGATAACTCTGGGCAATGGTGCTTAATATACAGTAACTACAGAGCAACATGCATTCCTGAAGGCACACCCAACCATTTTTAAAGCAAGGACAACAGGCTATGCCCACAAAGAGCAGAACATGCTGAGCACCAAAGTCAAATCACGCAAAACACTTTGGAATTGCAAATTTTACTTAAGTGAATCAAGAAAAAAGTAGCAGGTCTAGCACAAAGGATCTTCAAACAATACTTACAGGTGTATAACAAAGCATTCATATCATTCACATCCCATGCAAACATGAAGAAATCTGCAGATGCTGGAAATTGAAGTTGTTTTTCAAGGTCAGTAGGGTTATTGACTGAAAGATTATGCTGAAAATATTCAGGCATTGAAAGCTTCAATGTGGGAATGGAAGAAAGCATCGCACCTTGGGGAAATCAACACTGAGGTGTATAGCATCAATGTTGCAAATGCACATGAAACAAAAGGCTTGCAATTTTTAGGTCTACAAGTCATAAACAGGAGAAAGTCTGCAGATGCTGGGAACGCAAAGCAACACACACAAACTGCTGCAGGAACTCAATGGTCGGGCAGCATCTCAGGAAATGAATAAACAGTTGATGTTTCTGGATGAGACCCTTCTTCGGATTTTTCGAGCTAGTTCAGGACTTCACAGAATATTTCAATCTACAGCTATTTGATATAGAGGAGAGCTATAAATTCGCCACACACATTCAAAAGCTGTATTCATAATGACTGATTACTTTAACGTATTATTACTTTAGCAAGTTGTCTGATCATTTACTCGGAGATGGGTTCATCATACCTGTAGATTGAAGAGACAAGTGGATCCTGTTGAAGGTCTTAACCACAAAAGTATTTGTATTTGATTTGGGGTGTAGGAATGTTCTTTGAGTGGAGACGGCAACTAAGAAGGTTAAGGTGCTCTATTTATTTTCAACCACCAATTTATGTAGCATGTATGTTGAGGACAACTACTGAAATGTTGGGCAAGAAGCAAGGATACAATCATGTGACCACAAATACTATCAGTTGCTACAACAGATATACCAACAGTCATTACCCACATAAATGTTCTTCTAAGAGAGTTTTTTTTTTTGATGAATACATCTTACAATGCTCTGAATGCACCAATCAATAATGTAACCTGGGTTCATCGGGTGTTTCAGGTCTTTCAACATCAGACGCCCTCACCCATGCGACCGAACTGTCGTAAATCAAGCTGAAACTGTCCAATTGGTACAGGAACCACAACCTATCACTCAACATCAAGAAGACAAAAGAAATGATAATTGACTTCAAGAAGGCAAGAGATCCTGAAGAAGCCCACTATTCAATTTATGTTTAAAATAAAGTCATACCGTGGACTAGCTCTTTCATTCTGAGCCATCTTGAGGCTCTCTCTGCTGCCTCGGTGATGTTGCTGGTGGCTCTCTGCCTCCTTGTACCAGCGGTGCCCAATGTGCTGAAGGCTCTGTCAAGAGACTGTCCAGCAAAAAGGCACATAACAGTTTGTTATGTGCCTTGTCATAAGACGCAAGCAATCATGTTCTTTCCATGACTGATTGTTCTTGGCAATTTTTTCTATAGTAGTCGTTTGCCATTGTCTCCTTCTGGGCAGTGTCTTTACAAGACAGAGGGCCACAGCCATTATCAATACTCTTCATAGATTGTCTGCCTGGCGTCAGTGGTCGTACAACCAGAACTTGTGATGTGCACCAGCTGCTCATACAACAATTCACCACCTGCTCCCATGGCTTCACGTGACCCTAATCATAGGGACTAAGCTGGTGCTACACCTTGCCAAGGGTGACTGCAGGCAAGCAGGGGGAAGGAGTGCCTTACACCTCCATTAGTAGAGATGTATCTCCACCCCAGCGCCCAAGCTTAGAAATACCAATAAGCTTGTAATAAAGTAATCAAGAAAACAGACAACGGTTCTCATAAAAACTTCAAAAGATGGTGTCTGCAAAATATTATAATTGCTGGAAAGCGCACAGAATTTACTTTGTAGCACCAAAGCTACAGGCAAGCATAGTCTGAACCAAAAGAATGTCAAGGTCATGGTGTTGATTGATGGAAAACTATTAGGGATGCTGATTGACAGAGCTGCAGACTGATCCATTATGGGGAAAGACACGTGTGACATGCTGTACATCATCTACATTTAATAAAAGACAAGGTCAACCTTAAGACTTGTTCAGACCACATTTTAAACATCTTAGGAGAGACATAATGCATAGTATGCTATGATGGCCAGAGTTTCAGGGTTGTACTGAACTGGATTACGGGTGATAAGCAAAGTTTAGTTAACAGGATTTGAAAATAAATAGGTAGAAGTGTTGTAAAAAGAAGTCTTGAAGACTTATATGCTCCAAGGCTGCACTAGTCTGCTAATGAGTGATGAACTTCTTAGTCAGAAAGTCACAGAAAAGTACAACACAGAAACAAGCCCTTCGACCTATCTAGTCCATACTGAATGATTCAATCTGCCTACTTCCATTGACCTGCACCAGTTTCATTGCTCTCAGTACCCCTACCACCCTTGCACTGCACCTATTCAAACTTCTCTCAAATGTTGAAAACGAAATTGCATGCATCACTTGTGTTGGTAGCTTGTTCCACACTCTCATGACCCTCAGAGTTAAGAAGCTTCCCCTCATGTTCCCTTAAACTTTCACCTTTCACCCTTAACCCATGACCTCTGGTTGTAGCCCCACCCAACCTCAGTGGAAAAAGTCTGCCTGCATTTACGCTATCTGTACTGCTCAGAATTTTTCGTGCCTTATCAAGTCTCCCCTCAGTCTTCTGCGTTCCAAGGAATAAAGTCCTAACCTTTTCTCTTTCCTTATGTCCTCCAGACCTAACAATATCTTTGTAAACTTTCTCTGTAAATTTCTTGTTTAAATTCCATTTGATCCTGCACTGCATATTCTTTACTCCTGCAGAACTCTTTGTCCATTATTACCTTTGTATACACTGCAAGTTTAGATCATCTATACTTAGCAGGAAGAGAAGCAAGGCAGCAAATTAAAGCAGTGCACAACATCTTGGATGAAAAGTAGAGCAATTGTCCTAATGACAGCATCAGAGTCATCAAATCAGTGAAATTGGAAAGTACATCAAAAAGTCTGGGTCTGTAGTCCCTAATGTACTTAGTTCCTATTGGAAATCTTGACAGAGAAGTCCAGGTAGATCAAATAATCAGAGCAAAAGACATACCTGTTGACACTGAATTAATGTATGATGATAAATCTGTTCCTCTCATCAATGCAGAATCAACTACTGTTCAATAGTCTCTCCACTGCTGGTTGTCAAGAAGTTACAAAGTCCCATGGCTCCAGGAACAAGAATAGAATAGAATAGAACTTTATTGTCTTTGGTCAAGACAACAAGTCTGTGCAAAACAGATATTTACAGTGCATGCGGTAGGACTTAATTTTAAAAATAAATTTCAATAGTGGGGCTTCTTCAGGATCTCTTGCCTTCCTGAAGTCAATTATCATTTCTCTTGTCTTCTTGATGTTGAGTGATAGGTTGTGGTTCTTGTACCAATCGGACAGTTTCAGCACCTTCTCTCCACATGCAGATTTGTTATTGTTTGTGATTAGGCAAATCTCAGTTGTGTTATCTGCAAATTTGATGATTGAGTTTGTAGCATGAGCAGGAGTGCGGTGGTAGCTGTAGAGAGGAGAGAAGTGGGCTCAGGCTGAGCTATAATCAAAGAAAAGCATCTTCACATAGGTGTCTTTGTACTCCAGCTGTTTCCAGAGAGCATGAAGTATAATGCCAGTAAGGAATACACAGTTTAAGGAGGGCAGGCTGACCAAGGAGCCCGTCAGCAGGATGAACTTGTAATAGTTATACAAGTAAATGGAGCTCGTCAGCCTGGGAAGGCAGTCCATCTAAGAAAGGAAAAACTTGATTTCAAACCTCTGCTACCTTGCAGCCATACCCACTTATGGAAAAGTTTTCGGGAGTAAACCCTGAGGACAAATCCGGAGCTGGAGTCCCTAAGGCAGTCCGATGTTGCTTTCAACCTCGCTCTGGCAACTCCTGCGACGTCACTGATGCCAAGCTGTATCGGCCCTTGCCTTTCCTTTGAACAACATTGGTGGCGTGGAGAGGGGAGATTTGCTGCATAGGCAACAGCTGGTCTTCCATACAACGTTGCCCAGGCCTGCGCCCTGGAGAGACTGAAGCAAGACTTTCCAGGCGCAGATCCATGGTCTCGCGAGACTAATGGATGCCATCTTTATAACTGTGACAAGTGTTTCTGAATCTACATATTTTAATGTACTAAGTGTACCAAGTTCATCTCTGTCAAATTTATAAATAGCATGCTTGTTTAAAGTTTCTGTCCCCTAACTATTGTCATGAGTACTATAGAACTTGTCTCTCCAGCAGGTTCCAAGTTGTGCCTTAACATAAATCACACAGTTTTAGTGATTGAATGTTCCAAACCAAAATGTAACACAGTGGATAATTTGCAAGAATAGTGTTTCTATGTGGTTGATTCACCTTTTTCTTTTAGGCCAGGGTCTCCCAACCTGGAGTCCACAGACCCTTGCTCAATGGTATCGGTTCATGGCATAAAAAAGTTTGGGAGTCACTGTCCTAGGCAGTAGGGGGTTTTGACAAGCACTTTGAGAAGCAATTGAGCAAACATCATCACCAAATATGGTAAATCAGAGAAAGAACAAATTCAATTGCAACTTAAAATAATTTAACTTGTAATACTCCTCTTGCACAGGTCTAAAAAGCAAATAGAATTCAAAAAGAAGAGTAGACACCTCACCATTATTTTGGCTGCTTATTGAGGAGCCTTTGTGACACCTCAGAGGTAAAGTTAGGCATGTTATTATCCAATATTTGCAAAAAAAATGTCAACATGATATACAGAAGTTAATATATTCTAGGAACAGTTGTCTAATAGATTGTCAGGGTTTGATTGACAATTGACTCCTGAAGATCATTAAAAATGTTCGGAGCATTTTAGAATTGGAATTGGTTTATTATTGTCACAGGGACTGAGATACGGTGAAAAGCATGTCTTGCACAGTGTTCACACAGATCAATTCATTACACAGTGCATTGAGGAAAAACAAAATAACATGATAACAGAATGCAGAATGAAGTATAACAACCACAGAGAGAGTGTGGTGTTGTTAAACATAAGATGCAAGATCATAATAGGAAAGGTTGTGAGGTCAGGAGAACAACTTATCAATTGCTAGGCTCTCCTGAGCAGAAGGTAGTAAGCCATTGCTAAATATTTTTCCTGTAAATTAAACCCAAGCTAAGATCTTGTTGTTTACTTGTTACAGGAGGTAGAATGCATTGAAGAGGACTTTTTTGGGGACAGGGGATTTTCTGAGTCAGGACTTCATCTTCATATGATCAATCTTGGCTTTATCTAACAAAGAAACTTGACAAGTTACTAAGAAAGAGATTGCTTGATTGTGAATAATTCACTAGTAGTATCCCTCGGCCCTCAGGACACAAGACCAGAGAGAGCTGCTGCATGTATAAGAAGATGAAGTGGATTTTTCCTTCCCACCAAATCTTTTGGTCCTGGTTATTTCTGTTCATCTGGATCTCCTCTACGAGTTACTCCAATGCCACAAAAAAAACTGTAGTTATTGGAAATCTCTCTTTCCCACTTCTGACAAAGGAATTTTGACTGGAATTGTTATCACTATTTCTCTTTCCATCATTGAGACTATTTATACAAGAAAGCAGCAAAGTCCCCATCATCCAGGTCATGCCTTCTTGTCATTACCAGCATTGGGCAGCAGGTATAGCAGCCTTTGTTTGCTCACTACTAGGTTCAAGAACAGTTATTATTCTACTGTCCTTAGGCTCCTGAACTGGTATTGATAATGTTAATCACCATTTTTCTGAACAGATTCTACAACTCACAGATTCACTTTCAAGGACCCTTTACAATTCATATTTTCAGTATCGTTTTTCATTAACTTAATTATCTTCTTTTGCACATTGGGAGTTTTTCAATCATTGTTTAGGTATAGTTTATTCATTAAATTCTACTGTATTTCTTTTTTCCTTGTAAATGCCTGCAGGAAGATGAATCTCAATTTAGTATATGAGGCCCTCTGCTGGTTGGAGTCCAACATGGATGTTGCAACCCAGCTGCCTACATAGTATGCAAGCCAGGGCAATATGATATGGAGAGCAAGCTGTTTCCCATGCAGCAGGCTCCTCCTCTGCGCAGTTGATGAATCCTAAGGTATGGCAAAGACTGATACAGTTTGGCACTAGTGGCATTGCAGGAGCGGGCAGACAGTGCTGAACTCAATGTAGAACCGCCATAGGAACTCCAGCTCTAAATTTTTCCTTGGGGTTTACTCCCAAAGTCTTCCCATGTGTGGGTACAGCTACAAGGCAAGAGAAGTTTGAGATCAGAGTTTTCCCTCTCCTAGATGAGCTGCTAACAACAGCTAACGAGTCCTGTTTGTCCAAAATGACTTGTTTTAAAGCACCAATAACCTATCTTTGCCCATTCTCCTGTCAGTAGAAATGGTTTCACAAGGCTTAGTACTTAAGCCACATATGAAGGCCAGGAGCTGCATTTGGTTGTCAGAGGTTATTTGAGGCGCATGTTATTGGGAGCATTTAATTGGTAGTGGGAGCTTATCCCCTCTACCTTCCCTGGCTGTAATAACCTTAGGGAACCGTGTAATAATGTACAATATACTACATATTTGACAAAAAATTTACCTTGAACCTTGAAGTTTCCACAGAAGCTGCCAGACATGCTGAGTAACACACACAAAATTCTGGAAGAACTCAGCAAGTTAGGTGCATCTATAGAAATGAATCAGCACTCGAAAAGTTTCAGGACGAGTCCTTTCTTTGGGGCTGGAAAGGAGGGGGAAGACACCAGAATAAAGAAGTGGGGGGGTGGGAGGGGAAGGAAGATCATGAGAAGGTGATAAGGTGAAGCCAGTTTGGTAGGAAATCAATCCCACTGAGTGTTTGGAGCAGTGTTTGTTTTTCTCCAGTGTTACCTCTGAGAACCTATGTATGCTTACTTTCATTTCTGGAACATTCCAATGTTTCTTTTAAACCAAGATGCTTATGCACTTGGAATTGCATACACAGAAGTCATATTGACTGCTTAAAGATTCTGAACAAGACAAACCCTCAAGTTCCTGTTTTAATCCTCCAGCTAAGATGAATCCAATGGCAATCAGTATGTTGTAACAACATTGCAAACCACAAATGATCTTTCAAACAGATGGTCCTTTTGAAAAGCTTTGTCTTTTTCACCTGTTCCCTACATAATCCCCCTTATCTCTTCGAAATGAAAAAGAGATTGATCCATGCTCACTAAATGTTCTTTGAATAATATCATTATAGTGATATTTGTGGAATTGTAATGTCAATTTGCCTTTAATTTCACTCTTTTGACATTTGTAATCAAAAGGGAAGCATGATTGGGAATAAAAGTGCCGCATTCTCCAGTGAGATTGTTTTTTTCAAACTTCAAATATTCATTGAAGTAGATGAGGTGCTGGACTGGCTTGTGATGCCTGATTATTGGGGCTGAATACTCCATTTACTCATTTTACTTCCCTCTTCACTACACTGAAGCTGAGGCTGTGGCCCTTTTCCAGCTTCTCTGGGCTTCGAGTCTGTGAGCTTCACGGCATTTAGTCCGTGACGTGTTGAGTTGAGGCTGAGGGCCTGCTCCAACTGCTACAGACTTTGCGCCTGCAGACTCACATTCATTCTAAATGCAATTTGCTTACTTTGATTGTTTGCACGGTTTGTATTTTTCTCTCTTCCTCTTTGCACATCGGATGCTTATTTTTTTTAAGGGTTCTTTTGGGTTTCTTTGTTTCGTGGCTGTTTGTAAGGAGTCAAATCTCAAGGCTGTATAATGTATAGAAACGTTGATAACAAGTGTACTTTGAACTTTGAAATGTGAATGTCAACATTAAGAAATGTTTAATTCACATGCTGCATTGTGTGGATGAACACGAGTTAAAATGAAAGATGCAAAATACAATGCAAATAACAATTAACTGGCAGTCACATAAAAATGAATGAATATTAATGTCTATGAAATACTATATTGTGCTAATTAAGGTATGATTAGTGTACTTAAGCATTTGAAACATCTTAATTATAAAGGAAGCTGAATTTTAATTAAGGTCAGTTTCACAATTTAAGTTTTGAAATGGACTTCATAAAATTCATTTAATTAAATTTGTTTGCCACTAGCTATTATTAAAATGCAAAAATAAACCATGTTGATCTTTTTTTAAAGCTATTATATTTGGTGGACGACAAAATAAAT
The DNA here is from genome assembly GCF_030028105.1 of Mobula birostris. Classification (NCBI taxonomy): domain Eukaryota; kingdom Metazoa; phylum Chordata; class Chondrichthyes; order Myliobatiformes; family Myliobatidae; genus Mobula; species Mobula birostris. The sequence continues at coordinate 35,381,055 of NC_092392.1, read as the reverse complement.
CATTCTTGGATGGTTTCGTTTTAGGAACGTAACCTGTTCATAAGCAATATTGAATGATTTGTCCTTTTTTTCTTAAAATTGAAATCAGCTAAGCTTTGTTTTACTTTCCTCCCTCTACAACTGATTGCTTCACTTGCCTCAGTGCTTCCATTTGCTTAATTACCCATTGGGAGAACAAAATGAAAGTTTACTCAATATTCAAAGCTCTTTGTGTGACTTGGTTCCTGTTCACAGAATTTATATGTTTTCCAATTTCTTCCCACACCCTAAAGATATGCAGAAACTGATGGAATGGATATTAGTTTCTCCTTCTGGTAATTTTTTTTCCCTCCCCCTACCCTTTTCTTCCATTCCTCACTCTGGCCTCTTACCTCTTCTCCTCAGCCTCCTATCACCTTCCCCTGGATTCCCTCCTTCTTCCCTTTCTCCCATTGTCTTCTCTCCTCTCATATCAGATTCCTGTTTCTCCAACCCTTTACCTTTCCCACCCACCTCATTCACTTATCACCTTCTAGCTAGCTCTCCTTCCCCTCCTCTCACCTTTTTATACTGGCAACACTCAAAAAATACAGGAGGAACTCAGTAGGCCAGGCAGCAAGTAAAGAAAAGAGTAAATAGTCGACATTTCGAGCTCAGACCATCATCAGGACTGGAAAGAAAAATTTGCCTGGCCTCCTGATTTCCTCCGGCATTTTGTGTGTTGCTTTGGAGATCCAGCATCTGCAGATTCTCTTGTGTTTGTGTTTTCATTCTGGCATTTTCCCCATTCCTAATGAAGGGTCTTGGCCCAAATCACCAAATGTTTGTTCTTTTCCATAGATGATGCCTGACCTGCTGAGTTCCTCCAGCATTTTGTGTCTCTTGTTCTGGAATTTCAGCATCTGCAGAATTTCTTGTGTGTACACAGATACGTTAATATTCTACAGGAAATTACTCTTAGCTAGGAAGTTTATTCATTCCTGAAATGGTTTTCCTCGTGATGTAAGAGTGAATAAGATGGAATGGTACAGGAAATTGCTGAGAGAGGCATTGGACTGATGGAAATGCTCTGCTGGAATCTACCATGTTTAACAAATAATTATGAAACTTAGCTGAATTTCATCATCTTGTACCAATAGTATGAACACTCATATCTTACAGTTATTAATATGAGATCTTTATCTGATTTAATGATTTAATTATTGTACAATTGTGCCATAAAATTAGACTTATAAAAGAGATATTGATGGGAATATTTGTGGAATGAAAAGCAGAATTGACATTTAAGATCAAAAAATCTTTAATCGAACTTATTTTGCATGTTAGTAAGTTAATTAAGTGGTCAAAGATGAGGGCACACTTAGGCTGAAAGAACAGCACCTATATTCCGTTTGGGTAGCCTCCAATCTGATGGCGTGAACACTGATTTCTCAAACTTCCAGTAATGCCTCTCCCGCTTCACCACTTGCTATCCCCTTTTCCCCCTCTCACCTATCTCCTGGCCCACCCATCACCTCCTTCTGGTGCTCCTTCCCCCTTTTTCTTTCTTCCATGGCCTTCTGTCTCATTCACCAATCAACTTCCCAGCTCTTTACTTCATCCCTCCCCCTACAGATTTCACGTATCACCTGGTGGTTCTTTCTCCCCTCCTGCCACCTTTTAAATACACTCATTTTTTTTTCTCCAGTCCTGCCGAAGGGTTTCGCCCCAAAATGTTGACTGTATATTTTGTGTGTTATGTTAGTTAAGTGATAATTATTCACTAAAACACAAAAAAAGCTGTCATGTCTACAATTTGCAGCTTCACTACGAAGTCTCTTCAAGGGATGCTTGCCCTGAAAGAGTTTAAATCTTCTCTTTTCCAGGTATTCAATGAAACCCTCTCTCACTGCTCCCCCATGATCTCTACTGTCCTCCAACTCTTTGACCATGAACTCAGCCAGACCTGCTGCCACAGCACATATCCTTCCTGGGAGATGGTCACCTACCTGGCTTCACCTGTCAACTTCCAGCTAGCCTCCTTCCCTTCCCTCCAACTTTTTAATTCTGGTATTTTCCCCCTTCCTTCTCAGTCTTGAAGAAGGGTCTTGGCCTGAAATGTCAACTATCTATTCATTTCCATAGATGCTGCCCAAACTACTGAGTTCCTCCAGCATTTTGTGTGTGTTGCTTTGGATTTCCAGCATCTGCAGAATTTCTCAGTTTAAAAAATAGTGTTACTATTTTGGAAAAGAGTAATATATATCTCTGCGAGGACAGTTATTGTCTTCATTAAAAAAAATCATACAGAAGTCTGCATCTCCTGCAGTGCAGCTCTCCCAATGTAATGCCCTGTAGAATCAATCTAATTTTATACTCATCTCCTTTAAGAACTGAAATAAGAGAGGGAAGTGCAATTAACAGTCTCATTATTGATACATTTTATTGAAACTTAACTCCAGTTAACTTCGGGTGGCAGGTAGCATGGCAGTTTGTGTAATGCTTTACGTGGCCAGCGATTAAAGTTCAATTCCCACCGCTGTCTGTATGGAGTTTGCATGTTCTACTGGATCATATTGTGTTTCCTACCATATTCCAAGGCCGTACAGTTTAAGATTAATAAGTTGTGGGCACTTTATGTTTACACCAGCAGCATGACGACCCATGCAGGCTGCCCCAGCTCAATCCTGTATTAGTTGTTAATGCAAAGGGCAGATTTCACTGTATGTTTCAATGTTGTGATAAATAAAGCTAATCTTTAAAATTTAGTCACTTCTTAATGGTAACAAGATCTGTTGCATTCTATATAACAGACTAATATTACCATTGGTTAAAAAGTGCAGATAAATATTGTTAGATCACTTAATGCAATATATTTCATCTACTAAGCAATAAAGCAAATTTTGTTGGTAAGTGGTAATTCAAAAGTAACATATGTTTTTTTTAGAAGATGCACAATTTTTTCCATAACAGTGTGAGCAGAGTTGGTTTTGGATAAAAGTTATTCTAATATTCATAGTTCTGTTGACATGAACATATTATAGAACTGCTTAAAGAATCTTAATATTTAGGTAATTTAGGAATAAAACAGATGGCAAAATACTAGACAACCAGCAGAGCATTGATTCTCATCCAGAAACTTCCTTAGAGCTGCCTTATAACACCTGTAGTGCCTCATTTCTGTTCTTGTTGGGAAACTACATGTAACAAAATCCCATATTTCAAGTGGTGATAGAATGCTTCCTTTGCAGTTGGCCACATTTTCCAACCGGGATTGACCTTGTTACAAATGACACTTGACGAGTACTTTTGGTTAGACTTTTCTTTAATTTATTACAAGATGGTAGACAAGAACAGATGCTAATCTCACTAATACCACACAACAGCAGATATTCCAAAATCAGCTATCTGACCATTTACGTTTGGCTGAAGATTAGATATCAGATTTAAAATTCACTGCATTCCATGACTGGAAAGTTGAATGATCATGTAGGAATCTTATCTAGTCATTACTAATGTTTCATCTAAAATTATCATAAGACCAAAAGAAAATGGAGCAGAATTAAGCCATCTGTCCCATCTAGTCTGCTCCGCCATTTCATCATGGCTGATCAACTTGCCCTCTCAGTCCCAGTTTCCTGCCTTCTCCTGTATCACTTCTTGCCCTGACAGAATCTATCAACATCTGCCTTGAATACACCAAATGACTTGGCCTCCACAGCTGCTTGTAGCAACAAATTCCACAAATTATACACTCTCTGTATAAAGGATTTCCTCCTAATATCTATTCTAAAAGAGCGCTGTCTATTCTGAGTGCGTGTCCTCTGGTCTTAGTCTCCACTACCATAGGAAACATCCTCTCCACATCCACTCCACTGGGCCCTTTCAACATTCAATAGGTTTCAAAGAGCTCACCCTTCATTCTTTTGTGCGTACACACCCAAGACCATCAACTGCGCTTCGTATGACAAGCCTTTCGATTACAAACCAACCCATTTACCTGTTTTATCACTTTTAACATCTCACTCACTTTGTATTTAAAGGGAAGAAAAAGTTGAGTCTAACAGTTTTTTCTATTGATGATGAAAAGTTTATTTGAAGGTATTATTGGATTAATGTTATATTACAGGTGTCCCCTGCTTTTCGAACGTTCGCTTTACGAAACCTCTCTGTTACGAAGGACCTACATTAGTACTCTGTTTTCACTAACAGAAGGTGTTTTCACTGTTATGAAAAAAAAGCAGCGCGTGATAAAAATTTCAGCGTGCGATAAAAGGCAGTGCGCACCCCGAGCAGCGGCTCTCCCTCGGATTCAGAACGGCATTGCTTTAACACGTGCCTGTGAGCAGTTGTTTGCAAGATCAGTTCTATGGTGTTGGAAAAGCCTAAAAGAGCTCGTGAGGGTGTTACACTTAGCGTAAAACTATACATAATTAAGCGTTTCGATTGTGGTAAACGAAGCAAGGACAAAGTGAGTTTGGCTTGTGGAAGCTGATGAAGGTGATGTTGAAGAGGTTTTGGCATCCCATGACCAAGAACTGATAGATGAAGAGCTGATGCAATTGGAAGAAGAAAGGATAACAATCGAAACCGAATTCATTAGCGAAATGAACGTGAAGCAATTGCGTGAGATTTTCGCTGCAATGATAAAGTACGACTTTAATTTTGAAAGGGTACATAGGTTTAGGGGATATTTACAAGATGAGTTGAGTCCTTACAAAGAACTGTGTGATAGAAAAATGCGCGAGGCTCAGCAGTCAAGCAAGCCTTCCACATCAGCCACAGCAGACGACGAACCTCGACCTTCGATATTGAGGCGGGCAGTCATAGGAGAAGATGAGCTGCCTGCTCTAATGGAAACAGATGACGAGATGACACCTCAGTGTCCCACCACCCCAACACCCAGGCCGCGGACAGATACTGTACCGATTCGTGGAGAATGCAGCAGTAGCCGGGAGGCACACAGCCAAAATAAACATGCTAATTAATTTGGTGACACCCCACATTTAATGTCGGCCCAGATCAGAGGCCATGCAATCGGAAATCGGCACTGATCTGGGCCGACAATTACGTACAGGGCGGCACCTAATTAATTAGCATGTTTATTTCGGCTTTTTTCTTAAAGATGTGCTGTGTGCCTTCCGGCTACCGCTGGACCCCTGCATGCTTCACGGCAATGTATCGGTCGGCAGCCTGGAGGCTGGGGGCCACTGCACCACTCCACCTGCGACGACTCAGTCTAACACAGCATCATCAGTGTGCTCGTCGCTGAACCAATTCTGGTAAGTGATACTACACTGTACATACATTATTTCTACTTTATATCGGGGGTGTATTTTTACATGCTATTTGGTATGATTTGGCAGCTTCATAGCTTAAGGGTTACGGGAGAGTGTTTGCGCCTTTTTTTTGCCAACAGCGCTTGCGTGAGATTTTCTGCCGACGGCGCTTGCGTGAGATTTTCGCTACGGAGAACAGTACAGTAATGATAGTGGAAAAGTATTTCTACTTTATATAGGCTGTGTATTTATCATATCATTCCTGCTTTTACTATATGTTACTGTTAGTTTAGGTTTTATGTGTTATTTGGCATGATTTAGTAGGTTATTTTTGGGTCTGCGAATGCTCACAAAATTTTCCCATATAAATAAATGGTAATTGCTTCTTCGCTTTACGACACTTCGGCTTACGAACCATTTCATAGGAATGCTCTACCTTCGGATGATGGGGGAAACCTGTAATTGTCACAAACGTTTAAACTATAATATTAAATATCATGAAAAAGTAATCCTTCTACAGAGAATGTGTGTTGACCTTTATATCTGCTTCAGTAGACATCTAGTTTAATTCAACTGAATAAATTTATATGCACAATTTCTGATCACTTTAGTCCATCTACACTTTGCTGCAGTGTATTCAAGTTTGAAAGAGATCATGTTTTATTATGAGTATGATTTAACTGGTTTCTAACATTATGCTGCACTATCTGAATCCTACTAAATGAAACATTCATCTTGGCACTTTTATTTGGGCAATAAATTGTGCAGAACCTCTTTTTGATTTGCTATTGAAAAATTAAGCAAAATAAATAATGTACTTGACTTTGGCTAAATGCAATCTGATGCTTCACTTAAGAAAGATCATATTGCCCGTTGTATTTTTAAAATTAGCCTTTCAAGTGGATATCTAATTTCACTTCTTTTTCAAGCCTTCTGCTCCTGGTTGCAAATGGATTTGTGGTCTGATTAGAAGGGCTGGTTCTATTATAGGAGTCAAACTGGACACACTGGAGGCTGTGGCAGAACAAAGGACACTGCAGAAAATCCTGGCAATTCTGGATAATGTTTCGCACCCTCTGCATACCACTTCGGCTAAACAGAGAAGCACTTTAAGTAATAGACTGTGCTGCTCCAAAGAGGTCATTCTTATCCACAGCTATTAATCTCCATAATGAGTTAACCAATAGCTGGGAAAGTGATGATCCCTCCTGCTAGACTGTTCGAAGTAACTTATTTTTTATTCTTTCTTACTTCCCTTCTAATATTTGTATATTTGTACTTCTGTGCACTTGTAACGCTACTGTGACACTGTAATTTCCTTTGGGATCAATAAGGTATCTATCTATCTATCTTATTTACCCTCTGGTAGCTTGTCCTGATTGTCATTCTTTATGACTATGTTAGGTACCCAATTTTGTCTTCACTTAATATATATATAGGCCAAGAAAATTTGCTTAATTGTAACCAGAAACAGACAACTCTGAGAAGCATCCAATCCTGACTGCAGGGACATGGCATGCAGAGTACTGCTGCCTGTATCAGATCAGCTAAGACGAGTTAACTAGTACAGACCAGGACTGGAATATAGCATGCTTCTTGAAACATCAATTACAAGTACTACTTGGCAATGTAAGCTGGTTGGATTGTGAGTATTTCCATCATTACAATGAAAGGGAGAAACGTGAAAAGACCTTTGTGCGTGATTATAGTTCATCTCAAAACATATTCACCAAAACTTTGCTTTTATGGAAAAGCATCAAAAGCTTTAAGGTTGGGCAAACTTCAATAAGGAAACAACAATTGTATTGTTTGTGTGTTGACCACTCCCATAGAAAAAGCTCATAAATCTGATATCTTTGAATTTATACCATTTTCTTTTTTTGTCCTTTATGTTAAATGTTAAGTAATGATAACTTGTTAATAGAGCTTAACTGCTTTATTGCTTTCTCAAGTATTTCTGGGAGTAAATGCAACTTAAATTCTTTTTGCTGATTTTAGTATCTCCTCTGAGGCTCTCACTTTGAAACTAATATTGAATCTACTTACTCTCAGTCATCAACAACTTGATGGAAGATAACTTTGGCAGTTGGCATTTACTCATCAGTAACCTGCTTACCAGATGGCCAGATAGGGTTTTGTCAGGACTACACAACTTCTGACCATATCACAGTCACAGGTCACAGAGCTGAATTCTATAGGAAAGGTGAAAATGGCTGCCCTTCTCATCGAGACAGCTTTTGACTGAGCATATAACTGATCATTGGATTAAAAGGAATATCATACAGTTTAAATTGTGGCTAAGCAGTTGATGCAGGAGTGAGAGCCTCAGATTTTTAGATTATTGCGTTCCCTTCCAGAAAAGGTGAGACCTGTGAACTGGAAAGTGACTAATATCCTAGGTTTGCTAGTGCTGCATGGTGGAGGGTGGAGTTTAAATTAGAATTGCAGGGGGATGGGTGTCAGAGTGCCAGAACAGATAGTGGATTGGTTCTATGGAAAGATGTTGTTCAGCCTGCACACAAGGTCAGAAATCGACAAGTTGAGCTTGGAGGGGCTAATGTTGTGAGATGTGTATATTTCAATGCAAGGAGTAACGTAAGAAAGGCAGATGAGCTTAGGGCATGGGTCAACATCTGGAACTATGACATTGTAACCATTAGTGAGACTTGGTTGCTGGAGCAGCAGTTCCATTGTTTTAGACATGATAGAGAGGGTAGGATTAAAGGAGGAGGTGTGGCATTACTAGTCTGGGAAAATATCATGGGAGTAATCAGTCTGGACAGACTGGAGAGCTCGTCCAGTGAGGCTTTATGGGTAGAACAGAGGAATAAGAATGATATGACCATATTAGTGGGACCACCCAACAGTCCACAGGACTTAGTGGAGCAAATTTGTTGAGAGATTGCAGACTGTTGCAAGAAACGTAATCGGAACCAGAATTGAAATCAGGTTTATTATCACCGTGATATGTCATGAAATTTGTTATTTTTGTGGCAGCAGTATAATGCAGTACATAATAATAGAAACAAATGTGAATTGTAGTAAGTATACAGTATCTGTATAAAATAGTTAAATTAAATAAATAGTGCAAAAGTATTTTTTTAAATAGTGAGGTAGTGTTCATGGGATCAATGTCCATTCAGAAATCAGATGGCAGAAGGGAAGAAACAGTTATTGAGTGTGTGCCTTCAGGCTTCTGTACCTCCTTCCTGATGGTAGCAATGAGAACAAGGCATGACCTGAGTGATGGTGATAGTAGGTAATATTAACTTTCCACAGTTTGACTAGGTCTCCCATACTGTAAAAGAACTGGATGGGAAAGAGTTTGTCAAATGTGTTCAGGAAAGTTTCCTTAATCAGTATATAAAAGTCCCAATAAAAGAGTGGGCAATTCTTGATCTCCTATTAGGGAATGAGACAGGGCAGGTGAGTGGGAGGCCTTCAGAAGTGAAGTTTTGAGAGTGCAGAGCTTATATGTTCCTGTCAGAATAAAAGGCAAGGATAATAGATTTATGGAATCTTGTTTTTTGGGAGATATTGAGGTTATGATTAAGAAAAAAAGGGAGGTTTGTAGTAGGTACAGGCAGAAAAGAACAAATGAGGTACTTGAGGAGTATAGAAATACAAGAAAACACTTATGAAAGGAAATCAGGGCTAAAAGAAGACTACGGTTTCTCTCGGAGATAAGATGAAAGGGAATGAAAGATTCAAGGTTTACAGGTTCATTTATTATCAAAGTATATAACTGAAATTCTTCTTCCCCATATAGCCACAAAACAATATCCCGCCCCCCCCCCACAGAAAAAGATTAACAAAAATGGACAGGCACATCGACCCCCAAATCCCCCTTGCCCACACATACAAAAAAAATGAGAAGATCTGGCGAAAAAATAAACAGAAGATAAAAAACTGTAAGACTGAAAATAAGTCCATAGTCCAAGTACAAACCAAAATACAGAAAACCTGGATAACATTATCTGGGCACAGTGGCAGGCCACACAGGCTTCTCTGTCCAGCAGCAGAACAATCCCACCAGTGATCAAAAGGCGGGCTTCCATCTCTGGTAGCAGAGTGATCCCACCAATGATCAAAAGGCAGGTTTCTGCATTCACCTTCTGCATTCGCCTCAATGTATCAGTCTCCTTTGTCACTTTAATCAGTGAACAATGGAAGTTTTAATCGGCAAAATGGAGTTAAACATCAGCTCACAGCCCATCCCGCAGCCTTCTTGCCATGAGATTCACGCACATTGCCTCTGCCTCCCAGAATCCTCTTGGAGACTGCGGAGCGCTGAAACACCCAAACAATATCCAAACTGCAAATCACAGGCTCCAACAGTTCCATGGTTTCATGGTCTATCATGAAGATGTTAACCAAGGGAGTGTTTTACGCAGGTGCCATCTTGAGCAATCTTGACCAGATTCCTGAATATTAAAAGGGAAAGGATAATGAGGGACAAAATTGGTCCCCTAGAAAACAAGAGTGGTAAACTATGCATGGAGCTGAAAGAGATAGGGAGATCTTAAATAGATTTTTTGCATCTATATTTACATGGGTGACGGACACAGAATCTATAGATGTGAACCAATATACCGAGGTCATGTGCCCTATACAGATTACAAAGAAGGAGGTGTTTGCTGCCTTGAGTCAAATTAGGGTGGATAAATCCCCAGGGCTTAATAAGGTGTCCCTTGGACCCTGTGGGAGGCAAGTGCAGAAATTTCAGGGGCCTAAGCAGAGATCTTTAAAAATACCCTCAGCCATGAGTGAGGTGCTAGAAGATTGGAGGATAGCTGTAGTCATTCTATTATTTAAGAAAGACTCTAATAGTAAGTAAGGAAATTATGGGTCGGTGAGCCTGATGTCAGTATTGGTAACATTACTGAAAGGTATTCTAGGAGACTCGATATATAAGTACTTGGATAGACAGGGACTGATTTGGGATAGTCGATGTGGCTTTGTGCATGGAAGGTCATGTCTAACCAATCTTACAGGATTTTTTGAGAAAGTTACCACGAAAGTTGATGAAGGCAAGGCAGTGGATTTTGTCTACATGGACGTTAGCAAGGCATTAACAAGGTCCCACACAGGAAGTTCATCAAGAAGGTTCAGTCGTTTGGCATTCAAGGTGTGGAAGTAAAGTTGATTAGACATTGGCTTTACGGTAGAAGCCAGAGAGTGGTAGCAGATGGTTGCCCTCCAACTGGATGCCTGTGGCTAGTGGTGTGCTGCAGGGATCAGTACTGAGTCCATCGTTGTTTGTCATCTATATCAACAATCCGGATGATAATGTAGTAAACTGGATCAGAAAATTTGCAGATGACACTAAGGTTAAGGGTGTAGTCGACAGTGAGGAAGACTATCATATCATGCAGGAGGATCTGGGTAAGCTGGAAAAATGGGCTGAAAAATAGCAGATGGAAGTTAATGCAGACAACTGTGAGGTGCTGCACTTTGGTAGGACCAGTCAGGGTAGATCTTACAAGGTGAGCTGTAGGATACTGAGGAGTGTGGTGGAACAGAGGAATGAAGGAATACAGATTGTAAGTCCTTGAAAGTAGCATTACAGGTAGATAAGGTCATAAAGAGAGTTTTTGGAAGATTGACCTTCATAAATCAATGGAGTTATGAAGGATAGGAGTTAGGATGTTATGTTGAAGTTGTATAAGATATTGCTGAGGCCTAATTTGGAGTATTGTGTGCAGTTTTAGTCACCTACCTACAGGAAAGATATCATTAAGATTGAAAGCGTGGAGAAAGAATTTACAAACATGTTGCTGGGACTTGAGGACCTGAGTTATAGGGAAAGATTGAATAGGTTAGGGCTTTATTCCTGAGAACACAGAATACTGAGGGGAGATTTGATAGAGGTATACAAAATTATGAGGGTCATAGATATGGCTTTTTCCATTGAGGTTAGATGGGACTACAACTAGAGTTCATGGGTTAAGGGTGAAAGATGAAATGTTTAAAGAGAACATGGGAAGGGGGATCTTCTTCACTCAGAGGAAGTGAGAACGTGGAATGAGGTACCAGTGCAAGTGTTGGATGTGGGGTCGATTTAAGCATTTAAGAGAAATTTGGATGGGTACGTGGGAGGAGAATAGAGGGCTATGATGTGGGTGCAAATCGATGGGACTAGGCAGGTTAATGGTTTGGCACAGACTAGATGGGTCAAAGGGTCTATTTCTGTGCTGTAGTGTTCTATGACTCTATTCTCATGGATCAACAGACTTCTTCCATCAGTCTCTGCACATTGCAGTTCCAAAACCAGAGGCAAATAGGAGGTCAGTTGCCAAGGAACCTGACTTCTGTCTACTTCAAGGTGCATTACTGAGTCCAGCAGCACAGAACAATATGTTCTTATCTAAGGGGCTGCAAGTATTTCATATCTGACCTATCATATTTATTAGATTTCTTCCAAGAACTCCTATTTCTAGAGATGTCAAAAACATTGTTCTGAGTTGAGATTTGGTCAGTGTGTCTGACAGTAGCTCAGCAGCTTGGAGCAGGCGTGCTAAACTAAAACATAAGATCTGCAGCATGTCCAGCTGTACACATCTACATGAAACACCATCACAGGAAAGCAACATCCATCAACAGGGACCCTTGCCGTCATGCACTTCCTCTCTTCTTGCTGCTGTCATCAGGAACAAGATACAGGAGCCTCAGGACTCACGCCATCAAGCTCAGGAACAGTTATTGCCCCTCAACCATCAGACTCCTGAACCAAAGGGGATAGCTTCAATCAAATTCACCTACCCCATCATTGAAATGTTTCCTCAACCAATCGATCACTTTCAAGAATTCTTCTTCTCATGTACTCGATATTTATGTTAATTTAGTTATTATTATTTCTTCTGTTTGTATTTGCAGTTTGTTATCTTCTACACTCTGGTTGAACACCCTAGTTGAGCGGTCTTTCATGATCTTGTTATGGATATTATTCTACAGAATTATTGAGTATATCCACAAGAAAATGAAGCTCAGAGTTGTATATGGTGACATATATGTACTTTGATAATAAATATACTTTGAGCTATTTTGACCCTTGTTTTCATCTAAGTGCTGCTTTGTTCAACTACTTGATTAACTGGATTAATATATTTACATACATGAGAAAAGCTGCAGATGCTGGAAATCAAAAGCAACACACACACAAAATGCTGGAGACTCAGCAGGTCAGAAAGCATCTATAGAGTAGAGTAAACAGTCGACATTTCAGACTAAGAGCCTTCTTCAGGACTGAGAAAGAGAGGGAAAAGATGACAGAGTAAAAATGGGGGGGGAGAGGGAAAGGAGGTGAGCTGGAATATGATAGGTGAAGCCAGGAGGGTGGGAAATGTCAGGGGCTGGAGAAGGAGGAATCTGATAGAAGAGCTGAAAGGAGCATAGGAGAAACAGAAGGAGGAGGGGACCCAAGGGGAAGTAATAGGCAGGTGAGAAGAAGTAAAAAGTCAGAGGGAGAATAGAGGAATGGGGTGGGGGGGGGTGAAGTTTGTTTACCAGAAGGAGAAGTTGATGTTCATGCTATCAAGATGGAGGGTACTCAGATGAAATATAAGGTGTTGCTCCTCTATCTTGAGGGTGGCCTCATCTTGGCACAAGAGGAAACCATGAACCGAAACATCAACACATATTTACAAGCTGTGTCATAGTCTTGGAAATAAATCTATTAAAATAAAACAGATAGGGGATAAATGAGAGATGCAAATATCAAATAGAATTAAAAATGTCAATATTGTATATAATATCACAAATATTTATTTAAAAAATCCAGTTATTGGCACTACACAAACCAATATATGATTATTAATTTCTCTAGCTATTAAGATAGATGTTTTGCAGAATAAATCAATAAAAAATTTTTAGCATTCTGCACAACTGGTATCTGATTGCAATAAATTACTGAAACATCCTGGTTACTATGAGTGGCATAAAATAGATTCATGTTCTGAATACAAAATACCACAAATAGACCTTGTTGTCTTTATAAATGTCAAACTTTTATGTTAGATGCTTCACGAGCGGTGTGATTTATAAATACCATGGTAGCTGAAGGTTTAAACCTCACCTTTCCAAACAGCTCTGGAAGCCTTCTGTCAACCTACACTGGGGAATTCTTTTCCCAATGGGCTTTAGAAGCTGCCTCCCTGTGTTTTTTTTTTCTGAGGAACCTTTTAGAAGCAATTAGTACTGTTAAATGATAATAATACACAACTAATTAACACCAAGGGTCACATTATTCAAACTAGAGGAACTTTGTGCTCTATAGCCGTTAAAAGTATAGGTCAATAATAATTAGAAACAGAAAGTTCTGCATCATCGATGACACGAGTAGCATTTTGTCTTCAGAATTACAATGGTTCTGGATGTATGACATGAATTGAATACATTCATGTTTAACATTTATCAACTTGCAACCAGGATTTATTAGTGAATTAATTCCACTCTTTTCTAATTGCAGGCATATTAATAAATGTGCCTGACAATATTAGTGCAGCATGAGCCCATTGAAATGCACACAAATTCAGGATCGAAGTTATCGTTGCCCAAATATTCGATCTCTCACTAATGCAGACGGAGGATCCTGCCTGCTTTAAAAGGGTGATAATCATACTAATGGCCAAGAAGCGCAGAGAGAGCAGCCTCAATAGCTGTCGCCCAGCTACACTCACACCTACTGTGATAAAAGGCTTTGAGAGGTTGGTCACGGCCAGAATCAATTCCTGCCTAAGAAAGAACCTGGACTCGCTGTAATTTACTTATCATCTCAATAGGTCTACAGTAGATTCAATCTCACTGGCTCTCCACTCAGCCTGGATAATAGCAATACCTATATCAGGCTGCTGTTTATTGATTACAGCTCAGCCTTCAACACAATCATACACTAGTTCTAATCAACAAGCTCCAAAACTAGCCCTCTGTACCTTCCTCTGCAACTGAATATTGACTTCCTCATCAGGAAGTCAGAGCAGATCAGAAACATCTCCTCCTCACTAACAATCAACACCGGTACACCTCAGGTCACTGCTCTACTCTCTCTACACTCTTGACTCTGTAGCTAGGCACAGCTCAAACACCATCTATAAATTTGTCAATGACTCAATTGTTGTTGGCAGAATTTCAGATGGTGAATAGGAGGTGTACAGGAGAGCAATAGATCAGCTGGTTGAGTGGTGCCACAACAATAATCCTGCACCCAATGTCACTAAGAGCAAGGAATTGATTGTGGACTCCAGGTAAGGGATGTCAAGGAAACACACACCTGTGTTCATTGAGGTTTTAGAAGTGGAAAGGATGAGCAGTTTCAAGCTCCTGGGTGTCAACATCTCTGAAGATCTATCCCAGGGCTAACATTTGATGCAATTACAAAGAAGGCACAACAATAGCTATATTTCATTAGGAGTTTGAGGAGATTTGATATGTCACCAATGACTCCAGCAAATTTCTACCGATGCACTGTGGAGAGCATTCTAGCAGGTTGCATCATGACCTAGTGTGGAATGGCCGCTGCATAGGATCAGTAAAAGTTGCAGAAAGTTGTAAACTCAGCCATCTCTATCCCCAGCATTGAGAACATTTTCAAAAGACAATGCCTCCAATAGAAGGTATCTGTCATTGAGGACCCATATCACCCAGGACATACCCTCGTTTCATTGCTACCATCAATGAGGAGGTACAGGATGTCTCACTATTTTTGCTGTCTTTTTGCACAACTTATTTAATTTAATTTAATGTACCTATATATATAATTTTATCATAATTCAGTTTAAAAATTATATATTACATGCACTGCTTCCGCAAAACAACAAATTTCACAAAAATGCCAGTGATATTAAGCCAAATTCTGATACTGAATATTCAAATTTTTCTTGCAAACAATTTGTGTTCCACTGTCTGCTTGTCAGACTGATTAAACTGTTCACCCTCCATTGTATAATATTCAAAAAGGACAAAAAAAGAAAGGTGAGCCTGAATTTTCTTTCTAATCTCTGTTGACCACCAACTTGTGCCGTCATTTCCCTACTCCTCTGTATTATGCAAATACTTATTGCCTTTGAAGGCAAATTCAGTATCAGAAATCATTGTCAGTTGTATATCATCATCAGCTAATGTTGGTGAAAAATTACTCATTGACACTTATTTTCTTTCCTCTTGGAAAAATAAAGATAATTTTCACTCCCACTCTGACTTCAAGCAGTCAACCCAGCTTTGAAATTACTTTAGTCAATACACTGGCATTTAGGGCATCAATGCAGGTCTCCCATCTCTGGTGTTGTTCTCAGCTTCCTTTGTCGTGTCAGTAGCTTCCTCTCAGTTTTCACTACAGTACTGTCAGTCATGCAAGTCCTAGGTGGAGACTCAGGAATACCGTCACTCAGATGCAGGAATCCTCTTTGGTGTTTCTGTAACAATTTTGTTTGACCAGTCAGGGTTGTTAGACCTGAGCTGAACCGCCAAACCTGGAGGACCGATGGACCACTTTTAGTCTGGCCTTTACCTTTTGATCTGTTTGGCATGGGTGACCCTACCAAGAGCCAAAGCTTAAGGCCCTGACCCCAGCCAACTTATTGTAGCTCTCTGGATCATTGAGTGAGCACGAGCCCGCAAACCCCAACAAGATTGTGGTCTTCTTGGAGGTGTTTGAATTATATCTGTAATTTAAAAAGGAAACAGTTCAGAGAACCACAGATCACCACACTGTTAAACATTTTCTGATAAACCCCCCTGAATCTTTCCTATTCAATAGCACATCCAATAACTTCAATTGAAAAGAGAGTATACCAATATTGTTATTGGTACTGATCTAGATCTCCTTAAATGGAGAGATGGGAAGAGGATATCAAGTCAAGTCAAGTCAAGTTGCTTTTTATTGTCATTTCGACCATAAACTGCTGGTACAGTACACAGTAAAAATGAAACAACGTTCCTCCAGGACCATGGTGCTACATGAAACAACACAAAACTACACTAGATTAGGTGAGACAACACAAGGCTACACTAGACTATGTAAAACAACACAAAAGCTACACTAGACTACAGACCTACACAGGACTACATAAAGTGCAGAAAACAGTACAGGGCAGTACAATAAATAATAAACAAGACAATAGGCACAGTACAAGACAAATTACAATATAATAATAAATGATGCAGATGTCAGTCTAGACTCTGGGTATTAAGTCTGACGACTTGGGGGGAGAAACTGTTGCACAGTCTGGTCATGAGAGCCCAAATGCTTCGGTACCTTTTGCCAGATGGCAGGAGGGAGAAGAGTTTGTATGATGGGTGCGTGGGGTCCTTCACAATGCTGTTGATTTACGGGTGCAGCGTAATAGGATCCATTTGTTTCATACTGGTGTTGCAGCTTAAATCAGGTTTCTTCTTATTTGGATTCTTTATTTGTTGGCTAAAACATTTGAATTTGAATATTTCATGAATCACTTTCATTTGCTTGTGTATTTCTGAGATACTTATTCCCTCTGTAGCATCCTATATACAGAATTCATACATTTATGATTTTTTAATTTAAATATAGCATATTTTTAAAATTGCAAACAAATGGCTTTTACTATTAGAGTAAAAGAAATAGACAAGAGAATCAAAGGACAATTTAATGATCAGATCATACAATTATATTTAGCAATAAAAGTGAACTTTTGTCAGCCTTGACTCTACATAAGAAATTTCTGCATTTGAAGTGAAAATTCAGCCTGATACCTCAGCCCATTGCTAAGAGAATATTGTACAAATGGAATTCCTCTCAGCTGGATAACACATTAAACTGAAATCCTGTTTGCAATTTCAGCTGGACTTTAAATTTTAGGATGGTGGTGAATATTGGCTTAGGTTCAGGTGTGTGATGTTGTGGTGTTCACTGAGTTTGGCAGTTAGCTTGCAGACATTTCATTATGAGTTGAGGTGATATCCTCAGTGAACATTTGTTGGTGTTTCTCTCTGGGAGTGCTCACCTATATAGCCCCTCATTTGCTTGCCCTGGTCCTGATTGGCTACCTCTTTAGTTGACCTTTAAATTCTATTGCCTCATGTTTCTTTGGTTCTTAGGGGATTGTAGATAGCATCTACATATGTTTAATCACCTCGATTGGTGGTGAAATGTCTGCAAGCTCATTTCTAAGCTCGGTGAACACAGTGAAATCCACTTTGTATGGTGTAATTTGAAATGAGCAAAATCTTTCCAAAAACATGCTTCATTCATAAAATGTTTAGTAGTGTGATGAGGAGATGTATAATTTCCATTTAGTGTGTCAAGCAGTTAAACACATTCACTTGCAATGTGTCAACATCATTGTTGTTTCTTCTCCAAGCATTGCACCAGTGAAATATCTTACACAACACATAACCCTCAGTGCCCAGTGATGGTAGAACCCTAGACTGCAGTCTTTCCCCACAAAGTTTATGTAGTAGCTGCACCAAGTTTCAGTGTTTACATCATCACATACACTTGACCATGAAATGTGACTATCTGCAATGTCCACTTGCAGACAACTTAACTGGAAGTCCAATTGCTTATCAGAAAGACGTTCAGGCCTCTTTCCAATCTTTCAAGAGACTGTGGAGTCCTCATGCAGAATTCCCTGAACATTAACTCGCAGATTGAGTCGATGGTGAGGAAGGCAATTACAAAGTTAACATTCATTTCGAGAGTACTAGAACATAAAAGCAAGGTTGTAATGTTAAGGTTTGAAAAGGTGAGGCCTCACTCGTAGTATTGTGAGCAGTTTTGGGCCCCTTGTCTAAGAAAAGATGTGCTGATATTGGAGAGTGTTCAGAGGAGGTTCACGAGAAAGATTCCAGGAATGGAAGGGTTATCCTTTGAGGAGTATTTGATGACCCTAGGCCTGTACTCACTGGAATTTAGAAGAATAAGGTGGGATATTATTGAATGTTGAAATGTCCAGATAGAGTAGATGTGGAAAGGATGTTTTCTACAGTGTGGGAGTCTGGGGTAAGAGGCCACAAGCTCAAGACAGAGGGATGTCCTTTTAGAAGGGAGATGAGGAGGAATTTCTTTAGCCAGAAGGTAGTAAATCTGTGGAATTCATGGCCATTGGAGGTTGTGGAGGCCAGTTCATTGTTTGTTTTTAAGGTGGACATTGATGGGTTCCTGATTAGTTAGGGTACGAAAGGTTATATGGAGAAGGCAAGAGAACGAGGTTAAGAGAGAATGAATAAATGGTGGAGCTGACTCAAAGGGCTGAGTGATAGATACAAACAAAACTAATTGAGAAATCATAACTAAAATCATATTCCAACTTCTGTTAATTTATTATGCTATTGTATAAATACCATAAGTGCTGAATAAACGGGAATCATAAAGCAATTCATGGTTTTAGAATTTTGGATCTAGAAAACCTGGAGTCCAACTAGTTAGGCAGATAACCAGTTTCCCCCGGGACCAATGAAGTATGACTATGACTATGACTATGACTAGATCTCGATGTTTTCAATTCTAGCTGATGTCTCTATTAACTTGCATCTGCATTTAAAAAGAACTTTGAAGTATTGCCATTTTAACTCCGGCTGTGTAAATAAATTCAGAAAAAATACAATGAGGGTCCAATTCATCACTACTCCTAAACACCAAATGGGTATCAGCTGTAATCTTTTTGTATGGATTTCAGTGTAAAGGTGAGTATTATTGGCAGCTGACAATCTTCACCTAATCTCAGATAGTGAACAAAGAGGAGCTTCTCATGGACATTAATAAAGGAAGAACATTATATGCCTTAGATAAAAATAGAGCAAAATTTCACTATTTCAGTTATTGATTTAATATATAACTGAAAAGGAGATGAAAATATATGATGCTCTGTCAAAAGCAAAAATCATAGTGTCCAGGATGTAGTATATTAAACATATATTCACTCTGTGATACCTAGGGGTATATCACAGGAATATCTTTAAATCTTATGAAACACCCTGGTTTTCCTGGCTGTGTAAGTAAGTCTTGGGAAGACTACCTCCGGCCCTGGAAAACTCGTGAGATTGAGGTCTGCTCGATCCCACCCCAAACCCTGGTTTGTGTGGATGCTGTGTTATTCGCTACCCTGTTACAAATTAACAGACAGTACACTGTACTCCGTTAATGGAATTATATTGATGAGTTTTAACTAAAGGGTTAGTAAAGAATAACAAAAAGAAAAAGGGCCAATCCTAATTAAACAGTCCAATGTGCACAAGTTGCTCATCTTGAACTTCTGTGTCACTCACGCACTGGGTCCTCGGTCAACATGAAAGCACACACCACCTTCCGAATGTTGCTTGCAATCCATCTCAAGCAAACGGGTCTCCCACCAGATCATATGCTACAACCGGTTCTCTCCAGCGTCTTCTCTCTTCATCTCCTCTCAAACAAGACCCAAACCCAACCTTAGTGTCCCTCACCAGAGAGACCCCCTCTTCAATTTGACCATCCTGTTTGAATGGAACACATTTCTCCTCATCTCTTATCTTCAACAATAACCCAAACATAAGATAGAAACAACAGCTTGCACAGAACAACACAAAATGAAATACATACAGCATAACAGTAAAAAAAATGCACCAGGACATTGCACTTAATCTTTTGCAGCTAATGTACAACAGTTAGATTATCAGAAGGATTCACCATTAAGCTCCTGTCACTTTGATTGGTAAATATTTTGCCTTCACTGGGTAAACTGTAATGATCCTGGATTGACTGAATTACCAAATTAGGTTTTGGCAGAGTTTGATTTGAATTCTTTTCCACAAGTTTATTTCGAGATGCAGCACAGAATGGGCCCTTACTGATTTGGAATTTGCTGTGCATTTCTGTGGAAAGCGTTGTAGGTGATTTACGTTGTCCTGGTCGTAGTGTTGTGGAGGTAATTCTGAATGGAACTTAACACTGCAAACATCAAAATATTCACACACTCCCTAACTTATGACTGAAGCTTAATCAGTAGTGGAACACGGTTGTATTGAGAATGTTGCCTTGAATGAAAGAAATGAGATATATTTATATGTGTATATTAACAGAATGGGAAATAATAAGATTAATCTGTTGAAACACATTGTAATGAAACAATCCAAGATTAAAACAACAAATTCACAATTCCCTTTGGGTCTCTTTCTTTTCCCTTCCATCTAAATCATCAGTGTTTAGGGTATAATTTCTATCTCCCATTGTGTTTGTGTACATAAATATCTCTCATTTCTTCCACTTAAAGATTTCAGTCTCCCAATAGAACAACAACTGCAGCAGCAGTAATTAGGTCTTATTAAGGCCTTTGTGCATAGGTGCTATCACAATTACTCTAAACTTCATTTATCAATTGTGATGACTTTTTTTCCTCAGGAAGTTCATCACAAGCTCCAGAAGTTGCCAGCGGCAGATTTTATGGCTGTGTGCAGTGCTAACTGATTCCAATATTTTGTGACTATATTTATTTTGCCCACCTTTCAATTAAATATTCCTTTAGCTCTTTCTTTTGCCTAATTATCGTTGTACAATAACTCCACCTTGTGAGCCATTTTCAGCTGGTGCTGAGAATTAGGCTGATATACCAGAGAAAGAAACAATTATGCCATGTAATTACTGTAATTAGTCAGTAATAGGTAATTGAATATTCAAAATTGTCCCGAGAAAACAAATGGCTGGATGGCGAAATATAGTATTCCAACAACAGTCAAGAGGTAAATTAAGATATTTTGAGTTTTGGAACAGGTTTTAAATCTTAATCAAGCCTCAATGAAAAGAGGTCTCCGATGATCATTTTGGAATAAATTTTTCTTAGTTATTTCCCCTTCAAAACTTGCAAGAAATTCTCTACATTCAAAGTTGAATTGTAATTGAATCATGTAAATTCTGCAGATTTTTGTAAAAGGAGTCAGTTTTGCCGAAAAAAAGTGAAAAGTTTTAATCACTTTCTTCCAGCACCCTCTCCCTAACCACCTTTCTCTATTTCCACCTCTTCAATCTCTTCTGAGTTAATTTAATGCCAAAGACGTGTCTTACATGAAGAATTTTTGTAAATTGGTTATCCTCCTAATAATTAATTTGTCTGTCTTTTTGTTATAAATTGAGGAATTCAGATTCCAACTTAATTGTGTTTCATTACATGATAATTCACTAATTTAATTATATCATCTCTTTATTACGATTTAGCTCTATGACAATCCTTCATGGGATATTTAATTTTACAGTAAAATTTTATATATCGATCATGTTAAACAGCAATGATGTTGAAGTTCAAGTTTAAAGATATTCAACCCATATACATGTAGAGCATACCACCAAATGAAACAATGTACTTCCAGATCAAGATGTACAACACATATAGGTCACGTCTCACACACCACATAAAGTAATATTACTACAAATATATTAACAAATACTGTAATAAAATATATTCCAGAAAATTTACATTCAGCATAAGGTGTATTTCTGAAATAAGGTAAGGAGCAAACAATGAAATGCTATTGGCAGGGAATTCAATAGTCTTGTGTTGGCGCGTGGCCAAGCGGTTAAGGTGTTGGTCTAGTGATATGAAGATCGCTAGTTCGAGCCTCAGCAGAGGCAGTGTATTGTGTCCCTGAGCAAGACACTTAACCACACATTGCTCTGCGATGACACCAGTGCCAAGCTGTGTCGGCCCTAGTGCCCTTCACTTGGACAACATCGGTGGCATGGAGAGGGGAGACTTGCAGCATGGGCAACTGCCAGTCTTCCATACAACCTTGCCCAGGCCTGCGCTCTGGAAAAGTTTCCAAGGTGCAAATCCATGGTCTCACGAGAACAACGGATGCCTATTCAGTAGTCTTACAGCCTGGGAGAAGAAGCTGTTTCCAATCCTCCAGTCTTTGTCCTAATGCTACGGTGCATCCTAACTGATGTAGGGGGATAAAGAGATTGTGGGATGGATGGGAGTGTTCCTTGACAATGCTAAAGGCTCTGTGTATGCAGTGCTCCTGATAAATATCTTGGACTGGTGGAAGTGAGACACCATTCAGCCCTCACAATCCTTTGTAGGGTCTTGCAGTCAGATACTTTGCAATTTTGCTTTAAATATACTCAGTGATCTGGACTCCACAGCTGTCTTTGGCAATGAATTCTACAGATTCACCATCCTCTGGTTAAGAAATTGCTTCTCATCTCTGTTCTAAATGGATGTCCTTCTATTCTGAGGTTGTACCTTTCTGGTCTTAGACTCCCCCACCACTGGAAACATCCTTTCCACATCCACTTTGTTTAAGCCTTTCAATATTCGACAGGTTGCAATGAAATACCCCCTCATTCTTCTAAACTCCAGTGAGTATAGGCTCAGACCCATCAAAAGCTCCTCATATGTTATTTTTTTCATTCCCAGAATCATTATCGTCAACCTCCTCTGGACTTTCACCAATGGCAGCTCATCTTTTCTTAGAGAAGCAGCTCAAAACTGCTCGAAGTGCGGTCTGACCAATGTCTTACAAATCCTAACTAAGATAGCCTTGCTTTTGTATTCTAATCCTCCCAAAATGAATATTAACAATACATTCGTCTGCCTTACCACCAGCTCAACTTGCAAGTTAACCTTCAGGGAATCTTGCATAAGGACGTCCAAGTCCCTTTGCACCTCTGATTTTTGTTTTTTTTTCCTATTTAGAAAATAGTCCATGCCTTCATTCCTTCTACTAAAGGACCTCCTCCCATTTCTTCCCAATGTTGTTGGTACCAATATGTACCATGACTTCTTGCTGCTCAATCTCCCCCTTTAGAATGCTGTGGACGCAATATGAGACATCCCTGACTCTGGCACCTGGGAGGCAAAATTCCATCCAGTTGTCTTTTTTGTGCACAGGGAATCTCCTGTCTGCTCCTCTAACTATGGAGTCTCCGGTCTCCTGTATTGGACTCCTCTTCTCAACCTTTCCCTTCTGAGCCACAGAACCAGATTCGGTGCCAGAGACCCCGTCACTGTGGCTTCCCCAGTAGGTCAAACCCCAACAGTGTCCAAAACGGTATGCTTATACTTTGAGGGGAATGACCACAGGGGTACTCTGCTTATTCCCTTTCCCTCTCCTGACAGTCACCTGGGTACAGCCTCCTGCCTGCCTGTAGCTCCTACCTATCACCTGCTCGTTCTCCTGTATGAGCCGAAGGTTACTGAGCTACAGCTCTAATTCTTTAACACAGTCTCTAAGGAGCTATGGCTTGATGTACATCTTGCAGATGTAGTTATCAGGGAGACTGAATGTCTCCCAGTTTTTCCATATCTTACATAAAGAACAAACCATTAACGCTGGACCCATTCTCAGTGCATGAGCTATAAAAAGGAAAGATAGAAAAAAAAACCTTTCTAAGAAATTACTTAGAACCTCAACCTGTGCTTGCCCAAGCCTGTTGAGCCAAAGCCTCCCACCCTAACATTGGCCACTCTGCTTACACCTCCCTTCCCATTATTTCCTCAAATAAAACACCCACAATGAGAAATGATATTTTCAAATAGCTCCTGACTTGCAGCAATATCTCTCTCTGACTTGGTACTTCAAATAATGACTCATTCCTGACTTGCTCTTTTCAAATGGAAGATAATAATAAAGCACTGACATGACAATGTTATATCTATTTGCTGATTGAATAGGCATCTGAATTTGTTATAACATGAATTGTCTTTGGCAACCAAAAATTGCCGAAGGATATCAGGTAGAGACCAAGCCCAATAATGTTATGTTAGCAGAACTGGAGTAAAAGGGGTAGTAATCATTCCAAAACGGAAAGAGCGTATCAACGTGAAGATTGGTGCATAATGTACAGGTCAAATTAAGGAATGCATTGTGTTTGCACCTCTGCCTATTTTTGTCACTGTCACTCTGTCCAGGTTAGTCTAGCTTTCATTGTTTTAAATTTCAATTATATTCCCTCGCCATTTTCATAGCAGGAAAACCAAAGCAAAGCATTTGTAATAACACTTCATCAACATTTTAATTGGGACTTTACAGACTTTCACCCATTTTTCTCCACATACAATACTGTGCAACAGCCTTAGGCACATATATGTAGCCAGGGTGCCTAAGACCTTTACACGGTTGTACTTGTCAACGTGAAGTGGAGAGCGAGTTTGTATATCTGGAGGGAGCAAAGGATGTTGGGTCTGGTGAAGGTGGAATGCCACGGTAGGGGTGTGGGACAGGTGGCAGAGAAGGAGTGCCAGGGGCACAGGGTGACACAGGTGAAGACACACCCAGCCCTGAGACACTAGACAAGGACATTTGGTTCCAAACAATTGGTTCATTGATCATTACAGAAAGTCTCCGTGGTCCTTCCCACTCCTTCCCCTCTCCCTTCCCCTTTTTCCAACCATGATTCCCTTCATCCTGCCCCCTTCCCACTCTCAGTCCAAGTAGTGACCCATATCAGAGTTAGGTCTATCATCACTCACATATGTCATGAAATTTGTTTTATTTTACGGCAGCAGTACAGAACAATACATAAAATTACTACAGTACTGTGCAAAAATCTTAGGCACCCTAGCTATGTATACGTACCTAAGACTCTTGCACAGTATTGTACACACAAATCTTTTTAGTTTTTTGGAAAAGGCTCTTAAACCACAGTGAAGATCTATTGCTTTTTAAACAGATTTAGAGAACACAGGAGAAAATAATGATGGCAATTGTTTATCAGCCACTGATAGGACACATCTGGAAAATTTGGACAAAGCTTTTTTTAAACTAGCTCTCAGGGTGCAAGGCAATTTTTTGCTGCCTGCGCCTAAATACTCCGAGAAGTTAATGCTTTGGGAGGCAGGCTGTCCTGAAATTGTGCAAACCAGTTTGAAGGTCCACAGGACTAACAATGCGGTGATAAGCCGAACTGCCTGCAACAATCATGCATGTGCATCTGAAACAAAGGGTAAGATTAATTGCACATCATGATCACTGCTGTTCTTTTTGGACATTTCAGGTATTCAGTACATTGCAAGCTTCCAGTCTTATATTTTCAGCTTTGCTGGTTTTTGGTTGCTTTAAACAGACTTAGAAATAACAAATTATTCACTTATTTAAATAATGTGCTGTTATAAGTGTCAAACAATCTGCAATTCTGAGTGGGTTTGAATACTGGCAGCTTTCGATTTGCATTGTGAAGCTGTAAGGAACTGGGCATATTTGCATATATTTGCATGTTATTTATTGTACTGAGGTTGAGAGTATAATCTGTCACTCTGGCATATTTATTACACTCTCCCTGCAAATCAATCTTTCAAGTGTGATTACTTTTGCTGGTGTTGAACTTAATGCAGTAGTCAGGGAAAAGAAAAGACTATTTTGATCACTTAGTCTGAAAGTGAAATTATATCAAATGCATAAATTGATTATTAGTCACTCTTTCAAAGTGGTTTTCAATTGACTATGTACCTTTGTTTATTTTCATTTTGCTAACAGCAAGTGATTATCCTCCTATTTTGAAATATAAAGTGTCAGGTAACATATTGAAGACAATATCTACATCTATATGGGTCTCTGAACCTTGGAGAGTACTGGTAATTTCACTTTAAAATGGTGGACAAACCATTGATAATGTTTTTCTGCCCATAAATCTGAAGTAAATTTTAGAGTGCAAGGAAAAGGTAATGCTTAATCCCCACAATAATCTATGAATATTATTGGGACTCCAATGTCCTTGACCTTCTAAACACAAAATATCAGCTGCATTTTACTGATATCGGTGTGATGAGAGGTCTAGACGAGGATGGTTAGGACCCAAGTGCTGGAGTATCCGAGACTAGAATTGAGACACTATACGAGGCTGAAACAAAGCCAGGGTTCTTAACTAGACATTAGGCAAGAATCCAAAGTTGAGCTGATGATTGAGCACTCAACCTCAGTCCGGGTGCTCTTTAAATATTAAAATCCTGGTGCCAGTACAATTAGTGGGGTGGGCCTGAATCTTTAAAGAGGCTGTGCTAGCTGTCCACGGAGGCCTACGTAGTTGAGTGTGTGTCGTAACAATCAGAGTAACCTTTGTACATAACTGAAGTGCCTTTTTTAAATGATATAATGGTAAATGTTTGAATGTTTAGGGTGGGAAAAGGGGAATTACTCAACAGTCCTATTTGTCTTTGAAGGTATCAAGTTTCTATATTGTTTGATTGTGTGGTGGGGTGGAGATGCATCTTTACCAAAGGATGTTTAAGGCACTCCTTCCCTCTGCTAGCCTGTAGTTTATCCTTGGGCAAGGTGTAGTACCCTTTTAGCCGCCCCCCCCCCCCACCCCGCCCAATCAGGGTCACATGAAGCCATGGAAGCAGGTGCTGGATGATTGTATGAGTAACTGATGCACATCACAAGTCCTGGTTATGATATCACTGACACCAGGCAAACAGTCTCTGAAGAGTATTGATAATGGTTAGGAGCACCTGTCTTTTAAAGACAATGGCCAGAAGAAGGCAATGGCAAAAAACTTCTGTTGAAAATTTGCCAAGAACAATCATAGCTATGAGACCATGTTAGCCTATCTCATATGATTTGGCACATAAAGTTGATGATCATTATTAGCTCCCTGAAATTTAATGTTTGTTGCTTGTATCAATCCAGGAGTGTCCTACAATGCACATGAGACAAATGGGAAGACTCCTTCAAAATGTACCATTGTAAAGTCTTGTGAACCAGAAATTGTAGCTGAGTCAAATGATGAGAAGAATGGAGAATGGGTAAGAAGGCATGATGAATCTAACAAGAAGGTGATAGGTGAAGCCAGGTGAGTGGAAAAGGTCAAGGGCACAGGAAGAGGGAAACTGATAGAAGCGCAGAATGGCCATAGCAAATCAATACACTCTGAAGAGTATTGACAGTGGCTGGGGTCACTCATCTTGTAAAGACACTGCCCAGAAGAAGGCAATGGCAAACCACTGCAGTAGAAAAGTATTCTGTAGAGCAATCATGGCCATGGAAAGACCATGATCGTCTACATCATATGACATGGCACATAATAGTGAAGATGATGATATTGTTGAAGCTGCACTTGTTCAGGCAAATAGAGAGTATTTTGTCACATTTCTTCTTGATAGCGGTAAAGCTGTGAAATGTAACGAAGTGAGATGCTGACTGCAAGACATCTGCACTCTGACTTACTTTTGCAGTCATAGTGTTGATGAGGCTAGATTAGTTAGGTTTCCAGTCATGGTGACCCCCTACTGGGGGACTGAGTGATGAAAATGGTTTAATATCACCAGCATATGTTGTGAAATTTGTTAAATCTGAGTCAGTAGTACATTGCAATACATGATAAATCTAGAGAAAATCTGAATTACAGTTCATATATATATATGTATATAAACAGTTAAATTAAGATAAATAGTGCAAAAACAGTAATTTTAAAAAGTGTAGTGAGGTACTGCTCATGGGTTCAATATCCATTCAGAAATTGGATGGCAGAGGGGAAGCAGCTGTTCCTGAATCGTTGAGTGTGCCTTTAGGCTTCTGTACCTCTCTCCTGGCAGAAACAATGAGAAGAGGGCATGTCCTGCTGGTGGGAGTCCATAATAATGGATGCCACCTTTCTCAGGCATTGCTCCTTGAAGGCATCTTGGATACAATGAAGGCTATTGCCCAATATGGAGCTAACTATGAAGTGCTAGTGTGACATGAGCCTTATTTGCTACTTGCCAGTGCATACGTGAATGGCCTGAGACTTGCTACTTGCAGGTATGGTTGCTTCATTTGGTGACCTCAAAATCCACCCTCCACACTCCACTGCTCTCTCTCCGCACCTCGAACTCCGTACTTCGAACTCTGCACTTGAACTCCGCACATCAAACTCTACCCCTTGAACTCCCCTCCCAAATACCATCCCTCACTCTCCATCCCTCATTCTCCATCCCTCACTCTCCACCCCTCGCTCTCCACACCTCACTCTCCACACTCAAACTCCACAACTCAAACATCACCCTTCAAACTCCCCTCCCAAACTCCACTCCTTAAACCACCCGCCCAAGTTCCACACCTCAATGTTCACACCTCAAACTCCCCCTAAACTCTCCCCCACAAACTACCCCCTCAACCTTCACCCGTCAAACTGCCCTCCCAAGTCCGCACCTGAAGCTCCACACCACAAACTCCACACCTCGAACTCCACACCACAAGCTCTACACCAATGTTCCCTCTAATTTGTATTGACTAGTGTGTGCAAACATCCACTGCTGTGCAATTTTTTGCCCCGTGATAACATGTGTGTACTGAATAATTTCTTCACTAAATACAGTATAAATAAGCCATTTCTAAAGTTCTTACAAATCCTTGTAAACTCCACGTTGTCAACACCATCTGCATCTGAAACTAGAAAAGGATATGTGATTGTGTACGAACGTGAAATATACTGTAGCATTCTGGAGGGGTGCATGGCTGACAGTCCACCCCAGCATTCCTAATGACCAGCGCTATTTACTGTTTGTGTGTTAGATTATGGTGGGATGTTCAAGTGCATTTATCATTGCCATTTAGGTTGGGTTATACAGTTACTCACATGTGTGTTTGTGGGTCACCCTGACTGTAACCGGGGTGTGTAAAAATCACCTCCCACCGTCTGTATGTTACTGAGCAGTTCTCTCCAGGATCTTAGCGCCCAGTCTGTTTCTGTGTTTGTCACAATAAAAATGGCTGTTCAGCTTAACAAAATTCTTCATCTGTCATTATGGACAAAATGGTTGCCTCATTACTTAACTTGCCAACGAGGTAGAGGCTGACATCTTTTGCAAGCAGTTTAAATTCCTTTATGCGCTAGTAGCAAAAGATGTGTGCACGCACACATGTGCACACCTTAGTAGGAACGTTGGTGAGGTGTTGAGAAAAGAATTAGACAAAGAATCTCCAAATCTTAACCTTATAGAAACAGTCAAAGTTCAAAGTTCAGAAATTTGTTACCAAGGTACATATATGTCACTATAAGCACCCTGAGAGTCATTTTCCTGTGGGAAAATCTGTAGAATAGTAACGATAACAGAATCAATGAAAGAACACCAGAATTCAGAAGACAACAAATTGTGCCAATGCAGATATAAGTAAATAGCAATAAATACTGAGAACATGAGATATAGAGTCCTTAAAGTTAAATCATTGGTTGTGGGAACATTTTAATGAATGGGGCAAGTGATGGTAGTTATCCCCTTTTATTCAAAAGCCTGATGGTTGAGGGATAGTAACTGTTCTTGAACTTGGTGGTGCAAATCTTAAGACTTTTATACCTTCTACCTGGTGGTAGCAGTGAGAGAGGATCATTGATGATGAAGATGAAGGCTTGTGGATTTAGAAAGCCACCCTAAACTCTCCTGGGTTGGGATGAGTGCACTTCAGTAGCAAGAACCGACATCCTTTGTTGGAATATGACTTCAACCACTGGAGATCTCCACTACTGTCCATTGACTTTAATTTTGCTTGATGACACTCTCAGTCAAATGCTGCTTTGATGTTAATGGCAATCACTCCTGTATCTCCCTGAAGTTCAGCCCTCAGTACTATGCAAAAGTTTTAAGCACATACAGGTAGCTAAGGTGCCTAAGACTTTTACACACGACTGTAGTAATTTCCTGTATTGCTTTGTACAGCTGCCACAAAAAACAAATTTTATGACATATTTGAGTGATGATAAACTTGATTCAATTATGAGTCTCTATTGTGGACTGAGAATGGGAGAAGGGTAGGGAGAGGAGAATCATGGTTGGAAAAAAGGAAAGGAAGAAGGGAGGGAGTAAGAAGCACCAGAGGTGTACTGTAATGATCAGTAAACTAATTGTTTGGAATCAAATGACCTTGTTTGGTGTCTCAAGCCTGGGTGTGTTTCTACCCACACCCCTGTCACTCCTTCTCTGCCATCTGTCCTACACCCCTCCTGCAGTGCTCTACCCTCACCATTCCCAACATTATTTGCTCATGCCAGATTTTCAAACTCGCTGTCTGCTCCTCGTTGACAAACACAGTACTGTGCATAATTCTTAGGCACCCTAGATATATATATATATATACACATGTGTGTTTGTGTGTGTGTCTGTACCTATCCAAGAAAATCTGGAAGCTATCAAGGAGCACATGAAAGAGAAACGGAATCAGGCTCAGGCTAAAATCAACAGAGCTAAGCAAACTTTGAATTCAGATGTTAATGCCAAAGTACTAAATAAGAACTCTTTCGTTAAAAGTATCCAGGCAAACAATCAAAGCCTAGCTTTGTCTCTGGAAGCAGAAAAGTAGAAACTGAGAGTTGCATCGGATATCACATTGTCCTTGAAAAAAGAACGACAAGCAATGATATTCTACATTCTTATGCTAAAGAACCCTTTATGCAAAACAGTCAGACCAGTTACGCTCACAGATCTTGATTTTGCAGATGACATAGTCCTGCTCTCTGACCAGATGGATGAAGTACAGCAGCTACTGACAAAAGTGGAAATTGAGTGCAATAAAGTTGGACTTCACCTAAATGCTAAAAAGACAGAGTACATGGCGTTTAACTGCAACGAAGGTACTCTCAAGGCCGTAGAGAATGATACCATTAAGAAAGTCTTTGACTACAAGTACCTCGGGTCAAGAATGATGAGTTCAGAGAAGGACATAAAGATACGGAAGGCACTGGCGAGGAGGGCTATGAACAACATGAAGGAAATCTGGAAGTCGAACCTGACCAGAGGGCTTAAAAAGAAGATCTCAATAGCAGCCATAGAGTCCATTCTCACGTACAGATGCGAGACATGGACACTCACCAAGACTATACGGATGTCTCCAGATGGTTGCTGTACAGGAATGCTCTGGATGGCCCTTGATGTGAGTTGGCAACAGCACATGATGAACGTCAAGCTCTATAATGACCTACCGATACTCACCATTAAAATCGAGGTGAGAAGACTGCAACTAGCGGGGCAGTGTCTATGCCACCCCGAGCTACCTGCCAGCCTAGTCATCATATGGGAGCTCAAACACAGGAGGATCCTTGGATGCCCTCCCAAGACTATGGTCAACACACTCCTAGAAGACAGCGGCGCGGCTAATGTAGATGAACTGAACACACTGATGAAGGAGGGGGAGAAGTGGAGAGTCTGTCATCGTTCCCGATGCCGGCCCTCTAGGCCTGAGTCGACGTAATAGTAGTAGTAGTGTGTACCTAAGTCTTTTGCAGAGTAAAACTCAAATTAGGCTTTGGTGAATGTCTTCGGGATAGTAACAATGTTGGCAGGATTTTCCATCACTTTGATGATAATGAAAATATATTCTGTCTGGATGGCAACTAGCTTAATTGGATTCGTCCTGCTTCTTGAAAACTGGATGTTATTGGTCAATCTCCACATTGTTACGTAGGTTCTACTGTTCCAATTGTACTGGAACATCATGATAGTGTACTTCCTGTATACTTTTATTCACACACGTAATTTCCTATTTCTACATTTTCTGATGCTTACATCACTGGTTTGATTCAGCTTTCTTCTTTCTATTGTCAGATTTACCAGAAGACAAGAGCAACAAAATTTACCTGGCACATCCATAATTAATTTGAGGAACATACATGATCAATTCAATAGTAGTAAATAGCAACTGTTTCAAGCAGAGCATTTTACTTTTACATTTTAAACTCACAGGCATTGCCTCTAATCTTCTTGTCTCAACTTATCTGATTATTGATGTTTTTAATGTTATCATTTCCCATTTGAATTCCTTTTATTTATCTTTTAAGTTCATTTTTTCATTATCTCACTCCAACTTACATTGGAGCTAGTGAATAAAGAAGAACTGTTAATAACAAAATGTTAGTTTTGACTTGATTCTATTTATTTGCTTATGTTCTGATTTAAAGGTCCTGTTTACTGTAATTTTGGCTAACTTTCTCCCATTCAAAAATAATGATTGCATTGTTAATCAATATCTTCAACCATGCACTGATACAAAATTCCATCATTACAGTTCACCTATTTCAAAATGTTTACCTATCACAATATTTATAGTGTCCTACTCTAGGATGCAATCTATTTTATTAACCATCACTTCCTATATCTCTTTGTTATTTGCTACGGCTCCCCTTTTGCCCCTTCTCTTTTTCTCATCTGCCTATCACTTGCCTCCGGTGTCGCTCCTCTTCTCCTTTTTCCCATGGTCCACTATCCTCTCCTAGCAGATTCATTCTTCTTCAGCACTTTACCTTTTCCACCCGTCACCTCCCAGCTTCTCCCTTTATTCTCCCCTTTTCTCCCATTCATGTACCTTCACTCTTACCTGGCTTCACCTATCACCTTACAGCTTGTACTCCTTTCCCTGTACACACCTGCTCATTCCGCCTCATTTCCCTTATTTTCCAGTACTGATAAAGAGTCTCAGCCCAAAACATTGACTGTTTATTCCTTTCCATAGGTGCTACCTGATCTGCTGAGTTCCACCAGCATTTTGTATGTTTCTTTTTGTTCAAATCATTAGTGTATGCTGCATGTCTCCAAGACAAAGACAGAACAGAATTCTATCTACTTCCTAACACACTGTGAAATACTCACCACTAATTAGTTTTAATCCAAAATGGTGTTTTATTACCAAATCCCATTTTTCTAAATCATTCATGGACTTTTAAATGCTTTCAGCCATTGCAAGTATCTCCTGTTAGTAGCTCTTATAAAATCTTTCATGGATTGAAATAACTTTGTTTAATCTTCTACATTGCACAAATCAGAATTACCCCAGCTCCTCTGTATGTTCAGGTAATTATGGAACCTCATCACATGAACCATTCTCATAAATTTCTTTGCAGTGCCTTCTTAAAATGTGATAGTCAGTAATAGACGCAATATTATCTAAATATTACACCGATCCTATCTAGCACTGACTCAAAAATTTCTTTTCATAGATTTTATGCAGCAAAAAGGAGTGTTAAACTTATTTATAAGTCTTAAATGTTCAGCAGATTGTAAAAGGTCAATAGTTATGAGCAAGCTTGCAGTCTGGACACCATGAGATCCACGATCTGCCTGAGGCTTTCTGAATGAGCAAATGGATCAAAGATATAGAAAACTAAATTTAAGTTTGTGCTCCTCAGCAATCAACAACATTCTGGCTAAAAAACTCAGTGCTTACTGACATTGACAGTCAGCCTAAAGCAATATGAAACAGAAAGAATATTTTCTCTCTATCTCCCTCTGTGTACTTTATATCTTTTCTACTTTAATTTACTTCACTTCTCCCTTCATCCTTCAGACTCATCACTAACCCAAGAAAAAGAATTAGTTTTCCAATTGACAATGATGTTGCAATATTTTTGTTCTTTGCACATGTAGAAAATTAATATCACTGTTTTTATTTTACACAGGAAATTGCAAAAAGTGAAATTGAAATTAATGTGCAATTTTACTCTGAAAACTTAGATCAAACGAAAACACTTCAAATGTTAATACAAGTGATAATTGTGGACGCCTACTGAACCTCAAAACTGTTTATCCCTTCTGAAATTGGAGGCAAAAACAGATTGCAGTCCTCCAAGATGGCCACAAACTTGTTGTAGGGTTGGAGGCTTGCGTGCCTCAGTGACCTGGAGAGCTATGAGGTCCTTATGCTTTGGCTCATAGCAGGGTTACCCGTGCTCAATAGGTCAAAGGGTAGAAGCTAGACTAAGTGTGGTCCACCGATTCTCCAGGTTCAGTGGCTCAGCTCAGGGTTAACAAACCAGACTTGTGAAAAGCAATGAAGAATCCTTCTATATCTGAACATGACAGTTAGACAGAGGTGGAGGACCTTCATTGTTGCCCTAAACGCTAGCAGCATGACGGGCAGTAAGTGTATGTTGCAGTAAACATCTTCAATATTATTCGAAATTGCAATAGATGCTGTACAATGGCTATTTTCAATAAAGCTCCATCATATGGGCATTACTTCTAAGTATCCCAAAAAATTCTGCATGTTATCTGTCAGCATAAATCCATCCCTCCAAAATGGAACCCATGCTTTAAGATTCCCTCTCAAACAGAATTTTGAAAAATCTACAAAACGCTTGCTTTTGTTCGTCATGGCTCTGAATTCAGAAGTCATGAGGTTATGTTGCAAATTTATAAAACTCTACTTAGGCAATATCTGGAGTATTGCATACAGTTCTAGTCACTCCACTATAGGAGGTTTGCTTAGGCTTTAGATAGGCACATGAATGTGAGAAAGATGGAGGGATATGGACATTGTGTAGTTAGGAGGAATTAGTGTTTGGGTGTTTTTGATTTGCTTTTTAGCTGGTTTGGCACACCATTGTGGGCTGAAAGACCTGTTCCTGTGCTTACTGTTTTATGTTCTAAATGTTAATCCTGTAGTTTGAGAGGGAGAAGCTAAAAACGATGTATGGCCATACTATTAATGGTAACTGTAGAGGCATGGAAGAGGAGCTGGCCAAAGTTGATAAGAAGGGGGTACTAGATGGGATAATGACAGAATAGCAATGGCTGGAGATTCTAGGAGTAATTCAGAAGATGTAGGATCAGTTCATCTCTAAAAGAAGTATTCTAAAGAGAGGATGAGTCAACCTTGGCTGACAACAGAAGTCGAAGACAACATAAGGGCAAAAGAGAGGCATACAATATAGCAAAAATTAGTGAGAAGCTAGTGGAAGCTTTTAAAAACCAACAGAAAACAATTAAAAAAGCAATAAGGAGAGAAAAGATAAAGTATGAAGGTAAGCTAGCCAATAATATAAAAGAGTTACCAAAGAAATTTTGAGATATATAAGCAATAAAAGGGAGGCAAGAGTGGATATTGGACCACTGGAAACTGATGCCAGAAAGGTAGTAATGGGGAACAAAGAAATGGGCAAATGAACTGAAAAAGTATGTTGTGACTTTACAGAAATTTCAGAGTGTCAGGGGCAGAAGTGAGTGTAGTCCCCATTGCTAAGGAGAAGGTGCTTAAGAAGCTGAAAGGCCTGAAGGTAGGTAAGTCACTTGCATCGTATGGACTACACGCCAGTGTTCTGAAGAAAGTAGATAAAGGGATTCTGGAGACATGAGTATTGATCTTTCAAGAACCAGTCAATTCTGGACTGGTTCCAGAGGACTGCAAAATTGCAAATAAACTGGCCTATAATTTGGCTTCCCTCAAACGCTTTGAGAATGTATGGAGGCAAAATTATAAGCCAGTTAGCTTGACTTTAGTGCTTGGCAACATTAGAATCCATTATTAAGGATGAGGTTTAGGGATACTTGGAAGCACACAATCAAACAAGCCAAAATTGACCTGGTTTCTGTTACGATGCCTGCCTGCAGGGCTGGACCCAAATGCAAAGGAACAGCAGATTCCCTCTGCCATAGTGGTTGCTGGCATTGGCTCAACCCAAATGCAAAGGATGGCAGACCATCACAATGAGCTCTGGTGATAACTCAACCCAGGAGTGGAGGAATGGCAGAAACCCCATGAAACCCCAAGAGAGCCTCAGAAGAGCGACTGAGTGACAACAAGAGACAAATCATTCTCTACGAACACCCTGTAAGACTTAGTTTACAGAGTTCAATGAAAGTCCCCTTTAAGTAATCATAGAGTGCAGAAAATGCGTGTCATTCACAATCAACCCTACAAGGCCAAATAGAAAACACCTGGGCTTAATGGCTCTAAGAATTAGTAGATACAGGTACTCAAGAAACCCTGAAGCCCAAAGCTCTATGACAAGCCATAGAGGTCCGCAGGGCTCATGACAGTTTCTTTATGGCAGGATTGAAAAATGATGTTGTATACTTGGATTAAAAAAGGAGAGTCAGTAGATGTTGTATACTTGGATTTTCCGAAGGCCATTAACAACGTGTCACACATGAGGTTGTTTAACAAAATAAGAGCCTATGGTATTATAGGAAAGAAACCAGCAAAGGCAGGAGATTAGCTGACTGGCAGGAGGCAAAGAGTAGCAATAAAGAGGGTCTATTTAGGAGAACAGGCAAATAAGTGGCAGATGGAATATAGTGTAGGGAATTGTATGCTCATGCACTTTGTAGAAGGAATAAGGATACAGACTTATTGAAATGAGGAGTGAATTCAGAAATCAGTGGTGCAAAGAAACTTGGAAGTCTTAGTGCAGGATTTCCTAAAGGTTAACTTGCAGGTTGAGTCAATAGCAAGGTAGGCAACATTCATTTTAAGAGGACTGGAATATAACAGCGAGGATGTAATGCTGAGGCTTTATAAGACATTGCTCAGAACAAATTTAAAGTATTGTGACCAGTTATGGAGCCTATATCTATGAAAGAATATGCTAGCATTGGAGAGATTCCAGAGAAGATTCACAAGAATGATCCCAGGATTGAAAGTGTTAAAATATCAGGAGCATTCGATGGCTCAGGACCTGGACTCACTGAAGTTTAGAAGAATGAAATGGGATCTCATGGATACCGATTGAATCTTAAAAGAACTAGATAGAGAGGACAAGGAGAAGGTGTTTTTAAAACTGAAGAGCACAATCTCAGAATAGAGGAACACTCCTTCAGAACAGAGATCAAATATTTATTTAACCAGAGGGTGGTAAATCTGTGGAATTCATTGCCACAGACTGCTATAGAAGCCAATTCACTGGGAATATTTAAAATGGAGGCTGTCGGCTTCTTGATTAGTAAGGGTGTCAAAGGTTATGGGGAGAAGGCAAGAGAATGGGGTTGAGATGGAAAATAAATCAAACTTTATTGAATGGCGGGGCAAACTTCATGGGCAGAATAGCCTAATTCTGATCCTATGTTTTATGGTCTAAGTAAACATTACACTGAATCAGATGCTCTCCGAGGGTGCTATTGATCTGCAGTTTTTATTTAGTGCCTTGAAGAATTGAATGAGCAATTGATTATCTTTTGCATTTGCAGGTCCAGCTCCATAAACAAAACCTATCATGGTACATTTACCACAATGACTGCTTGCACAATTAAGTCACTTTCTGAAATTTGAGTACATGATGCTTCTTCTAGTGTATTGTCTATTTTACATATTGGACTGAGAACAAATTACAATGCCAGTGGTTTCATCTTTATTTTCATCTATAGATATTATCGAATTGTTTGTTTGCATCTGATTAACCAGGAAAATAAAACTGACAGTTATTTCGTGTACAGTACTGTGCAAAAGTCTTAAGCATATACACAGCTTGAGTCACAAACAAGAGAAAATCTGCAGATGCTGAAAATCAAAGTAAAACACAAAACAGGTCCTAATGAAGGGTCTTGGCTGGAACATTGACTGTTTACTCTTTTCCATAGATTCTGCCTGGCCTGCTGAATTCCCCCAGCATTTTGTGTGTTATATAGCTAGGGTTTCTAAGACTTTTGCACAGCGCTGTATTTGTCAAAGTGGAGTGGAGAGCAAGTCTGTACATCCAGCAGGAGCAAAGGATGTTGGCAATGGCGAGGGTGGAGCGCTGCAGGAGGGTTGTAGGACAGGTGGCAGAGAAGGAGAGCCAGAGCGGAGAATAGGTGGCATGGGTGCAGGCACACCCAGCCCTGAGACACCAAGCAAAATCATTTGCTTCAAAACACTTGGTTTATTGATCATTACAGAATGTCTCTGATGTTTCCCGCTCCTTCCCCTTTTCCAACCGTGATTCCCCACTCCAAGCCCTTTTCCCACTCACTGAACACAATAGAGACCTATAAGAGAATCCGTGGTGTGTTTGAATTTGGAGAAAATTAGAAGTGCAGTTTATGACTCTTCCATTAAGTTTGAAAAAACTTGGAGGCCATTCATTCAGCATTTTCATTTGATGTAATTTGATCATTTCCAAACTTGTTTTATCTCTCCGTACTGTTGTTGGAGGGGAATGGAGTCGTCGACACTAAGGTTTTCTTCTTTTCCATTTTTAAGTTGTTAGTTTTGCCCAAGTCTTTTAGTTTAGTTCATTAATTTTGTTTTTCTTTGGGGATGGGGTTTGCTTTTTTTTTGTTTTGTTTTTTTTTCTTTTTCATGATTTTTTTTCCAGTTTTTTTTTGCTTTGTATTATCCGTGGTTATTTATACATGTTTGGGAGCTTTGTTAATTTACACTACTTGGTTTTGCAATTACTTTTTTTAAGTGTAACAATATATCTCCTACTATTTGTAATATCGCTATGTTTTGTTTCTATATTTTGAAATTAATAAAAAGATTGAAAAAGAAAGAAAGAAAGAGAATCCGGTTTATCGCATATGTCATGACTTTTTTTGTGACAGTAATACTCTGCAATACATAAAGTTACCCCAATACTGTGCAAAAGTCCTGGACACCCTATCTGTGTATATGTGCCAAAGACTTTTGCACAGTACTGTATATAAGTAGAAAAGGAACACTTTCAATGACATAGCAAGTAATTGAAAGGGTGAAGTGTTCTATCACTAATGAGGATGTCACTGGCTTTTATTACCCTTTCAGAATCCCTGTGAGAAGTTAATGATGAATGGGTTTGTGGTTAAGTTACTCCTGCTGTGCTGCTTGGTCAGGTAATTCAGGATTTTGTATCAGCAGCACTGAGTGAATGGAAATGGATTCCCTTGTCAGACTGGTATGTGAATTAGAGGGGAAACCTAAGGTGATAATGTTTTCGTGCTTCTGTTGCCCTTGTCCTTCTAGCTGAGCAGCAGAATATACAGTATCTATGTTACATCAGGCATGGTGTTTAATCATGGACCCAACAGCTCAATGAGGGGGCTGCATCACTTGAAATGTAAAGTTCAAAAAGGTAGTCAGGATAACAGATCGTAGTCTTCAAATTATGTGTCCAGCAACAAAACAAGTATGCTACTTCATCCATTAAAATGGTGGGCTGTTAAAATTCACAGCATCACGCACAAAATGCTGGAGGAACTCAGCAGGTCAAGCAGCATCTATGCACCATCCGCCTGAAGCAGAACTTCCTGGTGGCCAAACATTTTAATTCCAATTCCCATTCTCATTCTGACATATCAATCCATGGCCTTCTCTTGTGCTAAGATGAGGCTACCCTCAGGATGGAGGAGCAGCACCTTATATCCCGTCAGGATCACCTCCAAAGTGATGACATAAATATGATTTCTCCTTCTGCAGAACAAACTTCTTTCCTTCCTCTCTCTCTATTCCCCACTCTGACCTTTCACTTCTCACTTGCCCATTACTTCCCCCAGGGTCACCTCCTCCTTCTCTTTCTCCTATTGTCCACTCTCCTCTCCTATCAGATTCTTTCTTCTCCAGCCCTTGACCTTTCTCACCCACCTGGCTTCACGAATCACCTTCCAGATAGCCTCCTTCCCCTCGCCCCCCACGTTTTTACTCTGGCATCTACGCCCCTTCCCTTTCAGTCTTAAGGAAGAGTCTCAGCCGGAAATGTCAACTGTTTACTCTTTTCCATGGATGCTGCCTGACCTGCTGAGCTCCTCCAGCATTTTTTGTGTGTTGCTTTGGATTTCCAGCATCTGCAGACTTTCCATTTGTGTTAAAATTCACAGTCTAGTTCAGGGCACGGGTGTACTGGTGCCACAGAGCATGTTAACATTGTAACAATAATATATTGGAATGAGGATCTGGTTCTTAACTTCACCAGAATGACTGTGGTAGCTCAAGAATTAGTTTTCTAGTTCTTTCTCTTGACATTTGCATTGCTCCATACTATTATTTATCTTTACTCTCCTGAAATCACTTTGGCGTCTGCTCTGGATACCAGGGATCTAATCTTGCACAAAGCTCATAGAGGGATTTATCCCAATACTTCTTGTAATTGATTCATTAGGTAAAAATTTTCTGATTATGACAACTGATGTTGCAGTGTTTGCCGAGCTCAGCTATTATCTTGAAGGCATTTCATCACCAGTCAAGGAGACATCACCAGTGCACAGTTGTTGGTATTTCTTTCTGGGAGCATTCGCATTTATATAGGCCCTCCATTTGCTTGTCTTGGTTCTGAGCCTAAGAAACATGAGCCAATAGAATTCAAACATCTACTGAAGGGGTAGCCAATCAGGACAGAGGCCTATATATGAACATGAGCACTCACAGATGGAAATACCAACAACTCCACACTGAGGAGGTTATCTGAACTGGTAGTGAAATGTCTGCAAGCTAATTGCCAAGCTTGGCAAACACCAAAACATCAAACCCCTCAACCCAAGCTACCAAAGTTCACCACCATGAAAAATAATTGTCATTTTCACAGTCATGATTTCAAGGAAAAGCCAGGTCTGAATTTGTTCAACCAACACACATCAAAGTTGCTGGTGAACGCAGCAGGCCAGGCAGCATCTCTAGGAAGAGGTACAGTTGATGTTTCGGGCCGAGACCCTTCGTCAGGGTCTCAGCGCGAAACGTCGACTGTACCTCTTTCTAGAGATGCTGCCTGGCCTGCCGCGTTCACCAGCAACTTTGATCTGAATTTACTGTCAGTGTGATTACACTGATGCACCTTATTGTGTTAATGTCTGCAGTGAGCCCCAGCTGGCATCTCAAAATGTTAATATTTATGAAAAATGAAATGACATATCAATACCTATGAAATATCTGCAGAACTGCCAAAACTGTATGAGAATATATCATCATTAATGATTTAATGAGAGAAAGATTAGAAGCGCTGGTGGGTAATATGGGTCTATTAGATTACATCTGTTCATAATGGGTGGCAAAATACTTGTTATTATATTTGGTACCAGTTGGACATAAGATTGGAAGATGGTGATTATGACATATAAACCTTGAATTATATTTTACCTTAGCTCAAACTATGGGGTAAGTTACAGTCACATACATGAAAAGAATTAAACATCCCTTGATTCTCATGTTCTTTCAAAGGACCACAAAATTGTTGTAGGGTTTGGAGGCTTGTGTGACTCAACGACCCAGAGAGCTATGCTGGCGGGAGTCAGGGCCTTGGCCTTGGGTCTTGGTGGGATCACCCATGCCAGACAGGTCAAAGGGTAGAGGCCAGACTAAGAGTGGACCTCTGATCCTTCAGGTTGACAGATTCAGCTCAGGGCTAACAGTCAAACAAAACAGTCACAGAATCAGCAATGAAGAATCCTTCTTCATCTGTGTGCAATGCAATGGACAGACAGAGATGGACGACCTCCATTGCTCTCCTAACTGCCAGTAGTGTAACGGGCAGTAAGTAAATTAAGTGATTCTTGTGCATGATATCAGTCTTCAGTGGCCATGGGAGTCTTCTGCTCTGGGAGTTTGAGCATGTGATGATAGATGAAGAGAAATTCCGAATCAGAATCGGTTTTAATATCATTGGCATATGTTGTGAGACTTGTTACCTTTGCAGTATCATTACAATGCAATACATGATAGGCACAGAAAAAAGAATTACAGTCTAATATATATAAGTATATTAAATAGAGAAATGAAAATAAGTAGTGCAAAATCAGAAATTTTAAAAAAAGGTAGTGAGGTAGTGTTCATGAGTTCAATGTCCAGTTAGAAAATAACTGTTCCTGAATCACGGAGTATTTGCCTTCAGGCTTCCTGAAGGTAACGATGAGAAAGAAGCATGCCCTGGGTGGTGGGCGTCCTCGATAATGGGCGCTACCTTTGTGAGGCACTGCTTCTTGAAGATGTCTTTGATACTACAGAGCTAGTACTGATGATGGAGCTGACTAATTTTACTACTCTCTACAGTTTACTCCGATTCTGTGCAGTAGCCCCCCACCCCCACCAGATAGAGATGCAGCCAGTAAGAAAGCTCTCCTTGGTACATCTGTGGAAGTTTTCGAGTATTTTAGGTGGCAAATCCAATCTCTTCAGATTCCTAATGAAGTATAGCCACTGTCTTGCCTTCTTTATAGCTGCATCCATATGTTGGGATCAGGCTAGATCCACAGAGGTATTGACTCCTGGGAACTTGAAATTGCTCACTCTCTCCACTTCCCACATTTTTCACTGTGCTGCTGCATTACTTCTGATTCAAATATATTTACTGGGCTCTTGTGGAGTGACAGTAAGCTGCTTTGCTTCTCAGGGCTACTGTGCACCTAATTTAAAGAGTTGCTTAACACAATCCATGCCAGTCCAGGAACCTGATGGTTGCATGGCAACAATTGTTCCCGAACCTGGTGGTGTGGGACCCAAGACTCCTACACTTCCCATTTGATGGCAGTAGCGAAAAGAGAGGGAAACAGGTCAAGTGCAGGGAAACTGGATAGTCTCAGGCAGGGGATCTTGGCTGGCACAGTGTGGAAGGCCTGAACACTCGTTCATTTTCTGATCTTGGGCTTCAACACTTTAATCTGGCTTGATGTCCAACCCAGAGCTCTCTCTTCCAGTAATGGCTGTGCCAGCAATGCTGAGAATCAAATTCCATGCTCAAAGCATGTAATCTGGCTTATTGAAGTGTGTATACAGTATACAAACTTGAGATTTTTCTTCTTGCAGGCAGCCACAAAAGAAACACAATAAAACCCACCTAAAGAAAAAATCCACACAAGACCATCAAATGTGCAAAAAAAAAAGAACAAATTACGCACACAAAGAGTGAACAAATAACACACAGAACATTAAATATCAAACCGCAGATGTCTAGTCCACATCCATGAGACGTTGAGGCAAGAGCAACTGCTCCAGGAGCTGATGACCATGGCCATAGCCACTGAGTCAGTCAGTTCAGCATCGTGTCTGTCGATGGCTGCAGGGCACAGCTTCAGATCCACTTCACCAAATCCTTCAGGAGATCGTAAAATCAGAAGTTCGTTTAGACAGTTCAAAAGTTTGTTTCTTGAAGGGAAATCACAAGCTGCAGATTGCAGTGATCAAAATTCAAAAGAAACATATCTAATAGAATATCTAGTAGATTTGTGAGTTGCACGCAAAACATCACCATATATCACCAGCA
The DNA here is from genome assembly GCF_030028105.1 of Mobula birostris. Classification (NCBI taxonomy): domain Eukaryota; kingdom Metazoa; phylum Chordata; class Chondrichthyes; order Myliobatiformes; family Myliobatidae; genus Mobula; species Mobula birostris. The sequence goes on along the minus strand of NC_092392.1, from coordinate 35,338,059 downwards.
CCATCTTGAAGACTTTTAAGTACATATATACATTTGATTTTAATCTGTTTTTTAATGTGTTACGTGATAATTTTACTATTATTTAAATGCTTATAGAAGTCAAAGACATACATAGGCAGCTACCTTAGCAATGGCTTTGATAGCTGATGTGCCTTGGGGTAGGGCTTCACCAGTTATCAAGGACATTATGGAGCTGTATCCCAATGCTGGTACTTGGAAGATCAATGAGTAATTGTCTTCCTGAGGAAAACTGTGCTCTGGACAACAATGGAATAAATAACAGACTCCAAGGGCAGTTCAACAGTCAATGGAACAGTAACACCATTAAGTTCAATTGATTTTTAGAAGACTGAGGTTGTTTTTATTTATTATTGACTTCAACTTGTTTGTTCTTCTCCCCCGCCACCATCAACCCCATCCCTGGATCTAGTTCCAGAAAGCGATGCGCTAAGTTTCACCAAAGAGATCAGTCAGAAGGTGCCGATGATGTTGATTTTCCAGTGTTGACCTGGGCTCAGATTCTTTATGTACTTCAAGAAGAGCTCAGGCAGCATATCGGCACATAATCTGCATCTACTTTTTAAGTACATTGTTAAAGGAGTGCAATGTTGAGATAGATGCTATTTGTTTCTGGATATGTAGAAGTCTCTTATCAGGCAGATGTAAAAGATATGGAAACTCTGCTTGAAGAAGAGCAGCGATTTATCTGGATGTACTGTTATCTTATTTTCCTGCTATTTATAAAACGCTGCTGTGAAAATCCAACTGCTGCATTTACCCACCTAACAATAAAGAGGACACTTTGATTAATTAATTGTGCACAAGATGTCCCTGGATGCTCTGATTACCTCCAATATTGCACATTATTTTCTTGGTTTGTTACTATAATGAAAATCATTTAACAGAGAGTTTCATAAGATTGTTCTTTAGCATGTTACTGAACCTACAAGGGAAAATGTTATCTTAGATCTGGCCCTGTGCAAGGAGACAGTTAAATTTATGATTTTGTACTTAGTGATCCTCTTGGAAAGATAGATCACAATATGATTGATCTTCTTATACAAGGATGTTGCCAGGACTGGAGGACCTAAGTTATAAAGAAAGATTGAATAGGTTAGGACTTTATTCCTTGTCAGGCCACACTTAGATACCCTCCAGTTCGTCTACCAGCCCCAACTAGGAGTTGAGGATGCCATCATCTACCTGCTGAACCATGTCTACGCCCACCTGGACAAGCCAGCGAGCACTGTGAGGGTCATGTTTTTTGACTTCTCTAGTGTGTTCAACACCATTCTCCCTGCTCTGCTGGGGGAGAAGCTGAAAGCGATGCAGGTGGATGCTTTCCTGGTGTCATGGATTCTTGATTACCTGACTGGCAGACCACAGTACGTGTGCTTGCAACACTCTGTGTCCGACAGAGTGATCAGCAGCACTGGGACTCCACAGGGGACTGTCTTGTCTCCCTTTCTCTTCACCATTTACACCTCGGACTTCAACTACTGCACAGAGTCTTGTCATCTTCAGAAGTTTTCTGATGACTCTGCCATAGTTGGATGTATCAGCAAGGGAGATGAGGCTGAGTACAGGGCTACGGTAGGAAACTTTGTCACATGGTGTGAGCAGAATTATCTGCAGCTTAATGTGAAAAAGGCTAAGGAGCTGGTGGTAGACCTGAGGAGAGCTAAGGTAACGGTGACCCCTGTTTCCATCCAGGGGGTCAGTGTGAACATGGTGGAGTATTACAAATACCTATGGATACAAATTGACAATAAACTGGACTGGTCAAAGAACACTGAAGCTGTCTACAAGTAGGGTCAGAGCCGCCTCTATTTCCTGAGGAGACTGAGGTCCTTTAACATCTGCCGGACGATGCTGAGGATGTTCTACGAGTCTGTGGTGGCCAGTGCGATCATGTTTGCTGTTGCGTGCTGGGGCAGCAGACTGAGGGTAGTAGACACCAACAGAATCAACAAACTCATTTGTAAGGCCAGTGATGTTGTGGGGATGGAACTGGACTCTCTCACGGTGGTGTCTGAAAAGTGGATGTTGTCCAAGTTGCATGCCATCTTGGGCAATGTCTCCCATCCACTACATAATGTACTGGTTGGGCAGGAGTACATTCAGCCAGAGACTCATTCCACCGAGATGCAACACAGAGCATCAAAGGAAGTCATTCCTGCTTGTGGCCATCAAACTTTACAACTCCTCCCTTGGAGGGTCAGACACCCTGAACCAATAGGCTGGTCCTGGACTTATTTCCTGGCATAATTTACATATTACTATTTAACTATTTATGGTTTTATTACTATTTAATTATTTATGGTGCAACTGTAATGAAAACCAATTTCCCCCAGGATCAATAAAGTATGACTATGACTATGACTTGTACCGTAGAAAACTAAAGGGAGATTTAACAGAGATATACAAAATTATGAGGAACAGAGATTGAGTAAATGCAAGCGGGCATTTTCCACTGAGGTTGAGTGGGAGTACAACTAGAGGTCACGGGTTAAGCGTGAAAAGTGAAACGTTTAAAGGAACGATGAGGAGGAACTTCTTCACCCAGAGGTTTGTGACAAAATTTAAAAGAAGTTTGAATAAGCACATGGATAGTAAGGATATGGAGTGCTATGGCCCTGTTGTAGCTCAGTTGAAGTGGGCAGTTTAAATGGCTCGACACGGACTAGATGGCTGAAGGGTCTGTTTCTGTACTTTATTTTTCTATGATTCTAAATAGTAGGTGCAATAGTTTGAGTTTAAAAACAGTGTGTTATGTTGAAACAAGGAAGACTTCAAAAGGATAAGAGAAAGGTTGACTAGTGTAGAATGGGAACACACCTATATGGTGGGACAGTTGAGGCACAGTGAAAGACTTGCAGAGAGTCTTTATGGTGCTCAACAAAAGTATATGCAAGTTAAAAGTAACAACAGTAAGGGTGAGGAGAGGCAGTTTTGGATAAATAAGGAAATATAAGAATCAGCAAAAGAAAAGTTCAAAGTAAATTTATTATCATAGTACACACTGTACAGTATATGTCACAATGTACAACCATGAGATTCATTTTCTTTTGGGTGTTCATAGTAAATGGAAAGAAGCACAATAGAATTATTGAAAAGCTGCACCCAACAAAGATGGACAAGCAACAAATGTGAAAAAGACAACAGATTGTGCAGTACAAAAAAGAAAAAAAACAAAATAATAATAATAACGATAATAATAATAAGCATTGAAAACTTAAGTTTTCAGAGTCCTCAAAAGTGAGTTCATAGATCATGGAATCAGTTCAGTGTTGGGATAGGTGAAGTTATCCCCTTTGGTTCAAAAGTCTGATAGTTGAAGGATAATAACTGTTCCTAAACCTGGTGGCATGGGACCGGAGGCAGCAGTGAGAAGAGAGCATGGCCTGGATGGTGGTTGTCCTTGACAATGGGTTCTTCAATAGCACTCCTTGTAGATGTGCTCAATGGTGTGGAGGGCTTTATCTGTGATTGTATTGGGTTTCTAATCTCAAAGTTCTAAACTCATATGAAGACATCAAGCCCTATCAGATTTAAATACCCACAAGTACTCTTACTAAAGGGAGATTATACTGTAACTATCCAATCTTCAAAGACTGGTGAATTTTCCCATTTATTCTAAATGGTGAGTTTAGCTGCCAATACCCACTATTCAAGCAGTGGGTCCAACTCTCCTTAATAAGGAGAAGATACTTCCACCTAACACTGTAGTTTAAAACACAGTTCATTTATTTTCAGTGATACATGTCTAAATCTAATTAACATTCTTAAAACAAATTTAAAATTCACAGGAGATTTCTATCTTAAAAATTCCCAAATTACAAACCATTTCTAAGACAAACTGTTTTTAAACATAAAGCATAAAGAATTTCCAAGACACAAGTACAATTCCTATAAACTAAAAAGACTTATCAGTAAGTTGCAGATGAATGAATTGTAGGTCACTGAAACCAAAGCTGGAGGAATGGATTTTAGTTCACCCCATCTACCTTCTATATTTCCTGATGTTCCTTACCCAATTCCTAATAAGCATGAGCTGTTCTTTATATTTATACCCTTTTTCTCCCTTTTGTGTGACTTCACACACATATGATATTTCCTCAGATACCCTTTTAACACATCCTGAGCACTAGCCTACAAAGTACCCAGGCCATCTTTAGGGTCCGGTGTCTCAGAAAGACAGCATCCATTATTAAGGTCTTCCAGCACCCAGGGCATGCCCTTTTCTCACTGTTACCATCAGGTAGGAGATACAGAAGCCTGAAGGCACACACTCACCGATTCAGGAACAGCTTCCTCCCCTCTGCCATCCGATTCCTAAATGGACATTGAAGCTTTGGACACTACTTCACTTTTTAAATATACGATATTTCTGTTTTTGCACATTTTCAAAAAACCTATTTAATATACATAATTGATTTACTTGTTTATTTCTTTTGTTTTATTTTATTTATTATTATTATTTTCCATCTGTCTGCTAGATTATGTATTGCATTGAACTGCTGCTGCTAACTTAACAAATTTCATGTCACATGCTGATGATAATAAACCTGATTCTAATTCTGAACATATACGGACTAAAAGTATTTCAGAGACAGAGTTCTACAATTAATGCTGTAAATGCTGTGATGCTAACATCATTGAGTACATAAAACTTTCAAACTAATAAACACATCAGAAACTGACATGATGAAAGATATTATACATCTGTTCTGCAAGCTTCCTTGAACTAAGCAAATTAAGAGTCACATAATCTGTTTGAAACAACAGAAATTAAACAAACCATTGTCTTATACTCTACTCTTGAGCAGTAAGTCAAGATGCTGTAAGCTAGCATCTACTTTTCACTGTCAGAGCTTCTTTGAGGAGCTGTTTTTTAACTTCAAGCTTTCTGTTTATATTTTAAGAACTAACGACTGACTTCTATTTATGATCAGAAAACAAAGTAATATTTCTTGGAAATGTCAAGATTTGTAGAGGAGGCTTGATCCAAACACAGATACTTAACACGACAGGACACCAAGGTAACTGAAGGCTAGGAGCAACTAGTTGAGTAAGTCTTGTTTGATGGGTGAACAAGGGCTGCAGATGATAGCTGGGATTAAATAGGCTGCAGGTAATGAGTGGCAGGTGACTCCTGTTAGTTGAGTGGAGACTGGGAGGTGCCTGCCTATGTGGGCCTGGCAGGAATTTTACTTACGTCTGTTTTAGATTTTCTGAGTGGCTGATGAAGTGTTTACCAAGCTGAGATTGGCAAACAACCAAGGGGCCCACTGGCCAAGGAGAGAACATCCATCACAGTAGACTGCATCCACTACTTTTTATCGGCTTTTCTATTCAAGGGCATTGTTGTTTCCATACCCGCCAAGATGCGATCATTCAGTATACTCTCCTGCGCGCATCTATCAAAGTTTGTCACAGTCTTAGATAACGTGACAGATCTTCACAGAGTTCTAAGAAAGTAGAGTGGCTCCTGTGCCTTCTTTAGGTAATGCTCTGTAAGGTTTCACTGATAATGTAATGGCCTCTCTGTAATGTTTCACTGCTAAGGTAATTGTTACTTTGTAGCAGCAATGTTTGGATTGTGACTATAGATAACAGGGGCTTTGGAATGTATGATAGCCAATGAGATGCATGTTGTTCTTTCTTGTGAGTCTGGGAGCAGGGATTTTGCCGTCTTCTGTCGGTGAGAGATGAAGAGAGAAGACGCAAATGGAAAGAGTTGGTAGTCCACTGGACAGATTCAACTCGGAGTGAGGGTCCAATGGTCAGCGACACTCAGAGGAGATCAATGGGGGACAAATAGACGATTCTGTGAGCTCCAACGTGCACTTCAGACTGCTTCATTAAAATGGGCCTTTTTTCTTTTTCTTTTCTTTACTAACCCTATAGTCAGATTAAGATTTATAAAGTTCAATCATTTAATTGCATACGGTGTACTGTCTGATATTTTGCAGTTTGGATTTGTAACTAGGCAACACATCATGCAGCAACCACACAAACAAGATTTCACAGTTTGGCTGGGCCAGAAGCTGTCTTACCCTAGACAAACATATGCTGGCTGAACCTCAGGGTTACATTTATAATGGCACTTACATACTGGACCCAGAACAGGTCCTCTGAAATGATAACACCAAGGAATTTAAAGTTGCTGACCCTCTCCACCCCCGATCCCCTGATGAGGTCTAGTTCATGGACCTCCTGTGTCCTCCTCCTGCTGTCAATAATCAGCTCTTTCTTTTTGCTGGCATTGTGTGAGAGGTTGTTATTGTGGTAATTTGGCTAGATTTTCAACCTCCCTCCTACTAGCTGATTCATCACCACCTTTGTTTCAGCCAGCAACATGTAAAGCTCATACATAGAAAGTCACCAACAGTAGCGGGAAGCTGGAAGATTAAGACAACTTCACAATGCACCAAAGAACCAGTAAGTAAGCAATAAGGAAAGGGAAGACAGATTATGAACATAAACTAGCACGGAACATAAAAACAGATAATAAAAGTCTTATATTTATATAAAGCAGTAAAGGGTGGCTAAAGTGAATATAGTTCCCTTGGATTGAGAAAGGACAATTGATATTGGGTAATGGAAAAATGGCTGAGACATTGAATGATTATTTTGTATCAGTCTTTGCAGTGGAGGACTCAACTGAAATGCCAAAGAGAGATGTTATTGACGTATTGGGAGGTGAGGGCCTCAATACAACTGCTATCACTAAAGAGCCAGTGCTCAGCAAACTAATGGGCATTAAGGTAGACGAGTCCTCTGGTCCTGATGGAATACATTCCAGGAATGTATTGTGTGAGAGGTTACTAAAAGAAATGCCGGAAGTTATACATAGAGTTCTTTGTGATAATTTACCAAAAATCTCTGGTGACTGGGTAGGTCCTAGTGGAATGGAAAACTGAATGTTATACAACAATTAAAAAAAAGAATATAGAAAAAAGACAGGCCATGTAGCTTAACGTCTGCAGTCGGGAAAATACTTGAATCTATCATTAAGAAAGAAGTAGCAAAGGCATCTGGATAGAAATGGTTCCCTTTGGTAGACACAGCAATTATTCACTTTGATAAACTTAATGGTGTTCCTTGAGAATATCATGAATATAGTGAATAGAAGCGGACAGGCGGATGTTACATAATTGGATGTTTAGAAAGCCTTCAATGAGGTGTCACATAAATGACCTATTCATAAGATAAAGATGCATTGAGCTGTTGGTAATGTATTAGGGTAGATAGAGGGTTGATTATGCAATAGAAGATAAAGAGTTGGGATAAATGAGGGTTTCTCTGGCTGATAAACAATGGTGAGCAGGATACCACAGGAATAAGAGCTGTTAATGATATACCTTAATGAGGGGATTAAGTTTGCTGGAGAGGGCACACCTGCAGTGCCACTTCAAGTTCTAGTCTCCTTATTTCCTCACTTGAGAAAAAATATATTAGCTATGGAGGCAGTACAGAGGAGATTCACCGGGTTGATTCTGGCAATGACAGGGGTAGCCTATGAAGGGAGATTGAGTTGCCTGGGACTATACTTGTAAATTCAGATTGATGAGAGAAGATCTTACTAAAATACAGAAAGTTATGAAAGGGCTATTTAAGTCAAATGTCCTTAAATTCCTAATGAAGTAGATCAGCCTTCATCAATGTGTTGGGCCCAGAATAGATCCTCTGAGATGTTGACCAGATATTTGAAACTGCTCTCCCTTTCCACCACTGACCCTTCAATGAGAACTATTGCATGTTTTCCTGCCTTCCACTTCTTGAAGGCCACAATAATTGTCTTGGTCTTGCTGAGTTTGAATGCAATTAATATGAGTGTCACACAAGTTTTAAGGAGTTCTATTTTAACAATGGTGACTTAATGAAGAAATTAAGTCTGCATCTAATTAATTTTAGCCAGACAACAATTATGACATCCTAATGAGCACAATATGAATAAACCTGTATCTTTTAATCTCACTTAGTTCTGCCTAAAATTTACTATCAATCAACACTATGAAACACTTTGTATTATAAGACAAAACATGATAATGATTGTAGTGTATCAGGCTGTACCAATCAATGAGAAAAACATTATTTGTCATCATGAAAGGTTGATTAATAAATTTATGAATACAGTTTTAAATGAATTAATCATTGTTTGCTTCATATGATTCTGAATGTGCAGAAGATGAAAATTACATTTCCAAATTGAATGGGGGGACACCACTACACTTCAAAATTACATAGTAAGTCATGTGGCCCTAAATATATTAGTTGATTTAAAAAAAATATTTATTGAGATACAGCGTACAGCATGGTATAGGCCCTCCAGCCCTCAAACTACACTACCCAGCATTCCTTGGTTTGAATCCTAGACTAATCACGGTACAATTTACAATGGCTAATTAACCTACCAATCGGTATGTCTTTGAACACTGGGAAGAAACCAGAACACCCAAAGGATACTCACACGGTTATGTTGAGAATATGCAAACTCCTTACAGACAGTGACACTCTGCCATGAATAAATGTTTTTGCTCTTTTTCAATCCTGGATTGACTGAGCACAGTAGACAGAAGAAGGTCGTCCAATGACCAATGAAATTGAAAGAAAATAACGTTGAAATACAAACACAAGATGTTCTGCAGACGCTGGAAAAGCAAAGCAACACACACAAAATGGTGGAAGAGCTCAGCAGGTCAGGCAGCATCAATGGAAAAGAGTAAACAGTCGATGTTTAAGCTAAGAACTTTCTTCAGGACTAATTTTGAAATAGAATGGGATATTGTTTGCACCAAATGAGAAGCAAAATGATTGCGTATGCTGGATGTTGTAGTGCAGTGAAGATTACCAAATGGGAAACAGGAATAAGACATTGTTGGAATTATTCAGAGGTCAAACAACATCTGTGAAAACAGAAACAAACTTACAGCATTTTTGTAAGTATAATAATCAACATTTTCATTAATATTAAAAATGTTTCCTATTGATTACTTTTGCCAAGAACAATCATGATCATGGAAAGCACTCAATGATTAGGAACAGCTTCTTCCCTTCTGCCATCTAATTTCTGAATGGACATTGAATCCATGGACACTATCTCACTGCTTTTTATTTAATTTCTATTTTGTCCACAACTAATTTAAGTTACCAATGTAATTGTGGAATATATATATTTACTGTAATTCACAGTTTTTTTCTCTATTATTATGTATTGCATTGTACTGCTGCTGCAAAGTCAGCGAGTCTCATGACAGATGCCAGTGATATTAAACCTAACTCTGATCATCCACATCATACAAAACAGCACATAATGAATGAATGATTGATTATTACAACCTGGTTGACGATTATCTTCATTATGTTTATAGTTTCTAATAATTCAAGGTGATTTCCTGTTCTAATTACTGTAATATTATGTAAGACTCACTTTGCCTAGTGGCATGATCTTGGGGGTGGCACCCCCTACTCGGCCAAACTTTAGCACTCTTGTTTCGGTGGATGCTGCATGTTGTGTCCCCTGAGTAGCATCAGTACCCGGAAATAACATTCTGTCCACAATGTGCGGTTAAGCGATTGAGATTTTATATTTAAATATGGGGTTAGTAGAGAAACAAAAGAAAAGGAAAACAAATAAAAGGCGCCAGTAATCTCAGAAACATGTCCAGTGCACAAACGTTGGAGCTCACGGATTCCCTTTCACTGATCCTCCTTTGCTAGTTGGCCCCTAGGCTCCCACCCCGAGCTCAGGCTCAGCGGGTCCGGCAACCGTCTCCTCAAGCCACGTCTTCTCTCTTCATCCTCCTCGCGCCTTCTCCCCCAAGCCTGCGCAAACTAACAGCTTTCACACAGAGAGAAAGAATAACAACTATCCCAATTGGTTAGCAAATGAATACAAGTCCCATTATCACTAATTATAACCCAAGCATGCTGCTGTAGAGAACCACTGCCTCAGCAGTTACAGTACAGAGAAGCCATTTTATTCACCTTAGCAGTAACATAAAAGAAGAAACCCTTACATTAAATTAAAAGCTGGACTAAGTGAGGCTGAAAGATAAAAGGTTGTCCATCATATTAAACTGTAGTGATCGCTAACCAGCTAAAATTAATTAGATTTAATTAGATGGCTGCAGAGTCAGTTCAGTGTGAGGCGAGTGAAGCCTTCCAAAATAGTGAGTAGAACACTGGTTCATCCTCCGCCCTCTGGTTAGATGCCATAATCTTTTTAATATTCTTTGGCACATAAATTGGCTAATCGTTGGTTTGTTATCTGCTCTGGACTGAAAATTCAGTCTGACCCCAGTCTGCTCCAGCAATGGCTGTCCGGCGGTACTTGCATTCTTGAGAGTCCAGTCTGCCGAATATTTCAGGATACCACAAAAAAAACAGATGGTTCAAAGGCACACCGCTCAGGGAGATGACAGGTTGCAGATTGCAGTGATTGTAGCCCCAACAAACTGCATTTAGTCCAATTGTTAGTAGTTTTGTTTGCTGCTTGCAAAGAGTTGATGTGATTTACCAGTGTCACAAGAAGGAAAACACGTTTGCATTTAATTTAAATTCAATATTCTACAAAGCTTTCTGAACCAGAAACACGAAACATGCAGTTTAGTAAAATTCAGTGTTTTCCACAACAGACAATGGCTTTGAATATAGACTTTGATAGACTGTAGTATCAAATTAGTTTCTTTGCAAAGGTGCCCAGAGTAGGATTTGTAGAATATAACTCCATTTGCGAAATGTGGTTCCACTGGACGAATTGGACAAATGTCTGCTAATATTAGCTTTAGTTCCTTATCAAGCTTGTAGGCAAGGTCATTTTATTCCAGAGAAGAAGAATTCAGCACTGTGACCATTTTTCTTTGATAAACTGTAAAGAAAGTCCTGCACTCATTTCATCATCATTGTTTGATGAATACCATTATTGGTCAGTTAACACTTGGTCGAACCAATATTCCCACCTGAAACAGGCAAGGAGCCTTTTCAACAGTGTAATCAGAAAGTTATCATCTGGTGTCAAACTGGACAAAAATAGAGATGTGCTCCAAACCAATTCAGCTCAGTTGTCTCCTGTCAATATGAACTGACAATCTTCAATGTCTGCTTGTTTTTACTGAAGAATTTGGAAAATTGTTTCCCCTTAATCCAGATCCTAAAGGAGCAAGAATGTTCCTCCCAGATTTGCAATAAAATTTTCACAATGAAACATGCTTCCATACCATTTGTCTCTTTTTCATGTGGAGTTAAACACCAGGTACAGTTCTATGCATGAGTCTTAGGTACATATCTCTATAGTTAGGGTGCCTAACACTTTTGCACAGTATCGTTGTAATGTTATGTATTGCACTGTACTGCTGCCGCAAAAAAAAAACAAATTTCATGACATATGTGAGTGATGATAAGCGTGGTTCTGACGTGGGTCTCTATGGTGGACTGAGGGGGTATATGTTTGGGAAAACGAGAAGGGAGTGTCGAAGGAGCAGGAAGCACCATAGAGGCATTCTATAATGATCAATAAGTGAATTGTTTGGAATCAAATGGCTCTGCCTGGTGTCTCAGGGCTGGGTGTGCCTTCACCCAAGCTACCCTCTGCTCCTGGCATTCCTTCTCTGCCACCTGTCCCACACCATTCCTGTGGCATCCCACCCTCTTCACTCCCAGCATCCTTTGCTCCCGCCAGATTTACAAACTCGCTCTCCATTCCACATTGACAAATTCAGTACTGTACAAAAGTTTTAGGCACCCTGTCTATACATATGTGCCTAAGACTTTTGCACCGTCTATTTTTGCACATTAACATATAATAATAACTCCATTTGAACAAAATGGCATAGATCTTTTCACACATCTAAAGATTAACATCAGAAATTATTCAGCAAGTTAGGCAGCTTTTGTAGAGAAAAAAAGAGTAGGATTGACCAACTTCTCTCTTCATCTATCATTCAGAAATGTTTCACTTTTTTCTTCCTTTGTGCATTAGGTGACAAAACAATGGTGTTCGGCTGGCAGCAGCATTATACATTCAAACTGATGAGACATCTGTCACAAACCCATAGTCAGGTGCCACATGACTTGGGCACAGGTGTGTGTAGTGAACACACAGAGATGCAAAACTCTAATACGGCACCAATGATCAATTCACAGATTTTTCATCATTTGGTTCACTGTCTGGCAGTGAAGCCTTTTGGATTGTGTTGTCAGATTTCATTAGCAAAGTCTTCTGGATTATGTGATGAAATATCTATTTATAATACCAAATCAGTCCACTAAACAATGCGTACAATAAGATAGTTTGGGGTGTTACAATATGATGACAGCAGATGGCATCTTCTAATCTATTCTATAAACCTATGATAAATGATGTTTGTTTGCAAAAATAAAAAAAAAATTCAATGTCCTTCAGCTCTCACCTTGATATTTCCAGACTCAAAGTCTGAGAATTTTGAAGGTTTGTCCATTGGCCCATGTACGGAACTTCTCACAATTTATCAGGGCTTCAAAATCTTTCAGGAAATGGATTCACTTTCATAAATGCTGACTGTATGATGGAAAACATTGCACTGTCTACTGACAGGAGGAGATCTTTTTTCTTTTACACTATATAATCCCTTATGTGTAACTGGGACATAGTAGTCGAAAATTAATATTAGGTAATTAAAATCTATAAGGACTTAATTGCAATTCAACATATTTTGCTGATTATTCAACTCAAATATGCTACAGGAAGTTTTAATTTAATATTCAGTTCATTACGAATCACATCCTACAATTAATCTTTTATTCATACTTGTCAATTTTCAGCACTGACCTATTTCCTTTATAGAAAACTGGTTAACAAGATCATTGACCACCCTGTCCATTTTCTGTTAACCTCTTTTTTTTCCTATTTCTTCCTTCTAATGATAATGAACAAGTTTCCCATACAGGCAACTTCCTATTGAACAGTCTTTACATGATTCACTTTCATCAGCAGCAGATCTACAATTGAAAATGTTGCTTCACTATCTCCTGACATGAGTAGATTATTTTTCTTTATACTACAGAATCTCTAAAGTGGAACGAAGACATGGTGTTCCAATACGCACCAGACCGTGCCAGCTTCCAGGGTTTAGAAATTCCGACTCTCTGGAATATGGATGGCTGGCGCAGCTCCTTGAAGGACACAGAGCCACCTCACTATTTGGCGGCCATGTTTTGGCGCCAGGTTTTTAATATTTAAAGAGTGGCTGAACTCAATTACACTGCTCAGGCTCAGCTCTACTTTGGATTTTCATTTAGCATCTAGTTTAGAACCCTGTCCTCGTTTCCATCTCGCATTGTGTCTCAATTCTAGTCTTGATCAAGATGGCGCCTGCATATGATGCTCCTTTGGTCAACATCTTCTGGCTAGATCATGGAGTCCCTCTGAGGTTCCAGGAGGCAGAGACAACGTGAGCAAACCTTGTGGTGAGAAGCCTGAGGATGGCACACGAGCCAATGATTGATCCCATTTCACTGTTTATATCTTCCATTGTTCACTGATCAAAGTGACGGGGACAATTGAAGCATCAAGGCAAGTGCTGAAGCTTGGAGATCATTTGGGTGTTCCAACACTCTGCAATCTCTGAGAGGATTCAAAGAGGCAGAGGCAGCATGTGTAAATCTCGTAGCGGGCAGACTGCAGGACAGGGTGCAAGCCAATGTTGGCTCCATTTCGCTGATTGAAGCTTCCATTGTTTGCAGACTCAAGTGATGAGGGTGATTGAAGAATCAAAGCAAGTGCCGAGGGTGAGCACCGGCTGTCTGTTTTTTGATCACTACCAAAGAGGGGAAAACCTGCCTCTGCAAAGAGTGTTGCCCAGGTTTTCTGCATTTTGAATATGGACTTGGATTATAAAATCTTTTTTTCAGTCTTATATGTTTATATATTCTGTGTTTTTTCACCCAATCTTCTTGTTTATTTTGTGAGGGGAGGGGAACATGGGGATCGATGTACCTGATCCGTTTTGTTTGCTTTTTTTTGTGTGGGGGAAGAGATTTGGTGGTCGATGTGTCTGATCCATTTTTGTTTGGGCTTTTTTTTGTGTGGGAAGAGGAATTTAGGAGTCGATATGCCTGATCCATTGTGTACGTTTTTTGCGGGGAGGGGGATTTTGGGGTCAATGCCCTGATCAGTTTTGTTCATTTTTTTGTGCAGGAGAAGGGAATTGGGGATCAATGTGCCTGATCTGATTTGCTCGGTTTTTGTGCAGGAAGAATTTGGGAGTTGATGATCGTGCTGCCTTTCTTTTCTTTCTTGGTTCCATGGCTACCCGGAAAACTGAAGAATTTTGGAGTTGTATACTTTGATAATAAAATGTACCTTTGAACCTTTGAATATTCCCGTACACAGCTCTAACCATCTTCACCTAGGACTCTTGTCACACACTGCACTCCAAAATTACCAGTAGGTAGTTAAAATGTATAAGAATTTAATTACAGTGCAAAATACCTAGATGATTATCCAAATGATGAAATAATTGTGAATTGATCTCTGGTGCTACATTAGAGTTTTACAGAGTAACACAAACAAAATGCTGGAGGAACTCAGCAGATCAGGTAGCATCCATGGAAAAGAGTAAACATTCAACATTTTGGCCTAGGACCCTTCCCTCACCCACCTACCTCCTCCTCATCTATCACTCACCGGCTTTTACTCCTCTCCTTCTCCCACCTTTTTATTTTATCTTCTGCACTCTTTCATTCCCATCCTGATAAACGGTTTCTGCCCAAAATGTCAGCATTTTATTCTTCTCCACAGGTGCCACCTGATCTGCTGAGTTCTTCCAGCATCTTAAGCATGTTACTCTGAATTTACAGCATCTGCAGAATCTCTTGTGTTTATTTGAGTTTGACATCTGTGTATCTTCTTGATGCATACCCCTGTATTGCGGCAGATGTCTTAACTGTGTACTATTTTCTGTTATGTTAAGCATGATTCGGCCAGATACTAGAATTGCTTTATTTCTTGTTTTCACTTCCTCCATTTGAAACCAGCTCTCCTCTGGTATATTGAGGAGTAACTGTTAATTTTAACACTTACCTATTTGCTTTATCACACATAATGACCCCTGCCCTAGATACTTCTATGAAGCACATGATTTTTCCTGTATTTTATTTGCTTGAAGTGCAGGTTCACAACAGTTACAAGACAACTTTCTGGATCTATCCGCAGCTATGGCCCAGCTTTCCTTATAACTTGTTGATTTCCTAGCCTCACCCCATCTCGTTCCATCTTTAGTCCATTGAATAATCGCATCAGAATTTAGTGAAGACTGTAAGTCATGATAATCTTTCCAAGGAAGTGAAAAGACAGATATATCTTCTGATCTCCAACATACTGGGCGTCACAGTAGTGTAGTGGTTAGCATGATGTCATTGCAGCTTGTATTTCAGATTTCAATTCAGGTTGTGGGAACATTTCAATGATGGGGCAAGTGAAGTTGAGTGAAGTTTGGTTCAAGAGCCTGAAGATTCAGGTTTAATAATGATTCCTGAATCTGGAGGTGCAAGTCCTGAAGCTCTGGTAGCTTACAGCTCCCAGTACACTCAAGAAATTCAGCATGGATCTACTGTTTGTTGACAAACCAGCCTACATGATAGACAGGGCTTTCACCTAACTGTATTTTAAAGAAGGCATTTGTGCATTAGGTGGCATCTGCAACAGTTGACTTTTATCTCCCTTTGCACCACAGTGAAACTGGTATCAAAAGGTAATATTGGCCTTTTCAAGTGTAATGATCACCTGGTGCAAAAACACTAATGTAACTTCTGTCGAGGAGACCCTGATATCCCACAAACTGATTTATGAGTAGTGGATTATATGATGTAGAGCATAATGTCAGGAAGAAGAAATAATGACAAACAAGAATCAATGATGAAGTGTCTAATGAATGTAACTAATGGTTTGTTTATTTATTTATTGAGATTCGGTGTGGAATAGGTCCTTCTGGCCTTTTGAGCCACGCTGCCCAGCAATCCCCCAATTTAATCTTAGCCTAATCATGGGACAATTTACAATGACCAACTAACCTATTGACGGGTACAGCTTTGGACTGTGGGAGGAAACAGGAGCACCTGGAGGAAACCTATGCTGTCATGGGAAGAATGTACAGTCTTGTGAATCCCTTCTGAACCCTCTCCATTGTCAGCACATCCTTTCTTATGTAGATATTTTATTGATCCAAAAGGAAATTACAGGATCACAGTAGCATTACAAATGCACAGATATACAAATATTAAAAGAAAAGTAAGAAAGAATAAAAAATAATTTACCTCAAACATTCTAATAGGAGGGGGTCATCACTTTCCTGGCTATAGGTTGACTCAGTATAGAGCCTAATGGCCGAGGGTAAGAATGACCTCATATAGTGCTCTTTGGCGCAGCGTGGTTATCTTAGTCTATTGCTAAAGGTGATCCTCTGTTCAACCAAGATGGCATGCAAAAGGTGAGGAACGTTCTCCAGAATTGCTAGGATTTTCCATAAGGTGCTGGATGCCACAGCATCCAGTATGTCCAGTTTGACTCCTATAACAAAACCAGCCTTTCTAATCTTTTTATTGAGCCTGTTGGCATCACCTGTGTTGATACCTTTGTCCCAGCACACCACCACATAGAAGATTGTACTGGCCACAACAGACTGGTAGAACATGTGAAGGAGAGGTCTGCATATTTCAAAGGATCTTAATCTTCTTAGGAAGTAGAAGCAACTCTGGCCCTTCGTATACACAGCTGTGTTGGTGCTTCACTCAACTCTGTCAACCAGGCGCACCCTCAGGTACTTGTAGGTCCTCATCACATCCACATCCTTACCATCAATAGTATCAGGGAGAAGTACAGGCTTAGTCTTCCTAAAATCCATCATCATCTTCTTTGTCTTACTGACGTTGAGCTGCAGATGATTTAGCTTGCACCATTTGACAAAGTCCTCTTGTATTCATCCTCCCATCCTCCCTTTATACACCCAACTATTGCTGAGTCATCAGAGAATTTCTGCAGATGACAGGACTCAATGTTTTATCTAAAATTTGAGGTATACAGGGTAAACAGGAAGGGAGCCAACACAGTCCCTTGTGAGGCCCCAGTGCTGCTCATAGCTATGTCTGACACACAGGTCTGAAGTCGCACTAACTGTAGTCTGCCGCTCAGGTAGTCCATTATCCAGGATATAATGGAAGTGACGATCTGCATTGAACAGAACTTTTCCCCCAGCAGTTAGGATTGTATGGTATTGCAGGCACTTGAGAATCAAAAAAAAAAAATCCTCACAACACTGCCCTGCTTATCCAAATGGGAGGAGGCTCTGTTCAGCAGGTAGATGACAGCATCGTTGACCCCAGTGTGCTCCTGGTAGGCAAACTAGGGGCCCATTGCTGCTCACAATACTCCAAGTGAGCTCTCACCAGTGCCTTATAAAGCCTCAACATTACATACTTGCTTCTATATTCCAGATAGATTTGACATGACTTCTCCCTCAAAAGAGAGATAAAAATGTTTTACTTAACAAACATAAACTGAAGGCATGCATGCAGAAGGAACATCTATATTGGTTTCCTAGGGGAAGGGCACATTGAATGGTGAGGGCATCAAATGTCTCGTGCATCCTAGGAAAGTTGCACTTTATAGGTGGGTATATTTGGTCCCTGAGATTCCTCATGATATTTGCATGATAATGACTCTGTTAATGTGCACAGAACGTATAATTAATGTCTGTTGTCTGGGGAGTACTAGAGATATTTTCATGCTGCATGGCTTGCTTAAAGGCACTGAGAATGTGAATAAGAGACTCAGCTACCCTTGACACCCTTGGCTGATGGTCCCAGCAGATATTCCTGCATCTTAGCACATTGCAGATACAAGGAAGGCCATTGCGTTTCTGCGTCAGCTGGCTTCTGAAGGCAGGCCAGTGCCATAGAGATGCTTTGTCTATGTATGATGCATGTGTTCTCATGCATTTTAGCCGAAGATTTCTCTTTCATTTTCCTCTCTTTCATCCTCGTCAGTTGTGCATTCCCATGCTCTTTCTGCCACTGCGACTTAAATTCTTCAAGTTCCTTCTCTGGGGTCCTGGTAATTGAGCTGCTGTAGGGCATAGGAAGAGTATGACTATAAGCTAGAGCTATACAGGCAAGCCCTGTGTGTCACCTTGAGATAAATCTATGAGAATAGAAAGGAAACAACTTATTATAACACCACCCCAGGGTAGTGCCTTCAAAGAGAGGCAAGGAGATGATTTCTGTGTGATACTGAAGTAGACGTAGAAGGATAAAGAGGGCAACGCTGTCTAGGTAGGACAAAGAATATTGCTCACCACTGGTCCCAAGTTAGTGAAATGACTTCAACCAGAAGGGGAAAAAAATAAAACCAGGCACTTCCTTTTGTGTAAGAAGTTCTTAAAGATTACTGGAAATTTCTTTTTCAATACAAATGCTTCCCTTCCCCACTATTATTTCACCACTGTCAGCACCGCATCGATGAAACAAAATGGACTATGCCTCTGAATGTGGAGAGCAGCTTTGAAGATCCAATGAGTGAAAGAGGAGACACAGATTTAAAAATCGGTATGTTAACAATTTATTTAGAAATGAGCTGTGAAACGGGTGGCTAGCCAAACAAGTCATATAAACTACCCAAAACCACTACGCTACATTCAGTTACCCTTTAACTGAACGGATACTCTGCTAAACCTCCTGGAATGATAAAACCCAAGAAAAGCCTGTTACGAACAGATACTTAACTAAACAAATGTGGGTATCTGTCTCATGCAATGCTTTTTCTCAATGCTCTTCGGTGTTGGTGGCAACTCTTAACCTGGAGTTGGGGCCCCGTGGATGGCAGAAAAGGAAGAGTGCGAACATTCTACATGTGGTACCTTTAATACTGCTAGGGCACCTGGGACCAGAAATGGGTGCCAAGGTGTGTAAGCCAACCAAAAGGAAAAGAGCATCGCAGACTTTCAACGGAACAATCGGCAGGATGGAAGCAGCATTCAGTCAAAATAAGACATGCCCTCCAACGGGCAGCCTCCTGCCAAAGTCATCTGGCGAATGAAATGGGTATGTTACTTACAGTAGCATGCCCAGCATTCTGTGTTCTGAATGAGCCATAAAGGCTTGTGGGTCACTTTGTTGATAGGGAAAGGGGAAACAGGTGCAGAGTTCACTTACTGGAGACATTCTGCTTGAACCTCTTGGCTCTTCCAAGGTTCTGTCTTTGCTTTAATTCTGCAAATACCTGAAAGATTCTTCCATGTTTTCTCCAGCCAACTGTTTTCCACCCCTTAACAAATAACTTCCATTAAAAACTGCTCCCTCAGCTTTCAGTTCTGCTGCATTTTTCTCCTTTTCCCTATCATTTTAGATTTTAGCACCAAAAATATTAAAGAGTAGAAATTGTCTTCCATGGTATGAGCTAAATGTATAATGTTCATTCCGAAACAATGTAGAACTAAATTCCTGGGGGTGAGTACAGTGTTTGCGTCTTACATTGCACCAACAGTGAATACAGAACCAGAATCAGAATAAGGTTTAATATCACTGACATGCAGTATGTCACGATACTTGTTAACTTTATCGTTGTTCGTCCATCGTTGACGTCGAAGAGAACCTCGACAGCATACTGATGGTGTCGAGACTAGCGCATGATTTAGATTTAAGTGAGGGAGAGTTGCGCAGCGTCAGCCTCACTCTCTCTTCCCAATTCCCATCTAGATCCAGTGGCAAGACAGAGTCTGGACGGCTGGAGATGGGACTAGGCACAGTGGATGACCAAGGACACCTTCTGTGTCTTGTCCTGCTCTACACATTCCACGACGCTTGCAGAGACCGCCTTCTTGACCGTTGGACCTTCCGCTGGTCTTGTCCGCTCAATCCGCCGGAGTCTGTCTTCACATGCTGGGATAGACAACTCCCTATCTCACCGAGGGTTTGAGACCCGTCGGCTACCCTCATCTGGTTTAGCCGGCTTGTCGAAGCCGTTGCCCGGGATGTGGCCGCTGTCGCATGCAAACAGCTACGGGGAGCCACAGGTAAGAGCTGAGTGCCAGGTGGGGACCAAAGGTGGACTAACCGCCTTGAAAAGGACGCGACATGTTCCCCCACCAGAGGTGCTGCCCGTCCCTGACACCCCATATACCCCAACTTTATGGTAGCACTACAATGAATTACATAATAAATAAATATAGAGAAAAAAAACTGAATTGTATTAAGTATATATATATATATATATATATATATATATATATATATACACATACATACACGTATATGTATATATATATGTATGTGTGTGTGTGTGTGTGTATGTATATATATATATAATAATTAAGTTAAAATAAGTAGTGCAAAGTAACAGAAATAAAAAAGTAGTGAGGTAGTGTTCATGTGTTCAATGCCCATTTAGAAATCAGATGGCAGAGGGGAAGAAGCTGTTCTTGAATTGCTAAGTGTGTGCCTTCAGGCTTCTGTACCTCCTATCTGATGATAACAATGAGAAGAGAGCATGTTCTATGAGGTGGGGATCCTGAATGTTGGAAGCTGTCTTCCTAAGGCATCACTCCTTGAAGATGTCTTGGATACTGTGGCGGCTAGGACCATTGATGATGAGGCTGACTGATTTTACAAGCTTCTGCAATTTACTTCGATCTTGTGCAGTGCAACCACACACTCCCCCCCCATACCAGATGATGATGCAGCCAGTCAGAATGCTCTCCACAGTGCACTTGTAGAGGTTTTCAAATGTTTTCATTGACAAAGCAAATCTCCTCAATCTCTTAATGAAACATAGCCGCTGTCTTGTCTTCTTTATTGCTGCAAAAATATGTTGTATCCAGATTAGATCCTCAGAGATATTGACACCAGGAACATAACATTGCTCACTTTCTCTATTTTTGATCCCTCTATGAGGATTGGTTTGTGTTCTCTCACTTTACCCTTTCTGAAATCCACAATCAGCTCTTTGGTCTTGCTGACCTGAGCGCAAGTTGGTTGCTGTGACACCACTCAACTAAGTGGTATATCTCACTCTTGTATGCCCTTTTATCCCCTTTCTGAAACACTGCTGAAAATGGTTGAATCATCAACAAATTTACAGATCATAGATGACCTCATCTGGTCCGTTAATATCATCTCCCTGAACAAGAAGGCACAGCAGCACCTCTTCTTCTTAAGGAGATTAAGGTAAGCAAGGCTACCGCCACCCCCCACCTTAAATGCATTTTACAGGGGCACCATTGAAAGCATCCTGCCAAGTTTCTACCTTCAGATAGGAGACTCCAATGCAGAAAAATAAGAATGGTCAGAATGGGAAACAGTTACTTTCCTCTGGACGTTAGGCTTCTGAACTCCCTGCCACATTGCATTGAAAGTGTCACTGGCTAATTTGTTCTGCACCTTACATGATCTAATTTATGCACTTTAGCTTGTTATTTATGGGTGATTCATCTGTAGATTTTATCTTTACCTTCATAAGTTATCCTGTGTTATGTGTACTACTATGCTTTACACTCTGGTTCGGAGAAACATCTCGTTTCTATATGCATTATATGATTATATACATTACATACATGTATATCGTTAAACAACAATAAACTTGGCTTGAGTGAAATGCACTCCAGTTAATATCTCATAGGATGATAGGGCGATGTAGCCCCTTGGATGTCATGCGGGATCTCTGCAAACTCTTAGGGATTAGAGGCGTTGTTGTGCTTTCTTCATAATTGCACTTCCATACTGGGCCCAGGACAGGTCCTCTGAAATAATAACACGGAGGAATTTAAAATTACTGACCCTCTCCACCTCTGATCCTCCAACAAAGACTGGCTCATGGACCTTAGTTTTCCTTCTCATGAAGTCAATGATCAGCTCCTTGGTCTTGTTGACGTTAGGTAAGAGATTGTTGTTATGGCACCACTCAGCCAGATTTTCAATCACCCTCCAATATTCTGATTTGTCACAACTTTTGACTCAGCTATTGACTGTGGTGTCATCAGCAAACTTAAATATTGCTGTGTGGCTATTCTTAGCCACACAATTATAAGTGCAAAGTGCACAGAGCATTGTGGTGCACCTGCGTTGATGGAGTTTGTGGAGGAGATGTTGCTGTCAATATGAACTGACTGGGGTTTGCCAGTGAGGAAATCAAGGATCCAATTGCACAAGGAGGTATTGGTTTCATTATCCCGTTTGCAATAATAATACTTTTCTTATTTTTATGTTATTTATCTATATTGTGCACATAACAACATAAGGAATAGCAGCAGAAGTGGTCCAATTACACCCCCAGGCTTTTTTCTCTTGTGTCAGTGATATTACCTACAAACCACAAACTGTATGGAGTGTGAATTATCTTAATTATGATTATGTTGAACTCCCAAAGGGGAAAAAAGTATACAGATTACTTTTAGTTCATAAAGATAGTAACAGAAGCCAGAAGTGCATTCATACCATTCAGTGTTAAGTAAAAGATCAATATCTGTTCACTTTTAATAACCTTAATTCTATCAACAGATTTTAAATCAATTAAGTATGTCCATAACTGCCACATAAGGCTTGCTTATAGATGTACAGTACTGTGCTAAAGTCTTAGGCATATACATATAGCTGTGGTGCCTGATACTTTTACGTAGTACTGTACTTGTTAACATGGAGCAGAGAGCGAGTCTGTAGATCTGGCAGGAGCAAAGGATGTTGGTAATAGCAAGGGTAGAGTGCCATAGGAGAGGTGTGGGACTGGTGGCGTGGCACAGAAGGAGTGTCAAGGGCTGGGTACAATGAGTGCAGACACACCCAGCCCTAAGATACCAGGCAAGATCATTTGATTCCAAGCAATTGGTTTGTTGATCATTACAGAATATTTCTCTGGTGCTTCCCACTCCCTCCCCTTTTCCCAATAATGACTCCCCTCTCCCTGCTCCCTTCCCACTCAGTCTGCAATAGAGACCCAGATCAGGTTTATCATCACTCACGTATGTCATGAAATTAGTCCTTTTTTGTGGCAACAGTACAGTGCAATATATAAAATTATTACACTACTGTGCAAAAGTGTTAGGCACCCTAACTGTATATATGTGTCTAAGACATTGTGCGCAGTTCTGTGTGTATATTCACATTCAATCTTTTTTTATTGATTAAAAAGAATAAGGATAAATACAAACCAGAGGAGAGGTTATCTCAAATACATATTTCAATAATAATACAAACAAAGAATGGAGTATACACTGTCAAAATCATGTATAAGTATTAAGCTAATATAAAGAGAAAAGAGAACCACTTTTCCTCTTAACAATTCATGGGGAAAAAAAATTCAAAATTTTCTATTATTGAGAAAAAAAAACCACTAAGCTAACCTAAAACAAAAAAAAAGGGGGACTGGGCAGTCTATTTTGAGGATACAGTTTAAAAAAAGGGAAAATCCTGATCAAATCTAAAAATTTGTGGGAAAAAAAGAATAATTAAGCTAAAAAGTAATAAGATCATATGAAAATATTGAATGAAAGGTCGCCAGGTTTGCTCAAATTTAAAAGATGTTTCAAACGTCCAACTTCTTATTTTCTCCAAACTTAAAGAAGACATAATGGAGGAGAGCCAAAAAAATACAGTAAGTTGATTGGGATCCTTCCGGTACAATAGAATAGCTCCCCTAGCCAATAAAGTTGAGAAAGCTATCATGCATTGAGCGGAAGCAGGATTGTGTATATATTTATGAATATTCAAACCTTGTTCAGTTTTTTTTCCATACATAAATGATTTTAACGCTACTGTGTGTACAATAGTTAATTTAAATTTTCATTTTTTAAATATGTTTAATTTTTAAAAGACTTATATTTTAATAATTGTGCCGTCAGAATCTATATTTTTCAGAGAGAAAGTCCTGCCTAGCCTGATAAGCTCAGTAGGCTGCAGCAATGGAAATGTACTGACACTCAGTTCAGTTCTGACAAACTGAAGGATTGCAGAAACTGATTTGGCAGGTGCCAGATTACCTGCCTGTCAGACTGCTATTCGTATTGTGAATTCACGTCACATGAAACTTGATATCTGTCACCAATGGTACTTGTTGAAATTACTATTGTAAATCAAATCTTTGTGGGTTTCAAATTTCTCGGAGAATGTCACATTCAAATCACATTTTTCAAGCGAATGTACTGATCCTCCACCAGCCATGTCGACATATGCTGAAACACGCATAACGTTGTAACAAAATTGAATTTTACATTAAATAAACATGAATTCTACTGACACTGCTTTGAACTTTGAAAATAATAACATGCATTAAAATTCTCCATGTGAACTTCCTGCACTTAAAGCATTACTTAAAAGTGTCAACATTGCTAATCAAGCTCCTTATGCCCATATTCAACATTGAAAATCCCTCTGTAAGTATATAGTGTGGTAAATCTCGATGTGTACATTGTGCACCCATGGGTTCCTTTAACTTAGTACTAATTCACAACCCTTCCAGACAACTTTCTATTGGAGCACTTGTTCAATTTAAGTTATTGTGTGTCAACTTCTACTCCACTCATCTAAGACTAATGAAAGGTTCACTAGTAAATAAGAGAGACAGTCTACCTTGTTATGATCTTGTGCTTTATTGTCTACCTGCACTACAGTTTCTCCTTATCCATCACAATTTATTCTGCTCTATGTTATTGTTTTATTTTGTAGTACCTCAATGTACTGTGTAATGAATTGATCTGTATGACAAGCTTCGTTCAGCACCTTAACTCCATCCACCACAAAAAGTGAGATTTCTCGGTGGCCGCCTATTTCAACTCTACTTCCCATTCCCATTCCAACATATCAGTCCTTGGCCTTCTCTACTGCCACAATGAGGCCACACTCAGGTTGGAGGAGCATCGCCTCATGTTCCATCTGAGCAGCCTCATGGTATTGAGGGAGGTGGTGTACAGGCAGTGCGGCACTTGTTGTGATTGCAAGAATAAGTACCAGGAGAGAAATCAGAGGGGAGGGATGAGTGAACAAGGGAGTACTACACCTCTTCCTTCACTACCGTTCAGGGCCCCAAACAGTCCTTCCAGGTGAAGCAACACTTCACCTGTGAGTCTGTTTGGGTCATGTATTGTATCTGGTGCTCCCAGTGTGGCCTCCTGTATATTGATGACCCGACATAGAATGGGAGACTACTTCACTGAACATCTTCGCTCTGTCCAACACAAAAAGCAGGATCTCCCAGTGGCCACCTATTTCAATTCTACCTCCCATTCCCATTCTGACATGTCAGACCATGGCCTCCTCTACTGCCGGGATGAGGCTACACTCAGGCTGGAGGAGCAACACCTTATATCCCTCCAGTGTCGCCTCCAACCTGATGGCATGAACATCGTTTTCTCAAACTGCCAGTAATGGCCAATACTGTCCTCTCCTTCACCAGTCTCCATTCCTGTTTCCCCTCTCACTTTATCTCTGTACCTACCCATCACATCACTCTGGTGCTCCTCCTCCTTCCCTTTCTTCCATGGCCTTTTGTCCTCTCTATCAGATTCCCCCTTCTCCAACACTTTAACTCTTTCACCAATCAAATTCCCAGCTCTTTGCTTGACCTCAACCCTTCTCCTGGTTTCACCTATCACCTTCCACTTTGTAATTATTCCTCCCCTCATCCCACCTTCTTAATCTGACTTCCTCCTTTCACTCAAGTTCTGAAGAAAAGTCTCGGCCTGAAACTTCAACTGTTTACCCTATTCCACAGTTGCTGCTTGGCCTGCTGAATTCCTTCAGCATTTTGTGTGTGTTGCTTTGGATTTCCAGCATCTGCAGATTTTCTCATGTTCAATATTGGTCTTTCACTTTAACAATATGGCAACAGGAAGCAGTAATTGTGATGATTATAAAGTGATCTGAAAATAAGCTTAGATACTTTAGTTAACCTACTAGAATCTAACACTGTGGTAGATTCCAGGATCAATGAAGTTTTTTGTAATATTGCAAATCCAAAGGGCTCTGATGTTCTTGAATATTACAAATTTAAAGCCAGCATCAAAAGTGCAAGGAAACAAACAGTGGCCATCCAGGAGATCAAATTATGTGTCTGCATGCATAAATTTGGATAACATTTAAATACACAGCATATGAGCTCACACAGAAAGAAAATATGTAAGCTAAAAATAAAGATATTGAAGTTTAATACAAAAATAAACCACGTCTTTTTACACTAATCCCATATCCCTGGCTTTGTGTGTATCTGAAACCCATCCATCTCTATCTCTAAAAATTGAGAAACTGGGATTTCATGGTCTACTTAAGTAACAAATTTCAAAAATTTAGCAATTCTCAAAGGCTTCAAAGGTACATTTAATGTCAGAGAAATGTATACAATATCCATCCTGAAATGCTTTTTCTTCGCAACCATCCACAAAAACAGAGGAGTGCCCCCAGAGAATGAATGACAGTTAAATGTTAAACCCCAAAGTGCCCCCCCAGCTGACCCCTCCTGTGCGTAAGTGGCAGCAAGCAACAATTCTAGTAAAGATGTTTTTATTAATGTCAAGGAAGGAATACTGGGGCGGGCTTGGTGTGGGTGCAGATATATCCAGCCATGAGACACTAGGCAAGATCATTTGATTCCAGACAAACGGTTTATTGATCATTACAGAATATCCCTCTGATGCTTCCCACTCGCTTCCCCTTTTCCCAACCATGATTCCCCTCCCCCACCTCCTTCCCACTCGGTCTACTGTAGAGAATTGTATCAGAATCAGGTTTATCATCACTCACATACGTTATTTTTTTTGTGGCAACAGTACACAGCAATATACAAAATTACTACAGTACTGTGCAAACATCTTAGGCACCCGAGCTATATACATGTATCTAATACTCTTACATAGTACCCTGTACTGTAATTGACATAGCACTAAAGTGAAAATGGTTGAAGAAAACACCAGGAGTGAGAAATAAACAGATTCTAAAAGTTTGCAGATTTGCAAATGGACCTAGAGCTGGAATCTCGGGCAACACACAAACGCTGGCGTACCTTGGCAGGTCAGGAAAATATATAAAGGGAACAGTTAAAGTTTTGGATGAATACTTTTCATCTGGATTGATGAAGATGGGATTTAGATTGATGACCTTTTGCCAGAATTGGATAAAAAATGTTAGAAATAAATCAAGTTTTAAGTAAGAGGGAAAGCTGCATGGGCAGAAAGAATTAAAGGATAAGTTTGTGATAGGATGGGGTCCATCAGTCTAAACAATAAAGTCTATCTCTTGCTCTCTATTGATGTTGCCCACCTTGAGTATTTTTAGTATTTTCTGGTATTATATTTCCAGTTTCTACACTTATATTTGTGTAACTGAACACTGTCAGGGTATGGCATACAAATATTTTCCAGATGCTGGTGAGACAGAACAGATTAAGGATCAGTCAAGTGAGAAGAGGATGCATTCTACTGAGGGAGCAGATGCCTCCAAATAAAATCTCTTGTCTAGACAACTAATCAATGCTTCTAAAGGTCTTAGTTGCAAGTCCAAAACAACCTCAACTTGTGTTAGATATTTAAAACTTATTTGCAATTTGTGCAGTAAGCAGATCTCGGACTTCAGCACTAATTGTGATAAATGTGTTTGTCTTGTGTTTGTGTGGCAAACTTCAGGGCCCTGAGGAGATATTGTATGTGTCAGCCGACCCATAATATTGAGCTGATGTTTTGCATAAAGAGTAAGCTGCTATTTAAATTTGCAGAAGATAAAAACTATCAAGAACCTGTATAGGATAAAATGTCTTATTCATCTGTCCTCACTCATAAGTCAGAAATTATGCAGGTGGGAGAATAGGTGCTTGGAACATTATCCGTCCTCTGCAGAGTGAAGTGTCAGTGGTTATAATACTCATGCCTCGTCTATATAGGTTCTAAAAGTAGAGGATATGGATTTGATGAATGTAGTAAATAACTCAGAGGAGATGGGCAGATTTCTTACTGATTCTGGGGCATCTAAAGGATTGGGCTCTGGCACTGAAATCATTGACTAGAATTCGGAAGAAGTGCTGAACAGCAGGGACTTATTTACTTTGTGCCCATTATGCTACTGATGTTTAGGGCAGCAATAAAGGTCCTCCATCTCTGGTGATGTTCAGGGTTTCCTTCATCATGTTAGTAGCTTCCTCTTGGTTTTCACTACTGTCAGTCATGCAAGTCCCAGATGGAGACTCAAGAATACCATTGCACTCAGATGTAGAAGGAAGCTTCATTGTTGTTTCTGTAACAATTTTTATTTTACCAGTCAGGGCCGTTAGCCCTGAGCAGAACCTCCAAACCTGGAGGACTGGTGGACCACCATTAGTCTGGCCTCTAACCCTTTGACCTGTTTGACATGGATGACCCTGCCAAGAACCAAAGCTTTGATATCATGTTATTCTTATGTGCAAACTACAACAGCATCCCCACTGAACATACAGGTTGAACTTTGGCTGACAATGTAGCTCATACCTAGTTTGAAGAAAAACTTTGCAGCTGCTGGCCTCTTGTCTGATTAGAACAAATATACGAACATGAGGAACTGCAGAATGGCTCTGAGGACAGTGCAGGTAACTTATGCCAGTTATTTCAGTTATAATGTGTTTCTAGTTTCTGGTTGCAATATTTTTTGGTGCTGCTTTGGATGATTTTGATCAGGGTGACCTGCAAATGATTGAGAGCTAGATTGAAATGAACTGAGGTGAATGGAATATGCCTGGACTCTTCTCAAATTTTGTGATTTATATTCTGTGTATATCACTCATTTATTTCTCTTTTTTGCTGTTTGAGCAATTTGATTTTTTTTGCATATGGGGGATTATTAGGGCTATACACTGCATACATACTTTGATGATAAATGTACTTTGAACTTTGCTGTGTTGCCCTGTCATGGTCAATTAGGAGAAGTAAAAATCAACCCAGAAGGCTGTCCCATCACAATATTCAGTACAATGGTGCAGCAGGTAGTGTGGCTCTAGCAAGCCTTTCCTTTGTGCTTGTTTGTTTTTTAAAAGCAAGAGCTTTTTCGTTCATTGTGTGCCGTGTCATATGACACAGGCAATCATGGTCTTTGACCATGACTATTCTTGGCAATTTTTTCTACAGGAGTGGTTTGGTATTGCCTCCTTCTGGACAGTGTCTTAGCAAGATGGGTGACCCTAGCCTTTATCAATACTTTTTAGAGTTTGTCTGCCTGGCTTGGCTGGTCGCATAACCAGGATGTGTGATATGCACCAGCTGTTCATATGACCATCCACCACCTGCTCCTATGCCTTCACGTGACCCTGACTGGGGGGCTCAGTAGATGCTACATCTTGCCCAAGGGTGACCTGCAGGCTGGCAGAGGCAAGGATCACCTTACACCTCCTTTGGTAGAGACAGATCCCCACCTCGAAACCTTTCTTGCAGCACATGTCCTTTAATCAAGGTTATGCCCTGGCAAACCTCATCTGCATCCTTTCCAATGCTTCCACATCCTTCCTATAACAGAGCAGCCAGAGCACTGCAGTTCAGCAAACCAGAGGCTGCAGCATAACCTCCCAACTCTTGTATTCACTGACATAACTAATAAAGGCAAACATTTCATAAGCTTTACTCCCTTAGCAACCTGCAAGTACTCTGTAGGATTTATGGACTCAGCCTCCAAGATGCATTCTATACATCAATGCTGTTAAGGGTCTTGTTATTAACTGTCCACTGTCCTTTGTATGTGATCTCCCAAAATGTAATATCTTAGACTTGCCTGATTAAACTTGATCTGTCATTATTCTTCCAATATCCGCAAAGGATCCATTATCCCACTGTGTCCTTTGGCAATCTTCTACACAATCCACAATGCTACCAATCCGAGTAACTTGCAGGTTTACTAACCAACCTAACTACGCTTTTATTCAAATTGTCCTATTACAGATCCATGTGGAACACCACTAGTCAGGTATCTCAAGCCAGAACAGACCCATCGACCACTGCTCTCTGTCTGATATAAGCAATTGAAGTCGAATAGCCAAGTCACCATGAACCTTGTTCTTCCAGATTATATCAGTGCTGATAAATGTTGGCGTGTGGCCAAGTGGTTAAGGCGTTCGTCTAGAGATTTGGAGGTTGCTAGTTTGAGCCTTGGCTGAGGCAGCGTGTGTGTCCTTAAGCAAGGCACTTAACCACACATTGCTTTGCTATGACTCCAGTGCCAAGCTGTATGGGTCCTAATGCCCTTCCCTTGGACAACATTGGTGGCGTGGAGAGGGGAGACTTGCAGCATGGGCAACTGCTGGTCTTCCACACAACCTTGTGGAAAGCCTGCGCCCTGGAAACCTTCCAAGGCACAAATCCATAGTCTCATGAGACTAATGGATGCCTATAATTATATTTCAGTACTAATCAGAATACATCAGATTTTTACATATTCTTTATGTAGGATCACTACTCATAATATGAACCAATTGACACAACCCGTATTTATTTACTTATTGTGATACAATGCAGAGTAGGCTCTTCTGGCCCTTTAATCTACACCATCCCAGCAACCTCTGACAAACACGATTAACCCTAACCTAATGATGGGACAATGTACAATGACCAATTAACCTACCTGGTTTATCTTTGAATTGTGGGAGAAATTGGAGGACCAGGAGAAAACCCATGCATTCTATGGGGGGGTGGGATATACCGAAGGTACAGAAGCCTCAGGACTCACACCACCAGGTTCAGGAACAATTACTGCCCCTCAACCATCAGGCTCTCGAACCAAAGGGGATAACTTTACTCAACTTCACTTGCGCCATCATTGAAATATTCCCACAACCTATGAACTCACTTTCAAAGACTCTTCATCACATGTTCTTGATATTTATTTATTATTATTATTTCTTTCTTTATGTATTTGCACAGTTTATTGTCTTTTGCACACTGGTTGAAACCCTAAGTTTGTACAGTCTTTCATTGATTTTATTATGGTTATTGGATTTACTGAGTATTCCGAGAAGAAAATGTACCTCAGGGTTCTATATGATGACATATAAGTACTTTGATAATAAATTTACTTCAACTTTGAACTTTGAAATGAGCCTATGCAGAGTTTTGTACACTAGAATTTGAGGCATAACTGTGCAATTAGACAAAGAAGGGTAAATTAAAGTTTCTTGCCACCCAAGTTCTATAAATGAGAGACAAAACAGTGTAGTACTAACGTAATGTAAAAACCTCTTCATCATTTTATTCCATCGGTGCTAATAGGGTGAAATGCTTAAACCATAATCCTTTGCAAACAAATTGTTTTACATAATTTCACTTGAAACCTTAAGATTTAGTGATACAAAGAAAATTAAAAGGTTCTTAAAGCTGATTGTGGCACACAAGGATAATCTTCACCACATGGGCTCTATATTAAAGTCATGTAATTCGCCCTTCGATGTTGTCACAGATTGTCGAAAATATGAGATCATCCAGTTTCCAGCTGATAGATGATGCCGAGTAAGTATTTTTTAATATAAATTAGGATACTTATGCCATTAAACTCAACACAATGAAGGTGAAAAGGAAATATAACTGTATACTCTTAAGGTGCACTGGTGCTGTTGACATTACAATGGTCTGATGTTTTATGCAAGTTAAATCCAGATTAATATTTAACAAGCCACTTTGCAGCAACTCTGCCAGATATGAAC
This sequence comes from Mobula birostris, assembly GCF_030028105.1. Lineage (NCBI taxonomy): Eukaryota > Metazoa > Chordata > Chondrichthyes > Myliobatiformes > Myliobatidae > Mobula > Mobula birostris. The sequence goes on along the minus strand of NC_092392.1, from coordinate 35,306,396 downwards.
ACACATTATAATTGACTACTTTGCATTTTATATAAGCATACAGTATGTATTTTCAATAACTATTAACTATATAATGATGCCGGTACCCTTCTTAATGTGCTATTGTGACCTCTGCTGTTCCTCAAAGATAAATCCTTAACCCTTTATGTTATCTCTCACTGACGTCATCAAGGGTGGTTCCCTCCTTCACTCCCATGCTAAAAAGATGACACTGCTGGAGTTACACACATAAAAGTTGCTGGTGAACGCAGCAGGCCAGGCAGCATCTATTGGAAGAGGTACAGTCGACGTTTCGGGCCGAGACCCTTCGTCAGGACTAGCTCTTTTTCAGTTAGTCCTGACGATGGGTCTTGGCCCGAAACGTCGACTGTACCTCTTCCAATAGATGTTGCCTGGCCTGCTGCGTTCACCAGCAACTTTTATGTGTGTTGCTCAAAATTCGAGCATCTGCAGATTTCCTCGTGTTTGCGTTTTTAAATTCACTGCTGGAGTTACCTGCCTTTCCTCCTTCATTCCCATGCCGTGAGAGTTTTTTACCTCCATTTTTTTCTGAGTGCTCCATTTGCAGTATTATTGTGGTGTAATCATTTATATATTCCATAGATCCATATGTCACATTATTACCTTTCCTACATGGCTTTTAATCATGCTTATCTTATGTATTATTTATTTATTGTGATATAGCGATGAGTAGGACCTTCCGGCCCTTAGATCCCCACCACCCAGTTGTCCCCCAATTTAACCCTAGCCTAATCAATGACTAAATGACCTGGTAATCGATACATCAATGGAATGAGGGAGGAAATCGGAGCACCTGGAGGAAAGTCGTCGGTCATGGGGAGAACACGAAAACTCCTTACAGGCAGTGATGGGTATTGAACCCAGGTCACCTGCAAAGCAATGTGCCAACCACTACACTGCCAACCCAGCCTAAGTTTTGCCTCTCAAATGCAGTGCTCAGCTATTGTGTGAAACTGTGTGATCCTAATTCATCAGACTTGTCAATGCCATACCTCCAGGATACTCCATGCAATGTCACACGCCAGTGTGACAACCCTCTGACCCTTCACAGGCCTCTCCTCTCTATTCGCCCCATGTCCTTCAGGCTTTCTCACTGCCACTCCAGTTTTGCAACAGTGGTTCAGCTCCAGCACTGCACAGTACTACTGAAGAATCATCAGTCCCAACCATTAATGCTCTCGCTGTGCAAACACTGCCTGAGCCAATTAGCACATATGTTTTATCATGTCAGCTGCTTTATGGAGACTGAGAACATTCATCTCTGTCTCCTCATCTCTGTCAACCATTCCAAGATTGCTGCTGTAGTCTCCAACTTCACATTGCTCTAAGTCAGAATTCCCCTTGGTTTCAGCTGTAGAATTTATTATTGGTACCAGTTGGTTTGTGTTAAGTATAAAGTGCTAATGTATCAAGTGCCAAGTACGTGTAAACACACTGATGCATCACTGTCTTGATATCAATCCATATCTTGGCTGTAACTCGATGACTAGTTTTCACAGCAAACAGCCAGGAGATTCAAGCATTTATCTACAGTGTATCCCCAAGTTACATCTGTTCAGGTGGGAGAAATTATCCCTACGGAATTTACAAATCACTATCAAATAAAAAGGTACAGAGTAAAAATCCAGTCCTACGGAATATACCGTATGTAAGGGGGAAAAAAAAACTCTAAATAAACACAAAATGCAAAAGAACAAACAAGCTTGTCAATTTTTGTCAAGAATTGCTATTACTGAAAATCGCAACACAGATGGCATTCTGGGGATACAATCCCTCAGTACTGTAGGGATGTAATATAATTAGATGTCAACAGTGTTCACTTATCACCTCTTCCTGCCGATTAGTAGAAGTCAGACATCTCCAGCAAAAGAAAATATTGTTGATGTGCTTTTGGCCATCACTAGTATATTTTCCACCTCAGCATATACTAAATGTCAGTAGCACAAAGACAATAAAACCTGCAGATGCTGGAAATCTAATCACCACTCTCAAAATGCTGGAGGAACTCAACAGGCCAGGCAGCATCTATGGAAAAGAGTTTTTTTCTAGGCATCAGTTAGTCTCATGAGACCATGGATTTGCGCCTTGGAAAGTTTCCAGGGTGCAGGCCTGGGCAAGGTTGTATGGAAGACCACCATGCTGCAAGTCTTCCCCTCTCCACGCCACTGATGTTGTCCAAGGGAAGGGCACTAGGACCCATACAGCTTGGCACCGATGTCGTCGCAGAGCAATGTGTGGTTAAGTGCCTTGCTCAAGGACACACACGCTGCCTCAGCTAAGGCTCGAACCAGCGACCTTCAAATCACTAAACGAACACCTTAACCACTTGACCACATGCCAACACATGGAAAAGAGAAAACAGTCAACATTTCGGGCTGAGACTCTTCATCAGAACTGGAGGACATGGACTGACATGTCGGACTGGGAATGGGAAGTAGACTTGAAATGGGAGGCCACTGTGAGATCCCTCTTTTTCTGGCAGACGGAGCATAGGTGCTCGGCAAAGTAGTCTACATCAGGTCTCACCGATAGAAAGGAGACCAAATTGGGAGCATCAGATAGAGTAGATAACCCCAACAGACTCTTCACTCTTCTCATATCTTGCAAGGGTTCTTCGTCTTTCTCACATCCTGCAAGGATCATAAGATCACTCATCTCCAAAGTCAGCAGGCATGGACGTCCCCAGACCGTGATCCCTGCTGCCAACCTTAATAGTTCTAACAATCCCAAGCAGATTCAGAACCTGGACTCCACTGCCAACAACGTGAGTTCCAAGGACCCCAAGCACTTTCAAAGTGCCAATTGCACAACCTCTGACCCTGTTCTTCCCTTCCACCACCATCACTCTGCAATCCCGTATGTCTCAGGTTCCATTGACAGCTCTTGGGCCATCAGAGACTCCATTTTCCTCGCTCCCCACCACCCCTGAAAACCCCAACCCTCCCCTTTCTTTAGATCCTTTTTCTTCCTCTGATCCCAGCTCCCATACATGCCGGGTCTTCACCTCTCTGAGGCAGAACATTCTTGTTTCAGTAAGGACCTCACCTCTGCACCTTGCACCCACACCTCAGTGAGTTCCACACCCACCATGATGTCGAGCTCTTCTTCCGCCGGCTCCATCTCTAAACCTATTTCTTTGGCAAGGACTCCCCACCCCGCACCAATGACACTTCTCCCGTCTTCAAATCTCCTTCTCTTCCTGGACACTCTGTTCTGGTCTTCTGCCTGCTCTGGATCTTTTCATAGCCAACTGCTGATGGGACATCAACCATCTCGACTTTACCACTCCTCCCTCCAAGTCTAACCTCATCACTTCCGAATGCCCTGCTCTCCACTCTCTCCACACTAATCCTAACCTCACCATCAAACCTGCAGATAAGGGGGTGTGGTAGTAGTCTGGCAGATTGTCCTCTACCTTGCTGAGGCCAGGTGCCCACTCTCCAATACCTCCTCTTACCCCTCAAACAGGACCCCACTAAGGAGCACCAGACCATTGTCATCCACACCATTACTGACCTTATTAACTCTTGGGATCTGCCAGCAAATTATAGTTCCCTTACTCCACACCTCCCATTTCTACCTCCTACCCAAGAACCAAAAACTTGCCTGTCCAGGTAGACCCACTGTTTCAGTTTGCTCCTGCCCTAGCGAACTTATATCTGCGTACCTTAAAACTGTTTTATTCTCCCCCCCACCCCCTGGTTCAGCCCATTCCTACCTATATCTGTGAGCCTTCTCATGCTCTAGATATTTTCAATGGCTTCAAGTTCCCCGGGCCTGTTGGTCTCATTTTCACCATGGATGTCCATTCCCTATATACCTCCATCGCCCATCTGGAGGTCCTTAAAGCTCTTTGCTTCTTTCTGGATAACAGACTCAACCTGTTCACTTCCACCACCATTCTCCTCCATCTGGTGGCACTGGTCCTCACTCTCTATAATTTCTCCTTCGGCTTCTCTCACCTCCTCCAAACCAAAGATGTAGTCATGGGGACTGGCATGGATCCCAGCTATGCCTGCCTTTTTGATAGCTATGTGGAATGGCCTACGTTCTAAACCTACACTGGTATAAGACCATAGACCATAAGACAAAGGAGCAGAAGTAGGCCATTTGGCCCATCGGGTCTGCTCCGCCATCTTATCATGAGCTGATCCATTTTATCCTATTCGCCTTCTCACCATAACCTTTGATGCCCTGGCTACTCAGATACCTATCAATCTCTGCCTTAAATACACCCAATGACTTGGCCTCCACTGCTGCCCGTGGCAACAAATTCCATAGATTCACCACCCTCTGACTAAAAATTTTTTTTCGCATTTCTGTTCTGAAAGGGAGACCTTCAATCCTAAAGTCATGCCCTCTCGTACTAGACTCCCCCATCATGGGAAACAACTTTGCCACATCCACTCTGTCCATGCCTTTTAACATTCGAAATGTTTCTATGAGGTCTCCCCTCATTCTTCTAAACTCCAAGGAATACAGTCCAAGAGTGGACAAACGTTCCTCATATGTTAACCCTCTCATTCCCGGAATCATTCTAGTGAATCTTCTCTGTACCCTCTCCAACATCAGCACATCCTTTCTTAAATAAGGAGACCAAAACTGCCCACAGTACTCCAAGTGAGGTCTCACCAGCGCCTTATAGAGCCTCAACATCACATCCCTGCTCCTATACGCTATTCCTCTAGAAATGAATGCCAACATTGCATTCGCCTTCTTCAATACCGACTCAACCTGAAGGTTAACTTTAAGGAAATCCTGTACAAGGACTCCCAAGTACCGTTGCATCTCAGAACTTTGAATTCTTTCCCCATTTAAATAATAGTCTGCCCATTTATTTTTTCTGCCAAAGTGCATAACCATACACTTTCCAACATTGTACTTCATTTGCCACTTCTCTGCCTATTCTTCCAATCTATCCAAGTCTCTCTGCAGACTCTCCGTTTCCTCAGCACTACCGGCCCCTCTACCTATCTTCGTATCGTCAGCAAACTTAGCCACAAAGTCATCTATTCCATAATCCAAATCGTTGATGTACAATGTAAAAAGAAGCGGCCCCACCACTGATCCCTGTGGAACACCACTGGTGAACGGCAGACAACCAGAATAGGATCCCTTTATTCCCACTCTCTGTTTCCTGCCAATCAGCCAACGCTCTATCCACGTATGTAACTTTCCTGTAATTCCATGGGCTCTTATCTTGTTAAGCAGCCTCATGTGTGGCACCTTGTCAAAGGCCTTCTGAAAATCCAAATATACAACATCCACTGCATCTCCCTTGTCTAGCCTACTGGTAATTTCCTCAAAAAATTGTAATAGGTTTCTCAGGCCAGATTTTCCTTTAAGGAATCCATGCTCAGTTCTGCCTATCTTGTCATATACCTCCAGGTACTCTGTAACCTCATCCTTGACAATCGACTCCAACGACTTCCCAACCACTGACGTCAAGCTAACAGGTCTATAATTTCCTTTTTGCTTCCTTGCCCCCTTCTTAAATAGCAGAGTGACATTTGCAATCTTCCAGTCTTCCGGAACCATGCCAGAATCTATTGACTTTTGAAAGATCATCGCTAATGCCTCCGCAATCTCCACAGCTACTTCCTTCAGAACACGAGGGTGCATTCCATCTGGTCCAGGAGATTTATCGACCTTTAGCCTATTCAGCTTCCTGAGTACTTTCTCTGTCGTAATTGTGACTGCGCACACTTCTCTTCCCTGCCACCCTTGAGTGTCTGGCATCCTGCTGTCTTCCTCAGTGAAGACTGATGCAAAATACTTGTTCAGTTCCTCTGCCATCTCCTCGCGTCCCATTACAATTTCTCCAGTATCATTTTCTATCGGTCCTATATCTACTCTCACCTGTCTTTTACTCTTTATATACTTGAAAAAGCTTTTAGTATCCTCTTTGATATTATTTGCTAGTTTCCTTTCATAGTTAATCTTTTCTCTCTTAATGACCTTCTTGGTTTCCTTTTGTAAGGTTTTAAAGACTTCCCAATCCTCTGTCTTCCTACTAATTTTTGCTTCCTTGTATGCCCTCTCCTTAGCTTTAACTTTGGCTTTGACTTCTCTTGTCAACCACGGTTGCATCCTTTTTCCACTCGAAAATTTCTTCTTTTTTGGAATATACCTGTCTTGCACATTCCTCATTTCTCGCATAAACTCCAGCCACTGCTGCTGTGCCGTCTTTCCCTCCAGTGTCTCTTTCCAGTCAACTTTGGCCAGTTCCTCTCTCATGCCACTGTAGTTTCCTTTACTCCACTGAAACACCGACACATCAGATTTCGGCTTCTCTTTTTCTAATTTCACAGTGAACTCAATCATGTTATGATCACTACTTCCTAAGGGTTCCTTCACCTCAATCTCTCCAATCACTTCGGGTTCATTACACAATACCCAATCCAGTACAGCCGATCTCCTAGTGGGCTCAACAACAAGCTGTTCTAAAAAGTCATCTTGCAGACATTCTACAAATTCTCTCTTTTGAGATCCAGTACCGACCTGATTTTTCCAATCTACTCGCATGTTAAAATCCCCCACAATTATCATAACTCTGCCCTTCTGACAAGCCTTTTCTATTTCCAGTTGTAATTTGTAGTCTACATCCCTGCAGCTGTTTGGAGGCCTATAAATAACTGCCATCAGGGTCCTTTTACCCCTGCTATTCCTTAACTCAACCCATAAAGATTCTGCACCTTCCGATCCTATATCACCTCTTTCTAATGATTTAATATCATTTCTTACCAATAAAGCCACGCCTTCCCCTCTGCCTACCTTCCTATCCTTCCGATACACCGTGTATCCTTGGACACTCAGCTCCCAGAGACATGCATCCTTTAGCCAGGTCTTAGGTCTTAGCCAGGTATCACCCTCTACTTTTCCTATGCTACATCAACAACTGCATTGGCCCTGCTTCCTGTACCCATGCTGACCTCATCGACTTCATTAACTTTGCTTCCAACTTCCACCTTGCCCTCAAGTTTACCTGGTACATTTCCGATACCTCCCTCTCCTTTTCTGAACGTTCTGTCTCTATCACTGGAGACAGCTAATCTACTGGTACCTTTTCCAAACCCACTGATTCTCATAGCTACCTAAACTGCACCTCTCTCCAATCTATCATTTGTAAAAATGCCATCCCCTTCTCTCAGTTCCATCACCTTCGCTGCATCTGCTCTCAGGATGAGGTTTTTCATTCTAGAACTAATGAGATGTCTACCTTCTTCAAAGAAAAGGGCTATCCTTCTTCCACCATCAATGCTGCCCTCACTAGCATCTCCTCCATTTCGCACACATCTGCCCTCACCCCATCCACCTGCCACCCTACCAGGGATAGGGGTCCTCTTGTTCTCATCTACCACTCCAGTAGCCTCCACACATAATTCTCTGTAACTTCTGTCATCTCCAACAAGATCCCACCACCAAGCATATCTTTCCCTCTCTCCAAATTTCAGGTTGGAGGAACAACATCTTACATTCTGCTTGGTGAACGTTGATATCTCGAACTTGCGGTAATTATCTCCACTCCCTTCTCCATTCCCCATTCCAGTTTCCCTCTCTCAACTTATCTCCTTATCTGCCCATCACTTCCCTCTGGTGCTCCTCCCCTTTCCCTTTCTTCCATGATCCTCTACCTTCTCCTATCAGACTCCCCCCTCTCCAGCCCTGTATCTCTTTCACCTAACAGCTTCCCAGCTCTTTACTTCACCCATCCCTCTCCCCCGGTTTCACTTATCACCAACCACAACCACCTTGTACCTCTTCCACCCCTCCCCACACCTTCTTGCTCTAACTTCTTATCTTTTTTTTCCAGTCCTGATGAAGGGTCTTAGCCTGAAATGTTGACTGTTGACACTTTGAGCCTTTTCAAAAGTTTACTATTATGAATTGGGTGATACCTGGTGCCACAGTAGCGTGCCAGTTCGTGTGACACTATTAAAGCTCATGGCATCAGAGTTGAGAGTTCAATCCCAGCATTCTCTGTAAGGTATTTCGGTGTGTCCATAAGACCATAAGACCTAGGAGCAGAATTAGGCCATTCAACCCTTTGAGTCTGTTCTGCCATTCCATCATGGTTGATCCCAGACCCCACTCAACCCCATACACCTGCCTTCTGGCCATTTTTTTTTAAATTCCCTGACTGATCAGTAAACTATAAACTTTTTCTTTAAAAATACTCATGGACTTGGGCTCCATTGCAGTCTGTGACAGAGCATTCTACAGATTCTCTACTCTCTGGCTAAAAATAATCTTCATTACCTCTGTCTGAAAGGTCCCCTCTCAATTCTGAGGCTATGCCCTCTAGTTCTAGATACACCCGCCATAGGAAACATCCTCGTCACAGGCTGGAAGGGCCTGTTCCATGCTTTATCTCAAAATAAATAAACAAGTACCAATGGCGTATCTTCAGGGCAATCCAACACACTATATCACATGCCATTCTGTTAAACTTCAGGTTGTTCTTTCTGTATTTCTATGGATTGCCATGCAACAGTAAAAGCATACCAACCTTAACCTGTCTGTTCTAACTTCACCTCTCAAACTTTGGATAATTTCTCTCCTGCCTGCTTGGACGCTGTTTATCACAGTACAGGTGCCCACATTTCAGTCTGCCTGTTTTGTTTATATCAAAATATGCTTCATAGACAGCAGTGTGCAAAAGCTCCATCACAGTACTGTAGTAATTTTATGTATTGAAATGTACTGCTGTCAAAACAAAATGTCAAATTTCATGACATAAGTGAGTCATGATAAACTTGATTCTGATATGGGTCTACATTGTGGGCTGAGAGTAGGAAGGGGGCAGGGAGAGGGGGGAAAAGGGGAAGAGAGAGGGGAGGGAGTGGGAAGCACCAGATAAACATTCTGTAATGATCAATAAACCACCTGTTTGGAATCAAATGACCTTCCTTGTCAGGGCTAGGTAAGTCTGCACCTACATGAACCTCACCCCAGGCACTCCTTCTTTGCCACCTGTCCCGCACCTCTCCTGCGGCACTCCACACTCACTGTTCATAGAAACATAGAAAATAGGTGCAGGAGTAGGCCATTTGGCCCTTCGAGCCTGCACTGCCAATCAGTATGATCATGGCTGATCATCCAACTCAGAACCCTGTACCTGCCTTCTCTCCATACCCCCTGATCCCTTTAGCCACAAGGGCCATATCTAACTCCCTCTTAAATATAGCCAATGAACTGGCCTCAACTGTTTCTTGTGGCAGAGAATTCCAGAGATTCACCACTCTCTGTGTGAAGAAGTTTTTCCTCATCTCAGTCCTAAAAGGCTTCCCCCTTATCCTTAAACTGTGACCCCTCATTCTGGACTTCTCCAACATCGGGAACAATCTTCCTGAATCTAGCCTGTCCAATCCCTTTAGGATTTTGTACGTTTCAATAAGATCCCTCAATCTTCTAAATTCCAGCGAGTATAAGCCTAGTCGATCCAGTCTTTCATCATATGAAAGTCCTGCCATCCCAGTAATCAATCTGGTGAACCTTCTTTGTACTCCCTCTATGGCAAGAATGTCTTTCCTCAGATTAGGGGACCAAAACTGCACACAATACTCCAGGTGTGGTCTCACCAAGGCTAGGTACAACTGCAGTAGTACCTCCCTGCTCCTGTACTCGAATCCTCTTGCTATGAATGCCAGCATACCATTCGCCTTTTTCACCGCCTGCTGTACCTGCATGCCCACTTTCAATGACTGGTGTGTAATGACACCCAGGTCTCGTTGCACCTCCCCTTTTCCTAGTCAGCCACCATTCAGATGATAATCTGTTTTCCTGTTTTTGCCACCAAAGTAGATAACCTTACATTTATCCACATTAAATTGCATCTGCCATGAATTTGCCCACTCACCTAACCTATCCAAGTCACCCTGCATCCTCTTAGCATCCCCCTTATAGCTAACACTGCCGCCTAGCTTCGTGTCATCCGCAAACTTGGAGATGCTACATTTAATTCCCTCGTCTAAGTCATTAATATATATTGTAAACAACTGGGGTCCCAGCACTGAGCCTTGAGGTACCCCACTAGTCACAGCCTGCCATTCTGAAAAGGTCCCATTTATTCCTACTCTTTGCTTCCTGTCTGCCAACCACTTCCCTATCCACATCAATACCATACTCCCAATACCATGTGCTTTAAGTTTGCACACTAATCTCTTGTGTGGGACCTTGTCAAAAGCCTTTTGAAAATCCAAATATACCACATCCACTGGTTCTCCCCTATCCATTCGACTAGTTACATCCTCAAAAAATTCTATGAGATTCGTCAGACATGATTTTCCTTTCACAAATCCATGCTGACTTTGTCCAAAGATTTCACCGCTTTCCAAATGTACTGTCATCACATCTTTGATAACTGACTCTAGCATTTTCCCCACCACCGATGTTAGGCTAACCGGTCTATAATTCCCTGGTTTCTCTCTCCCTCCTTTTTTAAAAAGTGGGGTTACATTAGCCACCCTCCAATCCTCAGGACTAGTCCAGAATCTAAAGAGTTTTGAAAAATTATCACTAATGCATCCACTATATTTCCTGGGCTACTTCCTTAAGCACTCTGGGATGCAGACCATCTGGCCCTGGTGATTTATCTACCTTTAATCCCTTCAATTTACCTAACACTACTTCCCTACTAACATGTATTTCCCTCAGTTCCTCCATCTCACTAGACCCTCGGTCCCCTACTATTTCCAGAAGATTATTCATGTCCTCCTTAGTGAAGACAGAACCAAAGTAGTTATTCAATTGGTCTGCCCTGTCCTTGTTCCCCATGATCAATTCACCTGTTTCTGACTGTAAGGTACCTACATCCTTTACTCCCACCAGATTCACAAACTCGTTCTCTGCTACACATTGACAAATACAGTACTGTGCAAATGTCTTAGGTATCCTATATATCTATTTGTGTGTGTGTGTGTGTGTGTGTGTGTGTGTAATACAGCACCTAAGACTTTTGCACAAAATTTTATTTTAGTTTTTATGTAATTATACAGAATGCTTAAGTTAACATTTTTATCTAATTACAACTTTAAAGGAAATAGTTTTTGGGTGGTTTTATAGTAAAATTTTAAGTATTCTGTATTAATTTACAATACAGCACTAAATTGTGCCCATAGTTTTTGAAGCACTTACTGTCTTTTTAAATTGATTAAGATTAAAATTAAGATTAAGATTAAAATGTTATCTACACTGTCTGGGATTCACTTTAGTCCTGCAGTCCTTGAACGTTTCCAGTGAGCAAGTTTCCAGGCGTCTTCATGGATACCTTGGCACAGATTGTGATGGATATTCACTGCCCAGGACAGGAAATCTTTTTCAATCTCAGCATTTTAACATAGCAGTTGAATCTTCTAGAGCCCAAAGGGTTGTTTCCAAGTAAGATAAACTTCCATTCAATATTCTTTGTTTAGCTTTGTGTTTTAAACGGGAGCTTGCTTCAGTTCTTAATGCATGTGACAAACACTAATCAGTCTGAAGTTAAAAGAAAAGCTTTGCAAAGCGAGGAGAAGATGGCGTCGTGTCGCAGCTCTCAGCGGCCTCTCTGGTTGTGATGTCTGTTATTTGTCAAGTAGGGTGCCATGCACAATCCTGATTTGATGGAGACGGACATGAGAGCACGGGGGAACATCTGGTGAAACTTCTGAAATACCAGCTTCATTGCTGCTGCTACTGTGTGGTCCAGAATCTCCGGAGGGGAAGGCCCCGAGTCCTTGGCTTTACTTGTTGCTCGGCGGCCGGGGTGGGGTCAAAGTGCTGGGCAGAGGATGGTGCTCGGAGGGGCTGTGTCAAAGTGGCTGGCTGGAGGCTCGAAGTTTTCGGATGGACTCAGAGTCTGCTGCGCAAAAACATTTAACTGTGGAGAGTTTATACTCTCTATGCAAGAAGAATCTCAGAAACCCAGGGTGAACTAGAATCCATTCAATTTCTGCGACTGACAATTTCTTTGGCTGCATCGTGGGTATGTCTTAAACTTATAGGAACTGTAATCCTTTGTGTTTTAGAAATTGCCTGTAATTTGGAAATCTTTTATAAGATAGAAAAAGCTCTGTGAGTTCTAAATGTGCTTTAGGAATTTTGTCTGGATTTCAATGTGTATCAGTAAAAATAAATGAACTGTGTTTAGACTAATTTTTTTTTGCTTGAAATATCTCCTCCTAGGTAGGGAGGGGTAATACACCACTCATATAGTGAGTATTGTCAGCTAAACTTGGCCTAGGGGATATAAAGGGAAGTGAACTAGTCTTTGAAGAGTAAGTAGCTGCAGTTATACCTCCTATTAGTGAGGGTACTAAAGCTATAGTATCTATCTCGCATAGGGCATAAGGTCTTCATGTGAGTTTGGAACGTCACAGACAGTAAACCCAATACCATCACAAGATAAATCCTCAGATTAGGGACACATGGCCTCACATGGACTTCATTGATGACCCACTGCTTGGACCTGTAAGTGCTCACCAAGTCTAGATCTAGGAACAGACTGTTGAGTTTGCCTCTGCTCCATCGACTGCAGTTCAGTCCGTCACATCTCATTTAGCCCTTTGCTCAATTCGTCAAGTGGAAATTTTATGAGAAGAAGTGTCATGGCTTCTCCTGCCTTTGTCTAGTCCACCACGCTTCAGTATTCCTCAGCTCAATCTATTGAAATTCAGTTTATTACATTCCAAGCTATCAGCCTACTCTTCAGCCAACTATGTTTCAGTCTGCTGCACTTCATGCTCTCACAGTCCAATCTGGTACAACTCAGTCTATTACAGTTCACAACGACACAATTCACATTGTCCCGTATCAGGCTTGATGCAATTTAGGCTATTAAGGAGCAATAGGAGAAAAATAGCCGATATCTGAACTAAGCACTTAACTCTGCTCACTGAGTTCTCTCACACCCAGTTGCAAACAAATCAATAGCAATTCCATTTAGTTAGCATGTACCAGTCAGGATTGAATTAGTTAACTATACACTGAGCATATAAATTAAGTATTCTTTCAGTTATTCTAATTCTTAAGTCACAGACGATTTATCACCAAATTACTTAACTATTTTTTTAAACTTGGTCTGAGTCTCTAATTTGTGTTTTACTAATCACTTTGAACAGTTAGCAAGGTTAATAACTTTGACAGAAACACACTCAAACAAGTTAAAAACTGCATACTTGCATCAATAGCTATCTGTCCAATATAAAATATTTTTTGCAGATAAATGTAGACAAGTCAAAAATGAAATATGGGTTTGCTGAAAATTTAAATATAAAACCAGAAAATGCCTTGAAGGGCAGTAACATCCACAAAGACAGGAAAAAGTTATTGTTTCAAGTCAATGATCTATCATCAGATGTATGACTAAATTCTTATTTCTACCACTCACTAATGCTTGTTCTTCAAGCATTTGATACTCTGAGGATTCATGGCTTGAAATGTGATGAGCCAATATGTGATATGTTGTGATGTAATACCCTGAGGTGTGACACTGAGAGATATGAAGTGCTGTTCATAGGAGTAGGTCCAAGGATTGAGTGTTCTTCCCTAAAGAGATCAAAGTAGACACATTTAGATGACTTTGCTGCTTGCTGTAGCTTTTTCCGGCCTGATGGAATTCAGTTTTTTATGTCTTTACATTTATATTAATAATATCTCTACTTTTATTTAAATACCTTTGTACAAGGATACAGGTTTTGACATATTTTTGGGGTATGCATTAGTTTTGTATTTATTGTATGTTTATTTGGATACTTTCTATTGTAGATCCTTATGTCATGATGTGCGCTGGTAATATCATGTACAGAGGGAGGACAGACCCTGACGTAGAGACAGTGACCAGAATTTATTCATGATAATTCCAAAACATAATCGGTGGCTCAGCTGAGCGACACGGTGAAAAATAATATTCTCAAAACTAAGACCCCGCGATTAGCACTAATTGGGCATCTGCTTACATAATACAAGTAACACAGAATCCCTGAGCCTATCAAAATAAACTTAACAAGCCAGACCAGAAGGCACCAGGAGACCACTTTACAAGGAGCAAGTCACTTGAGAAAAACACTAGGAATTCTAAATGTTTAATGGCTCTCATTGAATCAACAGTTAACTAATTCAGGTGCTCCAAAAACCTTGGATCCCAACCCTTTCCAGAGCTCCATACAGGCCCTAAGAGCTCACTACCTCATGACTTTGTACAGCCTCACTTACTGTGGAAAATAATAATATCGTCTCCATTCTCCATATTACATGTATCTTATTATTTGTTAATTTATTTGTGGGAACATTACTTTATGTGGTTGACAGCAGCACACTGATAATTTCTTTTCATATGGTGATGAAACATTTCCAAGTAAACTGCCAAGATCGGAGAACAACTCAACCCAACTATCAACCATTTGAGCTACCCATCTGCTGAACTATTTCTATGACTTTATGATTGTGTGTGAATTATATGTACTATCTGGTGCACCTTGCAGCAGAGGAATGTTACTTTGTTTGGCAGCATGCACAGGTACAGCTGAATGACAATAAATCTGAACTTGAACTTGATTCAAACCCTGAGTTTCTGATTTTCACTGCATCTTGTCAGATCAAATGGGAAAGTCAATTATTTTAAGGTGTTTATTCATATGACGTTGTTTTATATCCAGTTTCCCAGCTGATTTGCCACACATGCATAAAACTGTTATTGATCTTTTCCTGGATGGGTGGGGAACAGGACGTGAAAGAGTGCAGATGGAGCAGGTTATACCAATTGATAGAGATGTCCTTCCCTTAAAAGGATCTGATGAGACATGTCATGAATGCATCCTGGCAATTTCCAGCATACCTCAAGATGAATAGAGGATAAAAATAAAAATAAACCTTTTTAAATTCTGGAAATCTAAACAAAATAAAATGGAGTAAACTTTCAGCAAGTCAGGTAGCATCTGTGAAAAGAGAAAGTGTTAACCCTTCATCTGAACCTCTAGGACCTTTCACGTGTTATTGTGCATTCTAACAGAGGAATTTCTTCTTTAAGACTACAGACAACGGGGCTGTAGTGCTAAAAGAAATAAATTTCTAAACTCTCCCAGCTGGTTATAAACAGGCCTACTGCACACTGGCTGGCTGATAGTATTAAGCTCATTCTGAAATACAGTTGATTCCAGATAATCAGGGCATTGATTATTCAGAACAACTGCCTATTTGGGACAATTCTTAAAAAAACAAAAACTAATTGAAAAAAATAGCTGTGATTCCCTTTGTTTATTTGGGGCACTCTGCCGCTTAATAGGGCCAAGAGATTGTTTCAAATGAGAGTCTGTCATGTGGATACTTTCTATTGTAGATCCTTATGTCATGATGTGCGCCGGTAGTATCATGTACAACGGGAGGACAGACCCTGACGTAGAGACAGTGACCTGTGTCGCTAAAAAGTACACCATGCTTATCTCAGCCCAAAATGTTGACTGTATACGCTTTCCATAGATGCTGCCTGGCCTGCTGAGTTTCTCCAGCATTTTGTGTATATTGCTTTGATTTCCAGCATCTTCAGATTTTCTCTTGTTTATAGTGAATGGCTTTTAAGTAGCGTCAGTTACGAGTGCTTGTATTCAAATAGCAGGGACTTTTGTCATAGATAGCTGGCGAGAAATAAGCAATAAAACTATTTGGAACTATTCTGCTCACTGCAGTTTTGAGCGTTCAGACTTGGAGATACCAAAAAAATCATAAACATGAGATATTCTGCAGATCTGCAAATCCAAATCAACGCACACAAAATGCTGGAGGAGTTCTGCAAGTTGGCAGTTCTGAAGAACAGCCTTGCCCAAAACGTTTGTTCATTTCCATGGATGCTGCCTGACCTGCTGAGTTCTTCCAGCACTGTGTGTGTGAGTTGCTTTGGAGATGCCAGAAACAGCTGGAAGTGAAAAAGAAAGACTTTTGCTAATTCAATACATTAGAATCGGAGTCAGAATCAGATTTATTATCACCGGCATTTTTCATGAGATTTGTTAGTTTTACAACAGCAGTACAATGCAATACATGATAAATAGACATAGAGGACAAAACAAAATTATGAAGAATTTGAAGGTATTGACAGTCATCTTGAATGTGACAATGAAAATGCAGATTTAGAGGATGCAATCCTTGAATGCAACCTATTATTTGCATTAGATATCTGCGCTGATATGTTCGCAGTCAATTAAAAGATCATGACAGTGTACACTGTGGATGAACTCCTCTGTTGATAACCATAAGGATCTACAGTTTTATAATATTGTAGTAGCATAGATGGTGTTTTTGTTTCAATACATAATTTGTTACTCAGTTAAATGGTAGCTTGTCTTTATTTTAAAACGTTTTAATCTATTTTCATGAAACTTTGGCTAACTGGGGCAGCCACCGAATTGGGCCAAAATGTACTCACCTTGATGTGTCCCAATTAACTGGAACTGTGATTCCATGCCACGGAGGGCACTGAGGCCTATCCTTGTTTGTTTTTTGCCATTGAATGAGCAGCTACAGCAAATTCAAATAACATTCAAAAGACATTTGGATAAATATCTAGTTAGCGAAGCTTTAGAGAGATATAGGCCAAAGTCAAACCAATGAATAGGCTTTGTGGGCACCATGGTTAGCATTAATGAGTTGAGCTGAATGATGTATTGGTCTGACTCTTTGAGTCTAATGATATGTCCACATGGAATAAAATAAGCTGCTTCTAAGGAATTCTGCTGGTGGTAAGTCAACTTTCAACAACTCCTTGTGATCTCAGCAGTTTAGATTCAGCTTCCACATTCCCCATGTACATGGAAACATACAGTGAAATGCATTGTTAGGCTTAACAACCAACACACCCAACAGGGGGTGCTGAGTTGCCAAGCATTCGGGCACCATCATAGCATTCTCATAATGTACAGCAAACTAATAAGGTCATCACCAACAACAAAATAAACCAAGATGACAACAGCAGAACAAGTTCCTTCTGATTCTCCCGCACACAGACAGGCCACTGCCTCTGGGCCTCCAGTCCTTGGCTCTGGACTTTCAGACTCACAGACATTAGGCTATCAACCTCCATTTCCTGGCCTGGAGGTTGAGAAGCAGTTGAAAAGAAGCAAAATTAGGAAGAGAATACTGCAAATATGTATACACAAATTCCTACTGAATCCTTCGTGTGTTCAAGCTTCCCAAATCCTGTCTTTCTCCACAGCTTCTAGTAATTCTTATTTCGGATGATTTCTAATCTAATATAAGCACTCAACAGTAGAATAGGGTGTTTATATTAGATTAAGAATCTACTCCCTCAGAGTCACCAAGAGAACACGGCCACAATCATCATGAGGAAATGTTGGAGATAGATTGAGCAGGTGTTGTGAGGCCAATTCCATCATCAAGACAGCACTTCATTGGACACCTGAAAGGCAGAGGAAACACGGGAGACCAAAGAGAACTTGGCGCCGTACCATGGAGGCAGAAATGAGAACCCTGAACCATACCTGAGGCACAATAGAGAAGATAGCCAAGGACAGACAGAGACGGAGGACCTTTGTTGCTGCCCTAAACATCAGCAACATACAAGCATTTAATGACGATCTGCGCCAGCTGCGTTGAGCTGCAACTCCTTGGGGACCACGTTAGGGAGCTGGAGATACAGCTTGATGACCTTTGCCTGGTCAAGGAAAGTGAGGAGGTGATAGAGAGGAGCTATAGGCAAGTAGTCACACCGGAGCCTTGAGAGACAGATAAGTGGGTAACAGTCAGGAAAGGGAAGTGCAAGAGTCCGATACTAGAGACCCCTGTGGTCGTCCCCTTTAACAAAAAGTACTTCTGTTTGAGTACTGTTGGGGGGTGGGGGGGGGAACGGCCTACCTGGAGACTACACCTCTGGCACAGAGTCTGGCCCTGTGGGTCAGAAGGGTGGAGAAAGGATGACGATGGCAGCAATGATAGAGGACTCTATAGTTAGGGGGTCAGACAGGCGATTCTGTGGATGCAGGAAAGAAACGCAGATGGTAGTTTGCCTCCCAGGTGCCAAGATCCGGGATGTTTCTGATCGCGTCCATGATATCCTGAAGTGGGAAGGTGAACAGCCAGAGGTTGTGGTATATATTGGTACCAACGACATAGTTAGGAAAAGGGAGGAGGTCCTGAAAACAGACTACAGAGAGTTAGGAAGGAAGTTGAGAAGCAGGACCTCAAAGGTAGTAATCTCAGGATTAATGCCTGTTCCACGCGACACAGAGTATAGGAATAGAATGAGGTGGAGGATAAATGTGTGGCTGAGGGATTGGAGCAGGGGGCAGGGATTCAGATTTCTGACTATTGAAACCTCTTTTGGGGCAGGCACAATCTGTACAAAAAGGATGGGTTGCAGTTGAATCCAAGGGGGACTAATATCTTGGCAGGGAGGTTTTCTAAGGCTATTGGGGAGAGTTTAATCTAGAATTGCTTGGGGGTGCGAACCGTACTGAAGAGATGGAGAATGGGGCTTTTGGGTCACAAATAGAGAAAGCTTGGAGACAATGCAAGAGGGAGGATAGGCAGGTGATAGAGATGGGATGCCCTCAGAGCAATGGTCTGAGATATATCTATTTTAATGCAGGAAGCATCATACACAAAGCCGACGAGGTTAGAGGGTGGATCAGTACTTGGAGCTATGATATTGTGGCCATTCCAGAGACTTGGATGGCTCAGGGGCAGGAATGGTTATGTAGAATGCCAGGCTTTAGATTATTCAGAAAGGACATGGAGGGAGGCAAACGAAGTGGGAGCATGGCACTGATGATCAGAGATAGTGTCATGGCTACAGAAAAGGAGGGATTGTCTACAGACTCTCTGTGGGTGGAAGTTAGGAACAGAAAGGGGTCAATAACTCTACTGGGTGTTTTTTATAGACCACCCAATAGTAACAGGGATATCGAGGAGCAGATAGGGACACAGATCCTGAAAAGGTGTAATAATAACAGAGTTGCTGTGGTGGCAGATTTTAATTTCCCAGATGTCAATTGGCATGTCCCTAGAGCGAGGGGTTTAGATGGGGTGGAGTTTGTTAAGTGTGTTCAAGAAGGTTCCTTGACACAATACATAGATAAGCCTACAAGAGGAGAGACTGTACTTGATCTAGTATTGAGAAATGAACCTGGTCAGGTGTCAGATCTCTCAGTGGGAGAGCATTTTGGAGATAGTGATCACAATCCTATCTCCGTTACCATAGCATTGGAGAGGGATAGGAACAGACAAGTTAGAAAGTGTTTAATTGGAATAAGGGGAAATATGAGGCTATCAGGCAGGAACTTGGAAGCATAAATTGGCAATAGATGTTCTCAGGGAAATGTACAGAAGAAATGTGGCAAATGTTCAGGGGATATTTGCATGGAGTTCTGCATAGGTATGTTCCAATGAGACAAGGAAAGGATGGTAGGGTACAGGAACTGTGGCGTACAAAAGCTGTTGTAAATCTAGTGAAGAAGAAAAGAAGAGCTTACGAAAGTTTCAAAAAACTAGGTAATGATAGAGAACTGAATGATTATAAGGCTAGCAGGAAGAAGCTTAAGAAAGAAATTAGGAGAGACAGAAGGGGCCATGAGAAGGCCTAGGTGGGCAGGATTAAGGAAAACTCCAAAGCATTCTACAAATATGTGAAGAGCCAGAGGGTAAGATGTGAGAGAATATGACCAATCAAGTGTGACAGTGGAGAAGTGTGTATAGAACTGGAGAATATAACAGAGATACTTAAAGAATACTATGCTTCAGTACTCACTACGGAAAAGGATCTTGACAATTGTAGGGATGACTTACAGAGGATTGAAAAGCTTGAGCATGTAGACATTAAGAAAAAGGATGTGCTGGAGCTTTTGGAAAGCATCAAGTTGGGTATTTCTCCGGGACCAGATGAGATGTACCCCAGGCTGCCATGGGTGGCGAGGGAGGAGATTGCTCTGCATCATTGCATCTTTGAATTTTGCATCATCAAATGGGACGGGAGAGGATCCAGAGGATTGGAAGATTGCAGATATTGTTCCCTTTTCAAGAAAGGGTGTAGAGATAGCCCGGGAATTTATAGACCAGTGAATTTTAATTCTGTGGTTGGTAAGTTGATGGAAAAGATCCTGAGGGGCAGGATTTATGAATATTTCAAGAGGCATAATATGATTAGGAATAGTCAGCATGGCTTTGTCAAAGGCAAGTCGTGCCTTACAAGCCTGATTGAATTTTTTGAGGATGTGACTAAACACATTGATGAAGGTAGAGCAGTAGATGTAGTGTAAATGGATTTCAGCAAGGCATTTGATAAGGTACCCCATGCAAGGCTTATTGAGAAAGTAAAGAGACATGAGATCTGATGGGAACTTGCTTTGTGGATCCAGAATTGGCTTGCTCACAGCAGGCAAAGAGTGGTTGTAGATGGTCATATTCTGCATGGAGGTCGGTGACCAGTGGTGTGCCTCAGGGATCTGTTCTGTGATTCCTTCTCTTCGTGATTTTTATAAATTAACTGGATGAGGAAGTGGAGGGATGAGTTAGTAAATTTGCTGATGACACAAAGGTTGGGGGTGTTGTGGATATTGTGGAGGGCTGTCAGAGGTTACAGAGGGACATCGATAGGATGCAAAACTGTGCTAAGAAGTGGCAGATGGAGTTCAACCCAGATAAGTGTGAGGTGGTTCATTTTGGTTGGTCAAATGTGATGACAGAATACAGCATTAATGGCAAGCCTCTTGGCAGTGTGGAGGATCAGAAGATCTTGTGGTCCAAGTCCATAGGACACTCAAAGCTGCTGTGCAGGTTGACTCTGTGGTTAAGAAGGCATATGGTGCATTGGCCTTCATCAATTGTGAATTTGAGTTCAGGAGCCAAGAGGTAATGTTGCAGCTGTATAGGACCCTGGTCAGACCCCACTTGGAGTACTGTGCTCAGTTCTGTTCAATTCACTACAGGAAGGATGTGGAAACTATAGAAATGGTATAGAGGAGATTTACAAGGATGTTGCCTGGATTGGGAAGCATGCCTTATGAGAATAGGTAGAGTGAACTTGGCCTTTTCTCTTTGAATCGGCGGAGAATGAGAGGTGACCTGATAGAGGTGTATAAGGTGACGAGAGGCATCGATCATGTGGATAGTCAGAGGCTTTTTCCCGGTGCTGAAATGATTAACATAAGAGGGCACAGCTTTAATTTGCTTGGAAGTAGTTACAGAGGGGATGTCAAAGGTAGGTATTTTACGCAGAGAGTGATGGAATGGGCTGTTGGCGGCGGTGGTGGAGGTGGATACGATAGGGTCTTCTCAAAGACACCTGGACAGGTACATGGAGCTTAGAAAAATAGAGGGCTCTGGATAACTCTAGGTAATTTCTAAAGTAAGTACGTGTTTGGCACAGCATTATGGGCCGAAGGGCCTGTATTGTGCTGTAGGTTTTCTATGTTTTCTATGATGATGTCAGTCGCAATAGGCTAACATACACATGCAAGTCCACTCAACAGAGCTCAGGCAGCAAGTCCGAGAAAGAGTCAACTATGAGAATACTGGTTAGTTTGCCTGTGGAAGCATTTTCTAGTTCCCATTCTTGCCTAAGATTGTCTTGTCCCGATTAAGCATTGAAACTATCCAAGAACTGTGGAACTTCAGAAAACATTCCATATGATTTATGACATTAGATTTTTGGCATCCTGCAGTCTGTTTCGTATCCCTTAACTATTTGGGTGGCACATTATTGCAGAACCCCAAGGAAAGCTGCCTCATCCTTAAAGCATATTATATTCTGTTCTGCGCACTGTGCTATGTCCTGGGGGATTGAGTTGGATTTTGATTAGAGCACGAGCAATTTATCTACCGAAAGCACAGATAATGAGGCAGACTTGCAGACTCAGTTTAATAAATCAAACCTCTGTACAGGCCAGAAATGTTAGCGCTGAATTAATTAGAAATGTACTTAGTTAAATGATGGGAATTTTAGTTAATAATCATTCAACCTTTATAACAGTAAAGGAAAGGTACACACCACAACTTTCCTAAAAATTGATTAATTAATGTTCCAGCAGATGTCTTTGACCTAATTAAGTTTTAACTTTGTACTCAGTATTGTTTTTAATTATTCCCTCCCTGTCCTCCTTGGACCCACAACAATAGTATGGGTTTGAAAATTTCAGCTGACTGGATAAGCACAGGGGGTGACATTGAATCATGCAGGACACAGAACTTTCTCAAGCTTGCACCAGTATATGGAACCAGGTCAATACTCCAACATGTTGGACAGATTTGTTCATTCATTTGTTCATTATGTTCCATGTTATATGATGTGGGTGATCATGGTCTTTCCCAGTAATATATACTTCCGTAACTCATCAAAGCGATCATCATCATCCCTATGTACCATGTCGTATGACATTGGCAGTCATGGTCTTCCATCTGTCAGAGTGAGCGATTGTTGACTGTGTGGGAGACCCCCTTCACACTGTTACTCTCACCATGACCATGATTGATCTTGGCAAATTGTTCTGCAGAAGTGGTTTGCCATTACCTTCTACTGGGTAGTGTCTTTCCAAGATGGCTCACCCCAGCCATTATCAATACTCTCCAGAGATTGCCTGCCTGGTGTCAGTGGTCACATAGCCAGGACTTGTGAAATGTATCAGCTGCTCATATAACCATCCACCACCTGCTGCCATGGCTTCACGCGATCCTGATTGAGGAGCGGGCTAAGCGGGTGCTATACATTGCCCAAGGAGACCTGTAGACTAGTGGAGGGAAGGAGGACCTTACACCTCCTTTAGTAGAGACGTACCTCCACCATGCCACCCAGCTGAATTAAGGTCCAGACTGCAAGCCTAGGTTTCCCAGATATCCCGATTTTGGCAATTAATCAAGAATTACTGATTCTCTTGTTAAGGGAGCTAGTTGATGGGAATGATTCAAAGTCAACATTGCCAGATGGATTACAAGCAACATACTGGAAGCAAATCCACAGAGCTTGTAACAGAGGACAATAATACCAATCTAAACTCTGTTTTCCAAACTCTAAGCTTATCCATTTTGCTGAGGGTGAAAATAAAGAATTTCTTTCTCCAAAACTATTTCTTTAATATTTATCTTCAGAGATATTCTTTATCTCAACACTGATCAGAAGTTGATATTATAACACAGTATTCAATCAGCTTCTGCATTTTGCCATAATGTTTCTTCCTCATTGCTGGTGATGGACAATACATATTTCTCTTCCCATTGGCCATTATGGCTAATTATGCTTATGACTTTTTTGTCAGCCTTCATGGAGGAGGCCTTTGTAGCTACCTGATGATGATAGATGAGCTAGTTTCAAGTAATGTGGAATAATCACAAGGTATTAGGAAAAATAACTCATGGAATTGAAGGAAGAAAAGTGGCCAAGATTCAATTGCTTGCATTAAAGTGTTTCAAAGAAAGTGATTGCAGCAGCAGCAGACCCATTATTTTGAAGTTTTTCAGAATTGACTAAATAATAGGAAGGTACTATTAGTTTCCTATGGTGGGAGTGCCTAAGACCAAAGGACACAGCCTCAAAATAGAGGGGTGTCCTTTTAGAATGGATATAAGGAAGAATTTCTTTAGCCACAGAGTGGTAAATCTGTAGAATGCTTTGCCACTGGCAACTGTGAAGGTCAAATAGTTGTGTATATTTAAGGCAGAGGTTGAAAGATCCTTGTATGGTCAGGGCATGAAGGGATATGGGGGAAGGCAGGAGATTGGGGTGGAGAGGAAAATTGGATCAGCCAGGATGAAATGGTGGAGCAGACTCGATGGGCCAAATGGCCTAACTCTGCTTCTATATCTTATGGTCTTATGGAATGGAAAGCAACAGATGTGATTCCTTTGTTCAATATGAGAGGAATTCAAAAAGTAGGAAAACATGGATCAATTATTTTAACATTTGTTGTTGGGAAAATCTAGAGTTAGTCAAAGAAGAAATAGCGAACGATTTAGGAAAGTTGAATATAATCAAACTGAGCCAATATGTTTTCATGAAAGGTAAAACATGTTTGCCAAATATTCTTTAGTTATTTAGAGTAGATGGAGGGAAAACAGTCGACGTGGTTTATTTAGATTTCCAAAAGTCAGTTGGGTATAAAAGGCGAATGTACAAATTAAGAGCTTGTGGTACTGGAGGAAATATATTAGCAGGATTGAAAATTGGTTACCAAATACATTACAGAGTTGGAATAAATGGGGCTTTTTATTTATACGTTATCAAGTGGAGTACCCCATTGATCAATTTTGGTCCTCAGTTTTTTAGTATTTGGAGTAATGACCTGGTAGAGGATACAAAAATTAAGGCTGATACAAAAATAAGTGGAAATTGCAATGAGGCCATTGTGATTCTGCACCCAGATAGAGACATTTTTAGTGTTTGGTCAAAACCTTGGTAAGTTGGGTTTAATGTGGAGGAAAAAAAATGAGGTCATGCACTTGTGTAAGAGGAATCAAAAGGCTGTTTTTTTTTAATAAAACGGAAAGAGGCTGCAGATGAGTGAAATAGAAAGGGCTTTAGATGACGTGCAAGAATCCAAACAAATTAACAGTAACTGTAGCACATAGTTATGAAGGCAAATGGCAGGTGACTTACATTTCAAAAAGAATTAGAGTTTCTGAATGGGAGAGTTTTGTTATAATTGTACAAGATGTCTTTGAAGCTATACCAGCAATGGAGCATACAATTTTTATCCCCCTATCTAAGAAAGGATGAAATAACATCTGAGGCAGAGCAAGAGAGATTCAATAAGCTACAGTATTCTTAGAATGAGAGGAATGTCCTTGCAAGAAAAGGGATACAGTTTGGACTGTATTCTTTGGAGTTTAGAAGAATGAAAATGACCATATTGAAACATCTGAGGGAGAATAACAGAGTAGATATCAAGATATTTTCACCACGACCTACAATGTCCAGCTCCTTAAGGTTGTTATAGCCGGGAGTGGTAATGGGGACAAGTTGTCACTACCTATTAAATACTCTCCATGGCGTGCACCTCAAATAACCTCTGACAACCAAGTCCAGCTCCTGGCTTTCAGGTCTTGCTTAGCTACTAAGCAGGTGGAACTGTTTCTACTGACAGGAGAAGGAGCAAAGGTGGGCTACTAGCACCTTAAAACCAGTTGCTTTAAGAAGATGGAGTTTGTCAGCTATGGTTGGCAGCTCATCTAGAAGGGAGACTCTGATCTCAAAACTTGCGGCTATATCCACTCATGGGGAAGGCTTCAGGAGTAAGCCTCAGGGATAAATCCAGAGCTGGTGTCCCAAATGCAGTCCTGCATTGAGTTAAATGTTGACTGGCAACTTCTGCGACGCTTCTGGTACCAAGCTGTATCAGTCTCTGCCATTCCTTTAGGGTTCATCATCTGTGTGGAGAGGGGGAGCTTGCTACATGGGTAACAGCTGGCTATCCATATCATATTGCCCAGGCTTGCATATCTAGACAGCTAGGACACAATATTCATGGTCAACTCTGAGTAACGAAGGCTTCAACAACACAATGTCCATATATTTCCATTTTCCTCACATTCA
The DNA here is from genome assembly GCF_030028105.1 of Mobula birostris. Lineage (NCBI taxonomy): Eukaryota > Metazoa > Chordata > Chondrichthyes > Myliobatiformes > Myliobatidae > Mobula > Mobula birostris. The sequence goes on along the minus strand of NC_092392.1, from coordinate 35,280,871 downwards.
TGTGCCTATCTAAACATCACTTAAAAGTCTCTAATATATCTGCAGCCACTTCAATCCTGACAGCACATTCCAGGCATTCCACTCTTTCTTGTAAAAGGAATCTTGCCCCTGACATTTCCTTTGAAATTATTCCCTTTCACCTTAAATGCATGCCCTCTGATCTTAGACATTTCAACTCTGTGAAAAAAGATACTGCCTGTCTACTCTATCAATATCTCTCATTATCTTATTGATCAGATTTCTCCTCAACCTCCACTGCTCCAGAGAAAATAATCCAAGTTTGTTCAATCTCTCATTATAGTGCATGCTCTCTAATCCAGGCAGCATCTGGGTGAAGCAGTTCTGTACTCTCTCCAAAATCTCAACGTTCTTCATATAATGGGTCACCCAGAACTACACGCAATACTCCAGATGTGGCTTAACTAGAGTTCCCAAAGCTGAAACATAACTTCTAGACTTTTGAGCTCAGTGCCTTGACTAATAAAAGCAAGCATACCATATGCCTTCTTAAACACCCTATCAACCTGTGTAGCCACTTTCAGGCAGTTGTGAACTTGAACCCCAAGATCCCTCTGCTCCTCAACACCATTACAAAGCAATTCAAAAAATTGTTCAAAACCACAATTATTTGCAGAATCCTTGAAATACTAAATTATTGAAAGTGGTCAATGACTAAGACTTTAGCAATTGGTCTCAGAGGCCACACTTTCATTGACCATGTCTAGAATAACCTCCAGTGACAAAGAGCCTGCCTAAAGTTGTTCTACAGTGTATAATGGAAATTTGAGGAGCCAAGTGATCATGATTTAAATGTTGTAGATATTTGTTGGCATATTTGATGCTGCCATTTTCTAGACTCTGTACAACCTTAAATGTCTGCGCAAAGAATTGCAAAAGAAAACACACACACACTCACCATTTTTCCTCTTAATTACCATCTGCCCAGTTTGGAAACACAGATGCTTTATTTGACAATGCAACCATGTGTTTCTTCATTAAGTTGTATTTTTGGTCTGCTGCTTACTTGGAGACATAATGAAGGGTTGAATTTCTTTTGTGAGGCATTTACTTCATCACACTGTGACTGGAGTTGCCTCATTAGAGCTGATGACAGCCTTACTGTAACCTCTAGATTAAGAGGTGAACATGATGATGTTCGTACTTTCAAAACCTGAGCAATCACTTCACTCACCTTATCCCTACTTACCTCTAGATGTTCATAATTTTAGACAGCAGTATATTTCAGAACACATAATTTAAAGGGAAAAAAAGCTAATTAGCAAAATACAGGTAACTTTGAGCCATAAATTTATGCATTGTGCTTTATTTTATGAATGTCACACTGCTGTGTCCACATCTACATGCAATGATCAAACAAACTGTTTTACAGTTCTCATATTTTGAGCAAATTTGCTTTGATATGCAAACATGCAAGTAAACCTCAGCAGGATCTATACATGACCACTCAACTCCCCCTATATACTTAAGGCATGTGTGGATCATAATGTATATGTCAGTGTGTTAAGTAGGCAGTGCAGTAGCAATAACACATTGTACCTTGGGTCTAACATTAGGTTACATTTTTCCTAGATACAGTACAGCACACAACAATAACAATTTAGAAATTAAAATGGAAAGTTCTGGATACATTCAGCTTGGCAGTGGCAGGTTAGCACAACACCACGGGGTTCAATTCCCACTGCTGCCGAAAGTAGTTTGTACAATCTCTCCATGACTCCATGGGTTTGCTGTGGATGCTCTGGTTTCCTCCCACAGTCCAAAGGTTGTAAATTATTTGGTTGTTGTAAATTGTCCTGTGATTAGGCTAGAGTTAAATCGGGGGCATTGCTGGGCGGTGTGGCTCGAGGGACCAGAACAGCCTATTCTGTCCTATACCTCAATAAATAAATATGTCACATGTAAGAAGAAAGGAAAATGGGTAACATTTTAGATCAAAGACCATTCATCAGACTTTGGAAAGAGAAAACAAGCTAGGTAACAGAGAAGCAGGAGGAGGAATTGTTTGAACAAAGGAAATATCTCTGATGGCGTGAGACCATCGAGTTAAAATGGCAGTTATAATCACAACATTTCTTTGTCAGTTTTTTACATGTTGCTAATGTCAGGGCTATGAGTCAGGTCCAGCAGATCAGACATATAGAGAGGCGAGATTTGTGCTTCTGTCCCAGGACAATAAAAGAGGCACAGCTGCTAACTGATAGGTGATAAGTTGACTGAGTAATTAATTAATAGCATAAACCAATAAAAAGAAATTAGGGTCAAGCAGGATGGCTGCAGCATTTGAATGGGTGGTGTGATTTTTGTACGGTCCCAGAGACACTGGAATAGGCGATCATGTTGTGCCACGGATATTTGTTTAGACAATTATTGGGTAGATCTGAGTTACGAAGTTTGCAAACTATTCTGCCGCCTGAAGCAAGGATTCTGTAGGGCCCTTGTGAGGTTTTAACTTAAAATAGGATTGGGAGGCAGGATCTGATCCCGGTCATGGCTCCTGGCATAATCCATTTCAGTAGGTGGAGGTAATGCACTTTCCTGGTAGTGGTGGTATTAGTGGTAGTGGTAGTGGTAGTAGGGGAAGGAGGAGTAGTAGTAGTAGGAGGAGAAGTAGTAGTTATAGGAGGAGGAGGATTAGAATTAGTAGGAGGAGTAGAAGGAGAAGTAGGAGGAGGATTAGGATTAGTAGGAGGAGTAGGAGGAGAAGTAGGAGGAGAAATAGTAATTGTAGGAGGAGGAGGATTAGGAGTAGTAGGAGGAGGATTAGGAGTGGTATTAGGAGGAGGAGGAGGATTAGGAATAGTATTAGGAGGGGAGGAGGAGGATAGGTGTAATATTAGGAGGAGGAGGAGTTTTAGGAGTAGTATTAGAAGGAGGAGGACTAGGAGTGGTAGGAGGAGGAGGATTAAGAGGAGGAGGATTAGGGCTAGGAGTAGGGCTAGGGGTAGGGCTAGAAGGAGGAGAAGAAGAAGAAGAAGAAGAAGGAGACAGCAGCTGTTGTGGGAGTGGATAGTTCTAGAGTGAGGAGCTGAGGTTCTGGCAAGAAGGCGTCGAGGCTAAAATGAGGTTATATTAAATTCTTCCTTTCTATTATTGCCCAGGTAGAATGGTGGGAATGAAACTCTGCAGAGTGAAGTTCCCCTCTTACATCACGTGGGAAGTCAGGGAGACCTCCATTCTCTCTGATGACTGTAATGAGCTGCATTAATCAGACCCAAGCTATTCGATAATCTAGGAGATGTGGTAATATGTTTACAAGCACAACAAAGTAACTTAAGCCTAATTTATTATCATAAAATAGAAAGCACAGATAAATGGCACTAAATGCTCCTTAGTAAGCGGCAAAGATTTTTGCAAGGCACAAGGACCCTGGGGTTCACAACTCTAGGTCACCACTTGATGGTTGCTGCTGTCGGGGAACTCCAAATTCTGACCCACTCGTGAAATCAGCCCTGGGTCCTAGGCACTGATTGCGATTTCCTGTCCTTGGTTGAAGTCAGGAAAGGCACTCCTATAAACACGAGTTTCACAAATTCAGAGACACACAGAGACAGACTATTTCTTTGATCATATATCTCAACACAGCCTATTTTGTTTTCAAACACAATGGTCAGTATACTCTCATAAATCAATCAGACATGGGAATGGTCAGTCCTCATCTATCCATCCATTAGTCCACCAATGTTCTGGACACAATATTCCTTTGGACTTACAAATGTACATTAATGTTTACATATACTGTAAGGGATAAGCTGGAATCCAAAAAGAATCCATGAAGCCTAAGAAAGAATCCATCTACTATAGTCAAACATCCTACAGACAATAACAGTGCTAACTCACTTACAAACATTACTCACCAACAGACATAAGAACCCACATGATACAAAATCAGAAGGTGCTATTTTGTCATTTTGACCCTCCAGAAATTCATCCAATGTTTTACAATATCTAATATGACACAATGACTACCCCTGTGAGAAATGTATCTGACTGCAGTTCCTTACAAACTGTATTAGGAAGCTGGAGCTGAATGACCTTTGGAACATTTGGGAGACTGAGAGGTTAATAGACAGGAATTACAGGGAGATGGTCAAGAGAGGGAAAAGGAATAGGCAAGTCAGTGCTGAGGAAGTTATTAAATATAGAGGAGAGAGGTGATAGGGGCGGACGTATTAAAAAAAGAAGAATGGCATTACTTATCAGGGAAAACATCATGCATTTTGATAGATGAAATAAAGGTATAGACTATTTTTTATAACTGGAGTGAATTCAGAAATCAGAGGTTTAAGGAACTTTAGGAATCCTAGTGGAGGTTACCTTACAGATTGAGTAGGTAGTATGGAAGCCTAATGCAATGTTAGCATTCATTTTGAAGTGACTAGAATATAATCAGCTTTCGACACCATATATAAGAAAGAATATGCTTGAACTTTGAACTTTAAATGAAAGGGTTAATGTACGAGGCATGTTTAATGGTCTGGACTAGTACTCACTGAGTGAGTATAGTGAGAGGCTTGAGATCAGAGTTTTCCTTCTCCTAGGTGAGTTGCCAACCACGGCTGACGAACCCCTTCTGCCCAAAACGACTGGTTTTAAAACACCAGTAGCCCGCCTTTGCCCTTTCTCCTGTCAGTAGAAATGGTTCTGCTGGGCTTAGTACCTAAGCCACACCTGAAGACCAGGAGCTGGACTTGGTTGTCGGAAGCTATATGATTCGCATGCCATTGGGAGCATTTAATAGATAGTGGGAGCTTGACCCTGCTGCCACTTTTGGCTGTAACAAGAAACCAATACTCCTTGGTTATCAAGGAATATTGTGGTCCTGGTAAAGGAAATAACAGCGGCACATATCGGGCATAGGCATATAGGATCAAATAAGGCAGATTAAGAACACTTCAGAAAGAGATCAGGAGGGATAAAAGAGGATATGCGGATTCATTGGCAGACAAAATGAAGCAGAACCCCAAGGACCTTTATAGCTATATTAAGACCAAAAGAATAGCACGAAACAAGAGATAGTGGATCAACATGGTCGTCTAGGCATGCTGTCAGAGGGATGGGGGGTGGGGGTGGAGAGATATCTTAAGTGAATTCTTTATGTCTGCATTTACTCAGAAGACTGACACAGAGACTACAGATCTGAGAAAAAAAAACAGTGAAATCATTGACCAATGGTTAAATTAAATAAGCAGTGCAGAAGTAGAAATAAAAAAGTAGTGAGATAATGTTCATAGGTTCAATATCCATTTAGAAATTGGATGGCAGAGGTGAAGAAGCTGTTCCTGAATCATTAAGAGTGTGCCTTCATGCTTCTGTACATCCTCCCTTATGGTATCAATGAGAACATGGTATGACCTGGGTGATGCAGGTCCTTAATGATGGATGCCCCCTTTTTGAGGTATCACTCCTTGAACCATTTCCCTGCCTCCACAAACGCTGCGTGAGCAGCTAGTTTTTTCAATAATTTTTTTTTTTGCTCCAGATTCCAGCATCTGCAGTCTCTTGCGTCTCAGTTTTGACATCTTGTTTTTTTGTTATGTAGAATGTTATTAAATAGCTCTGAAATACATGGTGATCATCAGACCCAGTAATATATACTTCCTTAACTCATCAAAGCGATCATCATCATCTCTATGTGCCATGTCGTATGACAGTGGCAGTCATGGTCTTCCATCTGACTTTAATCTACATACAGAGTGAGAGATGGCTGACTGTGTGGGAGATCCCCTTCACACTGTTACTCTCACCATGACCATGACTGATCTTGGCAAATTGTTCTGCAGAAGTGGTTTGCCATTACCTTCTTCTGAGCAGTGTCCTTACAAGATAGGTGACTCCAGCCGTTATCAATATTTTTCAGAGATTGCTTGTGTGGTATCAGTGGTCGCATCACCGGACTTGTGATATGCACCAGCTGCTCATACGACCGTCTACCATCTGCTCCCATGGCCTCACAGGGCACTGATTGGTGAGGGAGGGCTAAGCAGGTGCTACACCTTGCCCAAAAGTGATCTGCAGGTTAGCAGAGGGAAGGAGTGCCTTACACTTCCTTTGATAGTGACATATCTCCAACCTGCCACCCAAAATGGGGATAACATCCACTGAATGGTCTTGTGAATTCTGTGAAACTCCAAATTTCTACAGATGTACAGCAGAAGGCATTCTAACTGGCTGCATCACCATCTGGTATGTCAGGGGTCGAAGGATGTACAGCGGGGTGTCTACTACACAGGATATAAATAAACTGCAGGGTTGTAAACGTAGTCAGCCTCATCATGAGCACTTGTCTCCACAGGATCCAGGACATCTTCAAAGAACGGTGTCTCAAAAATGCAGCATCCATTATTAAGGACCCCCATCACCCAGATCATGACCTGTTTTCAGTGCTGCCATCAAGAAGGAGGTACAAAAGCCTGAAATGTTTCAGGAGCAGCTTCTTCTCCTTGGCCATCTGATTTCTGAAAGGACATTGAACCCATGAACACTAGCTCACTACTTTTTCTATTTTTACACTACTCATTCAATTTAACTAATATATATATACACACACACACACACACACACACAAACACACACACACACACATATATATATATATATATATACAGTAATTTTTTTTCTATTATTATGTATTGCATTGTACTGCTGCCACAAAGACAAATTTCACAACATATGCCAGTGATATTAAACTTGATCATTCTCTTTCACCAGTGGTATAACAATTCCTCTCCAGCATATCAAGTTAAACATAATTTTACAAACTATAAGACATGATTTCTAAAATTGTAAACTATTAGTTTGGGAATGTTTTATTGCAAATGTCTTGGAGCCCTGATCTGAAGATATATCATCTGAAATTATTGTTACTTCTTGGTTTAAATAACTACTTCATTAGCCTTGTTGAATATAACCCAATATAACTCATAATAATTATGATTAAATCAATATACTTTACGATAATTGAAAATCCCTGCATTTATACTCTCACGTTTGCTGGTCTAGATGTGAATGTACAACTCCGTTTAACTTTTCTGTTATTCTGTAGTACAAATGCCTTTGAATACCAACATTATTTATCTTTAAACAACTGGTAAATGTGATAATATCACTTGTACACAAATTATCCGTATGGATAATAATAGGAAGAGATCAATAGAATGAAGAAGAGTGGTAAGTGGATTTTTATCTGAAGGAAATGATAGCGAGTTTTGATGAAGGAAAATAAGATAACAGAATAAATAGTTCAATACTGGGAATTATAGATGAATACAAAAACCTGGGAGTGTATGCCCTCAGATCACTGATGGTAGTGAAACATGTAGATAAGATAAGTAAAAAGGGATTCTGACTTTTACCTTAATTGGCTAATACAGATGAGGACAAAGATAGCCTACCGCAGAGAATCCTGGTTACCACAATACAAGAAGGCTGTGACAACACTGACACGCTGCAGGTTTAAAGGGAAAGTTAATGGAATTTTGCCAGAACTGAAAATGTGAATAGTTGTGTTTATTGTTTCTTCACAAAAAACAAGCCAAATATTACAGAATAAAAAGTCAAAATCAGGTTTAATATCACTGGCATATGTCATGAAATTTGTTGCTTTGTGGCAGCAATACATTGCAATATTTTTAAAGAACTATAATTTTAATAAGAAATCAGTTTGAGCACCCCTTATCCAAAATTCCAAAACCAAAATCTTACGAAATCTGAAATTATTCGGAGCACTGCCATGATGTCACAAATAGAAAATTTCACAAGGTGCTGGGAGGTTACCGGTGTATGAACAGATCTCTGTATACCACAGAGAATGTGAAGTGACCTCACATGTGTAATGAACCAAAATTAATGCAAAATATGAGAACACTGCATAAAGCAAAAAATGAAGATCTCGATTGTGTGCTGAAAGAGTAGATTCATCAGCATGAGAGTGAGCATATGCCACAATAGTATGCTGATCATGAAACCAGCAAAGATCTATTATGATGAACTGATAATTGAAGGTATTTGTGAATATTCAGCAGGCTGGTTGCAGAAGTGTAAGAAAAGGCGCGGCATTAATTTTTTAAAAGATTTGTGGCGATAAAGCATCTGTTGATCACAAAGCAGCAGGGAAATTCATTGAGTTTAACAAGATCATCACTGATGAAAATCAACAGTCTGAACGGCTGCAGTGTGTGACGAACAAGCGCAAGGCAAAGATTGTTTGCTGGTAACGTATAAATTCAGAGTTGGGAACGATGGTGATGCCAAACAGCGACGGACTCTCCACCTGGGTGGCCAAGGTAGTGACAGCTTACCTTTCTGATGGTTCAATATACACATTATTGTTTCATGTGCAAAATTATTAAAAATACTATATACAACTACCTTAAGGGTAAATGTGTAAGTTGTATATGTAATGTAAATGGATCTTATGTTTAGATTTGGGTTCTATCTCATTATCTAGATGAAATACTCCAAAATCTGAAAAAAAGTCTAAAATCAGAAACACTTCCACCCCAAAATATTTCAGATATCAGATGCTCAATCTGTATACATAAAAAAAATCTGTGCTTCCTGCTTGATAACAGCAATGAGGAGAGGTCATGTCCAGGGAAATGGGGGGCCTGAACGATAGATGCAACCTTTTTGAGGCATTACCTTTTGAAGGCGTCCTGCTTGCTGAGGAGGCCAATGCCCATGATGGAGCTGGCTGAGTTTACAACTTCCTGCAGCTTTTTCCGATCCTGTGCAAATATGATGATGCAACCACTTTGAGTCCTCTCCACGGCACACTTGTAGAAACTTCAAGAGCTGATGGTGACATATCAAGTCTCTTCAGACTTTTAATGAAATATAGCTGCTGTCATGTGCTGTTTGTAATTGCATCAATATGCTGGACCCAGGCTAGACCTTCAGAGATGTCGACACCCAGGAACTTGAAACTGCTCACCCTTTCCATTGCTGATCCTTTGACAAGGAATGCTGTGTGTTCCCTAGATTTCCCCTTCTTGAAGTCACAATCAGTTCTTTGGACTTAGTGAGACTGTGTTCAAGGCTGCTGTTGTGACACCATTCAACCAGCTAATCCACCTCACTTCCATACGCCTCCTCGTCACCATCTGAAATTCTGCTAACAATAGTTGTGTGATCAGCAAATCTATAGATGGTGTTTGGGCTATGCCAGGGCACACAGTCATAGGTGTAGAGCTGTAGGCTAAGAAAGCATCCTTGAGGTGTGCCAGTGTTGATTTTCAGCACGGAGGAGATGTGACGCATTGATCTGCACTGACTGTGGATTTCCCGGTGAGGAAGTCAAGGATCCAATTGCAGGGGAAGGTACAGAGGCCCAGGTTTTAGAACATAGAACATAGAAGATATAAATCTACAGCACATTACAGGCCATTCAGCCCACAATGTTGTGCTGGCCTTGTTGATTAGAAATGAGGGTATGATTGTGTTGAACGCTGCACTGTAATCAATAAACATCAGTCTGACATAGGCATTGCTTTAGTCCAGGATCGAGTGGAGGGCCAGTGAGATAGCATCCACTGTAGACCTATTGTGGCGAGAGGCAAACTGCATGATAGCTTTCTTGACAACTTTTTTTTTGGAAAAACTGCATGATAGAAGTTGTAGCTATTAGAGATGTGAGATGTTATCACGGTATATTATTTATACAGTGCATTGTTATAATTTGCTATAACAATTCACTATAACACACTGCTATAATTTAACTACAAAAGGAGATCCTTTTGGAACATTAGTTAGAGCAATGCTACTTATGATAAAACTGCAAGCCATTATTGGTAAAGCTTCAATTTGCTTGTGGCTTCAATAGACTGTTGTTGAATGCTGCTCCAGGTTACAGCCCATGATCTGACCAATGGTGATATTTGGCAAAGCAGCAGTTGCTATGTTTTCTCCTAATTTTGGTTTTCAAAGCAAAGAATGAAATACTTTAAGCAAGATGTCAAAATACTATCCTTAAACACTGTACAATGTTACAATATTAGTTCTTTTTAAACTTACACCGAATGCAAACTGCCATTAAAATAGGGGCCAGCTGACCTATGACCAAGTCTGGATTAGGATTCCATTATCTTTGCATTCACCATGAGAAAGATTGTTCAAAAATAACTTAATCCATTTTGTAAAGTACTATCAAACAGATGTCAACATTTCTCTCTCAACAGATGTTGGATGACCTCCCAATATTTTCTGGTTTTATTGCAATGGAACTACAGTTCGCCAACAACAGAAAAAAGCAATTTATTCTAATTTTTTATTTTGTTGACTAAGAGTTGTTTTTTGTTGTAATGCCAAGAGAGCTGTGTGGTAATGTTGCAGCTGTATAAAATCCTAGTTAAACCATTCTTGGAATATTGTGTTCAGTTCTGGTTGCCTCATTATAGGAAGGGTGTGGAAGCTTTAGAAAGGGTGCATAGGAGATTTATCTGGATGTTGCCTGGATTAGAGATCATGCCTTATGAGGATAGGTTGAGTGAGCTGCAGCAATTCTCTCTGGAAGAAAGAAGAATGAGGGGTGACATGATAGTGGTGTACACGATGATAAGGGGCATAGATCCAGTGGATAGGTAGAGAAATTTTTTTTAGATTATGAGGACACTCAGTCCTCATTTATTGTCATTTAGAAATGCATGCATTAAGAAATGATACAACGTTTCTCCAGAATGATATCACAAGAAAACACAGGACACACCAAGACTAAAACTGACAAAACCACATAATTATAACATATAGTTACAACAGTGCAAAGCAATACCATAATTTGATAAAGAGCAGACCGTGGACACGGTAAAAAAAAGTCTCAAAGTCCTGATAGACTCATCACCTCACGCAGGTGGCAGAAGGGAGGAATTTTTTCCTGCCATGATCCTCCAAGCCCCGCCAACTTGCCGACGCAGCACCATTGGAAGCAGCCGACCGCAGCAGACTCTGAGTCCGTCCGAAAACTTCAAGCCTCCGACCAGCTCCTCCGGCACAGCCTCTCCGAGCACCATCCTTTGCCGAGCGCTTTGACCCCACCCCGGCCGCCGAGCAACAAGCAAAGCCAAGGACTCGGGGCCTTCTCCTCCAGAGATTCTGGACCACACAGTAGCAGCAGCAGCGAAGCAAGCATATCAGAAGTTTCACCAGATGTTCCCCTGTGCTTTCACATCCGTCTCCATCAAATCAAGATTGTGCACGGCACCCTACTTGACAAATAACAGACATCACTACCGGAGTGGCCGCTGCGAGCTACATCACGCCGCCATCTTCTCCTGCCGCATTTTCCCAGCTAATATAAGAGAAAATAACTTTAAGGTGATTGGAGGAGAATGTGGAGGGATGTCAGAGGTAGGTGTTTTTCACACACAGAGTGGTAAGTGCATTGAACATGATGCCATAAATGGTGGTAGACACAGGTACATTTGGAACTTTTAAGAAGCTCTTAGGCACATGGATGACAGAAAAATGAATGGCTATGTAGGAGGGACATAGAGTAGGTTCAAAGTTCAGCACAACATCACGGGCTGAAGGATCTGTACTGTGCTGTAGTGTTCTACGTTCGAGGTTCAATAAAGTTATGTAATATATCCATAACAGAAAATATTAACTTCAAAATTTAAATAGGTTTTCCACCCAACATCTATCATTAAAGTTCAAAGTAAATTTATTTTCAAAGTATGGATATATCACCACATATAACACTGGGCATACTCAATAAATCCATAATAGAATCAATGAAAGACCTCACCGACTTAGGTGTTTAACCAATGTGCCAAAGGCAACAAACTGTGCAAATGGAAAAAGAAAGAAATAGTAATAATGGTAAATAAATAAGCAATAAATATTGAGAACCTGAGATGAAGAGTCCTTGATAGTGAATCCATCCAGTCCAGTGATGGGACAAGTGAAGTTGAGTGAAGTTATTCCCTTTGGTTCAAGAGCTTGGTGGTTGAGGAGTACCAACCGTTCCTGAACCTGGTGGTGTGAGTTTAAGGCCGCCTTCCTGATGGCATCAGTGAGAAGAGAGCATGACCTGTGTGGCGGGTGTCATTAATGATGGATGCTGCTTTCTTGCAATAACATTTCACATGTCACCCAGGCAGATCACTCCACACAAGAGCAGATCAAGTCAGGGAAAAGGAAGACTTAGTGTAAATATAGTGTCACATTTACAGGGGAATCACAGTGCAGGTAGACAACAAAGTCAAGAGTTTGCCCTGTTACACCAGAGAACCATTCAACAGCCACAGCAGCAGGGTGGAAATTGTCCACGTGCCCAGCAGAACACAACCGTAGTGTCCTGTAACCTCTTCCCCGCGGGATGGGGTGGGGGACAAGAGAGAATGCTCAGGATGTGTGGAATTCTGGATCATGCTGACCGCCTCCTCGGGGCAGTGAGAAATGTACACATTTTCCACAGAGGTGAGGCCGGTCTGCAACTTTCTACAGTTTCTTGTGATCACAGGCAGAGTAGCTGCCATATCGAGCCGAGATACATCCAGACAAGATCAATACCATTTGGTGAGCGTCATGGGGATATGCCAAATTTCCTCAGAAACCTTCATGTCTGCAGCAGCCACACATCTGACCAGGACAGACCACTGGTGACGTTCTGTCCCAAAAACCCAAATCCCCCAACCCCAGCACCATTGATATAGACAGGGGTTCGTATAGGGACCTAGGCAATCGGATCACAACTCATTGCTGAGTAGAGGTGTCAGGCAATATCCTGCTGGATGTGTCCATGGCTCCACAATTCTTTAGTATGTTTCATCCAGTAAGGTCATTTAGATGGGGGGAGGGGTGGTGGGAATGAGAAGTAGGAACCTTAAATGCATGTCCTTTAGAATCTGACATTTTGAAAGTTTCTAGCAAGAATTGTGATGAGTACTGAGGAACAGAAGGACCTCTGTGTATAAGGATACATGTAATTATAATAGTTAAAACTGTAGTTAGTCACCTGATGTTATATTTGTGCTTCAAGAGTATATTGTTTATTTTCCTGCAGAAAAATTCCTGGGTGTACTTACAGCCACCATTGAAAACTAGCAGATCTATCTTATTCAACACACACAAAATGCTGGAGGAACTCAGCAGGTCAGGCTGCATCTATGGAAATGAATAAACAGTTGATATTTCCAGCTGAGACTCTTCTTCAGGACTGAGAAGGAAGGGGGAAGATGCCAGAGCTATCTTATTGCTATTTTGATGTACATCATTTCATTTTATGATAGGCTTTAGAGAACACTTGATACTTTTAGATTCGACTGAAAAAAATGACAGCTTGCTTAATACACTTATATACTTGAGTAAGATTAAATAGAAGTTAAGTTTCAGGTGAAGCACCCCATGGAGGAGGTGTACCTTGGCAACACTAGGACACAATGGGGAATGCAACATACACTTTTGAATAAATATTCAAAATACATGCTCTCAATTTGGCGGACATGGCATCCCCTATAACTACAAATTTTCCACTCAATTTCTTCTACATTTACTTGGACTAACTCCAATTTGGATTCTTCGTGGTTTACAGAACATCTGGTTTATCAGAATACTTATGCTGTAAGTGAGAATTAGTGAGGTCATTTTCAATTGTGAATTGTATTTAAATGTCATGAATTTCAAACATCACCAGAAAAATCCCATCTGCTTGCCCAGAAAAAAATACTCTCTTTATTTTAGTTTACCATTTCTAATTTGAAGATAAACATTTACAGTTCAGATGTTAAATGCACCAGTTGCCATTTGCTTCGTTAAGTTATTTGCTGAAAATGTCATATTTTATTCCGATCCATCACGGGCAATATCTTCCGTAGTATCCAGGACATCTTCAAGGAGTGATGCCTCAAAAAGGCAGTGTCCATTACAAAGGACCCCTATCACCCAGGTCATGCCTTGTTCTCTCTGTTACCCTCAGAAAGGAGGTACAGAAGCCTGAAGGCACAAACTCAATGACTTCAGAACAACTTCTTCCCCTCTGCCGTCCAGTTTCTGAATGGACATCAAACCCTGGACTCTAGTTCACTACTGTTTTTAATTCTATTTTTGTGCTACTTACTGTAACTTACTTGCTGTAATATACATTTTTTATTATTATGTATTGTGTTGTACTGCTGCTGTACAGTCAACAAATTAGATGAATATGCTGGTAATATTAAACCTGATTCTCATTCCTTCTTTCTGGTTACCTGAATATTTAATGTGCATAGAATGTAAATCATGATTTTTAATAGTTCCACGCCAAATTTTGAAATGTGCATGCAATTTTTGATCACTTCTTTCTCGATAGACTCCTATTTATGTGAGCAGACAGAAAAAGAGAATATGCTATCCTTCAAATGGAGGTTTCATTGGTTAATGGTAGATTTATTATTATTGACTCTAAAGTCCTCACATGGGTGGTGTAAATCCCATGAAGCCCACACAGCAACTCAGCAGTTTGAAATTGATCTATGTTAAGCACAACTAAAATTATGTTAATCAATAAAACAACATAACTTATTTTTGTTAACTACATTGAATGACATTGCAAGGAGAAGAAAGTTCTTGTTTAAGATTGATCTAATCTTTTATATGTTTAGATTGTTTCAGACAAAACATTGATTTCCTTTTCCATCCTTGGATAGTCAGGTGCATACAAAGAAAGGCAAACATTGCTGAACACAAGAAAGTATGCAGGTGTTAGAAATTCAAAGCAACACACACAAGATGCTGAAGGAACTCAACAGCTCAGGCAGCATCTATGGAAATGAATAAACAGTTGACATTTTGGGCCAAGACATTTCTTCAGGACTGAAATAGAAGAGGGAAGATGCCAGAATAAAAAGTTGAGTGGAGGGGAAGGAGGATAATTAGAAGGTGATTAGTGAAGCCAGGTGGGTGGGAAAGGTAAAGGACTGGACAAGAAAGAATCTGATAGGAGAGGAGAGTGGATCATAGGAGAAAGGGAAGGAGGAGGGGCACCAGGGGAAAGTGATAGGTAGGTGAGATGAGGTAAATGGCCAGAGTGGGGAATAGAAGAAAGGGGGGAGGGGATTTTATTTTTCTCTCAGAAGAAGAAATCAATATTCATGCCATTAGGTTGGAGACTACCCAAATGGAAAGTAAGGTGCTGCTCGTCCACGCTGAGGGAAGCCTTATCTTGGCGCAAGAGGAGGTCATGGACTGTCATGTTGAAATAGGAATGGAATCAGAATTAAAATGCTTGGACACCAGGAGGTTTCGCTTTTGGTGGATGGAGCAGAGGTGCTCGATGATGTGGACCTCCAATTTATGATGGGTCTCACCAATTAGAGGAAGCTGCATCAGGGTCACCAAACTTTCCTTTTTACTTTCTCCAACATTGTTCTCAGTGAACGTCTTTAAGGCATAGATCATTCAAGAATATAAGCTAAGTATTACAAACTGGCAAAAGGCAAAAGTAATATAATTGTAAATTCCACATCTTGCCTCTCAAAGTACATCCCTAAGTCCCCATCAGAAGATGTGGAAGCAGGTAAGGTTCTGGTGAAGGTGAATAGGCCAATCCTCTGTACAGTTCATACGATGGACTGCAGAAGCAGTGATAATCTCCACCCATACCATCGACTTCAGAGGAGAATGGCAACAGGAGATCATTGATGGCCTGTCCTCCACATAGGACCCAAGTAAGAAAGTGAGTGAATAAATTTCACATTTTACATATTATTTCAGTAGTTCTATTTAATATCAGTGAATGCATGCAGTATAGAAACTGCAATTCTTATACTTCTCAGACATCCTCAGAACAGAAATAAAACACCACAGAATGAATGACAAAAGCACTAGAACCCCAAAACCCCTCTCCCCACCATGAACAAGCAGCAGCAAAGCATCAACCCTCCCCAACCTGCCTCAGTAAAAGCATTAGTTGCCCCCCCACCCCCCGTCATGTGAGCAATAGCAAATCCCCCAGAAAGACCACGATCTAGAGTCCATCAAAAAAAACACTGTTCATCCCAAAACATTAACATCCCACAGGCTCTCTGTCTCTCACTGATGAGGGAGAGAGAGGTATCAACCCAGTCACAGCGAGAGGGGAGGTCAACTGCTCTCTGTTTCAGTGTTACGTTCCGCAGTGTCGCTTATTTCAACAGCAGGGTACACTGCTGTTTCAAAGTTTCAATTACTCACACTTCTAAAAAAAAGCAGGCACAGCACTTTGCATTGCTTTTAAATAAGTCTTTATTCAGTGAGGAAAATGAGGACAATGCTGACCATGAAATAGAGCAAGGTAAATGAATTAGCAGACATTTTTCTGCATTTTTGCTTCCCTTCAACTGAATCTGCTGCCCTTCAGTTTAGATTATACGCAAAGGAAATACCACATTATTTAGGTTGGATGCAAACTTCAACATAGATTTCATAGGAGCAACGTAGAATTCTGACCCGTGGGGCTTAAGTCAGCCAACTGACAGCTGGGCCTAGATAGGAATTGGCTGACTGAGGGCCTTCTATGACACAGCTCTTCTTGGACTTCCACATATCTGTAGTAAAACACCAAAGACCTAAAGAGATAAAGGAAGAGGGGTGGGTTCAATAGCCTGGGAAAGTATGGATAAACTAAATGGGAAGGAGTGTGACGAAGAAGTTGCTGAAGTCTCCAAAATACAGAATAAGACAAAAAGGTTTTGAAAGGGATAAGAATTTAACTTCAGGCGATGTGGAGACAAAATTGAAAAGAAGGGTGGTGAAGGTGTTATACTTGAATGAATGCAGTATACATTACAAATTAGAGGAGCTTGTCAGTTCAGTTAGAAACTGGCAGGTCTGATGCTGTGGACATCCTTTAGCTGTGGTTGAAAGATAATCACAGTTGAAAGCTTGACATCCCAGGATATGCATCATATCAAAAGAACAGGCAGGTGGGTTAAAGGTGTGGGATGGCTTTGTGGGTAAAATAAAATAAATCAAATCCTTAGAAAGAAGTG
The DNA here is from genome assembly GCF_030028105.1 of Mobula birostris. Lineage (NCBI taxonomy): Eukaryota > Metazoa > Chordata > Chondrichthyes > Myliobatiformes > Myliobatidae > Mobula > Mobula birostris. The sequence continues at coordinate 35,263,907 of NC_092392.1, read as the reverse complement.
ACATAGGATCAGAAGATATAGAATCCTTTTGGGTAGCACTAAGAAAATGCGAGGGAAAGAAGACACTGCTGAGTGTTATATACAGGCACCTGAACAGTATCTAGGATGTGAGATGTTCATTTCAACAAGAGATGGAAAAGGCCTACAACTAAAAAGGCAATAGTACAATGGTCATGATCAAATGACGGAGCAGACTTGATGGACTGATTAGCTTAAGTTTGCTCCAATATCATATGGTTGAAAGGAATTCAGAATGACCATTGTTTACAAATTCGTAACCTTAATGTCTTGTAGAGACATTCATATATAAAGAACAATCTCTGCCATTTCAGTGGGTAAGGATTCTCAGACACTGTGGAAAAGGTAAGAGCAGCAAGTCATAAAGAGTAGAATGGTTACGAACCTTTTGGCCTGTCAGTTGGAGCTCAACATTGTGCACCAGTCTATGCTAATTCTATTTTATATCCCCATATTTCCACCTAGTTTCCACTACTTTTCAACTTACAAAGTAGTAGCAGTTTATAGTGGTCAATTAACCTACATGCATGGGCATCTTTGGAAAGAACGTGGGAAGAAATTGGCGTGCCCAGGAATGATCTACTCTCTCACTGGGAGAACATGCGAACACTATACAGAAAACAACAGAGTTCAGGATTGAACATAATTGACTGGACAGCAGCTCTACCAGCTACAACACAGCTTTCTCACAGTTATTTTGAATTATTTTACTTTGTTTGATGTCTCCAATTATTTTAAAATATATTTTATTAAATATGCAGTATGTACTCAATAATTTAACAGCTACTCAAACATGAATGCCTCACCTGTTCAGAGGACTGACTACTGCAGCCTCCCTATTCAGAAACTAAAATTGCATGTGGGCAAGCAAACACCACCAATGGTAAGTATAGACAGAGTCTGGGATAAAAAACTCACTTCAGTAGTGAACACTGTCCTTCTATGCTGTATGGGTGCGTGGCCACATAGTAACTGAAATGCTTCCATGCCCGTAGTTTTTATTGCTACACAGCTGGAATTTTCTTTTATATAATGTTAATACAATTTTGAAATCTATGTTAATGTAATTGTGAAATGCCCTATAATTAATTATGTTAACAAATATAATCCATTAATTCTCTAATGAATAAATGCACCAATACCTTTACTTTGAAGCATTTTAGAGCCTCAATGTACTTACATTGTCAGTATTTTAAGTTACAGCACTGTTATAAATTGTAACAATAAGCTCAGAATGGAAGTTGGTAATGCCGACATTGTCTAATTTTAAAAGTGCACAAAACACAAAAGATTTTATTGTTATATTGTGTTTCATTATATACTTCAATTAATAAAATCAAAAGTATGTGATTTTTCAATTTTCGTTCTAAATATTCAATTGCAAAAAAGAAACATTTGAAGTCCCATGCAAAAATTTTTCCTACCCAGAGCGAAGGTTGGTCCACATAGATGTAAAAAAATATAGGGAACGATAGCTATGTATAAAGTTCAGATCATGGGGTAAGTATTAGTATTAATATTTTAAGATCCCAACCAGAGAAATTAATCATAAAACATGCACGTTATAATAATAAATATTTTATTTAATTTAGAATAGTTTCAGCAGAAATATTTTAGAATTATCAAATAAAACAGATTAGAAAGAACTATTTTGTATAAATTAAACACAAAATGAATGGAAACAACAGCCTTTGGTCCATAATAAGAAAAATAATGTTGAACAGATGGTTGGCCCCTGGTAAAGAAATAGGAAGAGAAAAATGTGCAAATTCATTTGGACTTTTTTTGTCAATCTTTTACTTTCTGATACCTCCCATCTGTTGCAGTCAATTCACGTTCCAATTCGTTTTAGGATTCACAGTATATAGTGCATCAGAAGCCCAATCACCTTGTTTGTATTTACCGATTCTTCAACACAATCACTGTTGCAATCTTAGAATGAACAGAAATTCTTGGCATTTTCAGATAGATCGTATATTGAAAGTTTTCAAATTAACATAGTAATGTTGCACCTTTACTTAATATACAGTATGTGATCTTTTGAATGACTATTTGGAAGAGGCCTCATGCAACCAAATTTAATGAATATATTACAATGCTAATTTAGAACTTCATATTATTTGCATCTCTTGAGTTTTATATGCTGACCCAAGTTTTTTTTCATGAGCTTGGAATGTCACAAAATACTTGGTCAATGAATTATTTCTGCATTACAATCACTGCAAGAGCACAGCAAAGAGCAATCAACAGTCTGTAAACGTGAGTCAATTTGATATTGAGGAAAAAGAATGAAGAACAAGTAACGAGCAGAAGATTGAGAAACCAGATCATTAATTATTTTTCTCAGAGGACCTGATTTTCTTTATACACAAAGTGTTTGGTTTATGTGCAGATACGCCTGTCAATTAACAAGCCAAATGGTATTTTTGCCATAATAATAAAATAATTTGAGTACAATATTAAATGTACAGCATGGTGTAAAAGTCTTAGGTACATAAATATAGTTAAGGTGTCTGAGACTTTTGCACAGTATTGTTGTAATTTTATGCATTGCACTGCATCGGTGCTGCAAAATCAAAGCAAAACAAATTCTGTAGCTTGCGTGAGTGATGATAAACCTGATTCTGATGTGGGTGCTTATTGTGGACTGAGAGTGGGAAGAATATAGGGAGAGGGGAATCATGGTTGGGAAAAGAGGAAGGGAGCAGGAGGGAGCCTGACACATAATTAATTAGTGTATTTCAGAGAGATATTCTGTAAGGAATCAATAAACTAATTGTTTGGTATCAAATAACCTTGCCTGGTGTTTCAGAACTGAGGCTACATACACACTAGACCGGATAAATTTGTAACCAAAGCTTTTTCTCTTCATTTTAACCCCCTGTCCACACTGAAATGGTGTTTTCCTCCCCTGAAAATGCAGCTTTTCTAAAACGCCCTCCAGAGTGTGTAAATTTGAAAATGCCAATAGTGCAGAGCAGTGTGGACGGGGTAAATGGATATTTTTAAAAACGCTGCCATGACGTGCCGGAACGGATGGCGTCAGCGTGGCATTTCATTGTATTCTTGAACGCAATCCCCCCTGCCACACACAACCTAACAATTTCAGAACAGACAGCAATGAGACTGAAGCCAGAAGAGTTAGAAATGTACTCACCAAATACTTTGACCCATAGCTTACTGAATAAATAAGTATACTCACTTTGCCCTGTTTTCTGTCCTTGCTTGGATGAAGGTGGTTTACCTATTTATGCAAGTACTTCTCTGACAATAGATGTGTAACAGCCTAATGTAACATGTATGGAAATACAAGATAACACTGATGCAAACATGTTTTATACATTTAACAAGGTACTCTATTAATGCAACAGAGTTAGTCAGTTTTTCAATGTTCATCGTCAGCTGGGTCATACTGTCCGTGAACTCCCTGTCGGTTGCCTCCGTACGCTCCAGTATTTGTTGTTTTTTTAGTTTTAAGTCATCCTGGCGAGAGCCAACAGCAATTCCTTTAAAGTTTTTTCTAGTCTGTAACTGGACAAATGCACACCAAGTATACCGTTTTCTCTTCACTTGTTTTCTGTGTGTCCTACGCATGCCCAGCAGCAGGAGATTCGCCCAAGTATCCATTCTAATGTGGACAGAGACATTTTGAAAAACTCCTGGTGTAGACACCTGTCGATTTTCTGCGAAACCAGCGTTTTCAAAATTACCCGGTCTAGTGTGGATGTAGCCTGAGAGTGTCTGCATCCAGACCATCCTATCCCTCGTCCTTGGCACTCCTTCTCTGTCACCTGACCACACCATTCCCACACCATTCCCAACATCCTTTACACCCCCCAGATTTACAAACTCACTCTCTGCTCCACATTGACAGATGTAGAACTGTGCAAAAGTCACAGGCATCCTAGCTATATATATGTGCCAAAGACTTTTGCACAGTACTGTATCGCATTGTAATTGTAAATAACCTTGATGATACCATTCCGGGTATTGTGTGTGCAGGTCTTGTCTTCCTACTTGTTGAAAATTGTACTGAAAGGTGCAAAATTCTTATGGGGTTATGAAGTTTCCTTTGGAAGGGTGCTTAGAAAATGGAGATCGTAGTCTCATAATAAGAGATTAGTCATCCAGATGAGAAGAAATTATCTTCACACTGAGTTAGCAAAGAGTGGGAACCCTTGTCTGGAGGTGAAACCCAATCCTCCTTGATCTAACTTGTTGTTTCTGGGTGGAGTTTCAAGTCTGGCTAACAGGAAATAAAGCAATAGATGTCCTGCTGAATGTGAACCTGTGGGAGAAGGTAAGTCTTGAAAAGTCGCCAGGTATGCAAGAGAAGAGGCAGCAATGCTCAAAGATAAATACAGTATTTGAATTTAAGTTATGAAAATAACAAAATTATTTCACAATATATAACTTCTGCAAAGCTATAATTCATATATTTTTTCTTTTGGCCAAGATTCTGCAGCTGGTAGCAAAGTAATGGTTCTAGCTACTAATGAACAGAATGCCAATATTTAAGAATCCTATTTCATAATATTTGTTGCTGCTGGTTATCATTTCATTGGTATTTCTGACATCCAGCTATAGTGATGTCATCGACCTGACTGAATAGCAACAATAATGAAGAGTTCTCACAGGCAGATAAGAACAACATGGTGTAACATTTTTTGGGATGTCTTAGGATCAGGTTCCTTTATTATCAAAGAATTTATACAATAAATAATATGAAATTCATATTTTTCACAGACATCCACGAAACAAGAGATCCCATAGAATGAATGATAGAACATCAAAGCCCCAAAACTGAATACTAATAAATAACTGATATTTTCATCAAATCTTTGATTTCCCTTGATCATTGTTGGGGAAGAAGTGATGGTAGAAAAAAGAATCATTGACAGTAATTTAGAAATTTCCATATCAATTTATGTGAATGACAAGATCCCAAATTTGCTTACAGTTTAAAGAGGTCCTGGTGTTGAACGCTAAATATTTTGCAAACAATTAATCAAGTAATTCTTTCTGGAATGAATCAGATCTTGATGCCACATCAATGATATTGGTATTGCACATCCCAAACCATACCCAAACATTAAAAAAAAATAAAGTAAGCTTTGTAGTTCTTCTGGTTTTCTTTCAAAAAACAACTTTATATACTTGCTTTGTAATCCACTTGTTTGATTTAGGAGATAAATTTGGAAATGTCACCAAGACTCTTCCTTGTTAGGTATAATACTTTGCATATAATTAAAACCATAAGTGAATTAAACCTTTAACATATGAATGTGTATTGAATAAGAAATTCTATTTATCATCATAAGAAGGATCAGATCTCAGAGTTACCTTGCAATCCTTTTCTACTAATCCTGAGATTAGGATGAATGAAGGCATATTCTGTATCTGTATATTTCCAATTGAATATTCAAAACTGCTACCCATACAGCATCATTTCCTAATAACATTTTAGCTACAAAATCACTCTGGGAATTTGTTCTGAGGATAATTACAGGTAAAAAAAACATAAGTAATTAAAATTGAAACTAATTATAAACAACCACTGTCACCCAGTCTTACAATCTGCGATGAAGGCAATAAGAAAATGAGGTTTGATGAGGTTTCTTTACCTCATCAAAATTACACAACCGATCACAAGAGTATCAATGACCTGAAATGATTGTACTGCAATAACTATGGTTCAGAAAGCTAGATTAAATTTACTTAAAGCGACACACACGCAAGTGCTCAGTGAACTCAGCAGGTCAGTGAGCATCCATGGAAATGAACAAACAGTCAACGTTTTGGGCTGAGGAGACTTTTCATCAGGACTGGAAAGGAAGGGGGAAGATGCCAGAAGAGAAAGGTGGTGGGGAGGGGAAAGAAGCTAGCTGGAAGGTGATAGGTGATGTGAGGTGGGTGGGAAAGATAAAGCGCAGGAGGTGAAGGAATCTGTTTGGAGAGAAGAGTGGACCATAGGAGGAAACAGAAGAAGGAGGGGCACCAGGAGGAGGTGATAGCAGGTGTGGAGAAGAGTTGAGACCAGAGTGGGGGATAGAAGAAGAGGGGAGGGTGAGAATTTTTTTTTATCCAGAAAGAGAAATCAATGTTTTCTGCCTTTAGTTTGGAGGCTACCCAGAAGGATTATAAGGAGTTGCTCCTCCAGCTTGAAGGTGGTCTCATCATGGCACAAGAAGAGGCCATGTCAGAATGGGATTAGGAATCAGAATTAAAATATTGGGTCACCGAGAAGTTCTGCTTTTGGCAGACGGAGTGGGTGCTTAACAAAGAGGTCCCCAAGTTACGATGGGTCTCACCAATGTAGTGGAGTCCATATTGGGAGCACCCAACACAATAGACAACCCCAGGAGATTTGCAGGTGAATTGTTGCATCACCTGGAAGGATTGTTTGGGTCCCTGAATGGAGGTGAGGAAGGAGGTGAATTGGAAAGCTCTTCGATTGGTTGCAGGGACAAGTATTGGGAGGGATGAATGGACAAGAGAATCATGGAGGGAAGAATCCCTGAAGAAACTGGAGAGAGGGATGGAGGTAAAGATGTGTTTCATGAAAGGATCCCTTTCAAAGTATCGGAGGTTGCAGAAAATGATATGTTGAGTGCAGAGGCTCATGAGATCAGTATTAAGGACAAGAGGAACTCTATCACAGTTAAAGATGGCTGAAAGATGGGCTGAGCATGGATATCCGGAAAACCAGGTAAGGGCAGCATAAATGGTGGAGGTAGGGAAACCCCATTCTTTGAAGAAGTAAAACATTCTGGAAAGGTAAGCCTCATCCTGGGAACTGATCCAGTGGAGTAGAAGGAAATGAGAAAAGGGAGTATCATTTTATTCTAGCATCTTCTCTCTTCCTTTCCCATACTGAAGAATAGTCTCAGCTCGAAATGTTATTATTTGTTCATTTCCTTGGATGCTGTCTGGCCTGCTGAGTTCCTCCAGCATTGTGTGTGTGTTGCTTTGGATTTCCAGCATCTGCAGATTGTCTCGTGTTTAATTTGATTTAATTGTTTTATGCATCGTTCCCTTTTAAGTATTGAACCAGAACTTCCACTATTAATTGGTCTTTTTGTGAATGGCAGAGATCCCAGATCAGAGGAGAAAATTATTTTTTAAAATTACTGAATCTCGTACTAACTAAGTTTGATTTAACAAATATTTGGGGTGTTATATTAAAAGTAATGTATTGACATTATTTCATTTTTGTAACACTACTTAAGTAACAGTTTTCTGGTTGGTTACACATGATTTAAAACTATAAACTATTTATTTTGATTTGATTGAACACTAGTAATTATAAATGGTTACATTTAACATAAATGGAAGTAATAATGCATTATGATCTTCAGATTGCTTTTGTATAATAGAGAAGATTGTTATTTGCAAATTGCTTGCTGTGTTAAAAACACCAGTATATTGTTAAATAGCCCGAATATCCACCATATTGTTAATAGTTGGTATGGATAATTACCATTGCTGTTTAGAACATCAGAATGATCCATGACAAAATATCTAAGAAGGTCCACTTTAAAACAGACTCGCCTTTTGTATAATTTATAATCCTATATCTAATATAGCTACATTGAGAGAAATAAGCCCCTGGAATCTTGCTAGAGAGGCCAAGTAATTATATACATCCTTAACTCATCAAAGTGATCAGCATCATCATTATGTGCCAATGTGCCATATGTTATGGATGATCATGGCCTTCCATCTTTCTTTAATCTGTCTAAGATTAAGTGAAAGATCGTTGCCTCCGGGGAAGACCCCCTTCCTGCTATTGCTCTATTTACGACCATGATTGTTCTTGGCAAGTTTTTCTGCAGAACTGGTTTGCCATAGCCTTCTTCTGGGCAGTGTCTTTACAAGATGGGAGGGGAGGGAATGTCGACTCAAACCATGAGAGGCCTGCGTCGGGCATTTTCATGCCTTGGAAGTCTGTGTGGGGTGCTACTCCTCGCACAGACTAGAGCAATGTGTGATTAAGTGCCTTGCTCAAGGGAACATACATGCTGCCACAGCTGAGGCTCGAACTAGCGACCTTGAGGTAACTAGATGAACACCTTAACCACTTGGCCACGTGCCCAAGATGGGTGACTCTAGCCATTATCAATACTTTTCAGAGATTATTTGTCTGGCATTGGTGGTCACATAACCAGGACTTGTGATATGCACCAGTTGTTCATACAACTATCTACCACCTGCTCCCATGGCTTCACTTGAAAAGGGAGGCTCAGCAGGTGCCGGACCTTGCACAAGGTTGACTTGCAGGCTAACAGAGGGAAGAAGTGGCTTACATCTCCTTTGGTAGAGACGTATCTCCACCCCACCTTCCTCATCAGAGTGCTGTCTGTACTAATTGGTATTCAACATTCCATTGATTATTAATGATATGATTTGTTACGGAGTCTTCTTGGTGATTTGCTTTTAAATGAGATACTTTATTTCAATGCAATTAATTGGAGCAGGACTCTTTGGGAATTTCACGGATATGTAGTGGGCTACTTTGTAAGTGAACATCATCAGCATGAGTCGGTCATGAGTTAAACTTGAGTTGCATATTCTCTCAAAGATTTCTACAGGCTGCTGAAGTTGATATCAAACAAGATTTTACAGATGGGAACCAGCAGGGCAGCTGCATGATATAAGAGAGAATGTCCTCACTGTACTCTTTTAGTTGTTTCTCTATTTTGATACAAAATAAATTGGGATTGCAACTGTAGATCAATGCATACTGGAACTAAGCAGAACAATGTTTAGGGAGGTATGAAATGATGGGCTCACTGGAGAAACTTTGTAGTCTCATCTTGAACACTGTCAGTGGACATCAAGGTTGGCTACGGCCATTATAACAGTGATAACAAGGGTTCACTGCCAAGACCTAAAAGATGAGGCTTGGCCATGGGGCCACGAGACTCAGTGGAGGAAAGAGATACCCTCATGGGCTAGCTGAAAGGAGCAGCATGGGAAATAACCACCGGGAGTGGGGTCATTTATGATGATTGAACCATAACACATCGGCTGATTGGAGAATCATCTCTTCCCCCATTCAAATAATGTAAGCTTCCATTTTAGACCTCATCAGGTCATGTCAAAATGCATTAATAAAATCTTCAACAACAGATATGTTGAAGGCTCGCTAAAAAGAAAAGTTTTCTCAGCACACGTATATTAGATAAAGATCCTTTTGTGCAGAATGACATCTTTAGCCTAGTTTATTTTTGCTCAGCTACAGGGAATAGGTATTGTCTATTATTTCTATGTCATAAGAGAACCAGGCAATACACAATAGCTGTTTACTTACAAGTTGTTTTTGACAATGTCTAATAGAGATGCCTCGAGTGGCAGGGGCTGTTACACAAATTTGTAAGAGCTGTGGTATTCAAAACATGGGAATCACGCACAAAATGCTGGAGGAACTCAGTGAGTCAGGCAGCATCTATGGAAATGAATAAGCAGTTGCATCTATCTGTCTATCTATCTATTTATAAATAATTGTTCCTTTTTGTATTTGCAATATGCTAGTCTTTGTTTGTAATGGTTTTTCATTGATTTCTATTGTACTTCGTGGTTCTACTGTGAATGTCTGCAAGAAAATGAATCTTAGGGTGGTATTTGGTGACATGTAAAAAATAAAAGGCATCCATTAGTCTTGCGAGACCATGGATCTGCACCTGGAAAGTCTTCACTCTCCAGGGCGCAGGCCTGGGCAAGGTTGTATGGAAGACCGGCAGTTGCCCATGCTGCAAGTTTTCCATCTCCACACCACCGATGTTGTCCAAGGGAAGGGCATTAGGACCTATACAGCTTGGCACCGGTGTCGTCGCAGAGCACTGTGTGATTAAATGCCTTGCTCAAGGACACAACACGCTGCCTCAGCTGGGGCTCAAACTCATGACCTTCAGATCGCTAATCGAACGCCTTAACCACTTGGCCAAGTGCCCACACTAGTGACATGTACATACTTTGATAGCAAGTTTACTTTGAATTTTAAGATTTGAGGAATGCTAGGATTATTAAAAGATTGAAGTTCATCGATAGGCGCATTTACCACTTGAAAGAGAGAAAATCTTTTCTATAGATATTGTCCAATTATTCTACAAACTATTTAATGAATCATAGTTAGAGATTATTGACATAAAAGAAAATCCATTGAAGTTAAATCTAAAGCATGGATGGGGTATGTAGGGTGTCCCGGGAGGGATAGCACCATTGGTGAAGGGGCTTTTCATGTTTATTCTGGGACAGCTTACTCACCTTTGGCCCCCACTGGACACACAGCTCCCACCTATGGTTCCAACTAGCTGTTTGCATGTGACAGCGGCCACACCCCAGTACACCACTTTGGCAGGCAGGTTAAGCCAGGAGAAGGTAGCTGGTGGGATCACACCCTGGTGAGATAGGGACATGCCCATCCTAGTAAAGCAAAGTCGGTCTGGCAGATTGGTCAGATGGATCTACAGTGAGATCCAATGGTGTTTCTGCAATGCTCTGTGGAGAGTGAAGGGCATGACAAAGCACAGAAGATATCATTAATCATCCACTGAATCCAAGGAAGACCCCATTTTCTGAAGCTTGTTTGTATCAATGGATCCTCATTTCTAAAGTTGAGAGAGTGGAACTGCCCAAACTTATCAGCTTTTCCTCTTTAAAAACTCTCCCGCACAGGTTTCCTGTCATCTTCGGATGCAATGAACAACCAATTTTTAAACAGTTGTTTGCAATGCATTATGCTTGGGAGTTACCGTTAAGTAAATTGGATTAAATTGCGAAAAGCTTCATTGCTAAAATTTAATTTTCATACTTGTATTAATAGAAATTCAGCTGTAAATGTTAATTTGGATTAATAGAAGTGGGAGGTGCCAGGTAATATTGCTGGGCCCAGTGTCAGAGCACAATATCTTAAATTCATTTTAAAAGTTCATATTTTTCACATTTGGTAAGAAAAATTCTTCTCTACCGTCCCTGCCTTTGGCAATGTGAGAAAGCGGAGAACAGCCAACCTGGTGCATGCTGATTGATGAGATACATTCCAGAGGTAAACAGGGATCTAACATATTTATACAAATATCAGCATGGATACTTTAGTAGCTGATAAACACTGATATTTTAATACCCAGAACAACACTTGTCATATTCATAGCAGGCAGCAGTTGCCCAGGATTTGATCCCTGTCACGACAATAAATCAAAGTTAAAGCGGTGCATATGGCTTAACAATCTGCTAGAAACAACCTGTACTTAAAAAAATACAATTCTTTCTCTGGCATTATTGTTTGAATTACAGTGCATATGATATTGGTGGCTTTGATTGTGCAAGTGATGAGGAACAGGATTTGAATGATGCAATGTTCAAAAATAATCGAATTATAGCAATCTTCAGTAACATATAAACAATAATTGAAATGATACAGCATGAAATGCATCAAATAAAAGAGTAGCTATTTAAATGTCAGTAAAAGACAATGGTTTCTTTAATTTCCTCTAAAATTTGCTTTCTTTGCAAAATTCCCGGAATACTAAAAATATTCATTTGATGTCATCCAGTGTACCAGAATAACATATTCTTGCAAGATTTATACTGTCAGCATGACATTTTTTTTTTCCTTTCTCAAACATCCCATGAGTTTTGAGAGCTTACAACACAGGGTCAACCTTGTAGTGACAAGTGGCAGTAAAGCCTAAACTTTGCCCTTACTGTATCATGTTTCTGTGGAGACTACAACAGGCTTCTGAATGTTCCACAACTTGTAATCCTGCACACTGGAATGTGTTAGTCGGAAAACATTTGCTTGGGAACAGCGCTGTACATTGAAAGGCAAGTACGTTTTGGGAAGACCAAAACTGCCGATTTCATTAAGCAGTTGACGTTAGACACAAACAGAATGCTAGAAGAATTTGGAAGGCCAGGAAGTATGTGCAGAGCTAAAAGGTGGAAGATGACATTTCAAGTCAAGATTGTGTATTGGGCCAATAGGAAAGAGTGTACAATACTGTATTTGTCAACATGGAGCAGAGAGCAAGTTTATAAATCCTTGCAAAGGATTTTGGGAATGGTGAGGTGGAGCACCATAAGAGAGTTGTGGGACAGGTGGCAGAGAAAGAGTGCTTGGGAGGAGGGGTTAGTGCAGACACACCTAGCCCAAGACACCAGGCAAGGTCATTTGATTCCAAACAATTGCTTTATTGATCATTACAGAATGTCTATCTGGTGTTGCCTGCCCCCTCCCACTCTCCCTTCTCCTTTTCTCAACCTTGATTTCCACTCTCAGAGACACAATGGAGACCCATATCAGAATCAGGCTTATTATCACTCACATATGTCATGATTTTTATTGTGGCAGCAGTGCAGTGCAACACAGAAAATTGCTACAGTACTGTCCAAAAGACTCAGGCACCCTAGCTATATATATATGTGTGCCTAAGACTTTTGCACAGTACTATACAGTTAGAATTCACAAAGCAGAAAAAGAAAGTAAAATTAAAATGCTCTTAAGTATAAAGCAGGCGTTTCCAACTTTTTAATGCCATAGATCCCTACCATTAACCGAGGGGTCCGTGAGCCCCAGGTTGGAAATCCCTGGCTTAAAGAATTATCCTCTTATTTAAGCTTGCTCAGTTCCTTCTTTCCTGAAAGCACTGCAAAATGCTGTAGTCTGTCTCTGTAGGTCCAGGCAGCTAAATGGTACCTCATGTAAGAATTATGCACAGAGTTGCCAAGATCATTACTATTTCAACCATGGAAGGTACTGTAGCTAAGAATGATTCTGCCCTCGTTCACTGCCTTTGGAGTAGCAGTCTACTTTAGGGATAACTATTTAATACGCTTCATTTTTCCACTTCATATCTGGAAATAAGGCCCAAATTAATGCTTCAACAATTGCTCCAGTCTGTGAGTTGAACCTGGCTTACTGTTTACTCTCTTTACTCTGTTTATGAGTTTAGACAATAAATACAAACCAGTAATTTTTGTACAATGCTTAAAACAAGTATCAAAGTCACATTCAAAGATTCAAAGTACATTTATTATCAATGTATGTATGCAGTATACAACCCTGAGATTTGTCTTCCCACAGACAGCCACAAAACCATGGAACCCATTGAAAGAAGAACATCAACCTCCACCTCCCCCCCAACAAGAAACAAAGAAAAAACAAATAACGCAAAAAAGAGTGAAAAACAGAGTATAAAACACAAAATTGAAAGAGTCCAGGCTTATTCTATTCAGCTCAGTTCAGCTCAATCTAGCCTTGTGTCATCCATTACCTGCAGATCAAAAAATGCCCAAAATAACAACAGAGTGATCAAGAACCAGAATCACATCATAAAATTAACTACACATTCATAAATATTTAGAATTGCTACTTCACTGAAGTTTTATACATCTGACCAAAAATGCAAAGCATATGTTTAAGTGAACTGAATTCAAAGATTTATTTAATTAGCTATTATAACGCGAAGAATCTAAATATCGTAATCTTAGCATAATCGCGGCTCAAATAGAATGCTGTTTTTGGCTAAGGTAGCTTCTCAATTATCAGATGTTCTACTGTGATGCTGATATTGTGAAATCTAGCACATATATCACTTTATTGACATGGTAAATGGTTTCTAAACAATTCAGCTCTAACTGTTGTTACTTCAATTGATAAAAGTTTGGCAAAACAAATGCTAAAATAGTTAAGTGCATGGCTAAAATAGCAATTTAATTTTACATGTTTTATCACCTGATAGCATTTGGAATGCTGGATGGCGGAAGGAGGGAAATAAATGGATTTTAACAGTCTGGATTGCAAATGCAGGTGTCCATATGCAGATGTTCTGGAAAGGGAGGAGAAATACTTGGAGAAGGCTGAAAACAAAACATTGTTCAGTCAGGTATGCACTGAAGACATTGTGCTTTAGTGATAAAGTAACTGAATGTTAATGGCTGGTGATGGGAGCCCCAATCAAGTCAGCTGCTTTGTGTTGAATGGTATTGATTTGCTTAATCTGCACTGATTCAAAAAACAAAAAAAAATCCAGTTCTGTGGGCAAAAATGCCTTGTAAGTGAAAGACATCAGAGGAGAATTGCTGCACGGGTTCAGGCTGACAGGAAGGTGACAGTAACGCAAATAACCTGGTGATTTAAAATAGCGGTGTGCAGAACAACATCTCTCGATGCATAGCACATCAAACCTTGACGAGCATACTGGGTTCCCCTCCTGTACCTGATAAAGTAGCCACTGGGTCTATTGACGATTTGAGTTTAATTTCTTGTCAGTGATGATTCTCTAGCATGTTGATGCAGAGGGACTCAACAATAGAATTTAAAAGCACTGGAAATTGACATGGCAGAAATGTTATTGGAATGCATTATTTGAAGCCTGAAATATGTTTAGATCTTGCTACCATGCATACTTGGTCTACTTCAGTTCCTGTGGGGTTGTGAATGTTATTGAACATGATGCAATCACCAGTGAATCCCTTTCTTCTGACATTATGATGGAAGGGAGGTCATTGATAAAACAGCTGAAAACTTACATCTTAGTCAATATGTTTAACAACATTGTAAGTTTCAAAGCTGAATGCCCCAGGTCAAAATGTGATGGTTTAGATTGAATGAGTAACACCAACACTTTCTACTGAAAATAAAGACATGAGATTCTGCAGATGCTGGAAATCCAAAGAAGCAGACACAAAATGCTGGAGGAACTCAGCAAGTCAGGCAGTGTCCATGGAAATGATATTTTGTTCTTTCATCTGGATTAGAAAGGAAGTGGGAAGATGGCAGAATAACAAGTTGGTGGTGGGTGGGGTGTGGAAGTCAGGTGAGTGGGGGAAAGGAGCAAAGAATGAAGCTGCTTAGAAAGCTATCTTAATCGAGTGGGAGTGCTCAGGATGAACACAAACATTGAAGATCGGGGAAAAGGCAATGACTCCTGACTAAAGAAGTGTGTGCTTCATAATTCTCAGTGGTGATCCAATGTGTCAGTTTTGTTGAATTCATGGATACAGCCCAGCCTGTCACCATTGAGCACATCTACATGAAATGCTGTCGTAGGAAAACAGTATCCATCATCTGGAATCCTCACCACCCAGGAACTGCTATCTTCTCACTTCTGCCATCAGGTAGAAGGTACAGAAGCCTCAAGATACACACCTCCAGGTCCAGTAACAGTTACTACCCCTCAACTATCAGACTGTTGAGCCAAAAGGGATAACTTCATTCAACTTCACATGCCCCATCACTGAACTGTTCCCAGCTCTGAACTCAAGGACACTTCATCTCACCTTATCAATATTTATTGCTGATTTATTCATTATTATTATTTCTTTCTTTTTGTACTTGCATAGCTTGTTGTCTTCTGCACTCTGGTTGAACACCCAAGTTGTGCAATCTTTTAATGATTCTGTTATGGTTATTATTCTATAAATTTATTAAGTATGCCCACAAGAAATTGAATCACAGGATTATATATGATGACATATATGAACTTTGGTAATAAATTTACTTTGAACTTTGGATACTTGGATGAAGGAGTGAATTGAAGATTGTTATATCATCCCAGGTTAAAATTCTAATATGGGTATACAAGGTAATGAAGGCATGGCCATTGCCAAGGGCTGCTTGATTGGTTAAGATATTGAAATTTCAGAATAGCTTGTAAAGATAGAGCTTGAGGTAAGTTGGAAGATGGGAATTGGGTCATAAGGGTAAAGAAACATCAAATATATTCTGAATTAGATTCACTGGTAGCTATCTTATAATTGCAGCCCTTGTGTTTTGACTGCCACAAGTGGAAATACTTACATTGTGTTTCCCTATATGATTAATTTCATGATTTTAGTTACTGATATTTGGACACTCTTTAACCTTCTTCTCTTGAACAAAGAGACTCAGTCTATACAGTCATTCCTTAATGGTTTTAAATTATATTGTCTGCGTTTAAAGCCAAGGTCTGAATTAAGCACAAAAGAATACGCAGTATACAGACTTATTCAACATTGTATGTATGCATGTAGGACAGTCCCATCATTGCTCAAGAGCCAGATTGATAAATCTATCAACTTTTGTGAAAGATCTGGGGAAATGGAACACAAAACAGCAAATAACTCATTCCAATCAACAGTTCATTTTTCAACACTTTAAAAAAAGAATGAGTTAGAATCAGGTAAGCAATCCTGTGGGAAAATTGGTTAATTTTACTAAAGTATCTTAATAATTACAGTGACATCAAGGTTAATTGCTTAATCTGTATTGCCATAGTGCAGTCCTGTAGAAATCCCCACACAATCTGTTCTATAATTAGTGCCAGAAATTTTGGGACTGTGGCCTAAATAAAGTCTTTAAAAATGATCAGCAACAAATATCATCTATTTTAAAAGTTCACAATGAAATATTTATTACTGAATTATATGCTACAATAATTGTAAATTAACTGCTCAGAGAGGAGAATGTAATCTGGCATTATAAACCTAATAATTGTACATTCAGAGACAATGAAAAGTAAATTCTTAGTAATGCTATTGAAGTTTACAATGCAGTGATCCACGTAATTGCAAAAGAAGGTGATTTGTGCTTGCAAGTCTGTGCTTGCATGTGCATAAATGTTTCATT
The DNA here is from genome assembly GCF_030028105.1 of Mobula birostris. NCBI lineage: Eukaryota > Metazoa > Chordata > Chondrichthyes > Myliobatiformes > Myliobatidae > Mobula > Mobula birostris. Next base: position 35,247,280 of record NC_092392.1, on the reverse strand, counting down.
TTTGCTTTGGATGGTAGGTTCTAACCACATGCATTTCCTGAAATCATAATATTTCTTCATGTTTCCAACAAGTCTTCATTGCATTTTAATTAATATTGAGATTTGTTTCTTATTAGAGACTATCCATCCAGGTGGCACATAATTGAGCTTAATTAATATGAACAATAACTAACAGTTTCAGAATAAACATCTGTCTTTCTTCTCTCCAGTGTCCTACAACTCCTGATCTTTCTTCAGCACCTGGGACAGTTCCTCTTCCCACTACCATATTATTCGATTGCCACTTGTCTGACCAGCAGTTTGTTAATGACAAACACACAAAAGCAGAATACTAATGTGACTGGAAATAACTCATGCAACCGACTCAGCAAAGATTGATCTTTCTGTCGCCCTTTAGACAGATTGAGGACATGTTGTTTCTTCCAAAAGACTCAGCTCTCCTTGATAGACTTGGGTACAGGTGTGTCATTTGTGTCCCCAGGGAAACCTCCAGGCATCATGTAGACAGAGAAAGGTCAGCATTTATTGAACTGAAATTAATTTAATGACAAACAGCCCTTCAAAATAATGATTAACGTTAGCAATGATATATGCCTGCTGCTGTCTTTTCTTTAACAGAGCTGCATAAGCATGAATTAAGCTAGTAAAGCAATCAAAGCAAGAGACACCAGGTGAATCTTGAAATACTACATGTATAAGAAGATAACACTGCAGAATTTAAGACACTCCAGAACCTGTAGCAAATTAATGTTGAGTGTTTAAAGCTCATGTTGATTCGCCTTTGGAAGCTTAGAGGGTGTTCTGAACTTTCCCTTCTGTCATAGAATATCCCAGTTGAATGGATTTGCCCCCACAGAAGCTTGAATTGTTTAGTAATGTTGCTATAAATGATAATGTAACATGAAATCAGAGAAAAATGTTAAAATTTCATCTAAATGTGTTGTATAAAAGAAACACCTGACAGATAGCCAAACGTAATTCTCTTGTACAATAACACATCATAAATAAGCAGTATGGAATTCACATCTGAGCTGTCCATCACCGCAAATCAAGCTGAATTAGTCACAGTTCAATGCTGCATGGCTGAATCCATTAGACCACTCCTGCTGAAATTTCCGCAAGCTCTGCAGATGGAAGATTACTCATAGCCACATATGATAACCCTGTTCCTCGTGCTCGCTTTCAACATCATTTTATTTTTAACTCCCGCAAGTTCTGGGACAAACAACCTTAATGTGACAATGAAATTTGTATCTTAACTTTTCTATATCACTGTACAATATCACAGGTGAGAACTAAGTGTCCTGTGGGGGCCAAAGATGAAAGAGCTGCCTTGGAATGGACACGACAAACCCCTTCACCAGAGGTGCTACCACTCCCTGGACACCCCCTCTACAGCTCTCACCTGTGGCCTCAAGTAGTAGTTTGCATTGCGTCTCTCCCAAACAGGTTTCTTGTCATCGTCAGACACAAAGGACAATCACCATACAATATCATATTCTGAGTACCATGTTTCCCATTATCATTTTATCCATGTTGCTAATTTTGTCACGGTCCAGACTGTTAATTCCCCTTATTCTCCTAATTCCCTTTTCCCCGTGTTCTCCTGGGCTCCTTGATTGCGACACCTGATTCTCTTCTAAACCTGCAGCATAAATACCCCGGCCTTGCATCCACTCGTTGTCAGATTGTTGCTTCAGCCAGTGTGGTAATTCACGTTCCCAGCCGCTTAGAATGGTGCATTCTAAGTTATACTTCGGTACCGAGGTTTACCTGTGAAGCTCTGTCTCTCCGTGTCAAGATAAGTATTCTGTTTTACTTCAGTATCGATGTTTACCTGTGTAATTCCGTCTCTCCATGTATTGCCTGCTGCTTGCCTTTCTACACTCCATCTCAAGATAAGTTTTGCTTGCTGCCTGTCTCCTGTTTGCTGTTCAGCTCCAGCAATGCCCTGTGTCAAGAAAAGTTTTACCTGCCTCTGTCACCCGCGCTGTTTGCCTGTGTTAATTCTGTCCCTCGACCGCTTAGAATTAGAATTGTGTATTCTAAGCTCTGTTCCCACGTTGTTTTCCGGTGTTAACCCTATGTCTCCGCGTTAATAGAAGCATTGCATGCCGCCTGTCTTCCTGTTCATCCTTCCGCCTGCTGTTCTCCTCAAGCCACGCTCGCACCCTAGTCTGTATCCCTGCTCTGCCTCGTTCTGCCGCCCGCATACACTCTCCGTTGGCTAGGTGGTTAAATGCTGCGTTCCCACCGTAGCAACCTGGGTTCGATCCCCGGCCAAGCCCTCCTTGCTCCTTGTCTTTCCTGTGCCTAATCCTCATTCCCTGGCCTTCTCTGTAACCATTAATAAACACTTTAGATTACTCTACCTCCGTGCCTGTGTCCTGCGTTTGGGTTCACCCCATACCATTGCAACAGATTTTAAGGATTGTCTATTGGAACTTGCATCTCACTATTTACATTTTACAATGATAAGTGAACATGAACAATAACAACACCTTATATTCCATCTGGGTAGCCTCCAACCTGATGGCATGAACATTGACTTCTCTAACTTGCGCTAATGCCCCACCTCCCCCTCGTACCCCATCCATTATTTACTTATATACACACATTCTTTTTCTCTCTCTCCTTTTTCTCCCTCTGTCCCTCTCACTATACCCCTTGCCCATCCTCTGGGTCCCCCCCCCCTTGTCTTTCTTCCCGGACCTCCTGTCCCATGATCCTCGTATATCCCTTTTGCCAATCACCTGTCCAGCTCTTGGCTCCATCCCTGCCCCTCCTGTCTTCTCCTATCATTTTGGATCTCCCCCTCCCCCTCCCACTTTCAAATCTCTTACTAGCTCTTCCTTCAGTTACTCCTGACGAAGGGTCTCGGGCCGAAACATCGACTGTACCTCTTCCTAGAGATGCTGCCTGGCCTGCTGCATTCACCAGCAACTTTGATGTGTGTTGCTTGAATTTCCAGCATCTGCAGAATTTCTCATGTTAATGTTGAGGGATATCTGTATTTCTACTTGTTTGCATTAGAGAGCATGTTTGAAAAAAAAATGAACTCAATGTTTCTTGTTTTTAGATATCACCATGGCTTCAGGATTCCTAAGTGATACCTGCAGCTGCATTGAAATATTTGATATTAAATAGTCCAAACTATACACTGCCAAAGATTAGATTATTAGATTAGATTAGATTATGAGGACACACAGTCCTCTTATATTGTCATTTAGTAATGCATGCATTAAGAAATGATACAATGTTCCTCCAGAATGATATCACAGAAACACAAGACAAACCAAGACTGAAAAATTGACAGAAACCACATAATTATAACATATAGTTACCACAGTACAAAGCAATATCGTAATTTGATAAAGAACAGACCATGGGCATGGTAAAAAAAAGTCTCAAAGTCTCAAATTCTCTCGAAAGTCCCATCCTCTCACGCAGATGGTAGAAGGAAGAAAAACTCTCCCTGCCATGAGCTTCCAGCGCCGCAAACTTGCCGATGCAGCACCCTGGAAGCACCCGACCACAGCCGACTCTTGAGTCCTTCCGAAAACTTCGAGCCTCCGACCAGCCCTCCGACACCGAGCACCATCTCTACCGAGTGCTTTTACCCTGGCCCCGGCAACAGGCAATAGGCAAAGCCGAGGATTTGAGGCTTTCCCTTCCAGAGATTCTCGATCGCACAGTAGCAGCGGCAGCGAAGCAGGCATTTCAGAAGTTTCTCCAGATGTTCTTCCGTGCTTCTCATGGCTGTCTCCATCAAATCAGAATCAGAATCCTTTATTATCGCCAAGTATGTGGACACATACAGGGAATTTGATGCCAGTTTCTCTGAGCTCTCACTATACAGAATCAAAAAGCAAACGAAACAATGGTGCAAATAATTGTGAACTATATACAATGAGGTACACCTGTGTATGTACAGGTGGACTTAGTTTACAATAAACTAAAATTCAAGTGTTCATAAGACTGATGGCATACAGAAAGAAACTGTTCTTGTACCTACTTGTCCTGGCATACAGTGATCTAAAGTGCCTACCAGAAGGAAGGAGTTGGAACGGGTGATGTCCAGGGTGTGATGGGTCTACAATGATGCTGCTTGCTCGCTTCCTGATTCTAGATGCAAATAAGCCCTGGATCGAGGGCAGTTTCACGCTAATAATCATTTCCACAGCTCTGCCGGTTCTTTGGAGTCTATTCTTGTCTTGCTTGGTAGCTGATCCAAACCAGACAGTGATAGACGAACAGAGAACAGCCTGGATTATTCCTGAATAGAATTGAATCAGCAGCTCCTGAGACAGGTTGTACTTCCTGAGTTGACGTAGGAAATACAACCTCTGCTGAGCCTTTTTGATAAGAGTGTCCACATTGGGTGTCCACTTCAGGTCCTGGGAGATTGTGACATCCAGAAACCTGAAGGTCTCCACAGCAGACACAATACTGTTGAGTATAGTAAGTGGGGGGAGTATTGGGGGGCTCCTCCTGAAATCCACTGTCATCTCACAGTCTTGAGCGTATTTAGCTCCAGATTGTCCTGACTACACCAGAGGGCCAGCCGTTCCACCACCCGTCTGTATGCAGACTCATCACCGTCTCGGATAAGGCCAATGACAGTTGTGTCGTCTGCAAACTTCAGGAGTTTAACAGATGGATCCTGTGAAGTGCAGTCATTAGTGTAAAGGGAGAAGAGCAGTGGGGAGAGCACACATCCCTGGGGGGCACTGGTACTGATTGTCCGGGTGCTAGAAATGATGCTCCCCAGCCTCACTTGCTGCACCCTGTCTGTCAGGAAGCTTGTGATCCACTGACAGATGGCGGAGGAGACAGTGAGCTGGGTGAGTTTGGAGTGGAGGATTTCTGGGACGATGGTGTTGAACGCTGAGCTGAAGTCAACAAACAGGACCCTCGCAGAAGTTCCTGGGTTGTCGAGGTGTGTAGTATGTAATGCAGTCCCATGTTAACTGCATTATCCACTGACCTATTTGCCCGATAAGCAAACTGCAGGGGGACTGTGCACGGTACCTACTTCACAAATACGATATCATTTCGAAGTGGCCGTGCGCGCTGTGTCGCCCCGCCGTCTCCGCCAGAGATGAGGCAACTTCAGTGGAAGTCTACTAGATGAATACAGAAAAGGAAAGTTAGCAGTCCCCAAATGGACGTTGTGGAATACATTTATGTAATGTGGTTGCCTTGATCGGATAGTTGGCAGGACATCAGACTGAGAGATGTATGTGTGAAGCTTGCCATAATGTAAAGCATGTGATAGAGGGGAACAATGAAAGTTTTGGGTTTTGACTTGAACGATAGTTGTTGCTGTTAGATAAGAGATGGTGCCCTGAGCAGTGGCTGAAACTATTGATGGACTTACCTCTGTAGATGCATTTCCTGACCTTGACCACTTATAATTAATCATGCTACAGAACTGCTTGCAGGACCCCTGGGCTGGGATCCTGGTACTGACCTTCATAGCTGTCTGTTTGCATTAACCTTCTCATAATATATCTGGATAGCTTCTTGATCTTCCTCCCTGTATCCTCCAGCGAGACCTCTAACGTGTCGGTCAGAAAAACTGGGCTGTCCCTTTGTTAACCTTTATAGTGCAGATCTTCCCAAATCAAAATTTGATCATTTTGGTGCACTTTTTAAGATGAAGAAGCTAGTTTTTACTTGTATAAATGGGTAATAATATTTGGAGCAATGCTGATACAGAAAACAAATACAGAGCATTGTTAGTGCTGGCTGCAAGGATAATTATACTCAGTAACATTGCCAATCTCTCTGTGTTACTTTGAAAACAGAGGTGTCTTGAACCTCATATTTAGCTCCCTCCAATATTAACCGCTTAAATTTTTCAAAGTAACTCTAGCTTTCTTATTTGTTCACAATATGTGAGTATTTTTGGGAAGGTCCAAACTTATCCTCAAATGTGCATTAGAAGCGGGTGATGAGCCATCTTGTTTTGAACTATTGTGTTTCGTCTTACCTTACTGCCTGGTACGCCACTGCTGTATGGGACAACAATGAAGATCCTCCATCCCTGGCAGCTTTCAGGGTTTCCTTCATCATGTCAGTAGCTCGGTTTTCACTACTGTCAGCCATGAAAGTTCCATATGGAGACTCAGGAATACTGGCACAGTCAGACATAGAAGGATTCTTCATTGCTGTTTCTTTAATAGTTTTGTTTGATCAGTCAGGGTTGTTCATAGTCATAGTCATAGTCATAATCATACTTTATTGATCCCGAGGGAAATTGGTTTTTATTACAGTTGCACCATAAATAATAAATAGTAATAGAACCATAAGTAGTTAAATAGTAATATGTAAATAATGCCAGTAAATTATGAAATAAGTCCAGAACCAGCCTATTGGCTCAGGGTGTCTGACCCTACATGGGAGGAGTTGTAAAGTTTGATGGCCACAGGCAGGAATGACTTCCTATGATGCTCTGTGTTGCATCTCGGTGGAATGAGTCTCTGGCTGAATGTACTCCTGTGCCCACCCAGTACATCATGTAGTGGATGGGAGACATTGACCAAGATGGCATGCAACTTAGACGGCATCCCCTTTTCACCCTAAACTGACCACTGAACCTGGAGGACCAGTGGACCACTCTTAATCTGGTCTCTGCCCTTTGACCTGTTTGGCGTGGGTGACCCTACCATGAGCCAAAGCATAAAGCACTAATTCCAGCCAACATAACTCTCCGGGTCATTGAGGCACGCAACCCTCCAAACCGCGACAAGGTTGTGTCCTCTTGGAGAATTGTGTTTCATAAACCGGAAGTATTCCCTGAGCACAGATAGCTGGCAAATGCTGGGATTCTGATGACCACAATACAGCAATATGTTAAAGTCGAGAAGATCTGGGTTGGAGAGGAATATGCAGGTAGTGGAACTGGTGCTCTTTCCTTCTATGCAGTAGAAATCACAGGTTTGAAAGATGCCACTAACAAAGCTTTAAAATATACGGTAACTGCTATTTTAACTCAACAAGTGGCTTTAATGATTATGTGGGTCACAGTTCGGTGATAGATGGGGATGCTAAATTCAATTAGCTAAACATATATGTGATGTCAAATTGTCAGTAAAGATGCTATCAAATCAGATTCATTTTTTATTAATCCAGTAATCTGTGTATTTTTATGAAAATGAATCTTCCTTCTCAGCTGTTCTGGTATATTTGTTACATTGGACCCACAGGGACGTTGCTTATTATGGACAACTCTCTGAAATATCCCAGAAAGCTACTCAGTGCAAGATAACCTGCAATATTTAATTGAACCATGAACAGTATTCCACTGTTTCAAATATCCTCTATGAAATGGACACAGTTAATCCACAAGGCACAAGTTAGGATCACAATGGGACACTCTCCCCTTGCATGGATGAATGCAATCTCAGCAGTACCGCTTGCAGTAACTAAAGAATTTATTATTTCTCTATAGCCATTCTGTGACTGGAATGCAGTTAGCCGCTTAGAATAAGTTCAAAGTTCATAGTAAACTTAATATCAAAGTATATGAGTTTCAGCATAAACAATCCAAAGATTTATTTCCTTGCCAGCATACTCAATAAATCTAGAATAGAATATAACAATAATAGAATCAATGAAAGACTGCACCTACTTAGGCTTTCACATATTTTACTGTCCATTACACCACTGGCATTTCGGACAGCAATGAAGGTCCACCAACACTGACTTTTTCATCACATTAGTAGCTTGGTTTTTACTCCTATCAGTCATGCAAGTTCTGGATGGAGACTCAAGAATACTGTCAAACCCTGACGTAGAAGGATTCTTCAGTCCTGTTTCTGTAACAATATTGTTTTATCAGTCAGGATTGTTAGCCTTGAGCTGAAGCTCCTGAACCTGGAGGACCGGTAGACCATTTTTATTCTGGCCTCTACCCTTTGAACTGTTTGTTATGGGTGACCCTACCAAGAGGTAAAGCATGAAGTCCCAACTCCAGCCAACACAGCTGTCCAGACTATTAAGGCACACAAGTCTCCAAACCATGAAAAGGTGAAGGTCCTCTTGGAGGTTGGGCATTCAACCAGTATGCAAAAAAAACAAACAGTGCATATACAAAAAGAAAAGAATAATGATAATCAATAATAAGCAATAAATATTGAGACCATGAGATGAAGAGTCCTTGAAAGTGAGTTTATAGATTATGGGAACATTTCAACGATGGGGCAAGAGCAGTACGGAATAGAAACAGGCTCTTTGGCGTTCAATTTCTGTACTGAATGCAATGCCAAATTAAATTCACTCTCTTCCCTATCTCTCCACTTCATAGGCTTTTCTAACAGCCTCTTAAACACTGCTATCACTTTTGCTTCTACCACTATTTCTGGCTGCCCATTCCAAGCACCTAACAGTAAACTTACCTCTCTTACCTTACATTCATGTTCTACCCTGAGTGAAAGATTCTGACTATCTACCTTATGTAAGCCTCTCATCACTTTATAAACTTTTATTTGGAATGGTAGCATTTCGGCTACCACAGGTGACAGGGTGGAGATATGTCTCTAACAAAGGAGGTGTTAGGCACTCTTCCTCTCCACTAACCTGCAGGTCACCCTTGGGCAAGATGTAGCCCCTGCTTAGACCACCACCTACCCCACCCATCCCTCCCAAGTCAGGGTCACATGAAGCCATGGGATCAGGTGGTGGATGGTTGTATGAGCAGCTGGTGCATGTCACAAGTCCTGGTTATGCAACCACTGACGCCAGGCAGACAATATCTGAAAAGACACTGCCCAGAAGAAGGCAGTGGCAAACTACTTCTAAAGTAAAATTTGTCAAGGACAATCATGGTCATGGAAAGATCATAATTGCCTAGGTTATACAACATGGCACGTAACGAACGAGCGAATGAACAGTAGCATAGTGATTATCACAACACTTTACCGCATTGCCTCTATAAGATCAGTGTTTGATTCCCATCACTGTCTGCAAGGAGTTCGTACATTCTGCCAGTGATCAGGTGGGTTTGCTCTGGGTGTTCCGGTTTCCTCCTACATCCCAAAGATGTGTAAGTGAGTTGTGGGCATGCTACTTTGGCACTGAAAGCATGGCAACACTTGCAGGCTGCCCAGCATAATCCTCACTGATTTGATTTGAATCAAAGCAAAGGTAATCTTATCTTTTTAAAACATCATAGCTGTGAGGTTACAAAGCAGTTTCACACAGCACGATGAATTAAGGATAGAATTAAGGATAGAAAAGAGAAATAAGGTGAGGGGACAGAAGATCAAAATAAGAGACAAAAATGGCAGAAATGGTAAGGAAAAATAATAATTTTTAAATTCCCAAAAATTCAAACTTTAAGGAAAAGGAGTCTGCATTTAAAAATCGCTTTTCTGATCAATTGGTAGACATTTCAACTCACAAATAAATGCAGAAAATGTTGACAAAATTGTAAATTTGTCTGTCTGCACGTTACGGTCAGACACTCCTACATAGATACAACCTCTCCAGCTCACTAAATCTTTGCTGATTATCAAGCACTAATTAACAATAACCCCGCACTAATCACATTTGCTCTCCCTACTTTCTGATTATCTTCCCTCAGTTTCTCTTCCTCACCCACACACTATGGGCAGGCCTTCAGGAAAGGAAGATGAAAAAGGGGAAGGTTGAATCAGAATCCGGTTTAATATCACAGTTCAATACATAACATTTTTTTTAAACTGTGAATTACCATAAATAAAATAGTTAAATTAAGTATTGCAAAAAAGTAGTTAGTTCTCTTTTTAAATATTTTAATTTATATAAAACTGTGTTTAAGTTTAAATGTTTCTAAATATTTCAGAAAACTTAATTTTTGTAGTGTTTATATATTTTATAACATTATTTGCTTCAGTTGTAAACTATTAAGTGCCAAAATACCAGAGACTTTTAAAGCAGAACTCTTAGAATAGCACACACAAAATGCTAGAGCAATTCAGCTGGCTAGGCAGCATCTATGGAAAAGAGAAAAGTGTCCTGGTAAAGCGTCTCAGCCCGAAATGTTGACTGTTTTCTCTTTTCCATAGATGCTGCCTGGCCTGCTGAGTTTCTCCAGCACTTTGTGTGCTTTGCTTTGGATTTCCAGCATCTTCAGACTTTATTATGGCTTAGAATAACATAGAGGTTTCACAGCAAGGCAACCCAACTTGATTATGCCTTCTGTCAGGAGTGTTTTGTATGCAGAGCCTTTGCACCACAGCTTGCAGCCCAATAATTCCAATGGGTTTGAAACAGCGGACACTCGGAAGATTAAACACCCCTCCCCCCAACCTGACCTCCTCCTTATCTGTACAAGATTAGTGATTCGACGATGGACCATTCTAATCCAGCATGACTAGTCCAATTACATCAGAGAACAGTAAAGGCACTAAAAGGTAGAAAACAGATCATACCTTGTAGACCCAAAATCATGGGAGTGCAACTCATTACTGTGATCTGATTAGATTGGAAATTATTTCATTGTGGGGTCAAGTGAAAACTATTCAGAGCATCCTCTCCAGGGATCAGCTAGCTGGGATAGAGTCTGTAAAAATAAGTCTTTTGTGGGGGTGGGAGAGAAGATAAACAGGTTTGACAATTTTTTTATGTCACATGTAACAGATGATGAGTGCAGTAGGACGTTTTTCTTTGTGTATGAAATCTACAGAAGAGTACAATGAAATGAATTGTGTTTCAAGTTAGTTCAATACACTGTTCCTTCAACACTAATAACACCATTATTTTATATACTCTTAATAAATGTATGTAGTTTATATTTAATTCAGCAATTACAGACAAAGCTTTTTCATTTTTCAACCCAAGGCATCTCAGCAAAATAAAAATATTAACACAGAAGTTATTTAATATTAGTCTTCCTCGAGCCATTCTCCGCATCATGATGCACTTACTTGGCCATAGGCAATGACATATACCAGATTAAGTGCCAAAAGCAAAAACGAATAGTAGCTAAATTTTGAAAAAAGATGCTTTTTCCTTACATAAGCACTTAAATCATTGGCAGACGGTAGGATCATTTATTTGCAGCTGGGTATATTTTCACTGTGGGAATTTATTAATTTGCACAAGTAAACTCCTATTAATATTCATGTCTGAGGAAACTCTGACTTAAAGAAGGTCAAATAATCAACATGTAGAAAGTCAGCTCATTTATCATATCCCAAGAAATACGTCAGAAACATAACCTCATCACTGTAGGATGGCACCGCATAAAAGGTTAATGGATTTAGAATGCTATGGACATTTCAAAACTGGCATCCTCTTCATAATATACAGCAGCATTCAGTTTTGTATTTAATAATTTGATCTATTTCCTCATTTATTAAATGATTGATTGCCCAATCAAGCTACAGGTTTTCATAAATATTATTATATTGTGAGAAAGTTATATCAGAAGAGAACCAAAGGAACTATTTGTATTCAACGGAGTTTCCTTCTTTTTATAAAAAGTAAAGCAATGCTTTTTTAAAAAGTTGAATACTTATATTTCCAAGAATTAATGAGAAGATTGTATATATGACTCAGAAAATAACTGGGCCATTACAAAGTGTTAATAATTACTCACTTCTGTGGTACAAAGTTATTAAAGCAATCCATTTTGAAGACAATTATTTAACTCCTATTTACTAAAGCTGTCATTTGTGAAAAAGAACAGCTGAAAGGAGCAATGCATTGGTTGTACTTAAAGATAATACATGGTACATGCGTTTCCCTGTTTACAAATGCATGACTTATGCATAGTCCATGCAGATGAACAAATGTGTGGAAGATTCCTGCATCATCTACTGTCATGTGGGAACTCAGTTCATGGTTGCATTTCTAACTAAGCAAATGAACAGGTTACAAACAGTTCACAGGAATGGAAACCTGCCATAACCTGGAGGGCTTGTTCTCATGTTAATATCTCCATGCTATTTTGACTAATACTAGCTTTTGTGAACTGATCATACTATTTAAAAAATAACAAAAATATATTGATGAAACACTTGCATTAGGAACATTCAAAAGTAATTGTTATTTTGTTAAACTACTTACAGTACCATGCAAAAGTCTTAGGCACATATACTATATAAACTGTAGCTAGGGTGCCGAAGACTTTTGCACAGTACTGTATTTGTCAACAAGGAGTGGAAAGCAAGTTTGTAAATCAGATGGGAGCAAAAGATGCTGGGAATGACAAGGGTGGAGTGCCAGTGGGACGGGTGTGGGACAGGTGGCAGAGAAGGAGTGCGAGGGGTGGGGAGTGTGATGTAGGTGCAGACACCTCCAGCCCTGAGACACCAGGAAGGGTAATTTGATTCTAACAAATTGGATTATTGATCATACAGAATGTCTCTCTGGTGCTTCTCGCTCCTTCCCCTCTCCCTGTCACCTTCTCACTCTCAGTCCACAAGAGAGACACATATCAGAATCAAGATTATTATCATCCATATACGTCATGATTTTTTTTGCAGTAGCAGTACTATAAATTTATTTTGATTTTATAGCACAATTCATAAAATTACTATACTACTCTGCCTAGAACTTAGGCACCATAGCTCTCTCTCTCTCTCTCTCTCTCTCTCTCTCTCTCTCCATATATATATATATACACACACATCTAATACTTCAGCACAGTACCATCGTTTTTTTGGTTTCTAAAGTGTGACTGCTTATCTTTTTTTAATTGGGGAAGTTGACAGATCACCTCCTATCACGCTTCCAGATGCATCTTACTCTATTCCTGTTAGGCACCCAAAAAAAAATGTTGTCACCCATCATTTAGGCATGATTCCCCCCCCCCCTTTGCATTCTGCACAGCACACCATATATGGACCATAAAAACATTTAGGAACCACTTCTCTTCTACAGATCTACAGTTCCTCCTGTGTTGTTCCTTTTAACACTAGAGTTATCCTCATGTCAGGCAGGACCTCATTACATTTGCTATCTTAAACTAGAGGAAAAATTTAAAAGTAAAATTGTAATGAGGTTGCTAAATTAAAAGCACAGTGACCTCATTGCAAGTAAACATTGATTTTATCATATCAGATTTAAAATCTGTAGATCAAAATGCATAAAATATTTCAGACACATAAATAAGTAGACCTTCAACCTACATTATTATTTTGCTGTGACTGGCTTAATTCACCTGCATGTAGGTTGAACATGATTTTCTCCTGTGCCTTTCCTTTCGACGTCACTTTTGATAGTTGTTTTGTACTGCCCTGAAGATTTTCCTTATGCATCTTAAAAACAAGTTTATTTTAAATAAGAATTATTCTGGTCTTCAAGATCAACAGTTAATAATTATAGACAGATCAGAGTTTGTTCTAATTGATTATCATTGTATTTGGTTTTATTTTTGAAGATGTTATTTGTGCCAGAAACCTAAGGTGTGTATTAAATAGTGTAATAAATACAGTTGTGCCTAAATGTTTATGCTTTTATACCAATACAATCATCATTATGTGCTGCATCCTATGAAGTAGACAATCATGGTCTCATGATTGTTCTCGGGAAATTTTCTACAGAAGTGACTTGCCATTGCCCTCCTCTGACCAGTGTCTTTAGAAGATGGGTGACCCCAGCCGTTATCAATACTCTTCAGCGATTGTCTACCTGGTGCCAGTGGTCAGACAACCAGGACTTGTGATGTGCACCAGCTGCTTATATGACCATCCACCACCTGCTCCCATGAGTTAACCTGACCCTGATTCGTGGAGAGGGTCTAAGCAGGTGCTGCACCTTGCCCAAGGGTGACCTGCAGGCTAGCAGAGGGAACAAGTGCCTTAAAATTCCTTTGGTAGAGATGTATCTGCACCCTACCACCCGTACTAATACATTACAACAGTTTATAAAAAAATTAATTATCAATTCACTTCCATGCTCCATTTTCTAAAAATGTGCATTCTTCCTGAAGATTAAAAGCAAAAGTATCTTCAACGTAGGAATGATTCGGTAATCTTATCTGGTTTCAATCTCAGAACACTGTACCAGCTTGTTATTTTTTAAAACAGCAATTTATTATAATTTTCCAATTTAATTACTTGCAATTAGAGGTTTTAATTGTACGTACTTTTATCACCTGGCTGGTCAATCCTTTCCTACATTCTATCCACCTAATTTCTTTTTGCTTAAATGGGTGAAATTGAGATTGAACAGAAGAGAAAATGTTTTTGCACTTTTTACGTTTATCCACGATATGCTCTGCTGCTAAGCAACCCAGCCATTGTAAGGTACACTGCTGCAAGTGAGAGCAGGTGCACTTGAGTGATGATCAAATCTGTGACTGTATCTTACAGCACAAATATCGCTGCTCAACCAAGGTAACCATGTGATTCGTGCACATTTAATCAAAATGATTTATAAGTATTAAAACACCACGACATTCAATTTCCTTTCCAGTTTTCACAAGGTGCATTTAATTAAGCTCATCTATATCAGCTGTAGAAAAGCTCTTCCATACCTATATGTAGATAGGATGCTGAAGGGAAATTTTTAATTGCAAGAGCACTAGGATAGAAAGTTATCTTTCACAGTTGCTAGGATGGTTAATTTTATAACTTTAAAACATTAAACTAATACAAAGGAATATGCAGGTAGTCCGAAAAAGGGGTGTATCTTCACCTTTACTTAAAGTGAGCTACGCACGCATCATGTGGTAGTGTAATGATGTGTGCAATAAATGTACTTTTATGTATAACCTTTAATTAATTATCTAATCAAATATCATATATACAAGAACACTCAAATATTATTAAAATATTAAATATACAACAGTTCACTTCTAATTTTGTCACAACACTGTGAATAAAATACTGTTTAGTTCAGGTAGGAAGGGAGGAAAGGAAGGAGAATCATTCTGAGTCACTCTCAAATCAGGTTCTTTTATGCTGAACTGCACTGATGGAGAGCCAAGATGGAGTTATTAAGTCAATATGTCTATCAGCCAAAGTGCAAATTATCATTAAAGGAAAAAGCATTAAAATATCATTGAATTTGAAACAAAGAGTTTAAATTATTAATTTTAATAGCCTGGCTGTTAAATTTTGATATTGTTAGGTAGTTGATAGAATAATTTTCAAAGGATTAAATAATTGTAGGCTGATCTGAGCAATTATAGAAATTCGATGACTGTGGTACATTTCCTGAATGGAATACAGAACATTTTCAGTAACAGCACTGGAGCAAATATGATTGATCAATTTGATTTTAGATAATATCTCCACTTGCTTAAAAAGTAATGCTTAGGTCTTAAAGCAGACAATGTGTGCCAAAGTTGACACACTTGGACCTGAACTAAAGCTTCCGGATCCAGACGTTCACTGTTTGCCGCCTTGAATCTATTCTAATCCTAAGGATTTTGAGGATGAAAACCAGGAAACCAAAACATTTACCCCAAACATCTGAGTAGAAACTGAACAAATGAGACTCTGACAGTATTTGATGCACTAAGTGTCAACATATCTCATACACAACCTCCTTTGATCAAAATATATTCAGGTTGAAGCTTGGTTTGATATAATCCAGTTTATTTATTTATTGAGATTTATTGAGGCCCTTTGAGCCGCATCCCCCAGCAATCCGCCAATTTAATCCTATTTAGAATGACCAATTAACCTGGTAGGTCTTTAGACTGTGGGAGGAAACCAGAGCACCTGCAGGAAACCTATGTGGTTATGGGGAGAATGTACAAACTCCTTTCAGGCAGTGGCAGGAATTGAACCTGGGTCCCTGATATTGCAAAGCGTTGTGCTACACCAGTACACTACCATGCCACCTCAGTTAAGAAAGCTCGCTTGTCTGTACATTTCATTAATGTGTTGCAAAATGTCTCATGGCCATGTGAGACTGTAAAGCACATCTTACATGGTTTCCCACTGTGAGCTAATAGTCCACTCCCTTCGCAGTTTGTAGTGTTTGTTCATGCAGCTTCCTGTGTAACCCATGGCCTGTAGCTCCCTACTTGATCTTGTTACTCTTCTTAAATAAAAGCGCAGTATCAGCCACTCTCCAGTTTTTTGGTACCTCACGTGGTTAAGGAAAATACAAAAATCTCTCCCAATGTCTCTACTATTTCTGGGGCATGTAGAGAAGATGCCAGTACTATATACAGTGGCTGAAATTTGCAGCTGTCTAAAGTTTTAGACCAATTGCTCACTCTCTCAAAAGCCTTTAACCTCCTTGCAATAATGGTCTTAATCTTATTGACTGATACATTCAGAATCAGGTTTAATATCATTGGCATATGTCATTAAATTTGTCATCTTTGTGGCAGCAGTACAATGCAATACATAATAAAACAAAAATGTGAATTACAACAAGTATATATGCTAAATAGTTAAATTAAATAAGTGGTGTAAAAATAGAAATAAAAATGTAGTGAGGTAGTGTTCATGGGTTCAATGTTCATTCAGAAATTAGATGACAGAGGGAAAGAAGCTGTTCCTGAATCCTTGAGTGTGCGTAATTCAAGCTTCTGTACTGCCTTCCTGATGGTAACATTGAGAAGAAGGCACGTCCTGGGTGATGGGGGTCCTTAATGATGGATGATGCCTTATTGAGGCATCACTCCTTGAAAATGTCCTCAATACTGCATAGGCTAGAGCCCATGTTGGAACTAAGTTTACAACTCTCTGCAGCTTATTTTCATCCAGTGCAGTGGCAGTTAGAATGCTCTCCACAGTACATCTGTAGAAATTTGTGAGCATCTTTGGTGACATACGAAATCTCTTCAAACTTCCAATGAAATATAGCCACAGTTGTGCATTCTTTGTAGCCGCATCGATATGTTGGGCCCAGGATAGATCCTCAGCGATATTGACACCCAGAAACATGAAATTGCTCACACTTTCCACTCCTGATCTCTCTATGAGGACTGCTGCGTGTTCCCTCATCTAATCCTTTCTGAAGTCCAGAATCAGTACTTTGGCCTTACTGATGTTGAGTAGAAAGTTCACCGAGTTGTACAGAAACTCAGCCCCCCCCCCCCCCCGCCTTGGTTCATTTGTCCATACTGATGTTTTTCCCAACTTCACTAGCTCCATTTGATGCATTTTCCGTGTCTTGTCTATTGCAGCATTGATCAAAATATCTTTTATGTATTGTAATTGATATTTGACTCGGTCACTGCTTGTAGCAGTGTGTTCCACACACCGTCCACCACATGTAAAACAAAAAAAACCCTCAGATTCCCTTCAAAACTCTTTTCTCTCACCTCAACCCTATGCCCTTTTCTTTTTGATGCCCCTGCCATGGGGAAAATGGTTCTGATTATTTATATTATTTGTTTCTTGTAATTATACACTTCAGCCTTCTTTAATCCAAGGAAAAGAAATCCAGTCTTTCCAATAGCTCCTCATAACTAAAAGTCTCCAAACAAGGTAACAATACAATGAATCTCCTCCTTCTTAATCAACTCCTTCTTAAATTTTAATGATCACACTGCACACTCCAAACGCAGTCTAATTTCTTTATACAATGTTGCAACATAATGTCCCATTTTTTTGTATACAGTGCCCTAACCTATGAAGGCAAGAATGGCATATGCCTTCTTTACCACCCTATCAATCTGTGTTGGCACTTTCAGGGAACAATGCACTTGGACATCCTCATTGCCCTGTCATGTAAATTATATGACCAGCCCCTAATCTGACTTCCAAAAAAGCATCAAAGTTAGTGGAAAGGCCCTCCCCACCATTGAGCACATCTACAGGAATGTTGCCACCAGAAAGCAGCATCTATCATCAATGAAGCCTACCATCCAGGTCATGTTCTCTTCTCTTGGGAAGGAGGTAGAGGAGCTTAGGTCTCAAACCACCAGGAACAGTTATTACCCCTTAATCGTCAGGCTCCTGAACCTGCATGCATAACTTCACCCACCTCAACTCTGAACTAGTTCTACAACCCATGAACTCACTTTCAAAGACTCTATATAACTCATGTTCTCAGCATTATTTACTTATTTATTATTATCTTCTTTTTGTATATGTACAATTTGCCTTCATTTAAATTTTCTTTGTGTGTAGTTTGTCAGTGATTTTAAATTATCTTTTTTAAGACACAGTGTGCAGTCGGCCCTTTAAGCCGCGCCTCCCCGGCAACACCCAACAACCCCAAGTAATGTTAACCAAATCATGGGACAACTTACAATGACCACTTAACGCATCTGATATATGTGTTTGGACCGTGGGACAAATCCAGGGGAAAACCAATGCAATTGTATTTCTTTGTTCTACTCTGAATGCCTGCAAGAAAATGAATAAGGTGTATATGGTGACTTTGAAGTTTGACCTCCCCACACTTGTCAAGATTAATTTTCATCTGTCAATGCTCCAACTTTCCAACTGAACTATGTCCTGCTATAGATGTAGATAGCCTTCCTTGCTACCCATGGCATTACCACGTCTTGTGTTATTTACAAACGTGCTAACTGTACCTCCTACATTCACACTTAAATAATTAAAAAACATCACAAGCAGCAAAGGTCCGCAACCCATTAGTCACAGAAGTCCAAGCAGAAAAAAAGTATCCATCTACCACTCTACTTTATCTATCTCCAAGCCTGTTAGAGAACTCACCTTGGTTCACATATGTCATGTGACACTGAATTTCAGCTGTAACATACAGAATAATGTATACTACATAAGCCTTTCAATACATCAGCTAGTAAATATTTTACTTATTTTGGCCCTTTGAGCTGTGCCACCCAGCAATCCCCCAATTTAATCCCAGCCTAACCACAGGATAATTTACAATGACAAATTAACCTAACAACTGGTACATCTTGGAACTCAGGGAAGAAAGCAGAGCACCTGGAGGAAACCCACGTGGTTACAGAGCGAATGTACAAACTCCTTACAGGCAGCGATGGGATTTGAACCCGGGTCGCCTGTACTGTAGTGTACTATAAAACGATGTGCTAACCACTATGTTACCATGACAACCTAATATGAAATGTACTGCAAATGCATGAGGCCCACCACTGGTCAGGGTTGGCCATGGATGTTGTGATAAGTAAGCCAGGGAAGTACAATGTGGAGGGTAAACTGTCCTTCTCTCCACACAGCTGATGGAACGTCAGAGACTGATATAATTTGGCACCAGAGGCATCGCAAGAGTTGCCAGCCGGCACTGAACTCAATTTAAGAATGCCCTCAGGACTTCAGCTCCAGATTTTCCCTAGGGGTTTATTCCAAAAGCCTTCCCCATGAGCGGGTATAACCGCAAGGCAGTGGAGGTTTGACGTAAGAGTTTTCCTTCCCCTAGATCAGCTGCCAACCACAGATAATGAGCCCCATCTGCCCAAAGCAACTGGTTTTAAGGTGCCAGTGACCTTTTGTTCCTCCTCCTGTCAGTAGAAATGGTTCCACCAGCTTAGTAGCCAAGCCACACAGGAAAGCCAGGAACTAGACTTGGTTGTCAGAGGCTATTTGTGACACACACTATTGGGAGCATTTTTAGGCATTGGGAGCTTATACCTAGCATCTCGCCCAGCTATGACATGCTGAAAATGCAAGAACAGTGTAAATGTGAAGAAAAATATTGCACAGTTTTCAAATTATTGACAAATCTGATTCCAAATTATTTATAAAAGCATTTACAATGAGCATGGAGACATAAAAACAAGGATTATGTAAGACATACAATAAATGGTAGGGCACTAAGGAATGTAATGGAAAAGAAGGACTTAGGAGTACTCAAGGATATTTTGTTTAAGGCAGTGTGACAGGTCGATAGAGTGATGATAAAGGCATTTAGCATGATGGCCTTCATCCGTCAGGGCAGAGAATATAGTAATTGTGACTTTATGTTGGGACCAGTCGGTGAGGCTGCACTTGGAATATTCTGTACTGTTTTGGTGACTCTGTTGTAGGAAAAGCATGGTTACATTGGAAAGACTATCATAAGGATTTACAAGGATATTGCTAGAATTCTAGGGTCTGAGCCCTGATGAGCGGTAGTCCAGGCTAAGTCTTTATTCCTTGGAATATTGGAAATTCAGGGCAGACATTAGAGAAATGTTGATGGTAACTGTCTTTTTCCTTGGGTAGGAGACATAGATTTTGGATGGGGAGAGGGAAGATTTAAAAGGGAAAGGAGGGGTAATTTTTTCCGTGCAGTGTATGCTAAGTATATTGAATAAGCTGCCAGAGCAGGTGGTACAACAGCACCGTTTATGAAGCACTTGGATAAGTATGTGAAAGGGAGGGGCTTGAAGGGGTAAGGGCCCAGTGTGGGATATTGGGACTAGCTGGGTGACACCATGGATGCCATAGGCTCATGGGGACTGCAGGGCCTATAACCATGTTGCATTGCTCTATAATCCTATGTTTATAACTCAAAGAACTTTCAAAGAATCATGATTCAGCGTGCATTTATTATCAAATAATGCAGTAAACACAAATGATTCGTCTTCCCCACAGACAGCCATAAAGCAAAGAAAACCACAAAACCTGTTCAAAGAAAAACATCAAGCTCCCACTTCCACCATGCACAAAAGAAACAAATCGTGCAAACGGCAACAGAAAAAAAAACAAGCAATAAACACAGAGTATAAAGCACAAAATTGGAAGAGTTCAGGCATATTTATTTCAGCTGAGTTCTACGGGCCATCACGATCAAAATCGTCCAAAATAGCAACCAAAAAAAGGAGTGACCAGCAACCAGAAACACATTACAAGGTGAACTACGGAGTCCAATTCACAAACCTTGCCAAAACTCAGGAATCTGGCACCATCCTCCAACAGCATCGAGAGAGAGAGGCAATTCAAACGCAGGGACATTCCTTCAGGAGCGATGAGCAAGAAGGAGGGAGAACACCTGCAGACACCTTCCACCGGCAGTAGCGATGAGAGGCAGGTAGACAGCAGTACTTAATTGCCTACCACACTGGCTTCAAAGATTTCTATCTTCCTCAGTATTTTAATTGGCAAGAAATGGAGTCAATCAAGAGTGTGCACCCCATCTCTAGGCTTCTTAGCCTCGAGGCTGCCATTTTGTCCAAATCCTCATAGAACCGTCTCAGAGACAGTAAAGCACCAGATTGCTCAGTCGACCCAAAAACACACCACCAAAATGTAGCTCACAGGCTCCAAGAGCAGCAGAACCACATTTGAAAGAAAAATACTTAAAAGTAGTGAAAGAAGCATTTGATTATACCTTTAATCTTGAGGTGAAGTTTATAAATCAGATAGAGGATCATGTTAAAATAAAGTCTTTCATTCTGTATGCTCTTTTGTGCATGGTGGAAGTGGGAGCTTGATGTATTTTCAGTTTCATTTACATACATTTTAGTAACATCTCTGCTGCTACTGTCAGAATGCATTCTATCAACATCATTTAGTTTATGCAAACACACTCACAGTACGAACTTAAACAGGGGTGGTTGAGATGATATGGTAATCACAAAGAAATTTCTGATGTCTTCATAATTATCATCCAAAAGTTATATGACAACACAGAATTACAAATTACAGACACTAAAGTAAATAGTAATGAATAGATTATATACCAAGGCAACAAGCATCAGTTTAAAAACATGGGAAAGTCTGCAGATGCTGGAAATCCAGAACAATACACACAAAATGCCGAAGGAACTCAACAAGTTAGGCAGCATCTATGGAAATGAATAAACAGTCAATGTTTTGGGCTAAGATCTTTCTTCAGAACTGGAAAGGAAGGGACAAGGTGCCAGAATAAAAAGGTGGGGGAGGGGAAGGAGGCTAGCTGGAAAGTGACAGGTGAAGTCAGGGGTGTGGGAAAGGTAATAGGCTGGAGTGGACAGAATCTGATAGGAAAGGAGAGTGGACAACAGGAGAAAGGGAAGGAGAGGGGACCCAGGGGAAGGTGATAGGCAGGTGAGAAGAGGGAAGAGGTCAGAGTGGGGGTTAGAGGAAGAGGGGAGGGGGAGGATGTTCTTTAAACCAGGAGAAACTAATATTCATGCCACCAGGTTGAAGGCTACCCAAACAGAAAATAAGGTACTGATACTCTTTCTTATATTTGGTTTATGGTATAGTGAAATGATGAAGGAATTGAATATATCAATAACTAAAAAATAGGAAACAATTGCTTAAGGTATTGGGTTAAATTGAAACATTGTTGCTGTTGGTACTTCAACCTGCTCTTGGTATCTTGGTACCTGTTCTTGACTTCTGCATCAGGGTAGTGTCAGCAAATTATTCCTTGGGCAGCATCTTTTTTGCTCCCTTTTGCTTGTTCTTTTATCTTGTCTGTGTTACAGAAGCTGCTGGAGCCTGTGAAGTGCAGTTTGGAACTTAGTCGAATCATGTAGCACTCTGCTGGTGTCCGGAGAGCCACCTCATGGAGATCTGAGACGAGGACCCAAAAAGGATAGAGAACACGAGATGACTCATGGAAAAGACCCTAGGCGGCATGCAGAGACATGAATGACTCCATCTCGAAGCGGTGAGGATGACTAGTGCATCAAGGTGAATGCGGAGTGGGTCAGTGTTTGGTCCCAACAGAGGCGTCAGTGGCGTTCAAACCAGGTCAGCAATCACTCCATACAGAGGACACCAGGGTGAATTCAGAGAGGGTCAGCGATCACTCCCAACAGAGGCAAGATGGCCAGCAATCATTCCCAACGGAGGCCACTGGTGCGTTGGGACTAGGCGTGAGTTCTTAGTCACAGAAGGACTGTTCAATGCTCTGAGATGTGTGTGATCGGACTGTACTTTACACTGGTCTTCTTTTCTTTATTGGCATTTTCTTTCTTGTGGCCAATTGGCGGGTGGGTGACCTTTTATGCCCCCTATCCTATCTGTATCCTGCGAGGTATCATTGTCCAGAATCTGAACAGAAGTAACCATGTATACAGTGTGGCTACAAGAACAGCTCAGAAACGAGCAATCTCGCAAGTAGGAATCATCAACACTCAAGATGCTCAACACCATACAGGCCATAGTGGCCCATCCAAAGCCATTCATTCTCTGCACCATGGTGGCAATTGTTTGCAGCATTTAACGGATGTAATGCAGCAACTCAACAACATTCCTTAAACTACACCTTCCAAACATACATCTACCAGCGAGAAGAACAAAGGCAGAAAAACATGGCCTCGACCTGGAGGTTGTCCTCTGAGCCACATATCATCCTGACTTGGAAATACACTCAGTGGCCGCTCTGTTAGGTACACCTGTACACCTGCTTGTCAATGCAAATATTTTGTCAGCCAATCATGTAGCAGCAACTCAAAGGTCAAAGGAGAATAGCCAGACTGGTTCAAGCCTACAGGAAGGTAACAGTAACTCAAATAACCATGTTTTACAACAGTGGTGTGCAGAAGAGCGTCTCTGAACTCACAACATGTCGAAGTTCAGAGTGGATGGGCTACAGCAGCAGAAGACCATGAACACTAGGTACAGGAGATGCCTAAAAAAAGTGGCAAATGAGTTTATTTCATTGCTACTGAGTTAAAAATCCTAGACCTCCCACCCTAACAGTGTTGCTAGACTGCCCACACCTCATGAACTGCAGTGGTTCAAGAAGGCAGTAAGAGATAGAGAACTAAATGCTGGCTCTGTCTGCAAAACCAACAGTCTTTAACAAATGAAAAGAAAAATAACTCCTATTAAAATCAGCTACATCATGTATCCTGCCCCAGGATCTGACTGGCACATGCAGAAGAACCCCAGAAAGATTCAATCTTGACTCTGGATTACATGGAACATCCTGAATCTGACACTAAGCTCCAGACCTCAATACTTTACTTGTGCCCATTGAAACAGCAGAACCCTGACAGATGCAGTCAGCACAATCTGGCTCTATGTAATTGCTTGTGAGAATGAATGCTTCATGAAGAGAGATTTTATCTTTGTCTATGTCAAAGTTTAGAGCCTAGGTCATGGATAGCATTAATTAGTGAATATTACAAATATTAATTACATATTTGGAACACATGCATAATTTTCTACTACATGGAGAGCAAAACGAACAGCTTTTTTTTGTTATTAAACATTAAACAGACATAAAACATTATATGGTTAAAAAAAATCAAAACATTTTTGATGTAAATGATTTGCTGGTTATCCTTATATTATCAGGGTGAGTAATATTAAATGAACTACACATTCTAACAAATTGATATGATTTGTCAATCCTTTAATTTTCATAAATTTGTGTTGGTTTAATTAATTAATCAAATCTATTTAATTTACCATAAACTTAAACCAGACTAAGGTGATAATCCAAACTGTTGTCTCATATTGCTAATAAAATAATCGACCTGAGTGTTTTTTTTTTGTTTGGCTAAAGAATAAAGAAATATTTTGTGATATATTATCTGCTTTGAAGTATAAAAATGGACAGTGACGTGAACTGTTTAAGACAGGGCATAGAACAGTGCAACTTAGGAGTATCAGTGTATGATGTCATGCTAACTGATTAAGTTAATGACTAAGACAGTAAATTGGTATCAGCATTTTTAAAAATGATTAATTCAGTGCAGCAAAATTGAACTTTTTAATTTTAGATTAAAGGGCATTACAAAATTATGACATGTTCAGACCCACACATTTTATATTACATGTTGCCAGTGGGAGTCACACTCCAAGCAAAAGCTAACTCTATCGCAGTAATTACAACAGTTATCATTTATAACGTATGTACATTCTGTTAAAAAAGATGGATAATGTGAAAAAACTGAAGCATTGAACTTGTATTGAGTTCACACGTAACTTTCAGGTCTGGACAATGGAAAGTTAACAAAAGTTTATCCTTTTAAATGTGAGCAAAAAAATCAAGACTTGATCTTTCATTGACCCTGTTATCATTAATATTCTATAGATTTGCTGAGTATGCCCACAGGAAAATGAATCTCAGGGTTGTATATTCCTACTTTGATAATAAAATTTACTTTGAACTTTAAAAGCTCAAGGAAAAAGATAGGTAGGTGGAGTAAGTGAGCTCTGTGCCACACACAAAAAAAATCTGCAGAAGACAAGAGCACAATTTAAAATTTAAATGGATATCTAGCAATATTTGCGAGAGAATAAAATAGCTTCATGCTTTCAGTTTACATTATTCCAAAGATTGCCTGCTTATCTGCTGGCTCCTGGCAACCTGAAAGCAGGAAAACCGAAAAAAAAAACAAGAGAAAATCTGCAGATGCTGAAAATCCAAAGCTTAACACACAAAATGCTGGGGGAGCTCAGCAGATCGGGCATCATCCATGGAAGTGAATAAACAGTCAACATTTCAAGTCAACATTTCAGGACTGGAAAGGAAGGAGTAGATGCCGGAATAAAAAAGGTGGGTGGGGGAGGGGGGAAGGAGAAGGAGGATAGTTAGAAGCTGATAGATGAAGCCAGGTGGGTGGGAAAGGTAAAGGACTGGAGAAGAAGGAATCGGATAGGAGAAGCGAGTAGACCATAGGAGAAAGGGAAGGAGGAGGGGACCCAGTGGAGGGTGGATAGGCAGTAGAGAAGAGGTAAGAGGCTAGAGTGGAGAATAGAAGAAGAGGGGAGGTGGACAGAATTTTTTTAATGGGAGGAGAAATCAATATTCATGCCATCAGGTTGGAGGCTACCCAGGTGGAATATAAGGTAACATGCACAAAATGCTGGAGGAACTCAGCAGGTCAGGCAGCATCTATGAAAATGAATAAACAGTCGACGTTTCAGGCTGTTACCCTTCTTCAGGACTGTAAAGGAAGGGGAATATGGCGGAATAAAAAAATGGG
This sequence comes from Mobula birostris, assembly GCF_030028105.1. Classification (NCBI taxonomy): domain Eukaryota; kingdom Metazoa; phylum Chordata; class Chondrichthyes; order Myliobatiformes; family Myliobatidae; genus Mobula; species Mobula birostris. Next base: position 35,221,572 of record NC_092392.1, on the reverse strand, counting down.
GGAAGTGGAAGGAGGGCAGCTAGAAAGTGCTAGGTGAAGCCAGGTGGATAGGAACAGTAAAGGGCTGGAGAGGAAGAGAAAATATTGTAATCAGGAAGTATTTTTGGCATCTTAAATGTTGAGTACAGGTAAAGATGAATATACAGAAAACATGATATAAGGAGGGAAATTCCGGGGAATCAGTTGCAATGACATGTGATACTCTGTGAAATGAGCTGTATCATCAAGTGAAACTGATAATGCCATATAGAACTTTAATACATCACAAATGATGTGTGATGCTCTATGTTTGGCAAAGCACGAAATGAGCAATAAAATCACACTGTGAGAAGTAGATTCATATAAATCCATGAATAAGATGTGAGCAAAAGTAAATTAACAAGCTGGAACCAAAAAAAAAAGAAATGAAACAAAGAAATCAATCACAAATATGCTAAGATTAAGTAAACCCACATGCATACTTTCTTCATTCAGAAATATGTGCAACTTATTTCTGGTGTCATACATCAATTGATAATCAAAATGAATGTCAGCACTAGTTTCCTCCAAGAGAAATTGGTATGTCACCTGGGACAGTCACAGATTTCTACATGGAGAGCATTCTAACTAGTTGCATCACTGTATGGTAAAGAGGGGCCACTGCACAGGATAAAAAAAAGCTACAGAATGATGTGAACTCAGTCAGCTCTATCATGGGCACTAGACTCCCCAGCACCTAGAACACTTTCAAAAGGCAATGCCTCAAACTGGCAGCATCCAATATTAAGGACCTCTGTCACCTAGGATACACCCTCTTCTCATTGCTGCCATCAAGGATGAGGTACAGGAGCCTGAAGACACACACTTAGCATTTCTGGAGCAGCTTCTTCTCCTCCACTATCAGATTTCTGAATGGACAATGAACCCATGAACTTTCAATGAACTTTCAGCACATTTTCCCTTTCTGTTTGCACTACTTAATTAATTTACTTCTTACATAGAGTATACATCTTATTGTAATTTGTAGTTTTATTATTATAAATTGCACTGTACTGCTGAAGCAAAACAATAAATTTCATGATATATGTCTGTGACATTAAATCTGATTCTGATTCTGGATCAGATCCATACCACTTTATCTATGAAGACAAAATACAAATGTGTGACTTCACTACTGATCATGTCCTTCCTTCTCATGTAGTTACCCATCATCTTAATCACAGCTTGGCATAAAGGTATGAAGACACAGGTTTACATAACTGATATCAGAACACTCATAGAACTACAGAACAAGTTATTATTGACTTATCCAGTGTAAAGGATGAGGAAGTTTCCTGTTCTGAAGTGCAGTTTAATAATTACACTCATTGTTGGCTATATTATTATTATTATTTAAAAGTGTCAAGATAAATTAAAACTCCAGTAAAACTAACAATGAACAAACTATTAGTGACAGTTGAAGGCAGCCAAATAGGAATTTCAACATGATAGTCCTACAATTATGCAGATATAATTTAGATGTTCAAACAAAGGTTTAGCTTTATCAAATTTACCTAATTATGACCTTTAACTTAACAATGTGCAAGCAGCTAAATATTTTGACTTATTTTTCGGCATCCTTTACCAGAACCAGAACATGCTGACTGGTGGTAAATGAACTAGAAAGATTGTTGTTGCATCTCTTCTTCACGGACAAACAACAGAAGTACACCTCATGGATGTGTGCTTAGCCCATTGCTCTATTCTCTCCATGGCTCATGGCTGTGTGACTTAGCACAGCTCAAACACCATCTATAAAGTCACTGATGACTCCACTGTTGTTGACAAAATTTCAGGCAGCAATAAGGAGCTGTAGAGGAGCATGATAGATCAGCTGGTTGGGTGAATTTGCACCAAAAACCTTCCATTCAACGTTAGTAAGACCAAGGGGAAGTCAGAAAAACACACACCGGTCTTCATTGAGGAGTCAGCGTTGGAAAGGGTGAGTATCGTCAAGTTTCTGGATATCAGCAAATTTAAGGATCATTCCAGGGTCCAATACATTGATGCAAACATGAAGAAGGCATGCCTGTAGCTCAACTTTGTTTAGAGCTTGAAAAGATTGGTAAGTCACCAAACACTCTTGCAAATTTCTATATATATAGTGGAGATCTTTCTGACTGGTTACATCACCATTGAGGATGGAGATGCCATTGCACAGGATTTCAAGAGGCACAGAGGGTTATAGACTCAGACAGCTTTATCATGGCTGCTAGCCTCCTACCACCAAGGACATCTTCAAGAATCATTAAATCAAGGTATCAGCATCTGTTACTAAGGACTGTCACTATCTGGGACTTGGTCTCTTCTCTTTACTACCATTGAGGAAGAGGTACAAGAACCAGAAGAGCCACACTCATTGATTCAGGAACAGCTTTCTCTCCTCTGTCATCAGATTTCTGAACTGTCCTTGAGCCCATGAACACTACCTTATTATTCCATTTATTTGACACAATGAAGTTATTTTTGCCATTTATAGTAATTTTATATCTTTGCAAAAAGTGCTACAGACACAACAAAAACAAATTATCATACAAGGCAGTGATAACAAATCTGATACTGAATCTTGAGGTCCTAATCCATACCATAAGACCATAAGACCATAAGACAAAGGAGCAGAAGTAGGCCATTTGGCCCATCGAGTCTGCTCCACCATTTTATCATGAGCTGATCCATTTTCTTCTATTTAGTCCCACTCACCTGCCTTCTCACCATAACCTTTGATGCCCTGGCTACTCAGATACCTATCAATCTCTGCCTTAAATACACCCAATGACTTGGCCTCCACTGCTGCCCGTGGCAACAAATTCCATAGATTCACCACCCTCTGACTAAAAAAATTTCTTCGCATTTCTGTTCTGAAAGGGCGCCCTTCAATCCTTAAGTCATGCCCTCTTGTACTAGACTCCCCCATCATGGGAAACAACTTTGCCACATCCACTCTGTCCATGCCTTTTAACATTCGAAATATTTATATGAGGTCTCCCCTCATTCTTCTAAACTCCAAGGAATACAGTCCAAGAGCGGACAAACGTTCCTCATATGTTAACCCTCTCATTCCCGGAATCATTCTGGTGAATCTTCTCTGTACCCTCTCCAACGTCAGCACATCTTTTCTTAAATAAGGAGACCAAAACTGCCCACAGTACTCCAAGTGAGGTCTCACCAGCGCCTTATAGAGCCTCAACATCACATCCCTGCTCCTATACTCTATTTCTCTAGAAATGAATGCCAACATTGCATTTGCCTTCTTCACTACTGACTCAACCTGGAGGTTAACTTTAAGGGTATCCTGTACGAGGACTCCCAAGTCCCGTTGCATCTCAGAACTTTGAATTCTTTCCCCATTTAAATAATAGTCTGCCCGTTTATTTTTTCTGCCAAAGTGCATAACCATACACTTTCCAACAATGTACTTCATTTGAAACTTCTCTGCCCATTCTCCCAATCTATCCAAGTCTCTCTGCAGACTCTCCGTTTCCTCAGCATTACCGGCCCCTCCACCTATCTTCGTATCGTCAGCAAACTTAGCCACAAAGCCATCTATTCCATAATCTAAATCGTTGATGTACAATGTAAAAAGAAGCGGCCCCAACACTGATCCCTGCGGAACACCACTGGTAACCGGCAGCCAACCAGAATAGGATCCCTTTATTCCCACTCTCTGTTTCCTGCCAATCAGACAACGCTCTATTCACGTATGTAACTTTCCCGTAATTCCATGGGCTCTTATCTTGTTAAGTAGCCTCATGTGTGGCACCTTGTCAAAGGCCTTCTGAAAATCCAAATATACAACATCCACTGCATCTCCCTTGTCTAGCCTACTGGTAATTTCCTCAAAAAATTGTAATAGGTTTGTCAGGCAGGATTTTCCTTTAAGGAATCCATGCTGAGTTCTGCCTATCTTGTCATATGCCTCCAGGTACTCTGTAACCTCATCCTTGCAATCGACTCCAACAATTTCCCAACCACGGATGTCAAGCTAACAGGTCTATAATTTCCTTTTTGCTTCCTTGCCCCCTTCTTAAATAGCAGAGTGACATTTGCAATCTTCCAGTCCTCCAGAACCATGCCAGGATCTATCGAATTTTGAAAGATCATCGTTAATGCCTCCGCAATCTCCACAGCCAAATACCTTGCCAAATTTTCCACACAAGTATGTAGCTTGGGTAAAATGGCATAAAACTTTGATTACGCCACATTTGGAGTATTGTGTACAATTCTGTTCGCTCCTTGACAGGGAGGATGCAGAGGCTTTGAAAAGGGAGCAGAAAAAAATTATCCAAATTAGAGGATATGAGCTATAAGGAGAGGTTGGGCAAACTTAAGCTGTTTTTGCTAGTGTGTCAGAAGCTGAGGGGAGACCTGATAGACGTTTATAAAATTATGATAGATACAGTATAGATAGAGTAGACAATCAGAAGCATTTTCCAAGAGTAGAAACAAGGGATAAGAAAGCCCTGAAAATGAAATCAATAATATTAAAATAAGTTCTGGTAACACAAGACCCCAACAACAGTTGTAACTGATGTCTAATATAGATTTTCTGTTTACCTTCTGAATCCTCGTTCTTCGCTTAAAACCTGAGCTAAGGCCCATGGGGACAAGTAGGAAAAAAAAAACATAAAATACACATCAAGCTCTTATATCATAACAAAACAAAGAAGAAACACACCATGTCTTGGTCTTTAGACACATCATACACCAAGGCAGCTGGAAAGGAACTGATTGTTTTACAAGCAGATCAGTGATAAATCTGTTGCTATTCCGAGTCATGTTCTTTGTCTTTCGAGCTTCTGTGCAGCATTCCGTCATGCTTATTTTGGCTTTCATTGTTGTGCTAACTATTCAGCTGCTACATTTAATCAAAGAAGGATTTCAACCTTTTAAATGAACATGTGCACAGATGCCAAAATCTTTCTTCCCCTGATCTGATGCTGTTGTGAGCTTATGATGTTGAAATAATAAAATATAAATTCAAAGTTATTGATTATGTTGGTGAAAGCAGCATCACATTTAAATTCAGCTTCAAATAATTCTGGCCAATAAACATATCTTAATCGAAATTGTAAATGAATTCAAAGAGTGCAAAGAAGTTAATGGCCTGTATACATAATATTGATAAAACGAGTAATTAAAACTTTGAGAACTGAGAAGAGGGTCGTACATCAAAATCAAATGATCACTCTAAATAAGCTTCATGCTGCAGCTACTTGTAAATATGCAATCAATAGTAGACCACTGGATGAAATTTGTGGAAAGAATCATTATTCACAATTGCTGAACTATGCCCAATCATGGAGGACCTGAGTTACAAGGAAAGATTGAATAGGTTTGGATTTTATTCCATGGAATGTAAAAGATTGATGGGAGATTTAATGGAGTATACAAAATTATGAGGGGTATAGATAGGGTAGACTGCTTCCGTTAAGTTTGGGTGGGACTACAACCAGAGGTTATGGGTTAAGGGTGTAAGGGGAACATGAGGGGGCACTTCTTCACTCAGAGGGTGGTGAGAACTTGGAATGAGCTGCTGGTGCAAATGGCTCAACTTCAATGCTTAAGAGAAGTTTGGATAGTTACTTGAGCAGTAGGCATATGGAGGGATATGATCCCGGTGCAGGTCAATGGAAGTAAGCAGTTTAAATGGTACAGCACAGACCAGATGGGCTGAAGGTTCTGTTTCTGTGCTGTACTTTTCTCTCACACTGAGAGTCTGTCTGTAAAAAAGACATTTGTAAAGTATCAGCCACCGATGATGCCTAGAGGATGAATAATAAACAGAAAAGAAGTATTGTAAAAATTTGAAGCAAAATCAGAATAAAACTATACTTGTGTGCAAGCCCACTGCATCTGGTGACCCTGTGACCTCTGTCTTGGAAGGCGATGTGAGAGCATTTAGAGAGTGAACGCTCACCAGATGTCAGCCCCCAACAAGGTACTTGGCCAGGTACTGAAAACCTGTGTTGATAAATTGGCTGGCATGTTTAAGGACATCTTCTACTTCTCACTGCTGTGGCCTGAGGTTCCCATCTGCTTCAATTGGGCAGCAATCATAATTTTTGAATGGTCTATGAGCCCATGAGCAGAAACATATTGTAAAGCACACCAAATGCTGGAGGAACTCAGAAGATCAGGCAGCATCCATGGAAAAAAATAAAGAGTTGATGTTTTGGGCTGAGACCCTTTTTCAGGACTGGAGAGGAAGAGGGAAGATGATAGAATAAAAAGATAGGGGGAGAAGAAGGAGGCTAGCTGGAAGATGATAGGTGAAGCCAGGTGGGTGCGAAAGGTAAAAGGTAGGAAAGGAAAGAATCTGATAGGAGAGGAGACTGGACCATAGGAGAAATGGAAGGAGTAGGAGACCCAGGGGAGGTAATAGGCAACTGAGAAGAAGTGAAAGGTCACAGTGGAGAATAGAGGAAGGGGTGGATTTTTTTCCACTGGAAGGAGAAATTAATATTCATGCCACCAGACAGAATATAAAGTGTAGCTCCTCAACCCTGAGGGTGGCCTCATTGTGACGCAAGAGGAGACCATGGATCAGCACATCAGAACCGCTAAAGAAATGGGAACTAAAATGTTTGGCCACTTGGAAGTCCTCTCTGTGACAAACAATACGGACATGCTTGACAAAGCTGCCCCCCAAATATTGTCCCTTTTTGCTTAGCACTATCTATATATTTGCAATTTATAGTAGTTTTTTGCCTTTTCGCTATACTTCTGTTGAAAAACAGAAAATTTCAAGTCATATTACACAGCGATATTAAAATTGATTCTGAATCTGGGTTACAGAAGTTCCACAAACAAAGGATGTACAAGTGAGCTAATGGTGACTAGTGGTGTGCCACAGGGATCAGTGCTGGGTCCATTGTTATTTGTCATCTATATCAATGATCTGGATGATAATGTGGTAAATTGGATCAGCAAGTTTGCTGTTGATACAAAGATTGGAGGTGTAGTAGACAGTGAGGAAGGTTTTCAGAGCCTGCAGAGGAACTTGGACCAGCTGGAAAAATGGGCTGAAAAATGGCAGATGGAGATTAATACTGACAAGTGTAAGGTATTGCATGTTGGAAGGACAAACCAAAGTAGAACATACAGGGTTAATGGTAAGGCACTGAGGAGTGCAGTGGAACGGGGGGATCTGGGAATACAGATACACAATTCCCTAAAAGTGTCGTCACAGGTAGATAGAGTCGTAAAGAGAGATTTTGGTACATTGGCCTTTATTAATCGAAGTATTGAGTATAAGAGCTGGAATGTTATGATGAGGTTGTATAAGGCATTGGTGAGGCCGAATCTGGAGTATTGTGTTCAGTTTTGGTCACCAAATTACAGGAAGGATATAAATAAGGTTGAAAGAGTGCAGAGAAGGTTTACAAGGATGTTGCTGGGACTTGAGAAACTCAGTTACAGAGAAAGGTTGAATAGGTTAGGACTTTATTCCCTGGAGCGTAGAAGAATGAGGGGAGATTTGATAGAAGTATATAAAATTATGATGGGTATAGATAGAGTGAATGCAAGCAGGCTTTTTCCACTGAGGCAAGGGGAGAAAAAAAACAGGGACATGGGTTAAGGGTGAGGGGGGAAAAGTTTAAAGGGAACATTAGGGGGGGCTTCTTCACACAGAGAGTGGTGGGAGCATGGAATGAGCTGCCAGACAAGGTGGTAAATGCGGGTTCTTTTTTAATACTTAAGAATAAATTGGACAGATACATGGATGGGAGGTGTATGGAGGGATATGGTCCGTGTGCAGGTCAGTGGGACTAGGCAGAAAATGGTTCGGCACAGCCAAGAAGGGCCAAAGGGCCTGTTTCTGTGCTGTAGTTTCTATGGTTCTATGGTTCTATGGTATTTTCATTCAAAAATATTCATTTGCCCAGTGAGCAAGAAATACTATTACTAGACTCAGTCTGTGAAATATTTTATAATATTGGTCTGTAGTTATATTAGTGAGATTAACTAAGTCATTCCATACATTCTTCACCTCAAGGCCTTTGTATTTATTGCTTATTTATTTATCATTTTTTCTGGCTTTCATGTTTGCACAATTTGTTGTCCTTTGCACATTGGTTGTTTGTCCTTCCTGTTGGATGTGGTCTTTCATTGATTCTATTATGTTCCTTTGGGTGATGGGATGGAGATATGTCTCTACCAAAGGAGGTGTAAGGCACTCCTTCCCTCTGCTAGCCTGCAGGACTCCCTTGAGCAAGGTGTAGCAACTTGCTCTAAAGGACACAACACGGAGTGGGTGGGTTGGGAAACATATTTCAGCACTGCATGCATCAAGGAAGGCTTCATTGAAGCAGAGTATTCAGAGAGAGTTCAAGAACACTGAGAGAACAGGTCCATCCTACAAATGACAAATATGAAACAGAGGACAAAGTCCAATATAAAAGAGCAGACTGTAAAGAATGGAAAGGTCATGGAGTTGTCATTGGTCAGGATGGAGACATGGAGATACATATGTGAGAGTGCATCATTCCAGACTACATAAAGCGCAAACTGAAGATGATCAGAAATCCATGGAGAATGACACAATAAACGAAAAGCACTTATCTGGTACACTATCACATCGCATAGACAGGAATGTGAAGAGTGCAGCTTAGAACCCAACAGAGTTAGTCAACAGTAGCACAGGCAGTGCTGAAGAGAGTGAATTTAGGGACTCAACAGATGTGTCTGAACAGAAATCATCACGTGCAAAGACAACATGGAAGTTTTAGTCTTAAAACAGGACAAACTGTGAGATTTGTAGACCAAGACATTGGTATCTCATACAAAGCTGAAGTCCTAGGAGAAGCAGGCAAAGCCATTGGGGGAAACAAAAGTTGGTACAATTTGAATTCCCTAGAACCAGTCACGGTCACTGGATCTGCAGGGTCAGTCGACATGTTACGTGTAGACAGACTTCATATTGAATCAAGTACAGAACTGGCTGGACTATCTGAGAAATGTCAGGATGAAGATGTCCTAGTAACTTAAGAGGTATCGTTTCAATCTGCAAAACAAGATGAAATCAGTAGTTGGAGAAATAATGGAGTGTTTGAGAAAGCCAGAGACATTAGCCAAAAGACAGTGCACCCTGAAATAAGTCCCGAAATGAATTATACCAAAAGCATACCTGGTGACTAGAGGTTTTCAGGAACTGAATTTAAAAGAACTCTGAAAAGGCTCACCAACATGTGCATCAGAGTCTCTCTGATTACTTCTCTCAGTGGTATGTCAAAAGCATTGGCAATCCACGGTATAGACATAAAATCCGCATTCTGAGAGGGAATGGAGCTGTTACGTGACATTTACATTAAACCCCTGCCTGAAGTCAGAAGGGAAGGAACACTGTGGAAACTCAAAAAGTCTGTGTATGGTCCAGCAGATGCATCACTCTACTGATATAAAAAGGTCAAAGAAATAATGTTGAATACAGGTGGAAAGATGTCACAAGTCGATCCAGCTGTTTTTTAACTGGCAAGATTCAGGATGTCATGTGATTGGAGTACTGGCCTATCATGTAGATGACTTCATATGGGAAGGCTCACACAATTTTGCCGCAACAATCATCCCTCAGCTGAAGTCAGCCTTTCAGGTTGGGCACAAGGAACATGACAGATTCTGCAATGAACGGATAGATATCCTTGCTGTTGACGGAACAGTACACCTGCTCTAAGAAAGCTACATCAGGAATCTTCAATCAATCCACATGGAATCCTCTCATGCCACACAACGGAATGCACCCCTCAGTGAAGCTGAAGCTGAACAACTCAGGTCAAAGATATATCAGGTTCTGTGGGTGGCAAGGCAAAGCAGACCTGACATCATGTTTGATGCCTGCAACTTGGCATCCAGCACAGAAAATGCCACAGTACAAACTTTACAGGAGGCAAACAAGATAACGTGCAGAATTCAATCAGAAAAAGTAGCCTTGAAGTTTCAACAACTCGGAAAAGATGACTCACTGAGGCCCATTGTCTTGAGTGATGCTTCACTTGGAAATCTTCCTGATGGGGGCACTCAAGGGGGACATTGTATCGTATGGATAGGAGGAGAGGGAAGATTTTCACCTCTCTGTTGGCAATCAAAAAGAATTCTAAGAGCTGTACAGGGTACAATGACAGGAGAAACCCTTGTCATGTCTGAAGGTTTTTCTGACCACACCTTATTCTATGCTTTTTCATGGTGACCCAAAGAAGAACAGTGTACAAGTAACTTGTTTCACAGCTAACTACTCTTCGGTTGATGCCAACAAATCCACCATGACAGTTACAGAGCAGAGGCTAAGGATAAGCAGCATCAAAGAGCTTGTCCAAGCACAGAAAAGTTATCATGTGCTGTGATCACAACAAAGGAATAGCTAGCTGTCTCACAAAGAAGAGAGAGTCAGCTCTTGTGCTGTTGAAGGCACTTAGTGAATTTTCATACCTTAAGAATTGTATTATTATCAAGGATTAGAACTAATTCTCATATTCTTATCGACATTTGAATTGTCTTTAAATATTTTTTAATTTAATTTTTTTAATATACATAAAAAAGTTGGGAGATTGTTGAGTTCTACTCATTTGGGCTATGTAAATGTTTAGTAGATGTGGGCAGTTTTCCTGTTATGTGTGTGACAGCAAGGGGAAGAAAAGGGGATTGTGGGATGAAAAGGAAGTGGCCCTCATATATTGAATGGAGACGTTGAAAGGAAAGTTGTTTAACTGAAACAAAAACACGACTTTGTTGTTTGAGCATTAATATAGTTACCATGACTGTCCACCTCATACGACACAGCACATAATGATGATGATAATGCTTATGTTTCTTAGATTTACTCTGAATGACTGCAAGGAAGCAAACTTCAGAGTTGGACGTGGTGACATATATGTAATTAGATTATAAATTTGCTTTGAAATTTGAACTTTAGGCATTCTAGAACTTCTTCTAAAGGCATTTCTTTCTGTCAATACATATTTAGCATTTTTTCTGCTGAGCTGATGCAAAAGTAGATTAGCTCCCAGGTCACTCGTGCTAGTTCCTATCCTACAAAGCACTGTATCAGTACAGGATGGATAAAAAGTATAATGCATATCATTAACATAATAAAGTGGACTTTAATAAGGTTAAACATACTGTATGACTTTTGGAGCAGCTGTTTCAGTGATAGGTATGAACAGTACATTAAGTGTGCTAAACTTTCTTCAGTTTAATTAAAATGTATGGTTTTGGAAGAAGAGGTAGATTTTCCTATGGCTGGGCATCTAATAATAGCTATTTTTGACACTGCATCATTCATCTGAAAACAGTTCCTGAAAATAAAAACAATTAACCGCTGTAAGAAATCTTACATTTTCCCTGTGACTGCGTGGGTTTGCACTGGGTGCTCTGGTTTCCTCCCACATTCCAAAGATGTACGGTTTGGCTTAGTGAGTCGCGGGCATGCTATGTTGGCACCGCAATACTTGCAGGCTGCTTCCAGCACAGTTTTCAGACTGTGTTATTCTCTGATGCAAAATGCTGCATTTCATTGAATGTACTCTTGTTTCAGTGTAGCTGTGACATAAAGCTAATCTGCAAAGCAGGACAAATTATAAAGGGAAAATTCAAAATTCAAAGTTCAAAGTGCATTTATTGTCAAAGTACGTATACAAGTTACCACTCTGAGATTCGTCCTCCCATGAGAAACAAAGAAACACCAAGGAACTCGTTCAAGAAAACATCAAACATCCAATGCGGTCAAACAGAGGCAGATAGCGCTGAACACCTTGCCTGGCCTCAGCTCTCATCCTTGTCAAATTTAGCCTTGCTCGATGGCTCAATCAGAGAGAAGCAATGGAGTTAATCGTGGGTCATGCCCTCGATAGCTGAATTGGAGAGAGCAATGGAATTAATCATGGGCTCATGCCCTTGATGGCTAAACCAGAGAGAAGCTTTAGAGTTAATCATGGGTTTGCACCCTTGATGTCTCAATAAGAGAGAAGCAATGGAGTTAATCGTGGGTCATGCCCTCGATGGCTCAATTGGAGAGAAGCAATGGAGTTAATCATGGGCTCGCGCCACATCTCCAGGTTACCAGGCCTCCGGAATGTATACTCCGCTCCAAACCTCATCAAAGTCCCTAAGAGACAACAATGCACCAGGTTACCCAATCTGCCACAAAACTCTTGATTTTCACTACTGCCGGTAATTCAAGTCTCAAGTGGAGACTCAGGAATACTGTCACGATTAGATGTAGAAGGATTCCTTATTGCTGTTTCTGTAAGTTTTGTTTTACCAGTCAGGGTTATTATCCCTGAGCTGAACCCCCAAACCTGGAGAACTGGTGGGCCACTCTTATTCTGGCCTCTACACTTTGACCTGTTTGTCATGGGTGACACTACCAAGAGCCAAAGCATAAAGCCCCGAATCCAGCCAACGTTGCTCTCTGAGTCCTTGAGGCACAAAAGCCTTCAAGCCACAGCAACGTTGTGATCCTTTCGGGGAATTTATATACGTAATCCATAATTAATTAAATGAACAAAAGCCCTCAAACAATATATGTATTTATTTCTTTATAAGATTACTTAAGTATTATTGGAATACAGAATACTCAACAGAAACATTTTAACTTTCTTGACAAGAAAAGGCTTTGCTGATGACATTGTGTAAGAATACAATGTCCTTTTTTTTAAGTTAGTAAATGCAATGTAAATTCAAGTCAAATCTAACTGAGTACAATATATTACAGTCACACCAGTAAGTAACTGAGGTCACCTGTAATCAGAAGGGCTGATAGAAGACTAACAGTCTAATCCACAGCTGATAATGTCACAAATGAGTAGTTATGAAAATAATCTCTACAAATCCCTTATCATGCACAGGGAATAAATTCTGTTTGGTCTACAGATGTGTCATTGCAAGAACTGAGCCGGTCTTTCAACAGCTCTTTAAATAAATTTCAGCCATCTAACCATCAGCTGCCTAGTGACATTTCGCACTCCTAAGTTATATTTTTGATTGCCATGCTGATTATTCCTTCATGACTTGACTCACAAGTAAGAGTGCTGGAGAATCATCGCAAAGGTTAGAAGTCAAAGAAGCGTTGTGTTTAAATTGGCCTGTTTCTTTAAGGCCACTGCTTGAGTACTCCCGATGGGGAACCGGTTTAAATAGGCAAATTCAGGTAATTGCAGTTGCTTATGAGCTGCTGACATGAATCAGAAGGGACTTGTAGAAGCATGTAAATTTCTGGCTGCAGGCCATAAAAAACCATTATAAAATGACATTTTTTCCTTTCTCTTTTTATGTGTGTAAGATTGTACTTCTGCGAATATCAAACTTGCAGTTCCTTTCCAAAGGGCAATGAAACAAGAATCAAGTATTTCCACATGCCTCAGATATTACTGTATGTTAAATAATAAATCTCTTTTGATTGGTACAGCTTGGTTGTTACTGGAATGGAGCTAATTGTGGGTCATTCTATTCCCTGTGTGACACAATTAGCAATGAACTAATGCAGCCCATTTGTAACTGAACAGTTAGTAGCTCTACTCCACGACAGCCAGATACCTATTTATTTATTTATTGAGATACAGCGCAGTGTAGGCATTCTGGCCTTTGGAGCCGCGTCACCCAGCAATCCCCTGATTTAATCCGAGCCTAATCATGGGATAATTTGCAATGACCCATTAACCTATCAATCAGTATGTCTTTGTATTGTGGGAGGAAACCAAAACACTTAGAGGAAAGCTACACAGTCACAGGGAGAACATACTAACTCCTCACAGGCAATGGCAGGAATTGAACCCGGGTCACTGGCACTGTAAAGTGTTGTGTTCACCACTACTCTACTGTGCTGCCCCACGTGTCTATTTTGTTCAAATATAATTTCTCTATAAAGTGTCCAATATCTTTGTATACTGTCGTTGTTATGTAGTGTGTTGTATGATGTCCGCGATCATGGTTGTTCTTGGTAAATTTTGCTGCAGAAGTGGTTTGCCATTGCCGTCTTCTGGGCAGTGCCTTTACAAGACGGGCGGCCCCAGCCATTATCAATACTCTCCAAAGATTGTCTGTTTGGAGTGTTTGGAGTCAGTGATCACATAACCGGAACTCGTGATATGCACCGGCTGCTCATACGACCATCCATCATCTGCTCCCCTGGCTCCACGTGACTCTGATTGGGGGGGTGGGGGCTAAGCAGCTATTACACCTTGCCCAAGGGTGACCACAGGCTAGCGGAGGGAAGGATCGCCTTATACCTCCTTTGGTGGAGATGTACCTCCACCCTGCCATCTATATCTCTGTATATACCAAATATAAATTTTGGTATTGGTCCTCAGTGTTACACAATTCTTTGTATTTCCTTTTATCCTTCAAAGTTTTCTTTATCACTCAGCCTTGACGACAGAAAGAATAGAGATGCAAATAGTGAAATAACATTCTAAAACAGGTTTTCTTTTACCATATGTACTGAGATACAGTGAAAGTTTCTGTTTGTCCATGCTGGAGTTGGTGCTGCCCCCACCCCTGTCCCCCCATTGGTGTTCACTCGGCAGAAGGCAAGCTGTGATGTGGTCAACTGCAGATTTCTGCGCCATTCAGTGGACCCAGGGCCTCAAGCTGCGGTGCTGCCTGCTTCTGGGTGTCAAGAAAGAGGTATTGGAGCCAGTGTGATCCACCAGGGACAGAGTGGAGCAACAACCAGGCTGGAGTTGCCATACCACCACCCCACTCCAGTTTTCAATCGTCAGAAAGACAGGGTCTGTTGTGGTCATCTCCAGATTTTGGCAGCCTCGGATGGCTTGAGTCTGGACCCTTTTATTAAGTGGCTGTATTTTTCTATCTTGAGAGTGTTGGAACTGTGGTTTACTCCCTGACCCCAGAGTAACACTGTCTCATTTGGGTCATTTATGAGTATTCATTTATAGTTGACATGAATTAAACTTGAATTGAATTGTATAGACAGCCATCCAGAGAGATCAGTTCACTTACAACTACATTGAAAAAGACAGCAGAATGCAGAACGTAATGTGACTGTTGCAGGGAAAGTGCAACGTAGGTTGATATATAAAGTGCGAAGTCCGCTTTGAGGTAAATTAAGAGATCAAAAGAACAACTTTCACGGTTCAAGAGGTGCATTCAAGAATCTGATAATGGCAGGATTGAAGCTGTTCTTGAGCCTGGTGGTAGAAAGTCTCAGGCTTATAGAAAGCCATATTTAGAAGTGTTTACTTCAAGGTCAGATTATTAAAACTGTTGCAGCCGCCAGAAAACATCAACCCTCTTGGTGAACCTCCCATGCGGGATCTTGTCAAATGCCATGCGGAAGTCCATGTAGATAACATCCACTGCCTTGCTTTATAGAAACATAGAAACATAGAAAACCTACAGCACAATACAGGCCCTTTGGCCCACAGAGTTGTGCCAAACATGTCCTTACCTTAGAAATTACTAGGCCTACCTATAGCCCTCTATTTTACTAAGCTCCATGTACCTATCCAAAAGTCTCCTTAAAGATCCTATCGTATCCGCCTCCACTGCCGTTGCCGGCAGCCCATTCCACACACTCACCACTCTCTGGGTAAAAAACATACCCCTGACATCTCCTCTGTACCTACTCCTCAGCACCTTAAACCAGTGTCCTCTTGTGGCAACCATTTCAGCTCTGGGAAAAAGCCTCTGACTATCCACATGATCAATGCCTCCCATCATCTTATACACTTCTATCAGGTCACCTCTCATCCTCCATCGCTCCAAGGAGAAAAGGCCGAATTCACACAACCTATTCTCATAAGGCATGCTCCCCAATCCAGTCAACATCCTCGTAAATCTCCTCTGCACCCTTTCTATGGCTTCCACATCCTTCCTGTAGTGAGGCGACCAGAACTGGGCACAGTACTCCAAGTGTGGTCTGACAAGGGCCATATACAGCTGCAACATTACCTCTCGGCTCCTAAATTCAATTCCACGATGAATGAAGGCCACTATACCGTATGCCTTCTTAACCACAAAGTCAACCTGCGCAGCTGCTTTGAGTGTCCTATGGACTTGGACCCCAAGATCCCTCTGATCCCCCATAGTGCCAAGAATCTTACCATTAATACTATATTCTGACATCATATTAGACCTACCAAAATGAACCACTTCACACTTATCTGGGTTGAACTCCATCTGCTGCTTCTCAGCCCAGTTTTGCATTCTATCAATGTCCTGCTGTAACCTCTGAGAGCCCTCCACACTATCCACAACACCTCCAACCTTTATGACATCTGCAAACTTACTAACCCATCCCTCCACTTCCTCATCCAGGTCATTTATAAAAATCATAAAAAGTAAGGGTCCCAGAACAGATCCTTGAGGCACTCCACTGGTGACCGACATCCATGCAGAATATGATCCGTCTACAACCACCCTTTGCCTTCTGTGGGCAAGCCAGTTCTGGATCCACAAAGCAATGTCCCCTTGGATCCCATGCCTCCTTACTTTCTCAATAAGCCTTGCATGGGGTACCTTATCAAATGCCTTGCTGAAATCCATATACACTACATCTACTACTCTTCCCTCATCAATGTGTTTAGTCACATCCTCAAAAAATTCAATCAGACTCGTACGGCATGACCTTCCCCTCTACAAAGCCATGCTGACTACTCCTAATCATATTATACCTCTCCAAATGTTCATAAATCCTGCCTCTCAGGATCTTCTCCATCAACTTACCAACCACTGAGGTAAGACTCATTGGTGTATAATTTCCTGGGCTATCTATCCTCCCTTTCTTGAATAAAGGAACAACATCCGCAACCCTCCAATCCTCCGGAACCTCTCCCGTCCCCATTGATGATGCAAAGATCATCGCCAGAGGCTCAGCAATCTCCTCCCTTGCCTCCCACAGCAGCCTGGGGTACATCTCATCCGGTCCCGGTGACTTATCCAACTTGATGCTTCCAAAAGCTCCAGCACATCCTCTATCTTAATATCTACATGCTCAAGCTTTTCAGTCTGCTGCAAGTCATCACAACAATCACCAAGATCCTTTTCCATAGTGAATACTGAAGTAAAGTATTCATTAAGTATCTCTGCTATTTCCTCCGGTTCCATACACACTTTCCCACTGTCACACTTGATAGGTCCTATTCTTGCACGTCTTATCCTCTTGCTCTTCACATACTTGTAGAATGCCTTGGGGTTTTCCTTAATCCTGGCTGCCAAGGCCTTCTCATGGCCCCTTCTGGCTCTCCTAATTTCCTTCTTAAGTTCCTTCCTATTAGCCTTATAATCTTCTCGATTTCTAACATTACCTAACTCTCTGAATCTTTTGTAAGCTTTTTTTTTTCTTGATGAGATGTATTACCGCCTTTGTACACCACGGTTCTTGTACTCTACCATAACTTCCCTGTTTCATTGGAACATACCTATGCAGAACTCCACACAAATATCCACTGAATATTTGCCACATTTCTTCCATACTTTTCCCTGAGAACATCTGTTTCCAATTTAAACCTCCAATTTCCTGCCCTTACTCCAATTAAGTGCTTTTTAACTTGTCTGTTCCTATCTCTCTCCAATGCTGTTGTAAAGGAGATAGAATTATGATCACTATCTCCAAAATTCTCTCCCACTGAGAGATCTGACACCTGACTAGGATAATTTCCCAATACCAAATCAAGTACAGCCTCTCCTCTTGTAGGCTTATCTACATATTGTGTCAAGAAATCTTCCTGAACACACCCTAGCAAACTCCACCCCATCTAAACCCCTTGCTCTAGGGAGATGCCAATCGATATTTGAGAAATTAAAATCTCCCATCACGACAACTCTGTTATTATTACACCGTTCCAGGATCTGTTTCCCCATCTGCTCCTCGATATCTCTGTTACTATTGGGCGACCTATAAAAAACATCCAGTAAAGTTATTGACCCCTTCCTGTTCCTAACTTCCACCCACAGAGACTCCGTTGACAATTCCTCCATGATGTCCACCTTTTCTGCAGCCGTGATTCTATCTCTGATCAACAGTGCTACACACCCACCTCTTTTGCCTCCCTCCCTTTCCTTTCTGAAACATCTAAATCCCGGTGCTTGAAGTAACCATTCCTTTCCCTGAGCCATTCAAATCTCTGTAATGGCCACCACATCATATCTCCAAGTACTGATCTATGCTCTAAGCTCATCTACTTTGTTCACAACGCTCCTTGTGTTAAAATAGACACATCTCAAAACCTCCAGTCTGAGAGTGTCCCTTCTCTATCACCTGTCTATCCTCCCTCTCACACTAAAAGCTTTCTCTATTTGTGAGCCAACCTCCTCTTCCCCAGTCTCTTCAGTTCAATTCCCACCTCCCAACAATTCTAGTTTAAACTCTCCCCAGTAGCCTTAGCAAACCTCCCCACCTGGATATTTGTCCCCCTCGGATTCAAGTGCAACGTGTCTTTTTTGTACAGGTCACACCTGCCCCAAAAAAGGTCTCAATGATCCAGAAATCTGAATCCCTGCCCCCTGCTCCAATCCCTCAGCCATGCATTTATCTTCCCCCTCATTCTATTTCTATTCTCACTGTCGTGTGGCACAGGCAGTAATCCCGAGATTACTACCTTTGCTTTCCTGCTTCTCAACTTCCTTCCTAACTCCCTGTAGTCTTTTTTTCAGACGTCTTCCCTTTTCCTACCTATGTCATTGGTACCAGTATGTACCACGACCTCTGGCTGTTCTTCCTCCGAATGCAGGATATTTTGGATATTACCTGAAACATCCCAGACCCTGGCACCTGGGAGGCAAACTACCATCCCAGTTTCTTTCCTGCATCCACAGAATTGGCTGTCTGACCCCCCTATCTATAGAGTCTCCCATCACTGCTGCCATCCTCTTCTTTTCCCTACCCTTTTGAGCCACAGGGCCAGACTCTGTGTCAGAGGCATGGCCACTATTGCCTCCCCTAGGTAGGTTGTCCCCACCAACAGTACTCAAACAGGAGTATTTATTGTCAAGGGGTACAGCCACAGGGGTTCTCTCTGGTACTTGACTCTTCCCCTTCCCTCTCCTGACTGTGACCAACTTGTCTGTCTCCCGTGGCCCCGGTCTGACCACTTGCCTATAACTCCTTTCTATTACCTCCTCGCTCTCCCTGACAAGGCAAAGGTCATAGAATTGCATCTCCGGTTCCCTAACTTGGTCTCTCAGGAGCTGCAGCTCGACACACCTGGTGCAGATATGGCTGTCCAGGAGGCTGAGAGACTCCAGGACCTCACACATCTGACACCGAGCACTGAAAACTGGCCTCACACACATACTTCCTCCTTTCCACAAATAACACAGGTAAACCTACCTTGCCTCCTCCCATTACCACCTAAGCCCGTTGAGCCAAAACCCTATCACTTTGCTGCCTCTCACTACGCTGCCGGCTCCGAACACTGCCCGCTGGATATGGCTGTCTTCTTTTTAAACCTTTTGCGCTCTACTGGCTAATGTCACATGCCTGCACAGTCTCACCTCTCTTTTACCCTGAGTAGTAAAAAACTCCCTTGGCTCCAAAAAATCAGCCATTCACTCGCAGCCTTCTTGCTCCAAATCATTAACTTTACTGGTAGCATCCTTGAAAAACTATATAAGGTTGGTGAGGCATGACCTACCACACGCAAAACCATGCTGACTATCCATAATTAGACCCTATCTACTGGAATAGTTATATATCCAGTACCTTAGAAAACTTCCAATAACTTTTCCATCACTGACATCAGGCTCATTAGCCTATAGTTCTCTAGCTTATTCCTAGTGTGTTCATTATGTGCAATGTCGTAAGACTTGGGCGATCATGGTCTTTCCATGACCATGATTGTTCTTGGTAAATTTTTCTATAGGAGTGGTTTGCCATTGTCTTCTTCTGGACAGTATCTTTATGAGATGGGTGACCCCCAACCATTATTGATCATCTTCAACGATTATCTGCCTGGTGTCAGTGGTTACATAACCAAGTGATATACACCAGCTATTCATTAGACTATTCACCACCTGCTCCCATAGCTTTGTGTGACTCTGATCGAGGAGCTAAACTGGTTCTACACTTTGCCAAAGGGTGACCTGCAGGCTAGAGGAGGGAAGGAGTGCCTTAGACCTCCTTTGGTAGAGAAGTATCTCCATCCTGCCACCCAATTATTAGAGCCTTTCTTAAACAGTAGAACAATATTAGCTATGCTACAATCCTCTGGTACCTCACTGTCACTATAGATGTTTTAAACATCTCTGTTGGATCCTGAAATTTCTGCACTGGCCTCACACAGGGTCAGAGGGAACACATTGTCAGGCCCCAGGGACTTATCCATCCTAATTTTCCTCAAGGCAGGAAATACTTCTTTTTTGTAATCTGTATGCAGTCTATGACTTCACTGCTGCTTTGCTTTGCTGCTATAGACTCTGTGCCTGCCTCCCAAGTAAATACAGCCATTTAAGATCTTCCCCATCTCTTTCAGCTCCATACATAGATTACTCTCCAATCTTCCAGAGAATAATTGCATCCCTTGTTATCCTTTCGCTCTTAATATATCTATCGAAGACTTGGGATTCTTCCTTATTTGTTCCTTCCTTCCTATATTTGCTATGCACCTTCTTTTCTTAACCAGGGCCTCAATATCTCAGGAAAATGAAGGTTCCTGAAATTTTTTATCCTAGTTCTTTATTCTGACAAGATCAAACGAATTCTGTACTCCTCAAATTTCATTTCTGAAGACCTTCCAGTTACCAAATACATTGTTGCTGGAAAACAAACTGTCCCAATTCACACTTGCCAGAACCTTCTGATACCATCAAAATTGGCCTTTCTCTGATTTAGAATCCCACCCAAAGACAAGACTTATCCTTCTCCATAATTATCTTGAAGCTGATGGCATAATGATCACTAGATGCACTGTGTTCCCATGCACTGACAAGAGGTGACTTTTGCAACCAGTCATGTTCCATTCGCTAATAGGAAATCAATTATTGCAGTCTTTCTAGTTGGATTAAGGAAACTTTCCTGAATAGATTTGTCAAACTTTATCCCACCCAACCCTTTCTCTGTATGGGAGACCATGTCATAATGTGGAAAGTTTAATTCACAACTGTATATTTCTTGCAAAAGTCTGCGATTTCTCTGCAGATTTGCTTCTTTAAATCCTATAATATAATTCCATTAATGTAGTCAACCCTTTCTTATTCTTCAATTCCACCCATAGAGTTTAGTAGATAAGCTCTGTAGTCTACCAGGCTGTGCACTGCCATGACATTTTCCCTGCCCAGTAATGCTATCACTTCCCCTTTAATCCCTCCTGCTCTATCACATCTAAAACAATGGAATCCCAGAGCATTTAGCTGCCCCTCCTGCCTCCAAATCTCACTAAGAGCTACAATGTTGCACTTCCTTGAGCTGTTCCATGATTTAAGCTCATCTGACTTTCCAACAATACCCCTTACAATGAAATATACGCAGCTCAGAACATTGGTCCCACCATATTCAACATTTTGATTCCTGACTTTCTATGTAGTCTTAACAACATCTTTCTCCACAACCAGTCCACTATCTGCTCTGGCACTCTGGTTCCCATTCTACATCCCATGCTCTCCCCACCCCCAGTAGGCAGACTAGAAAACCTTCCTGCTAGGATATTAGCCCCCTCCAGCCACAAGGGCAAATGTCCTATCTCTACAGGTCTCACCTTCCCTGAGGGAGAACCCAATGATTCAAAAATCTGAAGCCCTCCCTCCTGCACAAACTACTTAGCCATGTGTTAAACTGCTTGATCTTCCTTTGTCTAGTCTCACTAGCACTTGGCACAAGGAGTAATCCTGAGATCACATCCATGGAGGTTCTGCCCGTTAAATTAGTGCCCAACGCCCTGAATTCACTTAACAGGACATCGGCACCATTCCTACTCATGTCATTGGTACTGACATGGGCCATGACCTCTGGCTGCTCCCTCTTCCTCTTAAGACTCTTTAATATCATCAGTCCGAAATGACCTGGACCCTGCAACTGGAAGGCAACAAACCATCCGGGAATCTCACTGTCATCCACAGAATCTCCTGTCTGTTCTCCGAAACAATGAATCCTCTATCACTACAGCTAACCTCTTCTCTCCCCTTCCATTCTGAGCCACAGAGTCAGAATCAGTGCCAGAAACCTGGCCACTGTGGTTTTCCTCTGCTATTTCATTTCCCCAACAGATTTGAAAACAGTACACTTTTTATGGAGGGGAACAACCACAGAGGTAATCTGTATTGGCTGCCCATCTCCTTTCTCCACTGATGGTCACACAGTATCCTGTGTCCTGCACCTTGGATGTAACTATGTAACTACCTCCCTGTATGTCCTGTCTATTAACCCCTCAGGCTCCCAAATGATCTGGATTTCATCATCTCCAGCTCCAGTTCCTGAATATCAACTGATAGCGGCTGTAGCTGATGCACTTCATGCAGGTGTAGTCGTCAGGGGTACTAGAGATCTTCCTGACTTCCTCATCCCACAAAAGGAGCTTTCCACCATCCTGCCTGGCATCTCTATACTATAACTTTGTAATAAGAAATAAAGAAAAAAAGAAAAAAAAAATTAAACAAAAAAATCATCTACCTACAGCCTCCACCTCTCCTTGCCGAAGCTTCTATGAGCCAATGCCTCAACCCCCACTCAAACACTGGGCCATTCACACAATAGCTGCTCCCACAATGGCCACTCCACTTAAGCCTAACCTTATTTTATTGGTCCATTCTGAAGAGCCTAATTACACACAGTCCAACATCTTTTCAGGAACTGTGGCAAGCAAAATGTCCTGATTGTCCCTGCTCACTTCTTTTGAAGTCTCCTGCTACTGACAATCCTGTTAGTCTTGATTTTAGTTTTGTCAGCTGAGATCATGGTAAGCTTTTTGGGGATAATTATGTTTGAATAATTAAAATTTCTAACAAGAGTATCTTAGGCCTCAAAATGTCCTACATCAAGCAGAGAAAAAAAAATCATAAACTTGGCCATTTTGTTCACTTCCTTTGTAGTATGGTTCCACCCGACCCCCATTACTCACACAGACCACCCTCCATTCCTGTTATTTTGTCAATTCTTCACAAAATAACTTCCTGATGAAAGGTCACAGATCAGAATCATTGACAAGTTTTTTTTTCCTTTTCCATTCTTCTCCGTAGTTTATGCATATTCTATTTCTCCCTTCCTTACCATTTTTGATCATCTGTCATGGGCACTAGCCTCTGTAGCATCCAAGACTTCTTCAAGGAGCAGTGACTCAAAAAGGCAGCATCCATCATTAAGAACCCCCATCACCCAGGACATGCTCTCTTGTCATTGCTACCATCAAGATGAAGGTACAGAAGCCTGAAGGCACATACTCAGCGGTTCAAGAACAGCTTCTTGCCCTCTGCCATCCAATTTCTGAATGGACATTGAACCCATGAACACTACCTCACTATTTTTTTAATGACTACATATTTATCTAATTTATATATATAATTCAGTTTTTATTATTATGTATTGCAGTATACTGCTGCCACATAACAACAAATTTCACAACATATGCCAGTGATATTAAACATGTTTATGACTTCTGACTTTGTAGAATTCTATAAAATTCTTGTTCCTAGATTTACTACCTTTTTCTAGTTATTTTATATATTTTTTCCTCAGAGATATTTTCTGTAATTTGTGTTATTGTTATTCCTCTCCATGCCTTGTGGTGCACTGAACGGCAATCTTGAAGTTTCTTCAGCATTTTCCTGGTTTTTTTTATGATGCCGAGTTGCTAGCTTGACGCTCAACCCAGCACAGTTGGAAAATGTGCAAGGAGCTGGTCAGATTCAGACCCGGGACCCCTTACCTCAAAATCCAGTTCTGATGCCACTACACCACCGGCCACTGATTGTAATTTATATGTGGACCACTTTTTTCCTATCTTTGTGCCTCAGAAGAACACATTTATTGTATTTTTACATCAATGATGTTAATTGTCAATACATTTTAGCTAGCATAGTTTCCCGTTCTACTCAAGCCAATCTTCCCTCATATCACAATTGTTTTAGTTATTTAGGTAGAAAATTAATTTGAGAATGTTACATTATTTGAAAATAATGGATTGAATCAAATAATGATAATATTTTCTGAGAGGCCCCTTTCCTAGATTAAGTGCTTTGAAATATTAAATGAGAACATTTAAAACATGGTGGTAATTTGGAGTCTGTGCTTTACCGACCAGTATATATGTATGAGTAACTTATTTATCCTGAAGTCTTTTCTCTTATAATTTTCAGTTCCACTGACAGCACTCAATTGAATAAATGTCAGTGACTGGCAGACCAAATGTCAGTGCCTATGTGGATATGGTTCTGGCTTAGGATGCCCGTGGCTTCGATTTGCTGTGGGTTGGTTGCTACTCGTTAACCGTATGTTTCAGTTGAGCATAAAGGTCTTAATGCCCATATGTTCTACCTTCCAGGCATTATGTTAATCTGTCAGCAGCACATGTTTTATTTACTCTGTTACTTGTGTACAATGTCATAACTAGGAATTTCTCTAGTGTAGATAATTGTCACTGATCGAAATGAAATTATCTGACATGGCACAAGACAGCAATATGATTCAGACTGTTAATTGCTGGGAAAATGTATGCTCAAATAATATTTTCATTATATTTAAACAGAAATAACATTTGAATTTTCTTCCCCATCTAATATAAAAAAAATTATGGGCCTCTACTTGCTCATGTCTGCTTTTAACAATCAATATCAGAAGTTTGTACATGAACTAATATTGCTGGATCATATTTCATTTTGCATTTAAGCATCAGTATGTGGTGCCATGGTAACGTAACGGTTAGTGCAACACTATTACAGCTCAGGACGTTGGAGTTCGGAGTTTAATTCCCGCACTGTTCCGTAAGGTGTCTCTGTATGTCACCATTCCCCCTGGAATGCGTGGGTTCCCCTGTTGCTCCCTTTTCTTCCCACAGACCAGAGACGTACTGAGTAGATTAATTGATCATTGTAAATTGCCCCGTGATGAGGTTAGGGTTAATCGGAGTTCCTGGAGTATGGTTCAAAGGGCTGAAGCTACACCACTAAATAAATAAATATCAATCATTAATCTGAAATTTCTCTCTCCACAGAATATTTCTGATGCATCAAGTATTTCAGTACTTCTTATTTACAATGTTCAAAATTCAAAGAAAATTTATTATCAAAGTACATATACAACCCTGAGATCCACTTTCCTGTGGGCATATTCAACAAATCTATACAATAATAATGATAACAGAATCAATGAAAGACCACCCAACTAGCCCATTCAGCTAGAGTGCAAAAAACCACAAACTGGGCAAATGCAAAAAGGAGAAATAATAACAATAAATAAATAAGCAATAAATATTGAGAACATGAAATGAAGAGTTTTTGAAAGTAAGTCCAATGATTACGGGAACATTTCAATGACAGGGCAAGTGAAGTTGAGTGAAGTTGTACCTTTTGGTTCAAGAACCTGATGGTTCAGTGGTAGTAGCTGTTCCTGATCCTGGTGGTGTGAGTCCTGATACTCCTGTACCTTCTTCCTGATGGTGGCAGTGAACAGAGAACACGGCCTGGGTGATGGATGCTGCTTGCCTGCAACAATGTTTTGTGTAGATATGTTTGATGGTTGGGAGAGATTTACCCATGATAGACTGGGCCGAATCCATTACTTTATGTAGGATTTTCCATACAAAGGTTTTGCTGTTTCCATACCAGGCTATGATGCAGTCAGTCAATACACTTTCTACTACACATCTATAGAAATTTTAATTTAAACACCATATAACCATAATTTTCACAATCTGGTTTGGGAATACTACCCCAGTGAACATAGAACCGCAAGTCACTGCAATGAATGCACATGTCATATGTGCATTCTGCATAAAGCATGGCCAGTCATTTCACAGGACAGCTTGATCAACTTTTACAGAACATTTTCTTCGATGTTATTTTAATCTCACTACATCATGCATTTCTTTGTGCAGATAACAGTGTAAAAATCTGTTCTACAGATTCTAATTCAGAATCAAATTTATCGTCACTGATGTCAGACATGAAAATTATCATTTTGTGACAGCAGTACAGTGCAGGGATAACAAATTATTCTAAGTTGCAATTAAAATAAACAACTAAATAGTGTAAAAGAGGAATGGTGAGGTAGTTTTCATGGACCATTCAGAAGTTTGATGGCAGAAGGGAAGAAGCATTCCCTAAAATGTTGAATGTGGGTCTTCAAGTTTCTGTATATTCTTTCTGGCTCTCAATGGCTCTCCACATGGCTTTAGACCACCTGGACAACACAAACACCTGGACACTTACATCAGGATGCTGCTCATTGACTAAAGCTCAGCATTTAATACTATCATTCCCACAATCCTGATTGAGAAGTTGCAGAACCTGGGTCTCTGTACCTCCCTCTGCAATTGGATCCTTGACTTCCTAAACAGAAGACCCCAGTTTGTGCAGATCAGTGATAACATATCCTCTTCACTGATGATCAACACTGGCACACCTCAGGAGTGAGTGCTTAGCCCACTGCTCTACTGTCTATATACACCAGGCGTAACTCAAATACCATCTATGAATTTATTGACAATACAACCATTTTTGTTAAAATCTCAGGTGGTGACAAGATGGCGTAGAGGAGTGAGATATGCCAACTAGTGGAATGGTGCCACAGCAACTACTTGGCACTCAACGTCAGTAAGACAAAAGAGCTGATTGTGGACTTCAGGGAGGATAAGATGAAGGAACAGAAATCAATCCTCAGAGGAATCAGAAGTGGAGAAAGTGAGCAGCTTCAAGTACCTGGGTGTAAAGATCTCTGTCAGGCTGCTGGAGCAGGGATCCAATCGCAGACCTGGTACTGTGCACACAGTGATATTAATTGAGCAACAAATCCGGAGGTGCAAACAAAGTCAGCATCAAAGTTCAGGCAGAGATCAAAACATCCAGAGAAATCCAAAAACCAGAATCAGCAAACAGGCAGAGTCAATATTCAGACAGACAGAATACAGATACAAATGCTGGAAAGGCTCAGAAAAATTCACTGGCACAATCTAGCAACAAACAGGTGAAAACACAGGACTAAAATACACTGAGCAATAAACAGAGAGGCAGATCATAGGTGGAGCACAATGAGACAGAAGTGGCAGCAAAACAGGTAATACTGGGAAACAGGTGAGAGGCAGAGTGCTCAGTAATACAGGGGCCAGAGTAGAGCAGGAGCGGGGACAGGAGCACGAAAACAAACAAGAGCACATGGCAATACAAAACCACAGACTGACGGCTAGGGGAAAGCACACAAAAAGATAAAGTTCAACTGGAGGTACTGATAATCTCTGAGGATCTAATCTAGTCCCAACATATTGATGCAGTTATAAAGAAGGCAAGACAGCGGCTATACTTTATTAGGAATTTGAAGAGATTTGGCATGTCAATAAATACACTCAAAAACTTCTATAGTTGTACTGTGGAGAGCATTCTGACAGGCTGCATCACTCTCTGGTATGAAGGGGCTACTGCACAGGACCGAAAGAAGCTGCAGAAAGTTGTAAATCTGGTCAACTCCATCTTGGGTACTAGCCTACAAGGTCCCCAGGATATCTTTAGAGAGTGTTGTCTCAGAAAGGCAGTGTCCATTATTAGGGACCTCCAGCACCCAGGGCATGCCCTTTTCTCACTGTTACCATCAGGTAGGAGGTACAGAAACCTGAAGGCACACACTCAGTGATTCAGGAACAGCTTCTTCCCCTCTGCCATCCGATTCCTAAATGGACATTGAAGCTTAGGACACTACCTCACTTTTTTTTAATATACAGTATTTCTGTTTTTGCACATTTTTTAAATCTATTCAATATACATAATTGATTTACTTGTTTATTTGTTATTATAATGTTTTACTTTACTTATTATTATTACTTTTTTCTCTGCTAGATTATGTATTCAATTGAACTGCTGCTGCTAAGTTAACAAATTTCACGTCACGTGTCGGTGATAATAAACCTGATTCTGATTCTGATGGAAGTAATGAGAAGCGGGAAAGCAGGTGAGAGTCCTTAATGATTGATGCAACTTTCTTGAGTCACCGCCTTTTGAAGTTGTCCTCATTTGAGGGAAGACTTGTCCCTGTGATGGACCTAAGACCACAACTCACTAATGACTCATGATTCTGTGCATTGGTATTTCTATACCAGGTGATAATGCAACCGGTTGGAATGATCTCCAAGGTGCATCTGTAAAACTTTGCTAGGAGTTTTGGTCATATACCAAATCTCCTCAAACTCCTCCTGATGTATAACCACTAGCACACCTTCTTCGTGACAGCATCAATATGGTGGACCTAGGAGAGATCCTCTGAGACGTTAATGGCCAAGAATTAGAAATTGACCAATTTTTCCACCATTCCACCCCTCAATGAGGAGTGGTGTGGGTACTCCTGACTTCCACTAGTGAAGTCCACATTCAGCTCCTTAGTCTTGCTAGTGTTGAGTGTAAGGTTGTCAATGTGACACTACTTGACCAGCCTATCTATTTTGCTTCAATGTACCTCCTCGTCACTATCTGAGGTTCTGCCTGCAACAGTGGTGTCATTGGTAAGTTTACAGATGGTGCTTGAACTGTACCTAGTTACACTGGAATGAGTGTTGATGGAGGAGATCAGTGAGCGAAGCTTGTACCCTGTGTTGATTGTCCATGAGGAGGAGCTGTTATCACCAATTTGCACGGGTTGTGGTCTCCAATGAGGAAGTCCAGAATTCAATTGCAGAGAGAGATACAAAGGCCCAGGTTTTGAAGCTGTTGATTAGTACTGAGGGGGAACACTGTGTTGAGTGCCAAGCTGCAATCGATAAACAGCAGCTTGATGTAGGTATTGCTGAGCTTGTCATTTGACAATGAGGGAAGCAGAAAGAGAATAATAGAGGATATTTGCTGCTTTGTGTCTATCAATATAAATCAGGCTTAATTAGCAGGAAACTGAATAAGTAGGACAAGAAGTGTACATGTGGATAATTTGATTTAACTGGAATTCATTAGCACTATTTGGAAAAAAGAGACTATAAAAAAGATGAAGATTGTGGAAAGAATGGCAAATTGAAGTAAAACACAAAATTAAGGAATTACAAATAGGGATTTTTAATTCCTTGTTTGAATCTAGCCAAGATTAATGGTTTAGATAATTTTGGGGTTTTACAGTTGCTGAGGAGGAGATGTTTGGAGATGAATGTCCAGGTTAGTTGTGTGACAGGGAACAGTGACCTAGGTGGGACACAGTAGACATATTTCTGCAAACTAAGCATCAAAGTGAAGGTAAGAGAAGAGATCAATCAGCAGCTGCAAAACATGCAGCAAGCAGACAGTGAAACAACAATCAATTTAGATTCTGTAGGTTTCGATCCTGTTGTTACTGCACAGTCGGGAATCTTCCGGAGGGAAGGCCTCAAAATCCCCGGCTTTGCCTGCTGTTGGCGACCGAGATTGTGGTCAAATCGTTGGGATAGAGATGGCGCTCAGTACTCGGTGTCGGAGAGCTGATCGGAGGCTCGAAGTTTTCGGACGACTCAGAGTCGGACTGTGGTCGGGCATGGCCGGGAGAGCTTTTCTTCCTTCTCCCGTCTGCGTGAGATGTGGGGCATTTGAGAGACTTTGAACTTTTTACTGTGGTCATGGACTTCTTCATCAAGTTATGGTGCTGTTGCGCTGTTGTAACTATATGTTATAATTATGTGGTTTTGTTAGTTTTTCCAGTCTTGGTCTGTCCTGTGTTTTGTGATATCACACGGGAGGAAATATTGTATCATTTCTTAATGCATGCATTACTAAGTGACAATAAAAGAGGACTGTGTGTCTTCATAATCTAACCTAATTGTAAGTTAATAATGAGGGTGTGAGAGATTCCTTTGTGTATAATTACAGATATACAGTGATACATTAGTTCTTGCTTCCATTTTTAGATCAGATTAACTGATAAATAGTAATAAGTATTACTATTTTAGCAAATTCTTAATGTTGTAAATTTGTGGTTGAAAATAAGCTTGATGGAAATATTTAATTTTGACAGAGGATTGTATTTCGTTTTGAATGAGTCATTCTAAATATAAAAGTCAGCAATTTTGAGTTGAAGCATGCTTCCAGTGAGCTTCCTTTAATATTAATGATGCAGTTCTCCCAAACAAATGCAAAGGCAAAATCATTGTGAAGGAAAAGGAAGCCACGTACAATACGGTGCTTAAGCACGTACATGTAGCTAGGGGTGCCTAAGACTTTGGCACAGAACTCTAACAATTTTATGTATTGCACTGTATTGCTTCCCCCCAAAAAAAACAAATTTCATGACATATGTGAGTGATGATAAACCAGATTTTGATATGGGTCTCTCTTGTGGACTGAGAGTGGGAAGGGGCTAGGGAGAAACAAATCAGAGTTAAGGGAAAGGGAAAGGAGAGGGGAGGGAGTGGGAAGCACCGGGGAGACATTCTGTAATGATCAATAAACCAATTACTTATGATCAAATGATCTTGCCTGGTGGCTCAGATTTGGTGCGTTTGGACGTGTGCAACCTCCTGCACTTGGCTCTCCTTCTCTGCCAGTTGTCCCACACCCTTCCCGAGGTGCTCCACCCTCACCATTCCCACCATCCTTTGCTCCCACCGGATTTACAAACTCGTTCTCTGCACAACGTTGAGAAATACTGCACTGTCCAAAAGTCGTAGGTTCCCAAGCTATATATATGTGCCTTAGACTTTACACAGTACTGTATAACCAAGAAACATTTGGTACTTTGATGTGAGCATGTGGTTTCTAAAATTTTAAATGGAAAAAAAAAACAAATTTCAGACATCAACTTCTCATAATACTGCACCCAGACATATTGGTCCAAACTGCTGAAAGTTCTGTTGTGATAATCTTGCTGAGGAAATGATTGATTCTACCAGTCTTCAGATTAAATTGGGAAACCATTAATTCAAGAATACTGTCAATTTGGTGATTTTCTTGTAAGGTGCAAGAGTTATGAACATGGCTGCTGACAGAAATATTGATAAACCTGTTCAGATTGAATTTCTCTTTCCAGACAACTGGATGGATGTCATATAAAAACCATTATTTCAAACTGTCAATGGAAGCCTGCTGCAAATGCAGATACTGCATTTAATATCCTTTCCATTTTCTCTTGAACAAATCTTACAATGTCCATCAAAGGATCAAAGGCAACTAGCATACATCTACAATATAACACAGGCTCCTAATATTTTCAAACAAAGAGCAGCACGTACAGTATCTCATGACCTCTCAACCTCTGTAAAAAATAATTGAAGAGGTACAAATGATGATTATGTATTATAATCGAGGAAATGAAGTTCTTATTTGCAACGTTTGAAGTTTTTACATACAGTACACTACTACTTTCCTACTCTTAAGCACCTTTACTTTCTTAGAGGTTCCTCAAGATTTGGCATGTCATCTAAAACTTCGGCAAACTTCTATAGATTCATCTCAGTTCCATCTCAGGCAAATATAGAAGCACCAATATCCTTGAATGGAAAATCCTACAGAAAGTAATGGATAAGGTCTAGTTCATCACGGGTAAAACTTTCCCCACCACTCAGCGTATCTACACAGAGCACTGTCGCAGGAACGCAGCATCCATCATCAAGGACTTCTCCATCCAGGCCATCTTTTCTCACTGCTGCCATCTGGAAGGAAGTGCAAGAGCCTCAGGACTTGCACCACCAGGTTCAGGAACAGTTATTACCCCTCAACCATCAGGCACTTCAACCAGAGGGATAAGTTCACTCAACTTCACTTGCTCCATCCTTGAGCTGGTCCCACAATCTATGGACTGACTTTCAAGGACTCTTCATCTCATTATAGTTTATTACTTTTTAATATTATTATTATTTCTTTTTGTCTCTTTCTTTTTGTATTTGTACAATTTGTAGTGTTTTATTTTGCACATTGGTTGTTTTCCGTGCAGTGGGTCTAGTCTAGTGTTTCTTACCCTGCCATAAGAAAATGAATCTCAGGGTTGTATATGGTGACATATATGTACTTTTATAATAAATATACTTTGAAATTTTGAGCTTTTATTTTTCAGTAAATTTGGAACTTTACAACAGTTGTAATTCACTTCTTAAAGATAGTTTCATTTATTTAATCAATATTTCTTGAGCCAGAGTTTCCATTCACTCCACCAGCTCAAGGTTCTTGTGCATCATTATCAGAGTTTTTCTACAACACCAGTAAGCTTTTAAAAATTCCTCACCAAATACAAGTCAGATTCTTCAGCAACTAAACACAACCTTAATATTGTGTATTGTTATTTAAACTGAAACATTAAAAATAGTCACAGCTCTGCCAATAAGAAGTGGGGAAAATTGTTACCTCATTCTATCAAGTTAGTATAAAATATCAGGCTCATAAGCCACAGTGATTACAAATGATTCAAATAGGCAGAGAAAGAATAATTTAGGATGAATCAATATAAATAAAGTTCAGCTACAATTAACCTCCACCTGCGTGTCTGTCAGGGTCATCTACAGTATCCTGTGCTCCTGATGTGTCCTCCAGTATCTTGCTGAGACCCAACGTTTCCAGATACGCACAAAACCAAAAAAGAAATGAATGGCAGCATGATTATCAACCCTCAAATCCTCCTCCCTGCACAAAAAACAAACAAAAATGGAGCAGGTACATCGACCTCCAAATCTATCCCCCGCAAACAAAAGAAAAAGAGAAAGCTCAGGCAAAAAAAACCATAAGACTGAAAATAGTCCACAGTGCAAGTCCACAGCCAAAATGCACAAAAACCTGGGCAACATTCTTCCTCTCCATACAGGGCAATCTCACCAGTAATAAAAAGGCAGTCTCCCCTCTCTGGCAGCAGAGCGATCTCCCAATGACAAGAAGGCAGGCAGCCAGCATTTCAATCTCTCTCATTGTTTTAATCGACAGCCAATGGAAGGTTTAGTCGTCAAAATGAAGTTGAACAGCGGCTCGCAGCCTTCTAGTCATGAGTTTCTCGCACGCTGCCTCTGACTCCCAAAATCCCCTTTGAGACTGCAAAGCACTGAAACACTCAAACAATCTACACACTGAAAAATTATAGGCTCCAACAGATACAGAATCTCGTTCAAGAGGAAAAACAAATATAAAAGACATAAAAGCAGTAGTTTTATGATCTATCCGGAACATGTTGACTGAAAGAGTATTGTACACAGGTGGCAACTTAACCAGAAGTATTCTGTGTATTTGCTCGTTTTTTCTTGCATTTGTACAATTTGCTCTTTTTTTTTTGGTGCATTGGGGATTTGATGTTTTTCTTTGAACAGATTCCACAGTTTATTTCTTTGTTTCATGGCTGTCTGTAGGAAGATGAACCTTAGGATTGTATACTGCATAGATACTTTGATAATAAATGTAGTTTGAATTTTGAATCCTTGAATCTTTGGAAAAGGCTGAGTAGAATCTTTAAACAAGGTTTAAAATATAATAATTGAGGACCGGCTGAAGTGGATGCTAGTGTAATTCAGCAAGGATAGCACTGATGTGTAAACAGAACTTGTCATTAGTTAGGATTGTTAGGATACAGCCAGCACATTTGCAGATGGTAAAAGTTGTGGCAGATTCCAACTGAAGTGATTTTGAGGTAGAGTTGAATCAGGGTAGCATGGGTGTCAGAAGTAGCTCATTTCAGGTCAATGAAAGACCTCAGATTTGTGAATGATTTGGTTCACCTTTAGACGGTGGTTAGAAAGAAGAAATAGTGTTAATGGTTGAGGAATGAAGTTTGAGATAGAGAACAAAGGAAGTGACTTGAATCGTACTCCCTGAAAACTAGCAGTACTGAAGAAAACCGCTGGCTTTCTGTCACTTACGTCTCAGGAAATTGTGGCTGTCTATGTTGACTAGTCAAATATCAAAACTTAAGAATTGCTGGATAGGAGGTGTTCATGTCCATAATTTGATATTGAGTTAATAACAAAGCAGTCATTTGTTAAAATATTGTTTTTTGTTTTTGTTTTAGCACAGTTTGTCTTCTTTTGCACATAAGTTGTCTAAATCAGTCTTTGTGAGTAGTTTTTATTGATTATGTTGCATTTCTTTGTTTTACTGTGAATGCCTGCAAGAAAATGAATCTTATGGTGTATAGTGACATATACAACTTTGATAATAAATTTACTTTGAAATTTGAACTTTCAAAAGAGGGTGTAAATGCACTAAGTAGCTCGTCCCTAGCTGATACCTGACAGTGCAGGTGAACTCACAGTCACCTTGTTCACCTGAATTATGTCATTGATCTTCTAGAGCAAATTCTGCAGATAAACATTTAACTATATTTCAAAGCTATTTTAAGGTTAGTTAGTACATTATATTTTGATTAAATGCATTTACTTTAGAATGTATTTTTTTTAATTTATGTGACATGTATTTAAAAGATTTTCAGGAACAGTTATTACCACTCAAAATCAGGCTCTTGAAACAAAGGGGATAACTTCATTCAACTTTACTTGTCCCATCATTGAAATGTTCCCATAGCCTTTGGACTCACTTTTAAGGACGCTTCATCTCATGTTCTCAATATTTATTGCTTATTGTTTATTATTATTATTACTTTTTTCTTTTTGTATTTGCACAATTTGTTTTCTTTTGCACACTGGTTGAACGACTGTTGGTGTGGTCTTTCATTGATTCTGTTATGGTTATTATCCTAGTATGGATTTATTGAGTATGCCCACTAGAAAATGAATATCAGGGTTAGATATGGTGACATTGATAAGAAATTTACTTTGGACTTTGAACTTCTAATTCCTGTAATCTATGCCTTGACAGAAGTCCAGTAGGCCACGTGTCTTCTTCATCATCCTGTCTACCTGTATCACCACCTTTAGGGAACTATCAACTCCTGGGTCCAATGTTATACATCAGCCTCTAGTGCCTTACCATTCACTCTGAAAGTCCCACCCTAGTTTGTCTTCCTAAAATGCAAAACCACAAACTTACCTGGATTGAAGGCCAATTGCCATTCCTTGGCCTGCTCACTGAACTGACCAAGATCCTCTGTGTGACACAATGGCAGGGCATTGGGAGCAGGGATGGACCCAAATGCAAGACACATCTTGTGAGGTTAATTAAATTAGTTTATTGTTTGATATCAGGAGAGCTAGGCAGGAGCAGGAGTAGCGAACTGGACAAGGACTGAGGACTACGACTAGGCTGGGACCAAGGGTCTGGGCTAGGACTCGGAATCGGCTCCCAGAACTAGAGGAGACATGAAGAGGCTAGGGAATGGACTCCGAGCCCGAGACTGGGCAAGGACCCAATACCTGGGTCTTGCCTCGGGCTTGGACCCCAGAACCAGGCATGGACATGACATGGGCTAGGGAGAGGAAGAACATGGAAAACAGAGCCACGGTCTCGGGAGAGCAGCTACATGGAACCTTGGACACATACACAGAACAGAGAGCCGGGACCCCTCCTTGGGTACAGGACATAGGGTCGGGACTCGCACACAGAACAGAGAGCTGGGACCCTTCCTCCTTGGGTACAGGACATAGGGCCAGGACTCATGACCCTCTGTGGGGCAACGGCAAGATGGCCTGACTTACCCCACGGAGGCATGGACAAGACAAGACAAGACGCGACTCCCCACGGGGCAATGGCAGGATAGCCTGACTTACCCCACGGAGGCGAGGACAGGACAAGACAAGACATGACTCCCAGTGGGGCAACGGCAAGACAGCCTGAGTTACCCCATGGAGGCGAGGACAGGATGCGACATGACTCCCCGCGGGGCAACGGCAAGACGGCCAGACTTACCCCATGGAGGTGAAGACAAGACAAGACAAGACCAACACGAATGAACACCAGACAGTACCTATCTAGCTCAGGTGATGGAACTAGACTGAAGTGCAGGCGGGGGCTGCAGACGAGGGCTAGAGGCGAGAGGGGCAGAGAAGAGTTTCAGACAAGGGGGTAGGACAGGAATCACAGACCGCCAGGGCCAGGACTAGACTCAGAATTGGGAAGTCGCCAAGGCTAGGACAAGACATGGTACTTGAATGCCACCAGGGCCAGGACTTGACATGGTACTTGAATGCCGCCAGGGTCAGGACTTGACATGGTACTTGAATGCCACCAGGGCCAGGACTTGACATGGTACTTGAACGCCACCAGGACCAGGACTTGACATGGTACTTGAACGCCACCAGGGTCAGGACTTGGACGTGGTACTTGGATGCCGCTGAAAGCAGGATGTGAACATGGTACTTGGATGCCGCCGGAGCCAGGATGTGGACGTGGTACTTGGATGCCGCCAGGACCAGGATATGGATATGGAACTTGGATGCCGCCAGAGCCAGGGCGTGGACGTGGTACTTGGATGCCGCCAGAGCCAGGACTTGACATGGTACTTGAATGCCGCCAGGGTCAGGACTTGACATGGTACTTGAACGCCACCAGGGCCAGGACTTGACATGGTAGTTGAATGCCGCCAGGACCAGGACTTGACATGGTACTTGAACGCCACCAGGGTCAGGACTTGGACGTGGTACTTGGATGCCGCTGAAAGCAGGATGTGAACATGGTACTTGGATGCCGCCAGGACCAGGACATGGATATGGTACTTGGATGCCGCCAGAGCCAGGACGTGGACGTGGTACTTGGATGCCGCCAGAGCCAGGACGTGGTGCTTGGAACCTCCGGGTAGTGCCGAGCTCTCGACTCGGCCCGGGAACAGTAGACAGCGGCTCTTGATTCTCTCCGGCGGGTTAACTGACGGACCCACCTTGATGACGAAACTTTGCAGGCTCGCTTCGGCGAGGTAACTGGACAGGGTTGCTCCGGTGAGGAAAAGTGAATTACCGACACTCACTTCGAGCGGAGACAAGGCTTGCTCCGGCCAGATGACATTGGCACGCCATGACTTTGCAGACGCTCCCTCACCGAACAGCTGAAAGCCGGAGACTATAAACTACCGGTTCAGCCGAGTGTTAATTGCCTCTAATCATGAAAGTCGAGGGACACGGGAAACAGGGAATCAATGGTCCGGATTGTAACATAAACAAGCTAAATTTAAAGGGACCCCGATCTGGACCATGACACTGTGATCTTTTAGATATCTTTCTTCACTGCATCTTGAAGTAAGTTTTGCTTTCATCATTTTGGAAAGTTTCTGACATTCAGAGATCCTCTTTGGCTCATTTTTCCCCCTGGAGTGAAGCAACTGCTGTGACACCCTTTTAACTAAATTATGTTCTCCCTTCCCCTGTGACACATCCAAAAACAATTTGTTGCTGTAAAAATGAGTTAGCAATTGTATCTCAGAGACCTTGGCAAATGATGGGATCACCATAACCAATAAGAATTTAGGATCAAGGAACATAGAAATAGGCATAAAGAAAGAGGAAATGAGAGCCATAAAGAAAGATAAAATAATATTATATTAAATTATTTATAATTTGAGTAACAAATACTCCATCCTTCCCAAATCTGTTCATTCATGTTCTAGCATGAAACTTATCAATGATATCATACTCAGAACTGTACTATTTGCACATAACTAGCTTTAATAGAGAAAAAGTTAAGAAAATATTCCAAGATATTCTGCAGAAATGGAAATGCAGAAGAGGAGAGATAAAAGAGACAATGGTTCAAGGAGAAGGTACTGGAGCGTGCAGTTCAAGCAGCATATCTGTCAGCACATACACTGAAACCACATGTGATGCTGGAAACAAATTTGATGCAGATGATTTGCAGGTTCAAAGTTCTAAAGCTTAAAGCAAATTTTATTGTCAAAGTACATATTTGTCATCATATTCATCCCTAAGATTCATTTTCTTGTGGGAATTTTCAATAAATCTATAGAATAATAACCATAACGGAATCACTGAAAGACCACCCAACCATGATATTCAACCAGAGTGCAGAGTGAAGCTAAATTAAGTTATCCCCTTTGAATCAGAGCCTGATGGTTGAGGGGTAATAGAATCAATGAGAGACCGCACCAACTTGGGCTTTGTACCAGTGTGCAAAAGGCAACAAACCGTACAATTACAAAAAGAAAGAAATAATAATAATAATAATAATAATAATAAATTAATAAATAAATAAGCAATAAATATCAAAAATATGAGGTGAAGAGTCCTTGAAAGTGAGTCCATAATGGGGCCATTTCAATGACAGCTCATGAAGTTATCCTCTTTGGTTCAAGAGCCTGATGATTGAGGAGTAATCGCTGTTCCTGAACATGGTGGAGTGAGTTCTGTGGCTCTTGTACCTTTTTCCTGATAGCAGTAGCAAGAATAAAGAATGTCCTGGGTAGTTGGGTCCCTGATGATGGATACTACTTTCCTGAGACAGTGTTTCATATAGATATACTCAACAGCGCAGAGTGCTTTATTTGATAGGGAGTGGGCCATATCCTCTAATTTGTGTACCCAGTACTTTCTGTACATTTCACTTTGTCAAATGTCAGAACAGCTCAAATGAGGTACTTTAGAAACACAAAACAAATCCTTAAACTGAAAACAAAGAACTATTTTAACTCTTAGCTAATATTCCTTCTTCATCTCTTTCCACTGTTCTCACCCAACATGAGCCTTTAATATTTTTTACTTTTTACATTACTAATCTTTCAGATTTTTACCTCATACAGCCAATTTTGCTGAAAGTTACTGAAGAAGTCCTGGGGTTATTGGGTTATGCAGATGCAGTGATTGATGAGAAAAGTGGTAGAAGCTGTTAAGTTTGAAATTAGAAGCTTAGGATTTCAAACAGGAGAAATTCTGCAGATGCTGGAAATCCAATGCAACACACACAAAATGCTGAAGGAACTCAGCAGGTCAGGCAACATCTATGGAAATGAATAAACAGTCGACATTTCAGGCTGAAACCCTTCTTCAGAACTGGAAAGAAAGGGAGAAGACGCTAGAATAAAATAGTAGGGGGATGGGAAGAAAGTTAGCTGGAAAGTAATAGGTGAAGCCAGGAGGGTAGGAAAGGTAAAGGGCTTAAGAAAAGGGAATCAGATAGGAGAGGAGAACGTACCATAGGAGAAAGGAAAGAAGGAGGGGACAAGGGGGGGAGGTTGATGTTAGTGTCACCAAGGATATCAACTTTTCTACCACAAATGACGTGAATTATCTTGAGACGTGTGTAAGAAGGGGTTAGTGTGTGTAAATTATCTCAAGGATGAATCTGAAAGTATGGGTTATGCTATACATTGTGGTACAATGTATATGAAAGCAGCAGTGCAAGTATTTGTTTATTAAATAGACCATGACATGGAAAATGTGGTTATCATTTGTTTAATGTAGCAAACTTGTAGGACCTAACCTCAAAGAGTACCAATTCAACATTGAAGGAATCTGCATTCTAAATGCCATTCCAAAAGGAACATACTGTCTATAGTTAGATAGGATCAAACAATGTCCTCAAATTAATAGTCAACAACCGATGCAATATTAAAGTTATAGATTCACAGAGTCATAGAAAAGTACAGCACAGAAACAGGCCCTTTGTCCCAGCTAGTCTGTGCCGAACCAATTAAACTGCTACCCCCACTGACCTGCACCTGGACCATAGCCCTCCATACCCCTTCCAATCATGTGTCTACCCAAACTTCACTTAAAGGTTGAAATCGGGATTGCATGCACCACTTGCACTGGCAGCTTGCTCACAAACCACAACAAAAGTGACAATTGACAAATTTATAGTTGACTTTTGGCAGGAGACTATGTATCAAATTTATTTTCCAGTAACTTTAAGAATCTTATGTACATCAATGACATGAAATGCAATATAATTGTTCCTGGAGATGCAGACTGGTTTTAGGACACCAGTAACCCGCCTTTGCCCATTTTCCTGTCACTAGAAACAATTCCAATAGGCTTAGTAGCTAAGCCACATGTGAAGGCCAGGAACGGACTTGGTTGAGGCACACACCGTTGGATGCATTTAATAGGTAGTGGGAACTTATCCTCATTACCTCCCCTGGCTATGATAACCTTAACGAACCAAACAGACACGTATCTGGATAATAATATGAAGTGAATGGATTTCCTTCCATAGTGAATGAACTTAGGTACTAAAAAGTGAATCCATTAAAAAATTAATTGTGGGTTGAACAGTGTAGGATAGCCTATCACAATATAAGCTCAGAATGGATGATCTTTGATTTTTCGGAGTTGCTTTCCACACGCTTCTCTTGTCAGGAAATTGAAGCTTACTTGCACTCTGTACCTGGAATAAGATTATAATATTTTTTAGAGGTCTACACCCAAATTTCAGTTCTTAGTGTAACGTGTGTAAGATTTATTACTGGTGCTCAACTGAGGCTCTGGTCCCAGTTCTTGCCAAAACACATCTGGAATCTTTGTAGAGAAGTGGAAGTACACTGTAGGAGATAGAAGCTAGTCTAACATCAAAGTTACAATGAAATTCTGTGACAACATCTCTCAGCCCAAACGTTTGTGTAACTTTTATTTTCTCATGCAACAATAAAAAATATTGATTACTTTCATTGTCCGTGCATTCACTTTATTTCCTTAAGTGCTTTTAGGTGAAACACCAATGTCCTTGAACATAAAATCCTACAAAAAGTAGTGGATTACGGTCCAGTCCAATGTGGGCACCATAGAGCACATCTACATGAAACACTGTTGAAGGAAAGCAGTATCCATCATCAAGATCCCCCGTCATGCAGGTCATGGTCTCTTCTCTCTGCTGCCATCAGGAGGAAGATGTAGGAGCCTCAGGACTCACACTACCATGTTCAAGAACTGTTATTACCCCTCAACCATCAGGCTCTTGAACCAAAGGGGATAATTTCACTCAACTTCACTTGCCCCCTCATTGAACTCTTCCTCTAACCTATGGACACACTTTCAAGGACTCTTCATCTCATGATCTCAATATTTACATAGAAACATAGAAAACCTACAGCACAATACAGGCCCTTCAGCCCACAAAGCTGTGCCAAACATGTCCTTACCTTAGAACTACCTAGGCTTACCCATACCCTTTATTTTTCTAAGAACGCAGTACCTATCCAGGAGTCTCTTAAAAAACCCTATCATTTCCGCCTCCACCACTGCCGCCAGCAGATCATTCTACGCACTCACCACTCCCTGTGTGAAAAACTTACCCCTAACATCTCCTCTGTACCTACTTCCAAGCACCTTAAAACTGTTCCCTTTCGTCCTAGCTATTTCAGCCCTAGGAAAAAGCTTCTGACTATCCACACAATCAATGCCCCTCATTATCTTGAACACCTCTATCAGGTCACCTCTCATCTTCCGTCGTTCCAAGAAAAAAAGACCAGATTCGCTCAACCTATTCTCATAAGGCATGCTCCCCAATCCAGGTAACATCCTTGTAAATCTTCTCTGCACCCTTTCTATGGTTTCCACATCTTTCTTGTAGTGAGGCAACCAGAACTGAGCATAGTACTCCAAGTGGGGTCTGATCAGGGTCCTATACAGCTGCAACATTACCTCTCGGCTCCTAAACTCAAACCCAAGATTGATGAAAGCCAATGCACCATATGCCTTCTTAACCACAGAGTCAACCTGCTCAGCAGCTTTGAATGTCCTGTGGACGCGAGCCCCAAGATTCCTCTGATCCTCCACACTGCCAAAAGTCTTATTGCTTATTTGTTTGTTATTATTATCTGTTTCTGAATCAGACTCAGGTTTAATATCACTGGCATATGTTGTGAAATTTGTTGTTATGTGGCAGTGGTACGTTGCAATTACAGTAAGAAGTTAAATTCATAAGTAGTGCAAAGGAAGTAATGAGGTAGTGTTCTTGGCTTCAGAGTTGTCCTGTGGCTTACTCTGCCTGTCGAAAGTTGCTTTGTCATGATTGCTTAACTTAGAAACTGCAGCTGGTTTTCCCATTGGTTAGGGGCCTGGTATCTAGTTTCAAATATCCGGGGTATAAAATAACACATGGCAGTAGCTTGCTCTCTCTTCCTTTGGTTAAGACAAGTGGTGCACATAAGCATGGGGAAGGTATGCTCTATGTGCACTTTTAGCTAAGTATGTTTGTTGAAAGTTTTGCTTTGTAGTGTCTGTAATTTGGGGAACATGAATGTTCGGTCGAATTTTTACATTTTGTAAATGAATGATTAATGTACTTATTCACAGTCAGTGTTTCCTATCTCACATGCCAGAACCACAAACCTGATTCAATGTTACGAATGTCCACTTGGAAATCGGATGGCAGAGAGGAAGAAGCTGTTCCTGAATCATTGAGTGTGTTCCTTCAGGGTCCTATACTTCCTCCCTGATAGTAGCCATAAATGAGGGCGTGACCTGGGTGATGGAGATCCTTAATGACGAATGACGTCTATTTGAGGCATCGTTCCTTGCAGACATCCTGGATGCTGGGGAGGCTAGTGTCTAGGATGGAGTTTTCTTTCTGTATTGGCACAGTTTGTTGCCTTATTTATGCTGGTTAAAGGAACAACTTGGTGCGACCTTTCATTGATTCTATTACAGTACTCCTCAACCATCAGGCTCTGAATCAAAGGGGATAACTTCACTCAATCACTCTTCACTCTGGTTGAATATCCTAGTTGGGCAGTCTATCATTGATTCTGTTATGGTTATTATTCTGTTAATGATTTATTGAGGATGCCCACAAGAAAATGAATCTC
This sequence comes from Mobula birostris, assembly GCF_030028105.1. Lineage (NCBI taxonomy): Eukaryota > Metazoa > Chordata > Chondrichthyes > Myliobatiformes > Myliobatidae > Mobula > Mobula birostris. Next base: position 35,178,908 of record NC_092392.1, on the reverse strand, counting down.
AGTGTTGTATATATATGTACTTTGATAATAATTTTACTTTGAATAATTTTTAGATGACTATTAGAAGTTTGTAATATCAGATTAAAATACCTTTGGTAGCTGTGAGTTCTTGGGCTGGGAGCTGAGGATTTCTTGTCACTCCACTCAAAGTCAGCCCTGCCTCATTCATAGCTTCACTCACTCCGTTCAGCCAGCTACATCTGTAAAAGTTATGTGTGGGAGGTCGGTGACATTGGGTGGTTAAGTCTGAACATTGATTTTATTTGAAAGAATTTGTCAGAATAATGTCAGTTTTCCTACTTTTTAGTAGGAGGGATTCTCAGCTGTTGCAATACTAGGTGACAAACAAGCAAAGGACCAATCAGATACAGTGGAATATTTGGTGTTAATATTTTAATGTGGAGCCTGCTTGAACTGTTGCAGATTGTGCTACAAGCCACAAGTTGAAAAACAAAAGATGATAATATCACAAGCCCTGTGACCTCTGTGGCCTGTCATAGAGCGTTGAACTTTGAGAGTTTTTGTGCACTTGTATTTACTAATCGTTATCTTAACCGGAGCCGTTAAGCCCTTGTGCTTTCAGTTTAATCTCGTCAAGTTAATTGTAACTGGAACATGTCTCCTGCAGTCTATGATTATTTAAAGAGGGCTCTCGTTTAGTGCCTTGGTGGAGTCATTGTGTTGGAGGGAATGAAATGTCTCGCAGATTCATTCCTCCGCGGATCTGCTTGTATTCCTATGTCTGACCTCTTGTTTCCATCTCCTCATGGGGATTCTGCTGTTCCTCCACTCCTGGTTTGAGTTGTGAGCCGGTTGTCTGCAGCTTCTGTGTTGAATTAGCACCAACATCCTCCGTGATAGAAAGCCTGCCATTCCTCCACACCTGGGTCCTGTCCTCTAAGAGCACACCGTGTCAAATAATCATTGAGAATTGGAGCATATTTCAACATAAGTAATTAAACAGATTGCATAGCACCCTACAGATCAATTTCCTTCCTGTCTTACAGATAGTAACTTAGTGCTGAAGAGTCTCAGCCTGAAACATCGACTGTGCACTTTTCCATTGATGCTGCCTGGCCTGCTGAGTTCCTCCAGCATTTTGTGTGTGTTGCAATGTTATTCAAAGTTCAAAGTACATTTAATATCAAAGTACACATATTATATACAACCTTGATATTCATCTTCTTACAGGCAGTCCTAAGAATAAAGAAACACTCGAAAACAGAACAAATCATGCAAACAATAAAAGGTAAACAAATAACACCCAGAATTAAAGGTGACGAAAGTGAATCCACAGCCACATAGCCAGTTCATCGCTGCAGTCAGTCCAGGTGCCCATTAGGTTGCAGACCACAGCCTCAGTTCAGCACAGAGATGAGTAAATTTCATGGAGAAGCGAGCTGAACACCAGCTTGTCCTTCGCCTCTGGCCACGCCACCCTGACCTTGTCAATCTGGCCTGTATAGGCTCAATTTGTCATTCTAGCAGCAAAATAAGAAACCAAATGAAAATAAATATATTCAGCTCAAAAAAGTGAATATATGTCCAAACAGCTGAGATTTTGACATGCTACTTAACTGTTGGTTAAACCAGAATAACATTTCAGTATATTTGCAGTGCTTGCAGAAGACATTCCTAAAGCCTTCAAGGGAAAGGAGATTTGCAGTCACCTACTAGATAACTCTTGAAAAATGTGTTTCATGCTTAAACTTAGTATAATATGATGTTTTTTAGTATCTTTATTACCATCTTGAATCAACTTTATCATTATTTATTAATTCCAGTACTATTGTGAGACTGAGTATTTAATCTTGTACTGAGTTTATCATCCCCATCGATGGTACTGCATTTGTATTTGTTTCACACACTTAAGTTTATGAGTAGAGTAGAGCTACTAGGACTTGATGTTTCAATCCCTATGGTAAATTGGCACTCTTGATGCTGGCAGTGGGTTTGGAGTGGTGACAAGGAGGGAGGGTAGGTACGTCATAGGGGCCATCGGGTGGGCACTCTCCTTCTTTGACGTTTCGTTGATAAGCCCACAACATCTCCAGAGGGCTCAGCAGTGCTACCTGGCATCCCAGATACACCCCCCTCAGTTCCATACCCTCCCGTCTTCATCTTGCAGCCCAGTTGTTGTCTTTCCTTTTAATGATTCTGCTGAACTTTACCTGGAATTTCCTGTTTACAAATATGACTTCATTGTACTTGCTTGTTACGCCACTGGTGTTTAGGGCAGTAATGAGGATCCTCCATCTCTGTCCTTCGATACAGTCACACACAGATACTTGAAGGATTCTTCATTGCTTTTTCTGTAACAATTTTTTATTTGACCTTTCAAGGTTGTTAGCCTTGAGCTGAACTTACAAACTGAGAGAACTGGTGGACCATTCTTAGCCTGGCCACTACCCTTTGACCTGTTTGGCATGGGTGACCCTACCAAGAGCCAAAGCTTAAAGCCCTGACTCCAGCCAGCATAGCTCTCCTTGTCACTGAGGTACACAATCCTCCAAACCTTGACAAGGCTGCGGTGCTCTAAGAGAAAATATAAATGTAAAATGTAGTGGTATTTCATGTCATGACAAAGTCAAGTTGACTGCCATATGCACAAATACAAGTGCAGTATGCACAAATGTAATGAAAAACTCACTTGCACTGGCATCACCGGTTTAGAATTAGAGAAACAGCATTAACAAGAGAAATGTAAGTTAAACAAATTGTATACAACTATACAAGGAAGAACATCATTCCCACTGCTGCCTGTAAAGAGTTTGTATGTTCTCCCTGTGACAACATGGGTGCTCTGGTTTTCTCTCATGGTCCAAACACAAGCCAGATGGTAAGTTAATTTGTCAATGTAAATTGCACTGTGATTAGGCTAGCGTTAAATCCAGAGTAGTTGGGCAGCACAGCTCAAAGGGCCAGAATAGTGTATTCCTCGCTTTATCTCAATAAAGAAATAGATATCTAGAACAAAAAAAGTCTATTGTAATCCAAAGTTGTCACATTTTCTATACTGAGATAATGAGTAGAGTCAGTTGAAGAATGGGTTTCATAAACTAGGATTAAGGTATGCCAGATTTAAATAATAATTATAGGAGTCATGTATCAGTTCTCCATCTGCTTTACATTCTGTGCTGCACACTTATTATGGTAGATGTCACATGAGTGGGGGCATGGTGAAAGCAAAGGGAATAAGTTATGTGTTTGTGCTTTGTTCTGTGCAGTATACAGCTGGGGACTGATGGATGTATCTATTGATGACTGCTCAATTATGCTTAATTTCTCTTAAGTTTCATTGTGACACAACTGTAGGTTTGCTAATTGCTAATAAAGGATCGAATAAATATCCTTGACTTTGGACCGATCATTATTGGAGCTGAGGTTGCATCATATAAGTGTAACAAATCCGTAGGGGTAGCCAGCAGTGGCAATTTGGTTTGGTAAGAATTGGCCACTACAATAAGCATCAATCAAAATGTAATTTTGATTTCTGAACTGAAAATACAATCAATTGTTTTCATCAATCTCCTTCAATTTGTATAACATACAACAGACAGACTCACTCGCTTAACAAAAAAGAAATAATCATTTATTATAATTTGTGAATAAAGGATTGTGGAAATTCAGACAGTGATAATGAGAAATCAGGGGCATTGTTTCATTTCACTGACTAGTTTTCAGGACTGTGCATCATAAACATTGCTATTCAGTTCTGTCCACTTTGAGATGTTTTCATTTTTCTTCTAATTCTTATAAGAATATAAACCACAGGTTTACGTCAGTTCTGAGATAAGCAATTGCACCAGTCCACTTTCCCTCTTCTCTTCTCTGTGCTCCTGAATCTTTCACTGACACATACTCCTCTTTGATTCTTTTTTGCCATTAACCTATGTTAACAGAAAATTTAACAGTGCAATAAACACAAAATGCAGGAGGAACTCAGCAAGTTAGGTAGCATTTATGGAAATGCATAAGCAGCCGACATTTCGGACTGAGGCTCTTCATCAAGACTGGAAGGGAAGGGGGAAGATGCCAGAATAAAAAGGCTGGGGGAGTGGAAGGAGGATAGCTAGAAGGTGAGAGGTGAAATCGGTGGGACAGGTAAACAGCTGGAGAAGAAAGAATCTGATAGGAGAGGAGCGTGGACCATAGGAGAAGTGGAAGGAGGAGGGGTACCAGGGGGAGATGATAGGCAGGTGAGAAGAGGTATAAGACCAGAGTGGGGAATAAAAGATGAGGGAGGGTAAGTGTGGTAAACCATATATATATATATATAGGTTGTAACTGGGTTACCTGTCTAGACACGCCCTTATGCTGACTGCTCCTGTGGCTCCTCCTACAGACCCCTGAATAATAGTGATTGTGTCCAGAGTTGTCATAGGTCTCTTGGTGTCCTCCCTCACTAGTCCTCTTCTTGCACAGTCATTCAGTTTTTGAGAACAGTCTGCTCTAGGCAGGTTTACAGATGTGCCACATTTTTTATCATTTCTTAATGATTGACTTGACTGTACTCCAAGAGACATTCAGTGACTTGGGAGTTTTCTTGTATCCATCTCCTAACTTGTGCTTCTCAATAACTTTTTCTCAGAGCTACTTGGAGTGTTCTTTTGTCTTCATGGTGTAGTTTTTCCAGGATACTAACTCACCAGCAGTTGCACCTTCCAGATTCAGGTGTATTTTTGCTACAATCAATTGGACCACATTGACTGCAAACTGGCCTCCAAAAGCATGTGATTTCTAAAACTTTTTGGCTGCACCAGTGGTGATTTGGTGTATCATATTATAAGGGGTGAATAATCATGCCAAACAGTCCCCCAAACATACCTTTGCTCATTGCAGCCAAAGAGTTCTATTCAAAAAGTTCAAAATAAACATCTAAACAAGCCTGATGCATTTTGGAATCAAGTCCTGTGGACTGATGAAGTTAAAATAGAACTTTTTGGCAGCAATGAGCAAAAGTATGTTTGGAGAAAAAAGGGTGCAGAATTTCATGAAAAGAACCCCTCTCCAACTGTTAAGCACAATGGTGGATCAATCATGCTTTGGGCTTGTGTTGCAGCCAGTGGCACGGGGAACATTTACTGGTAGAGGGAAGAATGAATTCAATTAAATACCAGCAAATCCTGGAAGCAAACATCACACCATCTGTAAAAAAGCTGAAGATGAAGAGAGAATGGCTTCTATAACAGGATAATAATCCTAAGCACACCTCAAAATCCACGATGGAATACCTGAAGAGGCGCAAGATGTAGGTTTTTCCATGGCCTTCACAGCCCCCTGACCTAAACATCATCGAGAATCTGTGGATAGACCTCAAAAGAGCAGTGTATGCAGGACGGCCCAAGAATCTCACAGAACTAGAAGCCTTTTGCAAGGAAGAATGGGTGAAAATCCCCCAAACAAGAATTGAAAGACTCTTAGCTGGCTACAAAAAGCATTTACAAGCTGTGATACTTGCCAAAAGGGGTGTTACTGCCATGCAGAGTGCCCGAACTTTTGCTTCGGGCCGTTTTCCGTTTTTGTTATTTTGAAACTTTAAAAGATGGAAATAAATAAGTTTTCTTGCTTAAAATATTAAAGAAATGTGTCATCTTTAACTTTATGCCTTTTGGAAATCAGTTCATCTTTTACTCGCTTAGCTATTCACAGTAACGTAAATTTTGACCAGGGGTACCCAAACTTTTGCATGCCACTATATGAGAACCAAATAAGCCTTTATTTAACAATAACAGTTTTACTTTGTCCTGTCCATTTATATTTGTATGAGCTATGTACAAATAAAACTTACAAAGGATTAATAGTTTAAAAGAAAAATTACATTTACTGATGCAGTCATGCTTGAGATACTGTTCATGCAACTGTTTCTGGTACTTGGATTCAAATACTCTTGGAGTCAAAAGTAATACAAATTAAGCCTACTCCAATTGTGGCACAATTTTGTTCTTAAGCGAGTCTGGCAGTATCAGTTTATCTCCAAATAAATGTAAGCCTACTGTATGAAACTGTTGAAATGTCCTGCTCATTGCCAGAGTCAGTCAAATTAGGTCTACAACTGTGGGTGAGGAAAATGATGAAAATGCAGTCGTGATGGATAAAAGTTAAGATTGCGCTGAGGTTCATTGACCAGTCAAAAGTGGTTTCATTTGGCAGTCAGCTGTAGATTGTGGTGCTTCGTGCTGATACTTGAAGTTCCCGCTAATGTTCTAAACTCAGTAGTGGAGTACTTGGGCCACATTCTCATCAACCACAGCTAAAGCGAGACAGATATGCCGCAGAAACCTGGAGATGCCATAATCTTGAACCTCTTCAAGAAAGGCAAATATATATAATAAATGTATTTATTTATTTTGCGATCCTGTAGAGAGTAAGCCCTTCCTGCCCTTCAAGTCATGCTTCCCAGCAACTCCCAATAACCCTGATTTAGCTCTAACCCTATTACAGGACAATTTACAATAACCAATTTTTAACCTATAAACTGGCATGTCTTTGGACTGTGGGAGGAAACTGGAGCACCTGGGAAAAACCAATGTATTCCATGAATAGGACAAACAGAGGCTCCTTAGAGAGTATGCTGGAATTGAACAATGCCGCAAGCTGCAATAGTGTCACACTATATGCTACTTTGGCTCCTGGAGAGTGGAGGAAAGTCTTTGTACTTAAGTGATTAACTGTTTTCTTCCACAGGTATTTCCCATCCTGCTGAGTTTTTCAAATATTATCTGTTTTTACTTTAGATTTTTAGTATTTCTTTAAATTTTTCAAAAACTCTAGATGAGACATCTACAATCTTGGAATTGAGAATAACTTATTTCCTCTCTTGTGTATGTTGCGAGATAGCTAATGATGTCTCTGTGGGAACTGGACAAAAGCATCCACAAAAGTTGTAGCATGTAATTAATAATTAACCAATTTGGTAATTAGTGAAGCTATATAATTTGCATATTCAGTATCAGCCTCCTGAAACAAATATTTTATTCTTAGCTTTCCCAGGAGAAGAGATTACTAGGTGGGAAGGTCTTAAGGATACACTTGATCTCCACGAAATGTAATGTACCCACTGGCTCCTGGGAATCTCTACAGTTTTTAAAATAATTTTGAAAATCTTGCATCTTTCACATATAGATCCTGAATGGCATTCAGTAGAAGTGGACACTATCATGCATATCGGTACAGAGCTGACCGCTCTGTTGGTTACCATTTGTCCTGTTTGTGGTAGATTCTACAGTTCCTATCTTGGCCTTATCTGTTATTTCAGAACCAGTATTCTCGTTTTTGAGGAATGCCCCAAGAGGAAATAACAACTAACAGCCAGAACTAAGTAAGCAGGATTTTAAATGTCCCATTTTACATTGATGCAAGGAGCTTTTCCAGAAGGTGGGGAGATTGCAGTAGCTTTGAGCATGGCAAAGTGTATCTATCCTTGTAGATGCTGGAGGTATGGTTGATTCTCCTAACCACAGAAGAAAAGTTTCAAAAAAACATATGGAAACACTTTTAAAACTTATTTCCTCCAGGTTAACCTGATGGGGAAAGTGACAGTCTTCCCCGTCACTCCATGGTTAAAATAGCAATTGGGTCCTACAATGTCATCTGAGCTTAGTGTACAAGACAATGAATTTGTGCAAACATTTTATAAGTGATATTCTCTAATATTTCAATTCTTATCAAGATTTTCAGGCTATTGAAAGATTTTATTATGAAGATGGCCACTTCCTCTTATTCTCTGAATAGAGATAATTCTAAGACTGAAGATGATTAAGGCACAATGCATCTTCTCTCTTGACTCTTGGGTGATTGCTTCTATATGTAGTGGCAGGCTTGTTCAGACTAAATGGCTCCCTTTACATTTCAAATAAAATCTCATATATCATAGAGGCACAGTAAACGTCTGCCTCCATCTGGCTGGCACAACCCCTAATCTTTTTACAACTATAATTTATTTCTCTGTTCTTTCCTTTTAATATGCTGAGTGTTAACTTTACTATGAGATCGCATATACAGATCAGATGGACAGCATGCCTTAAAACATTAAACCACTTCAACCTTCTCATAAAATAAAATTAATATTTCTTGACATGAATAATAAAAATTTCATTCATTAAACATGAGTCAGAAAGAATTGCTCCCCATGTTACCTGAAATTTATTTTGCTAACTATCAGTACAATATTGTCTCATTACAGCTCACTCAGAAACAAAATCAGGTTTATTATCACTAACATATGTCATGAAATGAGGTTTTTACTACACCAGTACAGTGCAGTACATAAAATATGCCATAAATTATATATATCATAGATAAGTGGTGCAAAAAGACAGTAAAATAGTGAGGTAGCATTCATGGGTTCATTTTCCAAACAAAAATCTGATGGCAGAGAGGAACAAGCTGTTCCCAAAATGTTGAGTCTCCTGTACCTCCTCCCTGATGGTAGGAATGAGAAGAGGATATGTCCTGAGTGGTACAGGTCCTTAATGATGCACACTGGCGTTTTAAGATAATGCCATTTGAGGCTGTTCTCAGTGCTTGGGAGGCTGGTGTCCATGATGGAGCTAGCTGAATTTCCATAATGTGCACACCAGGAGAGCATTCCAGGTGTGAGGCAGCTGATTCTATGATCAGTTGTAGGACAGAACCTAGAGAAAACATTCATAAACATGAAAAATTGTCCAGATGCTGGAAATCCAAAGCAACACACACAAAAGTCTGAAGGAGCGCAACAGGTGAGGCAGCATTTATGGAAATGAATAAACAGTGAACGTTTCGGACCAAAACCCTTCTTCAGGATGAAAATTAATGCCTTCAGAGAAAACACTCTGATGTTGTAATGTGAGAATCATTGCATTCTCCTTTACAAATTCCTTCTGGTCCACAAGCTGAAGCTGGCTCAATCACTTAGTTTCCACACTCTCCTTAAAACAGCCCTACACACATGGGGGTGGGTGGTGGAGACACATGTAAACAAAAGTAGATGTAAGACACTACTTCCTTTAAGAACCTGCAGAATACCCTTTGGCAAGGTGTAATATTTGATTAACCCCTCTTGATCAGGGTGGTGTGAAGCCATAGGAGCAGATGGTGGATGGTCTTATTAGCAGCTGCTGCACATCACAAGTCCTGGTTATGCAACCACTGATGCCAGGGTGACAATCTCTGAAGGGGATTGATAACGGCTGGGGTAACACGTATTGTAAAGACACAACCCAGACGAAAGCAATGACAAACCAGTTCTGCAAAAAAAAATTGCCAGGAACAATCATGGTCATGGAAAAAGCATGATGTCCAGCATCATGACATGGAACAAAATGAACAAACAAGCTCCGGTGGTCTTCTGCTTTCAGGCTGTTAGCTGGCTCAGCAGTAATTAAATTACAAGAGGGTTGGGATTGTTACGTACCCCGTAACTGGGTTTCCAAACCAGCAGAAATGGACCACTTAGTTGGAGTCTGGATTACTGGAACTAAGAAAGTTTTATTAAAGAAACAAGTAACACAGTATTCTAATCGTAAGGATATAAATGCAACAGGTTAGCAATGATAAAACACACATGTACACAGAACTAGGATAATAGCAATCAATCAAGCTCTATTGCAGTCTAGGGGTAAAATGATCAGTCTCAAGTGACGCAGAGTTCAGTTCAGCTTAGTACAGTTCGCAGTAATCGCTGTTGTGCCATTGGGGAGAGAGGGAGAGAGCGAATGCAAATTTCGATTCAAACAGACCTTTGATGTTCCTCGCAGTTAGCTTTCGGGCGAGCCCTTTTAATGTCTTCTGAGGTCACCGACTGTGACCCCTCTGTTCCGGATACGATCGTTCTTCCGCAGTGAACCCGGCACCCAGGCAAGAGCGGACACACACACCAGATTCCCACCGATTGTACCTTTTCACCCTGTGCATCTATGGTCGGTCCCGCGACCAGATCTCCAAACTTTCACCAACTTGTGGGGGCACACCGCACTTCCAGGGTCTCGTTATCTTGTGATCCCGTGGTGTCTGTCGTGCCTTAGCGAGCCTGTTCCTTTTATCCCCCTGCTGGGGTATCGCCTGTCCATCAAACTTCAAACAGTTCAGGTTCAAAGCAACCAGTCTGTCAATACTCGGAACTGTGTCTCTTTTCGTTAATCTCTCTCCTCTCTCATTAACAATTTGAACGCTTCTCTATTTGTCTCTCTTATCTCTCTCATCAGCATAAATCTTCTGATAACTTGGTTTTTCGTCATAGGATGAAGAAGCACAATCACACAATCCATCATTCCAAAATATCACCCAGATTCCAGCACTGCAGGCAAGACCAAGAATGAATGGTCTGGATGTGGCTCCCAATCCTACAGCTAATGAAGGAAGGGTGGATCATTTGAGTGTTAAGGACAAGGCTGAAGTATCTAAAACCACTTACAGTTGGATGTGCTGAGTGGATGATCCAACTTAGCTTTCTCCCAAAATCCCCACCATCACTGAAGCCAATCTTCATTCTACATAAGAATACTGGAGACACCTGAACCATTGGGACCAGAAAATCTACTGGTTGTTGCACTGACTGTCTGTGCTTCAGGACAATCTGTGCCTTCAGTTAATCATTTCCACTATGATTGGGATTCTGGCATCTTCCTCAAGTTCACACGTGTCCTGTTCATAAAAATACACTCCAATAGTTTACCAAAGATCCAATATATTTTCAGCAATTAGCGAAATGATGGGAAGTGTCTTCTACTGTTATCAAATGGCATTTATTTACCAATAACATGCCCACCAGAGGCCATTTTGCATTCCCCCATGACCCTGACCTTTTCACAACGACCTTGGAGGTGATGTCAGTGTTGGTGTCCTTGACATTAAGGCAGAATTTGACCAAACATAGTATCAATGAGTTCTGGTAAAATTGAAGTCAATAGGTTTATGGTAAGAGAGCATGTTGATGTTAATGGTTTGGGACTGCAATGGTAGTAGTCTACATTCCATGTAAAGGAGGTTGATTGTGGGAATTCAATCATCTCAGAAGAAGGAGATTACAGCAGGTGTACCCAGACTAGGATTCTAAGTTCAATATCTTCACTTACTTCATCAGCCAATGTCCCTCCATCATGTGAGGGTATTTACCAGTGGTTGTACAATGTTCTGGGTGTGTATCAATACAAATGTTGACTGATTTATGCAAAATTCCAGCAAGATATTCAATAGCCATTCAGTTATTTTCTTTGAATAACATATATTAATATCATTGTCAATCATTAAAATTAATTAACTCATTACTCATCTGAAAATGGTGAAGTATTACTGCGGCAGTGTAGGCCTGATTAATTGATCTTTTCCTGACTTTGTTGTTAGACTGGATTTAGGAAAAATTTCACATTTCAATAACACTCATCATGCAATTTTGCATGAATTTGACATTAAGGTGAAATAACAAGAGAGTCCCCACTTCTTCCAGAGTGAAGAATGCAGTAAGTCACAAATAAGGAAATGGAAAGATCAAAACACAAAAAAATGCACAGCTTCTTTAATTATACTGTTCAGTAAATAATTATTTTATCTTCATATGTTGATATGATTAATAAACATTGTTTAAGGAGCAAGGACACCAATATTCTAAAGGCCATGGACAGATGCAACTTACAAAAGGAAGGTAAAACAGTGTACTTAACTAATAATAAATTACAGAATAATAATATACACAATAATAATTTACCAATGTGCAATACTATGAAATAATAATTTATGAAATAATAAAACAGAGACTATTGTACTAAGATGCGTGTTCTCCTGTCACACAGAGATGAGCTGTTGTATTTGCTTATTTCATTTGGTGGGAAAGATTTTCTGTAATGATCCTGTGACAGCAGAGCTGATTGAGCCTGTTTGAAAGGGTGCTCTGCTGCTTATGGAGAGAATGGGCCAGATTGTCCATAATGGATAACAGTTGGTTTAGTGACCTCCTCCTCACCTAAAGAGTCCGGGTTACAGCAAAGGACAAAACTAGCCTTTCATTGGCTTAAAAATAACAAAGTTAATGTCCTGGAGTGGCCAAGTCCAAACTTTAATCCAATTGACAATTTGTGGCTGGACGTGAAAACAGCTGTTCACACACAATCCCCATGCAATCTGACAGACCTTGAGCAGTTTTGGAAAGAAGAATTGGCAAAAATTGCAGTGTTCAGATGTACAAAGCTGATAGAGATATATCCACAAGACTGAAAACTGTAATTGCTGCCAAAAGGTGCATCTACTAAATACTGACTTGAAAGGGACGAATACTTATGCAAATCCATTGTGACTCAATGTTGTAAAACAATAAAAAAACATTCCAAGGGGGATGAATAATTTTTATAGGCACTGTACATGAGGATGCAGCTTCGTTTTAAAACATACTATCTTTACCTGAGAAACATTAGCATACAGTATATTAAGTTGACAAGAGATAGCACACTTGTAAGATAAATTCAGAACATTCTTTTTATTCCAATAGAAAAGATATTGTGTACTGTGAAAACTCAAATTAGTAAATAAGATGTAACTAGAAAAAAAATCTATTTTATATAAGGGTGGCAAGGTAGTGTAGTGGTTAGAACGACACTTTATAGTACAGGCAATCAGGCTTCATTTTCTGCTGCTGCCTGTAAGGAGTTTGTATATTGTCTCCATGACTACAGTGGTTACATCCAGGTGCTCTGATTTCCTCCCACAGTCCAAAGATGCTCCGGTTGGTAAGTTAACTGGTCAAAGTAAATTGTCCCGTGGTTAGACTAGGGTTAAATTAGGGGATTGATGGGCAACATGACTCAAAGGACAGGAGGGGCCTGTTTAATTAATGAATAACAGTAACTTAGCAAGATGTAGTACCAGATTCTCCTAACAAGGTCATTAGTTAGAACAGACGTTCCCAATCTTTTTTTATACCATGGACACCAACCATTAACCAAGAGGTCTTTGGACTAGAATTGCAAGTTTGCAGACTTCTTTTTATATTTTAGTTTGTCTTGAAAAATTTGTTGGCATTTTAAACAATTAGCAATGTTTCCTTAAGTCTAAGATGCATTTGATTTACTGAGAATTCCTCTGTGAATTCACTCTGGGTATATTAATATTCATTAAATGAAAAGAAAAAATCTGAGTTTAACTACAATTATTTTGTGATGGTGCCCTTTCAGTACAAGTTAGACTAATAACATAATCTTGGACACAGGATTAAGAAATATTAATTGCTTATTTACATTGCTTCCTGATTGCAATAAATAATTTTGGATAATAGGCTATTAAGAAATGTACATTTATGAGAGATGATTAAAATGGAACAATTAAATTATTGATAGAATGAAGATATAAGAAACTACATAAGCAAGAAAATTTATACAGTTTGATTCAATCATATTTGCCTATGTTTTGGCAAATATTGCAGAGCAGAAAGGTGATGGCGATAGTGGGTAAATACTTGATGGGGATTGTGGACTGGGGTCTTAATCTGATAGAGTTACATGGACACACTGAATGAGAGCGTCAGCAATCGGAATGTTATAATTTATGCAATATTTAAAGTCTTAATTAGATACTTGGATGATTATTTTAAAGAAAATGAAGTTTTTAGGTTAGGCGAAAACAAAAGCATGCATGACCAAAGTCAAGCTGAGGTAAAGAGAGTGATTTTCAGAAGGCTTCCCACTCATTTGTAATGCATTTGGAGGTCATTTATGAACTGAAAATGTGGCCATGTTAAGTTCTAACTATTAAAAATATCCAGAAGACACAAAGAACCTCACAACATAAAGTAGACCAAATGTTTTGTCTGTTAATGGACTTCTTCCAACAATTAGACCTAATTAACTGTGCTTGTGTATGTGATATAATAGTTATTTTTTGACCTGAACAATGAGAAACATCTTATTCAAATCATTACTTACTTGTGTCTTCTTTTCTTTAGCTGTTTCTATATCCACTTCTACCATATCGTCATATATTTCCTCTACATATTTAGTTATGTTTCTCTCCACAATTATCTGGTGAATGTGGAAACTATCTCTAATTCATAACACAGACTTTAACTATCTCACTGGTGTTCATTTGTGTGTGTAATGCTTCTTCAACTGCTTTATTTCTTCCAGTTTTTTTTTTCTGTTTTGTCCAAATTGCTTCTTGTGACCTCTTCTTAATAAGCTATTAGGAAGCTTCTGTTCCAATCAGGGCCTCTTTTCTCCAAGAGAGATCACGTCAATGTCAGGATCATTCAAAGTCTGTGATGAATCAACAGTGCTATGGGGGTGAATCTTATGATGGAATGTAGTATTAAAGACTCAAATGAGAAAACTAACTAATTGATGATTCACTGTTAAACTTGAGCAGCCATCAAAAGCTTACCTTTTCTGAGCATTCTTTAGAATATGTATAATGTTTTCGCCCGGCTAGAAGTCAAATAATATTAGGAAATTGGGTATGGGTTCTTAATTCCATATCATCTTATGACGTAAACTGTGGTCCTCTGCGAGGTGCTGAATCCTTACATAAACATTGTGTTTTAAAGGAATCATCTGAGCTCTTCAATTGTACATTCAGTCGTTGTGTGGCTCCAACCATAGGTCACTACATTCTATTTCCAACATAGTTGTTGTTTTTCCAACATAGTTGTCATAGGTGTGTGTGTGCACGTGGCCAAGTGGTTAAGGCATTGGACTAGTGACCTGAAGGTCGTGAGTTCGAGCCCCAGCCGAGGCAACGTGTTGCGTCCTTGAGCAAGACACTTAATCACATATTGCTTTGCGACGACACTGGTGCCAAGCTGTATGAGTCCTAATGCCCTTCCCTTGGACAACTTTGGTGTTGTGGAGAGGGGAGACATGCAGCATGGGCAACTGCTGGTCTTCCATACTACCTTGCCCAGGCCTGCGCCCTGGAGCGTGGACTTTCCAGGCACAGATCCATGGTCTCGCAAGACTAACGGATGCCTTTATTTATTATTATTGTTGTCTTTCTGACAAAAAAAAACGTGGAGTTTTTGAAATGGTCTTGTCTGCCACCTCCATGGTTGTAATGATGTCTTTGTTGGCTTTATTCTGCACTGATGACAGCCTTCTATATGTTGATATTACAGCTGTTAAGTGTTTATTAATACATACCCTTTATACAAATTTGGTATTACTGTCATACCTGCCTTGACAGAACGTTCTTGAGAGGGTCACTAACGAACTCAAGTGCAGGAATCAAAGATTCAGCAATTCAAACAAAACTAAAGGTTTATTACAGAAATGAACTTTTAAAAAAAGACTAGCAAGAGTTCAGGCAAGCTGTACAGAAACATAGAGAACTGAAATCACTCCTGTAGTAACTTCTACTTTGGAAAAGACCACTCGACAATTTCATGTCCAAAGGAACAACTTTATCTCAAATGTCAAAACTGATATGTATATACAGAGGCTTTCACAACCCATACAGCATGGCAGGAACACTATATACAAAGCCCACCCAGTCATCCGGTTTTAACTGCCTCTCTCGCGCATGTTGATCATGTCCCTCCTTCTGCTTTTCCTGCTTTCTCTCCAATGAAAACACAGTCTTTGGAGGCACACATGTAGTAACAGGTGTCTCAGGTAAAGGTAGTCGACTCAGTGCATCAGCATTTGCATTATTCCCACCCGCTCTGTACACTATAGTGTACCGGTAGGCTGACAATTTAAGAGACCAGCACTGTATCCTGGCTGAGGCTAGCGGTGGGATACATCTAGCCTCACTGCACAGACTCATCAGTGGTTTATGGTCTGTATAAATTGTAAATACCCGTCCGTAAAGGTACTGATGAAAGCGTTTGATGGCAAAAACAATGACTAGACCTTCTTTGTCTAGCTGTGAATATCCCTTCTTAGCAGCTGTCAGGGTACGTGAAGCAAAACCAATAGGCTTCTCTGAACGGTCCTCCATTACATGTGAGAGAACTGCCCTCACAAGGGCGAAGCATCGCATGCCAGGGTGATCTCCTTGTCTCGGTCATAGACTGACCTGGCTTCCTGAAACGGCTGTGAAACTTACACCGTTGGACTATCACAGAAGATTTTGGATTGTAGTGGTTCTCCACAAGCTTGACTAGTTCATCATATGGAATGCTCCCCAGTTTCTGCGGTGCAGCTAAATTCCTTATTAGCTTGTAAGTCTTTGCCCCACACACACTCAGGAGAATAGAGCGCTTCTTAGACTCCTCCGTAATTTCATTAGCACAGAAAAAGTGTCCCAATCTTTCCTCATACTCCAACCAGTCCTCGTTTCCTTCCAGAAATTCACCAATAGTTCCAAACATCGCCATCTGAAACACGAAGCTCCCGTTCGAAAAACGGGCCGATACATTCACAAAACCAGTTCTCCTCATTGCCAAAAATACGTAGTAACTTCTACTTTGGAAAAGACCACTCGACAATTTCATGTCCAAAGGTACAACTTTATCTCGAACATCAAAACTGATATGTATATACAGAGGCTTTCACAACCCGTACAGCATGGCAGGAACACTATATACAAAGCCCACCAGAAGTAAAAAGAATGGAAGTAAAGCCCCCCATTATCCTCCTGTTATTAGTATTAGCTTACATTTAGTAATGATCACATTGCAACAACTCCTGATACAAAGAAGAACTCAGATTGAGTTTCACCTGACAAGTAATCACAACGACTCAGCAAAGAGACATTGGCATGCCCCACTGAAGTACACTCGGAGCATGTAGGAGCGCAAGACTTTGAAAGTACCATGCTAATTAAATTGTCCCAAATGGAAGAAAAGTGATAAATACAAAGAGAGCTTAACAATGTCCATGATCCCAAATGAGACACTTACAAAACAAAGTGAAAAACCAGAGCTAGTCCAAAGACAAACAATTAGACATAAAAGGTAAAAAAATCCAAGAATCACTACGTACCCACGAGGTTATACTGAGAACATACAGTTCACATACCAACTGAAAAAAAATCCCTTCTTTTGCTTTAAAATGACCCTTGATTACGGCAGTTCTAGATGTAACTCTTCCAAAATATGTCTTCAGACATGATAACTATTGTATGACCACACCTCAGATATTTATTACGGGTTATATGTAATAGTAAGTGTATGGCATACCTCATCATACCACCATGTCATACATGTGTGCCTCACTTAAAGTAAAATTAAAACTAAAATTTGTTATTCCCGGCTCTGTGTTTTTGCTTTCAATTTGATTTAATGTTTTGGAGTTAAAATAATAACTGGATTGTGCAGCAGAAACTCCAGTAACCCCATTTTAAACCAGTGCCAGGATGAAGTTTCACTTGATGGGGGTTGCCTTATGTGGGGATTGCAAGCTGTGTTGAAGGAGTTGTCAGTCAGCATTGAACTCAATGTACGGACTCCAGCTCCGTATTTTTCCCTTAGGGTTTACTCCCGAAGCCTTCCCCATGAGTGGGAAAAGCTGCAAGGCAGCGGAGGCTTGAGATCAGAGTTTTCATTCTCCTAGATAAGCTGACAAGCCCCGTCTGCACAAAGCAACTGGTTTTAAACCATCAGTAACCCTCCTTTTTCCCTTCTCCTGTCAGTAGAAATAGTTCTTCCGCGTTTAGTCACTAAGCCGCACATGAACACCAGGAGAAGTACTTGGATGTCAGAAGCTATTTGAGGCACAAGTTATTGCGAGAATTTAATAGGTAGCAGGAGCTTGTCCTCATTGGTGGTGGCATCCGTTTGTCTCGCGAGACCACTGATCTGCGCCTGGAAGGTCTTGCTTCAGTCTGTGTTGGTAGACCAGCGTCTGTTGTGGCTGTAGAGGCCCAGACAGGAGTGACCGTCTCGGCTGCAGCGACTGCACTTGAAGGCGCTGCCCTCCAGTGTTACCTTGGCGCTGTTTTTCTGACGAGTGCGCTTTTCTTCAGCAGCAAGCCTCAGCTTTTTTTCTCCTCTTTTTGAACCTCTGCATTGTTCCAGTGTCCAGTGAGAGTGTTCGCTTGCAATGTCCTCCCACCTCTCGACGTTCATGTTCAGTGACTTCATGTCTCTCTTGCAGACATCTTTGAAACGAAGATGAGGCCACCCTTGTGTTCTCTTGCCGGAGGCCAGTTCCCCGTACAGCAGGTTTTTCGGGATCCTCCTGTCTGTCATGCCGTTTACGTGGCCCAGGCAGCAGAGATGGCGTTGTTGGAGCAGGGTGAAGAGGCTTGGTATCTGGGTGTGGGCCGGGACCTCATTGTTGGTGACTCGGTCAACCCACTTGATGCGAAGGTGGAAGGTGTTGAGACACCGCTCTTGTCTGGAGTAAAGGCTCCAGGTCTCGCTGCCGTAAAGCAGTGTGCTGAGGACGCAGGCCCTGTAGACTGCAACCTTGGTGTGCATCATCCGCTTTCTGTTCTCTCAGACTCTCTTTGTCAGCCTGGCAGATGTTGAGGCTGCTCGTCCGATCTGTCCGTTGATCTCGGGGTCTACGAAGAGGCTGTCCGTGATGGTGGAGCCAAGGTATGTAAACTCGTGAACTATCTCCAGGTCGTAGTTGTCGATGGTAATGGCCGGGGGTGCTTAACGCCTTGCCCAGCACGATGGTCTTCTTCAGGCTGATGGTCAAGCTGAAGTCCTGGCAGGCCCTTGAGAAGCTGTCCATGAGGCGTTGCAGTTGCTCTTCAGATTGTGTTGGCAGTGTCCATCGTCTGCAAACAACATGTCGCTGATGAGTACTTCATGAATCATATAACCATATAACAATTACAGCGTGGAAACAGGCCATCTCGGCCATTCTAGTCTGTGCTGAAGCTTGCCCTCACCTAGTCCCACCGACCTGCATTCAATCCATAACCCTCCATTCCTTTTCTGTCCATATAGCTATCAAATTTTACTTTAAATGACAATATCGAACCTGCCTCTACCACTTCTACTGGAAGCTTGTTCCACACAGCTACCACTCTCTGAGTAAAGAAGTTCCCCCTCGTGTTACCCCTAAACTTTTTCCACCTAACTCTCAACTCATGTCCTCTTGTTTGAATCTCCCCTACTCTCAATGGAAAAAACCTATTCACGTCAATTCTATCTATCCCCCTCATAATTTTAAATACTGCTATCAAGTTCCCACTGAACCTTCTACACTCCAAAGAATAAAGATGCAACTTGTTCAACCTTTCTCTGTAACTTAGGTGCTGAAACACAGGTAACATTCTAGTAAATCTTCTCTGTACTCCCTCAATTTTGTTGACATCTTTTCTATAATTCGGTGACCAGAACTGTACACAGTACTCCAAATTTGGCCTCACCAATGCCTTGTACAGTTTTAACATTACATTCCAACACCTATACTCAATGCTCTGATTTATAAAGGCCAGCATACCAAACGCTTTCTTCACCACCCTATCCACATGAGATTCCACCTTCAGGGAACTGCGCACCATTATTCCTAGATCCCTCTGTTCTAGTGCGTTCTTCAATGCCCTACCATTTACCTATTTTGTTTAGTTCTACCAAAATGTAGCACCTCACACTTATCAGCATTAAACTCCATCTGCCATCTTTCAGCCCACTCTTCTAACCTGCCTAAATCTCTCTGCAAGCTTTGAAAGCCTACTTCATTATCCACAACGTCACCTATCTTAGTATCAGCTGCATACTTACTAATCCAATTTACCACCCCATCATCCAGATCATTAATGTATATGACAAACAACATTGGACCCAGTACAGATCCCTGAGGCACACCACCTTTCATCGGCTTCCAACCTGAAAAACAGTTATCCACCACTACTCTCTGGCGTCTCCCATCCAGCCACTGTTGAATCCATTTTACTACTTCGATATTAATACCTAATGATTGAACCTTCCTAACTAACCTTCCATGTGGAACCTTGTCAAAGGCCTTACTGAAGTCCATATAGACAACATCCACTGCTTTACCCTCATCAACTTTCCTAGTAACCTCTTCAAAAAATTCAATAAGATTTGTCAAACATGACCTTCCATGCACAAATCCATGTTAATTGTTCCTAATCAGACCCTGTCTATCCAGATAATTATATATACCATCTCTAAGAATACTTTCCATCAATTTACCCAACACTGACATCAAACTTACAGGCCGATAATTGCTAGGTTTACTCTTAGAACCCTTTTAAAACAATGGAACAACATGAGCAATACGCCAATCCTCCAGCACCATCCTCGTTTCTAAAGACATTGGAAGTATTTCTGTCAGAGCCCCTACTATTTCTACACTGACTTCCCTCAAGGTCCTAGGGAATATCCTGTCAGGACCCGGAGACTTATCCACTTTTATATTCCTTAAAAGCACCAATACTTCCTCTTCTTTAATCACCATCGTTTCCATAACTTCCCTACCTGTTTCCCTTACCTCACACAATTCAATATCCTTCTCCTTAGTGAATACCGAAGAAAAGAAACTGTTCAAAATCTCCTCCATCTCCTTTGGTTCCACACATAGCTGTCCACTCTGATTCTCTAAGGACCAATTTTATCCCTCACTATCCTTTTGCTATTAATATAACTGTAGAAACCCTTGGAATTTATTTTCACCTTATTTGCCAAAGTAACCTCGTATCTTCTTTTTGCTTTTCTAATTTCTTTCTTAAGATTCCTTTTACATTCATTATATTTCTCGAGCACCTCATTTATTCCATGCTGCCTATATTTATAGTAGATATCTCTCTTTTTCCGAACCAAGTTTCCAATATCCCTTGAAAACCATGGCTTTCTCAAACTTTTAACCTTTCTTTTCAACCTAACAGGAATATAAAGATTCTGTACCCTCAAAATTTCACCCTTAAATGACCTCCATTTCTCTATCACATCCTTCCCATAAAACAAGTTGTCCCAATCCAATCCTTCTAAATCCTTTCGCATCTCCTTAAAGTTAGCCTTTCTCCAATCAAAAATCTCAACCCTGGGTCCAGACCTATCCTTCTCCATAATTATATTGAAACTAATGGCATTGTGATCACTGGACCTGAAGTGCTCCCCAGTGCATACCTCTGTTACCTGAACTATCTCATTCCCTAACAGGAGATCCAACACTGTGCCTTCTCTAGTTGATACCTCTATGTATTGTTGCAAAGAACTATCCTGCACACATTTTACAAACTCCAAACCATCCAGCCCTTTTACAGTATGGGCTTCCCAGTCTATGTGTGGAAAATTAAAATCTCCCACAATCACAACCTTGTGCTTACTACAAATATCTGCTGTCTCCTTACAAATTTGCTCCTCTGATTCTCACTCCCCATTAGGTGGTCTATAATACACCCATATAAGTGTTACTACACCTTTCCCATTCCTCAATTCCACCCAAATAGATGAGCCCTCTAATCTATCCTGCCAGTGTACCGCTGTAATATTTTCTCTGACAAGCAATGCAACACCTCCCCCTCTTATCCCTCCGATTCTATCACACCTGAAGCAATGAAATCCAGGAACATTTAGTTGCCAATCACACCCCTGCTGCAACCATGTTTCACTAATAGCTACAACATCATATTTCCAGGTATCAATCCATGCTCTAAGCTCATCCACCTTTCTTACAATGCTTCTAGCATTAAAATAAATGCATTTAAGTAATTTTCCACCTCTTACTCTCTGTTTATCACTAATGGTGCAAACAACTTTACTATCTCCTTTTTCTTCCTTCTCCCCTACATCTGTTCCTACACTCTGGTTCCCTTCCCCCCTTGTATCGAGTTTAAATCCACTGGAACCTCTCTAGCAAACCTACCTGCAAGAATATTTGTCCCCCTCCAGTTCAGATGTAAACCATCCCACCAGAACAGGTGCCACCTTCCCTGGAAAACTGCCCAATTATCTATAAGTCTGAAACCCTCCCTCCTGCACCATGTCTTCAGCCACATGTTGGTCCGTGCTATCTTACTATTTCTAAACCCGCCTGCACGTGGCACTGGTAGCAATCCTGAGATTGCTATTCTGGAGGTCCTGTCCTTTAACTTGGCGCCTAACTCCCTAAACTCTCCTTTCAGGACCTCCTCACTCTTCCTACCCACTTTAATGATCCCTACATGGACCATGACATCTGGCTGCTCACCCTCCCTCTCGAGAATACTGAGAACTCGATCCGAGATATCGCGGACCTTGGCACCAGGGAGGCAACAGACTATCTAGGATTCTCGATCTCTTCCACAGGACCTCTTATCTGTCCCCCTAACTATCTAATCCCCTATCACTACTGCTCTCCTCTTTTTCTCTCCATCCCTTCTGAGTTGCATTCTTGGTGCCAGAGACGCAACCACTGCAACTTGTCCCTGGTAGGTCGTCCCCATCGACAGTATCTAAAATGATATACTTATTATTGGTGGGAACGGCCACAAGGGTGCTCTGCTCATTCTGTCTATTCCCCTTCCCTCTCCTGACAGTCACCCAGCTACCTGTCTCCTAACTCTAAGGGTTGACTATCTCTCTGTAACTCCCGTTTATTTCTGCCTCTGCCTCCCGAATGATCCGAAGTTCACCCAGTTCCAGCTCCAGTTCCCTAATTCGGTTTGTCAGGAGCTGCAACAGGATGCACCTTTTACAGGTGTAGTCATCAGGGACAATTGTGCTCGCCCTGACTTCCCACATACTGCAAACGGATCACTCAACTGCCCTAACTGCTGCCTCCATTACCTACTTTTAAGGTAATTAAATTAATTAAAGGAACTTATCTGGACTTACCTCACTTGAGGTGAGGCTCGTCCTCAGCCTCTCAAGCCAAAGCCTTCCTACTCTGTCTCCTTCTACTCCGTCGCCCGCTATAACGTTGCCCGCTCCGGTAATCTGCTTGCTTTTTAACTCTCCCGCTGCTCACGGTCAGAAGAGACTTACCAGGATGCTGCCTGGTTTCAAGGGCATATGCTATCACGAAAGGTTTGGGTAAACTTACATTGTTTTCTCAGGAGTATCAGAGGCAGAGAGAAGATCTGATAGAGATTTACAAGATTCTGAGAGGCATAGATATAGTAGACAGAGTATCTGTTTCCCAGGGTAGAAATATCTTTTACCAGAGGGTATGCATTGAAGGTGAGAGGGGTAAGTTCAAAGGGGATGTGAGGGGTAAATTTTTTATGCAGAGAGTGGTGGATGCCTGGAATGTGTTACCTGGTATGGTGGTAGAGGCAAATGCATTAGAGGCTTTTCAGAGATGTTTGGATAGGCACATGGATGGAAGGAAAATGGAGGGATATGGACATGGTGTAGGTAGGAGAGGCTAATGTGTGAATGTTTTTGGTTTGCTTTTTAAGCTGGTTCAGCACAATATTGTGGGCTAAGGGGCCTGATTTGGTGCTATTCTGTTCTACACATGTTCCATGCATACATGTGTTGCTTATTTTTATACTTACATGTAAATGTCCCATTAATGGAGGAGAAAGCATTGAAGTCCCTGAATGAATGGTTTCGAAATTCTCCAAAGCTCTTCTGCCCAGAGTTTAGCAGGAAATAGATAAAATCATTCTCTAGTTTTCTGCTTTGAATATACTGGTCCAGACTCTGCCTTAATTTCTTACATTCTAGTCTACCAGAAATTCAGGGGGCAAGGATCCAGGGAAACGTAATTGCATGGAATCAGAATTGTCTTGCCCACAGAAGGCAGATGGTAGTAGCAGATAGAATGTATTCTGCCTGGAGGTGGGTGACCAGTGGTGTTCTGCAGAGACCTGTTCTGCGACCACTGCTTACCTAGTTAGAGGTACAACACAGAACAGGCTCTTCCGGCTGAACAAGCAACCTACCTATGTAACATTAGCCAAATCACAGGACAACTTACAATGTCCAATTTCCCTACTAACCAGTACATCTTTGGACTCTGGGAGGAAATCCATGTGGTCACAGGCAGAACACACAAACCTGTTACAGAGGACGCAGAACTGAATTCCAAACTCTGATGCCTCAAGCTATATAGCGTCACGCTATCCTCTATGCTACCACGGTGCCCCTCTTTGTGATTTGTTTTATAGTGACCTGGATGAGGAAGGGGAAGGGGTGGGTTAGTAAGTTTGTAAATGAGATGAAGGTTGCTGGTGCTGTGGATAGCAAAGAAGGTTGTCGTGGTATACACCAGGGCAGGATGCAGAGCTGGGCTGAGAAGTGACAAATGGAGTTCAATCAAGGAAAGTGTGAAGAGATTCATTTTGAAAGATTGAATTTGAAGACAAAGTACAGGGTTAAATGCATAAACAGTAACAGCATGGAAGAGTAGAGGGAGTTTGGGTCCACACCCATAGACCCTTCAAAGTTTCCACACAGGTTGATAGGATGGTTAAGAAGGTATATGCTATGTTGGCCTTCATTAGTCATCGGATTGAGTTTAAGAGGTAAGAGGTAGACCATAATTGGAATACTTGTGCTCTAATCTGGTTACCTCATTATAGGAGGATGTGGAAACTTTAGAGAGGATGCAGAAGGTATTTCTCAGAATGCTGTCTGGATTAGAGGGTTCACCTTATGAAGAGAGGTTGAGTAAGCTTGGGCTTTTCTCTTTGGAGCAAATGGGAATAGAGATGTATGAGATGATAAAAGGCTTAGGTAGAAAGAACAGCCAGAGACTCTTTCTCAGGTGGAAATGGCTAATACGAGAAACACAATTTAAGGTGATTGGAGGAAAGTATAGGGGTAATTTTTTAATTGAGTGGTAGGTGTGTGGAATCCACTGCCAGGGGAGGTGGGAGAGTCAGATACATAAAGACATTTAAGAGGTTCTAAAATAGGCACATAGATGATAGAAAACTGGAGGGATATGTAGGAGAGAAGAGTTAAATTGATCTCAGAGTAGTTTAAAAGAATGACATAGAATTGTGGGCCAAAGGGCCTTTACTGTGCTGTACTGTTCTATATTTGATGTGTTGGTATATGGCTCAACTGAAGAGGTGGCTACACTCAACTAAATCTAGGAAATGAGTTCGGGCAAGTGATTGAATTGTCAGTAGGGAGTACTTTAGGATTAGTGACTATTAGATTTTTAGTAATTGGTAATTCTATTAGTTTTAAAACTAGTTGTTAAAAAAAAACGATCCTGGAATCTGGAGCAAAAAAGCAAACAAAACAAGCTGCATGAGGAACTCATGAAATCAGGTTACATTTTTGAAGGAAAATGGACAGTGAGTCCTTCATCTGGAATGGCCACCAAGTTCAAATCCTGAGCTAGACAAGTCAAGATTTTTTTTTAAAGTGAAATAAGGAGATACCAGGGTCAGCACATGCTCCCATTAGAGTAAAGAGCAAGGCTGGCAGGATAAGCGAACCTTGGTTGATGTGGGATAGTCAGGCTTTGACCAGCACAAAGAAGGTACATGTCAGTAATAGGCAGTTGGAATCAAGGGATCTCTTGAGAAGTATAAGCGATGTAGGAGCACACGAGAGAGAAATTAGGATGGTAAAAAGGGGATATCAGATAGCTTTAACGGGTAAGGTAAATGAAATCTCAAAGAATTTTATAGACATATTAAGAACATTGGTCTTTGTGTCCTTATGCATGGAGCCACAGGAAATGCACAAAGATTTGAATAAATATTTCTCATCTATATTGATTGTGGAGCTTGGGAGACTATGGCGCCTAGCAGTATCTCCTTTGCTTGCATCTTCAGTAACAGCTCTATTTCTATCTTTCATATCTCTATGTTTCCCTTTCGGGGTTCTTTTGAAGACCCTGACCTGAAGTTACACGCTGACTTCGGTTCTTTGTGGGAACGGGACCCGCTCTTGGGTTCTCATGAATGGCCGCTATTCGATATACCAAACTCGCCTTCGGAGTTTTGGGATTTTGTGGTTCTGGAGGCAGGCGGACTCGGGGTCAGTGCCTCTGCAAGAAATCGATATGTCGTTGAAGACAGAAGATCTCTGACTGTGTGCCCAGAGACCTGAGTTCTTTGGGCACAGAGCTCAGAAAAAGCAACGCAATGGACTTTTAACACCATAAATCAGCAAGATATTATGTCTCCGCTCTCGCTGTGAGGCGGAGACATCTTTTTTTTCCGTTATTAGGGAAAGAGAGAGCCTTTGGTATGTCAAATTACTGGGTGAATAAGTAGTCTTTGGGGTACTGCAAGCCTGTGTCTGGATTGGTGGAGACATATCTCCACGCCGCCACCCACTAGGTATAGTCAATATGGTTTAGTGAATGGGAAATTGTATCTCATGAATGTGATTTGGTTTTTGAAGAAGTGACAAAAATGCCAGTGAGCATTGTCTACATGAACTTTAGCAAGGCTTTTGACAAGGTTCCGCATTATAAGCTATTTCAGAAAGTTATATCATATTGTATCCAGGATAAGTTAGCCAACTGGATATAAAATTAGCTTGGTAATAGGAGTCAGAGAGTGGTGGTGGAGAGTTGTTGTTCAGATTGGTGCTGGGTCCACAATTGTTCATTATCTATAGTAACAATTTGGATGAGTTTGCAGATCAGATAAGAGTCCTTGACGAGAATGGATTGGACCCAAATGCTGGAGTATCTGAAGCAAAGACTGAGACATGGTATCAAGCTGGATCAAGAACTGAGCACAAAACAAATGCTAGATGAAATCACAAGTAAGGCTTACAATTGAGCAGTGAATGTATGTTCGGGTGTTCCTTAAATACTTCAATTCTTGGTGCCCAAACATGATTATCAATGAATGGGAATGTTGCAAGCCCTTAAAGATGCCATGCCAGCTATCTGTACTCTGGAGAGTTAGAGCGTTTAAATCTCAGATTGAAAGTGTCTCATAACAGCAAGCAAATGATACCATGGACAGTGAAGAATTTTATCAAGGACTTCAACATGATCTACAGTATTGTGCAAAAGTATTAGGCACTAATACTGTATTTATAGTTAGGGTGCCTAAGACTTTTGCACAGTGCTGTGTTTGTCAGTGAGGAGCAGAGAGTAAATTTGTAAATCTGGCAGGAGCAAAGAATGTTCGGAATGGTGAGGGCGGAGCACCGTGGGAGAGATGTGGGACAGGTGGCAAAGGAATGCCAGGGGAGGGGTTAGTGCAGGAGCAGACATACCCAGCCCTGAGACACCGGGCAAGGTAATTTGATTCCAAGCAATTGGTTTATTGATGATCAGGGAATGTCTCTCTGTTGGTTCCCACTCCCTCCCCTCTCTCTGCCACCTTCCCACACTTAGTCCACAACAGAGACCCATATCAGAATCAGGTTTATCATCTCTCACATATATCGTGAGATTTGTCTTATTTTTGTGGCAGCAGTACAGCGTAATAGGAGGAGGAGAAGATGCCGGCGTGACACAGCGCACAGCGGCCATTCTAGTGAATGATATCTGTTATCTGTCAAGTAGGGTGCCGTGCACAATCCTGATTTGATGGAGACGGACGTGAGAGCACGGAAGAACATCTGGAGAAACTTCTGAAATGCCTGCTTCGCTGCCACTGCTACTGTGTGATCCAGAATCTCTGGAGGAGAAGGCCCGAGTCCTCGACTTTGCTTGTTGCTCGGTGGCTGGGGCAAGGTCAAAGCGCTCGGCAGAGGATGGTGCTCGGGAGGCTGTATCAGAGGGACTGGTCGGAGGCTCGATGTTTTCGGATGGACTCAGAGTCGGCTGTGGTCAGGTGCTTCCAATGCATCGGCAGTTGTCAGCACCTGGAGGTTTATGGCAGGAATAGTTTCTCTCTTTGCCGCCTGCTATTGGGGCTATCGGGAGTTGATCGGAACTTTGAGACTTTTTTTTTTACCATGCCCATGGTCTGCTCTTTATCAAATTATGGTATTGCTTTGCACTGCTGTAACTATATGTTATAGTTCTGTGGTTTTGTCAGTGTTAGTCTTTGGTTTGTCCTGTTTTTTTTGTGATATCATTCTGGAGGAACACTGTATCATTTCTTAGTGCATGCATTTCTAAATGCCAGTAAAAGAGGACTGAGGGTCCTCATAATCTAATACATTAAATTACTACAGTACTGTGCAAAGTCTTAGGCACCCTAGCTATTCATACAGTATTAGTGCCTAATACTTCCGCACAATACTGTAGATCATGTTGAAGTCTTCAATAACCTTCTTCACTGTTCATGTGTGTATGTGCCGAAGACTTTTGCACAATACTGTAGATCAACTGGTAAAGTGGGCTAAAGAATGGCAAATAGAATTTAACTAGTACTACTACAATGTGGTGTTTCGGTAAGTTAAAATAGGGTAAGACTTGTACAGTAAATGGCAAGGCCCTGGTGAGAGACTTAGAAGTACAGCTACAAGCTTCCCTGAAAGTGGCGACAAAGGATGGTAAAAAGTGTTTGGCACACATGACGTCGTTGGTCAGGGCACTGAGTACAAGAGTTGGAACATCATGTTACACCTATAAAGAACATTGGCAAGACCATACTTTTAGTATTGAGTAAACGCAAGGAATTTATCATCCAGAAACCTTGCATAGCCATAGGAAGGGTGCCTTTAAGCTGGATGTACAGGAAGTCTGCAGAGAGAAAAAAAAATCACTAGAATGTTATTGGGACTGGAAGGCTTGAGTTCTATGGGTAGACTGAATAGGGTGAGGCCGGTTAGCCTGGTGCATAGGAAGCTGAGGAGTGCCCACTGCAGGGATTCCCTGTGACGAGAGGCCAAGGCATGGGTGATAAGACCTCAAGTGCTGGACTGTCCGAGGTTAGAATTGAGACAAGATTTTGAGACTGAGACAAGAACAAGGTTCTTGACTAGACGCTAGTCGAGGACCTGACGTGACTAGATGGGAATCCAAATGAGACAGAAATCCGAAACAGAATTGGAGACTCAACCAAAGTTGAGCTGACGATTGAGCACCGAACCTGAGTTCAGGTGCTCTTTAAGTATCCAAACCTTGGTGCTAAACCATGGCTGCCAATTAGCGGAGTGGATCAGAATCTTTAAAGAAATTGTCCCAGCTATCCATACTCCAGAGAATCAGACTGTCCAAACCCCACAGTCTGGTGCAGTCGAGTGCGTTCTGTAACATTCTCAACCTGGAGTCCACTGACACCTTGGTTAATGGTAGATGTCCATGGTATAAAAAGGGGTGGGAATCACTGATCTGGATGTACATACATAACATCATAAGAGGCATTAATAAGGAGAATGGTAACAGTCTTTTCCCTGGATAGGGGAGTCTCAAATCAGAGGGCATAAATTTAGGTAAAGGGGGCCTAAAGCATTACTCAAACCGAGGGTGGTATGTGAATGGGATGAGATGCCAGATGAAGTGGTGGAGATGGATTACATTTAAAAGACATTTTAACAGGTACATGGTACACGGATAGGACAGGTTTAGAGCAGGGTCTTCCAGGCTGGGGTCCAATGTCCCTTGGTTAATAGTAAGGGTCGATGGTATAAAAAAAGGTAGAGAAGCCTTAGCTTAGAGATTTATAGGCCAAAAGGAAACAAGTCAGACTAGCTCAGATAGGCAACCTGGCCAGCATTGATGAAGGTCCTTTTTCTGTGCTGTATGATTCTATGAATCTAGGATATTAAACAAGACCTTTTTGGTGAGAAGATTCGTCCTTAGGCTCCTAATAAAATTAATATACTAGTTTAATATAGAATGATTTAACGTATCACCGTCTCATTCCACTTATTCAGTTGCATCCCTTGACTCCCTTCAAAGAAAACATTAAAGCTTTCCTAACACCTTAGGCAATCTTTATTCATCAAATTACACCATCAAATACAAATCATTTGAGCATTAGCTAGTGCTATTTATGAAACTTTGCCATTAAAATGCTGCCCAGACTCACTAACTCAAATATAAGTAATTATACTTCAAAAGAGCATGACTGCGTGTGCGGCATGTTGGGATGTCCTGAGGTCATTGAAATGCTTTATGTAAATGTAACCTCTCCCTGTGCAATATCAGCATAACTCAACCCAGACTTGTAAGGAAGACGAGAACTTTGCTTTTGATGTCAAGAGGCCTGATCTACAATACAAGCAGAGAAAGTAAACAGATCCAGACCTTTGTGTGTGTCTGCCGTTTCTTAACAATATCTTCATGACTGCATTTAATGCATGATCAAACTTGGCCTTGAGGGACGTTCAGAGAGGATGAATGATGCTTCCTTATTTTAGGTTATTTTATAGCATACAGATTAGAAAATGAAACCAAATTTATAAAATAATGCATAGAACATGAAATATACTGTAATACCTTCCAGTGGTGGAAGATTGTATGAGCAGCTGGTGCAATCACAAGTCCTAGTTATGCATCCACTGATGCTAGGCAAACAAACTCTGAAAAGTATTGATAATGGCTGGGGTCACCCCTCTTGTAGAGACACTGCCCAGAAGAAGGCAATGTCAAACTATTGCTGTAGAAAACTTTGCCAAGAGCAATCACAGTCATCTATCATGATTACCTACTTCATATAACATGGCACATAATGATGATGACCCTCCAATTAAAAAAGATGTATGCGCACACAGAAATAATCTGCACTCAGTACTTGGAAGTGACAGGAATGTACATGCGGACCATTCAACATTTGAGAACTTTAGATTTTGAATACTTTTTCTAAAACAATATTGAACAAGAGTATAAAGCTTACTTTATTCAAAGGTATGTTGGTGTAAGGAGAGCACTTAGGAAGAAATTGGAATCGATGAATGGAGCTATTCAGTTCCACTTTATACACTAATCTGTAGACATCTTGTAACAAATCAGCTTTCTGTAAATCCTTAGTTGAATAATAAATGGCTAGAACAAATCTTTGCAGAAGTATTGTTGAGGCAATAGTATTTCATTGTAAGTAGCAAAAATACAAATCTGAATTATAAGCCAGTATGGAGAAGATTCTGTTCATGCACTAAGAAGGCCATAAAACCATTAATTAAAGGAGCAGAGTTTGGTCCATTGGGTCTGCTCCGCCCTTTCTTCACAGCTGATCCTATTTTCCTCTCAGCCCCAATCTCCTGACTTCTCCCCGTATCCCTTCATGCCCTGACTAATCAGGAATCTATTAAACTTTGTCTTGAGTAGACATAAAGACTTGGCCTCCACAGCTGCTTGTGGCAAATAAATCCACAGATTCACCACTCTCTGGCTAGACAAATTCCTCCTCATCTCCGTTTTAAAAGGATGCCCCTCTATTCTGAGGCTGTGTCCTCTGGTCTTAGACACTCCTACCATAGGAAACATCCTCTCCGCATCCACGCTATCAAGGCCTTTCACCATTCGGTCGGTTTCAATGAGGTCACCCCTCATTCTTCTGAATTCATATGACAAGCCATTCAATCCTGGAATCATTTTCGTGAACCTCCTTTGAACCCTCTCCAGTTTCAGCACATCCTTTCTAAGATTAAGGGCCCAAGCCTGCTCACAATACTCTAAGTAGGCCTCACCACTGCTTTGTAAAATTTCAACATCACATCCTTGCTTTTATATTCTAGACCTCTTGAAATGAATGCTAACATTGCCTTTGCCTTCCTCACCACAGATTCAATCTACAAATTAACTTTTAGGGAACCCTGCACAAGGACTCCCAAGTCCCTTTGCTCCTCAGTTTTTTTTGTATTTTTTCTACATTTGGAAAAAAGTCAACCCTTTCATTTCTTTTACCAAAGCACAGGACTGTATGCTTCTCAATACTGCATTACATCTGCCATTTCTTTGCCCCTTCTCTTAAATCTCTCCCTGAGTTCTTCTGTAGCCTCAAGACTACCCGCCCTTCCACCTGTGTTCATATAGACTGCAAACTTTGCAACAAAGCCATCAATTCCATTATTCAAATCAATGACATAAAATGATAAAAGTAACGGTTCCAACACAAACCTTGTAGAACACCTCTATTTACCTGCAGGCAGTCTGAAAAGGCTCCCTTTATTCCCACTCTTTGTCTCCTGTCAATAAGCCACTGCTTTATCCATGCTAGAATCTTTCCTGTAATACCATGTGTTTGTAGCTTGTTAAGCAGCCTCACGTGCGGCACCTTGTCAAAGACTTTCTGAAAATCCAAGTACGTACATAAAACGAATCGATTCTCCTTTCTCTTTCCTGTTTGTTACTCCTTCAAAGAATTCCAACATATTTATCAGGCAAGATTTTCGCTTGCGGAAACCATGCTAACTAAGGCCTATTTTATTATGTGCCTCCAAATATCCTGAGACTTCGTCCTTCGAAATCGACTCCAACACCTTCCCAAACACTGAGGTCAGACAGTGTGGAGTGATATTTGCAATTTTCTAGTCTTCCAGAACCATTTCAAAATCTAGTGATTCTTTAAAGATCATTAGTAATGTCCCCATGATCACTTCAACCACCTCTTTCAGAACACTTTCTGGTCCAGGTGACTTACCTAACTTCAAACCTTTCAGTTTCCCAAGAACCTTCTCTGTAGTTATGGTAGCTTCACACACTTCATGCCCCCTGACACCCGGAACTTCCACCATCCTGCTAGTGTCTTCCACAGTGAAGACTGATGCAAAATACTCATGCCCTCCCTCCTACACCAGCTCCCTAGTCATGTATTAAACTGTATAATCTTCCTAGTTCTGACTTCACTAGCATGAGTCACATGTAACAATCCTGAAATCACAACCCTGGAGGTCCTGCCCTTTAACTTAGCACCTTAACTCGCTGAGCTCCCTGTGCAGAAACTCATCACTCATCCTACCCATGTCATTGGCACCTACATGGACCATGACTTCTGGCTGTTTGGAATGAGGTACATAAATTATCACTATATGCAAATGATTTACTATTATATATTCCTAACCCTGAGAAATCCATTCTGGCAGTATTATCTATGCTTGCTCAGTTTAGTAGTTTTTCTGGTTACAAATTGAATATTAGTAAGAGTGAACTTTTCCATTAAATATGCAGATTCTCATTTATAGACGTTCACCATTTAGATTGATTACTGACTATTTTACTTATTTGGGGGTTAAAATTGCTAAGAGGCATAAGGACTCATTTAAGCTCAATTTTTTACTGTTAATTAGTCAGCTTAAATAGTTGCTTAGTTAATGGTCCTCATTGTCTCTATCACTGATTGGCTCAATCAATGCTATTAAAATGATTATTCTACCTAAATCTTTATATCTATTTCAATCGGTACCAACTTTTATTCCTAAATCCCTTTTTTGATGTTATTGACTCTAAAATTTCCTCTTGTATATGGCAGAATAAAAATCCCAGGTTAAGTAAAAAATATTTACAGAAGTCCAAGAAAGACAGTGGTTTAGCATTGCCAAATTTAAGATTCTATTACTGGGCAATTAATATTCAATATTTAATTTTTTGGACACAAAATTGGGATATAATCCCAAGTCCACAACGGGTAAACCTTGAGGTCACTCTGTACAAGGCTTTTCATTGATTTCCATTTTAGGAACTTCACTTCCCTTTGTATTTTCTAAATTGAATAAACAAATGGTTAATCCAATAATTAAACACATATTACGAATATGGTTCCAATTTTGTAAATTTTTTGGTTTGAACAAATTTATATTATCAAGCCCTATTATATCTATTTTTTTCCAACCCTCTGTTATGGATCAAGCCTTTCTGATATGGAAAATAAAGGGTAGAACATGTTTCCGTGGTTTATTTTTGAATAACTGTTTCCTGCCTTTTGAACAGCTGTCTAATAAATATAACTTGCCATGATCCCATTTTTTAAGATATTTACAAATAAGAAACTTTTTAAATACTACGTTACCTACCTTTCCGATGTCATACTCAACTGATATCACAGAAAAAAATTTAGGTTTAAATCCTTATCAGAAGGGATTAATAGCAACTATTTATGATATAATTATGAAAATACAGCCAGGTATATCTGATAAAATTAAAAATGAATGGGAAAGGGAACTTCAACTTCTCTTACCTATAGAGAAATGGGAGAAAAATTTTCAATTAGTTAGCTCTTCCTCTATATGTGTTAAACATACGCTGATACAATTTAAGGTAGTGCACGTCTAAAGATAAACTAGCTCATTTTTATTCCCATATAAATCCTATTTGTGACAGATGTCACTCTGAGGTGGCTTCTTTCACTCATATGTTCTGGTCCTGTCCTCTTTTGGAAAAATTTTGGAAAGATATTTTTGATATTATTTCAACAGTTTTGCATTTTGATTTACATCCCCACCCTATCAGAGAAAGTGGCTCACCTGAGGACTGGGAGAAATTCAGAGTTCAGCAGAGGAGGACAAAGGACTTAATTAGGAAGGGGAAAAAAGATTATGAGAGAAAACTGGCAGGGAACATAAAAACTGACTGTAAAAGCTTTTATAGGTATGTAAAAAGGAAAAGACTGGTAAAGACAAATGTAGGTCCCCTACAGACAGAAACAGGTGAATTGATTATGGGGAGCAAGGACGTGGCAGACCAATTGAATAATTACTTTGGTTCTGTCTTCACTAAGGAGGACATAAATAATCTTCCAGAAATAGTAGGGGACAGAGGGTCCAGTGAGATGGAGGAACTGAGCGAAATACATGTTAGTAGGGAAGTGGTGTTAGGTAAATTGAAGGGATTGAAGGCAGATAAATCCCCAGGGCCAGATGGTCTGCATCCTAGAGTGCTTAAGGAAGTAGCCCAAGAAATAGTGGATGCATTAGTGATAATTTTTCAAAACTCGTTAGATTCTGGACTAGTTCCTGAGGATTGGAGGGTGGCTAACGTAACCCCACTTTTTAAAAAAGGAGGGAGAGAGAAACCGGGGAATTATAGACCGGTTAGCCTAACGTCGGTGGTGGGGAAACTGCTGGAGTCAGTTATCAAAGATGTGATAACAGCACATTTGGAAAGCGGTGAAGTCATCGGACAAAGTCAGCATGGATTTGTGAAGGGAAAATCATGTCTGACGAATTTCATTGAATTTTTTGAGGATGTAACTAGTAGAGTGGATAGGGGAGAACCAGTGGATGTGGTATATTTGGATTTTCAAAAGGCTTTTGACAAGGTCCCACACAGGAGATTAGTGTGCAAACTTAAAGCACATGGTATTGGGGGTAAGGTATTGATGTGGATGGAGAATTGGTTAGCAGACAGGAAGCAAAGAGTGGGAATAAACGGGACCTTTTCAGAATGGCAGGCGGTGACTAGAGGGGTACCGCAAGGCTCAGTGCTGGGACCCCAGTTGTTTATGATATATATTAATGACTTGGATGAGGGAATTAAATGCAGCATCTCCAAGTTTGCGGATGACACGAAGCTGGGTGGCAGTGTTAGCTGTGAGGAGGATGCTAAGAGGATGCAGAGTGACTTGGATAGATTGGGTGAGTGGGTAAATTCATGGCAGATGCAATTTAATGTGGATAAATGTGAAGTTATCCACTTTGGTGGCAAAAATAGGAAAACAGATTATTATCTGAATGGTGGCCGATTAGGAAAAGGGGAGGTGCAACGAGACCTGGGTGTCATTATACACTAGTCATTGAAAGTGGGCATGCAGGTACAGCAGGCAGTGAAAAAGGCGAATGGTATGCTGGCATTTATAACGAGAGGATTCGTGTACAGGAGCAGGGAGGTACTATTGCAGTTGTACAAGGCCTTGGTGAGACCACACCTGGAGTATTGTGTGCAGTTTTGGTCCCCTAATCTGAGGAAAGACATCCTTGCCATAGAGGGAGTACAAAGAAGGTACACCAGATTGATTCCTGGGATGGCAGGACTTTCATATGAAGAAAGACTGGATGAACTGGGCTTGTACTCGTTGGAATTTAGAAGATTGAGGGGGGATCTGATTGAAACATATAAAATCCTAAAGGGATTGGACAGGCTAGATGCAGGAAGATTGTTCCCGATGTTGGGGAAGTCCAGAACGAGGGGTCACGGTTTGAGGATAAAGGGGAAGCCTTTTAGGACCGAGATTAGGAAAAACTTCTTCACTCAGAGAGTGGTGAATCTGTGGAATTCTCTGCCTTAGGAAGCAGTTGAGGCCAGTACATTGGCTATACTTAAGAGGGAGTTAGATATGGCCCTTGTGGCTACGGGGATCGGGGGTATGGAGGGAAGGCTGGGGCGGGGTTCTGAGTTGGATGATCAGCCATGATCATAATAAATGGTGGTGCAGGCTCGAAGGGCCGAATGGCCTACTCCTGCACCTATTTTCTATGTTTCTATTAGGGCAATTTTTGGTTTGCAATGATGGAACATAGCTCTTTATCCTCTTCAGCCTGTCAGATGATCGCATTTGCTACATTAATGTCCAGAAGATCCATTTTATTGAATTGGAAAGAGACCAATCCCCCTACTACATTTCAATGGTTTTCCCAAACTATATCATGTTTAAATTTAGAAAAAAATTGGAAGTGTCATTTTTGACCCTGCGGTTAAATTTGAAGAGACTTGGAAGCCATTTATTCAATATTTTCATGTGATGTAGCTTGACCTTTTTCGAATCCTTTTTATTAACATAGAGTATATGAATAGACGAGCAGAGTTGACGACATTAATAAATGTATTCAATCTAAAAGATTGGTTCAGCCTTGATTTGTTCTGTTTCGATTTTTTTGGGTCTAATAGTTTAGTTCTCTTTTTTAGCTTTTTTTTGTTTTTGAGGTTTTTCTTTGTGATATCCTTTTTTTATTTCTTTTTTCTTCCTGATTAATTGTATCAAGAGGTTGGAAATCTATTACGCTTGTACTATTTGTAGTTTCTCTTGTATATGTTTATACCAATAATGTAATTCCAATCTCTTTGTATCACTATTGTTATAATATTTATGAACTTGAAAACTAATAAAAAGATTAAAAAAGAAAGAAAGACTTCTGGCTGTTCACTGTCCCACTTAAGAATGCTGAGGACTCGATCCGAGATACTGAGGGACTCATTTTCCCTCAGAATCTTCTCCTCGTTCCCTAACCCAGGAATTCCCTATCACCGCAACATGCCTCTTCACCCCTCTTTCATTTTAAGTCACAGAGCCAGACTCAGATTCAGAGACCCGACCACTGTGACTTTCCTCTGTTAGGTCATTCTCCCCGACAGTATCTAAAGTGATATACCTGTTTTTGAGGGGGTTGGCCACAGAGGTACTCTGCACTGGCTCCTTAACCCCTTTCCCCTTGCTGACTGTCACCCAATTTCTTGTGTCCTGTACCTTGGGTGTAACTACCCCTCTATATACCCTATCTATCACCCTTTCAACCTCCTAAATGATCTGGAGCTCATCCAGTGCCAGCTCCATCTCCTCAATGCTGTTTGTTAGAAGCTGCAGATGGATGCAATTCTCATAGTTGTAGTCATCAGGAACACTGGAGGTCTCCCTGCCTTCCCACATGCCGCAAGAGGAGCATTTCACTATCCTGCCTGTCATCCCTACTGTCCCAGCTGAGCAGATACAAAGAAGAGAAGGAAAAAACTTATTTTCTTTCCTTTGCTTTCTCTGAGGGAAGCATCTCTTAACTGAAGCCTTGAAAAGCTAAATCCTTAAGATCTGTGGTAAACCATACATATGTTGTAACTGGGTTAACTGTCTGGACACACTGACCACCCCTGTGGCTCCTCCCACAGATTTCTGTATAAAGGTGATTCCGCCTTGCCCTTCCCCCTCAGTCCAGGGGCAGACACTCAGCATGGAGGTCATATTGTTGTACAACGAATAAAAGCTTTTCAGTATTTCACCCAACCTCAGTCTTTTGGAGTTATTGAAGGTGCTTCAAGATCACCTCTCTGAGTATGCCCACTCAGACAATGGCTGCTGTGCTTGCCTCTGCCTTCCTTTAATTTGCTCTTACTAATCAATCCCAAACGTCAATCGGACGCTGGTCAAAGCTCTATTCCGCTGAAGCGACCCGCTCCTGACTTTTATCCTTGGTCAGCGGACCTAATTGAAGTGCTGTTCTCTCCAAACTTCCAATGTCTGGATAAATGCTGTTGACTGATATTATGGGGAAAATGGACACCAGCATTAAAAAAGAGCACAAAAAGTGGCAACTCTGTGTTGCCAGCCTATTCTTGGTGGAGGTCCTTTTCCCTTTGAAAATTAGGGAATGCAGTGCTGTCAGGAGTGTCATCTTCCAGCTGAGACATAAAACAAAGGCTCCGCCTACCCTCTCAGTCATTGGCCACCAATTACTTAATATTAATATTTAAGTCTTGCGAGAAGGGGACGGAGTGTAAGGTATCCAAGATTGCAGATGGCATAAAAATTGGCGGCAAAGTATGCCTAATGAGAACATGTAAACAGTCTGAGTGAATGGAGAAAAATGGATAATGAAATTTTATGCAGAAAAATGTGAGATCATGCTGTTGGCATAAAGAATCAGAAGGCAGACTTCTGTACAAGTGGAGAGAGACCCAAAATGCTTGGTGTACAGATTTATTTAGTTTTCTTGTGTATGAATCACAAAGTTATCAGATGCAGTTGGTAGTTAGGAAGGCAAACAAGCATTTTGACCTTTATTTCAGCAAAGTTAGAATTTAGAAGTAAGGAAGGATTGCTCCAAGTACTAGAGCACAGTGTACAGTTTTGAACCTTTTAAGAAATATTGTCTAGCATTAGAGTACATGTGTAATACCAGATAGATAATGAAAATCACGACGTTATTTCAAAGGACAGGAGAGTTTTGCTCAATGTCCTCATTTACAGTTATTCCTCAACATCATTAACAGAGTCTGGTGTTACTGTTTGTGGAGCTTACTATGTACAATATAACATTCATATTTTTGCATTAATTATCATTACTTTTCTTCATTGATTATAAAGTACCTCGAGACTTCTTGAAGTCATAAAAATTGTTTTGTCAATGCAAATTTTTCTTCCATTGTGTCGGTATTGGTCTTCGCTATTTGGATAATATTATAAGAGTTCAAGAGAAAAAGATGTTTGATTTAAACTGAATTACAAGCGCATGTCAGAAATATATGGAGTGCATTCCTGTTCACAAGGAAAATCCAGCAAAAAAACTGTACTGAAGCATAATGAAAGAAAACCAGTGTGTTTTCCAATGCTAACACCGTTGTCTATTTCCATACAGTGAAATGAGCTGGGCTAAACAGACCCAACTATTCAACTATTCAATAGAGATGGCACAGTTTTAAGGTGCTTGGAAGTAGGCACGGAGGAGATGTCAAGGGTAAGTGTTTTATGTAGAGAGTGGTGAGTGTGTGGAATGGGCTGCTGGCGACGGTGGTGGAGGTGGACACGATAGGGTCTCTTAAGAGACTCCTGTATAGGTACATGGAGCTTAGAAAAATAGAGGGCTATCGGTAACCCGAGGTAATTTCTAAAGTAAGTACATGTTCGGCACAACATTGTGCTGTAGGTTTTCTGTGTTTCTATGCGTCCATAAAATGTGGTGATAAGCATACAATCACAACAAGGTTACTTACACTTAATTTATAATCTTAAAGTAGATAACACACGAAATATTACACAGCAAGTCACAAAGATTTCTGGGCTCATGATTATTGTTTATCTCCGATTTCAGTGTTACTCGGAGCTATTCAGAAAACTAACCCTTGGTCCCAGGCACCAATCAGGATCCCAGTCCTGGTTGAAATCTAAAGAAAAACTCAAGAAGCAGGTCAATATATCCACAAGCCTCACAAGCAAATATGTACACTAGTTTCACAAGCTCAGATAGAGACAAGCTGTTTCATCTTTTATTCTCATGCCATTAACACAGCCTGTCTTTTTTTCAAACACGTTGTGTGTTCATTAGCACAGCATTCAGCATACACTCATAAGTGAATTAGACATCTTAATGGTCACTCTTTGCTCATTAGTCTCCCAGTGTCCAGACACACTACATTCCTTGTGCTTACAAAGTACATTAAAGTTTACACATATAATTGGTAAGCTGAATCCAGACAGACACTCACATTTTAATGGTTACTCTTTTGTTTTTTTATTCACTCATGTCCAGACACATAACATTTCTTGGGATTACAAAATCAGAAAGAGTTAAATTGTCATTGATCTGACAGACATTCATTCAAGTCAAGTCACTTCTTATTGTCATTTGGACCATAACTGCTAATACAGTACTGAGTAAAAACAAGAACGTTTTTCAGGACCATGGTGATACATGAACAATACAAAAACTACACTGAACTACGTAAAGCAACACAAAAAAACACTAGACTACAAACCTACCCAGGACTGCATAAGGTGCACAAAACAGTGCAGGGATTACAATAAATAATAAACAAGACAACATGCACAGTAGAGGACAGTAGGTTGGTGTCAATCTAGGCTCTGGGTATTGAGGAGTCTGATGGCTTGGGAGAAGAAACTGTTACATAGTCTGGTCGTGAGAGCACGAATACTTTGGTGCCTTTTGCCAGATGGCAGGAGGGAGAAGAGTTTGCCTGAGGGGTGCGTTGGGTCATTCATAATGCTGTCTGCTTTACAGATGCAGCGTGTGGTGTAAATGTCTGTAATGGTGGGAAGAGAGACCCTGATGATCTTCTCAGCTGACCTCGCTATCTGCTGCAGGGTCTTGCGATCCGAGATGGCGCAATTTCTGAAACAGGCGGTGATGAAACTGCTCAGGATGCTCTCAATGCAAAATCTGTAGAATGCGGTGAGGATGGGGGGGTGGGAGATGGACTTTTCTCAGCCTTCGCAGAAAGTAGAGATGCTGCTGGGCTTTCTTTGCTATGGAGCTGGCGTTGAGGGACCAGGTGAGATTCTCCGCCAGGTGAAGACCAAGAAATTTGGTGCTCTTAACGATCTCTACAGAGGAGTCTTCGATGTTCAGCGGAGAGTGGTTGTTCCGTGTCCTCCTGAAGTCAACAGCCATCTCTTTTGTTTTGTTCACATTCAGAGACAGGTTGTAGGCTCTGCACCAGTCCGTTAGCCGCTGCACCTCCTCTCTGTATGCTGACTGATCGTTCTTGGTGATGAGACCCACCACGGTCATGTCATTGGCGAACTTGATGATGTGGTTGGAGCTGTGTGTTGCAGCACAGTCATGGGTCAGCAGAGTGAACAGCAGTGAACTGAGCACACAGCCCTGGGGGGCCCCTGTGCTCAGTGTGATGGTGTTAGAGATGCTGCTTCCAATCCAGACTGACTGAGGTCACTCAGTCAGGATGTCTAGGATCCAGTTGCAGAGGGAGGTGTTCAGGCCCAGTAGGCTCAGCTTTCCAATCAATTTCTGAGGAATGATTGTGTTGAATGCTGAACTGAAGTCTATGAACAGCATTCAAACGTACGTGTCTTTTTTATCCAGGTGGGTTAGGGCCAGGTGGAAGGTGATGGCAATGGCGTCGTCTGTTGAACGGTTGGGTCAGTACATGAGCTGCAGGGGGTCCAGTGAGGGGGGCAGCAGGGTCTTGATGTGCCTCATGACGAGCCTCTCGAAACACTTCATGATGATGGATGCGAGTGCGACGGGACGGTATGCATTGAGGCAGGACACTGAAGACTTCTTCGGCACAGGGTCGATGGTGGTGGCCTTGAAGCACATAGGAACTGCTCAGGGAGGTGTTGAAGATGTCAGTGAGAATCTCAGCTAACTGGTCTGCACATCTTCTAAGCACTCTGCCAGGAATATTGTCTGGTCCAGCAGCCTTCCATGGGTTGACTCTGCACAGGGTTCTCTTCACATCGGCCATGGTAAGACACAGCACCTGGTTGTTTGGACCAGGTGCTGGGGTGGTTTGGAGGAAGGGTGGTCTTTATTTTACAAAACATTGAAGCTTTAGAATCAGGTTTATTGTGACTGTTTTATATGATGTGGAATGTATTGTTTTGTGGGCAGGAGTACAGTGCAAAGTCATAAAAGTATAAATGGTGCAAACAAGACAGATTATAAAATTGAAGGGAAGAATATTATTTAACTTACTATTTAATGCACTCTAGAATTTCTGTTTGTGAATATCAGACATTTAATAGCTCTAGTAATGAGGATTGTTTTGAACATTTTGAGTCTGCAGGTGCTGACTGTTAAAACCACTCTGTGAGTGTAGCACACTGACTGTACTGAGACAGTGTCTGTACTGTGGTGGGCCAGGATGAAGTCTCTTGGAAAAGAACCCAAAAATGGGGCAAGTATTTTTATAGCAAGATTAAATGAATAAATATGGGACCTCCAGATAATGGGAATCAGTGCCAAATGCTAATAGAAATTGTTAAAATATTGGATTGGCCGTGTTAGTTACAGATGACCCAATATTACTAAAGAAGGGCTTTTCTTTGAAATTAACAACAGCATTCCCTCTAGCCATTATTTCCTTGATTTCTTAGTTTCATTTTGTTTCTTTCTACTGATGAACAAAATTGTCAACCTGTTGGATCCACAACTACACTGTTAACAAACTTCTACAGATGCACAATGGAGAGCATTCTGACTGGTGGTATGGAAGCACCGATGGCCAGGAATGGAAAAGTCTACAAAAAAAATAGTGGATACAGCCCAGTCCATCACAAGCAAAGCCCTCTCCATCATTGAGCATTGTTACAAGAAGTGCCGCCACAAGAATGTAACATCCTTCATCACGGATCTCCACCATCCAGGCTCCCTTCTTGCTACTACAATCGGGCAGGAGGTACAATAGCCTTAGGTCCTACACCAAGTTCAGGAATAGTTATTACCCTCAATCATCAGGCTCCTGATTGAACGTGGATAGCTTCACTAACCTCAATGCTGAACTGACTCCACAATCTATAGACACATTTTCAAGCACACTACAACTTAGTAGGAGGTTGGTACCTCTGCAAAGAGATTCCTTTTAGACTGTGGTCAAGGCTGACTTCAGCCTTGCCCCACAATTCATCCCTAAATACCACAGAAACACGTCAGATGGTCATTACAGGTTGCACAAATTACAGATTAATATAACTACCTGAATTCTGTTCCAAAAGTATATTAAAAAGAGCTCAGAAATATGGTTAATTTACTATTTGGGGATAATCTTCCAAACAATATGTAAGAAAATGGGACCTTTTAAAGAAACGTTACTTTAACTGTGCAATAGGATGAGTGTGGCTACAGTAAACACACATGCTTCCTTTAAACCTTCCTTAAGTCCAATTGGATGTTTGCAATGTGCAGAGCACCACACACAAAATGCTGGAGGAACTCTGCAGGTCAGGCAGCATCTATGGAAAAGAATAAACGGTCGAGGTTTCGAGCTCAGACCCTTCAATAGAAGTGTCTAGCCGCCTTCACCAGGTGCCACTCACACCATCCACTCCCTGCCACGAGTACACAAATCTTTCCTCACTTTGTTATACAATAAGCTCGATCACAACAACACAGGAACAAGTCCACAATATTGTGCCATGCTGATGAAATCGGCAATCAAACGCCCAACGAAACCAATCCATTCTGTCTACACAATGCACATATTCTTCCACTTGTTGCACATCCATATGCCTATCTAAGAGCCTCTTGAAAGCTGTTATTGTACTTTTCTCCACTACTATCCTTGGCTGTGCATTCCAGGCACCCACAATCCTCTGTGTTCATATAAAAAAAAATGCCCTGCATACCTATGATGAACTTAACTATTCTCAACTTAAACACATGCCCTCTGGTGTTAGACATTTCTATCAATAGAAAAAAAATACTGGCCGCCCACTCCATCTATGCCTCATAATCTTATAAACCTCTTCCAGATCTCCCTTCAATCTCTGCCAACTGTTAATCCAGAGAAATCAACACAAGTTTGGCCAACCTCCCTTTTTTACTGAAAAAAGAAAACTTGCATTCCTGCGTCTTTCATAACATCATCTTATAAAGTGCTTCTGAAGCATTTTTTTAAAATTGTGGTCAGTGCTCTGATGCAGGGAAACATTATGGTCATTTTTTGTACATAAAGGCCATGCAAGGCCCTGTAGCTGACCATGCAATCTACATTTCATTTCATTACTGTTAGTTGAAGGATAAATGTTAGCGAAGAGCTGTTTAAAGATCAGAATCAGGATCAGGTTTATTATCACCGGCATGTGCTGCAAAATTTGTTAACTTAGCAGCAGCGGTTCAATGCAATACATAATATAGAAGAAGAATGAATGAATAAATAAATAAATAAATAACAGTATATGTATATTGAATAGGTTAAAAACCGTACCAAAACAGAAGTAATATATATTTAAAAATTGTGGTG
The DNA here is from genome assembly GCF_030028105.1 of Mobula birostris. Taxonomy (NCBI): domain Eukaryota; kingdom Metazoa; phylum Chordata; class Chondrichthyes; order Myliobatiformes; family Myliobatidae; genus Mobula; species Mobula birostris. The sequence continues at coordinate 35,134,974 of NC_092392.1, read as the reverse complement.
GTGCTCACGGGTTCAATGTCCATTTATGAATTGGATGGCAGGGGAGAAGAAGTTGTTCCTGAATCGCTGAGTGTGTGGCTTCAGGCTTCTGTACCTCCTACCTGATGGTAACAGTGATGGTACCCTGGGTGCTGGGGGTCCTTAATAATGGATGCTTCCTTTCTGAGATACTGCTCCCTGAAGATGTCCTGGGTACTTTGTTGGCTAGTGCCAAGATGGAGCTCACTAAATTTAGGACCCTCTGCAGCTTCTTTTACTTTAGTTTTTAGATGTTTTACTTTAAATCCACCCTGGGCTTGACTCAGTATACATTGGCTGCTTAACTTATTCTGCTGATATGGAAAGCAGCCATTAGCACTTCCACCTTGGACTCATCAGCAGCAGCATTATGTGCAAGTCAGAATAATGCAGTTGATCATGGTCGCATGACCAGGATTGTTTTTGGCAAATTTTTCTGAAGAAGCGGTTTGCCATTACTTATTCTGAGCAGTGTCTTTACAATGAGCGTAAGAATAGGAAGCTCTGGCGGATGAACACATGACTGAGGAACTGGTGTAGGGGGCAGGGTTTCAGATTTCAGGATCATTGGGACCTGTACAAGAGAGACGGGTTACACCTGAACTACAAGGGGACCAATATCCTTGCAGGGATGTTTGTTAGTGCTATTGGGGAGGGTTTAAACTAGATTTTCAGGGGGATGGGAACCAGAGTGCCAGAGCAGATAGTGGAGCGGGGGTGAAAATAAATGATGTTAAAAGTTCATGCAAAGTCACAAATAGAAGGGTTGTGTGTGGTGGTAATAATCTTCTGAGATGTGTCTATTTCAATGCAAGGAGTATTGTGGGGAAGGCTGATGAGCTGAGGGCGTGGATTGACACATGGAATTACAACATTATAGCCATTAGTGAAACTTGGCTGCAGGAGGGACAGGACTGGCAGCTTACTATTCCGGGGTTCCGATGTTTCAGACGTGATAGAGGCAGAGGAATGAAAGCTGGCGAGGGGAGGTGGAATTACTAGTCAGGGAAAATGTTACAGCAGTGCTCATGCAGGACAGATTAGAGGGCTTGTCTACCGAGGCTATATGGGTGGAGCTGAGAAACAGGAAAGGTACGAGTACATTAATGGGGTTATATTATAGACCATCCAATAGTCAGCAAGAATTGGAAGAGCAAATCTGCAGAGAGATAGCAGACACATGCAGGAAACATAAAGTTGCGATAGTAGGGGATTTTAATTTTCTACATATTGATTGGGGCTCCCATACTGTTAAAGGTCTAGGTGGGTTAGAGTTTGTAAAATGTGTTCAGGAGAGTTTTCTAATTCAATATATAGAGGTACCAACTAGAGAGGATGCAATATTAGATCTCTTATTAGGAAATGAGTTAGGACAGGTGACAGAAGTGTGTGTAGGAGAACACTTTGGTTCCAGTGATCGTAACACCATTAGTTTCAACTTGATCATGGATAAATATAGATCTGGTCCTCGGGTTGAGGTTCTAAACTGGAAAAAGGCCAAATTTGAAGAAATGAGAAAGGATCTAAAAAGCGTGGATTGGGACAGGTTGTTCTCTGGCAAGGAAGTAATTGGTAAGTGGGATGCCTTCAGAGGAGAAATTTTGAGAGTGCAGAGTTTGTATGTTCCTGTCAGGATTAAAGGCAAGGTGAATAGGAATAAAGAACCTTGGTTCTCAAGGGATATTGCAACTCTGATAAAGAAGAAGAGGGAGATGTATGACATGTATAGGAAACAGGGAGCAAATAAGGTGCTTGAGGAGTATAAAAAGTACAAGAAAATACTCAAAAAGGAAATCAGGAGGGCTAAAAGAAGACATGAGGTTGCCTCGGCAGTCGCAGTGAAGGATAATCCAAAGAGCTTTTACAGGTATATTAAGAGCAAAAAGATAGTAAGCGATAAAATTGGTCTTCTTGAAGATAGGAACCAAAAGAAATGGGGGAGATCTTAAATGTTTTTTTTTTGCATTTGTATTTACTAAGGAAACTGGCATGGAGTCTGGAAATAAGGCAAACAAGTCGTGAGGTCGTGGAACCTATACAGATTGAAGAGGAGGAGGTGCTTGCTATCTTGAGGCAAATCAGAGTAGATAAATCCCCAGGACCTGGCAGGGTATTCCCTCGGACCTTGAAGGAGACTAGTGTTGAAATTGCAGGGCCCCTGGCCGATATATTTAAAATGTCGCTATCCACGGGTGAGGTGCCGTAGGATTGGAGGATAGCTCATGTTATTCCGTTGTTTAAAAAAGGCTCTAAAAGTAATCCAGGAAATTATAGGTTGGTAAGTTTGACGTCGGTAGTAGGCAAATTATTGGAAGGAGTACTAAGAGATAGGATCTACAAGTATTTGGATAGACAGTGACTTATTAGGGAGAGTTAACATGGCTTTGTACATGGTAGGTCATGTTTAACCAATCTATTAGAGTTTTTTGAGGAGGTTACCAGGAAAGTGGATGAAGGAAAGGCAGTGGATGTTGTCTACATGGACTTCAGGAAGGCCTTTGACAAGGTCCCGCATGGGAGGTTAGTTAGAAGGATTCAGTCGCTAGGTATACATGGAGAGGTAGTAAATTGGATTCGACATTGGCTCAATGGAAGAAACCAAAGAGTGGTAGTGGAGGATTACTTCTCTGAGTGGAGGCCTGTGACTAGTAGTGTGCCACAGAGATCAGTGCTGGGTCCATTGTTATTTGTCATCTATATCAATGATCTGGATGATATTGTGGTAAATTGGATCAGCAAATTTGCTGATGATACAAAGATTTGAGGTGTAGTGGACAGTGAGGAAGGTTTTCAAAGCTTGCCGAGGGATTTCGACCCGCTGGAAAAATGACAGATGGAGTTTAATACAGACAAACGTGAGGTATTGCACTTTGGAAGGACAAACCAAGGTAGAACATACAAGGTAAATGGTAGGGCACTGAGGAGTGAAGTAGAACAGAGGGATCTGGGAATACAGATACGAAATTCCCTAAAAGTGGCATCACAGGTAGATAGGGTGGTAAAGAGAGCTTTTGGTACATTGGCCATTATAAATCAAAGTATTGAGTATAAGAGTTGGAATGTTATGGTGAGGTTGTATAAGGCATTGATGAGGCCGAATTTGGAGTACTGTGTGCAGTTTTGGTCACCAAATTACAGGAGGGATATTAATAAGGTTGAAAGAGTGCAGAGAAGGTTTACAAGGATGTTGCTGGGACTTGAGAAACTGAGTGACAGGGAAAAGTTAAATAGGTTAGGACTTTATTCCCTGGAGCATAGAAGAATGAGGGGAGATTTGATGGAGGTATATAAAATTATGATTGGTTTAGATAGAGTTGGCTGGCTGGTGGCATAGTGGCATCAGTGCCGGACTTTGGAGCAAAGGCTCCCGAGTTCAAACCCAGCTGGATCCCCTGGCATGCTTTCCATACGTGCTGGGTTGAGCGTCGAGCTAGAAGCTCGACCTTGTAAAAAGGAATTGCCTGCTACAGAAACATCAGCAGCAAAAAGTTGATGTCCTATGCTGTTTCGTGAGTTGAAAAGGCAATTTCCTTTTTTTCCTTCATAGATGAAGTGAATGCAAGCAGGCTTTTTCCACTGAGGCTAGGGGAGAAAAAAAACAGAGGACATGGGTTAAGGGTGAAGGGGGAAAAGTTTAAAGGGAACATTGTGGGGGGGGGCCTTCTTCACACAGAGAGTGGTAAGAGTGTGGAATGAGTTGCCAGATGAAGTGGTAAATGTGGGCTCACTTTTAACACTTGAACAGGTACATGGATGAGAGGTATATGGAGGGATATGGTCCAGGTGCAGGTCACTGGGACTAGGCAGAAAAATGGTTCAGCACAGCCAAGAAGAGCCAAAAGGCCTGTTTCTGTGCTGTAATGTTCTATGGTTCTATGGTATTATGGGTGACCCCTGTGATTAACAGTACTCTTCAGCAATTGTGTGCCTGGCATAACCCGGAGTTGTGATCTGTACTGGCTGCTCATACGACCATCAACCACCTGCTCCCATGGTTTCACGTGACCCTGATTGGGGAGCTAAGCAGCTGCTACACCTTGCTCAAGGGTCACCTGCAGGTTGGCAGAGGAAAGGAGCCGGAACACCTCCCTTAGTAGAAACATATCTGCACCCCACCGGCCACATCTTGGATCACAGAGAGAAAGTTCACTCACATTTGCACTTCCATCCAGTCATGTTGAGAGATGGCTGCGTACAAGCATTGTGTACCCATATCAGAATCAGGTTTATCATTCCTCACATATGTCATGGGTTTTTATTCACGGCAGCAGTACAGCAGCTTCAACAATGTCAAATTCGAATAACATTATAACTGGTGACAATTTTTTTTTCTTTATTGCATGCAAACCAAGCATTAGCTAATTCACTTACTCATTCTTTCTTGGGATACAGAGAGTGAAAAAATAAAGTTTCAAAAGATGAAAACAGCTCAGAAAACAGAACTCAGTATCTACTACCAGTGGTTGTTAACAAGAACTATCAACAGTGGAAATCAATATTTAGTATTGTCAACAGCACTTGCTTACTAGCATGCTGTGATTTAAGATTCCTTTGGTACAGGAGACTGACTAAAGTCTTGCACTTTTGCATAGAAGGTTTCCATGATGAAAAGCTTTGACAACTTGTGAAATAATTCACTTCCTTTTTGCAAATAATTTTCATATCATCCAAACAGAATGCAGAATTACTCTGCAGGGCAGCAGACCTGCTGTTAACATAAAATTTTGCATATCTACTTTGCTACTTTGAAATGCGATATGCAACACTAATGGAGCTCATTCAGTGATTCCCAATAAAAGCACATTTTCATAAGGCTAACACCCAATAGAGGTGTGTGTGTATATATATATATAGATACTAAGCTAGGATGCCTAAAACTTTTGCCCAATACCGTATTTGTCAAAGTGGAGCAGAGAGCGAGTTTGTAAATCCAGCGGGAGCAAAGGATGTTGGGAATCGCAAGGGAGGAGCGCCACGGGAGGGGCGTGAGATGAATGGTGGAGAAGGAGTGCCGTGGCGGAAATGAGGCATGAGTGCAGACAAACCCAGCCCTGAGACATCAGGCAAGGTAATTTGATTCCAAACAATTGGTTTATTGATCATTACAGAATGTCTCTCTGGTGCTTCCCGCGCCCTCCCCTCTCCCCTCCGCTTTCCCCAACCATGATTCCCCTCTCCCTACTCCCTTCCCACTCTTAGTCCACAATAAAGACCCATATCAGAATCAAGTTTATCATCCCTCACATATGTCATGTTTTTTTTCACGGTAGCAGTACAGTGCAACACATAAAATTACCTCAGTACTGTGCAAAAGTCTTTGGTATATATACTGTATCTAAGACATTTGCATTATATAACCAATTAACAATTACAGCACAGAAACAGGCCCTCTCAGCCCTTCTAGTCCATGCTGAATTCTTACTCTCACCTAGTCTCACGGACCTGCACTCAGCCCATAACCCTCTATTCCTTTCCAGTCCATATAGCTGTCCAATTTAACTTTAAACGACAACATCGAACCTGCCTCAACCACCTCTGCTGGAAGCTTGTTCCACACAGCTACCACTCTCTGAGTAAAGATGTTCCCCCTCATGTTACCCCTAAACTTTTGCCTTTTAAATCTCAACTCGTGTCCTCTTGTTTGAATCTCCCCCACTCTCAATGGAAAAAGCCTATCCACCTCAACACTATCTATCCCCCTCATAATTTTAAATACCTCTATCAAGTTCCCCCTCAGCCTTCAACGTTCCAAAGAATAAAGACCCAACTTGTTCAACCTTTCTCTGTAACTTAGGTGATGAAACCCAGGTAATATTCTCGTAAATCTTCTTTGTACTCTCTCTATTTTGTTGACATCTTTCCTATAATTTGGTGACCAAAACTGTACAATTTGGCCTCACCAATGCCTTGTACAATTTTAACATTACATCCCAACTCCTATACTCAATGCTCTGATTTATAAAGGCCAGCATACCAAAAGCTTTCTTCACCACCCTATCCACATGAGATTCCACCTTCAGGGAACTATACACCATTATTCCTAGATCTCTCTGTTCTATTGCATTCTTCAATGCCCTACCATTTACCATGTATGTCCTATTTTGATTAGTCCTACCAAAATGTATCACCTCACATTTATCAGCATTAAACTCCATCTGCCATCTTTCAGCCCACTCTAACTGGCCTAAATCTCTCTGCAAGCTTTGAAAACCTACTTCATTATCCACAACGTCACCTTTCTTAGTATCATCTGCATACTTATTCATCCATATTACCATCCCATCATCCAGATCATTAATGTATATGACAAACAACACTGGACCCAGTACAGATCCCTGAGGCACATCACTAGTCACCGGCTTCCAACCTGACAAACAGTTATCCACCACTACTCTCTGGCGTTTCCCATCCAGCCACTGTTGAATCCATTTTACTACTTCAATATTAATACCTAACAATTGAACCTTCCTAACTAACCTTCCGTGTGGGACCTTCTCAAAGGTCTTACTGAAGTCCATATAGACAATATCCACTGCTTTACTCTCGTCAACTTTGCTAGTAACCTCATCAGAAAATTCAGTAAGATTTGTCAGACATGACCTTCCATGTACAAATCCATGTTGACTGTTCCTAATTAGACCCTGTCTATCCAGATAATTATGGATACCATCTCAAAGAATACTTTCCATCAATTTACCCACCACTGACATCAAACTCACAGGCTGATAATTGCTAGGTTTACTCATAGAACCCTTTTTAAAGAATGGAACAACATGGGCAATATGCCAATCCTCCAGCACCATCCGAGTTTCTAATTACATTTGAAATATTTCTGTCAGAGCCCCTGCTATTTCCACACTAACTTCCCTCAAGACCCAGGGAATATCCTGTCTGGACCCGGAGACTTATCCACTTTTATATTCCTTAAAAGCGTCAGTACTTCCTCTTCTTTAATCATCATAGTTACCATAACTTCCCTACCTGTTTCCCTTATCTTACACAATTCAATATCCTTCTCCTTAGTGAATAACGAAGAAAAGAAATTGTTCAGAATCTCCCCCTTCTCTTTTGGCTCCACACATAGCTAACTACTCTGATTCTCTAAGGGACCAATTTTATCCCTCACTATCCTTTTACTATTAATATAACTGTAGAAACCCTTGGGATTTATTTTCACTTTACTTGCCAAAGCAACCTCATATCTTCTTTTAGCTTTTGTAACTTACTTCTTAAGATTCTTTTTACATTCTTTATAATCCTCGAGCACCTCACTTACTCCATGCTACCTATATTTATTGTGGGTATCTCTCTTTTTTCGAACCAAGTTTCCAATATCTCTTGAAAACTATGGCTCTCTCAAACTTTTAACCTTTCCTTTCAACCTAACAGAAACATATAGATTATGTACCCTCAAAATTTCACCTTTGAATGACCTCCATTTCTCTATTACATCCTTCCCATAAAACAAATTGTCCCAATCCACTTCTCCTAAAACCTTTCGCATCTCCTCAAAGTTAGCCTTTCTCCAATCAAAAATCTCAACCCTGGGTGCAGACCTCTCCTTCTCCATAATTATATTGAAACTAATGACATTTTGATCACTGGACCTGAAGTGCTCCCCAACATATACCTCCGTCACCTGACCTATCTTATTCCCTAACAGGAGATCCAACAATGCCTCTTTTCTAGTTGGTACCTCTATGTATTGCTGCAAAAAACTATCCTGCACACATTTTACAAACTCCAAACCATCCAGCCCTTTTACAGTATGGGCTTCCCAGTCTAAATACATTGTACTGTATTTTTCCAAAAAAACTGACCATTTTGTGGTTTTGAGGTCAGTAAATTTGTCATGACATTTATGGTCTGTCTTCTAACACATTTTTTAAAAATTCTTCAAAGAGCTATAATATATATTTCCGTTTTAGGTTTTAAACTGTCATAGTTGAACACAGTTGGATTAGTCAGTGTGAATGGAAGTGGGAAACAGAAAGTGAGCAATTACTCTATTAGGAGTATTCTATAGATCCATCAATAGCAACAGAGACATTGAGGAACATAACAGGAGGCAGGTTTTGGAAATGTCCAAAGGGTCCAAAACTAGTAGTTTTGTTGAGGGGCTTCAATTTCCCTCAGTGCAAATAGTTTGGATGGGGTATAATTTGTTAGGTGGGTCCTGAAAGCATCCTGACTCAATATGTTTACCGACTGACTGGAGGAGCGGCCATACTGGATTTGTTGCTAGGTAATGAACCATGCCAACCGTCAGATCTCTTAGTGGGAGAGCATTTCAGAGACAGTGACCACAACTCCCTGACCTTTAGTCTTGGATGATGGGAGCAGACAGTATGGTAATGCCGTTTAATTGTGGGAGGAAACTGTGAAACATAAAATTTGAAACAAATATACTCAGCTGTTTAAAGGAGCACTTCCTGGGGGTTCTGGATCTGTAGTGAAGCCCTTAATGAATAGTTTGCTTCAGTATTCACCAATGGGAGTGACCTTGATGTTTGTGAGGACAGTGTAACACAGATTGATATGCTTGAACATGCTGATGTTCAGTAAGAGCATGTGCTTCTGAAAAAAATTGGGTAGATACGTCCTTGGGGCCAGATGGGATATATCCAGGTTACCATAGGAAGCTCTGAAAGAGATTGCTGCACTTTGGCAATGATCTTTGCATCCTCACCGGCTACAAGAGTAGTACTAGATAATTGAAGGGTGGCAAATGTTATTTATTTGTTCAAGAAAGAAAATAGAGATAACTCTGAAAATTATAGACCAGTGAGTTTTACCTTAGACTACTCAAGAGGATTCTTAGAGACCAGGATTACGAATATTTGTGGAAGCATGATCTGATTAAGGATAGTCAGTGTAGTCAGGTGAATGCCGTCATTGCTACAAAGTAAAACTAAATGATATATGTGACACAAGATTTCACTCCACGATGAGGCCAATGCCTCTTATGCTCACTTTGACAAAACATGGAAGTATCTTCATAAACTCACAGAGCCCCCAATGGCCATGTGACTTCAGTCCCTGAGGCTGATATGAGGGCATCCTTTAGGAGGGTGAAACCATGGAAAACATCTGGCCCTGGAGTACTAAAGACCTGTTCTATTTAACTGCCTGGAGTGTTCACTCATATTTTTAAGCTCTTGCTTCGACAGTCTGAGGTACCCACCTGCTTCAAGCAGGCTTCAGCTTTACTGGTGCCCAAAAAGAATGTGGTAACCTGTCTCAATGGTTGCTATCCAGTAGCACTTACATACATGGTAATGAAGTGTTTGAGAGGGTGGTGATGAAACATATCAACTACTACCTGACATGCAACTTAGATGCATTCTAATTTGCCTACCATTTGAAAGGTCAACAGCATTTCATTCATTCTCCACTCAACCCTGGAATATCTGGACAGCAAAGATACATCATGCATTATGTTGCTCTTCATTCTCTACAGCTCTGCATTCAGCACTATTATCCCCTCGAAAGTGATCAATAAGCTCCAGGAACTCTGCTTCAATCCACCCTTGTGCAACTGAATCTTTGATTTCTGCACTTGCTGACATCAGTCAGTTTGGTTTGGTAACAACATCTCCTCCACAATCTCCATCAGCACAGACGCACCACAAGGCTGTGTGCTTAGCCCTCTGCTCTACTCGTTGTACACTTATGACTGCGAGGCTAAGCACAGCTTCAATATTGTATTTACATTTGCTGAGGACACCAGTCTTGTGGGCGGAAATACAGGTGGTGACGAATCAGGTGCGGAGATTGAGAATCTGGCTGAATGGTGCCACCACAACCTCTCACTCAATATCAGCGCCACCAAAGAGCTGATTATTGACTACAGGAGGAGGAAACTGGAGGTCCAAGAGCCAGTCCTCATCTGGGACCAGAGGTGGAGAATATCAAAAACTTTACATCCTTCAGCATTATCATTTCAGAGGATCTGTCCTGGGTTCAGCGCACGCCATTGAAAAGAAGGCATGGCAGTACGTCTACTTTCTTAGAAATCTGAGAACATTCAGCATGCCATCTAATACTTTGACAAACTTCAACAGATGCACGGTGGAGAGTATACTAACTGGTTATATCACAGCCTGATATGCAAACACCAATGCCCTTGAACAGAAAGGCCTACAAAAAGTAGTGGATACAGACCAGTTCATCACAGGTGAGGCCCTCACCACCACTGATTACACCTACAAAGAGTGCTGTAGCAGGAATGCAGCATCCCCCACCATCTAGGCCATGCTCTCTTCCAGCTGCTGCCAGCAGGAAGGACACAAAGGAATCTTAGGTTGCACACCTTCAGGTTCATAGAAAGTAGAACATAGAAATTTACAGCATCTTACAGGCCCTTTGGCCCACAATGTTGTGCCGACCATGTAACCTACTCTAGAGTTATCCTACCACATAGCGGTCTATTTTTATAAGCTCCATCTACCTATCTAAGAGTCTCTTAAAAGAAGAGACTGGTCAGGAACAGTTATTTCCCATCAACCAGCAGGCTTTTCAATCAGTGGGGATAAATTTACTCATATCAACACTGAACTGATTTCACAACCTATGGGCTGACTTTCAAAGACTCTACAACTCATGTTTTTGATATTCATTGTTTTTTTTGTTTGCTCAGTTGTTCTTATTTTACAGATTTGTTGTTTGTCAGTCCTTGTTCTCTGCATTTTTTCACTGATGTTATTATATTTACTGTGAATACAAGAAAATTAATCTCAGGGTCGTATATGGTGACATATATGTACTTTAATAATAGTTATTTTGAACTTTGAAATCAATTTCATGAGGATGCTGTCCAAGTTGCATGCCATCTTGGACAATGTCTCCCATCCACTACATAATGTACTGGTTGGGCACAGGAGTACATTCAGCCAGAGACTCATTCCACCGAGATGCAACACTGAGCGTCATAGGAAGTCATTCCTGCCTGTGGCCATCAAACTTTACAACTCCTCCCTTGGAGGGTCAGAGACCCTGAGCCAATAGGCTGGTCCTGGACTTATTTCCTGGCATAATTTACATATTACTATTTAATTATTTATGGTTTTATATTGCTATATTTATACTCTATTCTTGGTTGGGCAACGGTAACGAAAATCAATTTCCCTCGGGATCAATAAAGTATGAATATGACTATGACTATGATACTTCAACTGTAGAATGACCTTGTGCCTATACAAAGGTATAAGTGCTGGAAATAAGTCTGAAAATAGTTTAAATACTTGAAATGATCAGATCCCTCCATATGATCATGTATTGAGCATAGCTCTTCCACAACATATTGATGATCAAGGAATGTAATAATGTGATAACATCAGTGATAAAGATATTTTAAAATGTCTTTGCTTTTTTGCAAGTATTTTCGTTAATGTTACAACTCGTAGCTAGAAATCACACCTAATTTTAGATAAATGTATTGTTCTGTCGCTCTCTGCTTTCTGGGGCGAAAGTGGTAATTCATTCTGTATAGAATTTATATTGTGTGTATTCTTAAAGATTTAACTGATTGTACCAGAAAACCAAATCAAATCAAATCAAATTCAAGTTTAATTATCATTCATCCATTCATGAATACAGCCGGACAGAACGGAGTTCCTCTGGGACCGAGGTGCAAAGCATACGCTACATATTCAAAATTGCGAGCACACATAGAGTTACAGAAAAAAATATGTACGTAGCCCAAGTCCCTGAGGGACGTGTCAAGCAAATTGGTGGTATGGTTCCCAGCAGTCTGCAGATGAATACACACACACAATCCAGCTTGCCATTCCACCGATCGGACACTTTCGGTGGAAAGCAGCCATGAGAGGGGCTTGCCCTCAACCGAGCTTGAACACCATGCTACACTGCCTCCAGCAGCTCCTCTCCTGAACTGCAGCAGCAAGCAAGCTTGAAGCTTGAGGCCTAGTGGTCAAAACAACCAAGGCCACGCAGCTGCACCACACCCCCACCTATCTGTTGTGCCACCAAACAAGGGAAACAGGCCTGGGCATCTTACATGCAATTGACATAGGAACAGATTTAGGCCATTTGGCCCATCAAGTCTACTCCACCATTTCATCATAACTGATCCATTTTACTCTCAGCCCCAGTCTCCTGCCTTCCCCTCATGCCCTGACTAATCAAGAATCTATTAACCTCTGTCTTAAATATAAATACATGGCCCCACATCTGGGTTGTGGCAAAGAATTCCACAGACTCACCACTCTCTGTCTAAAGAAATTCCTCCTCATCTCCATTCTAAAAGGACTTTACTCAATTCTGAGGCTGCGTTCTCTGGTCTTAGGCTTTCCCACCACAGGAAGTATCCTCTCCACATCCACTCTATCAAGGCCTTTCACCATTTGATAGGTTTCAATTGGGTCAACCCTCATTCTTCTGAATTCCAGTGGGCACAGGCTCAGAGCCATCAAACGTTCTTCATAAGGCAAGCCATTTAATCCTGAAATCATTGTCATGAACCTCCTTTGAATCCTATACAGTTTCAGCACATTCTTGCTTAGATAAGGGGCCCAAAACTGCTCATAATACTCCATGTGAAGCCTCACCAGTGCTTTATAAAGCCTTAACCTTATATCCTTGCTTTTATATTCTAGCTTTCTTGAAATAAATGCTAACATCGCATCTGCCTTCTTCACCACAGACTCAAGCTGCAAATTAACCTTTAGGAAATCTTGCACAAGGACTCCCAAATCCCTTTGCTCCTCTGATATTTGTATTTTCTCTCCATTAAGAAAATAGTCAACCCTTTTATTTCTTCTACCAAAGTGCATGATCATGCACTTCCTGATACTGTATTTCATCTGCCACTTCTTTGCCCATTGTCCTAATCTTTCTTCCTTCTGTAGCCTCTCTACTTCCTCAAAACTACCTTCCCCTCCACCTACCTTCATATGACAAGAGAAACATTCAAGACAAACACCCAGTTACACTGAACGCCGCCTTTGCACATCAAATCTGATGCCTTCAAATCACAAAACTGTTAAAATATGATGCGAGTTGAAGTTTTAAATTGAGCCTTCATCTCCATTAAACTTTCTAGCTAAGATTACCCAAGTGAACTAGACAATTCCTTTTTAAAAAGCAATACTTGCCCTTAAACTGTCAGATTAAAAGCGATGATTTGGAAATGATCATCTTGGAAGATTGGCTTATTAAGTGGTCTGACGGGAATCCCTAACCCATATCTGTTCAACGTGGAGAAGGAAAATTCAGGAAGGCAATAAATGTCTCCATTTCCATTAGGAGGAGGCTTAAACACAAAATAAACATGCAAAATCTTGTGGACAGTCAGAGGCTTTTTCCCAGGACTGAAATGGTTGCAACAACAGGACACAGGTTTAAGGTGCTGGGGAGTAGGTACAGAGGTCTTGTCAGGGGTAAGTTTTTTACTCAGAGAGTGGTGAGTGCGTGGAATGGGCTGCCGGCAATGGTGGTGGAGGCGGATACGACAGGGTCTTTTAAGAGACTTTTGGATAGGTACATGGAGCTTAGAAAAATAGAAGGCTATGGGGAAGTCTGGTAATTTCTAAGGTAAGGACACATTCGGCCCAACTTTGTGGGCCGAAGGGCCTGTATTGTGCTGTAGGTTTTCTATGTTTCTATGTTTCTGAAAATATGCATACCTCTTTGGCCTCGGCACTTGCCTCAGAACCCACAGATATGGAATACAGTAAAAGTATCATCATCTCCAGGGACTATCATAGGAAGATAACAAGAAAAGGGAAAGCTGGTTTAATGATCCAGCCGATCTGCACATTTCTTTAAATGTCATAACATTAGAAATTAAGAAATGCTACAATTTTAAAATAATAAAAAAAGGCTGCTTCTTCATATGTAATGACCTGGTTAAGATTTCCACTGCTATGCTGCGGGGTAGTTTATATTAGTTTTCTGTAAAAGCAGTGTGTCATGTTAGAAGATGTGTTTTGGCTTTGGCTAAGTTAAGGACCCACGTCGTCCAACTTAGGAACGTGACTCAGCCAATCAGTATTGTGGGATGTGAGAGAAAAATCTAGAGAGCTGTGGGGAAGAGTTTTCGGAAGGACAGTAGTCTGGTTAGGGGTCTCTGGCACTGAGTCTGACCCTGTGGTGCAGAAGGTGGGTGGAGCAGAGGAGAGATGTCGTCATTGGAGACCCTATAGTCAGGGAAGCAGACAGGAGATTTTGTGGACGTGAGAAGGACACCCGCATGGTTTGTTGCCTCCCGGGTGCCAGGGTCCGGGTTGTCTCTGACCGAGTGCACGACATCCTGGTACAAGAGGGGCAACAACCAGAAGTCGTGATACACCAACGACATAGGCAGGAAGAGGGAAAAGGTCCTGAAGTGTGAGTTTCGGGAACTAGGCAGAAGGCGGAAGAACAGGACATCAAGGGTGATGTTCTCAGGATTGCTGCCAGTGCTACGTGATAGTGATGGTAAGAATTGCAGGAGATGGCAGTTGAATGCATGGCTAAGGAGTTGGTGCAGGGAGCAGGGTTTTAGATTTTTAGATCATTGGGATTTCTTCTGGGGAAGGTGGGACCTGTACAGATTGAATGGGTTGCACCTGAACTCGAGAGGGAGCAATATCCTTACAGGTAGGTTCGCTAGCAATGGTTCGGGAGGGTTTAAACTAATTTGCAAGGGGGATGGGACCCAGGGCGATAGAGCAGTGCAAGAAGTGCATGGAGTAAAGCCAGATCTAACATATAGAGAGGCTTTGAGGAGAGAGAAGCAGAATAAAGAGTGTAAAGGTAGTAAGGCAGAAGGGCTGAAGTGTGTGTACCTCAATGCAAGAAGCATCAGGAACAAAGGTGATGAACTGAGAGCTTGGATACATGCATGGAATTATGATGTAGTGACCATTACAGAGACTTGGCTGGCACCAGGACAGGAATGAATTCTCAATATTCCTGGATTTCAGTGCTTTAAAAGGGATAGAGAGGGGTATAAAAGGGGAGGAGGGGTGGCATTACTGGTCAGGGATACTATTATAGCTACAGAAAGGGTGGGTAATGTAGCAGGAACCTCTTTTGAGTCAGTATGGGTAGAAGTCAGGAACAGGAAGGGAGCAGTTACTCTATTGGGAGTATACTATAGGCCCCCTGGTAGCAGCAGAGATACCGAGGAGCAGATTGGGAGGCAGATTTTGGAAGGGTGCAAAAATAACAGTGTCGTTTCATTGGGTGACTTTAACTTCCCTAATATTGATTGGCACCTGATTAGTTCCAAGGGTTTGGACGGGGCAGAGCTTGTTAAGTGTGTCCAGGACAGATTCTTGTCACAGTATGTGGACAGGCCGACCAGGGGGAATGCCATACTAGATCTTCTACTAGGTAATGAACTGGGTCAGGTCACATATCTTTCAGTGGGTGGGCATCCAGGGGACAGTGACCACCGCTCCCTGGCCTTTAGCATTATCATGGAAAAGGATAGAATCAGAGAGGACAGGAGTATTTTTAATTGGGGAAGGGCAAATTATGAGGCTATAAGGCTAGAACTTGCGGGTGTGAATTGGGATGATGTTTTTGCAGAGAAATGTACTATGGACATGTGGTCGATGTTTAGCGATCTCTTGCAGGATGTTAGGGATAAATTTGTCCCGGTGAGGAAGATAAAGAATGGTAGGGTGAAGGAACAATGGGTGACAAGTGAGGTGGAAAATCTAGTCAGGTGGAAGAAGGCAGCATACATGAGATTTAGGAAGCAAGGATCAGATGAGTCTATTGAGGAATATAGGGTAGCAAGAAAGGATCTTAAGGAGGGGCTGAGAAGAGCAACAAGGGGGCATGAGAAGGCCTTGGCGAGTAGGGTAAAGGAAAACCCCAAGGCATTCTTCAATTATGTGAAGAACAAAAGGATGACAGGAGTGAAGGGAGGACCAATTAGAGATAAAGGTGGGAAGATGTGCCTGGAGGCTGCGGAAGTGAGCAAGGTCCTCAATGAATACTTCTCTTCGGTACTCACCAATGAGAGAGAACTTGATGATGGTGAGGACAATATGAGTGAGGTTGATGTTCTGGAGCATGTTGATATTAAGGGAGGGGTTGTTAAAATACATTAGGACAGGTAAGTCCCCGGGGTCTGACGGAATATTCCTCAGTCTGCTCCACGAGGCAAGGGAAGAGATTGCTGAGCCTCCGGCTAGGATCTTTATGTCCTTGTTGTCCACGGGAATGGTACTGGAGGATTGGAGGGAGGCGAATGTTGTCCCCTTGCTCAAAAAAGGTAGTAGGGATAGTCTGGGTAATTATAGAGCAATGAGCCTTACGTCTGTGGTGGGAAAGCTGTTGGAAAAGATTCTTAGAGATCGGACCTATGGGGATTTAGAAAATCATGGTCTGATCAGGGACTGTCAGCATGGCTTTGTGAAGGGCAGATCATGTCTAACAAGCCTGATAGAGTTCTTTGAGGAGGTGACCAGGCATATAGATGAGGGTAGTGAAGTGGATGTGATCTATATGGATTTAGTAAGACATTTGTCAAGGTTCCACATGGTAGGCTTATTCAGCAAGTCAGAAGGCATGAGATCCAGGGAAGTTTAACCAGTTGGATTCAGAATTGGCTTGCCTGCTGAAGGCAGAGGGTCGTGGTGGAGGGAGTACATTTGGATTGGAGGGTTGTGACTAGTGGTGTCCCACAAGGATCGGTTCTGGGACCTGTACTCTTCGTGATTTTTATTAATGACCTGGATGTGGGGGTAGAAGGGTGGGTTGGCAAGTTTGCAGATGACACAAAGGTTGGTGGTGTTGTAGATAGTGTAGAGGATTGTCGAAGATTGCAGAGAGACATTGATAGGTTGCAGAAGTGGGCTGAAAAGTGGCAGATGGAGTTCAACACAGAGAAGTGTGAGGTGGTACACTTTGGAAAGACAAACTCCAAGGCAGAGTACAAAGTAAATGGCAGAATACTTAGTAGTGTAGAGGAGCAGAGGAATATGGGGGTACATGCCCACAGATCCCTGAAAGTTGCCTCACAGGTAGATAGGGTAGTTAAGACAGTTTATGGGGTGTTAGCTTTCATAAGTCGAGGGATAGAGTTTAAGAGTCGCAAGGTAATGATGCAGCTCTATAAAACTCTGGTTAGGCCACACTTGGAGTACTGTGTCCAGTTCTGGTCACCTCACTATAGGAAGGATGTGAAAGCATTGGAAAGGGTACAGAGGAGATTTACCAGGATGCTGCCTGGTTTAGAGAGTATGCATTATGAACAGAGATTAAGGGAGCTAGAGCTTTACTCTTTGGAGAGTGGGAGGATGAGAGGAGACATGATAGAGGTATACAAGGTATTAAGAGGAATAGATAGAGTAGACAGCCAGCGCTCTTCCCCAGGGCACCAATGCTCAATACAAGGGGACACGGCTTTAAGGTAAGGGGTGGGAAGTTCAAGGGGGATATTAGAGGAAGGTTGTTTACTCAGTGAGTGGTTGGTGCATGGAATGCACTGCCTGAGTCAGTGATGGAGGCAGATACACTAGTGAAATTTAAGAGACTACTAGACAGGTATATGGAGGAATTTAAGGTGGGGGGTTATATGGGAGGCAGGGTTTGAGGGTCGGCGCAACAATGTGGGCCGAAGGGCTTGTACTGTGCTGTACTTTTCTATGTTCTATGTTCTATGTACCATGGGTTACTAATAAAGAATCATATTCTGGAAGGGATAGAACTTTTATTTACACCAACAACTAAACCATGTTTCTTACAGTCCCATGTTCTGGATCATTTTATCATTTCTGGTTTGGGGTGTTTTGGTAGGAGCTGTGGAGCAGGGCGCAAGGGAAGGTGTCGCAGAATGCTGTCGGAAGGAGAGGTCCCGTTGCAAGAAGTGCTTTCTGCAGATGAATGGCTCCAAGGAGGAAGGGCCAATACTCCTGAGAGACCGAGCCAGTTTGCTTGAGAAGGTCTTTGAGGGGAGTTCAGAATGTGATGAGTGCTTTCACGCAGATTGTGGGTCCAGTGCATGAGTAAGAGATACACCCCCGAGTACTCAGTATGAGCTCCAACGTTTATGTGCATTTTGGACTGCTTTGACTATAATGTACCCTTTTATTTTTCTTTTCTTTTTCAGTACCTGTTTGTTAAAGTTTAAAATTTGGTAGATATACTTTCTTTATAATTTTATGCTGGTGTATGATCAGTCATTTCTGGACTACCGATAACAGTATATGGGCAGTACTTAGAGAGCATTCACTCAAATTGCGGCTTCTTTAATCAGAAAATCACAACATTCCTGCTTGGTCGAGCCCCAAATCATATTGACCCAAGATGTATATTGCCTATGAAAGGTGGTCTTCACACCACTGAGTCACATGGCTGTTAGCAGAGTTAGCTATATGAGCCCGGGTGAGAGAGTTACACATGCAATAGGTGTGACCGTTAAAGTACCTTCCAAGTTCATTTTTAATTTAATTGTCCAAGCTCCTTTTGTGATTTCACTCACATAAATTTCATTAATCCTCCTACCACAGCATCCCCAAGGAAAATGGCAAAATATAAAAGGTTTTCTTTATTGAGCCTCTTATTCGCCTTGATATTTTTTATTCCTGATAATGAAATTCATGTCCACCACTTCATTTAAGTCCACGGTTAAAATACAGCTGGGCCTTTACTGCACAACTAGGCTTCAATCTGTTTACTTAAAGAAGTATTCTGGTATTTCTGCATGTGATTCTGCAGAGTGTAGAGTGCAGGATCACAGTCATCAATCCAAGGCCTAATTTTATCTCTATCTTTGGGCTATCCCGCTGTTCTGAAACGTCCTAAATTATTGTTCCCCCCACCTTCTTTCCACTACATAGGCAGGGTTAATTTTCAAAGTAAATCTTTTGCTAATATCCTGTCCAAAAATATATAAAATATGACCTAGAAATTTAATCTTGTATTGCTGTTTACGGAAGAAATTTTCAATTTGAGTATATACTTTTGTCAGAAAGTAATGCACGAATTCCAGTCAATAGCTTGACACTTCAGGGTGTGAATTCTTCATGAGGCGGTGCAGAAGAGGTTCACCAGGTTGATTCCAGAGATGAGGGGATTAGACTATGAGGAGAGATGGAGTCTCCTGGGACGACTGTACTTGCTAGAATTCAGAAAAAATGAGAGAAGATCTTATAGAAACAGATAAAATTATGAAAGGGATAGGTAAGATAGAGGCAGGAAAGCTGTTTCCACTGGTAGGTGAGACTAGAACTATGGGACATAGACTCAAGATTCAGGGGAGTAGATTTAGGATGGAATGAGGAGGGACTGCTTTTCCCAGAGAGTGGTGAATCTGTGGAATTCTCTGCCCAATGAAGCAGTAGAGGCTACCTCAGTAAATATATTTAAGACAATGTTGAATAGATTTTTGCATAGAAGGGAATTTAAGGTTTATGGGGAAAAAGCAGATAGGTGGAGATGAGTACATGGCCAGATCAGTCATGATCTTATTGAATACCAGAGCAGGCGTGACGGTCAGATGGCCGACTGCTGCTCCTACTTCTTATGTTCTTACGCATATCAGTGAATTTTAATGCCAGATTTGAACCAATCATTATTAGAACCTTGTGTTAGTAAGGGAAATTAATCTGCAGTGTTTTGATAAACAACTTATATTGATCAATCCTGAGATAACCCATGATTTTATTGCAGAGGGCAAAACCTCCATCCTTTGTGTCATTTCACAATATTGATGACTACCAACAGTACCCATTGCAACACACACAAAAAAAAAACAGATTCTGATTAAAGGCAAGACAAGGCAAGTTTATCTGTATAACACTTTTCAAACACAAGGCAGTTCAAAGTGCTTTACATAAAACAAGATATGGGAATCAAACATCAAATTTCAGACAATATAAAGAGAATAAAAGCACACATAAAAATAAAGAAATGGAAGTTACAGTGCAGGAGATTCTAATTAAAAACTACAGTGAAAAGAAAAGTTTTAAGCCTGGATTTAAAAGAGCTTAAAGTTGAAGCAAACTTCAGATCATCTGGAAGGTTATTCCAGGAATGTGGAGCATAGTAGATAAAAGCTGCTTCATCATGTTTTAGTTTTAACCCTGGGGACGGTAAGCAGAGCTACCCAAGATGATCTGAAAGCTTGGGAAGGTTCATAAGGCTGCAAGAGACCGGAGATGTATATTGGCCCGAGACCATTCAGTGCTTTATAAACCAGTAGTAATATTTTAAAGTCAATCCTCTGATGGACAGGAAGCCAGTGGAGCAACCTGAGAACTGGAGTGATATGTTCTTGTCACAAGTGCGGAGCACGGGTGGACCCAAATACAGGACACAAACAGGTTTTGTAGCATTAACAAAAATAGAGTTTATTAATAGTTGCTAGGAAAGCAGGGAAGCAAGGATTGTGCAGAGAGATATCAAGGAGTGAATGAAGCGGAAGCAGGAATTTGCATTGCTGGAGTTGGATTCGGACCCTGGACTTAGACTGTGACTCTAGATCTGGACTTGGACTTAGACTGGGACTTGGAACTCGGGACCTGGACTTGGACTTTGAACTCGGAACATCGGAGCCTGGACTTGGAACTTGGGACATCGGAGCCTGGACTTGGAACTCGGGACATTGCAACACAGAGCCGGGACTCTTCCTTGGATGCAGAACACAGAGCCAGGGCTCTTCCTTGGAGACAGGACACAGAGCCGGGACTCTTTCTTGGAAACAACACACAGATCCGGGATTCTTCCTTGGACACAGGACACAGAGCCGGGACTCTTTCTTGGATACCAGACACAGAACACAAAGAGACAGTTCCCCACTCAGGGTAGCGGCAAACAGCTGGACTTACCCAACAGAGACAAGGACACAAAGAGACAGTTCCCAACTCAGGGTAGTGGTAAACGGCCGGACCTACCCAGTGGAAGCAAGGAAGCGAAGAGACAGTTCCCAACTCAGGGTAGCAGCAAATGGCCAGACTTACCCAGCAGAGGTAAAGACACAAAGAGACAAGACCACACAACAATAGACAGTTCTTTATCTTGGCATGAAGTGGCTTCAAGTGGTGGCGAGTTCTCGACTCGCCCCGGAGCTATAGCTCTTGACTCACTCCGGCGGATTAAGTTGACAGAGCCCCTCCAGCTGGCTCAGGCAAGGTAACATAACAGGCTCGGTCCGGTGAGGAGAGGCAACTTACTGGCACTTGCTTTGGGGAGAAGATTTGACTAGGTCAGGCGATGTGACTTGGCTCGCTCCAGCAAGGTGACTTGCTCGCACTTGCTTCGGTGACATCAGGTGACATCCGGTGACGGTCTATCGCCGAGCAGCTGTAAGCTCAACACTCTATACTTATCATTCAGCTAAGAATCAAGTGCCTTTAATTACAGAGCCCAAGAAACACGGGGAAACAATGAATTAAAGGAAAACAAGGAGTTAACGGTCCCAATCGTGACACAAAAGAAATTTAAAAAGAACCAGGGGATAACCGATTGGGACCGTGACAGTTCTACTTTCTTGTTCTTAGTGAGGACTCTGGTAGCAGAGTTCTGAATGATCTGCAGCTGTCTGTGGGATATTTTACAGGGACCTATGAAAATGCCTTTACAGTAGTCAAGTCTACTTAAACTCCGAAACTTGTTGACTTTGGACTGCTCAACCAAACAATGAGATCAGCTGTCAATCTCCCCAAGTTCCTAATGGCATTAGAGTTTGGAATAGCGTTAGATGGAAGACATTACTATCCTCAGATATGCCAAGACCCAGATCAGCTAACCATCTGATGTCCTGTAGGCACCAAATATCATAGCCTCCAACCCTTCACCCTACAAGTTCTCCATTGGCCTGGACGATGCTGTTCCTCTCCCATTCAATTCTGCCCTTACTGATTTTCCACTCCATGACCTGTCATTCTAATTACCCAATATTAGCCCACATAAGGACCTCCACTATTTACCAATCCCCAGACCTAACCTTTGACACAGGCAAAGATTTCTTTGTCTTCCATAAACTTGTACTTGTTTCTAGTCTTGTGTTCATTATATGTAATATTCATCACTTAGCATAAGAGTTTAACATTATCTTGTAATGACAAATGATCCCAGGATACTTTATAATAGCAGTTAAGACTGAAAATTAATACAAAGAAAAAACACTGAGTGCTCTGGTTGATCAAATTATGATCAGCTTTATTACTTGCAAGGGAAGGTCTACATGTTAAGTTGCTGGGTAGCTTCAGTCTTGCAGCTCAGAATAAACATTTTTATACTTTTAAAGACACCAGTAATTCATCAACTGTAAGACTTTGAAGTTGTTCCATCCCATAACGGCATTCCTTACTTATCTGCATTTGTGGCATCTGTTCTTCAATCAGTCCATTTATCTTTTGAGCTTCTTCCCTTCATGACAGCTGTATCCTGTTTTTGTCTGTTGTCAAAACACTGTCTGCCATAAACACACCCCTGCTATAAAACACACACAGGCTTTTAGTACTCCTCCCTTTCAATAAGCCAGCAAAACACTCTGGGATCACACAGGTTCCATTTTGTCCCATGATGTTTTACAAAAATTATAAATTCATTAAGAATTCAGGGTTACAAGTACAATATATTTCCACATGTGTAAGAGCAAAGGACAATCCAAAACACAAAATGCTCAAATAACTTTTGATAATAAGGAGCACAGTTTTTGTGTCTATGCAGAATGTTTTAGGGAAAATGTAACTGTGGACACTTATCATAGAGATAAAATGATAGTGTAATACGTGTCTGGAATTTAATGAGAGTGTGCATGTCATCCAATTGGTCAGTAAAGATGAAGCCCTCTGGGTTTTGAATGCTAATGAATTCTCAGGAACACATGGATAGTTTTGTGAGTTGAACCTGATCTAATCATTCCACATCTGTGAACCAGAATATATTCTTGTTCTTTTTTGCTTTAGAGCAATTAAAAATAAACAGAAAAAGTACCGTCAATTATTCTTATTGTAATTGAATTAAAAGACATACTGATCTGTAATTTAATTATATTCTGTAAAGGAATGTTCTTCTCAAGCAACACATACAAAAAGCTAGAGGAACTCAGTCGGTTATGGAGCAACCATGGAACGAAATAAACAATCAATGTTTTGGGCTGAGACCTTTCATCAGGTATGGAAAAGACTCAAAAGATTCAAGGACAAAGTACATTTATGATCAAAGTATCTATGCAGTATATAACTCTGATATTGGTCATCCAACAGACAGCCACTAAACAAAGAAATACCATGAAACATGTTCAAAGAAAAAAATCAAACATCCAAAGTAGCAAAAAAAGAACAACTTGTGCAAATGGAAAGTACAGGCAAGAAACACTGAATATAAAACATCTAGCAGAGCACTAGATTGCTCAATCGGCCTGAAAGCACATCAGCAGAACGTAAATTACAGATTCCAAGAGTAGCAGAATCATATTTGAAAAAAGGAAAAGTAAAAGAAGTCAAATAAATAGTTTTGTAAATAATCTGAAGGACGTCTCCTTTGGTCACATTGTTCACTAGTGCCACCTTCAGAAGGGGGAAGACAAACTTCTCAATCTTTAAACTTGGGAAAAAGAAAATACGCTACAAGACTGCATTTTTGGAAAGAAAATTCAATACATTTTTGAGATTATAAGGACAATTCAGTGGACGAATTCCTTATATTGACAACAGTTAACTAAAATAAAAATAGCCAAGTTAATTTTAAAACTGGAGGTTCTAATGTTTTGATTAATTGGTGATCAGTTGTTTTAAGGACAGCGCAGAGTTGGAACTAGTAGAGTTGCTTCCTCATGGTTTAATTAAAATCTTTGGTGCAGTCTGTGTGGAAATTAAACATTCTCCCTCTGACGATGAACAACTTCTTCTGGTGCTCTGGTTTCCTCCCATGTTCCAAAGATATGTGGGGTTGGTGGGTTAATTGGCTATTGCAAATGGCCCCAATACATATGGGTAGTGGAATCACAGGGAGAATAAGCCATAAGGAAAATATAATGGGGCATAGGACTAATTCTGTAAGTCTGCATAAAGTTGATGGGTTAAATACCTTCTATGTCCTAAGGAAATATGGAAGTGATATGAAAACCGTAGTTTTTGATGGACTCTAGATCGAGGTGTTTTTGCAGGCAACTGGTATTGCTTACATGGTGGGTATGGAGGTGGGGGAGTGGAGCTTCTGCTGGTATAAGTGGAGGAAGGCAGAAGAGAGGATCAATATTTCTACTGCTGCTTGTACATGGGAGTGGGGAGGGGGGCTTTGGGTTCTGATGTTACTATCATTCAGTCTTTGGGGTTTCTTGTTTCATACCTGTCTCTGTGAAGGGTAAGAATTTCAGGTTGTATGCTGTATACATTCTCTGCTATTAAATTGAGCCATTTGAACCATTTGAAATTAGCATGGAACAAATGAGTAGATCAGGGAACTAATGCTGAGGTACAAAATTAGCTTTATATCTTCTGTTAAACACTTTTACAGCTGAAAAAATATGTTATTTTTTTCAAAAACATACTCAGAAGGCAATGTAATAATTTGTAAAATAGTTTTAATACATAACTATTAAGCTGCCTTTCCTGTACAGATTTACTCCTATATTTCTACATGTAATCTGAGTGGTTACCCTTTGAATTGTGTGTTTTTATGTTGTATGGAGTGATAACATTGGATTTAAATCTGCTTGTGTTAACTTCTGTGCAGCCTAACTCGAGCATGACACAGCTGGCAGGACCACTCAGTGCTCCCATCTTCACATCAGGGTAAAGCAAATGCTCACAGCATCAAATTAGCTTCATAATTTACTTAGCCATCTGCTATTTTCCTGGTAAGCAAGAAAATAAATCGCATGTGTTTCTGTAACATAACTAATCTAAAGCAGAACACGTGTACTTTCTGGGCTCGTTTGTTTGTTTGTTATGTGCCATGGCATATGATGTGGGAAGTCATGGTCTTTCCATGACCATAATTGCTCTTGGCAAGTTTTTCTACAGAAGTGGTTTGCCATTGCCTTCTTCTGAGCAGTGTCTTTACAAGATGAGTGACCCCAGCCATTATCAATAGTCTTCAGAGATTGTCTGTGCTTGCATAACCAGATCTTGTGATATGCACCAGCTGCTCACACGACCATCCACCACCTGCTCCTATGGCTTCACGTGACCCTGATCAAAGGTGGCTAGGCAGGTGTACACTTTGCCCAAGTTTGATCTGCAAGCTAGTGGAGGAAAGGAGCACCTTACACCTCCTTTTGTAGAGACATATCTCCACCCTGCTGCTGTTCTGGGCATCTACATTAAAGTTCAAAGTACATTTATTATCAAAGTACGTACACATAATACAACCTCGCAATTCGTCTCCTTACAGGGAGTCACAAAACAAAGGAAACCAAAGGAAACCACAAAATAAAGATCATCAAACACCCGATGTGCAGAGAGAGAGGAAAAAAAAACACAAATCCTGCAAACAGTAAAATTAAGCAAATAGCATTCAGAACAAAAGTGAGTCCATAGACACGAAGCTCAGAGCAGCAGTAGGCTACAGCCTCAGCCTCAGTTCAGCGCAGAGCTGAGTAAATATCGCAGCGCCCTCAGACATGGAGCCCGGAGCAGACTATATAAATAATCACCTTTACAAATTTATATTCCACATCCAAAGGTGAATTTTCTGCTTTTGCTTAGGTTGAGTTTGGTCTTCAAATTTTTACTTGTCCCATTCTTAAATTGCCAGTTGTCAATCTAATGCCAGGTTCTGATGCAAAATTTGTATTGTATGTACAGTTGAGAATATAAAAACACTAAAGA
This sequence comes from Mobula birostris, assembly GCF_030028105.1. Lineage (NCBI taxonomy): Eukaryota > Metazoa > Chordata > Chondrichthyes > Myliobatiformes > Myliobatidae > Mobula > Mobula birostris. Next base: position 35,109,214 of record NC_092392.1, on the reverse strand, counting down.
AATAGTTAATTACAGATTATATTACTGGTGAAATTTTTAAATCTCTATTTAAGATGCAAGCCATTAGGTTCCTCATCTATAGGGTAATTACAAAAATTTGATCAAACTTCTATGTATGTTTAAAAAATGAACCATAACATAAAGAAAGCAAGATACAGCTTTGAAATGTCGGTTGAATAGATGGTGTTGAACCATTTATTCTAGATTGTTCTTTTTGCTCTTTTGCAGGATAGGTACAACACTGAAATAGAGTCAATAAATCTGTAAAGTTGGTTAAAATAAAAAGTAAATCTGACAGAAGCCTGATTCTAATCAAGCTACATCAATTGTGTTCACATTGATAGTATATAAAAGCTGACAATTCATTTCAGATTTTAAGGTGCATACCTAGAACTGTCAATATTTGGCAAATTTTAAATGTGCAATTTTCATCAACTGCACTGAAATTAAATCAATGCACAGCTTCTTACCAAACATATAAAACTCCTCCATATTCCCTAGTGCAATGTTATACTTTGTGATTGTACACTTGCCTTCAAAAATGTGAAATCAAAATTGTATTGCAAAGGCTTCAGCACACAGATGCTCCTTCCTGACTACACAAACAGCTCTGATACCCTGAGAACCTCTTGGCTGAATTTTTAAAATATCATTCTTCCATTTCAAGAAGAAGAGAAGAGATTTTTCAACTTCTCAGCCAACATATATCAAAGGATCTGGACAAACCAAATGAGTAAGCAAAACTATTGAAACCAAGCAAGACTAGAAAATCTTAGGGTTAATCTTGGTTCCTGCACCAACTCTGGAGTAGGATCTGAGGTTTCAATGGCATGATGGGACATACAAATTAGGAAGCTACGACGAAGGTAAGAATTTCCTATAGATTATTTGTCCTTTGTTTAGTATACATGTATTTAATTACTTCTGTCTGCTTATTTAACTTAATTTCAAAGTATTTATTTCATATTTACTATTTTGAATGGGTGGTGAGGTGGAGATATGTCTCTACCAAAGGAGGTGTAAGGCTCTCCTGCCCTCTGCTAGCTTGCAGGTCACCCTTGGGCAAGGTTTAGCACCTGCTTAGTCCCCTGATCAGGGTCACACGAAGCCACGGGAGCAGACGGTGGATGGTTGTATGAGCAGCTGGTGCATATCACAAGATATGTGACAACTGACACCGGGCAGACAATCTCTGAAGAGTATTGATAATGGCTGGGGTAACCTGCCTTGTAAAGACACTGCCCAGAAGGTAGCACTGGTAAACAACTTCTATGGAAAAATTTGCCAAGAACAAGCATAGTCATGAAGACAATGATCACCCATGTCATATGATGTGGCACATAATGAATGAATGAACTATTTTGAAATGTTTCAACAGGTAATGTCATTTACAGTTTTGACAGGAGGCAAAGATTCACCTCCAGCTGAGCTTGCAGTCTATGGCTGTAGAACTTTTCTGGGCAAGTACTACAGTATTATATCAAATAACATCTACTCATGTACGCTTTAAGTCTTTGGTACATAATTTGAGTATGCAGAACCTGCAAGAATGGCCTCATCTCTGGATCATGTGAATGTGATGTGCGGGGATCATGGGTGATGACACAAGGAAGTGAGCTGGATCCCACATGGTGCAGCCCTGTTAAGGGTGATGATAAATTTAGACCATAACGCATGGGGGCAGAATGAGGCTATTCGGCCCATTGGCTATATTCCGCCAATCCATTATGGTTGATTTATACTCCCTCTCATCCTCATTCTCTTGACTCCTCTCCATAACCTTTGACACCCCAAATAATTGAGAACATATCAACCTCCACTTTAAATATACCCAATTACTTGGCCTCCACAGCCATCTGTCACAATGAATTCCACAGATGCACCACCCTCTGACTAAAGTTTGGTCAAAAGCTCCCTCTGACAAAGGCCCAAAATGGTGAGAGAAAGTTCAGAAGGTTAGGGAAAGGAATTCTGCAACTTGGAACTTTAATATCTGAAAGCACAAGATGTTTGGAACAAATAGCCTGTTCTCTTTAAACAGCTATTATAAATGCATGGGAGTTATTTTTAAAAATGCTTACCCCTAGCATGAAAGTGTTGCAACAGCTTCAAGATAACACTTCATTCACAGATCAATGTATGCTTTAATTGGCCACAGTCACTTCTTGGGTAATTTGTTGAAGGATTTGTTTTTAATGTTATGTTCTCTTCTGATTCTTTCCTGGGACTATGGTTTTGGTGGTTGGTGCAGCATTAAAGGGCTGCAATTACTTATTGGGTCAGAGCCAGAAAGACATCTTTAGAAGCCTCAATTTCCACTGGATTGGCATCCAGAAATTCTATTGGAGGTTCTATTCACATAGTTCACTAAACAACTAATGCAAGATATAAAATAATTTTGGATGGTGGGGTGGAGATACATCTCTACCAAAGAAGGTGTAAGGCACTCTTTCCACCACTAACCTGCAGGTCACCCATGGGCAAAGTGTAGCACCTGCTTAGCCCACCCCACCAATCAGTGTCACGTGAAGCCATGACAGTAGGTGATGGATGGTCGTATGAGCAGCTGGTAAATCTCACAAGTCCTGGTTATGTGACCTTTGATGTCAGGCAGACAATCTCTGAAGAGTACTGATAATGGCTGGGGTCACCTAACCTGTAAAGACATTGCCCAGATGAAGACAATAGCAAACCATTTCTGTAGAAATAGAACAATCATTGTCATGGAAAGACTTTGATCACCCATGTCATACAACATGGCATAACAAAATAATGGGCATCCAAAATAGGAAGCCTGAGACTGCATAATACAATGATATGGAGGGAGTTGTTTCAGTCAATTGACTCAAATATTACAGGCTTTGGTCAGAAAGTGCTGAGTTATTTATTCTGAAAGTGCTGAGTTATTTCCCATTTGTGTTAAATATCTTTGAGTGGCTGGTCATCAAAAGTATGGACTCAAGCCCATTTTGTTTACTGCAGATGTATGGTTTACTAATGATTAACTATCAGAAAATTAACTAATCCTGCATGGAAGTATCAACCATTATATCATTTGTAACTGTTGATGAATTAAAGACATGAATCCATATCATACCTTATGTGTTTCTTCAGAATATTCCAAAATGCTTTACAACCAACAATAGACTATATGTTAAAAGTGCAAGTGTTTTTCTGGTATGAACAGTAGTAAGCCTATACATTAATCCCAACTTAATGGTAATTCATTTCAGAAATATTGATTGGTGATCAAATATTGTTCAGGGATTTTTCACCTGCTGCTCCTTATTACAGCATCAAGGCATTTCTTATGACTAACTCAAAGTAATTTAAAGTTCAACGTAATTTTTTATCGAAGTACATATATGTCACCATATACAATCCCGAGACTCACTTTTCTTGCCAACATACTGAATAAATCCATAATAGAATAATAACCATAACAGAGTCAATAAAAGTCTGCACCAACTCAAGTGTTCAACCAGTGTACAAAAGACAACAAACTGTGCAAATACAAAGAGGAAGAAGTAGTAACAATGAATAAATAATCAATAGATATCAAAAACTTGAGTTGAATTGTCCTTGAAAGTGAGTCCATAGGTTGTGGCATATTTCAATGGTGAGACAAATGAGGTTGAGTGAAGTTATCCCCTTTGGTTCAAGGGCCTGATGGTTGAGGGGTAGTAAATGTTCCTGAACTTGGTGAAGTGAGTCCTGAGGCTTCTGTACCTTGCTCCTGATAGCAGCAGCAAGAAAAGAGCATGTCATGGATGGGTGGGGGTCCCTGGCGGTGGATGCTGCCTACCTGCGACAACATTTCACATGCCACCCAGACAGATCATTCTTTACATCAGCACACTGAGTCAGAAAGGTGGCACCACCAACAGTATTATGCTCCATCGGCACCCTATTGGTATCTCAGGCTAGGTTTTACATTGAAGACTCTGGAGTGAACATTGAAACATTAGTTTTCTAATTCCCAGAGAATCCCAAAGAAGACACAATTATTTCATCTAGGTATGGAATTAAAATGATAAAATAATGTTTCAGATTTAATATTTTATATAGTGAAAATATAGTGTTTTTTTGGTTTTGCCAGGTCTGCTTTCTAGATTTCAAAGCATACTTTTCTTTTTTACCATCACTATCTGTAAGAAAAAAAGTTGCAGAGAGTTACTCCATTAATGGGTTTTAATGACTCCCCTTGTGCAGGGGTCAGGCCCATTGACTTAAACCATAGAAAGAGGTTGTGACATTAGGAATTACCCAGGGAACAACTGTGTGATAACTGGAAGATCTTGGCATTAGTGCTCATTGAAGTGGATCTTCACTGTTAGCAAAGCTAAATCCTCAGGATCAGCAGAAAATCCAAACCTAACAGCTTTTGGAAATTTATTTATAGCAAGATCCGTGACAATCTTTAGAATGTTTTGCTTCTCAGTAACTAAGGAATTGGTGCTCACCAATAAATTCCCTTTCTTTACAATTTCAATCATTTACAGAATAGATATGAATATGTACAGCTGTGCTTTCATTTAACACATACTAGTACAGAACTTCTTAGCTTTAGCAGTCTATGGAGAAATCACAACCAACACACTAAGATATATTAGCTGAATTACGGATTATGGTGCTGCTATCTGTGCTTATTGTCATAATGAAATTAATGAGATAACATGGGAGGCACAGTAGATAGCCCTGCTGCTTCATAGCTTCAGTGACTCAAGTTCTGTCTCAACTCTTCTGCCTGTATGCATTATGCATGACCATCTGGTTTTCCTCGGTTGCCCAAGTTTCTTCCCACACCCAAAGATGTGCCGTAGTTTAATTCACTACTGTGTTTGGTGCAGGTGGGTGACAGGAAAAATATGGTGGAGTTGCTCAGTGTATGAGAGAGAATACTTTAAAGGGAGGGATAGTATTATTAGGATTACTCTGTGACTATCAAAATTTAGATGGGTTGTGTGGACTTCTACTATGCCCACACAGCCCAAGAAATCCAAGAAATGGAAACATGAAGATTATCTTTGGATGGGTTTCAGGGTTTTCTTTGTTTCATGGCTACCTGCGGGCAGACAAATATCGGCGTTGCACACTGTATACATACTTTGATAATAAAGTATTTTGAATCTTTGAAGCCCTTCATCATCTGCTCTATGACAAGACCAGTGATGGGTGCAGCATTGAAAACCATGCCACAATATGATATTTTAATGCTTTCCTATGTTACTATGAAATTAGAGCCATATGTGATATAAAGTGGCCACAGTGAGCTCCATAACAAAGTAGATGAAAAAATAGATAGCCACCAATGACACACCCTCAGCCTTTCTAGATCTCAAAGCTGTCAGGGTTATTGAATGAACTTATTCATTCCAATAGATGCAGCCTGATCTGCAGAGATACTTCAGAATTTTATGTGTGTTGCTCTGGATTTCCAGTATCTTGAGCCTTTCTTGTGTTTAAGATTATTGAATATTTCCCTACCCCTGAACGTCAGATATACAGGACAAACAGGAGGCTTTCCAAATGTAAACAATGTGAATTGTCACCAGTCTGAGCTCCATCGCTAAAGGGTATTGAGCAAATTCATTATGAGGTCTGAGCATCTGCAGACTACAGCGAGCCTCCAGCCAGAATATAATTTTGAAAGCAGCCGTTTTGAGTTGTTGGTTAAATTATCTGACGCTGACTCATTTCATTACCTTGTAAAGAACTTGAAATGACCCAGCATAAAGGGTTTAAATAGATCATAACCAGATCAGTATTTTTCCATGGAGATTTTGTTAAGAATAATTTATCTTTTACACTTGGAGACCATTCTAATGTTCTCTATTTGATGTCATTATTAGAGCAAACTGTAATTCCACAATTTAAGAGAATTATTATTTATTGTCCACTTCTTAAATTGGATCCCAGTGCTCCCATTATTCTAATTCTCAGACTTTGGTTCATTGAAGTAACTAAGATGTAATGGCTGAATCTGTCACTGTTACAAAGAGATCCTCCATTTACTAAGGGGAGATAAGATCCAGTTAAACCACTGCACCTTGAGGAAAACACTGAGAACAGTGATTCAATATTTTCATAGGTTTCCTGAATGAAGCAATATTTGATTAATTACCCATGAATTAATTTGAAACTCTGAATGGAAGACAGAGCAAATACAAACAAACCTGTATTTAAAAGCTATTCAATGAATCAATGGCAGCTTTCATAGGTGGAATTGCTGTTGATTCTCTTTGAACTAGAATGTTTCTTCACCCCTGTAAATTCAGAATCAGAATCAGAATCAGGTTAAGTATCAACACTATATATCATGGAATTTGTTATGTGGCAGCAGTATGTTGCAGTACATTATAATAAATAATGTGAATTACAGTAGGTGTGTGTGTGTGTGTGTGTGTGTGTGTATTTTAAGTTAAATTAAATAAGTCATGCAAAAAAGTAGTGAGGTAGTGTTCATGGTTTCAATGTCCATTCAGAAATCAGATGGCAGAGGGGATGCCGCTGTTCCTGAATCAGAGAGTGTATGCCATCAAGCTCCTGTACCTCCTCCCTGATGGGTAGCAATGAGAAGAGGGCACATCCTGTGGGTGGTGGAGGGTCCTTAGTGATGAATGCTGCCTTTTGAGTATCGTTCCTCGAAGATGTCCTGGTTATTGGAGAGGCCACTGCCCTTGATGGAGCTGTCTGAGTTTATAAATTTATGGAGCTTATTTTAATCCTGTGACGTTGACGTACCCCATCCCCCACTATACCAGATGGTGCTGCAGGCAGTTAGAATGTTATCCAGGGTACGTATGTAGAAATTTGTGAGTTTTTAAGTTACTAGTTGTTCAAATATGAAAAGAATGTTAAAATTACTTTCCACTTTTATTAATTAAAGTGTAATTTTCCATACATAGTGAAGCCTGTGAGTAGTGTAAAAGGGTGCTGTAATGGCCCAGTCCGTGAGGTCAGCATTCTGGTTCACAGTCCGGTTCATCGATCCTTGTTCCAGGTGTTCCTGTTTTCTCCCTTGTTCTGTTGGGTGCCTTAATTGAGGCACCTGATTCTCATTTTGGGATGGCATATAAATACCTCTCAAACCAAGGATTCCCTGCTGGACTCTTCCCTTCGCCTTCCTTCTGAAGCCTCGCCTGCAACTTTTGCTTGTGTCCTCACCTGTATCGCAGTCAAGTTCAACCACTAGAGTGAGACCGGAGCCTTGCCACGCCAAGATAACAAACTACCTATTGTTGGGTTTGGAACTGTCTCTTTGTGTCCCAGTGTTTAGTGTCTGTGTCGGTGTAAAAGTCCCGGCCCTATGTTCTGTTCCCAAAGAGGGGTTCTGGCTCTGTGTTCCTGTGCTCCAGTGTTCCAAGACTAAGTCCAGGTGCTGTGTCCTCTTCCAGTCCATGTTCCTCACCTAGCCCGGTGCTGGAGATTCCTCGTCCTGTGCTGGATTGTCCCCATGCAAATCCAGGCAGTTTACCTCGGCAGTCATCCCAGTCCTGCGTCCTAGGAAATGACCCAGCCCTGCGTCCTAGGAGGAGGCCCAGCTCCATACCCAAGAGTCTAACCAAACGGAGCCAAACCTAGGCCAAGAGCTACATCCTGCCCTGGAGTTTCTCATCTTGAGCTGGAGTACCTCGTCCTGTCCTTGCCAAGATCCTAGACCCAGGTTTCAGTTCCGAGCCAGGACCCAGGTTCTGAGTCCCAACCAAGACCCGAGTTCGGGGTCCTTGTCCAGACTCTGGTTCTGGAGTTCCAAATTCCTCGTCCAGGCTCCTGGTTCCTGGCTCCACATCCGGGTCCCGTGCTTCTAGCCCAAGTCCTAGCCCAGGCCCTGAACTCTAGTCTCGTCCAGGGCCTGTGTCAATGTCCAGCATCATTTCTTCCCTTGCTTTTTTGACAAACTTAGTCCTATTCCTAGAACTTTAGTGTCTGTGTCTTGCACTTGGGTCCGCTACCAGCTCCCCTTTAATACAGGTGCAGTGAAAAGGCCAGCAAGAGTGTCTAACCAATATGCAAAGGGAGAATTATTTGTTTAAGAAATATAAGAGGGAGTTTATGCTAATAAAATGGATGGTGTTGGTTTTCTGTGCAAACCTGTGCAGAGCACTCACAACAGGTCAGACCACTCTGCTCACTGACTGTTCAGTTCAATTATCAACTTCCTTAGAGCCAGTTTTTAACCAACCTCAAGTTCAAGTTCAGGTTAGTTGTCATTTAACCGTACATGAATACCCATTCGTGTGTTTGTTAATCAGTGGGTCCTGGGTTCAATGCCACTGATCGAGGACCGAGGGTCAAATCAGAAGTCCATTGACTGGAACCCAGGTCTTCAAATCTACAGGGGAAGTTGAAGGCCCAATAGCTACAGGACCAAGTCTGCTGGAGGTTGAAGGTGGGCTGACCTGGGGCTAGAGAACTAAGTATGTGCATGGAAGGACAGGAGGGATAAAGGTTGTTTTACTGTTGTTGTTCTGTTGTGTTTTGTGCTTTGTTTTGTTGTGATTTGTGTTGTTTTGCTGAGCATTGTGGGCATACTATGTGGCACTGGAATCTGTTCTTTCTCTTCGTGCCCAGCTAAGTGATTGCCGGCTGTTTGCCGCTTCATGTGCTACACCGTGTCAAGATACGAATTGTCTGTCATTGTTTGGTTTTGTCCAGTTAGAAGTCCAGCTCCACCAATGCCTGGGGTCAAGAAGAGCTCGGTCTGCCTACTTCTCCTCTGTCCACCCACGCTGTTTGCCTGTGTTTACGCTGTCTCTCGACCACCAAGTGTTCTACATTCTAAGTTCCATTCCCGCGTCAGCTACCTATGTTAATTTCCACCCCCCACCCTGTGCTAATAGGAGTAGGGCATTCCACCCTCTGTTCTTTTCTGTCCACGCTCATCCCGCTAAGTGCCAGAGTCTTGCTGTAGTGACCCGGGTTCGATCCCCGGTCCAGCTTCGCTCACCCCTTGGCTCCCCTTGGCTTAATCCTAGCTCTCCGGCCTTCCTTGCTACTATTAATAAACACACTTCGGTTAATGCTACCTACGTGTTGGTGTCCTGCACTTGTGTTCACTTCCAATGCCCCTGTAACAGAACGGTCCCGCCAAGCACGGACCCAGCGGGCACAAGCACTGTCTTACAAACTCTCGCTAACCAGAGTCCTCTACTGGAATCCCACCCAGTGAGCATCTTGTAGGTTTGAAGAGAGTGACTCAGAGCTCCCAGGTATCAAATGAGAAAATTGTGCAGTTACAACGACAATTAGAAGAAGCCAATGTGTTGTTACGAATTGAATTTTACTTCTGAGCTAAGATTAAGGGACTGTTGCCATTGACAAGGTAGGGGGTGCTATGACATGGTGTATTACAACATGCAACTTTGATAAAGATGTTGATTTTTTTTTCAAGAAAATTCTACAATTGGTCAGAAAATAGTCTTGACTTAGAAAATTGTGTCTGTGTTGCCAAACATGAAGTGACTGCACCGGTTGGAACCACATCAAATGCAGGTCTGGACTCCTTACACATATTCCCTTTTGTACAATGATTGGAAAGATGTGCTATTGAAACCAGAGAATTGGCAAACCTTCTTCAGGATGGTGAAGATCTGAAGGATGAAAGTGATTTAAAATTTTATGCCCAGCAAGTGGAAAGATTATAAGTTTTCTAGTGAAAGTGTTGAATGGAATCTGTGCCTACCTCAATTGACCTTGGGGCCGCCGGGACTGTGATGAAAGTACTCAGGATGAGCTGGCTCATAAATATGAAGAAGTACTTATGGAATAACATCTAGAGATTTTTCATACGAAATTCCAGAACTTATCAGATGCTGATAGAAATGAGGACTTGGATAAATGTACAACTTAGTGTCTCGAATCCAAGATAGCCGTGAGGATCTGAAGAAATTTCTAGAAACACATAACTATAACCAGGGCTTGGCTGCCTTTGAGGAGTGTGGAGAAGCTGCTCTGAATGATCCCAAAATGTATGTACAGACAATTCTGAATGTCATAAAAAATGTACTGTAATGCATTAGTGATGACAGACTTTAACAATTATGCTGAATTTTGTAGCTGCTTTAGATAAGGCTTGTAGCCGTTTCCTAAACAGTAATGCAATCACAAAAACGGCTCAGTCATCAACTCAGTCTCCAGAGTGATTGGCACAATATAGTGACTCTCTACTGAAGATAAAGCAAGAAACCTGACCAGTGATGTAAATAGCCAGAACAAACCAACCACTCAGGCAGCTAAGATAAGTAAACAGTCCTGAACACTTGTCTATAATTGAGCAAGAAAAGCGTTCACTCACTTCCACAAAGGAGAGACCTGTGTCTGTCAGCCCGTTGTACCCTCCTGCCAAAACCCCTCCACCCGCCCAGGTCGTCGACAATCCGGGCAAGCCTGTTGGATCGACTGGAGGCTCCCATTGGGGGGGGGGGGCACTGTCATGATCTGGTCCATTGATTCCTCATTTTTGTTTAATTCCCTTTCCCCCGTGTTCCACCGGGCTCCTTGATTAGGGCACCTGATTCTCATTTGAACCGGCAACATAAAAACTCCGGCTTACATCTACTCAGGGCTGGACTGTCACCTGAGCCAGTGCGGCAATGCATGTTCCAGGCCGCTGAGAATGGTGGACTTCGGTGCTTGAGGTTACTTCGGGAATTCTGTCTCCTCATGTCCAGCTAAGTGACTTCCGGCCATTTGCTGCTTCATGTTCTAATCCGTGTCAAGATACAAATTGTCTGTCGTTGTTTGGTTTTGTCATCTCCAGTTAGAAGTCCAGCTCCACCAGTGCCCAGGGTCAAGAAGAGTTTGGCCTGCCTACTGTTCCTCTGTCCACCCCCCCTGTTTGCCTGTGTTTACGTTGTCTCTCGAACGCTGAGTGCTCTACATTCTAAGTTCTGTTCCCACACCAGTTACCTGTGGTGTTAATTCCCCCCCCCCCCCCCCGTGTTAATAGGAGTAGGGAATTCTGCCCTCTGTTCATTCCCGGCCACGCTTATCCCCTGGTCCACATCTCTGCTCTGCCAAGTCCCACCACTAAATGCCTGAGTCTTGCTGTAGTGACCTGGGTTCGATCCCCGGTCCAGCTTCGCTCACTCCTTGGCTCCCCTTGGCCTAATCCTCGCTCCCCGGCCTTCCCTGCAACTATTAATAAACACACTTCTGTTAATGCTGCCTACGCGTTGGTGTCCTGCACTTGGGTTCGCTTTCCAACACCCTTGTAGCAATGTGGAGTGGAGAGTGAGTTTGTAAATCTGGTGGGAACAAAGGACATTGGAAATGGTGAGGGTGGAGTGAAGGAGGCAAGAGGGACAAGTGGCAGTGCCAGGGGTGGGGTTGATGTGGGTGCAGACACAACTGAACCAACAGGCAAGGTAATTTGATTCCAAACAATTGGTTTATTGATCATTCTAGCTTGTCTCTCTGGAGCTTCCTGCTCCCTTCTCCTTTTACTAAGCATGTCTCCCCTCTTCCTGCTCCCTTCCCACTGTGAGTCCACAATAGAGAACCATATCAGACTCAAGTTTATCATCACTCACATATGTCATGAAATTTGATTTTTTTTTGAAGCAGCATTACAGTGCAATGCATAACTTACTAAGATACTGTGCAAAAAGTCTTAGGCACCAAAGCTATATACATGTGCCTAAGACTTTTGCACAGTTCTGTATAACCTTTTGTAATCTGAATGTTGCATTATTGCATTTAGAACACCCTTCAATCTTGTATTGACATTTTTTTGGTAGCTTAGGACAAAGTGCAAACAGATTGTCCCAAAGTAGAACCCAACAGAACACCACTTGTAGTTCCAGCGCAAATGACATATTTATAATGGCATCTTTGCAAATCAGCATTTCAATCCACTAAGTTTGATGTGTAGGTTAAATACTTGGGCAAGTTAAATTAGCCTAATAATTGATGACTAAGTTTGTAGCTACCTGTTAAATGGTTCACAAGACAGTGACATTTCAAATTAGATCTGCACACAGAATCACAAAGTATTGTTGTGTTTTCTCAAAATGGAGGGACCACAAGGTTCTGCATGGAGCATTAGGATTCATATCATAAAATATACTGGTAGGGAAGCAATTGACTTTATTTGTGTGGAGAGTGTGAACCTGATAGATGCATTCATTCGCCATAGCCACAGGAGTGGGTTCATTGAACGATCTGTAGCATTGTATACAGGACACTGGGGCATTAATGCATGCATTGTTTTTCAGCGTCATCACCTTCCACAGTTTTTAAGAGTCTGCAGGTGTGTCTGGAGTACCTCCTGGCCTTGGCAAATATGAAACATCATATACATAAGAGATGCTGGGAATCCAAAGCAACACACACGAAATGCTGGAGGAACTCAGCAGGTCAGGCAGCATCTATGGAAAAGAGTAAATGGTTGACGTTTCAGGCAGAGACCATTTATCAGGACTGGAATGGAAGGGGGAAGATGCTACAATAAAAAGGTGGGGGGAGGGGAAATGGATAATGAGAAGGTGATAGGTGAAACCAGGTGGATGGGAGTGGTAGAGAGGAGGGAATCTGATAGGAGAGGAGAGTGGACCATGGGAGAAAATGAAGGAAGAGGGTGCCCGGGTGGGGGGGGGGGGGTGATAGGCAGGTGAGAAGAGGTAAGAGCCGGAGTGGGGAATAGTAGAGAATGAACTTTTTTTTTTACCGGAAGGAGAAATCGGTATTCATGCCATCAGGTTGGAGGCTACCCAGGTGGGATATAAGGTGTTGGTCTTCCACCCTGAGGATGACCTCATCTTGGCACAAGAGAAAGCCATGGACCAACATGTCAGAATGAAAATGGGAATCAGGATTAAAACGTTCCTTCACCAGGAAGTTCTGCTTTTGGCAGGTAGAGCGGCGGTGCTTGATGAAGTAGGCACCCAAGGCCCCACCAGTGTAGAGCAGGCCACATTGGGAGCATCGGGCACCATAGACGACCCCAGCAGTTTCACAAGTGAAGTGTTGCTTCACCTGGAAGAACTGTTTGGGGCCCTGAATGAAGGTGAGGAAGGAGGTGAAATATCTCTTGTTCACTCCCTCCCTACCTCCCCCATCAGCATTTCCAGCATCCTGCTGTAAAGTAATGGAGCAAGTTATCTCTTACATTCATGATTCAACAGGTCACTGTCACCTCCAAACGACCTGCACTGTTTGCTGCAGCCAGAGTACGCCTTTCCTCTGATCGATACAGGCTGGTTTTAATCAGAGATGCACATTGACAAAATTGAACACCACGCTGGGACAATGAGGTAATCAACAGGATGGTTAGGCTGACTGGCACTGAAGTTATTATAATAATCAAGCAACATCAATTTGATGTGATCCCTGGATCATGTTAAACAGGCACGTGTTAATTATCCATCTCAACTTCTAAATCTATTTCTGAGTCTATCCAACTCATGTTGACAAGTCCATACTAACAAACCTGTAAAGCTGCACACACACAAAAAAATACATATAATGCAACTCAAGTTCTTTTGACCTCTAGTTCTCTCGATATTTAGTGCATCCACATATGGATTAAACATTAATAATAACCAAAATTAAAGGAAAGTAATCAGAATATCTAAGTTCTGACAAAAGAATTGTTGCTTTGGATTTGACTTTCCAGGACTGGAAGTTTTCAGCAATGAGGAAAGTTATGGGTATTTTCCCTGGAAAAAGGGGAGACTTAATTAAAATATATACAATTACAAAGTAGATAATAATGGCACATAATGGGAAAATCAGTTTTTCTCATAGAATCCTGGAAAGCATATGATGCAGAGGTAGGTTTCTCAAGCTAGTGGGTTCCTGGTGGATTTATAAAGGAGCTACTCAACCTAATCCCAGCTTCCAGTACTTGGTGCTTAACCCTGCAATCACAGTGCTTCAGCTTCAAGTCCAAGTACCTTGTAAGATCATCTAAGGGACTTTGCTTCTACCAATCCTTCAGGCAGTGACTTTCAGCCCTCTAAATTCCCCTAGCCTCTTGGTAGAAATGTTCTCCATCTCCATTTTAATCCTTTTACCAAATGCTGTACATTTTTCTCTTTGGATTTTGGTTCATTGGTAATGAGCAACACTTTATTTTCTCTCTCTTTAATTTGTCTTGTAATTTTATATATTTCAGTTAAGACTATTCTTTTTCCAAAGAAAATACCCACAACTTTCCTCACTGTTGAAAATGTCCAGTCCTGGCAAGGCATGTTGTTCAAATCAAATCCAGAGCAAGACACCTTTTGTCAGAACTTGGATGTTCTGCTTGTTTTACTTTTACTTTGGTTAAACTTTGTATAAAATAAAATTTATATGAAATAAGAATGAAAAAAATCCAATTTAAGTAATCAGTTCATCTTCCCACTTCTGAACTTCAACTACTGTGCTCGTTTCAGAATCTGGAACCATGTCAGATTTTGATGACTCTTTGTATCTATTTTCTTCGAGAATTTTAAATGTTTCAATATCATTTCCTTCAGTAGAAACTTCCTATAAACCCTCCATTTCTGCTCTTTACTCAACTGCCAACACCAATGGTTTATTTCAGTTAGTCTTCTCCTTGCTCACTGTGATGAAGAGCACTTGGTAAACACGCTCCCTACTTCCATGCATTTGCATACACACGAACATTGTCTTCTCACTCTGATGTCATTGATCCAATTGTACACACTTCAGTGCCTTCTCTGGTATATTCTCATAACGGGTCCTAAACTGACTGATACGCTCCGGTTGGCTTTATGGTGCCATTCCAGCCCTACGCGGCAGAATATTCCATTTCTTTAGTAATGGGGATGTATAAATGTGAATTTGTTGTTTGTATATGGTACTTTAGAAACTTCTGTTTACTTTTGGTAATAAGATTGTAATTACATTGTGATGTGCATCGGATTCATGTGTAGTCTTAAGTTAACTTAGTTGGTAATTAAAGATGGCATGATCTGGTGCTGAATAAAAAAGCTCTTTGCCCTCAGTGATTGAAGCTGCCAGGAGTTCACACTGGACAAGAATACAAGTATGGGGATATTTTGTGCTTTCTTTTTGTAAATATTAGCAGTTTTCTTTTCATTATTTTCGCTAATTTTTGTAAGTTTGATTTCTGACACACCTAATAAACACCCTTGCACTAAAGTGCCACATGACTCCAGCCAGTTTTCTTTTGGTCATAACCCACATAACTCACACAACACATTAAAACATCAGTCTTTTGCATCAGTCTTCACTGTGGAAGACACTAACAGTGTACTAGATGTTGTTGTATTGTTTGAAGGAAGAGAAGTGGGTGCAGTTACTATTATAAGAGAGAAGGTGCTCAAAAAGCTAAAAGACTTAAAAGTACATAAGTCACGCCGACTAGATAAACTGCACCCTAGGGTTCCAAAAGAAGTAGCATTTGAGATTGAGGTGGCGTTAGAAATGATCTTTCAAAAATCCTTGAACACTGGCATGGTGCCATAGGACTGGAAAATTGCAACTGTCACTTTATTCTTTAAGAAAGGAGGAAGGCAGCAGAAAGGAACTTATAAACGATTTAGCCTGACCTCAGTGGTTGGGAAGATGTTAGAGTCAATTGCTAAGGATGAAGTGATAGAATATTTGATAACACAGGACAAGATACGACAAAGTCAGCATGGTTTCCTTCAGGGAATGCTGGAAATCTGAAATAAAATGCTGGAAACACTCAGCACATCAGGCAGCATCTGTGGAAAGAGAAGCAACGTTTCAGATCAAAGATAGATAATCAGAACTAGGAAAGAGAGATTAAAAATAAAAATAAATATAACTTTGCAGAAGTTAACAGAAAAGATGGATTAGACAAAGACAATATCTGTGATAAATTGAGGCCAGGTTAAAAGGGCAAAGAGGTCAGTTCGACAGTGATTATATTTCTTTGTCTGTATTAGGTTCTGCTGATAGCTTTGGTCAGTGGCAACAGGTTAAGCTGTACTAATGTTCAGACTCTCGTTCCCTTCTCCAATTTGGCAATATATAAGTAATGACTTCATTAAGTAAGGCGTTCGTCTAGTTATCTCAAGGTCGCTAGTTCAAGCCTCAGCTGTGGCAGTGCGTTTGTGCCCTTGAGCATGGCACTTAATCACACATTGCTCTAGTGTCTGTGCGAGGAGTGGCACCCCACATAGACTTCTAATCTGCACCTTGTCAGGCATGAAAATGCCCGACGCAGGCCTCTCATGGTCTGAGTCGATGTTCCCTCCCTCCCTGCATTAAGTAATGACTTCTGCACTGATGATTCAAAGATTCAAAACACATTTATTATCAAAGTATGTTTGCAGTATACAACCCTGAGATTCATCTTCCACAGACAGCCATGAAACAAAGAAACACCATGGAACACCCCCCCCCCCCCACACACACACACACACACACACACACACACATACACACACACACAAAGAAAACAAATTGCCCAAACACCAGGAAGAAAAACAAGCAAGAAACACAAAATATAAAACTCAATATTGAAAGAGTGCAGGCATATTTAGTTATATTCAGTTCAGCTCAGTGTTTGTTATCTGCAGGCCACCCCAATTCAATATCACCCAAAGTAGCACAAAAAAATGAGCGACCAGAAATCAGACACACATCAAAATCTGAACTACAGAGTCCAATAAACAAATTGCATCGATTAAACCATGCTTCAGCACCATCCTCTGACAGCACTGATGGAGAGAGAAATCATTCGAACGTAGGGACCTTCCTTTGGGAACAGTGAGTGAGAGAGAGAGAGAGAGTCCATCGCACACAGACACTTTCTTCTGGCAGCAGCTAGCGAGAGGCTGGTAGAGAGCACTGAACACCCACTCACCTCCTGAGTTCAATCTTCCACGGCACTTTAATCGGCGAGAAACGGTGCCAATCATGGGTTTATGCCCGTCTCCATGCTTCTTGGCCTCAAAGCCATGTGCTTTATTCGACGCCTCATGGAACCCTCTTGGAGACAGACACACCACAGAGGTGTAACTCACAGGCGCTGAACAGTAGATCACAGACTCCAACAGTAGCAGAACCACATTTGAAAGGGAAATAAAACAGGAAAGAATTGAAAGAAATAGTTTTGTGAACCATCTGGAGGATGTTGACCTTGGTCACGTTGTTTGCTGGTGCCATCTTCTTCTGGAAGCATAATGCAAACATTATGAGACATCTTTCTTTAAACCTTAATACATGATCTTTGTTTAGTTACTTTTTTTCTGAGTATACCACTTTATTTTATTAATTTTTAAAATCTTGAAGTCCAAAATGCAGCTGCCCATAATGAAAAAAACATAGTCCATCCGAGGGCAAGGTGTAGTTAAACCAGGGGCTTAACACAGGTCATTCAGTTTCAAGGTTCAAGATTGTTTAATGGCACTTCCAGTACACAAGTATAAAGGAGAGTGATATAATTGTAACTCTGGATCCAATGCCGCACAAAAATAAACAATTAGATAAAGAAAGTGATAATAAAAAACATAATAAATAGCTTATATACATAGATTGATTGCATGTCCATAAAGCGGAGCTAGGCAGGGAAGTACCAGTACGTGAGGTGACTGACAGGAAATGATAAAACAGCAGTGGCTGGGGACGAGAGGGAAGGGTTAGTGGGTAAAAATGTTGATCAGCCTTACTGGAAGTGCTACAGTATAGGGACTCAAGTGACCCGGAAGTGGCTAGAGCAGGGATCCAAGTAAGTACTGGCAGGAAGTGGAGGGCAGAGGAAGCTGGTCAGGAGGCAGAGGCTGCGTCACAGGAGGCTGGTGGGAGTGGTCGCACGAGGCCGAGCTGGCCTAGGATCCTTTCTAACTCCCCAAATGGACACCAGAGGGAAGGAAAGGCGTCATCTAGTTCAGGAGGAGGTGAGAGCAGTAGTGGAGGAGATGAGAGCCTGCAAGGCGGTGGGAATGAAGCAACAGGGAGCTTGGACAAGATGGGAGAATGCGGTTGAGAGGAAAATGACCTGGGCTGATCTTTGGAAAGCCGAACCACACCGCATCCAATTTCTCATCCAGGCAGTGTACGATGTGCTTCCAAGCCAATCAAACCTGCACACATGGGGCAAGGCAGAGTCATCTGCGTGCCCACTGTGCTCCAAGCGAGGAACCCTGGAGCACATCCTCAGCGGCTGCGCGAGGGCACTTGGTGAGGGACGGTTCAGGTGGAGGCATGATCAGGTCCTGAAGACCATCGCTGAAGCCGTCGGCGCGGGAGTTGAGTGGGCGAAGCGGTCCCGACCCTCCAAGCAGACCATTGCCTTTGTCAGAGCTGGGGAGCAGCCAATTCCTGCCAAAAGAACATCTGCAGGCATTCTGACCTCTGCAAGGGACTGGCAGCTGTTGGAGGACCTCGAAGGGCAGCTAAAGTTCCCCAACCATATTGCAGCCACCACCCTGCGACCAGACATTGTCCTAGTGTCTGAGTTGACTAAGCAAGTGGTGCTGCTGGAGCTGACAGTCCCATGGGAAGATAGCTTGGAAGAGGCCTTTGAAAGGAAGCTCTCCAAGTACGCAGGACTGGTCAGCAACTGTCAGCAGGCTGGATGGAGAGCCAGGTGTCTCCCAGTGGAGGTTGGTTGTAGGGGATTCATAGCCCGTTCCTTAGTTAGAGCCTTCAGCATTTTGGGCATCGAGGGAGAGAGGAAGAGGAGAACCATCCGCAGTACCACCAATGCGGCAGAGAGGGCCTCAAGATGGCTGTGGCTTAAAAGAGGAGAGCCATGGAGTCGTGAGTAGCTAGCCATCTGGACACAAGCTGGGGTCTGATCAGCCCCGGATGGGTCACCTGGAGGAGGTTGTATGATGCTGAAAGACCCGAAACACCCGATGATTCCAGGAACATCACTGAAGATGTGTCCAGAAGCATCAATAGATGTATGTACACAACTGCTTGGGGAAAGTAACAGATTTTGGTGGTCCTGATGTGGATGCTACATAGTCTCCTCCCTCATGGGACTGGGACAAACAGTCCATGAGCAGGATGGTTGGGATCTTTCATGATATTGCTGGCCTTTTTCCGACATCTTTCTGTATATACTTTATACTTTATTGTCTCCAAACAATTGGTACTAGAATGTACAATCATCACAGCGATATTTGATTCTGCACTTCACACTCCCTGGATTACAAATATTAAGAATTAAAAATATTAAAAATAGTAAAAATTAGTAAATATTAAAAATTTAAATTTTAAATCGTAAATAGAAAATAGAAAAATGAGAAGTAAGGTAGTGCAAAAAACATGAGAGGCAGGTCTGGATATTTGGAGGGTACGGTCGAGATCGGGGTCAGTATATACGTCCCTGATGGCAGGTGGGCTGGTGCTGGTGATGTGTTGGTCATTGTTGGCTACTTGGTTGTAGAGCCTTCCTGTCCATTGCAGTGCAGTTTCCATACGATGCAGTGATACAGCATATTAGGATGCTCTGTACCACATGTTTGGAGAACCGTTGTGAGTATTGATGTGCATAGTCCAGCTTTTGTCAGACTCCTCAGAAAGTAGAGGCATTTCTTGGCAGGATGCAATGTTATTCCGTGAACCAAGATCCCACACAGAAGATAGCCAGAGACCCACAGTAGTCAGTAGCTCATTCTGCCAGTTTACCAAATGGTCATTCATATGTTCTTTTGTTATGTGTTGTGTCGTGTGACTTGGGCAATCATTGTCTTTCCATGATCATATTGTTCTTGGCTCATTTTTCTACAGAAGCAGCTTGCCATTGCTTTCTTCTGGGCAGTATCTTTACAAGGCAGGTGATCCCAGCCACAGTCAATACCCTTCAGAGTTTGTCTGCCTGGTGTCAGTGGTTGCATAACCAGGACTTGTGATATGCACCAACTGCTCATATGATCATCTACCACCTGCTTCTATGGCTTCGCGTGACCCTGATCAGGGGCTAAGTAGATGTTACACCTTGCCCAAGTGTGACCTGCAGGTTAGTGGAGGGCAGGAGCATGTTACACCACCCTGCCATCCCACATTCATACGGACAGTTTGTAAATAAGTAGTGGCATTGTAACATTGTAAGCTGGGGAGGAACTGTGTGCTTTTTCAAAGTACTGTATGACATGAAGGGAGAACATTGGGGCAAACAATGTGCCTCAATAGAGCAGATTGAGAAAGGATGTTTCCCACGAAGTAGGGGGGGGAGGTGGTTCTAAGACCAGGGAACACAGCCTCAGACGAGGGGGATGAACCATTTTGAATGGAGATGAGCAGGAATTTCTTTAGCCAGAGTGTGATGAATCTGTGGAATTCATGCCACAGTCAGCTGTGGAGGCCAAGTCATAGGGTGTACTTAAGGCAGATGTTGATAGATTCTTGATTAGTCAGGGCATGGATGGATATGGGAAGAAGGTGGGAGATTGGAGCTGAGAGGGAAAGTGGATTTTCCATGATGAAATGATGGAGCAGACTTGATGGGCCAAATAGCCTAATTCTGTTCTCATACCTTATGGTCTTATGGTCTAATAACACTTAGTTTTATTGATTGACAATAACTTCCTGGTAATTACTGTTTCTCAGGCCACACTGAACAATACCAAATGCATCTTTAGATGCATAGCGGCAGACACCCCTGCTGAAACCTGGAGGAAAACACACAGAGGATGCAGAAGGGGATCACAAAGGCGAGGAAAGAGGAGCAGGTCGAGTCAACAGAGACTTATGGAAAAAAGGCGTTCGGTGGGTAATAAAATGGACAAGTTGACGGTGCTAGCCAGGAGTCAGAGAACATTTCGGGAGTGCAGTGTTATGTGTTTTACTGAAACGTGGCTGCACGAGGACATACCCGACCAAAACTTTTCCATGGATGGCTTCCAGACCGTTCGGGCTGAACAGAAGTGCACTGAGAGTGGTAAGCGTAAAGGAGTTGGGGGCTTACTGTTCTGGATAACAACGGATGGTGCAATCCTGGTCATATTATGATCGAGGAACGTGTTTGTAGACCGGATATTGAACTTTTTGCTGTTGGACTTCGGCCACATTCCACCGAGATACAACACTGGGCATCATGGGAGGCCTATGGCCATCGAACTTTGCAGCTCCTCCTGTGGAGGGTCAGACACCCTGAGCCAAGAGGCTGGTCCTGGACGTATTTCCATCTGGCATAGTTTCCATATTGTTGTTTGATTGTTTGTGGTTTTTGTATTGCTATATTTATGCTCTGTTCTTGGTTGATGCAGTTGTAATGAATCCCAATTTCCCTCAAGATCAATTAAGTATATTTACCTATCTATCTATCTAGAATTATACTCTGCAACACGCCATAGTTTTAAACACAGATTTCCTCCTGGTGGTTCCATGTTGTTCCAAAAGCTCCATGAATACTTTCAAAATTATGAACTTGTACTCCACAACACCTAAAATAACATAGAAATCAGGGTGTACATTTTTTGTTCCGGATTGCCTGAAGTTCGTATACCCTATTTAATTATATTGATGCACATCCACTTAAAAGAACAAAAAGATTAAAGCCATCTCCTGTCACGTTGGACCAGTAATGGTCCTTTGATGTTCATTGATTTTGATTACACTGTAATAAATCCATGAATACTTAGCTCAGAGACCCATCTGCTTTAATAAGCTTTTCTGCCTGGATTCAGAAATAAAGAGACGTGTATTTGTGCTTGGTCTGTCACACTCTTCGAACACCTCAGAGTACACAAATATTAACACAACCTGCCATATTCACCTATGCAAGTTCTCTCAATTATATTCTTTTCACCTCCATCTACTTCATGGCTTATAAAATCTTTTCAAAACCTTTGACAAAGTTTTTGACCCTCAATCCCACATCGGTTGCTGTTAGTTTTTCATTACATATTTGTTGAGGACATTGCAAAATCCTGCTACATAATGGGTATCATAGGCTTTTATTTCTTTATAGGTAGGTAACTGTAGGTAAACTGTAAAATGTAGGTAAAATATAACTAAACTGTACCCAAAACAGTAATGGGATGAACGACATACGTTCATTCTTTATGTGCTGTGTCATACAAAGTGGGCAACCATGGTCTTGACTACAATTGCTCTTGGCTAATTCTACAGAAGTGGTTTGCCATTGTTGCCTTCTGGGTGGTGCCTTTCCAGAGCAGGTGAGCCCAGCCATTATCAATACTCTTCAGAGATTGTCTGCCTGGTGTCAGTGGCTGCATAACCAGGACTTGTGATATGGATCTCATACAACCATTCACCACCTACTCGCATGGCTTCACTTGGCACTGATCATGGGGGAGGAGGAGTGGGAGCTAAGCAGGTGCTACACCTTGCCCAAGGGTGGCCTTCAGGCTAATGGATGGAAGGAGTGCCTTACACCTCCTTTGGTAGATACGTATCTCCACCCCACCACCCCGAAATGAACGACAATATAGTAGAGAAAAAAATAATGGAGAGGTTAATAGTAAAAACATTCAAATAGAATTTTAAAAGATCTAATTTGTTTTAATTTGAAAGACATGAACTACAGAGAAGATTTACTAGAATGTTACCTGGGTTTCATCTCCCAAGTTACAGAGAAAGGTTGAACAAGTTGGGTCTATATTCTTTGGAGTGTAGAAGTTTGAGGGGGGACTTGATAGAGGTGTTTAAAATTATGAGGGGGATAGATAGAGTTGATGTGGATAGGCTTTTTCCATTGAGAGTGAGGGAGATTCAAACAAGAGGACATGAGTTGAGAGTTAAAGGGCAAAAGTTTAGGGGTAACATGAGGGGGAACTTCTTTACTCAGAGAGTGGTAGCTGTGTGGAACGAACTTCCAGCTGAAGTGGTTGAAGTAGGTTCGATGTTGTTGTTTAAAGTTAAACTGGACAGCTATATGGACAGGAAAGGAATGGAGGGTTATGGGCTGAGTGCAGGTCGGTGGGACTAGGTGAGAGTAAGAGTTCGGCATTGACTAGAAGGGCTGAGATGGCCTGTTTCTGTGCTGTAATTGTTATATGGTTATATGGTTACAATGATAGATTCACACACACTCAAACACCCCCAACTACTTTACAGACAATACTTCTTCAATATTGCTGAGGAAGGCTATATTGCACAATCACCAGCTTTTATGATATTTAGCCATCAATCAGAAGAGCCACATGGCACTTCTTTGGGCAATGGAGCTAATTGACAATACAGTCATAATTAAAATTTGTTCTGGAGCTATATTGGGAGCCTGTCTCATGTAGCAAATAGACTGCAGAGAAAAATATTAATAAAATTCCAATCAACTTCTCTGTAAACAAGCTGAACCTATTGACCTTGGTGGTCTAGAGTAGGTGAGTTATGATGTGCTTCCTTTTCAATTAGCAAAACAACAAATGTATTCATTAAAAATACAGTATATACAATTTAGAATTAGAGAGGGCAAGTCTTGGAAGAGATGATTGTTGTGAAATAAATTGCTTTGAGTTGGTGCACACATAAATTGTAAACAGTATCTCTGGGCAATAATTATTTGAGGCAAATATGGGAGAAACACAGAATTAATAATTGTTACAGCAAGTTTGCATTCCAAGTAATTAATAGACTTTATACATTACAGTATCACATTACTGATTTAACATACAAAAGACTGGTGTTTCAGAAATATTCCATCACCAATTGATTTTCAGTTGCAGCTGTGCTTTATGTTTATTATCATAAAGTCAATGTGAAAGTTAAGTTGTGTGACCTTTTAAATATTTTAGGTTCCTGGATAGTAGAGATTTTTAGCGCATTTATTGATGAGCTTTTCTGTTTTTTTCTTTGCATTTTCTACATGCCCCTTTGCAAAAGAATAAAGGTTGTGTAAGAACGCCACCTAGAGGGCTGTAAGAGTTTGATGAATGTTTCTGAGTGGCTACTTTGAGAAAGTTCAGAAAGAGCCACCAAATCAACAGGATGCATAATTCAATAGCATAAGGTACCGTGCAAAATGCTTAGGCACATATATATAGCTAGGGTGCCTAAGACCTTTGCACAGCACTGTAGTACTTTTACGTATTGCATTGCACTGCTGTCGCAAAAAAAAACAAATTTCATGATATATGTTAGTGACGATTAACCTGAATCTGATATGGGTCTCTATTGTGGGCTGGGAGTGGGAAGGGGCAGGGAGAGGGGAATCATGTTTAGAAAAAAAGAGGGAAGTAGAGGGGAGGGAGTGGGAAGCACTAGAGAGACATTTTGTAATGACTAATAAACCAATTGTTTGGAATCAAATGACCTTGCCTGATGTCAGAGGGCTGGGTGTGTCTGTACCCACACCACTCCCCACCCTGGCATTCCTCCTCTGCCACCTGTCCCACACCCATCCCATGGTACTCCACCCTCACCATTCCCCACATCCTTTGCTCCTGCCAGATTTACAAACTCGCTCTCTGCTCCACATTGACAAATACAGTACTGTGCAAAAGTTCTCAGCATCCTAGTGCCTAAGACCATATGTGTGCCTAAGACCTTTGCACAGTACTGTAATTGTTTCAAAACTGATTATTTGTTTAGCTTCTGTACTTAGCTCAGTAATTTTGTTAATGCAAATATAATCAAATATGAATACAAGAGACTTTGCAGATTCTGGAAACTTGGAGCTAAGCACACAAAATGTTGAAGAAGCTCAGCAAGCCAGGCAGTATCTTTGGAAGGGAATAAACAGTCGATGTTTCAGGCTAAGACATTGATGAATAGCATTATAAATATGAAGATACCATTGGTGGCAGAGAGATATTTTCTTAAATAAAAATAGGGAAGAATTGGAAGTTATGATGTAAAGCATTATATTACTTGTTTGTATAGAAGGTATTCCTTCATTATTATATTCCAGAGTATTTCAGAGCATTCATGAGGATGTCTTTGGAAAACATTTTCCATTGCAAAGATTTAATGAATATTTTCTTATAAGAATATAAGGTTCATTAAACATCTTTATAATGATTTTAGATCAAAGCTGCTGGGAAATTACAGCAAAACTTAGGGACAACGCAAAAAAAAAAAATTTACGTACCTGTACATAACATTTGGAGTAATTGTTTGCTGCTTTTAATGTGCAGTGTCTTCACTTCCGAAGGAGATTGAGGAATGTGATGCTTTTCAACATCACTCCCCCCCCCCCCGCCCACATCGTAACTGCATTGTAAAGGAGCACCATTAACAGTATTATCTGGTATGGGAGCAGCTGAACCTCAGGCCAAAGGCCCGACAAAGGATTGTGAGAACGGCTGAGAGGATCATAAGGGTCTCCCTACCATGCATCGGGGACATTTATCAGGAGTGCTGGGTATACAGAAACCATGGTATGATTAAGGATCTATTCATCCACCCAGCATTCTCCTTGACTTTCTACCATCAGACAGGAGATGCTGATGCATAAAAACAAGAACAGTCAGGATGGGAAACAAACAACAGAGTCAAAATGCTGAAGGAACTCAGCAGGCCAGACAGCACCTGTGTAAAATTGTACAGTCGATGTTTTGGACCAAGACCCTTCATCAGGACTGGAGAAAAAGATGAGGAGTCAGAGCAAGAAAGTTGGGGGAGGGGAGAATGAACCATAAGGTGATAGGTGAAAGCAGGAGGGAGGGGGGGTGAAGTAAAGAGCTGGGAAGTTGATTGCTGAAAGAGATCCAAGACTGGAGAAGGGGGAATCTGACAGAAGAGGCCAGAAGGCCATGGAAGAAAGCAAAGGGGAAGGAGCACGAGAGAGAGGTGACAGGTAGGTACGGAGATAAGGTGAGAGAGGGAAATTGGAATGGGGAATGGTAAAGTGGGGGAAGTGTATTTACAAAATTTCGAGAAATTGATGTTCATGCCATCAGGTTGGAGGTTACCCAGACGGAATATAAAGTGTTGCTCCTCCAACCTGAGCATGGCCTCATCATGGCAGTGGAGGAAGCCTTGAACTGACGTGTTGGAATGAGAAGTGGAACTAAAATGGGTGACTATTAGGAGATCTCTCTTTCTCTGGCTCGCAGAGCATAGGTGTTTGGCGAAGCGGTCTCCCAATCTGCGTCGGGTCTCACCGATATACAGGAGGCCACACCGGTAGCACCAGATACAATAGATGACCCAAACAAATTCACAGGTGAAGTGTCACCTCACCTGGAAGGGAAACTGTTTCTTCGCTCAGGCCATTAGGCTACTGAACTATCTGCTGTGTTGCATTCAAAGTGTCACTGGTTAATTTGTTCTGTACCTTACTTTCATAAATTATTATGTATTACATGTGTGTAATGCATACTAAGGTGTTTTACACCCTGGTTCAGAGAATCGTTTCATTTGATGGATTACATGTATATAGTTAAATTAAATTTGACTTGACTTGACTTGACACTTCCTTCGTGTGCAAGACGGATACAACATGCTGCAGGATCTGTGCATTATCACATTAAGGAAGTAGAAGTGGGCAACTTATTCTGAGGTGGGGTGTGAGCGGGGAGGAAGATCTATAACAATGCAAGTCAGAGTCTTGACATTGCAATTAAGCTCACTGAGTATGCTGTTGGTATACTTGTTAACACCCAGCTGCAATTATGCAAGCAGGTCAAAGATTTACCATGTAGGTAGCTGTACAATGCAAAGTGAAAGACTGCTTCAGACAACATTGTAAATAAAGTGCTACTTAGTTTAGACGATAAATCCATACAGATTACCCATACTGATTTTTGGCATGGATGGACCAGGCAGATATCCATTGCTTCCAAATTAAAGAATTTGATAGAAATATGAATTTTAGGAATTTGCGTTTTAATGAGCAATTCCAAAACCTCAAAGCTTTTGGTATTCTTGTTTATTGGTAGAGTTATCTTTGTTGAAGTGTTAGTTTTAATCTGATTTTATTTGTGGAATTTACAAAGTCTTTGATGTAAAATGATTTGAGTTACTGGTTGCAATGCATACATTCTGCTTTTTGAGAAATATTTAGAAGTTACCTTTTACCGACTGTTGAAACAAAAGGAAATGTCATTTTTATTCTGGTGTAAGGATGTTATTCCTATGCATTTAAACATGGGGCAAATTACATTTTCAGTCTCTTGTGTCAACCTTGTCTCTGCCCTAGAATTGTTGTCACTGCATCTGAAGGTCATTGTGTGTTTAAACCCTTCTCTGGAGACCTGAACACATAATCTAGCCTGGAATATCAATGGAGTACTGAGAAAGAAATATACTGTCGGAAATGGTGTCTACTCAAAATGTTATCACATTCTCGTTACAAAAAAAATAATTAATTCACAATTCA
This sequence comes from Mobula birostris, assembly GCF_030028105.1. Lineage (NCBI taxonomy): Eukaryota > Metazoa > Chordata > Chondrichthyes > Myliobatiformes > Myliobatidae > Mobula > Mobula birostris. The sequence continues at coordinate 35,082,033 of NC_092392.1, read as the reverse complement.
TCATTTTAAATCTTTGAAAGTAATTAATTTTGCTCGCTTGTTTCAGGACTCTATCAAATCTAGTCATAAACTGGACTAGTGTTTCCCTTGATCTAGTGCAGAAAGAGAATATGCAGTTAGTTCACATCTATTGCTATCTCCCTAAAAATATGCTTGAAATATAACCATGTATAGAAAATGGAGGGAAATTCCATGGAATTTTGCAAGATGTAAACACGAGGAATTCTGCAGATGCTGGATATTCAAGCAACACTCATCAAATTTGCTGGTGAGCGCAGCAGGCCAGGCAGCATCTTTAGGAAGAGGTACAGTCGACGTTTCGGGCCGAGACCCTTCGTCAGGACTAACTGAAGGAAGAGCTAGTAAGAGATTTGAAAGTGGGTGGGGGAGGGGGAGATCCAAAATGATAGGAGAAGTCAGGAGGGGGAGGGATGGAGCCAAGAGCTGGACAGGTGATAGGCAAAAGGGATATGAGAGGATCATGGGACAGGAGGCCCAGGGAGAAGGAAAAGGGGGAGGCAGGAAAAAAACCCAGAGGATGGGCAAGGGGTATAGTCAGAGGGACAGAGGGAGAAAAAGGAGAGAGAGAGAAAGAATGTGTGTATATAAATAAATAAATAATGGATGGGGTACGAGGGGGAGGTGGGGCATTAGCTGAAGCTTGAGAAGTCAATGTTCATGCCATCAGGTTGGAGGCAATCCAGACGGAATATAAGGTGTTGTTCCTCCAACCTGAGTGTGGCTTCATCTTTACAGTAGAGGAGGCCGTGGATAGACATATCAGAATGGGAATGGGACGTGGAATTAAAAGCGTGGCCACTGGGAGATCCTGCTTTCTCTGGCGGACAGAGCGTAGGTGTTCAGCAAAATGATCTCCCAGTCTGCGTTGGGTCTCGCCAATATATAGAAGGCCACATCGGGAGCACCGGATGCAGTATATCACCCCAGCCGACTCACAGGTGAAATCTCGCCTCACCTGGAAGGACTGTCTGGGGCCCTGAATGGTACTAAGGGAGGAAGTGTAAGAGCATGTGTAGCACTTGTTCCGCTTACAAGGATAAGTGCCAGGAGGGAGATCAGTGGGGAGGGATAGGGGGAACGAATGGACAAGGGAGTCGCATAGGGAGCGATCCCTGTGGAAAGCAGAGAGAGCGGGGGAGGGAAAGATGTGCTTAGTTGTAGGAGCAAGAGTTTGTTTTGTGAAGACATCAGTATCAGAATCAGGTCTAATATCACTGGCCTATATCATGCAATTTGTAAACTTTGCGGCAGCAGTACAATGCAATACATAATACTAGAGAGAACAATAACTGTGAATTACAGTAGGCATATATATCATAAATAGTTAAATTAAGTACGCAGTGCAATAAAAAAGAAATTTAAAAAAAAGTAGTGAGGTAGAGTTCATGGGTTCAATGTCCATTCAGAAATTGGATGGCAGAGGACAAGAAGCTGTTCCTGAATCACAGAATGTGTGCCTTCATGTTTGTGTATCTCCTTCCTGGTGATAGCAATGAGAAGAGGGCATGCCCAGGGCAATGAGGGTTCTTAATGATGGATGCCACCATTTTGAGGCATCGCTCCTTTGAAGATGTCCTGGATACTACGGAGGCGAGTGGAGATGACTAACTTTACAACTCTCTGCAGTTTACTTTGATCCTGTGCAGTAGTAGCCCACACCCCCACCCTCCCCACACCAGACGGTGATGCACTCAGTTAGAATGCTCTTCACAGTACATCTGTAGAAATTTGCATGTGTTCCTGGTGACCTACCAAACGTCCTCAAACTTCTAATGGAATATTGCTGCTGCCATGCCTTCTTTATGGCTGCATTGATACGTTGGGACCCCATTGCTGGAAGAAGAAATAAACTTCATGTGTTACAATGTGAGCACAGCTTTGACGTGTGGATTTGCTACTTAATTCTCTTTTGAAAAGCTTGGTTGATATCTTTGTGACTGAACTTGCCACTTAGTATTATAATTACAGTGCCTACATTTATTTTTGCGACTAAAACTGTGTGATAAAATAATACCAACCAAACGCTATCTTGAACATTTTCTTAACAGAAGTCTGTATTTTACTTTAAAATTGCTTTCAAGAATATACCCCAGACCAAATTAGTAATGCAGTAGAATTGAAACAACATTAATGGTCCTGTCACACCTCAATATCCTTTTAATACCTTGGGAAATTCATTTCAGCTCCACCTCTACAGCTCAGCACTGCAGGGACTGGTGATTCACCATGTAGAAAACCTCAGTCCACTATAGACTTATTTACTGGTCTGGATTTGAACCGAAATGCAAATTTATCACAGAGGGACTGCGCCAAGGTAAACCCGAGAGAACAGATTTTCTGAAGGTCCTGCTTAATTTGATTACAGGGGCCTTTTAATTTCTGTTTCATGGTCTTCCATTTGGGAATAAAACCAGAAAATGCTTAGCAGGTCAAGCAGCAGCTATGGAAAGAGAAATAGAGCTACCATTTCAGGAAGATGACCTTTTATCTGGAAGGCTTGCTTCGTCAGATTGTAGCCTGCAAAACTTATTGGGTAAGTGGAAGAGGTCCTAGTTTATTTATTTATTGAGGTAAAGTGCAGAAAAGGCCCTTCTAGCCCTCTGATTTAATGCTAGCCTGGTCATGGGACAATTTACAATGTCAAATTAACCCACCATCCACTGTGGGTGGGGGGAGGGGTGGGATCTACAGCATCTAGAGCCAACCCACATCTGCGTTCAAATGGTCTCTCTCTCTCCCTCTCTCTCAGTGCTGTCGGAGGATGATAGCGAAGTTCTGGGCCTGCAATTTATGGATTGGACTCTTTGAATTTTATGTTTTTTATATTCTGTGCTTTCGCCCATTCTATCTTGTTGCTTTTTTGTTGCACAATTTGTTCCTTTGCACATGAGGGGTCGTTTGTTACCATATGCATGATTTGTATTTTTGCATATGGGTGTGTTGATGTTCTTGATACCATTTGGGGACCATTTGTTTTTTTTTGTGTGGGGGGGGTTGATGTTTCTCTTTGAAAGGCTCAATAGTTTTCTTTGCTTCATGGCTATCTGGATAAGTGGAATCTCAGAGGTGTGTACTGCAGACATACTTTGATAATAAATGCACCTTGAACCTTGAACCTTCATCCTTACTGACAGCAGTGGGAAGAATTGAATTGAGTTGACTATTATTTACATCCTTCATATACATGAGGAGTAAAAATCTTTATGTTACATCTCTGTCTAAATGTGCAATGTCCAAGTTATAGTAATTTATAATAAATATTATGTACAACAGGATAGTCAATATAACAGAGTAATACAGTGTGTCAGCATAAATAAATCAGTCTGATAGCCTGGTGGAAGAAGCTGTCCCGGAGCCCATTGGGCCTGGCTTTAATGCTGCGCTACCGTTTCCCAGATGGTAGCAGCTGGAGCAGTTTGTGGTTGGGGTGATTCAATTCCCCAGTGAATCCTTCGGGCCCTTTTTACATACCTGTCTTTGTCAATGTCCTGAATAGTGGGAAGTTCACATCTACAGATGCGCTGAGCTGTCCACACCACTCTCTGCAGGGTCCTTCAATTGAGGGAAGTACAGTTCCCATACCAGGCAGTGATGCAGCCAGTCAGGATGCACTCAATTGTGCCTCTGTAGAAACTTCTTAGGATTTGGGGGCCCATACCAAACATTTTCAACCATCTGAGGTGAAAGAAGTGCTGTTGTGCCTTTTTCACCACACAGCTGGTATGTACAGATCACGTGAGATCCTCAGTGATCTTTATGCTGAGGAACTTAAAGCTGTTCACTCTCTCAACCTCAGATCCGGTGTTGTCTATAGGGGTTAGCCTGTCTCCATTCCTCCTGTAGTCCACAACCAGCTCCTTTGTTTTTGCGACATTGAGGGAGAAGTTGTTTTCTTGACACCACTGTGTCAGTGTGATGACTTCTTCTCTGTAGGCTGCCTCATTATTAGTTGAGACTAGGCCAATCAGTGTAGTGTCATCAGTAGCAGATTAGAGCCATGGGTGGCAAACACAGTCATGAGTATACTGAGCGTAAAGGTGGGGGCTCAGTACACAGCCTTGAGGGGCACCTGAGTTGAAGGGCAGAGGGGCAGAGGTGAAGGAGCCCACTCTTACCAAATAGGTTGTGTGCTGTGAAAAGTGAACTATTATTTGAAATGTAGTTCTTAATTGCAACTAGAATAACAGATCTTGGTTGGAAGATCTGTTGCTTGTGGACTGGGAACTAATGGTAGTCTAGGAGATCAGATGACATTTGTGGACATCTGATAGTAGTTATAGGAACCAAGAACTTGTGAATGGCTCAATCATTATGTGCCATGTCGAAAAATGTGGGTGATCATAGTCCTTCCATGACTATGATTGTTCTTGGCAACTTCTCCACAGAAGTGGTTGCCATTGCCTTCTTCTGGGTATCTTTACAAGACTGGTGACACCAGCCATTATTAATACACATCAGAGATTCTCTGCCTGATGTCAGTGGTCGCATAACCAGGACTTGTTGTATGCACCAGCTGCTCACCCAACCATTGACCACCTGTGCCCATTGTTTCACGTGACCCTGATCGGGGGCTAAGCAGGTGCACACATTGCCCAAGGGTGACCTGTGGACTAGCAGAGGGAAGGAGTGTCTTACATTTCCCATGGTAGAGATGTAGCTCCACCTGCCTCCCACTGGATGGAAGCACTTAAAAACAAAAAGTACTCAGCAGAGTAGATGGTAGTGGTGTAAAGAGAATCAGCTAACACGTTGGATTGATGGTCTTTGGATGAAATTGAGAATGAGAAGGGTAAAAAAAAGATGTTGCAAAGAAGCTGAGGGGAGAGGTGATACAGAGAACATTTGTGGTAGACTGAAGCTGCAGTTGATTTGGCAATAAGTTGTTAATGGCAATAATTAGAGGGTGACTAAGTCATTTGATGTGATCATTCCAAATAACTGATCCAGAATTTGATAATGCAGAACTAAACAAAATCAGCAAATATTTTTCTCTCTCATTATTATGCCCTGATGGAGATTGGAAGCTAATCTATTCATGGACCATATATTTAAAAAAAAATACGGTTGCATCTAAGTTGGATTCTAAACCTACTGATTTTTGGATGTTACGATTGACACTTTGATGGAAGTGGAATAGATCGATTTATTAGTGCAGGTGTAGAGAAAGTGTGCCACACAGTGGTAAAAATATGCATTACATTAATGTACCTCAATTTACACATCATTAAGACTTTAAAGCTTCTGAAAGGTTTCCTTAATGTGGTCCAGTAAACTCCATTAAAAATTAGTCGTGTTTACGGTAATTATTCACTCTGAAATTAATTTCAAGCATCTCCTCACTTTCTGATCAGAAATGATACAATTTTCAAACTAGGGCAGATTATCCACTGTTAGCAACACAAATACCTGTTCATGTAAAGGTTGCAAATGACAGCACAGATGGTGAGGAGTGAATAATATCTCAAGTTCTTTTTATTAATTGGCTTCAATTTTATTTTGTTGCAAGAAGATTAAAAGTGAGCATGTTCCTTAACACGTACTAATATCTCAGAACCGCTTTAGCCTATAATCGGTTTAATCTTATTTACTGAGCCCTAGAAGACTCCTGAACATAACTGAATGTAACAATGGACAAAAGTATTAAGTTAATATACAGTACTATGCAAAAGCCTTAGGCACATACACGTATATACCTGGGGTGCCTAAGTACTATATTGGTCAAGGTGTTGCGCAGAGCAAGTTTCTAAATCTGGCAGGAGCAAAAAATGTTGAGAATGGCGAAGGTGGAGTGCTACAGGAGGGGTGTGGGACAGGTGGTAGTGAAGGAGTGCCAGGGGCAGAGGGTGGCAAGGGTGCAGGCACAAACAGCCCTGACATACCAGGCAAGGTCATTTGATTCCAAACAATTGGTGTATTGATCATTACAGAATGTCTCTCTGGTGCTTCCTGTTCCTCCCCCTCTCCCTTCTCCTTTTCCCAACCATGATTCCCTCTCCCTACCCTCTTCCCAATCTCAGTCCACAAAAGAGACCCATATCAGAATCAGATTTATCATCACTCACATTTTTTTGTGCGACAGCAGTACAGTGTAATACATAAAATTACTACAATGCTGTGCAAAATCTTAGGCACGTTAGCTATATATATATGCCTAAGACTTTTGCACAGTGCTATAAATAATACAACTTTAATCCCAAGATTCTAAACTTGCCTCTAAATACACAGTATAATTCACTGAGCCTATTGGTGCTAGTCATCAGATGAAAACCAGAAGGGAGCTTCAAGTGGTTAAATATATTTATTGTGTCACGTACCCCGTGACGGGTTAAAGAACCAGCAGAAATGGAAAACACTTTGGAGTCTGGTATTGCTATTAACTAATGGTTTTATTAGTAACTACACAATACAGTAATATAAATGCAGATATATCAAACAAGTTAGCAATAGTTATATATATAAGTGTGGAAATATGAAAACCAAGCTTCTTCAAGCCTAGCGGTAAATGGATATAGTCTTACGGTGATGAGTAAAGTTCAGTTCATTTCGTGGTATTGAGTTGAGTAGTGATGGAGAGAAAGAGGTGTTTGGTTCTTCAGGTGAGCTGATGCCGTTGATCTTCCCGTTGTCCTCCGAAACTTCCAAGTCAGCCAAACTTGACCAACTTAGGAGCACCATCTTCGAGCGAAAGTCTACCAACCCAGGCGAGGGTTAGACACACTAGCAGACTCCACAGGGTCACTCTTTCACGCACTGATAATCACAGATCGATACCTCATAATCGATCTGCAGTCCCACACTCGTGGGCACCTAAGCAGGATAGTGGTAACTTCACCACACCCTTGTGCGTCTGCGTGTCCCGTGTCCTGTGAAACAAGCAATTACGTTGGTTTAAATACTGTTGTGCTGAACACCAGCTGTCCATCAAGTAGCTCCTCCCTTCTCTCTCTGTAGGAACTTAGAAGTTGCCAGTGTCCTTGCAGAAATTCCAAACAAACTGTGAGCAGTCTTTGCCTCTCTCTCTCTTAATAACAAGGTGTCTGTGTTGGACACCTCTCTCTCTCTTTTAAAAGCACATTTCATAGGGATAATGCAGGATCCCATTACAATCGTTACTTAGGGATACAGTGTGGAATAGGTCCTTCAAGCCCTTCAAACTGCAAGACCCACTAACACCGATTTAACCCTAACCTAATTACACTGACCAATTAACCTACCTGGTATGACTTTGGACTGTGGGAGGAAACCAGAGGACAGGGAGAAAAGCCATGCATTCCACTGGGAGGATGTACAGACTCCTTACAGAGCACACCAAGATTGAACTCCAAGCTCCAAAATCCCAAACTACAATAGCAACAAGAACATTAATCACTACGCTACCGTGGTGCAAATAATAATTGCATTAAAAATATACATGTACTATCTGTACCAACCTGCTTTGGTTAATTGTTTTGATTGATAGCTGGTTACTGAAAGATACAGCTGGCCATCAGACATTTGCCACTCAGCACATCTCAAACTTCTGCAGACATCCAGTCAAAAGCAAGGGTCACGTTGAAGGTCAAGGAGCCTGCACACCTGACAATTTGTTCCATCACTGGTGCCATGTTGAGCCCAGCAACATGTAGGTGAACTGACAACGAGGTCAACATCTACCACAGCTATTCCTCAGCTGTATCTGAGGGTGGTTTGACTTTGGAAAGGCCTCGTAGATAAGATAAGTGCCAGTGAGCCACTGGTTCACTATTACTTTGTATTAATGTATTCAATTATTTGTGATTTTTTATCTATCTTAGTTAAGAGAAAGAACAAATTATTACAGCATTTAATTATTTGAAAATCTGCATTGTTTTAGCATATCTTTTGACTATCTAATTTGTTCAGTAATAGCAATCATTGTCAAGGAACGTTGAGGTCAGGTTTCAGAATCCAGAGCCCAAGAGGGAGTCTCTTCTACCTTGCGGGATGGCTATTGTTGTGGAATTTCAAATTGTCTGCCCCTCTGTATTTTAACTTTCCAATTGACAGTGATCTAATATGACTTAAATACTCTGGATCAGCCAAACGTGTGGGGACTTTGCCGAACGTTTTCCTAAGCTCCATGTAAGCATTGTCCACTGTCCCACCCTTATCAATCTCTTCGTCACTTCCTCAAAAAAAACTGAATTAAATTTGTGAGGTAGAGCCTCCACTGCAAAAAAATGCCATACTGACTTTCCACAATAAGTCTGTGCTTTTCCAAATACAAGTAAATCCTGCAACTAAAAATCTTCTCCAATAATTACTCAACTCCCGAAGTAAAGCGCTGTTGCTCTACTATTTCCGGTTTGTACCCTTTGGTGCTCCAGAGGGTCCCTCTAGAACATCAAAGGCTGAGTGGTTACCTGCTAGAAGTATTTAATATTATGACAGGCCTAGATACAGTAGATAGGATTCCTTGGAGGGATTGTTTGTTATGCCATTGCCTTCTCTGGGCAGTGACCCCAGCCATTATCAATGCTCTTCAGGGATTATCTGCCTGGCATCAGTGTTCACACAACCAGGACCTGTGATATGCACCGGATGCTCATCTGACCATCCACCACCTGCTTCCATGGCTTCGCGTGATCCCGATCGGGAGCTAAGCAGGAGCTGCACTTTGCCCAAGAGTGACCTGCAGGCTAGCAGAGGGAAGGAGGGCCTTACTCCTCCTTGGTAGAACTGTATACCCATCCTGCCACTCATCCCTTGGAGGGTGGAAAGGTCAAATACTACAGGAGATAGGTTCAAGGTGAGAAGGGGCAAAGTTTAATGGAGAAATGCAGATTTTTTTTTCTCCGCACACAAAGTGGCAGGCAGAGAGCTTTGTCCAGAATGTACAGTCATTAGAGATAGTAGAAGAGATATGATATGATGGCATTTAGATGGATGCACATATAGTGAGATCTTGTCGATGTGTAAGCAGTCTTGATTAATTCAGACTCCCATCCCAGTCATTTTCCTGTACCGTTCTATCCTAAAGTCGGTATATTACTTGATACAGAATATATTTGAAAAGTTTCAATTCTCTATTGCACTCTTTCAGTCGATAAGAATGTGATGATCTGCATTTTGTGATCAGTGGTAAAAGAGCAATATTCTTCTCATTGCACTTACTCTTGTCTGCAGACTATCTGCAGACGTTTATTCGATGATATGCAGCAATTAAACCGGGAAAAGAAGATGAAGTGCCACCTTCCACAAGGGATTTAGTGTCTTAGTACCTGTGTTGAAAGATGTCAGTACAGCCGACCAGACAGGCAGAAGTTTAATGAGTAGACCTGGTGACTGAGGTTGACAGTCCTTGAAAATGGACAGCACCATTACAATGTATGATGAACTTGCCTCAGTTAGTGCAATGCCAGCAGGAAGCCAACTTTGTACCATGGACTCATCGTAATGAGTTCAGCAACCAGCCAGCACTAACTATCCTGCTCATTAGCTGTTCAGTGCCTCTGGGTGCTAACATCATGAGTGGCCATCACAGGCTAAAGCGATGGAAAAGCGAGAGTGCAAGGGCTTGTAAAATGAAAAAAACTTGGAAAATACTTGGGAAATGCATTGCAGGTTATTTTCCATCGTCTCAAGTGCCTACTGCAGGTTAAATTCTAATACATACAGAAACTGCATGAAATACTCAGTGAGTTAGGCAGCATCGATAAGAAGCATCCATTGAAATTATTCCTCAGCATGAGGTCGAGCTTAAGTTTGATGGCCCACCAACTCTGGGCAAGGTCAAAGCCGCTATTTCCAAGCTGAAATGCCATAAAGCCACAGAAATGCCACTGATCTCATTGACGGGATCCCAGCGGAAGCATACAAATTGGGCAGAGACATTTTCCTGAACAAACTCACAAGCCTGTTCACACTCTGTTGGGAGAAAGGTTCAGTCCCAAATTACCTAATTGACGCTGTAATTGTCTTCCTGTAGAAGGACAAGGGGAAGATATCGAATTGCTCACACTATAGAGGCCTTCCCCAGCTGTCCACCACCGGGAAGGTCCTCACCAGAATTCTCTTGGACAGAATCATCCCTACCATTGCCGAAGGCTACCTCACAGAGAGTCAGTGTGGATTCACAGCGAACAGAGGCACATCCGACATGATCTTCGTCCTGCACCAGATACAGGAAGAGTGTCATGAACTGAACATGGGACTGTACACGGCATTCATTGTTCTGACCAAGGGCCTTTGATACAGTCAGCAGCGATGGTCTCTGGAAGATTCTGTCAAAGCTCGGCCTTCCCCAAAAACCATCACCATCCTGCAGCAGCTCCATGAAAGCCAAAGCAGTCAGGTTAAACACAATGGCGACCTGTCTGACCCATTCCCCATCAATACCGGTGTGAAACAAGGCTGTGTTTCGGCACCAATGCACTTTGCCATTTTTTTCAGCGTGATGCTACTGGAAGTGAATGAGACCACCTCGGAGAGCACCTACATTCAGTTCCACACCGACAGAAATATCTTCAACTCTAACCCTAACCCGAACAAAAACCATGCAAGAGCCCATTCTCGAGCTACTATATGCAGACAACTGTGCTCTTCTCACACTCACAGTCACTCAGTTCGCCAAGACTACAAGGGCTTTCAGGTTAATGGTTAGTCTGAGGAAAACAAAGATCCTCCATCAGAAGCCCCCTCGTGGCATTTGCAACCCACCTGTGATGACCATTGATGACCTCCCTCTCCCCACAGTTGAGCAATTCACCTACCTGGGCAGCATCATCTCCAACAATGCTATGGTAGTAAGGGACATTGACAATCGACTCGCCAGAGCCAGCAGTGCCTTTGGGTGCCTCCAGAAACATGTGGAAGAACCACCAGCAGTGTCTGTCCACAAAAGTCCAGGTGAATAGGCTGCCATTGTTACAACACTGCTGTACGGTTCTGAAGCCTGGGTGTTGTACCAGAAGCAAATCCGGTTGCTCATTCTGGTTGTATCCATCAGTGCTGTCTCCACTCCATCAGGGGTATCAGCTGGCAGGATCATGTCTCCAACAACGAGGTCCAGGAGAAGGTTCAACTTCTGAGCAATGAAGCCACTTTGCTGCTCAAGCAGCTCTGTTGGCCAGGCCACATGTCTCACATGGACAATCCCAGGTTACCGAATACAGTACTCTACAGAGAGCTCTCTCAGGGCAAGAGAGATCGTGGTGCCCCATGCAAGAGGTTCAAAGATCAACTTAAGCAACAGCTCTTTCAGGCAAATATCAAGGTCACTGAGTGGCAGCAGCTGGCTTGTGACAGAGACCACTGGAGAACACTGATCCATGGAGCAGCCAAGAATTTTGAAGAGTCCAGAAGAGCAACTGATGAAAAGATCTTGCTAACCAAGCGCCCACATCTAGTTGTTCCCGTGTCACTGCTCCAGGGTCTGCAGATCTAGAACTGGCCTCTACAGTCACCAACAATTGTGCTGTAGCTCCTGAGATCTCTTCTCTCTTGCTCTTCACAAGCGAAGAAACAGCCATCATTGGAGAGCGAGAAAAACAAATTTTTTACGTTAACATAAGAGGTTTTGCAGATGTTAGAAATCTAGAGCTGTGGTTGTCCGTCATGTCCATTGATGACAGGGATTAGCATGGATTGCAGGTGAGAGGGGGTAGGTTCAAAGGGGATGTGCGGGGTAAGTTTTTTACTCAGAGAGTGGTGAATGCCTGGAATGCACTGCCTGGTATGGTGGTGGAGGCAAATACATTAGAGGGTTTTAAGAGACATTTGGATAGGCACATGGACATAAGGGAGATGGAGGGATATGGACATGGTGTAGGTAGGAGGGACTCGTGTTTGGGTGTTATTGGTTTACTTTTAGCTGATTCATCACAGCATTTGGGCCGAATGGCCTGTTCTATGTCCTATGTTCTGTGTGGGAGAGATTTTAAAGTGGAGAAGTTGTTGCACCAGGGCAGCTCCTCGATCTCAGAAGTCCGGGTCCAGTGACAAGAGCAAGTATCACAGTCTGGAGTTTTCCTTGGTTGCAGTGGATGACCCTGACCTTTGTGGCTTGACATGCTCTTCACTCTCCACAGAGCATTACAGTACCACCTTTCTGGCCATTGGATCTCACTGTAGATCCACCCAGTCTGCCGGAGCAGACTTTGCATGCTAGGCATGTCCCTATTTCACCGGGGTGTGAGGCCACCGGCTCCAATCGTCGTGGTTTCCATGCCATTGGAATCAGTTGGTTGATTTGTGAAGTATCGTGTGCTTCTTGGAGTGCAACATTAAGTACACGTTAAACAAATACACGCACAGGCATCTTCGCTCTGTGGGCTACTTCTTCAGAACGAAGATCATCCTCCTCGATCTCGAGGGATAGCCATGATGAGGCCACCAGCTACTCTCGCCTGGATTAGCCCACTTGTCACAGCGGTGTACCAGAGTACGGCTGCTGTCACATGCAAACAACATTTGGAGCCACAGGTGAGAGTTGAGTGTCCAGTGAGGACCAAAGGTGAGTGAGCTGCCCCAGAATGGACATGAGAGGTTCTACCCCTCCCTCACCACCCCACATATCCCAAAGAAATCCAAAGTAACACACACACACACACACACACACACACACACACACACACACACACACGCACACAAAAGCTGGAGGAATTTAGCAGATTAAGCAGTATATTAGGCAGTCAATGTTTCAGGCCAAGACCCTTCATCAGGACTGGAAAGGGAGGGCAAAAAAAGCCAGAATAAGAAGGTGGGGGGAGGGGAAGGAATAGAAGCTGAAAGGTAATAGGTGCAGCCAGGTAAAGGGGAAGGGAGGGGGGATGAAGTGAGAAGCTGGAAGGTGATAGGTGGAAAAGGTAAAGGGCTGATGAAAGAATCTGACAGGAGAAGAGAGTGGACCATGGGAGAAAGGGAAGAGGGAGGTGATAGGCAGTGAGGAGAAGAGTAGTAGTAAGAGAAGAGCTAGAATATGGAATAAAAAAGGAGAGGGGGATTGAATCACCTGAAGATGGAGAATTCGATGTTTGTGCTGTCAGGTTAGAGGCTACCTAGACAGGACGTTATAGGAAAGTAAAAAAAAACAACTGAAGGTACTGGAAACCTAAAATAAAGAGCTATTGTGTTTATATGAGGTATTGCTCTTCCAAACCGAGAATGGCCTCATTGTGACTGTGGAGGAGGCCATTGACTGACAGATTAATAAGATTTCTGAGGAAAGTTGAAAGTGTAATTTGGTTTCTCCCTCCTCAAATGCTGAGGAGACTAGCTAAGTTTTTCCAGCATTTCCCATTTTTTTTTTGCAGGTTAAAGGTCATCTCCAGTAAGCAGTTTGGTAATTGATGAAAAAATTTGCTGAGCATCGTTGAGTCTTTTTTTAGATTTCCAGCATCTGCAAGGTTTCACTTTTGTCTGCTTAAAGCCATTCTGTGCTTAAAGGCCGGGCAGTTTGCAATTGCAGTAGAAGTGTGTCACCTGATACTCGTATACAATGCCATGTTTCAGGGAGAAGTTGAGCAGTTTGCATGTTGTGAGGACAGGCTTGTTTTGGATCCAGCCACTCACAAGCTCAGAATGGAGCGGGAAATGGTGTCTGTACAGTCAGCTTCAGAAGCCATATTGTTGGTTGGCAAGTTCCTGGGGTGCAGAGCAGGACAGAAGATTGATGGGGGGGAGGAATGGCATGGCGTGGGGTAGTGACAATCTTCTGCGGAAAGATTTGATTTAATGTTGGGACAACCGAGTAAGAAGAACCCAGTCAATAAAAACTTCTCATTTAGAAGAACAAAATTTGGTAAACACCTTGCTAACAGAATTTCATTCTCAGAAAAAAAAAACAAATTTTGCTTCTAGAGATCGATTTTCAGACCATCATTTCCAGGAAAAATTGGACTGTGTTTTGTTAAAATAGAAATGTCATCCTCTTACTGGCATTAGCCATTATTAAAGGTTATAGGAATATAACCTGAATAAGAAGGTACAGCAGTGCCTCCACTTCCTGAGGAGACTTAGGCAAGCGAGACTCCCCCCACCCATCTTAACTGAAGTTTATAGGAGCACCATTGAGAGCATCCTGACAAACTGCATCTCCATTTGATATGGGAGTAGCAGAGCATTGGACTAGAAGCCCTCACAAAGGGCCGTGAGAACAACCAAGAGGATCATGGGGGCCTCCTTAACATCCATCGGAGATTTGTCAGGAGTGCTGCATACACAGGGCCCTTACTATTATTAAGGATCCCACCCATCCATCCAGCATCCTCGTTGACTTTCTACCATCAGACTCAAATACATAAAGATAAGAACACTTAGGATGAGGAACAGCTTCTTCTCTCAGGCCATTAGGCTTCTGAACTCCCTGTCACTTCGCATTTGAGGTGTCACCAGAATTGTACTAGACTCTACAATATTTAATTTATGTACTTTACTTTGTTTATCTATGTGTAATTCAGTTACAGGTTCAATTCTTACTTTCCTAAGTTATTGTGTGTTATGTGTACTTTACATCCTGGTGTGGAGAAACATTGTCTCATTTGGCGGTATACATATTTATAGTTAAAAGACAATAAACTTGACTTGACCTGACTTGACTTCAATTGACTTGACTATTGAAAATTTGAGCAGTTCAATAGAATATTCAGGACATTTTAAAATGACTCTCACAAAGTAACTTTAAAGGTATCTGGAATGCAGAAAGATGTCTTTGGTTTGGTTTGCCAGCATCTATTGAAAGAGAAACTGTCAACGTTTCATGTCTGTGACCCTTTATCTGTAGCTGGGAAGGGAGAGATGAAAGTTTGTTTGCAGAGGTGGAGAGTGCAAAACTAATATATTTCTGTCTTGATCAGGTCTGATGAAGGGTCCATTATCTAAACTTAAAGCTATTTCTCCTTCCACAGACATGACCTGACCTGAAGAATTTATCCAGTTTTATCTCATATTGTTTCAAATTTCAGAATCTACAGATTTTTTTTTTATTTTATTTGATTCTGACATGCCTGAATGCAGACATTTTCATTCTGCAAAAAGCATTATCCAAAGAAATAAAATCATTATCTTTTGGTGATATATAATTTTTAAAAAAAACTTTTACTGTCCTACTTTATTCATTTGAATTTTATTTTGTATATTTATTTCTGTTTTTAAAAATCATATATTTTAGTAGGTGAGATTTTGTTGTATTTCATTTTAGCTTCCATTCAAACTTTAAGAGAAGATGAATGGAAATATATATGTATTTCACAATAATAACACCAAATAACTTGGCTGAGAAATTCAACCATGCAAGAATGGTTTCTAAAAACCATGAGACTGAATTGTACCATAAAATCAATTGCAGTTGAGGACCTTACTTTCCGTATAGTCATTACGTGGCTTTGATTGCATCGTTTAATTCAGCTGAACTGCTGGACTGCACATATATGAAGCAATCAGAATGGTGGGAGACATTTCAGTGTCAGTTGATACGTTCTCTCTGAAACTAACTCACATTAAAACAATTAACACCCGGAAAGCAAATCTGAACAGCAGGAATGAGACTTGCAGGTCTTTAGGAGAGTCACTTGGAGTGGAAGTTCACCCTTGCAGAGCAGATGCACCCACACTGAGCTTGTCAATTTCATCAACTTTCCCTCTAATTTCCCTCCTGGCCTTAAATTCACTTCTGACACCTCCCTCCCTTTTTTCAAACTCTCTGTCTCCGATGTGGCCTCCTCTGTATTGGTGACACCCGCCGCAAATTGGAGGATGCTTCATCAAGCACCTCCACTACACCTGCTGAAAGTGGGATTTCCTGGTGGTCACACAATTTAATTCCAATTCCCATTCCAGTTCCAACATGTAAATCCATGGCCTCCTCTTGTGCTAAGATGTGGACACCCTCAGGGTGGAGGAACAACCTTATATTCCGTTTGGGTAGGCTTCAGCCTGATGGCATGAATATCGATTTCTCCTTCCGATAAAAAAAAAATTTCCTTCCCCTCCACTCTTCTTCTATTCCCCATTCTGGTCTCTTACCTCATCTCACCTGCCTATCACTTCCCCCTGCATCCCTTCCTCCTTCCTTTTTTCCTATGATCCACTCTCCTCTCCTATCAGATTCCTTCCTCTCCATCCCTTTATCTTTCCTACCCATCTATCTTCGCCTATCACCTTCTAGTTTTCTTCCTTCCTGTCCACCCTACCTTTTCATTCAGGCATCTCCCCCCTTCCTTTCCAGTCCTGAAGAAAGGTCTCAGCCCATGAGGTCAACTGTTCATTCATTTCCAAAGATGTTGCCTGACCTGCTGAGTTCCTCCAGTGTTTTGTTTGTATTGCTTTGGTGAGGAGCTTACTGAAATCCATTAGCCAGATGAGCCAAGGTCAAGGTTCCCCTTGTTGAGGAAAATCCAAGAAGGTTAAGGAAGGCCTGTCCCCAGGAGTCTTACAGGAATGATATTGCTGTTTACATTTCTCCAGGGAGCATTTTACCCAGAGGGTAGGGTATTCAAAGGCAATGACTGTAGGGACCGGTCTCCTTCTGTATGGAATAACTGTGCCTGGATGGATTTAGTCGTACAGTTTTAGATAACCACTGTCACGAATTCCTTAACTTCAGAATCACGCTGGATAGTGGCAGCCCAATTATGTAATGCTCTCAGTTTGTAGTTGATGAATTTTACATCATATAAGACACTGATAATAAAGCTAATTCTAATTCTGACTTGGGCAGATGGGGCTTGTCAACTGTGGTTGGTAGCTCGTCTAGGAGAATGAAAACTGCGAACTCAAACCTTCGCTGTGGCTATACCCACTCATGGGAAAGGTTTTGTGAGAAAACCGCAAGAAAAAATCCAGAGCTGGGGTACTTAAGGCAGTCTTAAGTAGAGTTCAACGCTGATTGGCAACTCCTGTCATGTCGCCAGTACCAAACTATATCGGTCCCTGCTTTTCCTTTAGATTCATCAGCTTCATGGGAAGGGGGTGCCTCCTACATGGGCAACAGCTTGCTCTCCATATCATAGTGCCCTGGCTTTTCTATACAACACAGACTGCTGGGATGCAACATTCATGGTCAACCCTGACGAACAGAGTACCTCCTCATTAATTCTGACTGAAGCATATACTCATCCCTCAAGGGGGGTGGGCAAGGAGTAAGAAACACTGCAGATGCTGGAAGTTTGGATGAACAGATACAAAATATTGGATGAAATAAGCATGTCAGGCAGCAGCTATGAAGGGAAATGAACTATGCTTGAAGCTGTGGCACTTCATCATGACTGGAAAGGAAGTGGGAAAAAGCTAGAATGAAAAGGTGGGGGAGTAGCTTGAGCTGGTGAGTGAAAGGTGAATCAAGTGAAGGCAGATTTGGAAGGTGGGTGAAAGGAAATAAAGGGAATAATGTGAGATGCTACGAGGTGAAAGGTGGAAGAAGTAAATGGCTGAGGGAAGATTCTGATAGGAGAGGGCAGTTGAGCATGGAATATAGGGAACAACACACATCAAAGTTGCTGGTGAACGCAGCAGGCCAGGCAGCATCTCTAGGAAGCGGTATAGTCGACGTTTCAGGCTGTATATATAGGGAGTGGAATATAGGGAGTGGGATGAGAAACAAGAGGGAGGAAGGTGTAGGTGATGGGCAGATTATCAGAAAGAAGCAGGAAGTGGGTTACAGGGATGGGGGGACAAACAGGATTGCTTATTGGATGTAAGAGAAACTGATGTTGATGCTGTCTGGTTGGAGGCTATCAAGACAGAATATGAGGTGTTACTCTTCCAATCTACCTGGGCTCAACATGGCAGTGGAAGAGGTCATGGACAGATTCATTGTGGGAATGGGAAGTGGAATTCAAATGGCTGACCACCAAGAGATCCTGCCTGTCATAGCTGACGGAGTGAAGGCGGTCGATGAAGCCAACACCCAATTGTCATTTGGTCTCAATAAAGTAGGGGAGGTGGCACTGGATAAAATAAATGACCCTGATAGATTTACCTGTGAAGTTCTGCCTCGCCTAAATGGTGGTAAGGCAGGGAGTAGTGTAGGGCCAGGTGTGACATACTTTATACTTTTATACTTCATACTTTATTGTCGCCAAACAATTGGTACTAGAACGTACAACCATCACAGCGATATTTGATTCTGCACTTCACACTCCCTGGATTACAAATATTAAATACTAAAAATAGTAAAAATTAGTAACTATTAAAAATTTAAATGATAAATCATAAATAGAAAAATGGAAAGTAAGGTAGTGCAAAAAAAACGAGAGGCAGGTCCAGATATTTGGAGGGTACGGCCCAGATTCGGGTCAGGATCCGTTCAGCAGTCTTATCACAGTTGGAAAGAAGCTGTTCCTAAATCTGGCCGTATGCGTCTTCAAGCTCCTGAGTCTTCTCCCAGAGGGAAGAGGGACGAAAAGTGTTTTGGCTGGGTGGGTCGTGTCCTTGATTATCCTGGCAGCACTGCTCCGACAGCATGCGGTGTAAGGTGAGTCCACAGACGGAAGATTGGTTTGTGTGATGTGCTGTGCCGTGTTCACGATCTTCTGCAGAGAGTTATACAGCTCTCATTACATGCATGTGCATTTCAACTCTTTGAGCGATTATGCAGAAAGTTTGAAGTTAATAACTCATCTCCCTCTACCTTAGACCACGAACCTATTCAAGACACCAGCTTCTACAAAGAAGGAATCTGTATGCTCCACAACTGCTGGACTAAGTATATAAATGTAAGAGGGGACTATGTTGAAAAATAAATGTGCTAGGTTTTCTAAAATTGACTCCTTCTACCTTAGGCCACGGATTTATCAATAACCCCTCGTATATTCTTTTTCTTGTACATTCGGGATTCTCTGCAAGACACTGAGAGGGTCGGTTCCATGAAGTTTAATATTCAAAGTAAGTTTATTATCAGAGTACATAGATGCTACCATATACAACCCTGAGATTCATTTTCTTGCAGCCATTTACAGTAAGTACAGAGAAACACAATATAATCAAAGGATGACATTCCCGTACAACGTGCAAAAAAAAACGGTGTAAATACGAAAAGAAAGAAAATAATAACAAATAAATAAACAATAAATATTGAGAACATGAGATGAAGAGTTCTTGAAAGTGAGTTCATAGGTTGTGGAACAATTCAGTGATGAGGTGAGTAAAGTTGAATGAAATTATTCACTCTGGTTCAGGAGCCTGAGGGGTAATGGGTGCAATGAAAGACTTCCTGTTTGGTTCCTGTACCCAAGAAGATGACTCCATCTGAACTTAGTGACTACAGACCAATTGTCCTCACATCTCAAGTGATGAAGGTGCTGGAAAGGCTGGTCCTGACTTATTTCAGACCACAGGTGAGATCTTCATTGGACCCTCTACAGTTTGCGTACCAACCTCATGTGGGAGTGTATGATGTCATCATCTACCTGTTGCAGAGAGCTCACTCCCACCTGGATGATGCTGGTGTCATTGTGAGAATCACATTTTCTGATTTCTCTAGCGTCTTCAATACAATCCAGACACTTCTTCTGAGTAAGAAGCTACAAAGGATTGGCGTAGCCAAATCCACTACCTCCTGGATTACTAACTACCTGACAGATAGACCCCAGTTTGTATGGCTGGGTAGTTCTCTATCTGAGATGGTGATGAATGCCACTGGAGCGCCACAGGGACTGCCCTGTCTCTGTTCCTGCTCACACTGTATACCTCAGACTTTCAGTACAAATCTCAGTCTTGGCAGAAATTCTCTGATGACCCTGCGGTGGTTGGGTGTATCAGAGATGGGAAGCAGTCGGAGTACAGAGGACTGGTTGGCAAGTCTGTGGAATGGTGCAGGAGAAATCACCTGCTCCTGAATATGGCCAAAATCAGGGAGATAGTGATTGATTTTAGCCATAAAAGGACTGTGATGAGTCCTGTATACATTCTGGGAGAAGAAGTTGCAGTGGTGGAGTACAAATACTTGGGTGTTCACCTCGACTCAGAGTGTGGTGGATGCCTGGTATGGTGGTAGAGGCAAATACATTAGAGGCTTTCAAGAGGTGCTTAGAAAGGTTCATAAAGATGAAGCAGATGGAGGGATATGGGCATTGTGTAAGTAGATGGGATTAGTTTTGGGGGGTTTTTGATTTACTACTTAGCTGGTTCAGTACAATATTGTGGGCTGAAGGGCCTGTTCCGGATCTGTACTGTTTTATCTTCTATGTAGTGATTGATATTCATTGGCTACATGTGCCTCAGTACACCATGCAAAGTGAGTACAATGAACCATTTTAAGAAGATATGTCAATCCATGGCACCTACTGCTGCAAGGAGTCCTCACTCAGGTTGGAAGAGTAACACCTTATATTCCATCTGGGTAGCCTCCAACCTGATAGCATAAGCATCGATTTCATGAAATTCTGGTAATTGCTCCCCCTCCTCTCCTTCATCATTCCCCATTCCTGTTTCCCTCTCTCACATCATCTCCTTATCTGTCTTCACTTCCGTCTGGTGCTCCTCCCCTTCCTTTTTGTCCATGGTCTTTTGTCCTCTCCTTTGCAGATTCCCCCTTTCTCCAGCCCTTTATCTCGTTCACTAATCAACTTCCCAGCTCTTTACTTCATCCCCTCCTCCTCACCTCATTTCACCAATCACCTACCAGATTTTACTTCTTCCTCCCATCCCCCACATTCTTACTCTGTTTTCTCTTCCTTTCCAGTCCTGATAAAGGGTCTCAACCCAAAACGTTGACTGTCAACTCTTTTTGTATATGTTGCCTGGCCTGCTGAGATCCCCCAGCACTTTATGTGTGTTGCTTAAGATAACTGAAGGAGATTTAATATTTAAAAAATAATGAAGAGGCCAAGTACAAAAATAAATAAAATTAGTTGAGCAAAATACATTGAAAGATAAGCAAACTCAAGGAATGCTGCTGAGAAAATAGCAATTTATCAAAGCACTGACAGCAGATGGAAACCGGATTTTGCACATCAACCATCTGACAAAATGCATTTACACTGACCTTTACAAGATAATGTCTTATCAATAACACATTAAGTGTCAGTCTTTAGACTCTAAATTGATGCAAAATTCTTAGTCCTTGACTCACCTCTATTTGCGTAAATATGGCAATGATAATGGTTTAATGCGGTGAAATCTGTCTGCCACTATGCATCTATTCAATAGCTAAAAAAAACACTGATTTCAGGCAAACTTACATCAACTAACATAAAGGTTAACACTTCTAACTTAATAATAGGTGCAAATTAGCTTCAATAGAACATGTTCGATATGCATGACAAGTTCAACAACAACTGTATTGAGTAAAATTATCTTAATGTTTCTATAATAGACCTCTTATCAACACTAGAAATTTTGTGTAAGGAATATTTTTGGTTGGATAGAACAAAATGATTGGAAAGGGAGGCTGGGAAGAAGGACAGGAACAATAAGAGCAGAACATGAATCAAGAATAGCAACTACTGTTACAGAAGAATGGGAATGGAAAGAATTGAATGGAAAGTGAGACAGAAAGAATGAGTCAATGATATGGGATTAAACAATGGCTGGTTGGTCTATAGTACCACTGAGAGATGTAGTCTGACTGGTAAACAAGCATAGGAAATGTAGATAGGCCTAGATGGCAACTTTGACCTCACAATCTACCTTGTCTTACACATTATCGGCTGCCTGCATGGCATTTTCTCGACATCTGTGACTTTATTCTGCAGTGTGTTATTGTCTTGGTGGAGAGGCTTCTGAGTTCCTGTGATCCTGAGAGTGACACCACCAGTTTAAGAATAAACACTTGAATATCTGCAGATGCTGGAAATCCAAAGCAGCACACACAAAAAGCTGGAGCAACTCAGCAGATCAGGCAGCATCTATGGAAATGAATAAACAGTCAATGTTTCGGGCTGAGACCCTTCATCAGGATTCAATTTAGCCAACCGGCTATAAGGTCAAGGGGGAGACTTCAGACAAACAGCGATCCAATCAAGACCTCTACGGTGGAGCTGGTGGAAGATAATGACGCATCACAACAGTAGCAAAGGCAGAGAAAGGCTGCAGAAGAGAAAGATCTCCTGTCTTCTTGCATTCCATGCTATTGGATCTTGACCCCAATCTGTCAAAGACCATGTGGTGGTTGCCTGTGCATCAGCTTCCCAAGTTAAACAAAGTCACACACAGTGGTTCTCCATTAAGGAAATCCACCCGAACATCCTGGATTAAGGTCCATGGTGGGAGAATATCATTCTCATCTTGAGCGATCACACCTCAATATACTGTTGTAATGAAATTATTTGTATGGATGGCACACGCAACTAAATTTTCCACTGTACCTCTGTGCATATGACAATAATGAGCCAATTTAGATTACCCTTGGATTGGGCAAAATCATAAGAGCAACAGATATACGTTGATGAGAAATTAGCTTCCAAGCAACTCACAGGCCACTAAATCAGGGGTTCCCAACCTGGAGCCCATTGTTAATGGTATTGGTCCATGAGTTGGGAACTCCTGCACAAAATGAAGAACAGATATTGATCATGAGCTACTGAATCGTTTGCAAAGTTCTTTCTGAATTATTCAGACTGCCCACTAAAGACCAATTAAATTCTGTGCAACCATTTCCTTGATTATAGGCATTTCTGTCCAATTATTATACAAAATATTCAAACATTATAGTACAACTATGCAAAAAAGTAGGCTTTCTTTCAAAAATGGATCACATTATGTGATTTTTTTTTAATATATTTGAAAAGCCATACCTTAGAGCAAGGGTTCTCATCCTGGGGTTCATGGCATAAAAAAGATTGGGAACCTCTGCCGTAGAGTTTTAGCAGCAAAAGACTCTTATATGGTAGTTAATAATACATTAGTATTAATGAGACATTTCTACCATACCTATTACGACACGCACCCAACTGCGCCCGCTCTAACTCTCTGGAATATGGATAGCTGACTTTCCCCCTTTAAAGATTCAGGACCGTTCTGCTAATTGACAATCACGTTTTGGGTGCCAAGAATTGAGTATTTAAAGAACACCTAAGTAGAGCCTCAGTGCTCAATCATAAGCCCAAATTGAGATATTGTCTGGTGTTTTGTTTTGAGCTCTGTTCTCGATCTAGTTTTATTTCATGTCACGATCCTAGCTTTGGATACTCCAGCATATGGGTGCAAGCCATCCTCATCAAAGACTCTCATCACAATGCTATTCCTCGGCTGAACTTGCTAATTTATCTTTGCAGCTCCATTGACCCTTCATGTTCCAACAAACTGAAACTGGAATCAGCATTCTTGTTTCTGCAGCCTTAAATGATTATATCTGCAGTCTTCAGCAGATTTCTATTCTGGTCTTCACTCTACATTCTTCTAACTTATCACTAAGCATTCCATCTATTTTGCAGAGCTGTCTGTCATCTAGAAAAAAAACCTCCTCAGTCCCCTTTGCTTTACTCTTGCCCGCCAGTGTTTTATGTTAAACCCTTTTATAATTACTTTCTTTTTCATGAATAAACAGAGGCTTCAAGGCTTTCACAATTTCTCAGCAAGTGTCAACTTTATCACATAAAGCTCCGGGCTTCATGTCTGAGGATTCACCTTCTAAATGCTATTTGCTTGCATTTATTGTTTGCACAATGTTTTTTTTCCTCTCTCTGCACATTTGAGTGTTTGTCAGTCTTCTTCCTTTTAATGAGTTCTTTTGGCTTTCTTACTTTGCGGCTGCCTGTAAGGAGACAAACCTATAGGTTGTATAATGTAAATACTTGGATAATAAATGTACTTTGAATTTTGAGATCACGTATGTCTGTAAGTGGATTCAAACATTTAAATATGATTGGAAATTTCAAAGTCTTTCCCTAAGATTAATTCAGTGTATTGAATTGAATTGACTTTTTATTTACATCCTTCATATACATGAGGAGTAAAAATCTTTACATTACATCTCTATCTAAATGTGCAATGTGCAATTTATAGTAATTTATAATAAATAGTATGTACAACAGAGCAGTCAACATAACATTGAAATACAGTTGCATCAGCATGAATTAATCAGTCTGATGGCCTAGTGGAAGAAGTTGTCCCGGAGCCTGTTGGCCTGGCTTTTATGCTGTGGTACTGTTTCCCAGGTGGTAGCAGCTGGAACAGTTTTAGTTGGGGTGACTCGGGTCCCCAATAATCCTTCAGGTCAGCTTGTATCTTGTGGCATCGAATTTTGAACTAGAAACCAGAAATTGTAAGAATTCTTCAGTTAGTAGTCTCCTTCCCCAGAAACATTATCTGAGAGCAGAGACATTTTTAGCCATCTCTTGATGGTGTTGCTGTTAAACACACTCCATCCTAAAGCAGAGGTTGTGTCCTCCAGCAAGCTCTTTAAAGTTATCTGAGTACACTTTGAAGATTTCAGAGAGCACAGCTAATCCATTGAGAAACAATAAGATTCTCTCTATTAGCAATGCTGCTCCTGATCAATTGTCCACTTTGCTTTCTTCATGATCCAAAAGTTTTTTTTTAATGGTATTGAGCATTCATGAAATGCTCAGAATGAGATTACAGAAAATGCATGCAGATCTTTAAGAGTGCCTAGTTTCTGTACACTTATCTCTTTGGCACTCTAAGTACTAAATACCAAAATGTCTTTTCAGCATCAAATTGACATCCACATGTAAGATGCTTAGAAGTTTTAACAATGCCTAGAACATAGTAGGATTCTGAGATGATAGCGCATTAAGGACTTTGTTGACATGCAATTTGTTGAATAAACCTAAAAATGGCATTTCCTTTTGTCTTTCTTTCTAAGGAGGATTGATTTTTCTCCTCCCATGGAAGCAGAGATTTCAAGCTATTGTCTAATGTCAAAATTAAGCCAAATGTGGTCTGTTGGTTGTTATTATCATCTAGCCCAACCAATCATCTTGTTGACAGCACAGACTGTGCTGTAAAAAGAAGACTTCCCTTGCTTGCCAGTTCAACATAAAGAAAGGACAAAGGTTAAAACAAGTTATATTTAATGGGTAGCGGTCTCTAACAAAGGAACTGTAAGGGACTCCTTCCCTCCTCTAACCTACAGGGCACCCTTGAGCAAGGTGTGGCACCTGCTTAGCCCCAACTCCCCCAATCATGATCATGTGAAGCCATGGGAGCAGGTGGTGGATGGTCGTATGAGCAGTTGGTGCATATCACAAGTCCTGGTTATATGACCACTGCCAACAGACAGATAATCTCTGAAGAGTATTGATAATGGCTGAAGTCACCCGTCTTGTAAGGACACTGCCAAGAAGAAGGCATTGGCAACCCACTTGGTAGAAAAAGTTGCCAAGAACAACCATGGTCCACCCACATCATACAACATGGCACATAATTAATGAACAAACAGTATTTAATTTTTTTTTTAATCTAGAAAAAGAAAAGCTATCGGTTTTCAAGAGTCTATCTGTGGCATTTGACCTTTTCCTGACATAATCTGCCTTGAGATCTGAAGGACCAGCATTAGGGTACTCACATATTTAGGCGTTGATTTTGTATTGAGATTTTAGGTTGTTTATGGAAAGAAAAGATGAGGAAATGTTAAGATATCTGGATTGTGCTCAAGCTCTTCTACTTCTATGGACAGAAGTGGAATAAATAGTAGAAAACAATACACCTAAATCTCCACTTATTCGCTTCTGCTGCTCCTTCCAAGCTGTAATATGTGAGTAGGAAGTAACACGCACTCTCCGAAATGAATCATGAAATGATGAAGAGAAGCATAACTTATTAATTAATGGTGACATGTTCATTCATTTAGGCAGGGTTGACAGATTAAGACCCAATTTTAATAAATTTGAATAACTAAAATGGCAAAATGTGCACTTTATCGTCAGCACAGTGGGCCAGTCAAAGGGGAGGTATAGTAATTATTGTGGAATATTTCCAGTTAAGTGCACTAAGCATCCATTTGAAGTCAAGAAATAGAGCAGAGGCGATAATGTGCAGCTATTAAATTGGGAGTTTTATTACACCATTTCCACCTCCAACAACTGTGGACTATCTCTGAGAAAAAACATCCCTGTATAGGAGAGGCATTACTGGTCATTATGTGACGTTAGCTCTGTTGGAGACCCATCATTGAATATCTTAACTGATCATTCAAGTGATACTAAGTACCACTTATTTTCAGAAGTTTGTTTGCTGCCTGGAGTTAACTTCTGCACTGCTGCCAATCCTGTGAACGTTCCTTTAGATCAGGGGTTCCCAACCTTTGTTATGCCATAGACCAATACCATTAAGCAAGAAGTCTGTGGACCCCAGGTTAGGAAACCTTGTTTTAGATCTTCAGCTACAATCTCAGCTGATGGTTCCCTTAGTGTTTTTTTTCGTCTTTAAGTTATGAAGAGGAGGAGCTGATGATAACAATAAAAATACAGCATGTCCTGGGGGATTGGAGTCCTTAATGATGGACACTGCCTTTTTGAGGCATTGCTCCTTGAAGATGTCCTGGATACTATGGAGGCTACTGCCAATAATAGAGCTGACTAAGTTAACAGTTCTCTGCGGCTTATTTCCATCCTGTGCAGTAGCACTCCTGCCCCCATACCTGTGATAGTGATGCAGCCAGTTAGAATGCTCACTATGATACATCTGCAGAAATTGTGAGTGTTTTTGGTGACATACAAGTTGTCAAAACTCTGATCTGAGAAACTGAGGTCAAACTACCAAAGGTATAGAGAGCCAAGTACATCATGACGAACAAAATGGATACCAGCTGAAAATGATTGTCTCCCCCCTCCAGCACCTACAATGAATATTTCTCAAATTTGCTGAAATGAATTCTCCTCCACAATTGCTAAAACTGATATCCAGTTATCTCCTCCACTGGCATACGTTCACCTTGTCCTTTATTATTCTGAGTATTTGGTACTCAAGTGTTCCCCAAAGGGCTTTGAACCCAAAACTATTACCTCTCACTCCTCCACCCCCATTCTGAATGAGAATAACTTCTGCACCAGCATCCTCAGCATGACAAGAAGGCCTGGAAAGCACATTTTGCAGCTGCGTACCCAGGGATCTGTTGCACATTGCTTTAAGAAGAGTTGGCTGTTATGAGTGAATGTGGCCAGTTCCATCATGGGCACCAGCCTCCATAGTGCCCAGGACATTTTCAAGGAGCGATGCCTCAAAAAGGTGGCATCCATCATTGAGGACCCCCATGACGCAGCACATACCCTCTTGTCATTGCTAACATCAGGAAGAAAAGTACAGGAGCCTGCAGGCACATACTCAATGATTCAGGAGCAGTTTCTTCCCCTCTGCCATCAGATTTCTGAATGGACATTGAACCCATGAACACCATAGGTTCTAACATCTGATTCTATTCTCACCTTCAAACCACCCAGTAGAAACAGGCAATGAGTCATCCTGGCTGCATGGCTACCACATGAAAGTCAGGGAACAATTTCAATGAAATGAGCAGAAAACTGAAAACCCCACACTTGCGTGCATTATTGAATACCTAGATTAAATGCCCCTGAGAAGTTGTGATAGAAAGAAACATACACTTAGTGGCTACTTTATTGTGTACACTTTCTTGTTAATAGAAATGTCTACTCAGCCAATCACGTGGCAGCAATTCAATGTATAAAAGGATGCAAACGTGATCAAAATGTTCAGTCGTCATTCAGACCAAACACCAATACAGGGAAGAAATGTGATCTAAGTGACTTTGATAGTGGAATTATTGTTGGTGCCAGACGGGGTGGTTTAAGTATTTCGAAACTGCTGATCTCCTGGAATTCTCACATACAACAGTCTCCAGAATTTACAGAAAATGGTGCAAGAAACAAAAACCATCCAATGGCTGGTAGTTTGCTGGGCTAAAATGCCTTGTTAATGAGAAAGGTCAGAGGAGAATGGCCAGACTGGTTCAAGATGACAGAAAGGAGACAGTAACTCAAATAATCACGTGTTATAATGGTGGTGCGTAGAAGAGCATCTCTGAATGCACTACACATTGAACCTTGTGGTGGACGGGCTGCAGCAGCAGAAGACCACGAGCATACACCCAGTAGTCACTTTATTAGGTACAAGAGGTAACTAATAAAGTTGCCACCGAGTGTAGATCTTAGAATCAAATACCATTGCCCTATCAGCAATCTGCTTTCTCTCCGAGCTTGGCTTCCCTACAGGGGTGCAAGTGAGTCACAACGAGACAGATAAGTTGTGAAAGCTTTCTTTATTTTGTGGACAAAACATTAAAAATGTTGAATTACTGAAACGTAGAAATAAAGGTAGTGGAGAGCCATGAAAATCTGCTGTGGTGAAGCAATCATGATGCTGAAGTACTTTGTAGGATGCGCTGAGACACATCACAGTGATGAAACTATGGGGTGACTCTTGAGTCAGACTCCTCCTGCATCGCACCAGGAGTAAATCCTGTGCACTGTTTTGTTTTCTCCTGCTCCAGGCATTTCACCTTGACCAGTTGTATTTTTAGGCCTCGTACATTCTTGCCGTTCTTGCCGCAAAAGCATCTCTCACTCGTAATCGATGCTCCGTTCACAAAGGTTGACATTCTTAGGTCTGTCCTGGCGGGGTGTCCATCCTTTTCCCACCTCTCAAGTCAAGTCAAGTTTATTGTCATTTAGCTATGTCCATGTATACCTTCAAATGAGACAATGTTTCTCTGGACAGTAGTACACATAGCACATATATAACACATGATAACTTAGGAAAGTAAGAATTAAATCTATAAATGAATTATGCATAAACAAAGTAAAGTGCATAAATTAAATATTGTAGGTTACAGAACAATGTAATTGTTGACACTTCAAATTCGCTGCAACAGGGAGTCTATGAGACTAATGGCCTGAAGGAAGAAGATGTTTCCCTTTCCGACCATTCTTGTTTTGTCTTTATAGTTCAGAGTCTCCTGTCTGTAGTAGAACATCAAAGAGGATGCTGGATGGATGGATGGGATCCTTGATAACACTAAGGGCCTTATGTGTGCAACACTCCTGGTAAATGTCCCCAGTGGATGGTAAGGAGACCCCTTTGATGCTCTCAGCCATTCTCACATGCTCTCCTGGGAGATATGATAAAGCAAAAGGTGAATGCTCAAGACAATGTCTTTCTACTCAATATCTGGGGCAGGTTCATAACACTTGCTTCAAGCCTAATGGTGAATGGTTGACTTAAACTATGCTTTAGGTCACTAAAGGTTAGCCTTCAAAGTTTCAAGTGATCACATTTAAAAGAAAGTGACACTAATAGAATTTTCCTTGGGGGCCCAGATTATTGCCTGCTTCACTGCTTTGATTCTTTCAAGTGTCCTTTCTTGCTTAAAAATAGATATCCCAATGGTGAAATAGAGAAATATTATTTTCTCACAATAGGCAACGGCTTTCCAGCTGCAGTCAATCTCTTGTTCAATGTAGTTAATGGTAAAAATGTTTCATTTTCCATCTCATGGGTTTGTGCTGATATTTAAAGGTAATTTTGTTCTTCTAAACAAAAGACAATAAATTCCATAAAAAGGGAACCATTCAGTTCACTAAATGTCATAATTATGTGTGGAATTTAGGAAAAAGTTTTACCCTATGTCCTATCAAATGTATTGAGTTTCTGTGGGTCTGTACTCACCAGAATTTAGAAGAATGAGAGGTTATCTCATTGAAACCTATTGAATGTTGAAAAGCCTAGATAGAGTGGATGAGGGAAGATGTTTCACATAGGGGAGGAGTATAGGGCCAGAGGGCACAGCCTTGGAATAGAGGAGTATCCATTTAGGATGTACATGAGGAGGAGTTACTTTAGCCAGAGGGTGGAGTTCATTGCTGCAGATGGCTGTGGAGGCCAAGTCTTTACGTATATTTAAAGCAGAGGTTGATAGCTTCTTGATTAGTCAGTGCATGTAGGATTATGTGGAGAAGATAGCAGATTGGGGCTGAAAGGAAAAAAGATCAGCTATGATGAAATGGTGGAGCACACTTGATGGGCCAAATGGCCTAATTCTGTGCCTATATCTTATGGCTTTATGATGCTAGTTTAGTGGGCAGACTTAAAATACTGTCTTTTCATTGCTACCATTCAAGAGGAGGCAGAGAAGTCTGAAGGTCCACACCTCAAAGTTCAAGTTCATTTTCTACCACACTGCCATCAGGTTCCAGAAATTGCCTGAGAACCCTAATTCTACCCCAGTTTATATTTCCTTTAATTTGCATTATTATCATTGTTTATTTTTCTTAATTTTGTCATGTAAGTCATGTAAAATATGACGGGTGATTGATAAGTTTGTGGCCTAAGGTAGAAGGGGATGAGATACTAACTTCAAACTTTCTGCATTATCATTCAAAGAGTTGAACTGCACGTGCATGTAATGAGAGTGTCTTAGACCTCCAGGTGGTCCACAGCAGGGGTGATTGATAAGTTCATGGCCTATGGTAGAAGGAGATGAGCTATACGGCTCTTGTTACACTTTCCAGAAGTCCAAGGCACCTATTTCTACAAAGAAGGGATCCGTATGCTCCACGACCGCTGGACTAAGTGTGTAAATGTAGGAAAAATAAATGTGCCAAGTTTTCTAAAATTGACTCCTTTGACCTTAGGCCACAAACTTATCAATCACCCCTCATATTGTTGTTTTAAATTTGTGTAATTCATCTTTGTCATGCTTGTAATGTATTGTGTTCCTGCTGCTGCAAACAGGTTAATTTTCACAACACCTGAGCCCTCAATATGTGTGCCCATGTCAATAAAGTTGAACTTGAATAATTATGATGTGACCATGCAAAATGGCACTGATTTTAAGGACGAGAATGTTAATCTATTATGTGTGCACTGTCAACCGCATTCCACACTGGAAAGATAAACTCTATGCAAACTGGTGTAACGTCCTGATTCATATTTTTTACTGTTATGCTGTATGTATTTCATTTTGTGCTGTTCTGTGTGAGCTGCTTGCTCTCAGCTTGTGCTTGGGTTATTGTTGAAGATAAGAGAGAGGAGAAATGTGTCCATTCCAATTAGGGTGGTCGGGTTAAGGGGAGGTTTCTCTGGTGAGGTACAGTAAGGATGGGCTTGGAGCTTTTGTTCAAGAGGAGGTGAAGAAAGAAGACGCTGAAGAGAACCGGTTGTAGCATATGATCTGGTGGGAGACCCGTTTGCTTGAGATGGATTGCGAGTGACATTCGGAAGGTGGTGTGTGCTTTCACATTGACTGAGGGCCCAGTGTGTGAGTGACAGAGAAGTTCAAGGTGAGCTCCAGCTTGTGCACATTGGACTGTTTAATTTTTTTCTTTCTGTTATTCTTTACTGACTCTTTAGTTAAGATTCATAAATATAATTCCTTTAATCGTATTCAGTTTACTGTCTGTTATTTCATGGCATTAATTTGTAACAGGGTAGCAAATTACACAGCATCCACACAAACCACCGTCTGGGGTGGGATCGAGCACACCTCAATCTCACGAGATTGGCGGGGCTAGAGGTTGTCTTCCCTAGACTTATGCAGCCAAGAAAACCAGGGTGTTTCATTGAAATGCAATCAAAGTTCAAATTTCAAATTAAATTTATTATCAAAGTACATATACACAACTCTGAGAACCATTTTCTTGCAGGCATATTCAATAAATCACTAGAATAATAACCATAACAGAATTAAAGAAAGATGACACCGACTTATGCATTCAACCAGCATGCAGAAGACATCACATTGTGAAAATGAAAAAAGAAAGAAATAATAGTAATAAATCAATAAGTAATAAATATCAAGAACATGAGATGAAAAGTCCTTGAAAGTGAATCCATTGGCTGTGGGAACATTTAAATGATGAGACAGGTGAAGTTGAGTGAAGTTACCCTTTGGTTCAAGAGCCTGATGGTTGAGGAGTAATAACTGTTCCTGAATCTGGTGGTGTGAGTCCTGAGGCGCCTATACCTTCTTCTTGATGGCAACAGTGAGAAGAGACCATGACCTTCCTGGTGGGGATCTTGATGATGGATGCTGCTTCCCTTCAACAGTGTTTCATGTAGACGTGCTCTATGGTGGGGAAGACTTTACCCATGTTAGACTGGGCCA
Organism: Mobula birostris; assembly: GCF_030028105.1. NCBI lineage: Eukaryota > Metazoa > Chordata > Chondrichthyes > Myliobatiformes > Myliobatidae > Mobula > Mobula birostris. The sequence continues at coordinate 35,050,034 of NC_092392.1, read as the reverse complement.
TATCCACTACTTTGTGTAAGATGCTACATTCATGGGCATTGGTGTTTCACCTAAAAGCACTTAAGGAAATAAAGTTAATGCATGGAAAATGAAAGTAATCAATAATTTTCATTGTTGCTTGAGAAAGTAAAAGTTACACAAATGTTTGGGCTGAGAGATGTTGTCACAGAATTTCATTGTAGTTTTGACGTTAGATTAGCTTCTATCTCCTATAGTGCTAGATTTGTGCTTTCACTTCTCTACAAAGATTCCAAATGTGTTTGCCAAGAACTGGGACCAGAGTCTCAGTTGAGCACCAGTAGTAAGTTGTACACATATTACACAAACAACTGAAATTGGGGTTTAGGCCTCTAAAAATATTATAAACTTATTCTTGGTACATATTAGAAGTATGCTTCAATCTCCTGAGAATAGGAGCATCTGGAAAGCAAACCGAAAACATCTAAGATCATCCATCCTGAGCTTTTATTGCGATACGCTATCCCACAGCTGTTTAACCTACGATTAATTTTTTAATGGATTCACCTTTTAGTACTTAAATCCTTTCACTGTGAAAAGAATTCCACTCACTTCATATTATTATCCAGATATGTGTCTGTTTAGTTCCTTAAGGTTATTATAGCCAGGGATGGTAACGAGGATAAGCTTCCACTACCTATTAAATGCACCCAATGTTGTGCGCCTCAAATAGCCTCTGCCAACAAAGTCCAGCTCCTAGCCTTCACATACGACTTAGCTACTAAGCTTGGTGGAACTGTTTCTACTGAATGGAGAAGGGGCAAAAATGGGCGGTCACTTTGGCAGGTGGGGATCAATAGCCATGCTTGGCAGCTCAGCTAGGAGAAAGAAAACTCTGATCTCAAACCCCTGCTGCCTTGTGGCTATACCCATTCATTGGGAAAGCTTTGGGAGTAAACCCCGAGGGAAAAATCCAGAGCTGGAGTCCCTAATGCAGCCCTGAATTGAGCTCAATGCTGACTGGCAGCTCCTGCTACACGACAGGTACCAAACTGTATTGGTCTCTGCTGTTCCTTTGGGTTTGTCAGATGCGTGGAAAGGTGCAGCTTTCTACATGAGCAACAGCTTGCTCTCCACATCGTACTACCTTGGCTTGCGTATCTAGACAGCTGGAATGCAACATCCATCTCATCCCTAACCAACGGAGGCCTCATATCTGTCTGCATCCTTGGAAGAAAGATACTGCATTTCATGCCATTGATGTACATCAGATTCTCAAAGCTGCTGGAAGAGAACTTGACTGCACAATTTTCTGATGAAAATTGTCTGCAGTTTGTCAATAGTCATTTTGGTTGTGGTTGGTGAAAGTGTGAACAAGCTACCAGTGTAAGTGATGCATTCAAGTCCAATTTCAACATTTAAGTGAAGTTTGGGTAGATACAAGATTGGAAGGGGTATGGAGGGCTATGGCCCAGGTGCAGATCAATGGGAGTAGGCAGTTTAAATGGTTCGGCACTGAATAGTTGGGCTAAGGGGCCTGTTTCTGTGCTGTACGTTTCTATGACTCTGTGACTCTATGATTTTAATATTGCATTAGTTGTTGGCTATTTATTTGAGGACATTGATTGACCTTATCTAACAATAGTTAATACACCCTATCCTCGTTATATGCGTCTTCAGACTATGCGGATTCACAGTTATGCGAGGAACCTATTTCTACCATCGTCTCGTTATATGCGTCCAAAATTCACAGTTATGCGAGGAGCACTGCCTTCCTGCCAATACAAGTCAGGTGCACACGCTTCACAGTCTCACTGTTGGGATGAGAAGCACCGCTTTCCCGCCAATACAAGTCAGGTGCGCGTGCCTCAGAATCTCACTCCCGCCACTCTCGCATTGGTTTTGGCAAGGTGTGGATGCGCGATCTTAAACTTCTGTTGGTTTTACCTACGGTGCAGTAATTTTGCGCTTGAAATATTTAATTATGCCTCCTAAGCGTCCAATGTCATGTCTTGGGCCGTCAGCCGAGTGGCAGAGAACCGCTTTAATACTTGAAAAAAAGTTGGAAATTATAAACAGCGCGGCATCAGCTGAAGGTAACACAGTTCTGGGACGCTACTGTTGGGAATAGAATCTTGCCTTTAAAGTTCTTTCGTTGCTTGACAATGCACCAGCCCATCCTAAACATTAGGACAGCATTCATCCTAACATAACAGTGCGTTTCCTGCCGCTTAACACAACATCGCTGATTCAACCACTCGACCAAGGTGTAATACACATTCAAGGTGTACGTATTTTTTTTACGGCGAACTATCTCTCAGATGCTGCAAGCAACAGACAATTTTGAAAATTCCGGGAGTTTACCAACGGTGAGGGAATGGTGGAAGTCAGAACACTTGGCACAAATGGCGATGGACATGGACCCAGGTTTAGAACGGAGTCAGCAGTTCAGTCGTTCCCTGCCGTCAACCCTTCTTCCCTACAAGCAAATTTATGCTGAAAAACAAAATGCTGCCAAGAAAACAACCCTCACCACTTTATGCAAATCGCTGTAATCTTTCTGCTGCCAGCAGTTCTAAGAGTTCTGCGAGTCTTCCTTCACCCCTTGCTGTGCTTGATATTATCCTGACGACCACAACCATCCACCTTATCCGTGTAAAGCTGCCTGACACCAGAACAACCACTCATCTCCCAGAGCGAACACACCTGCCACTATTGTACACCAGAGGATGTTAACTTTCTATGATTTATTACATTGAATATTACCTTAAATTGATTAAATATAATACAAATGTTGTCTTTGTGTTGAATTGGTATAAAAATGTGAATAAGTTACAGATAAAACATATTTAGGAAGCCCTCTGGAATGCATCCCTATTTTTTCCATTTAAATAATTGTTCACATCATGTGACTTCACATCATGCGTCAACTTCGAGGAACGTATCCCTCACATATAACAAGGATAGGGTGTATGAGCCTTTTGGAATGGCATTTAGAATACAGATTCCTTCGATGTTGAATTGGTATTCTTTGAGTTTAGACCCTACAAGCTTGCCACATTGAACAAATTATAACCACGCTTTCCATATCACGGTCTACTTGAGACCAATAAAAAATCTGCAGATGCTGGAAATCTAAGCAACACACTCAAAATGTTGGAGGAACTCAGTAGGCCAAGATCTATAGAAAAGAGTATAGTCGATGTTTCAGGCTGAGACTGTTCATTAGGAGTGGAGAAAAAAGTTGAGGAATCAGAGTTACAGGATGGGGGGATGCAAGGAAGAAACACAAGATGAAAATATGATGGGGGAGTGGTGAAGTAAAGAGCTGGGAAGTTGATTGTTGAAAGAGATTCAGGGCTGGAGAAGGGGGTGCTTGATAGAAGAGGACAGAATGGTTTGGAAGACAGAAAAGGGGAAGGAGCACCAGAGGGAGGTGATGGGGAGGAGAAATTATTGAGAGTGAGGACAAGTTCTGCTGGATGGAGGAAAGTGGTGGTATATGGGGAATTGGTTGGGTCTGGTGTACAGATAGAAATGGAGGTCTTTGAGGCCTTCCTGGTGGGAAATGGATATGTATAAGGACTGGACATCCATGGTGAAAATAAGATGCTCAGGGCCAGAGAACTTGAAATCATTGAAAAGATCAAGAGCATGTGAAGTGTCATGGATGTAGGTAGGATATTTGTACTACTACTTCCATAAACAATTTACCATAATGCTGGGAATAACCTATACTTTCAGGTTCATTTTTGAGATAATCTACAGGCACTAACCCCTTCTAATGTACTTTTTGTCTTAAGACAATTCAAATCATCTGTGGCAGAAAAGTTGATATCCTCAGTGACAGTAACATCAAGTTCTTCCTCTACTTGGGTCCTGAGAATACAGAAACCCCATCTATTTCAGTAAAAGATTAAGTTTGCCTTTTGTCAGATGTGAATGTGGGCTTTGTTTTTCCACCATTGCCGATCTGGAAATTCTTGAAAGAGGTCCTTCTTCACAAGTAGAATCTTATCCAAGCCTAATTGTGCTACACCAAGATCTGAGTCAAGATGAAGTTTGTCATCTTCAGACAATCTCTAACCAGAAACCTAGATCTATGTGTTTAGTTGGCGTGCACATTGTCAGTTGGGATATAGTGAGGAATAGGTACTTCTGGCACATCGAGACGCACTGCACAGCAATCCCTGATTTAACCCTAGGCTAATTACTGGATAATTTACAATTACCAACTTACTTAACAATCAATAGGTCTTCGGACTGTGGGAGGAAACTGGAGCACTGGGAGATTACACATACAGCTACGGGGAGAATGTACAAACTTCTTTCAGGCAGCAGCGGGAGTTGAACCCTAGTCACCTGTACTGTAAAGCGTTGTGCTAACCACTACGCTACCTTGTCGCCCAAGAAGAATGATGGACATTCTCTGCTATAGTAACTTTGGCACCTCATCTGCGTATGTGTTTTGTGTCAGTTGCAGCTGAAGATATAAGCTTTCATTCCGAACGTGTATGAAATAATTTTCAACTCTCTTCACGGACACTTAATTTTCCAAGTATCCAGCACGGTGCTTAGCTTTGCACTTTTCCAGAAGCTCCATTTTGCATTCAGAGCTCCCCATGAAGTTGTAGAGATGCAACATTTCACTTGTTATGCTCTTAAGTCTTATCATCTTGTTCCTTTTCGTCTTTAATGAATATTCTATAAAGTACACATTCCATATTTTTTATCCCTCCCCGTTCTCCTCTTCTTCTATTCCCCACTCTGACCTTTAACCTCTTCTCACCTGCCTATCCCCTCCCCCGGGGCCCCCCTTCTTTCCCTTTCTCCTATGATCCATCTCCGCTCCACCTGCCAAAAGCAGAACTTCCTTGTGGCCAAACATTCTAATTCCGATTCCCATTCTCGCTCTGACATGTTGGTCCATGGCTTTCTCTTGTGCCAAGGTGATGCCACCCTCCAGGTGGAGGAACAACATCTTATATTCTGTCTGGTTAGTCTCCAAACTGATGGCCTGGATGTTTGTTTCTCCCTCCGGTAAAATGTTTTTTCACCCCCATCCCCTCTGCTTCTATTATTCACTCTGGTCTTTTACGTCTTCTCACCTGCCTATCACTTCCCTCAGGATCCTCTCCACCTTCCCTTTCTCCTATGGTCCAGTCTCCACTCCTATCAGAGTCCTTCCTCCAGCCCTTTATTTTTCCTACCCACCCTGCTTCTCCTGTCACTTTCTAGCTAGACTCTCTCCCCTGCCCCCACCCTTTTATTCTGGTGTCTTCCCCCTACCTTTTCATCCTGAAGAAGAGTCTTGGCCTGAAACATTCATCTCCATAGATGTTGCCTGGCCTGCGGAGTTCCTCCAGCATTTTGCGTATGTTGCCTTGGATTTCCAGCTTCTGCAGACTTCCTCATGTTTGTAAAGTAAACATTATTCGGACAGAACTGTTAAAAGCAAAACACATCTTTACCATGAGAATGATTCTAACTCTTCTGTGGAGTCCAAGTCATTGGGTATATTTAAGGCTGAGGTTAGTAGATTCTCGAATAGTCAGAGCATGAAAAGAATAAGGGAGAAGGCAGGAGGCTGGGGCTGAGAGGGAAAATGGATCACCCATGATGACATGGCAGAGCAGACTCGATGGGCCAAATGGCCTAATTCTGCTGCTATATCATATGCTGTTATGGTCTTTTTAACATGTCAATACTGGTATAGGCTGCTACCTCATCAGTTATGTCTCTAATATGTTAACTATGAGTATCATACAAGCCCACATTTTTCTTAGATTAACAATCACTGCTTAACTTTTCCAAAGTCATCATAGCAGAAAGGATTGCTTAAACTGTATATGATGGGAATTTGCTTTAGTGCCATAATGAAGTCACTTTGATTCATTGTTGTGTACTAATAACATTATAAGTCATGATTGCAAAAGCATGTATCAGCTAAAATTAAGAAAGGTGGAATTATTATCTGAGTCCTTCAATTGCTAAATAACTTAATTTACATGCATCATCTTGTTCACACAGGCAAACTTGATAATTCATTCATACCAGCAACATAATATTGTTAGCAGTTACCATAAAATAATATATCAAACAAAAAAGGAAACAATGATAAGAAGAACGGCATTGAATTCTAAAACAGAGAATGAACATAAAGCAAATATATTTGTTGCTTTTAAAGATGGAACATTAACCATGGATTCCAAATAGATTACAATATATCAGTAAATGATTAGCTTCAGAGCTCACTCTGGGAGATAAGGAAAATATGAACATTTATTCAATGATTCCATATCCTCTGTACATCCAAGTTATGTAATTATAGGAGGTTATAAAGCCATAAGATATAGGAGCAAAATTATGCCCTTGGGCCTATCGAGCCTCCTCCGCCATTTTATCATGGCTGATCCATCATCCATTCCCTCACCCCAGTCTCCTGCCTTCTCTCCATATCCTTCCTGACTAATCTAAAATCTATTAACCTCTGCCTTAAATAGGCCCAATGACTTGGCCTCCACAGCTGTCTGTGGCAACGAATTCCATGGATTCAGTAATCAACAATAATCCGAATATAAAGCAGTTTTATTAACCTTATTAAACATTTGGTACTTAGAATTCTGAGGATAGAAAAGGAAATTGATGACAAGGATAGATAAAAACTGTAAATCTGTAGTCCCTAAATGTAATTAAGAAAATAGTTGTGGATATAATTTAAATTTCTGCAAAATAGATGACAGAAGATTGCGACATAAAAACCCTTTAAGTAATTGGCAATGCATTTGTGGTCTTTGATACAATTAGCTAAATTTAGCCCAGTTATTTTGCCAAAAATAATGTGATAGACCAATCAAAGTAGCAGGACCCTGCTGCCACACAGAAAAATAACAGTAGACAATTTTTTTCAAAAGTGTTGCTTCCTCAGAAATTTACTTTGTTTATGATCCACTGCTTGAAGCTGAACACAAATATAACTTCAGACCACTTGTATCAGGTAGGAATTTGGAGAAACAGGAAATTCACTTTTATTGAATATAAAGCATTTATTGCATAATGGTGCTGATGATTTGCAATAGTTCAACTAAGCTAAAAATGTTTTGTTGATGATTTTCATTTTTACTCAGTGTCTGAGACTTCTCGCTTAAGTGTCCAACAATAACCAGCTTGCATTGATGGATTCCAGTTGCCCTGATACCATTTCTCCATGATTACAATGTCCTGGTGAAACCTTTCACCATGATCGTCGCTGCCAGTATTAAGATTTGCAGGGAAGATCTAAATGGGAATGCAGAAAGGGAATCTTTAGTGACATGTTGCTCTTCATGGTCTAATATGCTTGGGGAATGTTGTCAATCAGCTACATGTAGCTGGGTGCTCTGTAGTTGCCAAGAAGATTTTCAACAATATCCTTGCACGTCTTCCATGGAATTTTCTCTTGTCCCATTAGAAGTTCTTCAAATTGCTTGTTATTGATGACCTGTTTGATTTGCAGGCTAACATAAAGGCCTTTCTTAATCTTGGCATCGGTCATTCAGACTTGAATTATGAATTGAAATAACAAATATAGGTGATTACAAAAAAATGGTGCATGATGTGGAAATTTCATGGTGATTTTCGTGATTAGCAGTCCCAAATCGATATGATGCATCTAAAAGTATTCAGGAAGCAAGATCTTTGTTATTCAGTGTAATGGAAAGGCAGAAGAAGTAATTCCACTTATCACTTCTGGCAGATATAGAGAACAAGATAGACGTCAGAAAGCAATGAGTGCAGTCTAACGTATCTTTGTGCAAGCAGTGTGAGCCACTTAAGCCCAAAATTAAAGGCCATAGGCTATTAAATATTCACAGTGAGCTAATGCTCCAATTGAGCAATCAGAGTGTTCAAAAGAAGACAAAATTACAATAAAGTGAAACGATGTGAAATGCTGTAGTACACAGTTGCAGATAAGTTTCTTTCTGTTACACTTAAATTGGGTGTTATTTTGTAAATGATGGGATGATCAAACATGATCAAACATCAGGAGCTGTTTCAGATTTAGAAATGCTGTTAATGTTGCAAGTAAAATCAAAGACTGGTTGTACTGTGTGCAAGTTAAAGTCTCTTTTCACAGACAGGAGGATGCCGATTGCCCTGGACACAGATGAGAACCAGATAAAGGGCAGACACACCATCCAGACACAAGGAAATATAAGGACAAAAGGTTTTCGGACCATAGTAGTGCACTTCTCCACAAACAGATTACTGTTCTGATCATTTGAGTTTAGCAGCATTCAACTGAATACAGCACTGTGCAAAAGTCTTAGGCACATATAAACAGCTAAGGTGTCTAAGACTTTTGCATAGTACTGTAATTTGTCAACAAGGAGCGGAGAGTCAGTTTGTAAAACTAGTGAGAGCAAAGATGTTTGGAATGGCGAAGTTGGAGCACCGTGGGAGGGGAGTGGGACAAGTGGCAGAGAAGGAGTGCCAGGGCTGGGGAGTGGTGACGATGCAGACCTGAGACACCAGGGAATATCTTTTGATTCCAAACATTTGGTTGATTGACCACAACAGAATGTCTTTCTGGTGCTTCCTGCTCCCTCCCCTCGCCTTTCCCCAACCATGATTTCCCCCTCCCTGCCCCCTTCCCACTTTCAGTCCACAATTGAGACCCATATCAGAATCAGGATTATTATCATCCACATACGACATGATTTTTTTTGTGGTAGCAGTACAGTGCAAAACATAAAATTACTAAATACTGTGTAAAACTCTCTCTCTCTCGCACAGTATAGTATATCAAAGCTTGAAATATTTTGTTTGAAGCTAATCTAGCTAAGCAATGGTGGTCTTTGGTGCTCTTAATTTGTTAAAAATAAATAATAAATAATAAGTTTTAATTTAAAGCCTATGAAGGAAAATAGAAATTGGAAGCCTATTAAGTAGAATGCAATAAATGATGATAATGTAATTGGACAGTCATTCCCTGATGGTTATAAAAATAGGTAATAGGATAAATAGGATCACTACAGCATCGGCTGAGATATTTGATGCACACATGGAGTAAATGAAGGTATTTGTCCCTGCAAACAATACCATAGAAGCTTTGGGATGTTATGCTGAAGTTGTAAAAGACGTTGGTGAGGCCTAATTTGGAGAATCGTGTGCAGTTCCAGTCACCTACCTACAGGAAAGGATGTTACCAGATCTGGAGGGCCTGAATAATAAGGAAAGATTGAATAAGTTAGGAGTTTATTCCCTGGAATGTAAAAGATTGCAGGGAGATTTGATAAGGGTATACAAAATTATGAGGGGTAGAGATAGGGTAAATGCAAGCAGGCCTTTTCCATTGAGGATGGTGGGTCTACAACTAGAGGTCATGGGTTAAGGGTGAAAGATGAAAAATTTAAGAGGAACATGAAAGGAAATTCCTTCACACGAGGGTCATGAAAGTTTGCAACAAGCTGCCAATGCAAGTGGTGTGTTCGAGTTGAACTTCAGTTCGGATCAGTACATTGATGGTAGGGGTTTGGAGGGCTATGGTCCCGGTGCAGGTTGATGGGAGTAGGCAGCTGAAATGGTTTGGCATGGACTGAATGGGCTGATGGAACTTTTTCTGTGCTGTACTTTTTTAAGACTCTGTCACTCTATGACTGTAAGTTTCTGATCATTTGAACCAAAACTACAGTTCATGAAACTCAAGAGATTCTGCAGATGCTGGAAATCCGGAGTAACCCGCACAAAATGCTGGAGGAATTCAGCAGGACAGGCACAATCTATGGAAACTGTTGGTGTTTCGGGCTGTGAGCCTTCTTCAGGACTGGAAGGGAAGGGGGAAGATGCCAGAATAGGAAGTTGGGGGGATGGGAAGGTGTGCAAGCTAAAAGATGAAAGTTGAAGTCAGGTGAGTGGGGGAGGGTGGATAAAGTAAGAAGCTGTGAGGTGATAGGTGGAAAGGCAAAGAGCTGGAGAAGAAGAAATCTGATAGGATAAGAGAGTGGACCATTGCAGAAAGGGAAGGAGGATGGGCACCAAGGGGAGGTGATAATCAGGTGAGGAGAAAATGTAAGAGGCCAGAGTGGGGAATAGAAGAAGAAGAAGGAAAAAGGAAGGAAAAGAATTACCTGAAAGAGAAATTGATGTTTGTGCCATCAAGACTTCATGATGTCACCTATGAAGTGTTATTCCTCCACATTAAGAGTGATCTTAATGTGAGGGGAGGAGAAGATGGCAGCACGACGCAGCGCGCACAGCCGCTCCGAATTGATAATGCACTTGTTAAGCAGGATGCCATGCACAATCCTGATTTGATGGAGGCAGCCGTGAGAAGCACGGTGGAACATCTGGAGAAACTTCTGAAATGCCTGCTTCGCTGTCGCTGCTACTGTGCGATCGAGAATCTCCGGAGGGGAAGGCCCCAAATCCTTGGCTTTGCCTATTGCCTGTTGCCAGGGCCGGGGTCAAAGCGCTCGGCAGAGATGGTGCTCGGTGTCGGGGAGCTGGTCGGAGGCTCGAAGTTTTCGGACGGACTTGGAGTCGGACTGTGGTCGGGTACTTCCAGGATGCTGCATCGGCAAGTTTGCGGCGCTGGAGGTTCATGGAAGGAAGAATTTTCTTCCTTCAACTGTCTGCATGAGATGATGGGACTTTCGAGAGACTTTGAGACTTTTTACCATGCCCATGATCTGTTCTTCTATCAAATTACGGTATTGCTTGCACTGTTGTAACTATATGTTATAATTATGTGATTTTTGTCAGTTTTTTTAGTCTTGGTTTGTCTTGTGTTTCTGTGATATAATTTGGAGGAACAAATTGTATCATTTCTTAATGCATGCATTAATAAATGACAATAAAAGAGGACTGCGTGTCCTCATGATCTAATCTTATTATGGAAGAACATGTCAGAACAGGAATAGGGACAGGAATTGAAATGGCTAACCACCGGGCGACTATTTTAATTCCTATCCACCAAAAATAATCCACTTATTACAGATGAAGTGGAGATATTCGACAAGGCAGTCTCCCAATTTACGTTGGTCTCACCAATGTAGAGGAGGCCGCATTGCGAGCACTAGGTACAGTCGATGACTCGAACAGATTCACAGATGAAGTGTTGCCTCACCTGGAAGGACTGTTTGGGGCCCTGAATGGAGGTGAGGGGGAGGTGAATGAACAGGTGTAGCATATCTGTCATCTGCAGGGATATGTGCCAAGAGGAAGATTAGTGGGGGAGGGATGAATGGCCAAAGGAATCATGGAATGAGCAATCCTTGCAGAAAGCTGGGGAAGGCAGTAAAGATGTGTTTGGCAATATGTTCCCATTGAAGGCCATTTGGCCCATCGATTTTATTATGGCTGATTCATTTCCCTCTCTTAGCCCCAATCTCTTTCCTTCTCCCAGTATCCCTTCATGCCTTGACTAATCAAGAATCTATCAACCCCTGCTTTAAATATCACAAATACTTTCCTCAGAACCTATTGTAACTGGAGAGTGTCTGCTGGTAAATTGCTCAAAACAGCAGGAAATTCTTGTCGTGCTTACAGAAAGTTGCATTGCAACCTCCCTGCATGCTGTATGTTCATTTCTTCTCACATACACATTTTGACATGAAGGATAGGGTCCTGGGGATTCACCATCGGTGCTCTTGAATTTGTTGGCATCTCAACAGAGCAGTTTGGCCTGCAGGACCAGTCAGCTCATGCAGTGCAGAGCAAATCAGCACAGATGGCATATTAATTGAAGTCCTTTACCACCTTTGAAGAGAAAACTGTTGATGTGTGAAACTAGAATTGTTTTCCTTTTAACTGAGGGCTGATTTCATTTTCTCTTTGTAATCGCAACTTTCAAATTGAAGGCTCTTATCAATTGCTCTCCATTCAATCACTAACCTACTCAATCTCATTTAAACTAAAGAATGCCATGCATTTGACATGATATCCTGCAGTCATTACCTTAACATCAGGCAAGTTTTCAGGAATGTTGAGTTGTTCAGCATCAACAACCAGTAAAAAAAAGATTAAATGGGTCACTAAAGAGATCTTCATCCTAACTAAGGCAGGAATATATATTTTTCCTCACTTAAAAGGAAACCTTTTCAACCACTACTACACACTAATTCCACGTCCTTTGTAATCTTCTCGTTATTTAGTTATTGAGATACAGAGCAGAATATCCCCTTCTGGCCCTTCAAGCTGCGCCGTTTAGCAATACCCCATTTTAACACTAACCTAATCACGAGACAATTTACAATAACCGGTAGGTCTTTGGACTGTGAGAAGAAACCAGAGCACTTGAAGGAAATCCACATGGCCATGGGAGAACGTACAAACTCCTGATATTCAGCAGCAGGAATTGAGCCCAGGTTGCTGGTACCGTAAAGCATTGTCCTACCATGCCTCCCTTCTCTTCTCCTTTCGGAACACTCCAGATCTCACTGTGCTGAGTGATGTACGTGTCCACTAGTTTGTGCAGCTGAGCTTTGAATGTAAAGGCTGAGTATTTGACCTTGGGGAGACTTCATAGCCAAGTCTGAACTGATGTCAAATACAATTCTCCATACTGTTATCCACAGCACAAATATAAAAGTTAAATGTAAATGCTAGCGTGCTTTACCGCAATGTTGCTGAACTCATGTGGGCAGGAGAATACAACACTTCCACACACTTGCCAGATTTCCTTTGAGGCCAGAGGTTAACTGTGGAGGACCTACACTAATGTGCCAACAAAGGCATAATAATTTTGTGATTTTACCCAGAGAAGTATTAGCATAAATGAAACATAAGTGATATAATCAGAAACCAAAACAGCAGCTATTAGCTACTTTAGTAATGGATCAATAAGGAGCTTTTAAGTAAGTTACACAGTCCACTGACTTAAAGAAATAACAAGTTATATCTTCTTAACATTCCATTTATTCCGCTAGCATATTGAATAGATTAAAAACTAGCAATAGCAAAATAAATAGGGTAAAATTATTAAGGGCAATTTTGTGGCTAATTATAAATCTCATTGACATGATAACAAGACCTCACTCTAAAATGTCCATTCAGGTTAATAACAGCCAACCCACGTTAAAAGGATTGATGCACAGGTATTTTTCACTGCTCAGAAATAGAGTGAAAGTAAACCATCAGAATTCTGAATAGTTTATGTACCCATGAACATTATATCACTGTTACTTTTTCAACCATATGTTTATACAACCAGCAATTCTTAAAGTTTGTAAAATAAGTCATGAAGCTGTTTTCTTTTAATATTATACAAAATATTTTATTTTACAGTATGTTCTTATACAAGATACTTGTATGATTAATATTATACAAAATCATATTGAAAGCTTTCCTTTCATTAGCAGCAACATCGAAAATTAGAACATGGAGCTCGCACTGGAAATTTGTAGAGTTTGAGTGTTGTGTAGATTTCTGATCATTATCTTTGAAGAAACAATCCAAAGACGTACTGGTTGATAGGATAATAGGTCATTGTAAATTGTTCCGTGAGTGGGCTAGGGTTAAAACAACGGTTGCTGGGTGACTCGACTCGAAGGCGTTATTCCATACTGTATCTCAATAAATAAAAACATACATACATACATAAATAAATAAATAAACATAGATTATATATATATAAAATATTGATGCATCTGGTTGGAGTAATAGAGGGGATGTTCCTTCCTTTATAAATGGGTTAAAAACCAAAAGGAATTGATTTAATCTGTAAGTATGGGAAAAGAATATGAATACAATGGTAGAAGTCCATAACCTAATTTCCTGAAAGAATGGTGAAGCAAAAATCCAACAGATATGCTGGGACATCTGCATTATAGATGAAACATAGGTCAGGCAGCATCTGTAGATAACGAAATAAATTTATTAGCTTACACTCTGGCTCTGACTATGCACAGGAGCTCTAGATGTTAAAATTCCCCTTGACCTCTACGTATAAATTGGCTTTTCACATCTTTCTATTCACAGTTTCAACCAATCCCTTTACAATCGCAGGCATCACAACAACTACTCCAACATCCATTCTGTTTCCCATGTTAAAACTGAGATCAGCAAAAATAAAATGCCACCATTATCAGCCAGTTTGCATCCGTCCCTCAAAACAAACAAGAGTATTGTTACATCTTCTCACAATTATAATCTCCAAGATTTTATTTACTTTATACTTTATACTTCGTTTATACTTTATACTTTATTATACTTAATACTTGCATTTTTGGTTATTATTATGCATACCCAAAGGCTCGGAAGGAGGTACTGCAACACTCTGTGGAGAGTAAAGGACATGACAAGGCATAGAAGACATCATGGTCATCCACTGCAACCAAGGAAGACCCAGTTCGTGATACTTGTTCATACCACTAGACTTAGACTTCTGAGGAAGAGAGAATGGAGCTGCCCAGTGCTACAGTTTTTCCACTTTAAAAACTCCCACACAAGTTTCCTGTCATTGTCAGACATGATGGACAACCTCTCTATGCAAATGATTCAAGATCACATAGGGAAAATATAAATTACTTTTATGCCTTCATAGGCTTAATTTTTCATTCCTGTTACTTGTTAAAATAGAGCTGTTCCTTGAAATGCAGGAGAAGCATATTCAAACATAATGTATCAGCTATCAACTGAGGTCAGTGAACCTAAGCACTTAATTTAGCCATTGCTTGAAGCAAAACACCTTTAAGAGTTTCAGTAGACATCACTCATTTAATTATTAACATTCCCTCAGGTTTACATCATCTGAGCAGGCAGCTTTTGTTGATTTTATCAAATACAAGCCATGACAATCTTTTCATGTCCTTCCAAAGCACTCACCTGTGAAAATCTTTTCACTAGTAAATCAGGATAGTTTATGAATCATAATTATTCAGTTATTTTGTCTGGATTTAAGTCTGCAATGCATCTGAATAAGTATTGATTTTTCTTTTGTAAAACTTTTATCACAGAGTATATTTAACCCATCCATGATGCATTGTATGCTGAGTGCTTATAAACAAATAACATGCTGGTTTTCTGTACAATAAGACCCTCACTCAGTTATGGTATAACCATTCATGCAGGTACATTTAGAATAGCTGGTTTTACACTCTGATAAAATGCGGATAACATGTGCTATTGCAGACATTAAAGCAAAAAATTTGTCATCAGAAGACAATAAGTGAAAAATTGTTACATCAGGTAGCAATTTTTTAACACTGGTTTGCATCAGTTTGATAAGATTAATGATTTGTTGGTCATTCCTGAAGTAGGAAATGGACAATATCTTAGTTAGAAGTATTCCTTGTTTGTTGAACTTGTTGATTGCGGTGGAAGGTAGATAGGAATTGAATTTGCAGTAAGTGTATGCTAAAATATTCTAAAATGTAATGTTACAAACTACTTATTATTCTGACTGAACTTGTCTGAAAGTAATAACTAATTTTTTTTTGGTCGGCGGGGGTTTCATATTTTCTTTGAACAGGTTCCATGGTTTTCTTTGTTTTGTTTCCTCTGTGTGGAAGACAAAGTTCAGGATTATATACTATTCATATACTTTGATAAATGTACTTTGAACCTTTGAACCCTTGAATTTCTGTTGCCCAGTCACCGCCTACTGTCCTTGCCCACATATCATCATCTGGCCTACACAACCCCTTATGTCCCATCCCACATTCTGGAGTTGGTTGGTAAGGTCTCAGAATTTACTAGGCCTAAGCTGCTGTTGCTCTTGATAGGGTTTGACAGAAAAGAATGTCAAGAGCTGACAATCCTCATTGAAATGACTGAGATCTCTGAATCTACAGTACTGTGAAACAGTTTTAGGCACATATATATAGCTAGGGTGCCTGAGACCTTTGTACAGTACTCTAATATTTTTATATCATGCACTGTACTCCCGCCACAAAAAAAATAAAACAAATTTCATGATACATGTGAGTGATGATAAACCTGATTCTGATATGGGTCTCTATTGTGGACTGAGAGTGAGAAGAGGGCGGGGAGAGGGGAATCATGGTTGGAAAAAAGGGAAGGGAGAGGGGAGGGAGCAGGAAGCTCCAGACAGACATTCTGTAATGATTAATAAACTCATTGTTTGGAATCAAATTACCTTGCCTGGTGTCTGCACCCAAGGCACCAACACCACCCCACCCCCCACCGCCCGGACACTCCTTCTCTACTTCCCGTCCCACACACCTTCTGCGGCGCCCCACCCTCGTCACTACCAACATTTTTGCTCCCATCAGATTTACAAACTTGCTCTCCGCTCCATGTTGACAATACACTACTGTGCAAATATCTTAGGCATCCTAGCTATTTACATATGTGTGCCTAAGACTTCTGCACGGTACTGTACCTCCAACAAAATCTCTTCCTGAATGAATCCTGTTTGTCTGCATTTGCGCCATTTGGCTATAAAACATTTCTATTCATGTAGCTGTCAACATGTCTTTTACCCAGTATAATTGTGCCTGCCTCTACCACTTCCTCCGGCATTTGATTCCATGTAACCATTATCCAGAAAAACATAGTTCTCAGGTCTCCTTTAAATCGTCCCCTTCTCACCTTAAAACTGTGCCTTCTGGAATTAGAATCCCCTACCCTTTGAAAAAGAATATCAGACTTTTCTACCCCAATTAAAAATGTATAAACCTTTATGAGATCACCTCTCAGCCTTCTTTAGTGCAAGCATAATATTCCTAGCCTACCAGGTCTCACCTTATAATTACCCTTCAGTCTCAGTAACATCCTTATGTATATTTTCTTCACCTTCTTCAGCTAAGTCACATCTTTCCGATGGAGAGGCAACTAGAACTGTACAGACTACTCCAATGTGGTCACACCTACCTTCATCAGAGGGGCCTACTCAATGTTTTTCTGTTCTATACACTCTCCGGTGCCTGTCCAATACATTTTGTATGTTTTATTAATAATCTTTTGATTTGTATCTAGCATATATCAGCAAAATACAGTTGGTTGAATTATAAGCTTACAAATATTTAAGATGTGGACATACATCTGCTTTATTTTGTTATGTTTAAGTAAAGGGAAGTTTGCTGTTTCTGAAAATGGTTGTATTGAACAATTCTGAGAATTATTATGTTTACCATAAGTAACATTCAGCTTTATAAGAAATGGATCAAACCCAGGATTTCATAACTGGATAGATGACCATTAGAGTCCTTTTCAGACCTGAGTTTACATTGGTCTTAACAGGTCAGTCTTGTTTACATGAGACAAGGCAAAGTTATTTGGCCTTTCTTATTACCACTGAAAATACAGTACTGTGCAAAAGTCTCAGGCACGTAGATAGAGTTAGGGTGCCTAAGTACTGTATTTGTCAATGTGGAGCGGAGAGCAAGTTTGTAAATCTGGTGGGGGAACAAAGGATGTTGGGAATGGCAAGGTTGGAGTGCCACACGAGGGCTGTGGGACAGGGGGCAGAGAAGAAGCGACAGGTGTGGAGTGTTGCGGGTGCAGACTCTCCCAGCCTTGAGGCACCAGGCAAGGTCATTTGATTCCAAACAATTGGTTTGTTGATCATTACAGAATGTCTCTCTGGTGCTTCCTGCTCCCTCCCCTCTCCCTTCCCCTTTTCCCAACCATAATTCCCCTCTCCCTGCCTCCTCTCGCTCTCAGTCCACAACAGAGACCCATATCAGAATCAGGTTTATCATCACTCACATATATCCTGAAATTAGTTTATTTTTTGGCAGCAGTACAGTGTAATACATAAATTGCTACAGTACTGTGTAAAAGTCTTAGGCTCCCTGGCTGTATTAATGTGCCTAAGACTTTTGCACAATACTGTACATATTGCATTTTTTGTTAAATAATTGATGATATGGTTCATCTGTGCAATGTGGGATTCATATTAATAAATTAGTCTTTGATGCATAAAGAATCACATTATGTACTCTTTTAACTTGCAAATAGAAAATTCCTGCAGGCTGCATATGAGCACTAGCAGTAGACATATACTGAAGCTATGGCAAGTAGTATTAATGAAAATAGTTTGGCCAACACAGAATAAAGACAACATCCCCACCACTGAGTACATCAACAAGGAGTGATACCAGGAGAAAGCAGCATCCATCATCAAGGGCCCACATCATCCAGGCCATGCTCTCCTCGCTGTTGCCGTTGGGAAGGAGAAACAGGAGCCTTAGGTCCCACACTACCAGGTTCAGAAACAGTTATTACCCTTCAACAACCAGGCTCCTGAACAAGTGTGATTACCTTAACACCAAACAGATGAATGAACACAACCTAAGAACTCACTTGTTCTCAATATTTTTCTTTTCATTTTTTCTTGTATTTGTACAGTTTGTGTTCTTTTGCACGATGGTTGCTTTTCAGTCTTGGTGAGGTTTCATTTATTCTATTGTATTACTTTGTTCTACTGTGTATGCCTGCAAGAAAATCAATCTCAGGGTTGTATATGGTGACATATATGCACTTCAATAATAAATTTGCTTTGAATATCAAATTTTTCTGCCTCTAGCCCAACTCCTTTTTTTTAACCATCTTATATAAACCCTGGGCAAAGTGCTAAAATGCTATTCCCAGGGATTGCTAACACTTTACTTGCATGGTGAATTTACCCTAAAATATGGAGGCTGTCTGTTTGCCCTGATAATCCTGGAGATTTTCCCCTCAATCCTGTCATATCTCATTAGTGAAATGAGATGAATCCCTCATTCCAGTCTTCGTTTGGATTATGCTATAAAATCTGTTGAAATTCTTCCCCGCGAGAACATTCCCCTTGGAAGAGGATTCCTAAGTCAAGAAAGAAACAAGTCAAGCTTGTATTTTTAATGCATTTTATAGAGGACAGATATCCTTGGAGTAATCAAATTCTAAAACTGCATAGTGAACTGTTTCATTATAGTTCAGCTGAGCATTCTGTTCAGAGGTCCTAGTCACTGGCATTATTTGTTGAAATATAAAGCTGAATTTAAAAGGCTTTGTTGCCAAGGCAGACTATCTGTCCCATTTAATTCAAATTGACTTCCCAATTCACATATTTATCACCGGCCACAAGCATATACTTTGTCTCTGGTATAATGCTTTTGGGACGAATTTGATATTGATATTGATTACAGACCCAGGAGTCACATCATTTTTGAAAAGGCACTACCTCCAGTATTTTATGAAATTGTGTTTCTTTTTTAATAAACTCTAAAGCAAAAATATGAACTGGTGCCATAAACAAGATGCCATTGCGAACCCTTTCTTCAGCTTGATGTTTAATATATTTTTCATAAACTTTCATGACCACATACATCCCTTCATTTTTAAGTGAGAATTACTTGAGGAGATGTGAAGATAAGAAATATGTTTTCGTGAAACCTAGACCGGGAGCAATTGCAACAAAAAATAATGTATCTCAGGGTTTCATGAACTCTGAAGGAAAAGGTCAAGTCATTCAACATCTATGGTTTGGAAATTCTATCATCGCAAAAGTTAATTTGTGTTATGCGGCAGAGTTCAACTCAGAAAGCCAAACATGTAGCTCTTACTGCCTTGATTCTGAACTCTGCAGTTTGCCTTCTGATTTTTCCCTGTGCCTGCAGAAACAGTTGGACTCCGTAGTGATGTGATGGATGTCCATCTGTGTGTGCTGGATATTTGATCACCATTGTGGCATAAATAATGTGCCTACCCTCTCGTGTCAATGCAGCCCTTCAACAACATGAAACACTGTCAAAGGAAACCAGCATCCATCATCAGGGACTTCACCCCCCCCCCCCAAATACACAGGACATGCTGTCTTCTCACTGCTGCCATCAGAAAGAGGGTACAAGAGCCTCAGGATTCACACCACCAGATTCAGGATCAGTTACTACCCCTCAAACAGCAGGCTCTGGAACCAAAGGAGATATTTCACTCATCTTCACTTGCACCATCATTGAAATGTTTTCCCAAAAGCAATACATTCTCACTTTCAACGACCCTTCATCTCATGTTCTTATTATTTATTCCTTATTTATTTATCATTATTATGTCTTCCTTTTGTATTTTCACAGTTTGTTTTCTTCTGCTTTCTGGTTGTATGCCCTAGCTGGCAGTCTTTCATTGATTCAGTTATGGTTATTATTCTATAGCTTTATTGAGTATGCCCACAAAAAAAGGAATCTCAGAGTTGTCTATGTTGTATATAGTGATATATATGCACTTTGATAACAAATTTAACTTGAGCTTTGAAAGGGGGTTTGCCTGAGTAGTTCCTGTTTGTCAAATCCAGTCTGGCGAAGTAGCTTCAGACTACCCATGCTCTAGCTATGCTTCAGAACACTCAGCAGCCTCCACTGTCTCAAGCCCCTCCCTCTCACCACCACCACGACACTCGATGATTCCACCAAATCCCAAGCTCCACCTCCAACACAAGAGCAATCATTACACCATACCCCACCCCTCATTGCCCATGAGTAACTTACCCACATAAAGCTCAAGCTGACATCTTGGGCCCCACTCTTTCATTAACCCTGATCCACTGTATATCCTTGGCCATTCACTTTGCCTTAGTCTGTCAAAATGGACACCTAGAGGAAGGCCATTAATTACATTAATTGGGTAAAAATGCAGAACTTCTTGGGAAATGTCCATTCTTTCATACACACACATATTTCTTGTATGTCTGAGACAAAGGTGCGTCTGACACACTGCCCAACCGGAGCAGTTTGATCACTAAGCTCAAAGGTCTGCCCAAGTTACACTGGATTTATACCAGAAATAATGCTTGCTGATGTTCTAATCAGCTAACTCTATTAAAGTTAATTTCATGAGTTTTAGAAACAGAGTACTATGTGTTGACTTTGTTACAGATAGAGTTTAACTGGGATTAAGCTCCGGGCAACAGGGTCAGCCCATTAAAATAACTATCAGAGATGAGAATTAAATTTGATGAAGCTTTTCCTCTTTATTTGTATATAGAACAGTACTTAAGGCTCCTTAAGGCTGTTATATCCAGGGGGTGGTAATGGGGACAAGCTCCCATTACCTATTAAATGCTCCCAACAGTGTGTGCCTGGAATAGCCTCTGACAACCAAGTCCCGCTCCTAACATTCACTTGTGGCTTAGCTACTAAGCCCAGCGGAATCATTGCTACTGACAGGAGAAGGAGAAGAGTTTGGTTACCAGTGCCTTAAAACCAGTCGCTTCAAGTAAATGGGTATTGTCAGCCATGCTATAGCTCATTTAGGAGAAGGAAAACTCTGATCGCAAACCCCGACTGCCTAGTGGCAATACCTACTCGTGGGGAAAGCTTTGGGAATAAACGCCAAGGAAAAAGTTTTGAGCTGGAGTCCCTTAAACTGGTCCTTCATTGAGTTCAATGTTGACTGGCAACTCCTGCGATGCTGCTGGTGCCAAACACTATCGGTCACACGTTCCTTTCAGTTCATCAGATGTGTGGAGAAGGGAAGCCTGCATGTTGTACTGCCCTGGTTTGCTTAACTAGATAGCTAGGATACAACATCCATGGTAGGCTCTGACCAATGGAGGCCTCAGAACAGTTTAGCTTAGAACAGGCCTCTAGCCCATGGTATTGACCTGACATTTTAAGCTACTCCGCAATCAACCTAACCATTCCCTCCTACACACCTGTTAGCCTCCATTTTTCTTTCATTCATGTGCCTGTCTAAGAGGCTTATAAATATCCCTAACTTATAAGACTTTACCACTATCCCTGGCAGTGCATTCCCCGTATTTGCCACTCTGTGTAAAAACCCTACCTCAGATATCTCCCCTAAACTTTCCTCCACATGCCTTTGAGGAACATCCCTTGGTAACTGGAAAATTTGCTGTACACTTGATGGAAAACGCTGGTGTGACTACAATATGAAAGGAATGAAATGACTAACGCATGGTTCTGGGCCTGTACTCGCTGGACTTTAGAAGAATATGGGGGGAGTTCATTGAAGCCTTCCAAGTATTGAATGGCCTAGATAGGGCGGACATGGAGAGGATGTTTCCTATAGCGGGGGAGTCTAGGATCAGAGAGCATATCCTCAGAACAGAGGGAAGTCCATTTAGAGCAGAGATGAGGAGGAATTTTTTTATCCAGATTGTCTTCCCTTAAGTGGTTTAAATGGGACAGAGTCAGAAAGGCCTCACACCCAATGATTGGCTCCAGTAGCTACTAAGTATCAGTTAGAAATTAAATTGTGTAGAGGTTTTATTTCCTGAAGACTGGTTCTTAAATTCTGCCTGTGCTGGAAATTCAAAATGCTGGAGGAACTCAGCTGGACAGGCAGCATCTATGGAAATGACAAAGAGTCAACATTTTGGGCCGAGACCCTTCTTCAGGACTGAGAAGGGAGTGGGAAGATGCCTGAATAAAAAGGTGGGGGGAGGGGAAGGAGAATAGCCCGATGGTGATGGGCGAAGCCAGGTGGGTAGGAAAGATAAAAGGTTGGAGAAGAAGGAATCTGATAGGAGAGAAGAGTGGACCATAGGAGAAAGGAAAGGAGGAAGGAATCCAGGAGGAGGTGATAGGCAGGTGAGAAGAGAGTACTCATAATTATGCTATTCAATACTGTTCACCTTCCAAATAATGATTTTTACAGGGAAGAGATAGTCACCTGTCTCTCTTAAGATTGTGCATTTGGTAAGAGGGTGTGGAGAAGAATGCATTTATCCATGTCTTAGTTCATCCCCAGCAGACTGTCTGATCAATACACTGTTCCTGGTGGCACATACCGAGACAGAAATCAAGTCCTGCTGGAAGGTTATCAACTCAGTGACAGACACCCTCAGGTCTGCCAAAACTTATTGCTGCTTCCACTACTGCACATGGAGGGGTGGAGTTGGGAAGGGAAGTCCCTCGAACAATGAATAGGATGTATCAGCCCAGCAGGCCACGTGAGTGGTAATGGTGCTGTTTGTTTTCCATCTTTAAAAAAATTTTACACTACTTCTGTGATTGTAGAAATTCTGTTGCACTTTCCTCAGTGACCACTTTATTACGTACCTCCTGCAACCCATTCTGGAGGAACTCAGCAAGTCAAGCAGCACTTATGGAAGGAAACAAACACTTGATGAATAGTTTTGAGCTGAGACCCTTCATCAGGAGTGGAAAAGAAGTGGCAGAAGGCAGAATAAGAAGGTGTAGTAAGTAGTACAAGCTGGCAGGTGATAGGTGGAACCAGGTAAGGAGTATAATGTATGAGTGGGGGAAGGGGGATTAAATATTAAACTGGGACGTGACGGGTGGAAGAGGTATGGTGCCGAAGAAGAAGGAATTTCATAGGAAAGGATGGTGAATCATGCAAGAAAGGGAAGGAGGAGGAGAACCAGGAGGAGGAAATGGACAGGTGAAGAGAAGGCCTGAAAGGGGAACCAAAGGTGGAAGGAAAAAGCGAGGAAGAAGGAGGGGTTAGGAATTACTGGAAGCTTGAGAAATCAGTGCTTATGCCATCGGGTTGGAGACCTCCAAATGATGGAAGAGCAACAACTCACATACCCTTTGGGTAGCTACCAACCTGATGGCATGAACATAATGAAGCTTATTTCTTTTAGTCAAAAGGTAACAAAAAGGATATTTATTATTATATTATTATTATCACTACTACTAAGCCTCTGTTCTTCCATTTATCAACTAACATGTATTTATGGTTTCATGAGCAAAGGAGCTGCATTTGTGGCAATGCTTGCCTTAGTGTTTGAATCATTGGGCAATGAAACTTAGCACTACAAAGATTGGGAGTGGAGTGGGGGAGCATTCTACATGGACAGCAGCCTGCTCTTTATATTGTACTCCCTTGGCTTGTGCACTGGCTTGTGTATCATGTAGACAGCTGAAACGCAACATCAACGGTTGACCCTGACTAACAAGGGGCCTCAAATTATACTGAATTTTACATTCCACATTTGGCACAAATCCTCATAAAAACTCATAACATTTTTAACAGAATAACAATGTAATATTCGTGTATTATATTTACAGCAGGTTTACTTATCAGGAAAGTGCAAGTAAGCATGCTGGCGCTATAATTATGCAAAATCCCCTCTCCAAACATTGGAACATATTTCATGTCAGAGACTCGACTCTGTTTGTTTTGTTATTAGCACGTTAAGTGCAAATGGGGGGAAGTTAATTTACTTCCTGGCTGCTAGCCATAGCCTAGTGCTTAACTGGTGCAGTCATGTCAATCCTGCATCTAAAGGTATCGTTTGTGCCTCTGAATCAAAAGTGGTTACTTGACACCATGGACCCTGCTGCTTCTGTATTAGGAGGGAGCTTTATGTTTGTGTTTCAGAGAAAATTTTGTGTTAATGCTCCTTTGCCCTTCAGCAATTTTTCTTGACACAAGAGATTCTGCAGATGATGAAAATCCAGAGGAACAAGCACAAAGTGCTGGAGGGACACAACAGGTCAGGAGGAATGAATAGTCGATGTTTTGGGCTGAGACCCTTCACCAGGACCTTTTCCATGAATTATTGAATTCGCCTTGGATTATGTTGTGTTCAGAGAGTGTCCAAAACCATATTTATTTGCTCAGAAAAAAACAGATTCTCTTGAAATTGTTTCATTGTGGTCAAGGAGAAATTGGTTGCTCTGTTTTCTTATATTGCTTGCTATATTTCATAAGCAGTTTGAGAAGATTTGATATGTCACTGAAGGAACTCACAAGTTGCTACAGATGCATCACCATCTGCTTTGGGTGGGAGGGAAACTGTTCAGGATCAAAATACACTGCAGAGATTTGTAAACTTAGTCAAGGACACTAGCCTCCACAGCATCCAGGATGTCTTCAAGGAGCGACACCTCGAAAAAACAGCATCCATCATTAAGGATGCCCATCACCCGGACATGCCCTCTTTTCATTGCTGACATCAGGGAGGAGGTACAGGAGCTAAAGGCACATACTCAACAATTCAGGAACAGCTTCTTCCCCTCTGCCAACGAATTTCTGAATGGACGTTGAAACCATGAACACTACCTCACTATACTTTTAATTATTATTTTTTGTATGACTTATTTAATGTAATACTGTATATATACTTAATGTATTCAGTTTTTTTCTTTATTATTATGTTTTGCATTATCCTGATGCCACAAGGACAATAAATTTCACAACAGACGCCAGTGATATGAAGCCAGATTCAGATTCTTATTCTGATAATGCATGCCACTCGTACAATCTCACACAATGTTTACTGGATTATTGTGTTGCACTGAAATTATAATTTAAATCTTTGAATTTTTATTCCAGAGATTCCATTGTATCTGATTGCTTTCAATTACGCAGATTAATTTCCAATCCCAGACTGGGAATTTGTGTTTGGTTTATCTTTGTTTATGGTATACTTAAGGCCTTTGGCTTTAATTAGTTCACCTTTTCCTCCAGTGTAGTACATGATTCGAGATATTCTTTCAGCTACAGAATATTTGTTCTTTTATTTCGATAGTTAATACAGTTCTTTGGACATCTTTCTATGAAAGTGACTTTGCATATACAGAAATTTATGTTTCTGTTTTCAGCAGCATGGTAGTGTAGTGGTTAATGTTTTACACTACTAGCAACCCGGGTTCAATTCCAACCACTTCCTGTAAGTGTGAACATTCTCTCCATGACTGCATGGTTTCCTCCTGGAGCTCTGGCTTCCTCCCACAGTCCACAGATGTACCAGTTGGTAGGTTAATTGGTATGTGTAGATTGTCCTGTGGTTAGGCTAGGATTAAATCAGGAGTTGCTGAATAATGAGGCTCAATGGACTAGAAGGGCCTATTCTACACTGTATCTCAATAAATAAGTAAATATTTTTAAATAGGTATTATTACATGCTTAATGGATCAAAGGTTTATTGCTTTGTTGCTAATTCATAGAGAATTGAATCCATCTCAAAGAGATAAGATGCAACTATAAACAAAATTTCCTACATTTAAAAAGAATCTATTAATTAACAAGTCTACAGTGAATAACAACAATCTATGTTAAAATAAAATCTTGCAGCATAGTGCTTTCTAAAATTCAATGTGAAAAACTGTTAGAGTATTATCTAATGCACTCCTGTTGTTTAAACACAATGGTTAGCTTTGTAGCTGACAAGTGACTAATTTTCATTGAAATCAGTGCACCTATTATATTATTTTTCCTATTGTTTCCTTAATTTATAAAGAGACAATGCAACCTCTTATTTGTTAGACTTGAATAATAGATGGCAAGTATATATTTATTTCAGGCTTAATTAGAGCTTCCATGCAAGGGAGCACCACTCAGTGAAATTTTGCAGCATCGGGAGTGTGTTCATAGAGTCTAAACATTTAATTAATCTATTAATTATTTTGGTAATGGAACCAAGTCAGATTATTCTCTATTGAAAATCAAAGACAATGCCTCAGCTGGCTGTTGTGATTATTTACCAGCCACTTGTCTTATTAACTGATCTCCCATGAGAAGCAGAAAACATTCATCAATGAGTCGCACACCTTCTCTCCTCTCCCACAAGACTCCACGATTGTCATAGAAGAAGAGGTAATTATTGGCAGAGATCATTTACCCTTCACAATGGTTGATCTTTTTGTTGCTTGCTTGAAAGAATATTTCTAATTGTCAATTCAATAGTGTGGCAGTATTGTTTTTCCATGAGCCGTTTATCTGCTCATTGGAGTGTTAAACAAAATATAAAGTTCCCTTGTTGCACTTAGTTTACTTCACAGTTTGGATTTTGTTGTTTTCTCAATTATTGCAAAAGTCACATTTGGTCAGAACCAGATTGCGTCCACATAGTCGTTAAATTATCCTGACAGGGAGTGTCTTTCCAAGCAAATTTTTAAGCTTTTCAGGATTTCAAATCCAAGGGTCCATATTTTAGTTGTTTCAATTGCACTGAAAAACTTGCACTTCACATGAAAGTGGAACACTGGGGTTCAGCTCAATCAACTGCTCCATTTACACACGCTGTGATAGAATCTACTACCAGGCCTTCAGCTCACACTCAACTGACAGACAGACTGAGAGAGAGAGAGAAAGAGAGAGATATAAAGACAGAGATAGAGATAGAGAGAGAGAGAGAGAGAGAAAGTGAGACAGAGAGATATAAAGACAGAGATAGAGACAGAAAGAGAGCAAGAGAGAAGAGAGAGAAAGAGAGAGAGAGAGAAAGAGAGAGAGGGAGAGAGAGAGAGAGAAAGTCACAGTGTGCGCTGGCAATGACTGTACAGAGGAAAGACCAAATCCCATGTAGAGATGGCAACAAGAGTTTATGCGTAGGAATTCCAACAGAACACCAGTGGTTCAACCGAGCGACAATGCGAGATGTAACGTTTTCAGAACTAGAACCCCACAAGAGGCACAAAAGGATGTCCACTTAACTGGTACAAGTGACCCAGAATTCCCAAGCCTATCAAAATAAATTTAACAAGCTTAAGTAGTCAATGATACACAAACATTTACCCAAAGCCTGGTGAAGATGGCAAAGTTTGTCATTAAAACGGTTATAATCGATACCTGTACCAGGCTGAAAGCCCAAGAACAGTTTATTCAACAGTCAATCAATTAAGGTGAGAGAGAGGTAAAGAAATGGTAAATGGTAAAGAAACGGAAAGGTTGCTGCCCGATGCACAACAAGGCATGGAAGGGAACAACAACACGTTTTGATGTACACATGGTAAATTAACTAGAATCTTGATTTGAGATATAGACAGAGAAACAGACATCACAGGTATATCACATCATCAATAGTATCTGCAGGAGTAACAGTCTCAAGGAGGCAATGTCAATCATCAAAGTTCTCCAACATCCAGGCTGTGCCATCTTTTCAGAGCTGACATCGGGCAGGAAGTACATAGGCCTGAAGTCCAACACAACCATTCATTAACCAACAAAACCATAATCACTACAGTTTAGCAACACCATAGTCACTTTTCTCCTTCTGGTGAAAAAATTCCCCATCCACCTCTTCAATTCCCCACTGTGATCTTTCACTTCTCCTCACCGACAGATTATTTCCCTTGGGTTCCTTTCTCATATGGTCCACTCTCCACTCCTATCAGTTTCGTTCCTCTCCAGCCCTTTATCTTTCTTACCCACCTGGCTTAACCTATCACTTTCCAGCTACCCTCTTTCTTCTCCCTGCCCTCTCACCTTTTTATTCTGGCATCTTCCCCCTTCCTTCTCAGTCCTGAAGCAGGGCCTCAGCCCCAAATGTTGACTGCTCATTGACCTTCTGAGCTTCTCCAGCATTTTTTGTGTCTTACTTTGGATTTCCAGCATCCACAGACTTCCTTGTATTTGTGACCATGATCACTTTGATCTCTTTGCACTAAAATGGACTTTTTGTTCTATTTGTGTTTTTTTCTGGTTAAAGAACTGTGTATGAATTACATTTAGTTTGCTTTTCCTGCACCATAATAGCCTGACGCTATCATAGCTGAAGTTTGGAGTTCAATTCCGGTGTCGTCTGTGAGCAGTTTGTATATTCACACCATGATAGCGTGGGTTTCCTCCGGGTGCTCCTGTTTCCTCCAACAGCCCAAAGATGGCTAGTAGTTTAATTGGTCATTGTAAATTGTCCTGTGATTAGGCTAATGTTGAACAGGTGAATTGCTGGCCCTTGAGGCTCATTGGGACAAAAGGGCTTGTTCCGTGCTGTATCACTAAATAAAAGTTAAAGTAAATCAAAATAAATTCTGCTTATATAATGCCATGCTTCTGTGATGTTGATGCAGGTAAGTTTTTCTTTGCACTTGTTCAGAGGACAGTAAATTCGATTTTGGCTTTGAGAGAGAGTCAGAGACCAGAGGGACACAGCCTGGAAAAGGTCATCAAGGCCATGGCAACAACCAACCATTTATTTTTTATTCTAATCCTGTCATAGAGTAATATAGCTCGAATTCAGGCCCTTCTACCCAACTGGTCCATGGCGACCACAGCATCAACCCTGCTAGTCACAGTTGCCCTCATACAGCCCATAACCCTCCAAGCCCTTCCCCTTGACGTATCCCTCTTAAAAATAACAATTGTACCCAACCCGACCGATTCTTTGGCAACTCCTTCTGGGGGCCCACTACCTTCTGTGTGAAAAAGTTACCACTCAAGTCTCTTTTAAATCTCTCCTCTTGTATCTCTGCCCTCTAGTTTTGGACTCTCCAACCACAGAGAAAATATTATGGACTGTCTACCTTATCCATACTCCTCATAATTTTATAAACTGCTCATTTTCCTGAGTTCAAAGGAAAAAAAAATCCAGTTTGACCAACTCTATTACTTAGGCCCTCTGATTTTTGTAGATCTCTTCAGCACCCTCTCGAGCTTGACAATATCCATCCTATGCTATAACAGGGTGAGAAAAGCTGTACATAATACTCCAGGTGTGGCCTCACCAGTGGCTTATTTAACTGCAAAATAAGGTCCCTGCTCCTAAGCTGGATGCTCTGGTTGACAAAGGTCAGCATGCTGACAGCAAACTGTGCACTTGTTTTCCATGTCCTTTTGTTCCGCAACACTCATAAGTGCCCTGCCTTTCACTGTTTAATTCCTACTCTCATTTAACTCTCCAAAGTGCACCAGCTCACATTTATAAGACTACAAGACATATGAACAGAATTAGGCTATTT
The DNA here is from genome assembly GCF_030028105.1 of Mobula birostris. Lineage (NCBI taxonomy): Eukaryota > Metazoa > Chordata > Chondrichthyes > Myliobatiformes > Myliobatidae > Mobula > Mobula birostris. The sequence continues at coordinate 35,020,542 of NC_092392.1, read as the reverse complement.
GGCCCGGAGTCTGCTCCGCCATTCCATCATGACTGATTTATTGCCCCTCTCAAACCCATTCTCCTGCCTTCTCCTTGTAACTTCTGACACCCTGATTAATCAAGAACTTATCAACCTCTGCTTTACCCATTGTTCCTTTATATTAGTATTGTTAATGTCCACACCTTGTGGCGCATTGGGCGGCAACCTTGCTGTTTCTTCAGCATTCGTCTGTTTTTTATACAAGGCTGGGTTGCTAGCTCAAAGCTCAACACAGCACAGATGGAAAGCGTGCAAGGAGCCGGCCGAAATATAACTCAGGACCACACACCTCAAGGTCTGGTGTGGATGCCATTACACCCCCGGCCAGCTTTATTATAGTGGGATTACTGCAAATAACAGAAGCCATGTTTCTAGTTATGCTTGTGATTAATTCTCCCCAAGATTTATAAATAACTCAGGAGCCAAAAGTTGAAGAATAATTATTGTTCTGTGTGATGAGCTGCTTATGTATGCTATGTAATGCATGTTCCACATCTGTTTTCAAACAATTGTCAATTCTAAAACATTACCCTAAATATTAACCTAGGATACAGTTTAGTTAATAACACTGGACACAAAAGATTTTGCTTCCTGAATATCTTTGGGAGCATCTCATCTATTTGACTGCTGATCATGAAAATCACCACAAAATTTCCCTATCATGCACCATTTTTTTGTAAAATCACCTATATTTGTTATTTCAATTCATCATTCATGTCAGAATAACTGATGTCAAGATTTATTGGTTCACCAATCAAACAAGTCACAATGACAGGCAGTTCAAAGAATTTCTAGTGGGACTGGAGAAAATCGCATGGAACCATTCAAGGATGGTGTTGTAAATTTTCTTGGCAACTACAGAGCACCAAGCTATATGTAAGTGGTGGACAACATGCTTTAAGCATACATAAACCAGGAAGTGCAACATGTCACTAAAGATTCATTTTCTGCATTCCCATTTAGGATTTTTCCCTGCAAATCTTGGTGCTGTTAGTGACGAACAGGGTGAAAGGCTTCATCAGGACATTGCGATCATGGAGAAATGGTATCAGGGCAACTGGAATCCATTAATGCTGGCTGATTATTGTTGAACATTTAAGCAAGAAGCCTCAGATACTGAGTACAAATGAAAATCATCAACAAAACATTTTTAGTTTTGTTGAACTCTTGCAATGTATCAGCACCGTTATGCAATTAAATGCATTATAGTCAATAAAAGTTAATTACTTGTTTCTCCAATTTCCAATGTGATACAAGTAGTCTGAAATTATATTTCTGCTCAGCTTCAAGCAGTCTATCATAAACAAAGAAAAAAATTCTGAGAAAGCAACATTTGCTGTCCAGTGTAATTGGGTTCCCTTCCTGAATTGACACAGAAACATGCTTTCCAAGATATTTCTAAGTTCTCCTTCATTAAATTTGCATTATAATTTCATGTTAAAATTGCAATTAAAGTGAGCACTTCATACTTTCCACCTATATTGTATGTCAAGTTTGCCAATTTCCAATCTTCAGAGATCTCTTGGAATCTAAGAAACTTTGAACAACATCAATTAAAACTTATTTTGCTTTCGACTTTGCAGTCTGTTGAGGCCATTCAACTACAAGAGCAAATTTAAATTCCAAGTTACAAATTGGATGAAAAACTGTACTGAATAAATCATACATTGGATAATTTTGTAACTAGGTTCTTGCTTTCTCCAGCAAACTATGCTTAATTAATCTTAATGTATTTTTTTCCGCATCAGCAATAGACCGTGAAAGTTCTAACAGTGCAATGAAAAGGAATTATAACATTGCAGCTACTTAAGCAGTTCATTTAATGTACCGGCAGAAAGTTAAAATGAGCAGTTCATAAAAAGCTGAGTCTGAAGTGAACATAATTTATGTACTCTGGGTCTTAAATCAGTAAGTTTGTGGCTCAACTGGTAAATATAAAAACTGCTTGCTTGGTATGTGATGTGACAGAAGGCAATGGTCCTTCAAGTTAAACAATAATGCATTGTATTGGCAGTTCATTAAACAAAGAAGACAAAAGTTTTTTTTTCAAATTGATCCATAGCATACCCATGGAACAGCAACAGAGGATCATTGGAACAATGAAATTATAGCAGCTGTTCAAGCTTTAAATCTAGTTTGAAGTGAACAGTTTGTTAATAAAATAATGGTCCAAAACTCCAATAGATATATCTATTCAGCACTCTAACTGGCTTCATCACTGTCTGGTATGGAGAGAGAAGGCGTAGCTGGGGTACTGCACAGGTTTGAAGTAAGCTGCGTAGTGTTGTAAAATTAGTCAGCTCTATCATGGGCACTAGCCTCCGTAACATCCAGGATATCTTCAAGGGGTAATGTCTCAAAAGGTCACATCCATGATTAAGGACCACACCATCCAGGTCATGCCTCATTCTCATTGCCACCATCAGGGAGGAGGTGCAGAAGCCTAAAGGCACACAGTCAGTGATTCAGGAACAGATTCTTCCCCTCTGCCATCCAACTTCTGAATGGACATTGAACCCATGAGCACTACCTCACTACTTTTTTTATTTCTGTTCTTGCACACACATACATACTTATATACATACTTACTCTAATTCACAGTTTTTTTTTTCTATATTATCATGAAAAGGGTCCATAAATGTTTTTTAATTGTTCTGACTCTTTAGGATAATTATCCCTAATTATGGAAACTTTAGGCACAATTTCTTTTACACTCACGTCAGAACTATCTCATAAGGAGATTAGTCCCTAAACTTATTCACAATTCATCAACATTGAAAATTTTCAGTAATCGCACTTTTATGTTGTTCTCACTATTGTAACAGATCAAATTTGCGATACAACAATTAGGAAGATAAGCATTTTCTTCAGATTATAATTTATTTGAAGTTGTTTTACCATCTTCTCATTTCTATCATCAGGGAAGAATTACAGGAGCCTGAAGATGCACACTCAACGTTTCACGAACAGCTCCGCCATCAGATTTCAGAATGGTCCACGTACACTTCCTCACACTTTTGGTCTCTATTTGTATTATTTATTTATTTATGTATTACTTATTTTAGCCTAGAGTAATTTTTGATGTCCTTCACTGTACTACTGCCCAAAACAACAAGTTTCATGATATATGTCAGTGATAGAAAACCTGATTCTGATTCTGAAGTTGTAGTGGTGGTTCATGATCATATATTAGAAAATGTAATTTTTAACACCACACCAAGTCAAATTTGATGCAGTAATCTAGGTTGCTTGTTGGATGTTCATTCTTTCAAAAGATTAAATCACCATATTAGTACTTTGAGTGGAGGCAAATGACACTATATGAATATCGGGAAAGAGAGGAGAAAGGAGAATGGAGGGAGAATGGACGGAGAGAAAAATTATCTGGCGCCCTTCCAAACTCTTATATTTAAAGACAGTTCCTTGGGGTTCACTTTTTCATCCAGCACCACAAGAACCTGAGTTGTTTATTGATTGTAAAACACCATTCGGCACCAAATCACAGGCTTATTTTCCTCTCTAAAACTACAGTTTGCACCTGAGAGTAATTCATTATATTTGAAGCAATTTCAAGTGTTTATGAATGATGTCTCTAGTTTTATCTAAACATTTTAGTCAATAAAATAAAAATATTCTTTAAAAGAAATAATGATTTAATTGTAATTTTAAATTATTCAATGGTTTTATATACTGGACTGGCGAACATAGAGACACCATATTTGATGAGGTGAATAGTGTATTTTTGCAGGAGAAGATATAGAAGGAAATCCACAGTTGTGGTCTTATAGTGAACTTAATCTTTATGAGGCTGTTTTTGTAGATGACATCTCCTTGGTGGATACTTAATGCAAGACCAAACTAGAGAATGAGTCTATGATAACTGTTGTGATTCGCAACTTCAAAACATTAAAATAATTCAAAGGAAGACACAGGAGTCAGGGAATACAGGTCTAACTTCATGTTTATTTTAAGCGAGGCACACACATATCTTGTGTTAGCATGATGATGTATGCAATTCGGGTATTTATCCATATAACCCATAATGAATTATTTAAATGAACAAGAATGCTTAATCAAGCAATATATAAGTATTACCCAAACATTAAATACACAGCAATAACCTGCAGCTTGGCTCCAAGCAGCTTAATGACTGAAGGTGGAATGTCCTTGGTTCTGGGATGGAAGTGATGAAAGTTTTCCATTCATTTTGTAAAATAGTTCTTCCCCAGGAGGGGCTTACTGAAGGTGACATGCAATATTGCGATGGTAAAGGTGAAAAGAGGCACGGAGTGATGACCCAGCCCTACCTGAGCTCAATCTGCACTAGAATTGTATCTGTGGCGCATCTGTTGGGACGATTCAGGGCTTTAAGGTCTTCATATAGTAGCATTAGAATGGAGGTGATTTCTGAAGGCAGACAGATTTGAGGAGGATTATCCACAAATTTTCTCTGTCGTAATGGATTGACTAAAGTTATATGAACCACCTGACCGGAGGTGATGGATTAAAAGAAATCTTACTTTTTTCCAGAGAAGGTGGCTGGATCAGCGAGTGACTTGCTCACCAGTGTTTTCCCTCACTGCTCTTCTAGCCTGCAGATCGCTCTTGGGCAAGGTGCAGCGGCTGCCTAGTCCCTTAATCAGGGTCACATGAAGCCAGGGGAGCAGGTGCTGGATGGTCATATGAGCAGTCAGTGCATATCACAAGTCCTGGTTATGTGACCACTGACGCCAGGCAGACAGTCTCTGTAAAGACACTGTCCAGAAAAAGGCAATGGCAAACCATTTCTGTAGAAAAATTTGCCAAGAACAATCATGATTATGGGACCATGATCACCTACGTCATATATGGCACAGCATATAATGATGTGATGATGCTCTGTTCTGTACTGGATTTACTTGTTTGACCATTAGACCAGTCAACAAGGTAGGATATTTTAGGCAAAATTTGAAATAATCAAAGCTAAGTGAAATTCTTTTTTTTCAAAGATGTGCAATGTGAATACTTTTCTAACTCTTCCTCACAAAAGATTGATTTGGAAACTCCAGAGATTTTTGTTCAGTTCTATTATCTTTGTAGTGGGAGCAGCCACAATGACATTCAACATTTGAAACAGGACATTTCTGGAAGACATCCAGTTTTCCAATTCATCCATGGAAATGAGGAAGGTGAGTCACATCACCTGCTCTTTGCACTGATGATCAACATGTGACACAGAATTCACTGTGGGATTATCTTGCAGAATTTGTTCAGAAGCCCATGAGCACGCCAATGTTTCCTAATCAGTGAATATTGTGATCACAACTATAAATTGAGTGGTGAACTGATGTCAGATCTATCGACTGGATCTATTATTTTACCAGTTAAAGTTCAACATTAAACCAAAGGGGATAACTTCACTCAACTTCACTTGCCCCATCATTGAAATGTTCCCACAAGCAATGGACTCAAATTCAAGAATTGTTCATCTCATGTTCTCATTATTTATTGCTTATTTATTTATTATTATTTCTTCTGTTGCACTTGCACAATTCTGAAATGTGGTTGGGCGGTCTTTCATTGATTCTGTTATGGTTTTTATTCTATGAATTTATTGAGCATGCTTACAATATAAAGTATCTCAAGGTTTTATATGGTGACATATATGTACTTTGATAATAAATTTACCTTGAACTTATTTGAATTTTGAATGTTAGTTTTATTGCAATGGTTAGTCAATACAACCATAGCTGAAGGTGAACTAGATACACTTTGGTCTTTTATTTTCTAGCATATTCGTTTCTCTTGAATAATTTACCCTAATGAAGCAATGCAAACTACTTTTACTATTGTAAAAAAGATTGTTAAGTTTCTTTTATGATTATTTAGTGCAAAAGTAGCGGAGTTATGTCAGCCATATACAGTACAGTACTGCATAAAAGTCTCGGACACACACACCCTCTGGTACTTCCTAGTCCCTTCCCTCTCCCTCCTCCGTTTCCTAACCATGATTTATCTCTTCCTACCCTCTTCCCACTCTCAGTCCATAATAGACAACCATATCAGAATCAAGTTTATCATCACTCACATATGTCATGAAAATTGTTTTTCTTTCATACCAGCAGTACAGAGCAATACATAAAATCACTTCAGTACTGGGTACCCTGTGTGCCATCACGTCAGTCTTTGCTACATATAGGCGCCTTAGACTTTTGTACATTATTGTAGTTATTTTTATATTCCACAGAGTCAATTACATATAAATAGATTTAAAACTTACGTCATGAATGTATGATTCAACTTAAGTGTGAGTCTTGTATTACAGGTTTCTTATAAAGAAAGCAGGTGTAACATTTATCCTCAGGACTATTTTTAAGAAGATACTTCCATATAATTATGAAAACTGTACCATCAGATCCCAAGCATCTAATGGAATGCCCATTGGGACTGAATTTTAGAATTTCATTTATTTGTAATTCCCAAGTGAACCTTCTGCTACCTTCACTCTTTATTTATTTAGAGATAAAGCATTCTTCACACTGCCCAAATACACCCAAGTGACAAGTTAACTTACAAACCCATACAGCTCTGGGAAGTGGCTGGAATCTGGAGCACACGAAGGAAACCTACACAGTTATGGGGAGAATGTCCAAACTCATTACACTCCGTGGTGGCAATTGAACCTGGGTCACTGGCACTAAGAAGTGTTACGCTAACCGTTACATTAACATACCACCACATATTTGACCTTAATTACTTTATCATCATGAATATGTTTACCAGTAAATATCCAAGCTTAGTTACAAAAGCAATTCCAGAGACCCTTATATTTCAGGCTGCATCCAAACGGCTTAAAGCAATAGTCTAAAACAAGGTCTACAAGTAGGGGTTCATATTTCTTGCTTTTATTAATTATAGCCAAGAATTGCCGAACATTGGTGCACTGAGCTAATGATTTCGTGACAATTTGAAAACTTACTAAAATGTATTGCCCTGTACCTTCTGCCATCCAGCATCCATTGGAAGTGGATGTGTTGGTGTCAGTCATATGAGAATTGATCAGAAAACACTGTTATATATCACATACTGCAGTTTCAATGCATATGGTTCATCTCCATCATATATGGAGATGACGGGAGACCTGAGCGGCCGTATCTTTAAAATGTTAAAGCTGTTGCACGGGGGCAGCTCCACTCATGCAATGTCAGAACGCAGGGTCCATTGGTATGAACAAGCGTCACAAACTGGTTGCAGCGGATGAACATTATGAACATGCAAACAGCTACTTGGAGCCACAGGTGAGAGCTGAATGTCAGGTGAGGACCAAAGTTGAGTGTGTTGCCCCAGAAGGGACACAACAAGTCCCTTCACCAGGGATGCTATACCTCGCTGGATACCTCATACTACAATTTAAATGCATATACCTTTAAAAATATTGCTTAACTACCTCTTATAGCCTTACCAAAGTTTTACACTGAAATTCTACATTTAAGGCTAAATAGTATTAATATAAAGTGCAGAAAAGTTAAATCAAATGAAAGACTGTTCTCAAAATCTTATTATGTGTCTGCTTTTCAATGTTGCTGCTACCACTGGAAAACAATTTTTTTCAAAAGTGTTGTTTCCTCAGAATTTTTTTGTTTATGATTGACTGCTAGAAGCTGAACTCAAATATAATTTCAGACTACTTGTATCGTGTGTGAATTTGGAGAAACAAGAAATTAACTTTTATTGAATATAATGTCTTTAAATGTATAACTGTGCTGATGCTTTGCAATAATTCAACTGAGCTAAAAATGTTTTGTTGATGTTTTTCATTCGTACTCGGTGTCTGAGACATTGCCTAAGAGTCAAACAATAATCGGCCAGCATTGATGGATTCGAATTGTCCCGATACTGTTCCTCCATAATCGCAATGTCCTGGTGAAACCTTTCACCATGCTCGTAACTGACGACACCAAGATTTACAGGGAAGAAAGCTAAACGGGAAAACAGAAAATGAAGCTTTAGTGACATGTTGCACTTCATGCTTGTATGCTTGAAGCATGTTGTCAGCAGTTCCATGTAGTTTGATTCTCTGTAGTTGCCAAGAAAATTTTCAACAACATCCTTGAATAACTTCCATGTGACTTTCTCAAGTTCTGCTAGAAGTTCTTCAAATTGCCTCCTCACTGATGACCTGTTTGATTTGTGGACCAACCAAAATGACTTCATTAATCTTGGCATCAGTTATTCTGACTTGAATAATGAATTGAAGTAACAAATACAGGTTTCCCCCGCCATCAGAAGGTAGAGAGTTCCTATGAAACGGTTTGTAAGCTGAAATGTCGTAAAGTGAAGAAGCAATTACCATTTATTTATATGGGAAAATTTGTGAGCATTCGCAGACCCAAAAATAACTTACCAAATCATGCCAAATAACACATAAAACCTAAGATAACAGTAACATATAGTAAAAGCAGGAATGATATGATAAATACACAGCCTATATAAAGTAGAAATACTTTTCTACAATCATTACTGCACTGTTCTCCGTAGCGAAAATCTCACGCAAGCGCTGTCGGCAGAAAATCTCACACAAGCGCTGTTGGCAAAAACATGGCGCAAGCGCTCTCCAGTAACCTTTAGGCTATGAAGCTGCCAAATCATATCAAATAACACGTAAAAATACACAGCCTATATAAAGTAGAAATAATGTATATACAGTGTAGTATCACTTACCAGAATTGGTTCAGCGCCGAGCACACTGATGATGGTGTGTTAGACCGAGTCGTCCCAGGTTGGGTGGTGCAGTGGCCCCCACCCTCCAGGCGACCAATACCGATCCACGAAGCATGCAGGGGTGCAGCGGTAGCCAGGAGGTACACAGCACATCTTTAAGAAAAAAGCCGAAATAAACAAGCTAATTAATTAGGTGCCGCTCGGCACGTAATTGTCGGCCCAGATCAGTGCCGATTTCCGATTGCGTCATCTCTGATCTGGGCCGACAATTACGTGCCAGGCGGCACCTAATTAATTAGCATGTTTATTTCAGCATTTTTCTTAAAGATGTGCTGTGTGCCTCCCGGCTACTGTTGTATTCTCTGTGAATCGGTATCTGTCCGCGGCCCGGGTGTTGGTGTGGTGGGACACTGGGGTGTCATCTCATCATCTGTTTCCATTAGAGCAGGCAGCTCATCTTCTCCTATGACTGCCCGCCTCAATGTCGAAGGTCGAGGTTCGTCGTCTGCTGTGGCTGATGTGGAAGGCTTGCTTGACTGCTGAGCCTCGCGCATTTTTCTATCATACAGTTCTTTGTAAGGACTCAAACCATCTTGCAAATATCCCCTAAACTTACGTACCCTTTCAAAATTAAAGTCGTACTTTATCATTGCCGTGAAAATCTCACGCTGTTGCTGCACGTTCAGTTCGCTACTGCATTCGGTTTCGATTGTTATCCTTTCTTCTTCCAATTGCATCAGCTCTTCATCTATCAGTTCTTGGTCATGGGATGCCAAAACCTCTTCAACATCATGTTCGCCAGCTTCCACAAGCCAAACTCACTTTGTCCTTGCTTCATTCACCACGATCGAAAGGCCTAATTATGTCTAGTTTTATGCTAAGTGTAACACCCTCACGAGCTCTTTCAGGCTTTCCAATACCTCAGAAATCATCTTGCAAATGGCTGCTCACAGGCACATGTTTAAGCAATGCTGGCTAGAATGCTGTTCCGAATCCGGGGGAGAGCGGCTGTTCAGGACGCGGGCTGCCTTTTATCGCGCGCTGATTTTTTCGCACGCTGATTTTTTTTCGTAACAGTGAAAACACCTTCTGAAAGCAAAAACAGGAAACTAATGCTGGTCTTTCGTAACAGTGAGGTTTCGTAAAGCGAACATTCAAAAAGTTGGGGACACCTGTATAGGTAATTTTTTAAAATGGTGCGTGATAGGGAAATTTCATGGTGATTTTCATGATCAGCAGCCCAAAATCCAGAGATGCGCCCAGAAGTATTCAGGAAGCAAGATCTCTGTGGTCCAGCGTAATGGGCCTACAATTCCCCAACTTTTTATGTGTACATGCAAATAAATTAAAGATTTCCTTTCACACTTACTTTGTATAACACTTAAAAGCAAAATTCACCATTTGAGTTTCAGTTAAGCTTAAAAAGTTTTGCAGCTTTCATGAGAACTCAGGATGCATAAATAGAGGATAAACCTGAAATTTACTGCACTGAGCATTCACAAGGTGTGAGGATAATCGATATTTGCATGTCAGTGATTACTGAGGAATTTTTGCAGTATGCTTGTGTGGAGTTCTGCATAGGTACATTCCAATAAGACAGGGAAAGGATGGTAGGGTATAGGAAACGTGGTGCACAAAGGCTGTTGTAAGTCTAGTCAAGAAGAAAAGAAGAGCTTACAAAAGGTCCAAAATGTAGGTAATGATAGAGATCTAGAAGATTATAAGGCTAGCAGGAAGGAGCTTAGGAAAGAAATTAGGAGAGCCAGAAGGGGCCATGAGAAGGACTTGGTGGACAAGATTAAGGAAAACTCCAAGACATTCAACAAGTGTTCATTAGTACTGGATGGTGGGGTGGAGATACATCTTTACAAAAGGAGGTGTAAGGCACTCCTTCTCTCCACTAGCCTGCAGGTCATCCTTGAGCAAAGTGTAGTACCTGCTTAGCTGCCCCTCCCCCACCAATCTGGGTCACATGAAGTCATGGGAGCAAATGGTGGATTGTTGTATGAACAGTTGGTACACGTCACAAATTCTGGTTGTGCAAACTACTGGTGCCAGGCAGCAATCTCTGAAGAGTACTGATAATATCTGGGGTCACCCGTCTTGTAAAGACACTGCCAAGACTATTGTACAGTACTTTTCTCAATGTGAACTATTCCCCTTACATTTTAATACTAATTAAGTTTAACCCTCTCAGAAAAGGAAGGAGGCAGATTGGACCAGTCTCTAATTTTACTAACTGTACCTGACCTCTTTTTGCCACTTTCAGTCATACCTTGAAAATGATCATTTCCTGCTGTTCACCATCGTCTCAGAGAATAGTCTGCACCAGTTTCCTGAAATCCTTTGGCGTATATCATTTGGGAATTGCTTTTGTGGTTACAGAAATTTCTTTGTTAGGAATGTCAAAAGGATGTGCTCTCCCATTATGTTTTACTCTCAAAAGCAAAGTTTCCATCTTGTCAAGGCTTTGACTCTTACAACATTCATCCAAGTGGCTGTCAGTCTCCCCAGTTGTCAAAACTGAGGAGCAACCAACAGCATATTGGCGAAGTTACTACACTACCTATGCTTTCCTCCTCACATGTCTTGTGGATGTTCATGCCATCACCTCTTACTTTCTATACTTGTGATTTGACCACCTCCTGCAGTACAATTTCAACTGCACTGTCAGAATCCAAGCTGTATTGCAGTGACACTGGCTGAAACGGTGAGCTTCAGCTTGAGTGAATAGCAGCACCTTCTGCACACATGGCATGCCTCACAAAGATGCTTGAGTGTTATGGAACTTCTAAATAGAAAAGACCGTGCAACTATTTCTCCATAAGATCATAAGATCATAAGGCCATTTCAGCTTGGCTGATCCATTTCCTTCTCTGAGGATCTACCTGGCACCCAACATATCAATGCAAAGAAGGCACAACAGTGGCTATGTTTCATCAGGAGTTTGAGGGGATTTGGTATGTCACCAAACACACTTGTAAATTTCACAGATGTACCATGGAGAGCATTCTAACTGGCTGCAATACTGGTTGATATAGGGAGTGGGCACTGCACAGGCTTGAAATAAGCTGCAGAAAGTTGTAAATTCAGTCAGCTCTATCATGGACACTAGCCTCCGTAATATGCAGGGCATCTTCAAGGAGTGATGCCTCAAAAAGGCAGGATCCATCATTAAGTACTCCCATCGTCTCAACCAGGACATACCTTGTTCTCATTGCTACCATCAGGGAGGAGGTACAGGAGCCTGAAGACACATCCTCAACAATTCAGATTTCTGAATAGACATTGAACCCACGAACACTGCCTCATTACATTTTTTATCCACTACTTATTAAACTTAACATACTTCTCAAAAGAAGAGAAGATGGTGGCACGACATAGCGTGTAGCGGCCACTCTGGAATGAATATCGGTTATCTGTCAAGTAGGATGCCGTGCACAACCTTGATTTGATGGAGGTGGATGTGAGAAGCACGGAGAAACATCTGGTGAAACTTCTGAAATGCCTGTTTCGCTGCTACTGCTACTGTGCAATCCAGAATCTCCAGAGGGGAAGGCCCCGAGTCCTTGGCTTTGCCTGTTGCTTGGCGGCTGGGGTCAGGGTCGAAGTGCTCAGCAGTGATGGTGTTCGGTGCTCAGTGTCGGAGGGCTGGTCGGAGGCTCGAAGTTTTCGAACGGACTCAGAGTCGGCTGTGGTCGGGTGCTTCCAGGGTGCTGCATGGGCAAGTTTACGGCGCTGGAGGTTCATGGCAGGGAGAGTTTTTCTTCCTTCTACCATCTGCGTGAGATGATGGGGCTATCGGGACTTGAGACTTTTTTTGCTGTGCCCATGGTCTGTTCTTTATCAAATTATGGCATTGCTTTGCACTGTTGTAACTGTATGTTATAATTAAGCAACACACATAAAAGTTGTTGGTGAACGCAGCAGGCCAGGCAGCATCTCTAGAAAGAGGTACAGTCAATGTTTCGGGCCGAGACCCTTCGTCAGGACTAACTGAAAGAAGAACTAGTAAGAGATTTGAAAGTGGGAGGGGGAGGGGAAGATCCGAAATGATAGCAGAAGACAGGAGGGGGAGGGATGGAGCCAAGAGCTGGGGCAGTTGATTGGCAAAAGGGACTGTCCCATGATCCTCTCATATCCCTTTTGCCAATCAACTGTCCAGCAACTTTTATGTGTGTTGCTTGAAATTCCAGCACCTGCAGATTTCCTCGTGTATATGTTACAATTATGTGTTTTTTGTCAGTTTTAGTCTTGGTTGTCTTGTGTTTCTGTGATATCACACTGCAGGCACATTGTATCATTTCTTAATGCATGCATTACTAAATTACAATAAACAAGGACTGAGTGTCCTCATAATCTTATATATATATGTAGGTATATTTACATCTTACTGTAATTCACTGTTTTTTATTATTATTATTATGTGTTGCAATGTACTGCTACCGTAAAACAACAAATTTGACAACGTATGCCACTGATATTAAACCTGATTCTGATTCTCTCAATTCCATTCTCCTGCCTTCTCCCCAGAACCTTTCACACCCTGACTAATCAAGAACCTATCAACCTCTGCACCCATAGTTGTCTGAAGCGATGAATTCCACAGATTCACCACCTTCTGGCTAAAGAAATCCCTCTTCATCTCTGTTCTAAATGTATGCCCCTCTATTTTGAAGCTGTTCTCTCTGGTCCTAGGCTCTCTCACTTAAGGAAACATCCTCTTCTCATCCACTCTATCTAGGCTTTTCAACATTCAATAGATTTCAATGAGGTCCCCCATCATTCTTCTGAATTCCAGTGAGCACAAGTCCAGAGCCTTCAATTGCTGCTCATTGCTCAATTGCTGTCCTACAAATACTTCAATGAGAAATAACACATTTCTAAATTGCAAAACCACTGTAAAACCCGCCACTGAACCCTGAATACAGACCTAAAGATATAGGTGCAGAATTTAATCCATTGAGTCTGCTCCACTATTTCATCACGGATAATCCAATTTTCTTCTGAGCCCACCTTTTCCCCATATCCCTTCATGCCCTGACCAATCAATAATTTATCAACCTCTGCCTTAAATATACTAGACATAAAGACTTGGTAAAGAATTCCACAGATTCATCTTTCTCTGGCAAAATAAATTTCTTCTCATCTCCATTCTAAAAGGATACACCTCTGTTTGGAGACTGTGTCCTCTGGTCTTAAATTCTCCCACCACAGGAAACATCCTCCCAACATCCACTCTATCACGGTCTTTCAGAATTCAATAGGTTTCAATGAGGTCACCCTTCATTCTTCAGAATTCTTGTGAGCACAGGCCCAGAGCCATCAAATGCTCTTCATATGACAAGCCATTCACTCCTGGAATCATTTTCATGAAACTCCTTTAAACCCTCTCCAGTTTCAGCACATCTTTTCTAAGAAAAGCAACCCTAAAAATGATCACAATACTCAATGTGAGGCCTCACCAGTGCTTTATAAAGACCTAATATTATATCCTTCCTTTGATATTGTGATCCACTTGAAATGAATGCTAACATTGCCTTCCCCACCAGACTCAACCACTAAATTAACCTTCAAGGAATCCTGCACAAGGACTCATGAGTTCCCTTGCACCTCAGTTTTTTCTATTTTCTCTACATTTAGAAAATAGTCAAACCTTTTATTTCTTCTACCGAAGTGCATGACCACACACTTCCCAAAACTGTATTCCATCTGCCAGTTCTTTGCCAATTCTCTGAACCTAAGTTCTTCTGTAGCCTCTATACTTCCTCAAAACAACCTGCCCTTCCACCTGTCTTCATATAGTCTGCAAACTTTGCAACAAAGCTATCAGTTCCATCATTCAAACCAATGACATATGACATAAAAAGAATCGATCACAACACAGACCCCTGTGGAACACCATTATTTTTCGGCAGCCAAGCAGAAAAGGCTTCTTTTATTCTCACTCTTTGCCTCCTGCCAATCAGCCACTGCTTTATCCAGGCTAGAATCTTTTGTGTAATGCCATGGGCTTGTAGCTTATTAAGCAACTTTATGTGTGGCACCTTGTTGAAGACCTTCTGAAAATTCAAGTACACAACATCAGTTGATTCTCCTTTGTCTATTCTACTTGTTACTTCTTTTAAGAATTCCAACAGATTTGTCAGGCAAGATTTTCTCTTGAGGAAACAATACTGACTATGGCCTATTTTATCATGTACCTCAAAGTACCCTGAGGCACCATCCTTAATAATTGACTCCAACATCTTCCCAACTACTGTAGTCAGACTAACAGGTCTATAGTTTTCTTTCTTCTACCTTCCTCCCTTCTTAAAGAGTGGAGTGACATTTGCAATTTTCCAGTCTTCCGAAACTATTCTAGAATCTAGTGATTCTTGAAAGATCATTACTAATGCCTCCACAGTGTCATTAGCCATCTCTTTCAAAACCATGAGGTGTACACCATCTGACTTATCTACCTTCAGACCTTTCAGCTTCCCAAGAACTTTCTCTCTAGTTATGGTAACTTCACACAATTCATGACCCCGGCACCTGGAACTTCCACCATACTGCTAGTGTCTTCTACAGTGAGGGTTGTTTCAGTGCCATTTCATTGTCTCCAATTGCTACCTCTCCAGCATCATTCTCCAGTGGTCTGATATCCACTCTCAACTTTCTTTTACACTTTATGTATCTGAAGAAACTTTTGGTATCTTCTTTAATATTATGGGCTAGTGTACTTTCATATTCTATCTTTACCTTCTTAATGACTTTTTTAGTTGCCTCCTGTTGGCTTTTAAAAACTTCCAAATCCCCTAACTTCCCATTAATTTTTACTTTATTATGTGCCCTCTCTTTGGCTTTTATGTTGGCACTGACTTCTCTTGTTAGCCACAGTTGTGTCATTTTTCCTTTAGTATACTTCTTTCTCTTTGGGATGTATATATCCTGTTCCTTCTGAATTGCTTCCAGAAATTCCAGCCATTGCTGCTCTGCTGTCATCCCTGCCAGTGTTCTTTTCCAATCAGCTCTGGCCAGCTCCTCTTTTATGCCTTTGTAATTCCCTTTACTCGACTGTAATACTGATACATTTGACTTTAGCTACTCCTTCTCAAATTTCAGGGAGAATTTGATCATATCATGATCACTTCCCCTAAGAGTTCTTTTACCTTAAGCTCTCTAATCAATTCCAGGTCATTGCACAATACCCAATCCAGAATAGCTAATCCCCTAGTGGACTCAACTATGAGCTGCTCTAAAAAAGCCATTTTGAGGGCAGTCTAGAAATTCCCTTTCCTTAATCCAGTACCAACCTAATTTTCCCAATCTAACTGCTTATTGAAGTGCCCATTGACTGTTGTAAGATTACCCTTTTGACATGCGTTTTTGTACCTCCTATTGTAATTTGTAGGCCACATCCTCATTACTGTTTGGACGTCTGTATACAACTCCCATCAGGGTCTTTTTACCCTTGCAGTTCCGTAGCTCTATCCACAGTGGCTCAACAACTTCTGACCCTCTTTCCAATGATTTGATTTCATTTTTTACCAACAGAGCAACGCCATCCCTTCTGCCTTCCCGCCTGTCCTTTCGATACAATGTGTATCCTTGGACATTAAGTTCCCATCTATAATCTTCTTTCAGCCATGATCCAGTGATGCCTGCAACACCATACCTGCCAATCTGCACCTGTGCTGCAAATTCATCAGCCTTATTCCCTATACTGTGCACAATCAAAGAAAGCACCTTCAGTCCTTATTCACCCTTTTCAATTTTGTCTTCCTTTTACATTGCAGCTCATCCTGTTGACTGCAATTTTGCCCAGTCAAGAGCCTCGCCTCAATACACATTGCTTCTGTTTGTAAACCATCATATATGTAAGCCAATGGCTTATGAAATTACATCTGAAAGGCTGAGACATGAGAAGAACATTACATAGCTGAAAAAGTATGGGAGGAACTTCTAAAAATTCCAAACACAACGGAAATTACCTCAATTCAACAAGAATTTTAACAGCAATCAGATAATTACAAGTAGACAATTGGTGTTAAGTTAACTTGTTGCTATAAATTGCCCTCAGTGCATAGGTAAATGATAGCATTAGGAGGAAGCTGACAGATGCTTGTATGAAGAATAAAATGTTTTATTGAAGGATTAAACAGTTACTTGTTGGCCAGTACGAACTGAGGTAAAGCCTAAGAAATTGTTGCCATGTTATAAGACTATGATTCTATTTCTCTCCCAACCATGCACACTCTCTCACTAGGGCAATGATGGCGCTTTTGAATTTCTTGTGCATTTTCCTGTTTTGAGGATGTAACTTTATTCTCTAGTCTTGCTTTTTTTGTTACAGTCTCTGTTCCTACTGCTAGTTCTCTTGCTTTATCTGTTAACTTCCTGATCCTGTGGTGTGACACTCCTGTACCTTCTTCCTGATGGCAGCAGCGAGAAGATAGCATGTCCTGGGTGGTGGGGGTCCCTGATGATGGATGCTGCTTTCCTGCAACAACATTTCATGCAGATGTTCTCAAATGTAAGGAGGACTTTACCTGTTGTGGACTGGGCCATATCCACTACTTTTTGGAGGATTTTCCATACAAGGGCATTCGTGTTTCTGTACCAGCCAGTCAATATATTCTCCACTATACTTATATAGAAGTTTGTCAAAGTTTTAGATGCCATGTCAAATTCATCTTTGGGTGTAGCAGCTCAGTGACTGTGGTGAAGATGGTTAAGGAAGCCCAAAACATGCTTCATCCCTGGCAGGATTATGACCCTTCACTGTTCTGTCTCAAGATCAGAGAAATAAAGACATAAGCAATTGGTTGTTTTGGTTAATGAACTTGAATATTATTTTAAAGAACAGAACGAATGTTGTGCTGTTGTGTATTAAATTTTGTAAAATACTGGTTGAAATTCTGAACAGTTCCAAGTGATACTTTTAACTCATTGTGAGGTTACAGCATGTAAGGTGTCAAGGTGTCTGTACAAATTAAACACTGGAGATTTGTTAAATGTTTGCTGATAGCAGCTGGATTCTTTCAGGCCTCAAGGCACCAGTGGTTTCAAGATGTCTGCTGATGAACACATGAGTTTTTTGAATGAAAGGAACCATGTGGAGATAGTGGCATGAGAATAGAAGATCAAAGAGCTTGTCTGTCTCCGTGTGTCTCGCTTTGCTTGTGGATTGAGCCACAATTTATTGAAGAACTTTTCACTTAGTTCTCGGGACTTCACCCCGTCCATGTAATCATAATCAATCAGACCAAGGGGGATTTCATGAGTTAAAATTTGGAGTTCCCCTGACAACAGTGACAATGCAAGTGGAGACTGAGATCTTTGTAACTTACTTCGTGATATATTTAAATAGGCATCCGTTAGTCTCATGAGACCATGGATTTGTTCCCTGTAAGGTTTCCAGGGCGCAGGCCTGGGCAAGGTTGTATCGAAGACCAGCAGTTGCCCATGCTGCAAGTCTCCCCTCTCCACGCCACTGATGTTGTCCAAGGGAAGGGCAGTAGGACCCATACAGCTTGGCACCAGTGTCGTCGCAGAGCAATGTGTGGTTAAGTGCCTTGCTCAAGGACACGCACGCTGCCTCAGCCAAGGCTCAAACTAGCGACCTTCAAATCACTAGATGAAGGTCTTAACCACTTGGCCACGCGCCAACATGATATATTTATGTTTTCTATTTTATGATAATGAATTAGGCTTAAGTTACCTTGTTGTCCTTGTATGCTTATTACCATGTCTCCTGGGCATTCGGAGTGTTTGGGTTGATCTATCCAACCCATTACAAATGCCCCTTTGAGAATTTGGTTGAGAATAAATGCAACAATGAGGCAATATCATGGAACACCTGCAGTAACAATGCAATGTAAATTATTTCAGCTGAATACAATGACATATCTTTAGGGATATATGTTGAATCACTGGAGACATTCATAATTTTTTGAAATATAAAAGAAATGATAATCTAATTACAATTAATTATTTTTTGTCTAGACATTGAAATATTCCTTCAGTACTTGAAGAATTAACGTGCACTGAAAAGCTTTGTTCTAAAAATAGGTAGAAGTGATACATGACAATGAGTTCAAGTTCAAATTCCAGCTTAATTGTCATTCAACCATACATGAATACCCGTGAATATAGCCAAACAAAAGTGTTACTCTGGGGCTAAAGTGCAATACACAGTTCCAACAGACACACACAGCACAAAGCACATATAGCACTATATGATACCAGTCAAATACAGTCACACAAAAAATATATGGTCTAAGGACCTAAGTCCATGAATGTTACAGCAGTCTGCAGTTCAACACAATATAGCTTGTTTTCTGTTGAGTGAACACTGGGAGGCAGCACCAATTCCAGCTTGGACACTGTACTACATTGCCCCCACGCATTGACTCCAACACCTCCCTCCTGGGTGTCTGCAACCAGGGGACATCACAACTTGAGCCATAATCAGGACCGGGTACTTACAAGCTACCTAAATGACTTGAAGAATCATTTAGAATCTCAAACTTGTTCATGGCACATTATATTACTTGTGGAAGCAGATTTGCATAGGAACAGAGTGTCATTAGCAAACAGGAATCAGAATGTGCCATGCCATATTGACATCGGCCATTATAGTCTTATCCATGACCCTGATTATTCTTGGCAATTTTTTCTACAGACGTAGAATTTTGCATATTAGGGGAATTAAGAGGTATGAGGAAAAGGCAAGTAGGTGGAGATTTGAGTCAATCGCCAGGTTATCCATGATCTTATTGAATGGCGGAGCAGGCTCGATGGGCCAGATGGCCTAGTCCAGATCCTATTTCTTATGTTTTTATTTATTATGAAGTAGTTTGCCATTGCCGCCTTCTGGGCAGTACCTTTACAAGGCAGGTGACCTGAGCCATGATCAATACTCTCCAGAGATTGTCTGCCTGCTGTCAGTCGTCACATAACCAGAACTTGTGATATACGCCAGCTGCTCATACAACCATCCACCACCTACTCAAGTTGCTTCATGTGACCCTGATCCAGTTGGGGGGGGGGCTAAGAGGGGCTACACCTTGCCCAAGAGTGACCTGCAGGCTAGTGGAAGGAAGAACTGTCTTACACCTCCTTAGGTAGTCGTATCTCTACCCTGTCACCCAACAGCAATAGCTCATTTAAGTCCTCCATGATTCAACTGAGTTATGACAAACACCTTAACTCTATCCACATCCATATGCTCTTTCATCCACAAAAGTTCTATTGATTTCATTGCAAGGAATAGTGCTGTGAACTTAGCTGCTCACAAACATAGCCACAAGAACACTGAAGACTTTGTCAACTGATACAGCACTTGGCCTGAATATTATCTGGCAATATTAGCAATTGCTTTTCATTAAAAAAGACAAATGTGTGTGCTCGTCCCAAATTTTCCAATCCCTTCAGGAGATCATAAAATCGCCAGTTCATTCAGACAATTCAAAAGTACATTTCTTAAAAGGTAATTACAGGCTGCAGATTGCAGCAATTGTAGCTGAAAACCTGTAGATTCAATATGACATCTAAAATTTAACAAACTTCTACAGATGTGCAGTGGAGATTATATTGACTAGTTAAATCACAGCCTGGTATAGGAGCACCAATGCTCTTCATCGAATGCAAAATCCTACAGAAAGAAACGGATATAGTCCAGCCCATCACGGGTAAAGCCTTCCCAACAATTCAGCACATTTAATCAAAGCAATGTCACGGGAAATCATCATCCATCATCAGTAATGCTAGCACCCAGGAGATGCTCTCTTCTCGCTGTGGCCATCAGGAAGAAAGTACAGGAGTCTCAGGGCTCACACCACCAGGTTCAGGAACAGTTACCCCTCAACCATCAGGCTTTTGAACCAAAGGGGATAACACCACTCAACTTCATAAGCCACTTCACTGAAATGTTCCTATAACCTTTGGACTCACTTTCAAGGACTCTTCATCTCATGTTCTCAATATTTATTGTTTATTTGTTTATTATTATTACTTCTCTCTTTTTGCATTTGCAGAGTTTGCTGTCTTTTTGCACATAGGTTGAATGCCCAAGTTGGCACAGTGTTTTATTGATTCCGTTATAGTTATTATTCTATCGATTTACTGCGTATGCCCACAAGAACATTAATCTCAGGGTTGTATAGGGTGACATATAGATGCTTTGATAATAAATTTACGTTGAACTTTGAACTTCAAAAGGAGTATTTTTAGTAGGTTTGTGAGCTGCCTATCACTCTAACTAGCCTCCGTACCCTCAACCCACTTTTTTATTCCAGCATCTTTCCCCTTTCTTTCCAGTCCTGAAGAAGGGTCTCAGCCTGAAACGTCGACTGTTTACTCTTCTCTACAGATGCTGCCTAACCTGCTGAATTCCTCCAGCATTTTGTGTGTTTTACTCTGGATTTCCAGCATCTTGTGTTGATACTAGACTCCATTTTGGAAACAAAGTTACTGTAACAAATAGGCAATAATTTGGAATGATGAGACCAAATTGGTGAAAATGTTCTTTCTTTATCCAAAATAATTAATTTTTGTCCGTTAAAGCCATGTGAATTCATCTGTGTAACAGCTTTCAAAACTAATATCTGTGATGTTGAATTATTAAATAATTACAAATTGACTAATATCTGTGATGTTGAATTATTAAATAATTACAAATTGAATGTCACATAAGCAACATAAGATCAAAACAATTGTGCAAATATCACAATCTATTGACTTTGTTTAACATTTGATAAGTCATTTCAGTACAACATGTAATAATTTTGATGAAAAGAGTGCTTGGTTGTCAAAGTAATTTCAAATAATATGGAGGTTTCAAACTGAGTGATTTCAGTTTCAGTATTCAGAATTGACTATATCATATGATGTTGAGAATAGTTAACCCTACTGCTAGACATATCAGCAAGTGGGATGAAATTTCATTTTAATACTTAAGTACCTCTTGTTTTGGAAGTTCAAACTATTCAGTTTAATTGCATTCAGTTTCATTACTTTTCAAAACAGAAATGAAAAATAATTGCCGTCTTTTTTCCTCTATTTCTCAGAAAGGCAACATATTCAATTATTTGTGCACTTCCAATGTAATCAAAATAACTTTGAAATTTGCACGCTGGTCAAATTGAATCACAGTGTATTACTACACATATTTTCAAATACCCATTTCCTGGCCTTAGTTTTATTTCAGATTGGCACCACTTAACACTGTCAACCCCAGGTGTCATGAACTGAATAAAGATCAAACCATCAGACATCTGGAAAGACAGCTCATTTATCATCCTTCGATAACTGTGTCACCAGCTAATCTTCAGCAGTTGGAGATAGTGCCACACATTGAAAGGTTAATGTATTCAAAGCACTGGATTTATCTCAGCGAGCATGTAATGATGCTTCAGCGCAGCAAATTCAATTTTTATTCAATTGTCTGGAATGATATTTGTAGTTTCAAGTTCTAATTACTAGATTTTACACGCCAGCACTGTAAGGATCTGCTACAGAGGTCAAGATTACTTCTGGCAAGAAATTACAATCAATCGCACAATATGTTGCATTTTAACATAATGGGGACACACTATACAGCACATAGCTTGTGTCTAATGTGTTCTTACACCATTTGCTTCTAATAAGTCAGTCATCTTTTTAAAGTGTCAATTTACAATGCCATTGGTATGTCTTCTTATTTAGTTGCTAATTTATTGATCAACAGAAAAAGACTCCTTCCTGTCAAAATGAAAACAGATCTCCACAAAGTGATCTCAATTAATTATAAATATTAAACACAAAATAATTGATTGCATAAGTATTCATCCCCTTTAATATGACACACCAAATCATCACTGGTGCAGTCAATTGGTTTTAGAAGTCACATAATTAGTTAAATGGAGATCTGTTTTTTGAAGACCAGCATGCAGTCAAGGTGATTCAATTGATTGTATTAAAAATACACCTGGATCTGGAAGATGCAACTGCTAGTGAGTCAGTATCCTATCAAGAACTAGACAATGACCCCAGGCATAAAGCAAAAGCTATGCATGGATGGTTTAAAAACAATGAAGTTAATGCTCTTGAGTAGCCAAGTCAGAGTCCAGACCTCAATCCAATTGAGCATTTCTGGCTGCACTTGTAAAGGGATGTTCACTCAAGATCCTGATGCAATCTGATAGAGCTGGAGCAGTTTAGTAAAGAGGAATGGGGGAAAATTGCAGTGTCCAGATGTGCAAAGCTGATAGAGACCTATCCATACAGTCTCAAGGCTGTAATTGTTGCCAAAGGCACATCTACTAAATACTGACTTGAAGGGAGTGAATACATTATTTTGCATTTTATATTTGTAATTAATTTACTTCACTTTGTAGAGATCTGTTTGCACTTTAACAGGAAAGTGTCCTTTTCTGTTGATCAGTCAAAAAAGCCAAATTAAATCCAGTGTGATTGAATGTTGTAAAACAATAAAACGTGAAATCTTCCAAGGGAGATGAATGCTTTTTTAGGCACTGTATATATGTGCCAAAGACTTTTGTACAGTATTGTATGTGTCACCATATACAACCCTAAAATGCCTTTTTCTTGCAGGCATTCACATTATAACAAAGAAATACAATAGAATCAACAAAAAAATTACACACAAAGTCTGACAAATAAGAAATGTGCAAAATAAGATAATCTGCATAAGTACAAAAGACACAAATATTAAAAAAATATGAGAACATGAGTGAAGTTATCCACATTGCTAAGGAGCCTGACGGTTGACGTGCAATGACTGTCCTTGAACCTGGTGTTGTGGAATCTATGTTTCCTGTACCTCCTTCCCAATGGCAGCAGCGAGAAGTGAGTATGGCCTGGATGGTGGGGGTCCTTGATGTTGGATGCCACTTTCTTGTGGCAGTTCTCCATGTAGACATGCTCAGTTTTGGAAAGGGCCTTTCCTGTGATGGACTGGGCTGTATCCATCGATTCCAAGATCGCACTGGGACAAGAAATGAGCCCGCAACATTGTTGTGAGCCTGGAATCAGGTAGGGTCACCTGATGGGATAGTATTGGCAGACTCGCTTCCTTAAAAGATTATTCAGTAGTCCGATGTTCACCATGACTGATACCTATTTCTGTATTCTGAGTTTATAATTCACAGAATACAAATTGTCCAGTTAGAATTGTAACCCATGTTCCTAGATTATTAGTTCAGAATTCTGGATGACTGCTCTAGGAATAGTCACTATAAAACTAGCAGATGGGCAGATGGGGCTCTTCAGCTGTGGTTGGCAGCTCATCGAGGAGAAGGAAAAATCTTTTCTCAAACCACTACTGTCTAGCAGCTATACCCACTGATGGGGAAGGCTTCGGGAGTAAACCCCAAGGAAAAAATCAGAAATTTTGTCTCTAAGGCAATCCTACATTAAGTTCTGTCCTGACTGCCAACTCCTGCGATACAGCTGATGCCAAACTGTATCAGTTTTTGCCGTTCCTTTGGATTTCTCAGCTGCATGGAGAGGGGCAGCCTGCTACATGGCCAACAGCTTGCTCCCAAAATCGTACTACCCTGGCTAGCATACTGGTTTGTGTATCACATAGACAGCTTGGATGTCACATCTATGGTCGACCCTGACCCATTGAGGGACTCCAGTAACTGCAGCCCAAAAGTCATCAATGGGACTGTTCAAGTCCTTTCTCAATAAGGATGGAAAGTTGACTTGAATAAGTTGCCCACTGCTAAAAGGGTTTTGAATGTTCTAAAAAAAAATCCATGCCTCCATTTACAAAAAAAACTCATTGAAATCTGCAATGCCAATCAAGAAAATCAATGTTACAATTCACTTCATATTGCTGTTAAGGTTTTTTCCTATGACAAGCAAATATTCAGAAACATTCTTCAGTTATCCATTGTAAACATTTACCAAACATCTCAAAGCATGTTTTCAAGGTTATTAAAAATATAGTTCAAAAGGCCTGAAATATATGACAGCACAAAATGCTGGAAGAATTCAGCAGGTCAGGTAGCATCTATAGAAATCAATAGATAGTCTACCTTTCAGAACCAGACCCTTCTTCAGAACTGAGAAGGAAGGGGGAAGATTCCAAAACAAAAAGGGGTGTGTGATGGTCACCTCCCGGGTCTGAATATGGCTGAGTGGGTTCTCTTCCCAGGTCATAGTGCCTGGTCTGCTTTTGTGTTTATCAGAATAACAATGGTCGTTGGGTTAAACTAGCTTTCTTGTCTGTCATCACAGACCAAATGTTCGCCACCTTGGTGTCAAGAGTGAGATTAGAAACAGACGACGAGATTGAAGAGCTACAGCATCGGATGGAGCACCTTAAAATCCGGGGAATAAGCTGAGGGACTGAACGATATGCCTTCCCGGCACCCCCTGGGCCAGGCTCATGAAGGCGGAACCTGGAGGGAGGTCCTGGGAGCCTAGCATCGTGCCTTCTCAGGTAAGCCTGACAGAGCAAACATAAGCAGGCTCCCCAATCCGGGAGACACAGTGGAGCGCATCACCTGCCTCCCACATGGCCCACACCAATGAAACTAAGACGCTGCAGCCATGGAAGGATGGGCAACATGGCAGGCACCACCGGAGCAAGCGGAAGCCCAACGGGACTCAGCAATTCACAGCACTCTGAAGCTCCCCAGATATAATGTTATCAGCCGCCTAGAGCCTTCCTGGTACAAGCCAAACTTGCTGCATGGCACAACAGGTAGAGTTCCACCAAGCCAGCGGAGGGGGATGCCCTGCGTGCCCTCCTCGAACTAATGCCAGCTGAGCAGTGTGACTACAGGGCCCCCATTGCAGCACTGGAGCGGTGCCTCAAGCAGAGGCCATTGGAGGAAGCAATAGGGAAAGAACTAGGCAGCAGGCAGCACCATGTGGGAGCGTTTACAGCAGATCTCCGTCGCTGTGCTCGGCATGCCCCCCCCCGCCCCCCCTCCAGTTCCCTCCTGTGGCCCAGGAAGAGCTTGCCCTCCATTCCTTTGTAATGGCGCTGATGCCAGAGCGCCTTTGGCAGCATGTTCGCCTGACTTCGCTGTCATCGCCGGCCAAGTCACTGGGAGAGGTGGAGAGGGCAGAAGCAACCTTAGACCCCCAGCGCATTCCAGTGTCACCCTGCACACCGCGAGCCTGGGCTTGTGTCACTGAGGCGGAGGAGGAAACTGATGAGGAGGTCCGACCAGCGCCTTGCTGGCCCCACCATATGCTGCGGAGCGATCTCTGCTACCGGTGTGACGAGGCAGGCCATTTGGCCTGCACCATACCACAGTCCAGCACAGCCGCTGGGAAACGCCAAGCAGGCAGTGCCGCTCAAGACCTCCAGCCGAGTCCCTCCATTGCCGACACTCCAGGTGGGCTGCTTGGGTGCAGAGCAATGCTTATAAGTGCATTGCATGGTGGAGTGCATCAGATGCCGTGCATTGTTGGACACAGGGTCAACCTTCACCATAAACCATCTAGGAGACTACCCCAACACGGATCAATCATCTCTGCCTGGGTGCAAAACGATGGCAGTCTGGCTGGCTACGGTCACCGGCAACTGTGAGGAAAGAGGAGGCTTCGCATCACAGCGGGGGAAAACACAGTAGAGCATGAGGTAAGACTAGCTGACATCTGGGAGTCTTGTATCATTGACCTGGACCTGCTGTCCCACGGGGGGAGGTGGCGGGAAACCCATGTGGATGTGTCAGGGGCAACACTCTACCTCAGTGCTGAAGCCATGGTCCTCCAGCAGGGCAGCTCCAGGAAACGGACCAAGTGGGCACAGCAACAACCACCACTTGTCTTACAGCGGCCTTCCACAGTGCAGCAACCCCTCCACAGCAGACCAACGCAACATAGTGGAACCAAGGGAAGCAGCAAAGATAGTGCTTCAGGTGGCAGCCAGCGGTGAGGTAGACCTTGCCACCATTGACCAGCGGGCAGCGAGCAGGTGAGCGAACTGTGCTGGCCTGGGTGAGGGGCTGGCTGAGTGTGGGATGGCAGCCGGAGTGGGCAGAAGTCTCTGCCCTGAATCCAGAGACCAGGGCCCTATACTCTTAATGGGGAATGCTGGAGGTGTGTGATGGGTTGCGGTTCCGGTGGTGGCAGTTGTCTGATGGCAACAGACGTCTCCTGCAGCTTGTGGTCTCCCACATCACGGTGCAGTGGTTGGTGCACAGGCAGGTGGGAGATGTTGTAAGGACACTGGGCAAGCTGAGCAAATGCTTTTACTGGCCTGGGAACAGGCAAGAGGCAGAACTGTTCATGCAGTATTGTGACTTGCACATCCCAGAAGGGGCTGGGCTGCAAGTGCAGTGCACCAATACAGCAGCACATGGTGTAGGCCCCAGTATGGTCTACTGCCCCTTTTGGAAGAAGGAACTATCCCCCAACCTGGGAAGCCACTGGAAGGGGCTGAGAGAGGTGCTCAACTGCATCTCCAACATGGTATATCAGGTATGGTTGCCTGGAAAGGTATGGACGGCTGGAACAGTATCGGCCTTGGCCACCACTGACTCAGCGAGGCTGAAGAAAGGAAGTGACACTCCAGGTGCCCTGTCTCTTGCCTCACCAAAGAGCGCTGCCCCTGGGGTGTCTCCAGAAATCCCCCAGTGCCCCAGGCAGCAGTGTTGACAACCACCAGGACTTTTGGACTTTGCCGTGGACTCGAGGATTGCTGGGGATGGCTGAGCCCTCAGGTAAGGATAGCAAGGTGTTCCGGGGTGGGGGGCATGGTTGACAGCCAGCCCCAGCATTCCTAATGATCAGAGCTATCTATTGTTCTTGTGTTAAAATGCTTTTGTGTGATTATGGTGGGAAGTTCAAGTTCATGTATTGTCACATTTGGGCTTGGGTTATACCATTATTCCTTGTGTATTTGTGGGTCACCCTGACTGCAACCAGGGTGTGTGATGGTCACCTCCCCTGTCTGTAAGTGACTGAGTGGGTTCTGTCCCCCAATCATAGCGCCCGGTCTTTCTTTTGCGTTTATCACAACAAAAATGGTTGTTGGGTTAAACAAGCTTTCTCGTCTGTCATGGACCAAATGTTCACCACAATATAAAAGAGGATACCAAAAGCTTTTTTCTGAAATATAAAGAGGAAAACAGAGGCAAGAGGAGATATCAGAATGCTGGAAATTGATGCTGGCGAGGTTGTAATGGAGGACAAAGAAATGGCAGACAAACAATAAGTATTTTACATCTGTATTCACTGCGGCAGACTTTAGCAGGATGCCCGAAATTCAAGAGTGTCAGGGGGCAGAGGTGCATATAGTTGTGTTACTATTAATACGAAGAGCATGCTTAGGATTCTGAGAGGTCGGAAAGTAGGTAAGTCATCTGAACCAGATGGACTACACCCCAGAGATCTGAAAAAGGCAGCTGAAGAGATGTTGAGGCGTTATTAATGACCTTTTAAGAATCACTGGATTCTGCAATGGTTCAGGTGGGCTGAAAAATCGCAAATGTCACTTCACTGTTTAAGAAGGGAGGGAGGCAGAAAAAAAATAAATTATAGGCTAGTTAGCCTAACTTCAGTGGGTAGGAAGATGTTGAAGTCCATTATTAAGGGCAAGGTTTTGGGGTACTTGGAGGCACAGGATAAAATCAGCCAAAGTCAGCATGGCTTCCTTAAGACGAACTCTTGCTTGACAAATCCCTTGGAATTCTTTCAGGAAATAACAGGCAGGTTAAGTAAAAGGGAATCGGTAGATGCTGTTTTCTTGGATTTTCAGAAGGCATATGACAAGGTGCCATACATGTGACTGCTTAACAAGATAAAAGCAGGAAAGAGCAATATTATAGGAAAGATACTAACATGGATAGATTGGCTGACTGGCAGGAGGCAAAGAGTAGGAAAACAAGGGCCCTTTTCCAGTCGGCTGCCAATGACTAGTGGTGTTCTGTAGAGTTTGGTATTAGGACTAATTATTTCCATGTTATACGTCAGTTTGCAGATGATACAAGATAGGTGGAAGGACAGGTAGTGTTGAGGGAGGAGGGAGTCTGTACTTAGGGAGATTAGGGAGAATTGTCAAGGAAGCAGCAGAAGGAAAATAGAGTAGGGAAGTATGGACAAGCAGTTTGGCAGGAGGAACAAAGGCGTAGACTGTTTTCTAAAATTCAAAAATCAGAGTTGTAAAGGGACTTGGAAGTCCTTGTGCAGGATTTGCTAAATGTTAACCTGGAGGTTGAGTTGGTGGTAAGGAAGGTAAATACATTGCTAACATTCATATCAAGAGGACTAGAATATAAAAGCGCGGGTGTAATGCTGAGGCACTATAAGGCATTGGTCAAACCGTACTTGGAGTATTGTGAGCAGTTTTGGGCCACTTATCCAAGAAAAGATGTGTTGAC
Organism: Mobula birostris; assembly: GCF_030028105.1. Lineage (NCBI taxonomy): Eukaryota > Metazoa > Chordata > Chondrichthyes > Myliobatiformes > Myliobatidae > Mobula > Mobula birostris. The sequence goes on along the minus strand of NC_092392.1, from coordinate 34,991,491 downwards.
AATGGAAAGGGTCCAGAGGAGGTTTAGGAGAATGATGCCAACAATGGAAGGTTTAGCGTATGAGGAGCATTTGATGGCTCTGGATCTGTCTTCATAGCAGTTCAGAAGAATGAGGGGAGCTGAGGATCTTACTGAAACCTATTGAACATTAAAAAGGCTAGATAGAATGGATGTGGAGATGATATTTCCTATAGTGGGTGAGTCTGGGTCCTGAGGACACAGCCTCAGAAAAGAGGGATGTCCATTTAGAACACAGGTGAGGAAAAATTTCTTTAGCCAGAGGGTGGTGAATCTGTGGAATTCATTGTAGGCTAAGTTATTTGGTATATTTAAAGTGGAGGTTGATAGGTTATCCTTAATCAGAACATCAAAAGTTACGTGGAGAAAGCAAGAGAATAGGGTTAGGGGGGATAATAAATCAGCCATGGTAAAAGACAGAGCAGACTTGATGGGCTGAATGGCCTAATTCTACTCTTACATCTTATGTTATTTTCATGTTATGGACTGATAAAGAATAAAAGAGGAAACAACTGACTGAAGTTGGTGGAGGCAGGGGAAGTTCTTAATCAATACATTGTTCAGTATTCACCAGTAATATTGACCTTGACAAGTATGAGGACAACATAAAACAGTTGAATGTTCTGGAACATGCTGACGTCAAGAAAGGCTCCTGAAAACCTTAGGATAGATAAGTTCATGGGACCAGATGGGATACACCCCAGGTTACTATGAAAAACAAGGGAAGGGATTATAACACCATTGGCGATGATCTTTACATCCTCAGTGGCCACATTAGCAGTACCAGAGGATTCGAGGGTAGCAAATGTTACTCCTCTGTTCAAGGAAGGTAATAGTGATAACCTTGGGAATTATAAACCAGTGAGCCTTACATCAGTGATGGTGAAACTGTTGAACAGGATTATTAGAGACTGGATTTACAAGTATCTAGAGAAGCATAGATTGATTAGGGATAATTAGCATGGTTTTGTGAGAACAGGTTGTACCTCATGACCCCATTGAACTCTTTCAGGAGCTGACAAAACAAATTGATGAAGGTAGAGCAGTGGATGTGTTGTTTATGGATTTTACTAAGATGTTAGACAAGTTTCTCCATGGTAGAGTTCACTTAGAAAGTCAGGAGGATCCAGGAGAAGATGTCTGCTTGGTCTCGGAATTGACTTGCCTACAGAAGGTAGTGGCTAATCGTAGATGGAGTATATTCTACCAGGAGGTTGGCAGTGAGTGGTGTTCTACAGGAATTGAGTTGAATTAAAATTGACCTTATTACTTATATCTTTCACATACATGAGGAGTAAAAATCTTTACGTTATGTCTCCGTCTAAATGTGCAATGTGCAATTATGATAATTTGTAATAAATGGTATGTACAACAGGACAGTCAATAGAGAATAGAAATACCATTGTATCAGCGTGAATTAATCAGTCTGATGGCCTGGTGGAAGAAGCTGTCCCGGAGTCTGTTGGTTCTGGCTTTAATGCTGTGGCTCCGTTTCCCAGAAGGTAGTAAAAGGAATAGTTTTTGGTAGAGGTGATTCGGGTCCCCAGTGATCCTTTTTACAATCCTGTCTCTGTAAATGTCCTGAATAGTGGGAAGTTCACATCTACAGATGTGCTGGGCTGTCCGCACCACTCCCTGCAGAGTCCTGCTGTTGAGGGAGATACAATTCCCATAACAGGCAGTGATGCAGCCAGTCAGGATGCTCTCAATTGTGCCCCTTAGAAAGTCCTTAGAATTTGGGGACCCATACCAGTCTTCTTCAACTATCTGAGGTGAAAGGGGCGCTGTTGTGTTTTTTTTCCACCACACAGCCGGTATGTACGGTCCATGTAAGATCCTCGGTGATGTATACGCAGAGGAACTTAAAGCTGTTCACCCTCTCAACTCCAGATCCATTGATGTCAATAAGGGTGAGCCTATCTCCATTCCTCCTGTAGTCCACAACCAACTCCTTTGTTTTTGCAACATTGAGGGAGAGGTTATTTTCTTGACACCACTGTGTGGGGGTGATGACTTCTTCTCTGTCAGCTGCCTCATTATTATTTGAGATTACGCTAATCAGTGTAGTATCGCCAGCAAATTTAATTAGCAGATTGGATCAGTGGGTGGTGACACAGCCATGAGTATACATAGAGTAAAGGAGGGGGCTTAGTACACAGCCCTGAGGGGCACTTGTGTTGAGGGTCAGAGGGTCTGTTTTGGGACTCCTGCTGTTTGCGATTTTTTTTGGATATAAATGGCTTGGATGAGGAAATGGAGGGGTGGGTTAATAAGTTTACAGGTGACACAGAACTTGGAGGTGTTGTTGATAGTGCAGAAGATTGTCATAGATTATAATAGGACTTTGGTGGAGTGCAGAGCTGAGCTGAGAAGAGGCAGATTGAGTTGTCTGGAAAAGATTGAAATTAAACACTTTGAAAAGTGGAACTTGAAGGCAGTGTACATGGTTAATGGCAGGACTTTTAGCTGTGTGGAGTAACAGAGGGATCTTGTGAGCCATGCCCATACATCCCTTAAAGTAGCCACACAGGCTGATGGGGTGGTTAAGAAGGTGTACGGTGTGTTGTCCTTCATTAGTCAGAGATTTGAGTTCAAGAGCTATGAGGTGATGTTGCAGCTCTGTAAAACTATGGTTACTCTGCTCTTGGAGTATTATGTTCAGTTATAGTTGCATCATTATAGAAGGACGTGGAAGCATTAGAGAGAGTGCAGAGGAGATTTGTCCAGAAGCTGTCCTGTGAGGATAGATTGAGTGAGACAGGGCTATTCTCTTTGGAGCTAAGGAGAGTGAGAAGTGATTTGACAAAGGTGTATAGGACGATAAGAGGCATTGATAGAGTTGCAGCTAGAGACTATTTTGGCTAATAAGAGATGACGTAATGTCAAGAACATATGGAGGTAATTGATTGGGGATATCAAAGGTAGTTTTTTTTTAAGCAATGTATGGAATTTTCTGCCTGGGGTTATGATAGAGGCAGATACATTAGAGACCTTTAAGAGACTCTTAGAGGGGAACATGTTGTCATGTAAGGGATTAGTTTACTTGTCAGTTGAAAGTTGCTTCTACTGTGCCAATCATTGACTGGCCCATTTGAAATATGCAACATTTTTTTCCTATTGATTGCCTTATGTGCTATGGAACCAGTGTCTGGTTTCAGGCATCTCAGGGGTGTAAGAATAGTGTGTGTGGGAGACTCGGTCTCTTTTCCTTTTGTACCCAGGCACTCATTTTCACACTGAGGTTGCAACCAGTTTTGAAGAACCATTGGGAAAGTATGCTCCAGGCTTAGGAGGGCCCACACGCACTCTTAACTAAGTATCTGTGTGTTGAATGCTTAATTTTGTAGTTGTGTAACTTGGGGGGGTGTTAGATGCTTGGTCAACTGTTTCACTGTTGGTAAATAAAAGATTGATGTGTTTATTCATAATCAGTGTCTTCTGTCTCATTCACCAAACATGTGAACCTGCTTCCATGTAACATATGTATGGAAGGAAAATGGAGGTCTATGTGGGAAGGAAAGGTTAGATTAATCTTAGAGTAGGTTAAAGAGGTGGCACAACATCATGGGCCAAGTGTTCGTACTCTACTGTACTGCTATATGTTGTATGCTCCAAGAGGAAAGACTTGCCTTTCAACTAGATTGCTTGAAATGGCTCTTTCAAGGATAAGCCCAGCTCTGCAAAAGACCTTCACCTGCCTGTCCAACCCTGAGCTTATGTCTGAGATTCACATTCTTTCTTAAGAGTACTTTTGCACTAGATTGCTTTGGCAGTGATTATCAATCATGCCTAGTGCATTGATTGATGCCACTGCTGTGCAGTCAATGGCCTCCGTGTGTAAGCGAGTCACATATACCGAGGATCGTGACACCATATACAAAAAATGCTATGAATGCAAGGAGTTACCAGTCAGTTATGATGATTGATTTTTCCTTGTCCTATTTCAGATTCAATGTGCACTAATCTTGCGTACAGTTACTTCTCATTTTTCAAATTATTTTCCCTTTAACTTTGCTGGTTAATACATAATTGATAACTATTAGCTCTATTATTGTATAATCCTCCTTTATAAGTTCAAGCAAAGGAAGCCACAGCAAAGCAATTTATGACCTGCCTTTTTTATTTGACATATGCTGTGATTTTGTGAGGGATTTATTTCTAAAAGTACTGATATATAGTTTCACAGAAAATAGATGGATCTGTATTATTTGATCACCAACCACGAGTACAATTCCTAGAAAACCACTCAACAAAAACACAACCATAGTAATTTAAAACATGATAAACCAATAGCTCTAATTTCAGATGAACGGAATGTAACTTCAGACACTTACTAAAATTGTGGGAGCACAAATAATATACAGAGTTTAACCGATTCAATTACCAAATCAGTATCTCTGATGTTTTTCTGTCACCCAAGGTTAATGCTGCATTTTGTCTGTATTATCCTGCAAAATATTCCTGAAACAGAGGCAGTCAAGTGGCAACAATCAATTAATATGTGAAGACTTTTAAATCAATGTTCACTAGAGCCTTAATTCTAATCAGTGTAGTGTGTTAAATAAATGTAGTTCATTCAAATTTAATAGAGTTTAAAGCAGTTTGGCCCTGATTAGTATCATTCCCATCTCTTGAACATTTCCAGTCATTTAGAGATTAAAAAAACATATTGCTTTGGAAATGACAGGTGATGGAAGATACTGATAGCTTCGTATGAAATATTGCCCAGTTTCAACATTCAAATTACAACAGTGCCACAAATAGCAGTGAGATTCTCAAAATGGAAGGTAACATTGCTACCCTTGGAAACTGAGACACACACAAAATGCTGGAGGAACTCAGAAGGTCAGGCAGCAATGAATAAGCAGTTGCTGTTTCAACCTAAGACCCTTCTTCAGGACCGGGTAGGAAGGGAGAAGATGCCAGAATAAAAAAGTAGAGGGAGTGGAGGAGGCTAACTGGAAGATGATAGGTGAAGCCAGGTCTTTCAGCAAAGCATACATTAGTTCATGAGGCACAAACCACCAGTTCTCCACTGTTCTCCTTGTATCACTTTGGTCAATGTTGGCTGCACATGGGAGAGCCTGTGTTAATGAGTACTGGCCAAGCACAAGAGCGAAGGAAATGAAAGCAGCTTAGACGGAGGTTCTGGTGCGGGTGGGAGGTCGGGTTCAGGATACAAAGGTTAAAAGATAGTGGTATACAGTGCTGTACCAATGTCTTAGGCACATATATATATAGCCTGAATGTCTAAGACTTTTGCACGGTTCTGTAGTGATTTTATGTATTGCACTGTATTGCTACAGCAAAAACAAAACAAGTTTCATGACATACGTGAGTAATGATAAACCTGATTCTGATATGGGTGCCTATTGTGGACTGAGAGTGGGAAGGGGGCAGGGAGAGGGGAATCATGGTTGGGGAAAAAAGGAAAGGAGAGGGGAGGGAATGCGAAACACCAGAGAGACATTCTGTAATGATCAATAAACCAATTGTTTGGAATCAAATGACCAAGGCCGGTTTCTCAGGGTTTGGTGTGTCGGCATCTACGCCACCCTCCACCCCAGCACTCCTTCTCTGCCACAAGTCCCACACTACTCCCGTAGTGCTTCACCTCACCATTCCCAGCATCCTTTGCTCCCATCAGATTTACAAACTCACTTTCTGCTTCACCTGAGCTATATAAATGTGCTGAAGACTTTTGCAGGATACTGTAGGTGATGGCAGTGAAACAAATGTTGAGATAAATTTGGGAAAGAGAACAGAAGTCTGTGAAAAATTAGTGCATCATTTTTGCTTATAGGTATGAATATGGACAGGCAATGTAAATCTCTATTACTAACTTATTTACATACCATGTCATAACTTTTCCATCTCCCTTCATTGCTGATATTCTCAAGCCTTGGAATACCCATTATGGAGACTGAGTTTTATGATCAATTAAACTTTAGAAGAAAAAGATGAATACTAGCAAAGGTAATAACTGTAGAAAATATTTACCTATTCTGATTTCAGGGAGTAAATTAATAGTTACCACAGCTGATAATTCCAAAAGCAGACGTGTTCATTTGGAGTTGTGCTCACTTTCTAAACCTAAATGCTTTAAAAAATGCTCTGCAAATGCTTACCAGGTCAGGTGGCATCTGTGATGACAGAAGGAGAGTTAATGTGGTAGATTAATAGGTCCTAGTTAGTCAGTGCATCAAAGATTATGGGGAAAAGGCAGGAGAATGGAGATTAGAGGGATTTTAAATCAGCCAAGATGGAATGGCGGAGCAGACTTGAAAGACTGAGTCGTCTAATTCTGCTCCAGTCTTATGGTAATTAGATATACTTAAAACAGTGTTTGACAGATCCTTGATTAGTAATGATATCAAAGGTTAGAGTGAGAAAGCAGGAGAAGAGGGTTCAGAGAGAAAATAAATGAGCCCTGATCAAAGGTGGAGCAGATTTGATGGGCTGAATAGCCTAATTCTGCTCCCACGTTTTGTAGTCTAATGGTCATTAACGACATTAGTAATACACTGAAGCAACGGCTAAACTATGTTCTCAGTTTTTGGTGAGCAGCTGCAAATTTTGTAGCACGAGTCTTGTCTTCAAATCAGAGTCAAGACTAATACTCTACCTTGGTCTACCTTCATACTCCTCTTACTTATTTCTGCTTCAGTGGGAATGATCCCACATCCTTGAATTTCTTATCATAATTATGTATTGTTAATACTGTGAATCTCTGCTGCATGGCATGATCCAGATGGTTGAATGTCCTTTCTATAAAAACTGCACAGAGTATTGTACCACTAGTCCAAAAAATACCCCCATAGAATTTTTTTTTCTATTTTATACTTCTCTTCATTAAGTTAAGAATCTTGTCTTCATCGATGTAGCTTTATCTACATTCAATTATTTTTTTCACAGAGCTAGGAATTTTGTCTTCTTTGTTGTTCAATTCAATAAGGACTAATCATGATCTTTGCCAATGACAAAACAGATTTAAGAGCTATATGGCCTACTGCCTCTTTTCCTTATGGCCTTTTGTTTCTCCATACTGGGTTATAACCTCAAAGTGAGCTTGTTTGGCTGATCAAAAACACCAGAGATTCTGCAGATGCTGGAAATCTAGAGCAACATATACAAAATGCTGGAGAAGCTCAACAGATCAGGCAGCACCTATGGAAAAGAATCAACAATCGATGTTTCAGGTGAGACCAAGGATTTTGACTGGAAATGTTGACTGTTTATTAATTTCCATAGATGCAGCCTGGCCTGTTGAGTTCCTCCAGCATATTGTGTGTGTTGGCCCATCAAATCTTTGTTAGTTCATGAATCAATCCAATTCCCTCACTATTTTTCACTATAGTCCCATTATACCCATCAACTCCCCCAGATTCTACCAGTCTCCTGCACCCCAGGCCAGTTTAAAACAACCAATTACTTACCAACCTGTGCACTTATGTGATGTAGCAGAAAGACAGAGCACATGGATACGTTCACAGGGACAAATCAAACACAAGTGAAGGTTAGAATTGAACCCAAGTCACGAGGACCACAAGGCAGTAGAATAACTGTGTCCTTCTGATAAAAGAACATGCTCTTTGTCTGATTTTGTGTCAGTAACTATTCCTTCTCATTTGTCCACATCTTGCACTTCTGTGGCCATTCCCTTGACCTGTCAACATAACTATATCACAATACTCCTTTGAGCTAACTAGTAATTTTGCCACTTCCTTCCTGAATATTTCTGGGTCCTTTGCTTAATTCAGAACACAGACATGAAAGTGATTTACCTGCTCCAGGTTTTTACACTATAGACAGTCCTCCATTTCCATATTGGTTCTTCATCTACTTTGCCATCCATTTTCTGAATGGACATTGAACCCATGAACATTGCCTCACTTTGTTTTAATTTTTATTTTTGTGCTACTTATTTAACTTATCTATTTTTTATTTTTATCCAACTCATGAGATTGAGGTATGCTCCGACCCCAAACCTCCTGTTGGGGTGGAAACTGTATAATTCGCTACCCCGTTACAAATTAGTGCCACGATGTAACAGACAGCACACTGCACTCGATTAAAAGATTATCTTTATAATTCTTAATTTGACTAAAGGGTTAGTAAAGAAAAGAACAAAAAAAAAGAAAAGGGCAGGCATTTTAATGAAACACTCTAATGTGCACAAGTTGGAGCTCCAAGTCACTGATCCTCAATCGATCTCACCCCAGGCTTCGTCAAATCATCGTCCCGTTCCGGGTTGAATCTTATGACCTTTTCTCTCCTGCGTCTTCCCTTTTCATCTTCTCTCAAACAAAAGCCCCAAGCCCAACCTTAGTGTCTTTCACCAGAGAAACCTCCCCTGAATTCGACCATCCTAATTGGATGGCACACATTTCTCCTCATCTCTAACTTCAACAATAACCCAATCAATCTGAAAATGGAGCAAGTTGAAAACAAGCTGCTCTTACTGAACTGCCAAAATGAAATACATACTGTACAACAGAACAATAAATATATAGAAACATAGAAACATAGAAAATAGGTGCAGGAGTAGGCCATTCGGCCCTTCGAGCCTGCACCACCATTTATTATGATCATGGCTGATCATCCAACTCAGAACCCCGCCCCAGCCTTCCCTCCATACCCCCTGACCCCCGTAGCCACAAGGGCCATATCTAACTCCCTCTTAAATATAGCCAATGAACTGGCCTCAACTGTTTTCTGTGGCAGAGAATTCCACAGATTCTCCATTCTCTGTGTGAAGAAGTTATTCCTAATCTCAGTCCTAAAAGGCTTCCCCTCTATCCTCAAACTGTGGCCCCTCGTTCTGGACTTCCCCAACATCGGGAACAATCTTCCTGCATCTAGCCTGTCCAATCCCTTTAGGATCTTATACGTTTCAATCAGATCCCCCCTCAATCTTCTAAATTCCAATGAGTACAAGCCCAGTTCATCCAGTCTTTCTTCATATGAAAGTCCTGCCATCCCAGGAATCAATCTGGTGAACCTTCTTTGTACTCCCTCTATGCCAAAGATGTCTTTCCTCAGATTAGGGGACCAAAACTGCACACAATACTCCAGGTGTGGTCTCACCAAGGCCTTGTACAACTGCAGTAGTACCTCCCTGCTCCTGTACTCGAATCCTCTCGCTATAAATGCCAGCATACCATTCACCTTTTTCACCGCCTGCTGTACCTGCATGCCCACTTTCAATGACTGGTGTATAATGACACCCAGGTCTCGTTGCACCTCCCCTTTTCCTAATCGGCCACCATTCAGATAATAATCTGTTTTCCTATTTTTGCCACCAAAGTGGATAACTTCACATTTATCCACATTAAATTGCATCTGCCATGAATTTGCCCACTCACCCAACCTATCCAAGTCACCCTGCATCCTCTTAGCATCCTCCTCACAGCTAACACCGCCACCCAGCTTCGTGTCATCTGCAAACTTGGAGATGCTGCATTTAATTCCCTCATCCAAGTCATTAATATATATTGTAAACAACTGGGGTCCCAGCACTGAGCCTTGCGGTACCCCACTAGTCACCGCCTGCCATTCTGAAAAGGTCCCGTTTATTCCCACTCTTTGCTTCCTGTCTGCTGACCAATTCTCCACCCACAGCAATACCTTACCCCCAATACCGTGTGCTTTAAGTTTGCACAATAATCTCCTGTGTGGGACCTTGTCAAAAGCCTTTTGAAAATCCAAATATACCACATCCACTGGTTCTCCCCTATCCACTCTACTAGTTACATCCTCAAAAAATTCTATGAGATTCGTCAGACATGATTTTCCTTTCACAAATCCATGCTGACTTTGTCCGATCATTTCACTGCTTTCCAAACGTGCTGTTATCACACCTTTGATAACTGACTCCAGCAGTTTCCCCACCACCGACGTTAGGCTAACTGGTCTATAATTCCCCGGTTTCTCTCTCTCTCCTTTTTTAAAAAGTGAACTATAAAAATATATACATACATTTACTATAATTCATGTTTTTTCTATTATTATGTATTGAATTGTACTGCTGCCGCAAAGACAACAAATCTCATGATATTTGCAACATTGGCTGCAGACCTCATCTTAAGACCCAAGACTGAAACTGGCTAAGCAATTAAAGGCATCCTGTACTAGTTGAAGGCAGCCTGCATCTCTTAAAGGGATTGTTGTTGTAATGGGTGGTTGATTGAAATATAGAGCTTCATATAACATGGAAAATGGCATAAGCTTAATTAGGAAAGAAAGGATCCTTGGCTTTTTGGGCACCAAGACAAAATCTAGAGTGAAGGGTATACAAAGTAGGACTTACCTACATTCTCAGGACATTCTCCAAGCAAGCATTCCACAGATCAATGGGAGAAAAACATTGGCATCTACTGTATCTATACCAGAAGACTTAATGGACGTTACTTCAGTCAACACATCATCTAATCCAAAGGGCCTGTATTGTGCTGTAGGTTTTTCCATGTTTCTATGTTCTAATCCCATATTGCAGTCAAGTGTGCTCTTCAGTGTATCGTGCTCCCATTGTTCACCATCCAGTAGCTGTGGTACATTGAGTTTCCAAATGCTGACTCTAGAGTTAAATCAGTATTACACATAGACAGGTCTTACACCTCTTTGGTGAGTGCTGGTGATGCACAGTCTAAGATAATCACCAGAATGGGGTTCCAGCAAAACTCACACCACAATTTGTGCTGGTGTGTTGAATTCTAATTAGAACTGAATTGCACCAATTTTCACAGAAACATAACCATTGAACCAGATTTTGTGGCCTACCAATTCATCTGTTTGGATTAAGTTAGCTTTCAAATTACTCATATTGAAACATTTCATATTTACATGTATTTTAACTTGAAGAAAACTGTTATTTATTTCTTCCCTAATGCTTCCAACACTGATTCTGAGCTTATTCCTTGTAGCTTTTCTGTTCACTAATGAATTGTTTAAACCTTTCTTGTGTTTTATTAGAAGTGACATTTGTGTTTTTGCCCTAATAATTTTAGCTATGGATCTTTATTTATCTTTTGTTTTGAGATCTTCCCTTCTTATGGTTTGGAGGCTTGCGTGCCTCAATAACACAGACAGCTATGCTGGCTGGAGTCAGGGTTTTATGCTTTGGCTCTTGGTAGAGTCACCCATGCCAAACAGGTCAAAGGGTAGAGGCCAGACTAAGTGTGGTTCACCAGTATTCCAGGTTTCAGCTTGGGCCTAACAACCCTGACTGGTCAAACTAAAACGTTACGGAAAGAGCAATAAAGAATCTTTCTACATCTGAGTAGCCAAAGACAGACAGTGATGGGGGATCTTCATTGCTACCCTAAATGCTAATGGCGTAATGGGTGATAAGTAAGTTTGTAAGTAAGTCCATCATTATATGCCAAGGCGTATGATATGGGTGATCATAGAGTGATCATAGTCTTTCCAAGGCCATTATTATTCTTGGTAAATTTTTGTACAGAAGTGGTTTGCCGTTGCAATCTTCTGGGAAGCGTCTTTACAAGACAGGTGACTCCATTATCAATTGTCAATACATTTCAGAGCCATTATCAATACCCTTCAGAAATTGTCTTCCTGGTGTCAGTGGTCACATAAACCAGGATTTGTGATATGCACCAGCTACTCATACAACCATCTACCACCTCTCCCATGGTTTCATGTGACCCTGATTGGGGCAGTGGGGGGCAAAGCAGGTGCTACACCCTGCTCAAGGGTGATCTGCAGGCTACCGCAGGAAAGAAGTGCTTTACATCTACTTTGGTAGAGATGTATCTCCACCCCACCATCCAAAGTATGTAAGTAAATCATTGAATATTGTATTCAATATTCTTTTCTTTCTCAGCAGACAAAAGTTCGTGAAAATCTAACCAGTGTACAATCTGTGTATTTTAACAGAAGTCATATATTGTGAAAAATAACCTTTAGTAAAAAAGTACACAAGATGTTAACACTAAGTTATATTTTCGTGATTGATTGTAAGTTTCTTAAAAAGATCAAAAGAACTTCATAATTAAAGATATTTTGTATGTTTACTGTGGAATGAATTGAGTGATACCTGAAATACTCTTCTGCTTTTCCTCTTTCTGACTTGCTTTGTATTCCCAGCCTGTTGTAAAATATTTTAGACACCCAACAGTCAGTCCATCTTGTTTCATCTAATTTTACTGTTTGTTTTTAGGTATAGTATGTGTCTCCTGCACCTTCTGTCATTTCAGTGCAGGCACTGTCTGCGGATGCAGTCATATTCACGCTCACATGGCAATCACCAAACTAAATAGATGTGTCTGCAATTCCCGTTCAACAGCTGAGCCCCACATGTCCAATTTAATAGCAGCAAGAATTTATCAAATTTTTAACTGTCAGTTAAGCTCAATTGTGGCAACAATCTTCTTTTTGAGTCAGAATATTGTGGATTCAAACCCAAGCCTAGATGACAGTCAGCCAAGGTCATTTGAACAGCTTTCTCCAGGAGCTCAAAGTTGCTCTTCCTTACTAGTTAAAACACAATAATAGATAATCAAACACAGGAAGAAAATTATTATGTGTTTGCACAAGACCCATTTCTGGATTGCCATCGGTATTCAAGAAACTTGGCTCCCTTGAATTTTAATATTGTTGCTGTTTGATCCAGTGACTAATGCAGGAATGTCACGTGAGGACCTCCACAAACCAGGAAACTACGTTAAGTTGATGGAAGAGTGACACAGATAGTAATTATAGCTACAATGTGCGGTGTATTTAATATTTCAGTAATATTTGAGTAATATTGTAAATATACTGTTCAACTATTCTTTGTTGTTAACATAATTCATTGTGGGTTATATGTAATAGCACGTGAATGGCAGATGTCATTATGACACCATGTCATATTTGAGTGCATTACTTAAGGTAAGTAAGTAGCTGAAACATCATCTTGGCTTCTATGTTTTTTTTCAATTAGTTTCTGGAGTTATAAAACATAACAGTGGTGATAAGGTGATCTTAAAATGAACATGAAGTGACTGCGTACTTGTTGAAGGACAGCACATTTTTTCTTTGAAAGGGAAAGAGGTGCAGCATGTGTTTCTTTGCAAGGGCAGAAAGACGGTCAAGTTTTGAAAAAGACAGAAAACAGATAAAATTCACGGGTTTATAAACAGTTGAGTATTGGGTGATGATGACTAGAATGTGCATCAGAAACTTCAGTTCCCCTCTGTTTTTACCAGCAAAGGGATGAACATGCTCTTGAAGGAGGTTACTTTATGTGGGGATTGAGTGTTGTTGTACCATCCAAGCTGAGAGCTAAAATGTTGGAGGAGTTCATGCCAATCATCTAGGTGTGGTCAAAATGAAAGTGTTGGTTCAAAGCTTTGTCTATTGGCTTGGGAGAGATCAGCAGATTAAGCAGTTCGCCTTGCACTCTTTGGGATGCCAACACATCTGGAAGATGCTGGGATTTGTGAGGTTTTGTCAGTTGTTATAACAAATTCCTACCAAACCTGGCTACTGTGCTCCTCCTCTTGAACTCATTACTACAGATCGGGAAGAAACGGCAATGGTCAAAGCAGTGTGAGGTGGCTTTCAAAAAGGTAAAGGACATGGTGACATCAGACACTGTACTAACACATTATAATCCATATTGTCCAGTAAAGCATGCCTGTGATGTCTTGCCTTATGTATAGTTGTGGTCATGTCACATGTTATGAGTGATTAAAGCCAGCACTCCATAGCCATTGTGTCATGTTGCCTTACCGCTGCAGAGAAAAATTATGCAGTGCCTGTTGATCCCTGGAAATGGCCTACAATTCCCTGGCAGAGGATTCACGTGTATTTTGCCAGACCATTCATAGGCTCAAATGTCTTGGTAGTAGTGGATGCAGCCACAAAGTGACAGAAGTGCTCCCAGTAGCCGCCACTACAGCCCCACACACTTTTGATGTTTTGAGAAGCCTCTTCTCAAGGACTGGTCAGTGACAATGGACCATAGTTTGTTGTGGAACAGTTTCATTCGTTCCCAAAAATGAATGGAATAAGACATATTACATCTGCACCATACCACCCAGCTACAAATGGTTTGGCAAAAAGGTTTGTTCAGAGTCTAAAGAACGCACTGCGAGTAATGTCCATAGAACGTACTACACTGACACAGAATCAGAAGCTCGCCAGTTTCTTCCTTCAATATCGCAATGCAGCACGCTGCACAATCAGCTCACCAGCTATGTTCCGGGCTCAGCCCTTGCGCTCATTCTTTTTCCGCCTCAAACCCACTCTCAGAAGGAGTATTCAAGGTGAACAGCTGAGATAACTTGAGGGCTTCTTAAACAAGGATATTTGACGTTTCACCTCTGGACATGCACCCTTGGCAAGGGACTACAGAGGTGATCAAAGGCAGCAACAACGACTTGGTGCATGGAAGCATTTCAGTTCTTGCAAGCCCGCACACCTGCACAGTTTCGAGGAAACAGTGCTTCCCTTTAACTGTTCTATTGTTGAACCAACATAGACAACCTAATCACTAGCTCAGTATAACAACATTCTAATGCAAAGTGACCACTTTGATCACTTTGCATTCGAATGAATTTCCCTTTTTTTGCTCTAATTGTATTATTTCTTAGGATATAATTTAGTATTAAGTCATGCTTTTTTTCTAGTGAATGCTGCTTATCTGATGCTATGTACCTGTGATGCTGCTACAAGCAAGTTTTTCAATGCACCTGTGCACGTGGCAATAAGTGATGTTATTACACCTCGGGGCATTGAAGATTACAGTTCAATTCCGGCACCGTTCTGTAAGGAGATCCTGCCCATGGAATGCATGAGTTTTCTCAGGATCCTCTGGTTTCGTCCAAGATGTACCAAGAATGTTAATTAGTCATTGTATATGGTCCTGTGATTAGATTAGGGTTAAATCAGGGTTGTCGGGGGTTGCTGGACAGTACGGCTCAAAGGGCCCGAAGGGCAAACTCTGTGCAGTATCTCAAAATAAAATTTTTTTAAATAAAACAAATAAACTCAACCTTGATCTTGACGTTGAATATGCTTGGAAATAAACAACCAGCGCTTTATTCATCAAGGTGTGTATATAATAAAAATTGATTTACATACTTATAAAAAGAAATTTCTATATTTGATAATAGTTTATATATTTGAGTGAAACTCCCATAATGTTAAAGGATTAGATGAGATAGAGTTTGGCAAATGGGCTCAGGAATGTTTTCTTAATCAGTACATGGAAGTCTCAGTGAGAGAGTGTGAAATACTGGATCTGCTGTTAAGGAATGAGACAGGGCAGATGGCAGAAGTTTGTGTCGAAGAACATTTTGCATCTAGTGATCGCAATGCCATTGGCTTCAAGGTAAGTTTGCAAAAAAGATAGGTCTGGTTCCTGGGATATCTTGGGTCGAATTCTCAGCATTCTTAAGTGGGAGGGTGAACAGCCAGAAGTCATGGTCCATGTAAGTGCCAGTGACATGGTAGGACAAGATATGAGGTTCTGCATAAAGAGTTCAGGGAGTTAGGTGATAAGTCAAAGGGCAGGACCTCGAGAGTTGTGATCTCAGGATTGCTACCCATGTCATGTGCTAGTTAGGCTGGAACTAGGAAGAATATATAGTTTAATATGTGGCTAAGGAGTTGGTGTAGGAGGGAGGGCATAAGATTTTTGGATCATTCATCTCTCTTTCAAGGAAGGTGGGACCTGTACAGAAGGGATGGTTTGCGCCTGAACCAGAGTGGGACTAATATCCTAGCAGGAAGGTTTATTAATGCTGAATGGTGGGTTTTAAACTAGAGTTGCAGGAGGATGGGAACAAGAGTACCAGAACAGTTAGCAGAGAGGTTGTGGAGGCAGATGTTGGTAAGGCCTCAGACAAAGTTAAGAATCAAATGGTTGAGTAAAAAGGGTGAACACGGAACTGAAGTTGTTTTATCTGAGTGAGCGCAGTGTATGGAATAAGGTAGGTGAGCTTGCAGCGCAATTCCAGATTGACAGGTATGATATAGTCATCACATAATCATGGCTAAAAGACTCTACCTGGAAGCTTAATGTCCAAGGATACAGATTGTATCAAAAGGATACGCAGGAAGGCGGGTGGGGGGGCGGCGTTGCTCTGTTGGTAAATAATGATATCAAATCACTAGAAAGAGATGACACAGGGATGGAAGGTGTTGGATCATTGTGGATAGACCTAAGGAATTGCAGAGGTAAAAAGACCCCAAACTGTAGGAAGGATGTTTTCTACAAATTGCAATGGGAGATAGAAAATGCCTGTCAAAAGGGCAATGTTACAATACTCATGAGGGACTTCAATATGCAGGTAGGTTGAGAAAATTAGGTTGGTGCTGAATTAGAGGAGGGAAAATTTCTAGAGTGTCTATGAGAGGGGCTTTTTAGAGCAGCTCATGGCTGAGCCCACCAGAGGTTCAACTATTCTATGTTGGGTTTTGTGCAACGAACCAGAATTAATTAGAGAGCTCAAGGTAAAAAAAAACTTAGAGGCAAGTGATCATAATATAATTGAATTCACCCTGAAATTTGAGAAGGAGAAGCTAAAGTCTGATGTATTAGTATTACAGAGGAGTAAAGGGAATTACAGAGGCATGAGAGAGGAGATGGCCAGAACTGATTGGAAAAGAACACTGGCAGGGGTGACGGGAGAGCAGCAATGGCTGAAATTTCTGGAAGCAATTCAGAAGGCGCAGGATATATGCAACCCAAAGAAATATAAGTATTCTAAAGGAAAAATGGCTAACAAGAGAAGTCAAAGCCAACAAAAAAACCAAAGAAAGGACATATAATAGAGCAACGATTAGTGGGAAGATAGGGGATTGGGAAGCTTTTAAAAACCAGCAGAAGGCAACTCAAAAGGTAAAGATGGAGTACAAAAGTAGGCTAGCCAATATTATTAAAGAGGATACCAAAAGTTTCTTCAGATACATAAAGTGTAAAAGAGAGGTGTGTGCAGATATCAGACCACTGGAGAACGATGCTGGAGAGATAGTAATGGTGGATAACAAACGAGCGGACAAACTGAGTAAGTATTTTGCATCTGTCTTCACTGTGGTAGATGCTAGCAGTATGGTGGAAGTTTCAAACACCAAAGGAATGAAGTGTGTGAATTTACCATCACTAAACAGAAGACGCTTGAGAAACGTAAAGGTCTGAAGGTAGATTAGTCATCGGGATCAGGTGGTGTACACCCCAGAGTTCTGAAAGACATGGCTGAAGAGATAATGGAGCATTAGTAATGATCTTACAGGAATCACTAGATTCTAGAAGACTGGAAAATTGCAAAGGCTGCTGTGGAGGCCAAGTCTTTATGTATATTTAAGATAAATTCTTGATTGGTCAGGGTATGAAGGGATATGGGGTGAAGGTAGGAGATTAGGGCTGAGACGGAAACTAGATCAGCAATGATGACAGGGCGGAGCAGACTCGATGGGCCAAATGGCCTAATTATCCTCCTTTATCTTATGGTCTTGTGTGACTACATATATAAGTATTTGGATAGACATGGACTAATTAGGAATTGTCAGCATGGCTTTGTGTATGGTAGGGTATGTCTAATCAATCTTAAAGTGTTTTTCTAGAAAGTTACCAGGAAAGTGGATGAAGGCAAGAGTTAATATTGTCTACATTGACTCCAGCAAGGCATTTGACATGGGAGTTTGGCCAAGAAGGTTCATTTGCTCGGCATTCAGGATGAGGTAGTGAATTGGATTAGACATTGGTTTTGTAGGAGAAGCTAGAGGTTAATAGTAGATAGTTGCTTCTCTAACTGGAGATATGTGACTGTGGAGGACCACAGTAATCAGTGCTGGGTCTGTTGTTGTTTGTCACCTATATTAACAGTCTGGATGATAATGTGGTTAACTGGATTAGCAAATTTGGAGATGACACTAAGACTGGAGATGTAGTGGACAGCAAGGAAGACTATCATGACTATCATGACCAGCTGGAAAAATGGCAGATGGAATTTAATGCAGACAAGTGCGAGATGTTGCATTTTGTAGGTCTTCCACAGTGAATGGTAGGGCACTGAGGACTGCGGTGGAACAAAGGGATCTGGGAATATAGGTCCATATTTCATTGGAAGTGGTGTCACAGGTTGATAGGGTCGTAAAGAAAGCTTTTGGCACATTGGCCTTCCTAAGTCAATGTATTGTGTACAGGAGATGGGATGTTATGTTGAAGTTGTATAAGACTTGGTGAGACCTAATTTGGAGTATTGTGTGTGGTTTTGGTTACCTAATGTGACCAGATAGAAGTAAGGTTGAAAGAGTACAGAGAAAATTTACAAGGATGTTGCCAGGTCTGGAAGACCCGAGTTTTGTGGAAAGATTGAATAAGTGAGGACTTTATTCCTTGGAACCGAGAAGATTGAGAGGAAATTTGATTGAGGTATACACAGTTGTGAGGAGTAGAGATAGGCTAAAAGCAATTAGGCTTCTTTCCACTGAGATTGGGTGGGACAACAGCTAGAGGTCATTGGTTAAGGCTGAAAGGTGAAAATTTTAAGGGGAACATGAGGGGAAGCTTCTTCCCTCTGAGGGTCACCATGTGTGGAATGTGCAAATGGTACATGCAAGCTCAAATTCAACATTTAAAAGAAGTTTGGATAGATACATGGATGGTAGTGGTATGGAGGGCTATGGTGCAGGTTAATAGAGATAAGCATTTTAAATGCTTCAGCATGGATTAGATGAGCCGAAAGGCTTATTTCTACGCTGTGTTTTTCTATGATTCTATGACTATTCTATGACTTTATAACTGAGGATCAGACTGTAAAAAGAACTCGTTCCCAAGCACCCCTTGCATGTTCCCCACCATTAGCATTTAAATGTTTGATCCAATTTGCCTTCATACTCTCAATATCTTCTTTATAACCAGTTATAAAGAAGGCAAGACAGCAACTATACTTCATTAGGAGTTTGAAGAAATTTGGTATGTCAACAAATACACTCAAAAACTTCTATAGATGTACTGTGGAGAGCATTCTGACAGGCTGAATCACTGTCTGGTATGGGGGGGGGCAGGTGAGGTGTTATTGCACAGGACTGAAAGAAGCTGCAGAAGGTTGTAAATCTAGTCAGCTCCATCTTGTGTATTAACCTACAAAGTACCCAGGACATCTTCAAGGAGCGGTGTCTGAGAAAGGCAGCATCCATTATTAAGGACCTCCAGCACCCAGGGCATGCCCTTTTCTCACTGTTACCATCAGGTAGGAGGTACAGAAGCCTGAAGGCACACACTCAGCAATTCAGGAACAGCTTCTTCCCCTTTGCCATCCGATTCCTAAGTGGACATTGAAACCTTGGACACTATCTCACTTTTTTTAATATACAGTATTTCTGTTTTTTGGACAATTTTAATCTATTCAATATACATATACTGTAATTGATTTACTTAATTAATTATTATTATTTTTTTCTTCTGTACTATGTATTGCAATGAACTGCTGCTGCTAAGTTAACAAATTTCACATCACATGCTGGTGATAATAATTCTAATTCTAATTCTGCTTCTAATTCTGATCTACAGTATATCCTTATAACTTATTTCTGGTTATGTTTTATTTCTGAAATATAAATACAAATCTTTAAATATAAGTATAGAAAACTATGTTTTTCTTCCCACTCCATTAAGAATGCCTATCATTACTTATTGTTCCAGGGTGGAGATACATCTCTACCAAAGAATATGTAAGGCACTCCTTCCCTCCGCTAGCCCGCAGGTCACCCTCGGGCAAGGTATTGCACCTTCTTAGATCTCCCACCACCCTTGATCAGGATCACATGAGGCCATGGGAGCAAGTGGTGGATGGTTGGATGAACAACTGGTATATATCACAAGTCCTGGTAACGCAAGCACTGATGCCAGGCAGGCAATCTCTGAAGAATATTGATAATGGTTGGGGTCACTTGTCTTGTAAAGACACTACCCAGAAGAAGACAATGGCAAATGACTTCTGTAAAAAATTTGCCAAGAACAATCGTGGTCATGGAAAAGATTATGATCAACCATGTCATACGACACAGCAAATAATGATGATGACTATTCATTAATTCTTACAAAGAAAGTCTTTTCAGTGCTCTAAAATTTGATGAAGCACAATATTCCTAATTTAGCATGATTCCAGTGTGGTTGTTCAAAGTAACCAACCGCAAAAACTCTCATCAAACAGACTGAAGATTTGTGCCAACAGAGTCAAAGGTAAATTTTATAACTGAAAGCTAAAGAAATTAGATCTCATGAGATGTCGAAGTGAAAACTGCCCAGGGATCCAAATTACCTCTTTTTTTACGGCTACATAGACCAACCGTTGCTCTGGGCAAATTCACCTGAAAACTGAGCAGCACTACTAAAACATCATATAAAAGAAAATTCCAGCTGCGTGGCAATGAAGGCTATGTGCACGGGAGTATTTCGGTTACTGTGTGGCCTTGCACCTGCACAGCTTGGAGGGAACAGTGCAGATAGGCCAAGAAGCTAAGTTAGAGTTAATATTTTCATTTGAACATGAAGAGTGAGCTTCTTAATGTAATTTTTATCTAAATACTTTATAGAATATAAGCTCACCCCTTTATGAAACATTTGTATATATATGTTTTTTAATATTTACACATTATTGAGCTCCTGTAAATTGCAGATGTCCATCCAGAATTAGTTAAACATCAGGACTTCAAATACTTGCTGGTCAAACTGTTTCAAATCAGTGGTCAATAGCTGATTGTTGTATGCTACTCTCACACCTATTTACATGAGACTTTAAATAATTTGCAGCTCATTAAATTTTTCATAATTACTAAGGGGAATGCTTTGCTGTAAGTAATTTACGACAAATTAATTCATTAAAGGTACAAACTTATAATTTTGCTTTCTATTGATACGCATAAAACAACCCTGTCCATGAGTGAATCGACACAGGAGTGGTCTGGTGCAAAATGGTAATAATCTAACTGTATAGAGAAAGAACTACAAAATTATCCATTTTTAAAAACTATCAAATGTGTGATATTAATAGTCTGTTCATTAATCGTCTGTTAACCAGCCTGAGGTGTAGTGGCATCAGTACTGGACTTTGAGACAAATGATCTCAAGTTCAAATCTGGCTGGCTCCTTGCACACTTGCCATCTGTGCTGGGTTGAGTGTTGAGCTAACAACTCAGCCTGCTAAGAAAATAGTTAAATGCTACAAAAATGGCAAAATTGCTGCCCAATGTGCCAAAAGGCATGAAAAGGAACAATAACAATAGTCTGTTACTCTGTTTTGTTTCACTAGTAAGTTTTCACAAGTATAACTTTATATATTCTCATGATTTTCACAGATTCAAAGATTTATCAACCAATTTGATGGAATCAATTAACTATTATTTATTTTAGTTTTAACATCATTTATATTAATAATTTTGGGGTGGCAGGGTGGAGATACATCTCTACCAAAGGAAGTGTAAGGCGCTGCTTCTCTCTGCTAGTTTACAGGTCATCCTTGGGCAAGGTGTAGCGCCTGCTTAGCTCCCACCCACCCTCCCATCCAATCATTGTCACATGAAGCCCATGAAGCCATGGGACCAGGTGGTGGATGGTGGTATGAGCAGCTGGTGCACATCACCAGTCCTGGTTTTGTGACCACTGACGCCAGGCAGACAATCTCTGAAGAGTATTGATAATAGCAGGGATCACCTTCTTGTAAAGACACTGTCTAGAAGAAAGTAATGGCAAACCACTTCTGTAGAAAAAAATTACCACGAACAATCATGCTCATGGAAAGACCATGATCGTCCACATCATAGGACAGGCACATAATGATGATGATGAATATACTGTATACTCCATAAATTTCACTTCTCACAGCCTCTTTCAGATATTTTGCCATTTGTCTTAGTTAAGTTAAATTTGCTACAACCTCAATTTTTAAGATAGATTTATCCAGTTGAACCTGATGGTTCACATGGTGTGAAATGCTCAATTTGTGACAATTGAACTGAAATTGCATATGCCAAGCTGAATTAGACAAAATGACACAGATCTGTTAATATGCATATTCATATAAACTTCCAGGCATAAAGTCCATGGGAAATAAGAGCAGTGTGTTCAGAATTCGAATGAGGCCTTTCAACTGACACATCTGTTAGAATAGAATGGCCACAGACTTCGGGAGCAAATGGTCTCAAGGAAAGTATTCAGCACAGTCTCACTGTCATAAAGTTAAAGGAAAGAAACACACAGGCTAAGGTCAGCTTATATTTTATTGCCTTTGATTGCCTCTGCATTGTAGTAAAAGTAACCTTAACCTCTGCCTTTTAAATCAGGAAATATACTACAGTTTAAATGCAGTTGATTCTGCACAGTTGAAGTTAGAATAGCCTTCAAGCAATAGTGAATTTTGACAATAGATTAATCAAAAATGCTTGTAGCTACTAATATATATACAAAACAACACTGGGGCAGAAGTTCATCCTCAGTTACTTGTGGTATGTAGTATTGTCCATACAAAAATAGATCTCAGAGGGTGTATATGGTGTACTTCGATAAGAAAATTTACTTTGAAAGTTTTACTTTGACTCTGAGGAAATAACTGGCAGGGTAGACAAAGGAGAGTTAGTGAACGTTGGTTACTTAGATTTTCAGAAGGTCTTTGACAAGCTGGGCACTGTATATGTGGCTGCTTAACAAGATAAGAACCCATGGTATTACAGGAAAGATACTAGCATGGACAATCATGCTCATGGAAAGACCATGATCATCCACGTCATAGGACAGACACATTATGATGATGAATATACTGTATACTCCATAAACATAGTGATGATGATGAATATACTGTATACTCCATACAGTATGGATAGAGCATTGGTTGACTGGCAGAAGACAAAGTGTGGTAATAAAGGGGCCTTCTCTGGTTGGCTGCTGGTGACTAGTGATGTTCCTCAGGGGTTGGTGTTGGGACCACTTCTTTTCACATTATATGTTAATAACCTGGATGATGAATTTGATGGTGTTGTGGCCAAGTGCAGAGAGAGAAGTGGAGGAGCAGGAAGTGTTAAGGAAACAGGGAGTCTGAAGAAGGATATGGACAGATTTGCAGAATGGGTAAAAAAAGGCAGATTGAATTTATTGTAGAAGGGTATATGATCATGTACTTTGACAGAAGGAATAAAGGTATAAGCTATTTTCTAAATGGGAAAAAATTTAAAATCAGAGGTACAAAGGAACTTAGGAGTCCTCATGTACGATTCCCTAAAGGTTAACTTTCAGGTAGAGCCAGTGATAAGGAATGCAAATGCAATGTTAACATTAATTTCGAGATAAGTTGTATGTAAAAGCAAGGATGTAATGCTCAGGCTTTATAAAACATTGGTCAGACTGCACTTGGAGTATTGTGAGCACTTTTGGGCCCCTTATTTAAGATAAAATGTGCTGGCATTGAAAAGGG
Organism: Mobula birostris; assembly: GCF_030028105.1. Lineage (NCBI taxonomy): Eukaryota > Metazoa > Chordata > Chondrichthyes > Myliobatiformes > Myliobatidae > Mobula > Mobula birostris. The sequence continues at coordinate 34,968,059 of NC_092392.1, read as the reverse complement.
TCCAGAGGAGGTTCAGGAGAATGATTCTGGGAATGAATGGCTTAACGTATGAAGAGCATTTGATAGCTCTGGGCCTGTACTCAAAGATCTCATTGAAACCTACTGAATATTGAAAGGTCGAGACATAGTGGATGTGGAAAGGATGTTTCCTTAGTGTTGGAGTCAAGGACAAGAGAGTACACCTCAGAATAGATGGACATCCATTTGGAATGGAGATGAGGAAGAATTTCTCAGTCCAGAGGGTGGTGAATCTGTGGAACTCATTGCCACAGATGGCCGTTGAGGCCAAGTCATTGAATATGCAGAAATTGATCGTTTCTTGATGAGTCAGGGCATGAAGGGTTATGGGGAGAAGGCAGGAGAATGGGGTTGAGAGGAATTGCATATCAGCAATGATGGAATGGTGGAACAGACTCAAATGGCCTACTTCTGGGTCTCGACCCGAAACGTCGACTACTTATTCACTTCCATGGATGCTGCCTGACCTGCTGGGTTCCTCCAGGATTTTGTATGCGTCGCTTAGTACTTCCAGCATCTGCAGACTTTCTTGTGTCTATATCTGATGGCTGTGTTTTGTGCTTCTGGTCTGGCTTCAGTGACATCAGTAGGTCCAAATTTCAGAAGCATGTTACCAGGATTGATATGACTGGAAACACACATTTACTCGAATCTACTGAAGATGAATCTGCTCTTTATTCCTAATTTTGTGAAATGGTACAGGTTGACAACTGGAAGATTGACTTAGTGGAATTGTGGTCAGAGACAAATTACTGAAATAATAAATAGTGGTGTTGTGCTTGTCCATGGAGGAAATTTCTAGGCAATAGTAAGGATCAAAGAAAGAAATTTGAAATTTGCATAATTGGGTATAAAACTGTGTAATGAAAAACTGACTTGTAAAATAAAATCCAAAACATCTAAAAAGTGAGTCTTTGATCAGATACTGCTGTGCCTGAGTAAAACTGAGCCACATGGAAGCTACAGCTAGAGAATGCAGAAGTGTATTCACTCAGTGGACCTCCAGGAGAGAGAGTCCAGGAAAACTTTACCCTCCTGACATGTTGTTCTATACTTACACAACACAAAGATAACAATTAATGATTAACTGCAGATTCAGTTGCTATAATCACCTGCTTAACTTTAACATACAGTATGGATAGAGTAAGGTCAACTTATAGAATCACATTTTACAATTGTAACATATCATAACTAGCAGTTGGTGTTTGTTCCAAAAGCCAGGGACCCAAAATATACCCTTTTAGTTACAGTGTTGATGGATGGCTCCAAGAATATGCAACTAACCAGAAGGTTAAGTGACGAAAGAGATCTGTCCTGAACTGTCCATTAAGTAGAAACATAGGAAACTTACAGCACAATACAGGCCCTTCGGCCCACAATGCTGTGCTGAACATGTACTTATTTTAGAAATTACCTAGAGTTACCCATAGCCCTCTATTTTTCTAAGCTCCATGTACCCATCCAGGAGTCTCTTAAAAGACCCTATTGTATCCACCTCCATCACAGTCACCAGCAGCCCATTACACGCACTCACCACTCTCTGCATAAAAAAATTACTTCTGACATCCCCTCTGTACCTACTTCCAAGCACATAAAATCTGTGCCCTCTCGTGTTAGCCATTTCAGCCCTGGGAAAAAGCCTCTGACTATCCACATGATCAATGTCTCTCATAATCTTATACACCTCACTCAGGTCACCTCTCATCCTGCATCACTCCAAGGAGAAAAGACCTAGTTCACTCAACCTATTCTCGTAAGGCATGCTCCCCAATCCAGGCAACAGCCTTGCAAATCTCCTCTGTAACCCTTTCTATAGTTTCCACATCGTTTCTGTAGTGAGGTGACTAAAACTGAGCACAGTACTCTAAGTGAGGTTTGACCAGGGTCCTATACAGCTGTAACATACCTCTCGCCTCTTGAATTCAATCCCATGCTTGATGAATGCCAATGCACCGTATGTCTTCTTAACCACACAGTGAGTTTGCACAGCAGCTTTGAGTGTCCTATGGACACAGACTCCAAGATCTCTCTAATCCTCCAAACTGCCAAGGGTCTTAACATTAATACTATATTCTGCCATCATATTTGACTTACCAAAATGAATCACCTCACACTTATCTGGGTTGAACTCCATCTGCCACTTCTCAGCCCAGTTTTGCATCCTATTGATGTCCTGCTATAACCTCTGACAGCTCTCCACATGATCCAGAACACCCCCAACCTTTGTGTCATTAGCAAATTTACTAATATATCCCCCCACTTCCTCATCCAGGTCAGTTATAAGAATCACAAAGAGAAAAGGTCCCAGAACAGATCCCTGAGGCATACCACTGGTCACCAACCTTCATGCAGAATATGACCCAACTACAACCACTCTTTGCCTTCTGTGGGCAAACCAATTCTGGATCCACAAAACAATATCTGCTTGGATTCCATGCCTCCTTATTTTCTCAATAAGTCTTGCATGGAGTATGTAATCAAATGCCTTGTTGAAATCCATATACACTACATCTACAGCTCTACCTTCATCAATGTGTTTAGACTCATCCTCAAAAAATTCAGTCAGGCTCATAAGGCACAACCTGCCTTTGACAAAGCCATGCTGACTATTCCTAATCATATTATGCCTCTCCAAGTGTTCATTAATCCTGTCTCTCAGGATTTTTTCCTTCAACTTACCAATCACTGAAGTAAGACTCACTGGTCTATAGTTTCCTGGGCTATCTCTACTCCCTTTGTTGAATAGGGGAACAACAACTGCAACCCTCCAATCCTCCGGAACCTGTCCTATCCCCACTGATGATGCAAAGATCATTGTCAGAGGCTCAGCAATCTCCTCTCTTGCCTCCCACAGTAGTCTGGGGTATATCTCGACCGGTCCTGGTGACTTAACCAACTTGATGCTTTCCGAAAGCTCCTTGCATTAAAATAGACACATCTCAAACCATCAGTCTGAGCGTATCCCTTCCCTATCACCTGCCTATCCTCCCTCTCACACTGTCTACAGGTGTTCTCAATTTGTTAGCCAACCGCCTCTGCCTCTGTCTCTTAAGCTCGGTTCCCACCCCCCAGCGATTCTTGTTTAAACTCTCCCCAACAGCCTTAACAAACTTTCCTGCCAGGATATTGGTCCCCCTCAGAATCAAGTGCAACCTTGTTAGTACCTCCAGTTGAACTCTGTCTTTTTGTGTGCTTCCCCCTAGCTGTCAGTCCGTGGTTTAGTATTGCCATGTGCTCCTGTCCCCACTCCTGCTCTACTCTGGCCCCTGTATTACTGAGTACTCCATCTCTCATCTGTTTCTCATTATCACCTGCATTGCTGCCCCCTGTGTCTCATTGTGCTCCACCTATCATCTGCCTCTCTGTTTATTGTCAGTGTATTTCAGTCCTGTGTTTTCACGAGTGAATTTTCCTGATCCCTTCCAGTGTTCATATCTGTACTCTGTCCATCTGAATATCGACTCTGCCTGTTTCCTGATTTCGGTTTTTGGATTCCTCTGGATGTTTTGATTTCTGCCTGAACTTTGACACCAACTTTGCACCTTGGGATTTGTTACTCAATTAATATCACTGTGTGCATGGTACTGTGTCTGCGATTGGATCCCTGCTCCAGCACCCTGACAGTACAATCTGGCCAGAATGGACCTAGCAGACCCCAATTGTCTGAGAGCTGCTCTGGAACAACAGGGAGTGATGCTGGGGAGACACCAGAACCAGCTGGATTCCGTGTTCAGGGCAATGGAGTCACTTTCTGTCAATCTAGCTGATCTTGTGGCTCAGACCCAGTCAGAGTGCCCATCAACATTCTGTAACTGCATCTTCCGTCCCGCCCTCCGCTTCCTCACATGCTCCTCCCGTCCAAGAGCTCCGTCTACCTCCTCCAGAAAAGTACTCAGGTGACCCAGGTACCTGCTGCCCTTTCCTTTCCCAGAGCACTCTCATCTTTTGAATTGCAACCAACAACATTTCTGACTGATCGAGCCAAGGTAGCCTACATCATCACCCAACTGTCCAGTCGGGCGAGAAAATGGGGAATAGCCGTCTGGGAGGCAGGGTCCCCTTTCTGCAGTAGTTTTCAGTTATTTTCTGAGGAGATGAGAAAAATGTTTGATTGCTCCAAACATGGGAGAGAGGCTGCCCGTGAAATGCTGCACATGCGCCAGGGGCGCAGACTTGTATCAGATAACGCCATAGAGTTCTGGACCCTAGCCAACTCCAGCGGCTGGAACTTGGAGGCACAGTACGACACCTTCCTGAACGACCTCTCTGAAGACATCAAAGATGAGCTGGTCACCCAGGATCTCCTGACACCTTTGAAGCCCTGGTGGATTTGGCCATCCGCATTGATGTTTGCTTTCAGCAGTGCCACAGAGAGAGGGGTTCCAGGGGGTCCCTGGGGCACTGGGTGAGCTCCAAGCTCCTCGTCAGTCTACATTTCCTTGCCGTTTGCCTGTTTCTACAATTCTCGTTCCAGAGCCCGAAGACATGCATGTTGGCTGTACCTGCCTGATGCTGACTGAAAGGCAAAGGAGAATCAACACCCTCTCCTGTCTGTACTGTGGCCAACCAGGCTATTTCATCTCCACCCGCCCAGTAAAAGCCAAGCGCTCACCAGGAGGACGAAGAGTACTAGTGAGCGTGATCCCTGTCCTGCCTTCCTCGACACCACTCACTTTCATTCCTGCTTCTCTGAAGTGGGGCATGGAATGCTGAGCAGTCTCTGCCTTGGTTGGTTCTGGTGTGGATGGCCGTTCCATCGATTCTGGCTTGGCTGCCCAATGGGGACTACCCACATCTGCACCTTCTCTCACCGCCTCACTCCTGTGGAGCAGAATTGTGACGTCGGAAACAGGAGCTGTTGGCTGTGAAGCTAGCTCTGGAGGAGTGGAGGCATTGGTTGGAGGGAGCAAAGGTGCCATTCTTAATCTGGACTGATCACAAGAATCTGGAATATATCCATACTGCCAAACATCTCAACTCCCGTCAAGCTCATTGGTCCCTGTTTTTCTCAAGATTCAATTTTACTATGTCCTTCCTCCCCAGTTCCAAGAATGGAAAACCTGATGCCCTCTCCCAAAGATTTCCTTCCTCTGAGACCTCTGAGGTACCCAGTGTCATTCTCCCTGTTCACTGTCTCATGGGTGCAGCACAATGGGACATTAAATCCATTGTGCAAGTTGCTCAACAGAACGAGGCAGACCCTAGTCAATGACCCACTAACCATGTTTATGTTCCCAGCTCTGTCTGCTCACAGGTATTGCAGTGGGGTCATTCTTCCCAGTTATCCTGTCACCCTGGAACCAAGCATACTCAGGCTTTCATCTGTCGGTGGTTCTGGTGGCCCTCCATGGGAGATGACATTCACAACTTTGTCTCAGCCTGCTCGGTCTGTGCTCAAGGCAAGAATTCTAATGGGTCACCCACTGCTCTGTTACAACCCCTGTCTATCCCCAAGAGAACCTGGCCCCACATTGCCCTGGATTTTGTCACTGGTCTTCCCCATCAGATGGTAATACCACCATTCTCACAGTAGTTGATCATTTCTCCAAGTCTGTACACTTCATTCCTTTACCTATACTCCCCTCGGCCAAAGAAACAGTCAAATTACTAGTCCTGACGAAGGGTCTCGGCCTGAAATGTCGACTGTACCTCTTCCTAGAGATGTTGCCTGGCCTGCTGCGTTCACCAAATTATTAGTACTGCATGTTTTTAAATTACATGGTTTACCTGTAGATGTTGTGTCAGACAGGGGCTCTCAGTTCACTTCCAACTTCTGGAGGGCATTCTGTAATCTTCTGGGTGCCTCCATGAGTCTGTCTTCAGGATTCTTTAGGACCAATGGCCAGACCGAGCGGGCCAACCAACAGCTAGAGACTGTATTGCAGTGTTTGGTCTCCCAGAACACCTTCGCGTGGAGTCAGCAGTTATCCTGGGCTGAGTACACCATAAACTCTCATCCATGCTCATCCACTGGTCGGTCCCCCTTCGAGTGCTGCCGGAAGCGAGGTTTGATCTGTCTAAGCGCCACACCAATTTGGAAAAGTCGAATATGGGCCGGAAGCCGTCCAGAGCATATCCAGAGCAGCGGGGTCCAGGCCTGAGTTCGGGGGACAACAATTTAAACACCAGGCCAGATGGACTGAAAAGGCAAGGAGTCGGGACCGGAGGTGAGGGTTGAACCATTGCTGCTCCGTGACGTTTTACTCCACTCTCCTCAGCGCTGAGTCTGTGTTGTGCCCTGGCTGCTCTGGGCTTAGTGTCTGCGAGCTTGCCTCTGTGTGATGGACTGAGACTGTAAGCCTACTCCGGCTGCTCCCGGCTTTGGGCTTTGGGCTCTGGGCTCATCGTCATCATGTGCTGAGTTGTATGACATGAACAATCACAGTCTATAACCAAGATTGTTCCTGGCAATTTTTTCTGCCGAAGTGGTTTGCCATTGGCTTCTTCTGGACAGTACCTTTACATGGCGGGTGACCCCAGCCAGTATCAATATCCTTCAGAGATTATCTGCCTGGCATCAGCGGTCACATAACCAGGACTTGCGGTATGCTACATCTGCTCATACAACCAGGAAGGAGCGGCTTACACCTCCTTTGGTACAGACTGATCTCCATCACACCACCAGTTGACTGCATTCTCATTGCTAGAATGGTCAATATTCTGTGCTGTACCTGCACTCTAACTTTTTGTTTCATTCACTTGAACACAAAGCTCCATCTGCACATTCATAGCTCCTTTTCTTTATATAATAATTAAAATGGCCATTAATCTTTCAAAGATGAACATCGTCAAATTTTCCCTTACGCCATCTGTCAGTTTTTACTGGTGTATTTTGTAAACAGGAAGGGAGCAGTTATTCTACTGGGAGTATATTATAGGCCCCCTGGTAGCAGCAGACATACCGAGAGGCAGATTGGGAGGCAGATTTTGGAAGGGTGCAAAAATAACAGAGTTGTTATCATGGGTGACCTTAACTTCCCCAATATTGATTGGTACCTGATTAGTTCCAAGGGTTTGGACGGGGCAGAGTTTGCTAAGTGTGTCCAGGATGGATTCCTGTCACAGTGTGTTGACAGGCCGATGAGGGGGAGTGCCATACTAGATCAAGTATTAGATAAAGAACCGGGTCAGTTCACAGATCTCTCAGTGAATGAGGGTCTGGGGGACAGTGACCACTGCTCCCTAGCCTTTAGCATTATCATGGAAAAGGATAGAATCAGAGAAGACAGGAAATTTTTTAATTGGGGAAGGGCAAATTATAAGGCTATAAGGCTAGAACTTGGGGGTGTGAATTGGGATGATGTTTTTGCAGGGAAATGTACTATGGACATTGGTCGATGTTTAGAGATCTCTTGCAGGATGTTAGGGATAAATTTGTCCCAGTGAGGAAGATGAAGAATGGTAGTGTGAAGGAACCATTGGTGACAAGTGAGGTGGAAAATCTAGTCAGGTGGAAGAAGGCAGCATACATGAGGTTTAGGAAGCAAGGATCAGATGGGTCTATTGAGGAATATAGGTAGCAAGAAAGGAGCTTAAGAAGGGGCTGAGAAGAGCAAGAATGGGGCATGAGAAGGCCTTGGTGAGTGAGGTCCTCAATGAATACTTCTCTTCGATATTCAGCAATGAGAGGGAACTTGATGACGGTGAGGACAATATGAGTGAGGTTGATGTTCTGGAGCATGTTGATATTAAGGGAGAGGAGGTGTTGGATTTGTTAAAATACATTAGGATGGATAAGTCCCCGGGGCCTGACGGAATATTCCCCAGGCTGCTCCATGAGGCGGGGGAAGAGATTGCTGAGACTCTGGCTGGGATCTTTATGTCCTCATTGTCTACGAGAATGGTACCGGAGGATTGGAGGGAGGCGAATGTTGTCCCCTTGTTCAAAAAAGGTAGTAGGGATAGTCCGGGTAACTATAGACCAGTGAGCCTTACGTCTGTGGTGGGAAAGCTGTTGGAAAAGATTCTTAGAGATAGGATCTATGGGCATTTAGAGAATTATGGTCTGATCAGGGACAGTCAGCATAGCTTGTGAAGGGTAGATCATGTCTAACAAACCTGATAGAGTTCTTTGAGGAGGTGACAAGGCATATAAATGAGGGTAGTGCAGTGGATGTGATCTATATGGATTTTAGTAAGGCATTTGACAAGGTTCCACACGGTACGCTTATTCTGAAAGTCAGAAGGCATGGGATCCAGGGAAGTTTGGCCAGGTGGATTCAGAATTGGCTTGCCTGCAGAAGGCAGAGGGTCATGTTGGAGGGAGTACATTCGGATTGGAGGGTTGTGACTAGTGGTGTCCCACAAGGATTGGTTCTGGGACCTCTACTTTTCATGATTTTTATTAATGACCTGGATGTGGGGGTAGAAGGGTGGGTTGGCAAGTTTGCAGACGACACAAAGGTTGTCAAACCATTTTTAAAGTATGGTTGAAAAAAGTGAAGAGTTTTGAATGCAAAGAAAATACAATTTATATTCTAACAGTTGAAACAGTCATGTCATTTCTAGACTAAGCTAATAAGATATTGAACTTCTGTTCTACTCAAACAATAAAATTGAGAATTTTTTTTCTTAAAAATGGGTTCATCTCATTCACATCAAATATCATAACATTTACAATATCTGGAATATTAATGTTTTCTTCATCAAAGATTGGCCTATTTGCCTCAGATGTTATGAGCATTATGGGTCGGTCTATAAGGCAGTTATGCTACATTTAATGTTGTTTTCGGGATGGTGTTAAGTTGCTAAAGGTACTTTCTTTTCCTATTGTCCATTCGCCCCCATCAGCAGGACATGCCTTGTTCTCATTGCTACCATAAGGAAGGATGTACAGGAGCCTGAAGGCACACACTCAATGATTCAGATCTCGCTTCTTCCCTCTACCATCTGATTTTTGAATGGACATTGAACCAATGAACACTACCTCACCAGTTTTTTTTTGCACTACTTATTTAATTTAACTTTTATATATATGTATTTACTGTAATTCACATTCTTCTATTATCTATTGCATTGTACTGCTGCCACAAAGACAACAAATTTCACAATATGTGCCGGTGGTATTAAACCTCATTCTAATTCTTTTCTAAATGGTGAAGGAACTTATTTTCCTTCAATTTCTGTATTATTGTTAGAAATCAAAATAACCAGGATACTGTCTGGACAGCATGGAGAAGCTGTAATGGATGTCTAACATCAGATGAAGACTAGAGCATAAAGCAAAAGCAAAATATTAAAGATGCTGGAAAACAAAAATAAAAGCAGGAAAGCTGGAAAGAAACACAAAGATCTACCATTTGTGGGGAAACTGAAGGAAAGTTTCAGGTAACCTGAAAATTGATGAACATTCAATGGAACTGGAAGACGTATTGTGTGAATTATTTTAAAGCGAATATTGAGTTAGGGAAAGGTGATGGGCTGAGGGGTAAATAGCCCAAAGACATAAAAAGTGATTAAATGAACACAGTGATATTAAACGGCATATGTGATGGAATACAAGACAAATGAAGAAAACCACTAAAAAAAAAACTTATCTAGAGAAGATGCATTGAAGATCTGGTAGATTCCTAACCAAAAGAGAAGAAAGGTTAGAGCATATAATATTTGATATTGTGTAGTGGACCATGATAATAACTAAATCACTTACTAATTTTCAATACATACTTTATACATTATTGTCGCCAAACAATTGATACTAGAGTGTACAATCATCACGGCGATATTTGATTCTGCTCTTCGTGCTCCCTAGAGTACAAGTCGATAGTAAAAATTAAAAATTTAAATTATAAACCATAAATAGAAAATAGAAAAGGGAAAGTAAGGTAGTGCAAAAAAACCAAAAGGCAAGTCCGGATATTTAGAGGGTACGGCCCAGATCCGGGTCAGGATCCATTCAGCAGTCTTATCACAGTTGGAAAGAAACTGTTCCCAAATCTAGTCGTACGAATCTTCCAGCTCCTGAGCCTTCTCAGGAAGGAAGAGGGACGAAAAGTGTGTTGGCTGGGTGGGTCGTGTCCTTGATAATCCTGACAGCACTGCTCTGACAGCGTGCAGTGTAAAGTGAGTCCAAGGATGGAAGATCGGTTTGTGTGATGTGCTGGGCTGTGTTCACAATCATCTGCAGCTTCTTCCGGTCTTGGACAGGACAACTTCCATACCAGATTGTGATGCACCCCAGAAGAATGCTTTCTACAGTGCATCTATAAAAATTAGTGAGGGTTTTAGGGGACAGGCCAAATTTCCTTAGCTTCCTCAGGAAGTAAAGGTGCTGGTGGGCCTTCTTAGCAGTGGACTCTGCTTGGTTGGACCAAGTCAGACATTGACAACTAAATGAAGAAAGTTTGAATGAGAATTTGGTCACTTATAGTAAAGCACCTTTAGTTTGTGACAGATATGAAATCGTGGAACTAGAAATGTTCTTTCATAAGTGGCACAATCACTTGGAGTCAACACACTAAATCATGGTTAAACCATCCACAAAATGCTTACAGTGCCATCTCATGCCCATGCAGTTTGATCAGCTGGCTGTATGTCCAGTCCCAGCATATAGCCAGAGCAACACCACTGGTGAAGACTGCAATGATATGGTCTAGGGAGGTGGAAAGGTACTTACAGGTCTGCTTTGGAATGGTAGACTGGGCAAGTTTTAGGCATTCAACTTCATACCTGAGTTAATACACCACTGTCATTACCAACTTCTTCAAGACCAGCGTGGATGAGTGTGTGCCTCCGAGAACACACCAAACATACCCATACAGAAGCTGAGATGAACAAGGAGGCTTACATTCTCCTGAGATCTAGGTCAGTGCTGCCTAGCCTGCTGGGTTCACCCGCAACTTTTATATGTGTTGCTTGAAATTCCAGCATCTGCATATTTCCTCGTGTCAGTGGCATCTAAGATTGGCCATCAAGATCCTTACAAGAAGTCCAAGTACAACCTACAAAAGGTCATCATAAGTGAAAAGGCAATTCCACATGAAGGTAGATGCAAATTGATGTATGACAATTGTGGCAGGGTTTGCATGTCATTACTTCCTATAAGGCAAAATCTAACAGAATAAATGACTGTGATGCTTTAATGCATACTTTGAAAGGAAAAGTACAAGAGAGAGAATAAATCTAAACCTATGCAAATCACTACAACATCTGATGACCTTGTGATCTCTGTCTTGGAGGCCAACAGCAAAACGTCCTTCAAGAGCATGAAAACCAGCAAGCTGTACCTGGCAATGTGGCACGGTAGTGTAGTAGTTAGCTCAATGCTTTATTTTGCCAGCTGTTTGGTGTTTGGTGTTGATTCCCACAGCTGCCTGTAAGGAGTTTGTATGTTCTTCACGTGGCTGTGCAGGCTTCTCCCAGGTGCCCCAGTCTCCTCCTGCATTCCAAAGACATATTATTAAGGTTAGTATGTTAGTGCCAGAGGGGTTACTGCTGCTCAGCACAAACCCTGATGATTTGATTTGATGTATAACAATACATTTCACTGTATGTTTTGTTGTATACAGTACGTGACAATTAATGCTAATATAAAGCTAGGGTGCATAAGACCGTTGCACAGTACTGCATTTGTGGACGTGTAGCGGAAAGCAATTTTGTAAATCTGGCTGGAGCAAAGGATGTGGGAATGGTGAGGGTGGAGCACCATAAGAGGAGTGTGAGACAGGTGGCAGAGAAGGAGTGCCAGGGGTGGGTTAAGGGCATGTGGGTGCGGACACATTCGGTCCTGAGACACCAGGCAAGCTCACTTAATTTCAAACAGCTGGATTACTGATCATTACAGAATGTCTCACTGGCGCTTCGTGCTCCTTCCCCATTCACTTCCCCTTTTTCTAACTATGATTCCCATCTCCCTGCCCCTGTTCCCACTCTCAGTCCACAATAGAGACCCATATCAGAATCAGGTTTATCATCACCAGTATATGCCATGATGGGAATGGGTGGCAGCAGTATAGTGCAATACATAAAATTACTACAGTCCAGTGCAATAGTCTTAGGCACACTAGCTGTATATATATATAGAGCTTGGGTACCTAAGACTTCCCACAGTACTGTATGTCCGTGATATTAAATCTGATTCTGATTCTGTAAATTAACAATATCTATTCCATCCAATGATCAGCTCCAAAATATATTATATTTTTTGTCCAGAACCAAACCTTGGCCCAGACTCAACTAATCCTTATCTACAGTACATATTTGGAACTGGGTACGAACTCTTTCTTAGCTTCATAGGGAACCACTCAATTTCTGCTCCCCCCCCCCAATTGACGTATTAGCAATGGATTGAAGCTCTACAAGTAAGTTCAGTAACCTTTTATAGTTATTGCTGGTCTGAATTTTAGTAGAAATTATTTTAAATTACTTTCAACTGCAAGTTTAAAAATTGATTAGAGGTTAATTGAAGGTATTTGAAATTTACTATCTTCACAATTGGATATGACTCACTTGACCTTCAAATTGACTCATGAATGCGATACTTGCAAATTACAATCATGGAATGTCATAGAGGAGCTGTTAACTGTTGATGGCACAGCATAAGAAATAGGAGCAGGAATATTTTTGCTACAAGCAACTTACTGATGGCTTGGAGGAAATTCAAATGGGTGCTACCTCAATAGAGAAACGCACTCCATATTCAAGAGGCATTGACTGTGAAGAAAATACACAAGATAATATAGTCTGAAAAGGGTTGCTGAAGTGAAAACACAACACAATAGAGGGCAAAAATAATAATACACAAGAATGTCAAAAGCCACTGAGCAAGTATCTCTCACAATCACTCATGATGATTGCAAAACTACTCAATCCAAGGCATCGAGACAGCTGTCATCAATCTGCTGATACATTTCATTAGGTAATAAACTATATTTGCTCTTCCTTGTAAATAGGCCACCAAGTGCTCTTCTGTTGTTCAGTTATCTTATTGTACATACAACATTTCATCTGTATTTTTAAATTACTAAATCAAATAATAAACATTTTCACTCTCGCAGAGGATTCCAGTCACCTCACTCTTTTGTGATTCTATTGTTCTGCCTTATAGTTGAAATGTCCCAAGACTCGAAATGTTCAATTATTCAGTTAGTGTTACATTATTAATTAATCCTTCTTGATCAATTCGTTTATAAGGTGTAGCAGCAAAAAAAAAGACCCAAAATCAAAACAAAACAATTGCCTCCAGGCTGAAACCCCAGGCAGACTTGTTATACTTGAATGATGTTATACTCAGCTCCAAAGAAATGACTGTTCTAAAGAATTGAATGCTTTACTAGCAATTAGCAGACATACAATCTTGAAGTGACATTAAATGGCATTGAGTGGTCAGCAAAGATATGACCTCCGTGGTCCTAAACTACAAACTGCCACAAAATAAACATGAATACGAAACTTATTCCTTTCACTTTTACCGCACCCCCAACATGACTAGTTACCATAATAAAGCGAATAAACACACATCACAGAAATCAAGGCTCCTACACAAGGAAAACTAAAACACTTCTGTAAGTCATCTTTGTCTTTCAAAAAATGCTTCAAATTTTCGATATGTATTTATAACTTCAGCACCCTTGAATTGCGAAGTAAAATATTACATTCAATATGGGTAGAGATGAGAAGAAATTTTCTGACCAACACACCATTCAAGCTTGGCCAGAGGTCACGGGGATGGATTTACTCTGTAATATATACTGACTATTAGTGCTCTAAGCACTCTTACCTATACTGTATGGGTTATAAAATTTTTATGTCTTCTTTCTTTACTTGTGTCTGTTGCTTCCTATACTGTGTTAGCACAACATTGTGGACCAAAGGGCCTGTACTGTACTGCACTGTACTGTTCTGTGTTCTATGCTATCATAGTTAGGAATTATCAAGATGATAGGCATCAACAGTGGAAGGAGTTAACAATGTTCAGGACCTCTACAGGCTTTCGATCGAGAAAAGCGCCTGAAGGAAAGGTAATGACATCATAATTTTGCACATTTTTGGCCCACTGCCTTTATTTGTAGCATGTGTGGCAGGAACTGTCAAACTAGAGTAGTCCTCTTGAGCCACAGCAGAAAATGCTCACCCAGCACTCAGATGAAAATAATGGTCCCATTGAATGAAAGGCTGCCATTACATAATAAAATAATTATCAAATGTTACCACTTCAATCTTTCACAGGGGAAGTCTCTCCTGCGACCCTTCGTTGGCTGAGGCCAACCATGGATGTTGCATGTCAGCTGTCTACATGATATGCAGACAGTACACAAACAAGCTAGGGCAGTATCATTTGGATAATAAGCTGTTGCCCATGCAGCAGGCTCTCCCTCTCCATGCAGCTGAAGAATCTAAAGGAATGACAGAGACTGATACAGTATGGCACCAGCGGTGTTACAGGAGCAGTGAGTCATTGTCGAACTCAATGTAAAACTTCTGTAGGGACACCAGCTCTGTACTTTTCCTTGGGGTTTACACCCAAAGCCTTCTTCACAAGTGGGTATAGTAGCAGAGATCAGAGTTTTCCTTCTCTTTGATGAGCTGCCAACCATGGCAGACGAGAACCATCTACCCGAAACGACTGGTTTTAATGCGTCAGTAGCCTGCCATTGCCCCTTGTCCTGTCAGTAGAAACAGTTCCACTGGGCTTATTAACTAAGCCACACATGAAGGCCAGGAGTTGGACTTGGTTGTCAGAGGCTATTTGAGGTGCATGCCATTGGGAGCGTTTACTAGATAGTGGGAGTTTATCGCCACCACCTCCCATGGCTATGACAAGCTTAAGGACCCATAGGGAAAGTAAGGCTTGTTTAAGATGTTAAAATAGAGATTTGCTATATTGTTTATTTCATGACTCAAGGGAGCAACTACAGTATATGGAACTTTTATTTTGCAAGTAGAAGGCACAATTGCATAATTAAGAATCTTAGTAAATAAAAGTTAATAAGATCCTGTTGTGTCATAGTTGGCTGAGAGGGTGGAGATACATCTCTACCAAAGGAAATTTCTTCCCTCCTCTAGCCTGCAGGTCACCCTTGGCCAAGGTGTAGCACCTGCTTAACCTCCACCAATCAGGGTCACGTGAAACCATAGGAGCAGGTGATTGGTGGTCGTATGAGCAGCTAGTGTGTGTGTCACATGTCCTGGTTATGATACCAGGCAGGCAACTTCTGAAGAGCATTGATAATGGCTGGGGTCACCTATCTTGTAACGACATTACCCAGAAGAAGGCGGTGGCAAACCACTTCTGTAGAAAAATTAGCCAAGAGCAATCATGGTCGTGAGACCATGATCACACAGTTCATATGACATGGCACATAATGATGATGATAGTATGCATTAGGAATGTGACAACTCATTAAAAAATACACTCCTGCCTGTCTTCACTGCTTTATCTTGTAAATTTCCACAAGAATACGTATTTCATGATTACATAACTAACCAAAATAACATTTTTAGTAGAGTGAATGTTATTTTGGTTAGTTATGTAATCATGCTAATATACAGAGAGAAATTATGGAAATGGCAACAGAAGGTGCATCTTTGAAGATCATTCAGCTACTTACATTTCATGCCAGCTACTACTGCAAAAGGCAAAAACAAAACGCATTGCTCCTCTCTGCACCTTGTGGTTAATCAGCTGGCAACCTTGCCATTTCTTTAGCATTCTGTCCTTTTTTTATGAGGCCAAGTTGCTAGCTCGATGTTCAACTTAGCATGGATGGAAAGCATACAAGGAGCCAGCCAGATTTGAACCAGGGACCACTCACCTCAAAGTCCAGTGCAAATGCCACTAGAGCACTGGCCAGCAAAAAGCAAAATGTCTATTTTAGCTACAAAAGCTGGGAAATTCATTCCCTACTATCAAAGTTTTATTTCCCTTTCTTATCACGGTTGTCTATTTTTTTAATTGTCTCCTTAAGGTCACTTTACATGCTTGTTTTTGATTGGAACACTATTCCTAATCATGTTCCCTTCTTCCTGTACTGTTTATTATGGATTTATTCTATCATTAAGCAGTGCTTCATTATTTGATTTTTCACTTGGAACTCTTTATTAGCTCCTTAAATTTCACCCTGCTGACTACATTTAGACCACCATATATTGACCTTCCCTAATAGCACTGTGAAAAGTGTTGATAAAATGTCTTCTCCAATCAATACGGTTCTGCTGTGGAAGAAGTGCACTGTATGCCTAACTATTGACTTACAATACTCTGCAACAGCCTTAGGCACTATATACGACCATAAGATATAGGAGAAGAATTAGGCCATTTGACCCATTTCATCGTGACTGATCCAATTTTCCTCTCCGCCCCAATCTCCTGCCTTCCCTACCCACACCTCCCATATCCCTTCATGCCCTGACCAATCAATAATTTATCAACCTCTGCCTTAAATATAAATGAAGACTTGGCCCCACAGCTGCCTCGCGACAATAAATTCCACAGACTCACTACTCTCCAGCTAAAGAAATTCCTCCTCATCTCTGTTTGAAAAGGACGGTCCCCTATTCTGAGGCTGTGACCTCTGGTCTTAGACACCCACGCCATAGGAAACATCTCCTCCACATCCACTCTAGCAAGGCTTTCCACCATTCAATAGGTTCCAATGAGGTCATCCCTCACTCTTCTGAATTCCAGTGAATGCTGACCCAGAACTATCAAACACTCTTCGTATGACAAGCCATTTTATCGTGGGATTGTTTTTGTAAACCTCATTTGAACCCTCTCCAGTTTCAGCACATCCTTTCTAAGATAAGGGGCCCAAACCTGCTTACGATACTCCAAGTGAGGCCTCACCAGTGCTTTATCAATCTGAGCATTACATGTTTACTGTTATGTTCTAGTCCTCTTGGAATGAATGTTAATATCACATTTACCTTCCTCACCACAGACTCAACCTGCAAGTTAGCCTCTGGGGAACCCTGCACAAGGTTCTCCAAATATCTTTGCACCTCATTGTTTTGTATTTTCTGTCCAATTGGAAAGTAGTCTATCTTTTTATTTTTTCCACCAAAGTGCATGACCATTCCCTTACCAGCACTATATTCCATCTGTCATTTCTTTATTCATTTTCCTACTCTGTCTAAGTCCTTTTGTAGCCTCTCTACTTCCTTAAAACTGCCTGTCCCTCCATCTATCTTTGTATCATCTGCAAACTTTACAACAAGGCCATCAATTCCACCATCCAAATCATTGACATATAACATAAAAAGAATCAGTCATAACACTGGTCCCTGTGAAACACCACTAGTCACCGGCAACCAACCGGGAAATGTCTCCTTTATTCTCATTCTTAGCTTCCTTCAATTAGCCACTATATATATATAGTTAGTCTGCCTAAGACTTTTGCACAGTACTGTATTAGAGTGGAGAATGAGTGTGAAAATCTGGAGGTCAAAGGATATTGGAAATGGTGTGGAGCAGACACACTCAGCCCTGAGATACTAGGTAAGATCATTTTATTTCAAACAATTGGTTTATTGATCATGACAGAATGTCTCTCTGGTGCTTCCTGCTCCCTCCACTCTCTCTTCCTCTCTTCCCAAACATGATTCCCCTCTCCCTGCCCCCTTCCCATTCTCAGTCCACAATAGAGACTCATATCAGAATCAGGTTTATCATCACTCAAATATGTCATGATTATTTTTCTTGTGGTATCAGTACATTGCAATACATAAAATTACTACAATACTATGCAAAAGTCTTGGGCACCCAAGCTATATATATGTGCCTAGGACTTCTGCACAGTACTGCACTTATCCCATCAGTCATCTCCTTCCCCATCTGTAAAATACCCTTCGGCTTCCAAATTCACCTTATTAGCCACCTTAGAGCCCACAAAACTGAGTGGAAACAAGTTATTCATGGTAGGAGACCAAAGAAGAAGTCTAAATTCCTTCATGTAAAGCTACTCCTTCAGTTAAGTTATTAACCACATGAAAAAGAAAAAAATATATACCAAAACAAATCCATTTTATAACCAACCATTCACAAGTGTGTCCGCTTGACACTGTTCAATTTGAAAATCATCCTTTGAATTATGACTTACCATATTAATTTGACAGCCATCTTCCTGCTCCCACAATTCTGTTTGTATTTTCCCATTTGATACCACATTCTGAATTTCTATTTTAAATGATAAAAGTCATTGATGAAGCTTAGTTTGGTATGTGGAAAACACATGATTATTTGAAATTATGATGAGATTTACAGTGCTCTGATTCTTCTTCGGTATTTCTTCAGGACTGAGCAGGACATGCTTCATTCTATTTTTGAAAAGTGGATGATTCTAAAATTGCATTGTATATTTTGCCATGACTGGCTGATGTGTATTTTAATCTCCAAATTAATGGCATGAATATTGATTTCGCCTTCCAATAAAAAAAATCCTCCCCCTCCCTCTTCTTATATTCCCCATTCTGTCCTCTCACCTTTTCTCCTCACCTGTCCATCACCTTTCCCTGCTGCCCCTCCTTCTTCCCTTTCTCTTATGGTCTATTTTCCTCTCCTATCAGATTCCTTCCTCACCAGCCCTTTACCTTTCCCTCACACCTAGCTTCACTTATTAACTTCTAACTAGATCTCCTTCACCACCCGCCTCACATTTTTATTCTGGGATCTCTCCCCTTCCTTTCCAATGCTGAAGAAGGGTTTTGGCCTGAAACATTGGCTCTTTTCATTTCCATAGATGCTGTCTGACCTGCTGAGTTCCTCCAGCATTTTGTGAGTGTTGCTCTGGATTTCCAGCATCTGCAAAATCTCTTGTTAATCTCCTTAGCCTGTTCACTTGCACTTTTGTAAGTCACATCCATAATTATCTGTATTCATTTTCTCCTTTGTGCCATTGTGCTCTATGTGGTTAACTCAAATATCAAACATTAAAATCATTTTCTTCTGATTTTTGTTTTTCAGGTATTAAGCATTTCAGGATCTGTTCTCAGACCGAGCTGTTTATCTCAGCTGCAATTAAGTTCAAAGTATGTTTGTAAATTGTATATTGTCACTTTGAGATGCATTTTCTTGTCGGCATGCTCAGTTATAGAAACAATGTAAGACTGCTCCAACTTAGACATTCAACCAGTGTGCAAAAGACAACAAACTGCTCAAATACAAAATGGGAATAATAATAATAATAAATAAGCAATAAGTATCAAGATCAAAAGATAAAGAGTCCTTGAAAGTGAGTCCATAGGTTGTGGGAACATTTCAGTGATGGGGCAAGTGATAATGAGTGAAGTATCTCCTTTGGTTCAAAGGCCTGATGGTTGAGGGGTAATATGTGTTCTTGAACCTCGCCATGTGAGTCCTGAGGCTCCTGAGGCTTTTTCCTGATGGCAGCCGCAAGAAGAGAGCATGACCTGTAAATCTCTTTGGCAGTCTCTCTAAGCTCTACAACGGGATGACAAGATCTCAATGCAATACTTCAGATCCAACCTAAGTGATTTATAAAGTTGCAACTAAGCTCAGTTTCTTAACTAAAAAAAGCATATATGTCACCATACACAACCCTGAGATTCATTTTCTTGTGGGCATACTCAACAAATCTATAGAGTAATAACTGTAGCAGAATCAATTAAAGACTCCCCGACTAGTTCATTCTGCTAGGATTCAGAAGACAACAAACTGTGTAAGCACAAAAACAAAGAAATAAGAAGAAGAAATAAATAAGTAATGAATATGAGAAGAAGAATCCTTTAAAGCAAGTCCATAGGTTGTGGGAACAGTTCAGTGATGGGGCAAGTGAAGCCGAATGAAGTTATCCCCTCTGGTTCAAGAACCTGATGGTTGTGGGGTTATTACTGTTTCTGAACCTGGTGGTGTGAAGACTTCTGTGCCTTCTTCCTGATGGCAGCAACCAGCAGAAAGCATGATCTGGAGGTAGTCGGGGTCGCTGATGATGGATGCTGCTTTCCTGCAACAATGCTTCGTGTAGATATGCTCAAAAGTGGGTAAGACATTACCCATGATGGACTATGCCATATCCACTGCTTATTGTAGGATTTTCCATAAGACCATAAGACATAGGAGCAGAAGTAGGCCATTCAGCCCATCCAGCCTGCTCTGTCCTTCAATCATGAGCTGATCCAATTCTTCCAGTCATCGTCACTCCCCTGCCTTCTCCCCATACTCTTTGATGCCCTGACCAATTAAGAACCTATCAATCTCTGGCTTAAATACACCCAATGACTTGGACACCACAGCCGCTCATGGCAACAAATTCCACAGATTTACCACCCTCTGACTAAAGTAATTTCTCCACATCTCTGTTCTAAATAGATGTCCTTCAATCCTGAAGTCATGCCCTCTTGCCTGAAGCTCATCTACCATGGGAAATAACTTTGCCATATCTAATCTGTTCAGGCCTTTTAACATTCAGAATGTTTCTATGAGATCCACCCCCCCTCCCTGCCCCATTCTCTTGAACTCCAGGGAATACAGGGAATACAGCCCAGGAGCTGCCAGATGTTCTTCATATGGTAGATCATTCATTCCTTGAATCATTCTTGTGAATCTTCTCTGAACCCTCTCCAATGTCAATATATCCTTTCTAAAATAAGGAGCCCAAAACTGCACCCAATACTCCGTATAGTCTCATGAATGCCTTATAGAGCCTCAACAACACACCCCTGCTCTTATAATCAATTCCTCTAGAAATGAATGGCAACATTGCATTCGACTTCTTCACCACCAGCTCAGCTTGGAGGTTAACCTTTAGGGTATCCTGCACAAGGACTCCCAAGTTTGCATTTTGAATTCTCTCCCCATCTAAATAAGAGTCTGCCCATTTATTACTTCCACCAAAGTGCATGACCATACACTTTCCAACGTTGTATTTCATTCAAAGACATTGGTGTTTCCATACCAGGCTGTGATGCAGCTGCTCGTCAGCACACACCTATAGAAGTTTGTCAAAGTTTTAGGTATCATGACGAATCTTTGTCAACTCCTAGGGAATTAGAAGCACTGCTGTGCTTTCTTTGTAATTGCACGTTCATTCTGGGCCCATGACAGATCCTCCAAAATAATAGCACGGAGGTATTTAAAATTGCTGACCCTCTCCACCTCTGATCCTTCTGGTTTCCTCCTCCTAAAGTCAACATATATTGTCCATTGTGCCTCCATCACTAAATGGTAAAGCAGAGAAGCAGGCAATTTGGTTCAGTCTGTACCAACTTCCAGCACTCTGACTTTAGCCCTCAATGTCTAACCCAGCATTTCTCAGCTGGAGTTCCACGAGAGATCGTGTTTTAAAAAAATAAACATCGTTGTTTGAACTTCATGCAATGCGCAATGCTAGCACTCACAGTAGTAGGCAGTGACCAAGCAGACACTTTAGCAATCTCGCTGGAGGTCTCTCAGCCCAATATGGCAGTAGGGCCATGTTTATTTGTTTGAGCCCATTCTCAGTTTTTGACGCAAGGTAAGAGAGATTGTTGATAATTGGTGATCACTGTATTGCATGGGGGGTGGGAGGGGGGAGTATGGAAAGCTGATGAGGAGTGTGAAGTGAGTTTTCCAAGCATTAAATAGACTCTCCCATTTTTGTATTTTATTTTCCCCTGTGTTGTACAGACATGTCTGATGGGCCAATGTGATGATTGTTGAATTACAATCTTCTGAGTTATTTCACTTCACTAGTGCAGCAATGGACAGAAAAAGTCCGCCTTTACAATGAAAGCTACTTATCAATGGGTTTTACATGGTCTAGTGATCCAAGTTGTCCCATTCCATTGTGTCTAGTCTGTGGCAAACAACTTACAAATGCTGCAGTGGCTCCAGCAAAATTGAAAAGACACTTAACTACAAATCACAGCTGTATGACACATAAAAGTGCTGACTATTTTAAATGGCTTTTGGAATCTTAAAACAGAGTAAAGCTTTTGTTAATAAAGTCACAGTCAGTAAAGGGACAGAGAAAGCAAGTTATTTAGTAGCAGAACTTACTGACTGGAAAAGGAAAAGTCACACAGTTGGTGAGAACCTAATAATGCCAGAATGTAAAATTATAGTGGGTAAAATGCTAGGATAAGATGCTGAATGAGAAATTGAAATGATTTCACGCTCATTGTTGATTACGGCTGGTTCTTCACTTGCAAAGATCAGGAGAGAAGAAGAGTCCTCAGGAGCGACGGCACGATCGTTGGTGACTGTAGAGGCTATTTCTGGATCTGCAGACCCTGGAGCAGTAGGGACACAGGAACGGCTGGGATGAGGCACCTCCTGCATCTCTTCTTCCCTTGGGCAGAAGCTCTTCTGGATTCCTCAAAATTCTTGCCTGCTTCATGGATCAGTGTTCTCCAGAGGTCTCCGTCACAAGCCAGCTGCTGCCACTCATTGACCTTGATATTTGCCTGAGAGAACTGCGGTTTAAGTTGACTTTGTACCTCCTGCGGGAATGAGGTGGGTGGGGATCCACGATCTCTCCATAGACTACTGCTTTCAGTAACCTGGAGTTGTCTATGCAAGACATATGGCCTGGCCAATAAGCTGCCCGAGCAGCAAAGTGGTTTCAATGCTTGGAAGTTGAGCCTTCTTCAAGACCTCATTGTTGGAGACACGATCCTGCTAGCTGATACTCTTGATAGAGTGGAGGCAGCACAGATGAAAGCACTCGAGCAACCGGATTCGCTTGCAGTACAAGATCCAGGCTTTCGAGCCTCATAAAAGTGATGATGGCAGCCCTGTACACCTGGATTTTTGAGAAACAGATGCAGCTGGTAGTTCTTCCACACACATTTCTGGAGATGCCTGAAGGCATTGCTGACTCTGACGAGTAGATTGTCAACATCCCTTACTATTGCTGCCCAAGTAAGTGAACTGCTCAATTGTGGCAAGAGGGTGGTTGTCCATAGTGATCAGAGATCGGTTATAAATGCCATGAGGGGCTTAAGATAGAGGATCATTGTTTTCTTCAGACTGACTGTTAACCCAAAAGCCCTTGCAGCTTTGGCGAACTGAGTGACTACAGTCTGTAGCACATCCTCTGCGTGCATGAGAAGAGCATAGTCGTCTGCATATAGTAGCTCAAGAATGGGATCTAATGTTTTTTTTTTCGGGCAAAAAGGCGGCCACTCCCAAACAGTATGTTAAGTTGACGTACTGATGACATGTCACATGATGCTGAAGAGGTTTTGTGTAATAAACTGAAAAACAGCAGCTTCTCTATCTAGGTCGTTGAGTTAATAAATTTCACCAATTAAAGCCATGTTGTAGCATTTGTAAGATTTGTAAATGATGGTGAAATTCAAGAAAACTTTTTCTGTTACGAAGAACTGCCCGAAACAAGCAAGGGTCAAGATAGGTTTAATATTTTGTCTTCATATCTGGAAACAAAAGCTCTGTCTTGGAGGAACTGTTTCAGCATCTGTACTGATGGTGCCCCATCAATGATTGGCTTCCTTAAGGGTTTTGTTTCTTTTGTAATAAAGAAAATCCTGATGTAATCACAACACACTGCCTTTTTCACAAAGAGGTGCTGATGTCAAAAACTCTTGGAGATGACATGAAAAAGGTTCTGGATGATGCTACAAACTGGTTAACTTTATTAAACAAAGACCAGTTCACTCGAGAATGTTTTTAAAACTGTGTGAAAACCTGGACAAAGAACACACCAGTCCGCTGCTACATACAGACATCCAGTGGCTTAGCAGAGGAAGAGTTCTCATCAGAGTGTTTGAGATAAAAGTTGAATTGCAGGAGTACTTTCAAGAAGGTAGTATGCCAGATTTTGCTGACTGTATTGAAGATGAAGAATGGCTGCAGAAATTAGCCTACTTAGCAGACATTTGTCATAATATAAACCAGTTGAACAATTCTCTGCAAGGCCCTGGAGAAAATGTTTTGACTTCAAGTGACAAAATTCTTGGATTTAAAAGGAAACTGAATCTTTGAAAAAAATCATGCTGCAAAAGGAAATCTTTAAATGCTCCCACTGCTGCTTGGGTTTAAGAGTGAGGAAGGATCAGAAAGTCTCCAGTCTTATTGAAGAACACCAGAACAAAATTGAACAGTATTTTTCCTCCCTTTCAACACAAATGTATGACTGGGCAAGGGAAACTTTCTCTGGATCTTCTGCGCAGCCTGAGAACTTGATTTTGAGAGAAGAGGAAGAATTTTGTGAGCTGCAGTCTGATTGTGCACTCAAGATGAGATTTACTGACCTGTCCCTGAACAAGATCTGGATTTCTGTGAAAGAAGAGTATCCTGCCATTCGTAGGAAAGCAATGAACATGTTGTTGCATTTTTCAACTTCTTACATGTGTAAGCAAGCTTTTTCTTGTTTAACAAGTATCAAGGGCAAGGATAGAGATCGTCTCATTCCAGTTGAAGGTGAAATCTGTGTGTGCTTATCTCAAGTTCGACCCAGAATTAAGTATTTGTGTAGCAAAAAACAAGCAAAGGCTCACATGCTAGGCCTATATTTGAGCTTGATCATGTCACTCAGAAAGAAAATGTTTTTTCAAAGTCTTGTATAAAATTGTATCTTAAGCTATATTTTTATTCATATTGCTTTGGCTTATAGCTTTTATTAATGTTACTATTCAACATTGTCAATAAATTTTCATGTTGTAAATAGTATTAATTAAAATCAACTTGCAATTATTTAAATTAAATATACTGAGCCTAGTTTTAGAAAAATGAAATCCCATTTTGGCTTAAGCCAGTTATTTAACAGAAATTTATTATGTTTGACTTAAGAGTTTTTAAAATTTATGGAAGGGAAAGAAAGAGATTAATTTCAAGCATAACTACCTATTCTTTTCAAGAAAAGTTGGCTAAGAATTCATTATCTACTCAAAAGAGCATTGACAATTATTTTGGATTATTATATCTACAATTTATTGATCATGCTAATGTATTATGATGTGTAATTTTTATTAATTTATTAATTTTTACACAGGTGTTCCCTGAGACGAGAAACTTATTAATTTTTACACAGGTGTTCCCTGAGACGAGAAACTTATTTCAAAGATTTCTCCAGGGCAAAAGGGTTGAGAAAGGCTGGAATAAGCAATTCAACTGTACACTTAGGCACATCTTAAATGCTGTCAGCACTCAGCTTCAACAGGACCTGTCCTTCTTCCAATTCAAACACGAGTTTTTGAAGCTGGTTTACCCCAGTCTAACTGCCTGACATTTCAGTAGACTTAAAGGTGAGAATGTTGGTGAGGGTCAATGCAATAATTCAAAAAAGGGAATGGTACTTGTAAATGAGCAGAATTTGGCTTTTACTCTGGCTTTAAAGCAGAGTATCAGAATTAGGTTTATTATCACTGGCAGGTGTTGTGAAATTTGTTAACCAGAAGCAGCAGTTCAATGCAATATATGATAATATGGAAAGAAAAAAACATAATAAAATAAAATCAATAAGTACATCAATTACAGTAAGTATATACATGTGTATATTGAATATATTTAAAATAGTGCAAAAACAGAAAAATATATATATATTACAAAAAAATTTAATTTGTGTTCATGGGTTCAATGGCCATTTAGGAATCGGATGGCAGAGGGGAAGAAGCTGTTCCTGAATTAGTGAGTGTGTGCTTTCAGGTTTCTGCACCTCTTTCCTGATGGTAACAATGAGAAGAGAACATGCCTTAGGTGATGGGAGACCTTAATAATGGACATTGCCTTGCTTAGACACTACTCCTTAAGGATGTCCTGGGTATTTTGTAGGCTAGTACCCAAGATAGCGCTGGCTAAATTTACAACCTTCTATGGCATCTTTCAGTCCCGTGCTGTAGCCTCCCCACCCCCCCACCCATACCAGACAGTGATGCAGCCTGTCAGAATGCTCTCCACAGTACATCGAGAGAAGTTTTTGAGTGTGTTTTAGTTGACAAATCAAGTCTCTTCAAACTACTAATGAAATATAGCTGCTGTCTTGCCTTCTTAATAGTTGCATCGATATGTTGGGACCAGGTTAGATCCTCAGAGATCTTGACAACTGGGAACTTGAAATTGCTCACTCTCTCCACTTCTAATCCTTCTATGAGGATTGGTTCGTGTTCCACCATCTTACCCTTCCTGAAGTCCGCAATCAGCTCTTTCACCTTACCGACATTGAGTGCAAGGTTGTTGCTGCGACATCACTCAACTAGTTGGTATATCTTGCTCCTGTACACCCTCTCATCTTTATCTGAGGTTCTACTAATAATAGTTGTATCATCAGCAAATTTATAGATGGTATTTGAGCTATACCTAGCCACACAGTCATAGGTATGGAGCGAGTAGAGCAGTGGGCTAAGCACACATCCTTGAGGTGTTTCCAGCAGAAACACTGTGGAAAAGGAAAATTCAAGGGAAAAACTGATAAAATTTGTTGGAAGAAAATGGTAAAAGGGGTTGCTTAATATTGTCACATGTACAGAGATTGAGCAGATTAAGACTATATTTTCTATAATTTAGAAGAACGAGAAGTGATCACTGAAACATAGAAAACTCTGAAGTATTCAACAGAGGTGGTGTAGACTTGATGCTTATCTAGATTTAGTCATTCAGAACAGAGGTTAGGAGCAATTCCTTTACTGGAGGCTTGTGATGTGTAATATCTACATAAGAGGCTATGCAGAACAGTCATTGAGTAAATTCAAATCATAGATCATTAGATGTTTAGATATTAAGGAAACTTGAAGACTATTGTGTTAATGTAAGTAAATGGCACTGAGATAAAGCACCCAATCAGCAGTAGGAAACCTGCTTTTTCCTGTGCTATTAGTTTGTTACTGCATACCACTCTTGTCCATAAGACTATTAGCTATAGGAGCAGAATTAGGCTATTTGGCCCCCATCGTGTCCGCTCCACCATTTCATCATGACTGATCCATTTTCCATCTTAGCTCCAATCTCTTTCCTTCTCCCCATATCCCTTCATGCCCTGACTAATCAAGAACCAACCACTGCCTGAAGTATATCTAATGACCTGGCCTCAACAGGCACCTGTGGCAATGAATTCCATAGACTCACCATTCTCTGGCTAAAGAAATTCCTCCAGAGATACAAGTTTACTTTTTTTAATTGCCTATTGAATGGGAATATCCTGTGGAAAGTAAACCAGGAATAATATCGAGCAATATTCAGCAACATTTTTGAAGGAATTAAAACTTCCCTGACGATTCTTGTGCCCTGGAAACTGTACCATCTTCACTCCATTATCTGTTGATATTTTAAAATTAATAATTTCTATTTCACATATGGGGTATGCATGTGATTGTATGCAGATAAAGCTCTGCTCACAATCTTGGTACCAAGAAATCAGGGGTTATCCATTGAAAATTGTTTGCACAATTTGTTCTTTTTTGCGCAATGGGTGTTTGATGTTTTCTTGAATGGGTTTCATGGTGTTTCTTTGTTTTGTGGCTGCTTGCAGGAGAGCAAATCTCAGATGTATTCTGTATACATACTTTGATAATAAATGTAGTTTGAATCTTTGAAGAGGGACTGTTGCTTGGTGAACATCTATAGAGTCCTAACACCTGTGCTTTCTACTCCTATACCCTGAGCAGAACTGAAAAAGTAATGAACAAAACATTTAATTTGTCTAAGAACAAGAAATTCAGAAGTGCTGGGGTATAGAATTACAACACAGGAATGATTGTGAATAGGTCGTTCCATCAAGACCTAATGAGCTGCAAGGCCTGCTATTATAGTGCAATTTGCATAAATTAAAGTACTGTGGCGACCCGCTTTCTGGCACACATGAACCGCTGACAACAGCGCACGCAGGCAGAGGGCTGGCCCCAAAAAGGGCACCAGGCCATCTTCACCAGCAGGGGGAAAATCCCGCGCGCAGAAAGGGTCTGGGAATATACATTCCCCACAGCAGTCCCGCCCAGGGAGGGCGGGAACGGGAAGGCTTTAAAGCAGGCCGCGAAGTTTGAATAAATCTCTTTCATCGCAACTCTAACTCACCGACTCCGTGTGGTTATTCTAGCGCTGTGTGTAGCACACCGCTACATTTGGTGACCCCGACGGCCCAAACGATATTTGGACCAGAGATGACTGACGCTGCATCTGTTCACGCAGTTTCGTGAAAACTGCCAAGCTTCTGGACGCTGCGACCCCAATTATGGTTCGAACAAGCAGAAGCACAATTCCACATTTGGCAGATAACCTCGGAGTCCACTCCCTACTACTATGTGCTGAGCTCACTCGACCAGGAGACAGCTGCACAAGTTGAGGAGTTTATACAGTCGCCCCCGGAGGATGGCAAATACACAGCATTCAAAGCCCTGCTCATAAGGACTTTCGGACTCTCACGGCGCAAACGAGCACGCCGCTTAATGCACCTGGATGGTTTGGGAGACAGGCCGCCGTCAGCATTAATGAACGAGATGCTGGCCCTGGCTGAAGGACACAAACCCTGCCTCATGTTTGAGCAGGCGTTCCTAGAGCAACTGCCCGAGGACATATGCCTGCTGCTGTCCGACGCAGATTTCAACAACCCCCGGGAGGTGGCGGCCCGAGCAGATGTGCTGTGGAATGCCAGGAAAGAGAGAGGGGCGTCCGTCGCACAGATCACCAAGCCGCGTGCCCAACAACAGACCAGACCAGGCCCGGCAGCAGAGCCTACAAAACCCGGCGACGGGAGTGAGGAGCCCAACGAACAATGGTGTTTCTACCACCAGCGGTGGGGCACAGAGGCCCGCCGCTGCAGACCACCCTGCAAATTTCCGAGAAATGCCAGGGCCAGCCGCCGCTGATGGCTACGGCAGCTGGCCATCAGGACAGCCTCCTGTATGTCTGGAACAAGCAGTCGGGACGCCGCTTTTTGGTCGACACCGGAGCGGAGATCAGCGTCTTACCTCCAACGAGTTACGACACCCGCAACAGAGAACCGGGACCCACCCTGAGGGCCACTAATGGCAGCACAATACGAACCTACGGCATCCGCACGGTGCGGCTACAGTTCAGCGCCAGCCGGTTCACGTGGGACTTCACACTGGCCGCCGTGGCCCAACCACTACTGGGGGCAGATTTTCTACGAGCCCACAGCCTGCTGGTCGACCTGCAAGGGAAGCGATTAGTCCACACCAAGACTTTTCAAACGTTCTCCCTGGGTGAAGCACAGTTGCCAGCCCCACACCTGGACTCCATCATGCTGTCCGACGATGAATTGACCAGGGTCCTGGCGGATTTCCCACCAGTACTGACACCGCAGTTCACGGCAGCCATGCCCAGACATGGAGTACAGCACCACATCCCGACCCAGGGACCACCCCTCCACGCCCGTGCTTGAAGGTTTCCCCTGGACAAGCTCCGACTGGCGAAGGAGGAGTTCAAGAAGATGGAGGAATTGGGGGTCATACGACGGTCCGACAGCCCATGCGCCTCCCCCCTTCACATGGTGCCCAAGGCAACGGGGGGCTGGAGACCATGCGGTGACTACCGCAGACTGAACGAGGCTACAACGCCAGACCGCTACCCTGTGCCGCACATTCAAGACTTCGCAGCAAACCTACACAGCGCAAGGATCTTTTCCAAGGTAGACCTCGTCCGGGGATACCATCAAATCCCTGTACATCCGGACGACGTCCCCAAAACAGCACTTATCACCCTGTTCGGACTTTTCGAATTCCTCCGAATGCCATTTGGTCTAAAGAATGCTGCACAGACTTTCCAGCGGCTAATGGACACGGTGGGACGCGACCTGGACTTTGCATTCATCTATTTGGACGACATCCTCATAGTCAGCAGTAGTCGGCAGGAGCATCTGTCCCACCTCCGCCAGCTCTACTCCCGCCTGAGCGAATTTGGCCTTACAATCAATCCAGCCGAATGCCAGTTTGGACTCGACAGCATCGACTTCCCGGGCCACAGGATTACTAAAGACGGGGCAACCCCGCTGCCCGCCAAGGTAGACGCGGTCCGCCACTTCCCCCGACCCAACACAATCAAAGGCTTGCAGGAATTCGTGGGTATGGTGAATTTTTACCACCGTTTCCTCCCCTCAGCAGCCCGAACCATGCGCCCCCTGTTCACCCTGATGTCGGGTAAGGGCAAGGACATTACCTGGGATGAAGAGGCCGCAACCGCTTTTGTTAAAACCAAAGAAGCCTTAGCAAACGCCGCGATGCTAGTGCACCCCAGAATGGACGTTCCTACTGCCCTCACGGCGGACGCATCCAACACAGCGGTCGGTGGAGTGCTGGAACAACTCATCGAGGGTCGCTGGCAACCCCTGGTGTTCTTCAGCAAACACCTACGACCACCCGAACTCAAATACAGTGCTTTCAACTGGGAGCTATTGGCACTATACCTGGCAATCTGGCATTTCAGGTACTTCTTAGAAGGTAGGCCCTTCACCGCGTTCACAGACCACAAACCACTTACCTTTGCGTTCACTAAGGTGTCCGACCCCTGGTCGTCCCGCCAGCAGCGACATCTGTCCTACATCTCCGAGTACACGACGGACATCCGGCATGTCTCTGGAAAGAACAACATCGTGGCGGACGCACTTTCCAGACCTACCATACAGGCCCTGTCCCAGGGGGTGGACCATGCAGCGCTGGCAGAGGCACAGCAGGCAGACACTGAGATCCCCAGTTACAGGACTGCAGTCTCCGGTTTGCAGCTTCAAGACCTCCCTGTAGGCCCAGGTGAGAGGACCCTACTATGTGACGTAGCTACCGGCCAACCCTGCCCCGTTGTCCCAGCAGCCTGGCGCCGGCGGGTTTTCGAGTCCATTCACAACTTAGCGCACCCCTCCATCAGGACAACCATCCAGCTGGTCGCCAACAGGTTCGTGTGGCATGGACTTCGTATGCAGGTCAGTGAATGGGCCAAAACGTGCATGCAGTGCCAAACGGCCAAGGTGCAGCGACACACCAAGGCTCCGCCGCAGCGTTTCGAACCCACCCGCCGGAGGCTCGACCACATCCATGTGGATATCGTGGGGCCCCTACCAGTGTCGCGAGGAGCACGGTACCTCCTAACTATGATAGACCGGTTCACCAGATGGCCAGAGGCAGTCCCACTCAGCGACACCACCTCCGAATCCTGAGCCCGAGCACTGATCGCAACCTGGGTAGCACGCTTTGGGGTACCGGCCCACATTACCTCCGACAGGGGCGCCCAGTTCACCTCCAGCCTGTGGTCGGCTATGGCCAGCCTTTTAGGATCGCAGCTACACCACACAACTGCCTACCACCCACAGTCGAACGGACTAGTGGAACGTTTCCACCGTCACCTGAAATTGGCTCTCATGGCCCGCCTGGAGGGGCCTAACTGAGTGGACGAACTTCCCTGGGTCCTGCTCGGAATCCGCACGGCACCCAAGGAGGATCTACACACCTCATCGGCCGAGTTGGTGTACGGCGCGCCCCTGGTCGTCCCAGGAGAGTTCATACCAGCCCCAAGGGGGCAAGAGGAAGAACCCACAGCAGTCCTGGACAGACTACGGGAGAGGCTCGGTAACCTGGCCCCCATCCCCACTTCACAGCACGGACAGAGCCCAACCTGCGTACCCAAAGACCTGCAGAACTGTAAGTTTCTTTTTGTACAACGGGGCGGACACCGGGCACCGCTACAGCGGCCCTACGAGGGACCGTTTAAGGTGATCAGGAACAACGGGTCCACGTTCGTGCTGGACATTGGGGGGGAGAGAGGAGATTTTCATGGTGGACCGACTCAAACTGGCCCATGTGGACTTGGCGCAACCGGTCCAGGCTCAGGCACCGCGGCGCAGGGGCAGACCTCCCAAACAGAGGCCGATCCAGACTGTGGACATTGGGGGAGGTATCGCCGGTTCTGGGGGGTGGGTTATGTGGCGACCCACTTTCTGGCACACACGAACCGGCTCACAACAGCGCGCGCAGGCAGAGGGCCGGCCCCAAAAAGGGCGCCAGGCCATCTTCACCAGCAGGGGGAAAATCCCGCGTGCAGAAAGGGTCTGGGAATATACATTCCCCACAGCAATCCCGCCCAGGGAGGGCGGGAACGAGAAGGCTTTAAAGCGGGCCACGAAGTTTGAATAAATCTCTTTCATCGCAACTCTAACTCACCGACTCCGTGTGGTTATTCTAGCGCTGTGTGTAGCACTCCGCTACAGTACCTTTATTAAAGAAATGCAATTTATGTGTGTTTTATTTATATGTTATTCAAAATGATTCATTAAAATAATTTTGAAATCAAAGCTGGAGAACAACCAACAGAACAAATACAACACGAAACACAAATTACTTTCTAACCTTAGGGGGTTCTTTATCAAGGAAAAAAATATGTAGAAGGTTGCTTTGGTAAAGAGAGTTCTTTCTTGATGTAAGCTTACAAGGTTTAATTTAAATGGAGAATGCCTCAGGCTATTTGAGAAAGACATTTATTAGTTCTTTGAGCTGCACAAATATGAAATCTATCATGCTGAAATATTGTAGACATAAATCCATATTTCAAAAGTAATTCTTCCAGCTGGTATGAGAAAGTAGTCAATGAAAGTCTACACATATTAGGGTTACAATTTAGAATTCTTTGTAAAAACAAACTCTGCAATGCTCATCACGTTTTTCCAAGTTAGCTTGTATTTTATGAGTTGTTGCAGGAGATTACAAAATGACTTCATGTTGGCCTGTGTTACAATATACTTATCAAAACTAGTCACACATCTGGAAAAGCATGATTCTATTTCTAATACTGTAAGGCAAATTTCTCTCACAGTGAGCAAGACTGTTTTCTTTTAATTTAGACCCACTAAGCCCTGACACCAATCATCACCCTCACTCCAAGAAAACGAATATGCCAAGAAAAGGAATAGCAACTCTTTGGAAGTTCTGTCCGTCTATTCATCTGCCTTCTCTACTATTTCTGTATATCTCTTCTCTTTCTATTTAGGAGGTGCTGTCTAACTCCTTTTTCCCCTTCATTTTTCTTTTCCTGTCATCTCTCATCTACAATGCTGAAAAAGAAATCAAGTTAAGAATTTCTTTGCATAAGTCTCCCTCTGTTCACCCTTATGGGACAAGAACATCATTAGCAATGCCAGCCTGCGCTGTGTAAAGCTAATTGCTCTCGAGTAGGTGATGGTGAGCTAGAACATAGAATATAGACCAGTACTGCATAGGGACAGGCCCTTCAGTCCACAATGTTGTGCCAAACGGGAAGAGAAGATAGCTGCGCGACGCAGCTTGCAGCCGCCTCTCCGGTGAATGATATCTGTTATCTGTCAAGTAGGGTGCCGTGCACAATCCTGATTTGATGGAGACAGACATGAGAGCACAGAGGAACATCTGGTGAAACTTCTGAAATACCTGTTTCGCTGCCGCTGCTACTGTGCGATCCAGAATCTCCGGAGGGGAAGGCCCTGAGTCCTCGGCTTTGCTTGTTGCTCGGCGGCCGGGATGGGGACGAAGCACCTCGCAGAGATGGTGCTCGGTGCTCGGTGTCGGAGGGCTGGTCAGAGGCTCGAAGT
Organism: Mobula birostris; assembly: GCF_030028105.1. Taxonomy (NCBI): domain Eukaryota; kingdom Metazoa; phylum Chordata; class Chondrichthyes; order Myliobatiformes; family Myliobatidae; genus Mobula; species Mobula birostris. The sequence continues at coordinate 34,934,649 of NC_092392.1, read as the reverse complement.
TTTCAGACGGACTCAGAGTCGGCTGCGGTCGGGTGCTTCCAATGCATCAGCAAGTTTGCGGCACTTGGAGGTTCATGGCAGGGAGAGTTTCTCCCTTCTACCATCTGCGTGAGATGATGGGGATATCGGGACCTGAGACTTTTTTTACCGTGCCCATGGTCTGCTCTTTATCAAATTACGGTATTGCTTTGCACTGTCGTAACTATATGTTATAATTATGTGGTTTTGTCAGTTTTAGTCTTGGTTTGTCCTGTGTTTCTGTGATATCTTTCTGGAGGAACATTGTATCATTTTTTAATGCATGCATTTCTAAATGACAATAAACAAGGACTGAGTATCCTCATAATCTAATCTAATCTAATCTAACCAGCTAAAAAGCAAATCAAAAACATCTAAACAATAATCCTTCCTATCTGCACAATGTCCATATCCCTTCAACTTTGTGACATCCATGGGCCTATCTAAACGTCTCTTAAAAGCCTCTAATGTATTTGCCTGTACCACCATACCAGGCAGTGCACTCCAGGCATCCACCATTCTTTGAGTAAACACTTACCCCTCACATCTCCTTTGAAACTACCCCCTCTCACTTTCAATTCATGCCCTCTGGTATTCGACACTTTAACCCTGGCAAACAGATACACTTTGTCTTCATAAACTAGTGCAATCGTTCTGGTGAGGATACTACCCCTGTATTTTGTATAGCAATAATCAGAACTTCAACCCAATGGCATGTGAGGAATGATGCTACCTCCCCAAGTTAGCATGGTGCAAGTACATTTCAACCCATGACATGGAAGGAATCGTAATATATTCCCAAGTTAGAATGGGACCCTGCAGGTGATGGTATATCTGTTGCCATTATCCTTTCCGGTAGTACAAATCACAGGTTTGGCAGATGATGTCAGAGCAGCTGACATTGGTACTTTGTTCATAGTATAGATATGAATTACCAATGGCGAGTGAAGTTGTTATAGTGAAAAATAAAGCTTGCTGTCTCAGTCAAGCCTCAATTGATAATGGTGATTCACACATTTGGGCAAGTGGTGGGGTGGGGGTGGTGTTCTATTGCGCTATTGACTTGTAGCTTGGGGATGGTGGAAAGAATTAGGGTGCTCAGGTCATTTGATACACAATACACAGCATCTTACCTCTCGGTTCAACATATCTCTGCCATGTTTCTGGTCACTTATAACACTCATGATTTTTATAGTTGAAGAAGGAGATGGCAAGGGTAATTAAGGAGTTTAGGCATCTCTTAACAGAAATGGCTACTGCCTGACACTTTAGTGGGAGATTGCTGTGTCATTCATCAGCCAATGCCTCAGTAATGTCTAGGCTTGTTTTTTTTTAAAGCATATATAGTAGTTATGGACAATTGCATGGTCTGTGGAGTTGTGAATGGAATTTAACTTTGTGAAGTAATCAGCAAACTTTGCCACTTATAAAAAGAAGTTTATTGAAGCAGCTAAAAATGATCGGGGCTCTGATCTCCTGAAATGCGGTCCCATGGCTGGAATGATGTATCCATGATAGCTGCGACTCATTTCTCATTCAATCTTCATAACCATAAAATCTTTATTGAGTGTATGGACTGCAATTGGAATGATTGGATCCTCTCCATAAAAGCATGAATTGGATAGATAGAGACAGTTCATATTTATCCACAAATCCAGGGCAGCAATTCTTCCTATTTATTACCTTAATCTATCAAATCATGTCAGCAGAGATTTTGTGTGATTGTGTGAATGTTTTTAAGTATTAATGCAAGATTCAAGACTCTTATAAATGTTATTAAATAATTTATTGTCAAAGAAGATCTGAATTGGTGTCATTTGAGATTTATGTTCACACAAAAAATGTGTAAAATAATCAACTAAATTTTCATCAGCAACAAAAATTACTTATTACAATCAAACCACCTACAATTTCCCAGCCATGTTTTAAAGTCAGAATTGCCCTGATCATTACAGACTATACATTGGCAGAGAATATTATCAAAAGCAAAATAGCAATGCTCCCCTATGACGTGTTCAGAGCTGATGCTTCTTTAACGCCTGTCACACCCTTTGTGATCACTGTGACCCCTTGCTACCCATCTGGACTTAAACTGTTCATGGCTCAGTGCACCTTCCATGGCAGATATTCAGTGATACTGGGGTGGGATGGGATGCTGCTGGCCTTGAAAGTGAGCAGAGAGGTTTACGACCAGCACTTCCCTGTTGCAAATAATCTAAGTACATTTAACAGAGACAGACTCAGAGAAAGAAAATCTGAACAATTGTGACCATAGGGAGACCAATTAAAGAAAGAGCTTGACTTCAGATCTTACCTTTCACATGTTGCAAATGCTTTGCGCAGAATTTATAACCTTTCAAGAAGTATCAGTGCTGTGTTGATGTATCATTTCTTGTCAGAGTCGACTTCTGTTCAGATACTCCTGCAACTTGACAAGTGAGGTTTATTGACATTTAACTGCATATATGTATATAATGTATATGGAAATGAGACAATGTTTCTTGCTTACTTTATGTACATACAATCAGTCACTCGCTAATATCAAAAGAGGTGAGTAGGGGGTTGCACCATCAGTCTGGATAAACAAATTCAAATCCCATTATGGAAGGTGAAGGATTTAAATCCGGTTAATTAAACAATCTGAAATTAAATTTATTAATAATTATTATGTAACTACCTAATTGCCAATCTGGTTCAAATGCTTCCCTCAAGGAAGAAATCTAAATCTGGAGAATGGTCAAAAACACTGCTTAAGCTAGATCCACAAGATCTTCTTTCTTTCTGCTCTTGTCCATCACCATTTTAGCTACATCCTAATCTACCAGCAGGACAGACACATCAGAAATTGTAGCAGACAATCTTTGATTTCAGAACTAGTCCTGAAGTATCAAGTTACACATTTGCCTAGGCTCCTCTCTTCTTTGATAGTTTTCATTCTTCTTCAGTTGATGAAGCTGTGCTCCTCCATATTGACCAAGACTGAGAAGACACATGGAAGCTTGCAAGGCTACAGAATGGGATATTTAAGCATCTGCCTCTGAGGGATGATGGTTAAATCAGTTTTAGTACCACTGACTAAGCTAGCCAAGTCTTGAACGACATAGTTGTTAGATAAGGTCTGCATCATGTGATCCTAGTGAGAACATATAAATTCCACACAGACAGGATTGTACCTGGTGTTATGTTTGTTCTTGATAAAAGACACATTTTGTGTGGGTTTAACGCTAACACATTTACTAACAGGAGACATTCATACTTTCTAGCTCCGCACTTTAGCACACAATCGCAGTTCACAAAGTCACCTCCGGTTCGGTGTGAACTCCCACATTGCACACTGGGAAGTGAAGTTCTTTGTTAGGTACACACATAATAACACACCTGGGGCAGGATTACACTTTGCTCTCATGCACTGTGAAGCAATAGATCTACAACAATGCCACTGTGCAATTCGGATATGCCTTGTCCATGTAAAGCAGGATACGTCCAAATGAGCTATTTATCCCAAAATCAGGCACTCTCAGCCATTATTAGATACCAGGAGAATACAAGAAAAGGAGAAAGAGTAGTCCAAATGGCCACACCCTTCCCACCAAGCTGATCATATCTTCAACCTCACATTACTACAAGGATCTGTCACCCTTGATTCACATTTAGACCAATAATCTGTCACAGCCTGGAATACAGCTTGAGGGGGGATCTCATTGAAACCTATTGAATGTTGAAAGGCCTCGATAGCATGGGTGTGGAGAGGATGTTTCCTATGCTGGGCGAGTCTAGGACCAGAGGATGCAGCCTCAGAGTAGAGGGGTGTCCTCTTAGAATGGAAATGAGCTGGGATTGCTTTAACCAGGGAGTGCTGAATCTGTGGAATTCTTTGCCACAAGTGGCTGTGAAGGCCAAGTCATTGGGTATATTTAAGCAAAAGACTGATAGATTTTTGATTTGTCAGGACATGAAGAGATATAGGGAGAAGACAGGAGATTGGGACTGAAAGGGAAATGGAGCAGCCATGAAGAAATGGCGGAAAAGACTCGATGGGCCACATGGCTTAATTCTGCTCCTATATCTTATGTAATTGATGATTCAACATCCTCAGTTTTCTACAGAAGATTTTTTAAAGAGTAGATCAGGACCCTCCAAGAAAGCTGGCAGCTTTTTCCCATTTCTGCTTTAAAGTCATCATCTAATCTGTTTGATTTTTCCTCAAGTGATAACCATTTCCTCCTCTGATCTCACTCTGCTTAAATAAGAAGAGTGAAAGAGCAGCCAACATGAGGTGTGCTCTCATCAATGTTCTGTACTCTTGCAACCAAGGTTTCCCTACATTTGCTTTCCATATTGCACTGAAGTTAAGAAAATGCCAGAAATACAATAGTATCTTCAAAGAATGAAACATTTATATAAAAAATAGAATTAAAAAAAAGAGAATATTGTGAGAATAAAATACCATTAACATTTACAAGAAAACAAATCTCAGGGTAGTATATAGCAACATATATGTACTTTGATAATAAATTTATTTTGAACTTTGAAAATAGGTTGCATTTCTACAAATCTTTATATCTGAAGAAATGTTTATGAACTGAAATGATTATATGTGTACTAGATGATTTAAAGTTATTTTAACAGTTTTTTGATGTTTATTTCTAATATTTTTTAAAGTTTTTGGATTTCAGTGTTTTGCAGTTGCGTCTTGATGCAGTCAACCCATATAAGGCCATTGCTTTGGTCAAGGGCCAGCTGGGTCTGAAAGACTTTCATTCAAGAAGTCCTTTACTGAGACAGATGAGGCAAATTCATCAGGGACAGGACAATCACTGGTGAGTTTGACTGGTGAATTATGTTCATTAATTCTAAACAATTAAAAATCAGTTTTTATAAGAGAGTATTTTATTGCCTGTTACGCATTGATGCATTTTTGATATGTTTTTGGAACTTTGAAGTTCAGTCTTTCTATTTCAGTTTGGTAACACGATGCAACCATGCTACCTGCTTTCTGCCAAATGCTTGCTTAGAGGTTAGATCATTCTAGTAGTTGATTTTCCTCGATGTGCAATGACTGCCAAACTGGACCAAGGAGGAGAAAGAAAACAGATGTGGATATTCCATTGACTGTACAAGTAGAACTTCCAGTTCCAAATTTAAGAAGACTGTGCAAAACTAGTTAGGAACTAGACTGTACATGGACCTCAATGAACTTTTGTGGATTTTTAATGTTTCATAACAGGAGTACACTGCACAAATGCAATTGTCCACTTGTCCCAGACACCTCCCGTAACACTCCACCCTTGCCATTCCCAGCATCCAATCTTCTCACCAGCTGTCTCATTTACCTCCCTGAGGGTTTTTTTTTAATGAATCTAGCCAAGCTTCTAATTGTACCATTAAGCAAACACCATTGAAATAGCTTCTTTTATATCTCTAGTCTTTGGGAGCACTATCAATTGTCAGCACAATCACCACCAACCCACTCTCCTATTTTGTGTGATTCACTGAGCAAGCATCTGCACCAATGCCCAAGTATGATTCAACATGCTTCCTTAAGTAGTGTCTCAATAATAAATCTGGATTTGCTTCAATTTGAGAACTTGCTAGGATGCCATGATAATGCAATGGTGAACATGACGCTACTACAGCTCGACCTCCAAGAGGACCACAATCTTCTTGTGGTTTGGAAGCTTGTGTGTCTCAATAACCCAGAGAGTTATGTTGGCTGGAGGCAGGGCTTTAAGCTTTGGCTCTTGGTAGGGTCACCTATGCCAAACAGGTTAAAGAGTAGAGGTCAGACTAAGAGTGATCCACCGATCCTCCAGGTTCAGAGGTTCAGCTCAGGACTAACAAATATGACTGATTAAACTACATTGAAAAATCCTTCTACATCTGAGTGTGATGGTATTCTTGAGTCTCCACCCGGGCCTTGCCGATTGACAGCAGTGAAATCCGAGAGGAAGCTACTGGAATGATAAAGGAAGTCATAAGCGCTGCCAGAGATGGTGGACTTTCATTGTTGTCCTAAATGCCAGTGGTGAAACGGACAAAAGAAAGAATTACAGCTTGAACTTCATTCAGAGTTTATTCCTTGTGTACTCTGTAAGGGGTCAGTACATCCTTCCTGTGGAATATGTGGGTTTTCTCATCGTCATCTGGTTTCCTCCCACACTCCAATGACATACTGGGTAGGTTAATTAGTCATTGTAACTTGTCCTGTGATTAGGTTAGGGTTAAATCGAGGTTGACATTTTGTTTGATGGAGTGTGGCACGAAGGGCCAGATGGGCTTACTCTGCACTGTATAGTACTGAGCTAGGGTGCCTAAGACAATTGCACAGTACTGTACTAATTTTGTGAATAGCACTGTACAGCTGCCACAAAAAAGAAAACAAATTTTGGTGACTTGTGAGTGTTGATAAGCCTGATTCTGATTTGGGTCTCTATTCTGGACTGAGATTAGGCGGGAAGAGGGGAATCATGCTTTGGAAAAGGGGAAGGGAGAAGGAAGGAAGTGGGAAGCACCAGAAAGACATTCTGTAATGATCAATAAACCAATCATTTGAAATCCAATGACCTTGCTTGGTGGCTCAGGACTGGGTGTGTCTGCACCACAAGAACAACAAATTTCATGACATATACCGGTGATATTAAACCTGATTCTGAAGCTGATAAAGGATTTTGTAAAATTCATTGAGATACAGCAAGGAGTAGGCTTTTTTGGCCCTTCGAGCCGCACTGGCCAGCAACCCCGATTTAATCCTAGCCTAATCAAAGGACAATATACAACGATCGTTTAACCTACCAACCAGTACATCTTTGGACTGTGGGAGGAAACCAGAGAACCCAGAGGAAACCTACACAGTCAGGGGGAGAACATACAGACTCCTGACTGGCAGTGGCCAGAACTGAACCCGGGTCACTGGTACTGTGAAGTACTGTGCTAACCACTACGCTACCATTCCGCCCCTTTCCTTCTGATTACTGCCTATCATCGTTGTCGAATTGATGAATCAATGCTATACCAGGTAGACTTGGATGGTTACTATAAGTCACCAACTAATGAACAGCAAGTTCATTGCACTTTCCAACTTAAATACTTGTCCTTGTAAACCCAAGAAAGAATATAGAGAAAATATATGAGGTTAGGGGAAAAAGAGAAATAGCTCTTAATTTCTTTTTCAGTGTCCCCTATCAATCAGTAATTGTTTCTGAAAAGTAAATTTCTGGTTTAACATATTTTAATATGATGGAGGTGACAGCGATCGCTAACTTTATTCAGCTATGCATGTATTGCAGCTAAAGTAACCAAAATAAAATATAAATGTCAAATGAACATATTCAGAATATCCAATTATGTAAGATAACTGAAGGACTTGATTGTGAGTGATGTACACGCTCACTACTAAAATGAGGATTGATGATATCAGAAGTAATTTGCTGAACATTTTGCCTTCTTTCTGAGTATAAATGACATGCACCTGCCTATGTACTGTCCTCTATAATCAGTTCATTCTTATTTTTATGCAGCCAAACATCACAATGTGTTCAATTATTTATTTGTTGATGACCTTCAACGGGCATTCAGTAACATGAAGGCTAGGAAGCCCATTAAATCATTTCAATACATAAGTGTGAAAATTGAAAGGGTCCCCTCCCAAGCTTGTCTATCACGTCACATGGCTATAAATGCTTCTGTACAAATACAAGTGTTTGTTGCACCAATAGCTTTCAAATAAGTTAGTAAGTTTTAATTTTCAGTTAGTATTGATATCATTTCACAGGACACTGCTGAATGCTAAATGAAATATTTGGCCATTGCATAATTGAATACCCTGTGGTTCACTGAGTTAAGGAGCACAAAAGCAAAAAGAATACACTGTCATCTACAATGCTGTACAAAAATATGTACCATATACATATAGCTATATCTCTAAGGTGCCTAAGACCTTTGCACAGTGCTGTAGTAATTTTATGCATTGCACTATACTGCTGCCACACATATTATAAACCTGATTCTCATGTGGGACTCTATGGTGAGCTGAAAGTGAGAAGGAAGCAGGGACAGGGCACTCGTGGTTGGAAAAGGGGGGAAAGAAAGGGGACGGAGCAGGAAGCACCAGAAAGACATTCTGTAATGATCAATAAAACAATTGTTTGGAATCGAATGACCTTACCTGATGTCTCAGGGCTTGGTGCGTCTGTACCCATGCCACTCTCTGCACCTGGCACTCTTTCTCTGCCACCTGTCCCACACCCCTCCCAGGGCATACCACCCTCTCCATTCCCAACGTCCTTTGCTCCCGCCAAATTTACAAACTCATTCTACGCTCCATGTTGACAAATACAATACTGTGCCAAAGTCTTACACAACCCAGCTAAGTATACGTGCCTAAGTCTTCTGCACAGTTCTGTATGATTACTAAGTAGGAATTAAGCTTACAGCATTATGAAGTACAGAGTATTCTAATTAGTTCCAGTTAAAATCTTAGAAGATTCCATTCATTCGTGCTTCTATAAATTCTGAGCTTCATTTGAAATGGTCATTTTAAACCACTGAAGTCCTGGTGGTGAAAGTGCATATTGGGATTCTTGTTGCAATGCGTAGGGATGGACAGGGATAATTGCATACCAGGTTGCCGTATGTAGATCTGGAGGTGGAGTGATCTCCTGACCTAGATGTGTGTAGTGTCCACTCAGGTTCTTTCACATTTCATAGGGAAAGAACAGACAGAGCGTACAATCTGCAGAAATCAGCACACCCTGGACAAGCAAGTTGAATATAATGTTTATACTCAAAACTATAAAATATGTTCCCCATTTGACATATGGAGCAGGTCATTGACTAAGGTAGGGTTGAGTAGCAGCCCTTCGTGAATCTATCTGCATCTCTTCACAACTAGCTTAGGTAGAAACGACACAGTGCTGAAAATGTAATATGTGACTAATTGCTTCTTAAGACTGATGGCAGTCACACTGAATTTTTCATTCACTAATTTCCATGTTGTAGCCTGTTATTTTTTTCAGACTATTAAACATGCCTTTCTGAAGCTTTCTTCTTCTGTTGCAAATGATAGTGACTGAAGAAGTAATTCTAAAATTTAAACTGTTTTATATTAAGCAAATTACAATTATATTATATTCACATTAAATTCCTCTGTGTGCTATTTCAACAGGCTCATTACTGGCTTAAAATAAGAGAGATTTTATATGTTGAGCATTTGTATGATAATATTCCACAGAATAATTTCCTGCCTATAAAAACTGATAAAAACCCTTTCAAGAATAAAGCAGGGTGGCACAGTAGTGTAGTGGTTAGCACAACGCTTTACAATAACTGCAACCCAGGTTCAATTCCCACCACTGCCTGTAAGGAGTTGGTACGTTCTCCACGTGACCGTGTGGGTTTCCTCTGGGTGCTCCGGTTTCCTCCCATATTCCAAAGACATACCGGTTGGTAGGTAACTTGGTTAGTGTAAATTGTCTCACGATTAGACTAGGGTTAAATCAGGGGTTGCTGGGTACCGCGGCTCCAAGGGCCAGAAAGGCTTGTTCCATGCTATATCACAATAAATAGGTAAAAATGCGTTGTACACATTCATGCACAAATGCGCATATACAGTACATGCATATTTAAACAGTTAAAAGTAGTGGCCAAAACAGAAGATTGTGGAATAGATTAAAGTGACCAGAAATAATTAGTATTGTGATTAAAAAAATTGTAAGAGAGTTGGAATTGAAGGTAGAGAAAAAAAAAGTATTTGTAATTATTACTTAAGTGCCAGATCATCATTGACTTACACATCCTGGAGACACTAGAACTATCAGAGCTTTACTCTTCATTAACAAACACCAGCATAATGGATAAGGCAGCACCTATTATTAAGGACCCCCTTCACCCAGAACATGCCCACTTCTCAGGAATGAGGAACAGAAGCCTGAAGGCACACACTCAATGATTCAGGAACAGCTTCTTCCCCTCTGCCATCTAATTTCTGAATGCACATTGAACCCATTAGTAGAGCTACTAGGACTTGATGTTTCAATCCCTATGGTAAGTTGGCAGTCTTGATGTTGGCAGTGGGCTTGGAGCGGTGACAAGGAGGGAGGGTAGGTACGTCATCGGGGTCATCGGGTGGGCACCCTCCTTCTTTGACGTTTCGTTGATAAGCCCTCGACATCTCCAGAGGGCTCAACGGTGCTACTTGGCATCCCAGATACACCCCCCTCAGTTCCATACCCTCCTGTCTTCATCTTGCAGCCCAGTTGTTGTCTTTCCTTTTAATCCAAATCCAATTGCTGCTTTCTTCTGCTGCGTTTGACAAGGACTTGATTGCTTGTTGGAGGGAGTGACCCCTCACCCCCATCTTCTTCAATAGACTGGTCGTAGATGTAGCAACGAATCCCCTGCATCCCACTTCTACAGGGAAAATCTTGGTCTTCCAGCCATGAGCATTACATCATACTTATTTTTTACTTATTTTTCTCTTTTTTGAACTACTTATTTAATTTAACTTGTATATATATATATTTCTGTAATTTACAGGTTTCAGAGTCAGTGATGCTGCACCAATATTTGCAATTAAGTCTTGAACGATGGAACACAAGAACACAAATGTCAGAATGAAGTAAAAGAATGAATGAAGAATGATATTGAGTGAGATGAAAAAAATTAGCCTTTCCGGAAGAGCAGGTTGGCTTAAAATTAACTCATAACCTGAAGAATTAGTTTCAGTTCTTTTTTTTCCAATAGCTCCATCATACATTTCTGTGCTTTTTCAACTCTTTAGATTTTCATCATGATATTAAAAGTCAATCTGATATGATGGCCAAACTCATGGGACAGTGATTAGCGGATCTGAATGGTTGAACATGAGTAATTAAATGTCATTTGCCTCCAGTTCACTTTCTGCTGAATTTTTGCTTTAAAATGTCAGAAATATTCTATTCAACCACACCTAAGGCATTATTACTAAGAGAAGGGGTTTAAAAGGAAATTCTAATTTGGATCATACAAAAATAATTGCAATTTTACATACTGTCTAAAATAGTTTGTAATAATAATATGTAATTTTAAAAACAATTTAATATTTTTTTAATTGTACACCTACTGGGCATTTTATGCATTGTAAAGCATATTTCTTTTAATGAAACCAGTTTTTTATACAGTACTGTAGAAAGGTTTAGGCACATATACAGTATAAAACAATATGTACAGTAGTTAAGGCTTTTGCATAGTTCTGTATCCTTAAGAATGTTTAATGATTTCGACCCTGTCATGGTTCATCAATCTTCAAGGGCATGTATAATAGAGTCTTTCATCCACTTGTTGTGAAACTCAAATTAAATCTGAGTGATGGAGCTCCTCAGGTGTTAAGCCTTCTTTTTGTATTGCAGCACACCTATGGTATAGATATCTACTAATCCTCTTTCAGCATTCATATGGAAATAACTTTCTTTGTTCTTTCTCTGAACAGTCAGGTGGGCAATACAAAATTACATGCCTGGTGTGATTTTTTTCCTCATTGGGAGTATAAAACAGAAATGAATGTGTGCTGCTCGGAAGGACCCATAAGGTTTCCATGCATTTCTTTAATTTCTTTTAGGCATTATTCTTGTGCCAAGGCGCAGAGGCCTCTGTCGGTCATGGTCAGCCATGGATGTTGCATCCTGTCTGTCTGGATAAGCAAGCCTGGTCTGTACAATATGGAGAGCAAGCTGTTGCCCACGCAGCCAGCTCCCCTTGCCACGCATCTGATGAATTCAAAGAAATGGCAGAGACCAATAGAGTTTGGCACCAGCAGCATCACAGGAGTTGCCAGTCAGTGTTGAACTCTTCATAGGATTCCAGCTCCAGATTTTTCCTCTGGGATTGCTTCCCCATGAGCAGGTATAGCCACAAGGCAATGGAGGATAGGGATCAGAGTTTTCCTTCTCCTAGATGAGTTGCCAACTACGGCTGACAAACCCCATCTGCCCAAAGCGACTGGTTTTAAAGCACCAATATTCTTGTACTAGGGTGTAAATGTGAGAGAAAATGCGGATGAAAAGTAGTTTTTAACCTTGGGAAGCTCCTACTGATGAACACTGGGCAGTGGATTCTTTTTGCACTGTGAGATTGTAAAGATTTGACAAGACGGGGAACAGATCGTAAAGGTACTACAGTGTCATATTGTGTACTGGCAGCACTGAATTGAGGTGTGGGGGAACGGCAGACTCTATCATGGTGAGCGCAGGCAGGACTGAACCCAGTTGCGGAGGAATGACAGAACCCCCGTGAAGAGACTGAAAGCAAGAGGTTATACAAAGGAATATCAGCAAAGCATCGGTGGTACGACCGAGCGACACCAAGAGACAAATCATTCTACACACAAGGACTCCCCTGTCAGCGCTAATCTGGGGTCCAAATAAAATAATCAGAGAAACCTGAAAACCCGTGCTGTCACAAATAACTTGACAAGATTAAATAGAAAGCACCAAAGCTTAGTGACTCCCGTAAGGGCAACAATTCGGAAACACAGATGCTCAAGAAACCCAGAAGCCCAATGCTCTATGGCAACCCCCGGAGGCCCACCGGGTTCATGACATTACAGTGCCAGTAACTCAAAAAAAATCAAAGTGCTATCTTTAACATTTGAAACATTACACATTGACTATTATTTGGATATGTTGAAACAGCTATAAATCTTGAGTCTTAAATGTCTCTATGAAATTGGAACGTCCTTCCTTCCGTCATTCCTTGTGCCCTTAACTCCTGTCGGGGCGCCGTCATGACAAGCTTTGCACCAGTCTGTTCCACCTGTCGTGGTTGCTCATCACACGGCGTGTCTTGGGCGTCTGAAACCTGGCGGAGCCCGTCCCTCTCCAGGTTTGACCACAGCCGATTTCCTCCAACTAGGTGGCTCGCCTCAGTCGTGAACATGTGGCCGTTATAGTCTTTCTGAGAACCTTTCTGTCCCGGCCGGTGACTTCATCATGGAAGTCATTAGCCCAGTGGTGTCGTGTTAACACCAGCCCCTCACGTGGTTTAGCCCACCAGCTGAAGCAGATTACCGGCGTATGGCGCTTGGAGCCAACACGTGAGAGATTTAGGAGATGGATGAGGACCAGTGATGCCCGTCCACCCTGTCTAGTAGGGGGCAGCTTGCCAGTCATCAAAGGTACTACCTCTGTACAGAGCTCCCTACACCCCAATTGGCACATATGATAGAATAAGTATATCTTTCAGGTTTGAAGCTTCCAACATTTTTGCACAAATCAACAATTTGGAAAAATAAAATGAGTATCTAAGAAAATCAAACCACTTATGTCAAAAATGAAAATGATTAATATTTGTTTCCTCAAGGCTACTTGCTTATCAGGTGTGCTGCCTTTTACCAGAAGTGGACAGAGGCAGTGAAAGTCGCGGCAAGGAGAGCAAGCTGGTAGCAAGAGTGTTTGAAACATGGGGGTGGCATGATAGCATTGGTGGTTAGTGCAATGCTTTATAGTACCAGTGACCCAGGTTCAATTCCCGTCACTTCCTGTAAGCAGTTTGCACATTCTCCCCGTGACCACATGGGTTTCCTCCAGGTGCTCCAGTTTCCTCCCACATCCCAAAGGCATACCGATTGGGAGACTAATTGGTCATTCAGGATTAAATTGAGGGATTTCTGAGAGGCATGGCTCAAAGGGCCAGAAGCGCCTATTCAGCGCTATATCTCAATAATTAATAAATAAATACTAAACACAGTGGATTTGGTTTTCTAAGCAAAAAAAAAGGTGCATTTTACTCAGAGAGAAATTCACAGCAAGGCACGTACATCAGCAAATTCCATTCTTATTAATAATGTTCTTATGCAAGGTCAACAGCCCAAGCCTATCTGGTAGAAATACCACTAAGACAATTAATTTTTGTGGATGTTCATGCATTTTAAGGGATTCAGCAAAATTGTGTTCTATTATTTCAAAAAAAAAGACAGAATTTGGAACAATAAAACTGCTGGCATAATTTACAAGCAGGCTACACATGGTTGCTGAATAATAGTTGATAAACTATCCTATGTTTTAACTTTGTTTAAAATAGTGTGCTCTATGTCACTGGGGAAAGTGTTCATCCAGAATAAAGTGAAATGTATGCATGACTGCTATACTGCCGAGAATTATCAGTTCAGGATTAAGAAAAATAACTATACAGAACGAGGCCAACTTCTCTGGTGGGGAGAATATGTGGGACCATTGGCAATTGTAAATGTTAGTGAAATTTTGTAAATCAAATCCAGGAGGAGATGGTCTTATAAGCATACTGAGACATCTGTATGGCAGCAACAATTCATTTAAAAATCAGTATATGCACAGACAAAGAACAGCGAAGCAATTGATTTAAAGAGATATTGTATCCTCATCAGCCTTCCAGTGACTTCACATACTCAGCTTTCTTGATTCCTTCCAGACAAATGATATGGTTTTCCATTGTAAAATTAGTTCAAGTAAAATCTATCAGTGGCCTTTTCTGTTCATGACCCTGTGAACATCCTTTCTTGTTCTACATCTTTATCCCACTGGCAATCATAACTCTTGGTTTCTATCTTCACAATCTCAAAAATCCCTTTCTCAGCTTCTACATATTGAGTCAAGTCATGTCAAGTTTATTGTCATTGAACTATATACATGTATACTGCCAAATGAGACAATGTTCCTCTGGACCAGGGTGTAAAGCACAGTGGTACACATAACTCACATATAACACGCAATAACTTAGAAAAGTAAGAATTAAATCTACAAATGAAATACGCATAGATAAACAAAGTAAAGTGCATAAATTAAATACTGTAAGGTACAGTACAAATTATCCGATGACACTTCGAATGTGATGCGACAGAGTGTTCAGAAGCCTAATGACCTGAGAGAAGCAGTTATTTTCCATCCTGACCATTCTTATCTTTATGCATCGGAGTCTTATGTCTGATGGTAGAATGTCAAAGAGGATGCTGGATGGACGGGTGAAATCCTCAACAATACTAGGAGCCCTGCATACGCAGCCCTGCATCCCCAATGGATGGTAAGGAAACCCCTATGATCCTCTCCATTTCCCTCTATTCCTTTAAGATCCCAAGATATTCAGCCTTGGTAGACAGTGCAAATTGCATCACATAATTGCCTTTGATTTTGAGCAAAACATAATTCTACAAGCAGAGTACAACACAATGAGCAAACATTTTTAACATTATTGACCAGAGCTTGATTCTTTGGCAACAATTTCCTTGACTCTTATTTGTCTTTCCTAAGTTCACAATTACCCCTCCTAGTGTTGTTTTCAGTTTTAATTTTGTTTAATCACATCCTTGTTAAGAATTTTTAGTTGATTTTCTAATGCTGAAGCATCCATAGAAATAGATTTGTTGGAACTAATACTGTTAAGTAAGTCTGTTTTTCTCAAGCCATTTTTATCTCAACATGTCACCCACCACATGCAGTTATTTCCAATAAACATTTAGCAAATGATTATCCAGATTAATCTCATTAATTGCAAACTTACACATCTGGTTTACATAAGTAACAAATAAGGTCAAATCTGCTAGTGTCTATAGCAGATGATCAATGCAAAAGTATTGAACTTGATTTGAAAATATATAATGTGGCTTGCTAAATTTTGTTGATTCTTGTACTGCTAAGGGATTACAGATGAAGAGAAGATGAGTTTAATTTACAAAACACTTTATCATCACCCATATCACCCATAAAATTGTAAAATTTCTCAAAGTTCTTTACAAATCAAAAATGTAATTAATCAAAAGTTGACACAAAACTTCATAAGGACAGCTACACAAAATCTTACCAAAGGTAGAGGCATTAAAGTTTCCTCGAAGAACAAAAAAGTATTCGAAGTAAAGACACTTAGGAAGGGAGCGGCTGATCTTAAGCAGCTGAAGGGGTGACAGCCAATAGCCAGATGCAAACCCAGGATGAAAAGTCCTTGAAAGTGAGTCAATAGGTTGTGGGAACAGCTCAGTGACGGGAGAAAGTGAAGTTGAGTGAAGTTATTCCCCTATTATTCAAGAGTCTAATGGTTGAGGGGTAGTAACTGTTTTTGAGCCTGGTGAATGAGTCCTGAGGCTGCGGTACCTTCTTCCTCATGGCAGCAGTGAGAAGAGAGCAGGACCTGGATGGTGACGGGGTGGGGGGGAGGTACTTGATGATGGAAGCTGCTTTCCTGCGACAGTGCTCCACATAGATGTGCTCGAAGGTTGGAGAAGGCTTTACCCGTGATGGAATGGGCCACATCCACCATTTTTTTGCAGGATTTTCCGTTCAATGGCATTGGCATTTCCATATCTGCCTGTGATGCAAACAGTCAATCTACTGTCCACCACACATCTATAGAAGTTTGCCAATATTTTAGATGTCATTCCAAATCTTTGCAAACTTCTAAGGAAGTAGAGGTGTTGCCATGCTTTTTTCATAATGGCATTTACATACTGAACCCAGGACAGATCCTCTGAAATGACATCACAGCGGAACTTAAAGTTGTTGACCCTCTCCACCTCTGATTCCCCAATGAGGACTGGCTCATGGATCCCTGATTTCTTCCTCAAGTTGATAATTGCTCTTTGGCCTTGCTGACAATGAGTGAGAGGTTGCTATTATGGCACCATTCAGCCAGATTCTCAATCTCTCTCCTATATGCTGATTCATCACCACCTTTAATTCGGCCAACACCAGAATGATTTTGAAGTCAGAATGCAAAGGATATGTGTGCACATGAAGACTACCAAGTGTGCACAATGACATCAAATGCCATCTAAAGCACAATTTGATGTCAGTTGCAAAAAATACCTTATTATAAAGAAAGCCCATGAGCAGTGTAGAAGCCATGCATTTGTTTTCTATCTGCATTATATTCTGTAATGTGCCTTTATTAAGTTTATTACAGTAGTTAGTCACATGGGTGGGGGCGTGGTAAAAGCGAAGGGAATAAGTTGCATATTCATGCTTTATTCTGGGCAGTTTAAGAGTTGGGGACTGACGGATGTCATATCTTTTGATGATCACTTAATTATATTTAACTTCACAATTAAATTTGAAATTGCTTCACTTTAATTAAGTCTGCTTAAGTAGGTTTAATATTGTTAGTTTTGGTTTCATAAGTTGCATCGTTTCAAGATTGTATGTTTTGCTCGTCGCTAATAAAGGACGGAATGCATTTTGTCAACTTTATGGAACATTATTATTGGATTGATTGAAGGACACATCATTCAAGGATAACAATCCACGGGGTCGCCAGCAGTGGCATTGATTCGTTCAAGTTGCCGCAATTAGCAGTATAAGATTTGTATGCTGCAGCAGTCCTTAATCAGGCAGTTAAAATACACTCCAGTTTAGTGAAGTGTCTTGACATTAACTAGTCAGCAGTTAAGGATTATGAAGTAGCCATGTTGGATCATGAGAGGGAAGGAGAGAGATTAGGGCCAAATGCAGGCAAATGGGAAGAACTTGGTGCATACCAATGCCATTGTAGAAGGGTATGAAGGGCTTTCTTTCATGCAGTATTACCCTGTGACAAATACATTCCAACTCTCAACAGGGTTGGAATCACCTCAGGCATCCTGATCAGATATTCACCTCTATGCCATGCCCTAATCACCTTTTCCACCAATTCCAAACACTTCTCACCTAACCACATCCCAATATCCTTTCTTAGTTACCACCAACACATCTCCTTATGTCTCTTGAATGGTAGAATTTCCCTGCCAACAGAAAACAAGCATGAACCTTTTTAAACGAATGAATGTGATAAGCACTATGTTTCTGACTGAAGAATACGGTGTTTGCTTAAGGAGAAGTATGAAATGTTTAAAACAATGTTTTCACAGGCTCTGTGGAAAAAGGCAGGCAGAACCAATTATGTAGAATTACCAACTTCATAAATGCTGCCTGTTAACACGTGAAGCAGCCAGACACCAGGATATAGCCCATGGGTTTAATTTGCATTTTGTGTTAAGGAACACATTGCAGGATAGGGCATATCCCTGATTATTAAACAAGTCAGACATGGTTTACATAATTGAATCAATATGCTGGAAGAAAGCAGCTTTTAGAAATCTCCTCCTCAGGACGTCTCTAGGAGCTTGTAGAATTGAAGTACTAAAGATAACATAATGACAAGGAGACTGAGGTAGGACAGAACCAAACAGACAGATGCAACATATTAGAAAACAAATGATGGCTACTCAATGTATCCAGCAAAGCAGGTGACAGGGATAATTTGCTAACTGTGCACAAGATAAGAAAGGCCTTAGGACCAATGAAAAAGTGTGGTAATTGGGAATGACAGTCCTGTCCTTGGTGCCATTTCTTTGGTAATTATGGTCCTATCAGATCCAAGGAATGCCTGAGATATGTCGCCAGCACAGCTGGGTCCTGTAAGATATGAGACGAACATGCAGAAAGTTTGATGTCAAGCAAGACCGATCACATGACCTCCCGCCTTGTGTTTGTCAAAAGTGATAGTTGAATTGGACACTCGCAAATTTCTGCAGGTGTACAGTGGACAGTATTCTAACTGGCTGCATCACTGTCTGCTGTGGGGGAGGGGATGCTTTGCACAGGATTGATATAAGCTGCTGAGAGTTGTAAAGTTAGTCAGCTCCATTATTGACGCTAGCCTCCGTAGTATCCAGGAGATCTCCAAGGAGTGATGCCTCAAAAAGGCACATACGTTGTTAGGGATGTCCATCACACAGGTCATGCCTTGCTCTCATTTCCACCATTAGGAAGGAGGTACAGAAGCCTGAAGGCACAAACTCAATGACTCAGGAACAGCTTCTGCCCCTCTACCATCATTGTTTGAATGGATATTGAACCCATGAACATTAAATCTCTTTTTTTAATTTCTATATTTGCACTACTTATTTAATTTAATTATTCAATAGTTAGCTTAATTCACATTTTTCCTATTGTTATGTATTACATTGTACTGCTCCTGCAAAGTCAACAAATTTCACAACATATGCTGCTGATATTAAAACTGATTCTGATTCTGTTCATTCGTGAAGATGCCTTACTGAGCTCAAAAAGTGTTAGAAAAATGTAGTGTTTTGTACAGTAGGAGAATGTGTCTACTGCACTGATAAAGTAAACACCTCTCCATTTCAGTTTAGAAAGGTTAATCCATTGCACATGTCATTAATGTGAGGAATCACTCTGACTTCTACTCCCTTTCTGACATCTTTGTCCTTAGCCTCCTACATAATTCCAATGAAACAATGTAAACATCTAGGATCAAACCTTGTCTTCTGACTAAGCATATTACAACCTTCAGAACTCAACACTGAATTCAAAAAATCCAATTAACAAACCATTCCAGTCTTGTATCTCACACTTCCAGCATTCACTTATGTCTTCATCTCTCTCTTCATTTTCTGATATTTCATATTTAATTCATCTCCTCCTCCTTATAATACTTCCAGTCTGACCTTTTTCATTGCATTTCACCAGCATTTGCCCCTTTCAGTGTCTCCTGGTCTCTAATCCATAACAGATATCACCTTTAGTCTGATTGTCATCCCTTTCTGATACTTTACCTTAAACTTAATCCTCGCCTTATTCTTACTTTTTTCTAGCTCTGATGTTCAAAGTAAATTTATTACCAAAGTACACATATGTCACCATATACATACCCGAGATTCATTTTCTTGTGGGCTTACTTATCAAGTCATCAGATCTACAGAATGATAACCATAACAGAATCAGTGAAAGACTGTCCGACAAGGCATTCGAGCAAATTGCAGAAGGTGACAAACTGTGCAAATTCAAAAAGAAACAAGAATGTAAATAAATCAGCTATAAATATTGACAACATGAGGTGAAGTCATTGAAAGGGAATCCATTGGTTGTGGGAACATTTCAATGATAGGATGAGTGAAGTTATCCCCTTTTGTTCAAGAGCCTGATGGTTGAAGGATAGAAACTGCTCCTGGCCTGGTGGTGCGACCCCTGAGGCTGTTGTACCTTCTTCTTGATGGCAGCCTTGAGAAGAGTGCATGTCCTCTGTGGTGAGGTCCCTGATGATGGATGCTGCTTTTCTGCGACAACGTTCATTGTACATGTGCTTAATGTTTGGGAGGGTTTAACCCTTGGTGGACTGAGCCATATCCACTACTCTTTGTACCGACATATATTGTTATCTCTAATTCTCTCCACAGATGCTACCTAACATTTTGCGTATCACCAGCATTTTCCACTCTCTTATTTCCATTTTATTTGCTATCTTTACAGCACTTAGCATTCTAAGTCTCCAGGGGGAAAAAAACTCTTCATACATCACTTCTAGTGCGCTTATTGAAAGCTAACTCACAACAGCCCAGATGGATCTGGTCACTTGCTTTTTTTTGTTTCATTCCACTAATAAATCAAAATGAGACAACATTTTTGCAGTTGTTAATTCAAGGTGTTGGGAAACAAAGGAATGCTTTGGAGAACGACATTACATTGCAGTAAAGTATTCTCCTGCTTCTATCTGTGCTTAATGATGTAAACTACTTTGTCTATGGAAGTAAATGGAACTTTTATATTCTAGCTTACTTAAGGGGAGAAAGATCTCAAAATAGTTCACATATGATATCATCTAAGTTCAACACAAAGTAGTTAAGAGATCAAAGTAATATGAGGAGGAAATATCTGCAAATATCTATTTAAATATAAATATGATATACAGTCAGTGGCTACTTTATTATGTACTGGAGGTACTTAATGGAATGGTCACTGATTGTATTCTCATCATCTTCTGGCACAGTTGCCTCTCCACTTTGATGTGTTGTACATTCAGAAATGCTCTTCAGCCCACCACTGTTGTAATGCATGGTTATTTGAGTTACCGTCACCTTCCTGTCAGCTTGAACCAGTCTGGCCATTCTCCACCAGCCTCTCTCATTAACAAGGCATTTTTGCCCACAGATCTACCACTTACTGGATTTTTTTTAATATATTGCACCATTCTCTGTAAACTTGAGATCAGTGGTTCCCAACCTGGGATCCAAGGACGTCTCTCAGTTACTGTAGGGGTCCATGGCATTAAAAAGTTTGGAAACCCCTGCACACTACTATTGTGCATGAAAATTCCAGGCAATCAGCAGTTTCTGAGAAACTCAGAAAACCCCATCTAGCACCAACCATCATTCCACAGTCTAAGTTACTTAGAACACATCTCTTCCCCTTCTGATGTTTGAACTGAACAACAACTGAACCTACTGAACATTTCTGCATGCTCTTAAGCATTGAGTGGCTGATTTGATATTTGCATTAATGAGCAGTTTACAGGTATTGTTAATTAAGTGGCCACTGAGTGTACAGGATATTGCAGGAGTTAAATCCCAGTGGTCTTTTATTTTTTACGATATACATTTTTCAAATCATTTTACTAATTATGATCAGTGCTGTAGCTGAGGTGATACCAATCATTTATTTACCAATATTTTAAGTGATTATTTAGTATAATCATATAAAATTCAATGGTTCAAAGGCCCAATGGTTCAATTTAATATCAGGGAATGTATACAGTATACAACCTGAAATTCTTACTCTTCATAGACATCCACAAAACAAACAAAAAAATTCCTAGAGAATCACTGATGGAATCACTAGCGAGGGAGAGAGAGAGATACTGCTTGTGCAACAGTGAGAGGGGAGACCAATAGCTCACCGTTTCGGCTGTCCAAGTTCACCAACTCGAGGAGCAACAGGTTCTCACTCATCATCATCGAGGGAGAGAGGGAGAAAGAGAGAGCAAATGCAGGGGTCTTCTTTTAACAGCAGTGTATACTGCAGAATTCAATTAAATTCTTCATTGAGAAGAAGTTCTAAACTGCTACAAAATCTTTTTGAAAGTTGCAATTAACATATTTTTTAGATTATGAAGACACACAGTCCTCTTTTATTGTCATTTAGTAATGCATGCATTCAGAAATGATACATTATTTCCTCCAGTGTGATATCACAAAACACAGAACAGACCAAGACTGAAAAAAACTGACAAAACCACATAATTATAACATATAGTTACAACAGTGCAACAATACCATAACTTGATGAAGAGGTCCATGAGCACAGTAAAAGTTCAAAGTCTCTCAAATGTTCCACATCTCACGCAGACGGGAGAAGGAAGAAAAACTCTCCCTGCCATGCCGACCACAGTCCGACTCTGAGTCATCCGAAAACTTCGAGCTCTGATCAGCTCTCTGACACCGAGTACTGAGCACCATCTCTGTCCAAATGATTGGACCTCAATCTCGGTCGCCAACAGCAGGCAAAGCCGGGGATTTTGAGGCCTACCCTCCGAAAGATTCCCGACCACGCAGTAACGACAGCTGCAAACGAGCGTTTCAGAAATTTCTCCAGATGTTCCTCTGTGCTTTCACGCCCCTCTCCATCAAATCAGAATTGTCCACGGCCCCTATTTAATGGATACGATATCGTTTTTCACCAGAGGGCTGCGCACGCGCGGGTACGCTGCTCTCTCTCCTCCCGCCGAATTCTTTCTTTTCTCCATAAACTTCCGACTAAGGACAAAGAATATGTATATGCAGTGGACCAATGACTCTCTTCCTGCACTAGGACAAGTAAGCCATGACAAAGAAAATAGAGCAGGCATAATGGCACAAAGATTCTCAATATTTTGCACATTTGAATTATTGAATAGAAAATTAGAAGATAGTTGTTATGTTTTGTAATCTAAAGACTTTAAACTAATTCAAAAGAAGTTCATGGGAGTCATGTGGTAGTGTGATGACATATGCAAATTCACTTATTCATACATGTAACTCGTAATGAATCATTTAAACAAACAAGAATGCTTAACAAAGTACATATTTACAAGATTACTCAAATATTACTGAAGTATTAAATGCACAAGAGTATCAGTGATGTTGAACCTAGGAAATTTCTTCATTCAAACACAAAAAAGGGAGACCTACTCCATGACATATGTTTTGCAGGTTAGAACAGGTAGATATTATGTGCAATTAAGATAAATATTAAGTGCAGCAAACTTGAGAGATTATATTTATCAATTCCCAGTGTGGTTTCTTTGCTGAGGGCACTGTACCACATTATTTCTACCTTGGATGTTGCTCTGTGCCCCTAACTTGATATCAGAGAGCTGACAGGTGTTAGTACAGGGAAGACATGAAAATGTTACAAGTTATTCAAAGTGATTCACCTCAAAGTTGTGGAGATTCAGTGCATCTCACCTCTACATATTAGTACTGAATACTTTGTAACTTTGTTCTCTGGATTTATCGCCATAAATTATGCTGAAGAAAAATCAATTCATATCAACGATGCCATCCAGAGAAAGATTTTGATTCTTTCATTTGCCCTGGATTCAAGTGCAGGGCACATCATTGACATTACGTTCATTAATGTTTTTTGTAATATTCTATTTAGTGCTGCTTTTGCTGTGTAATTGTCAGCTTAAAGAAATACGAGGGATGATTGATAAGTTCGTGGCCTAAGGTAGAAGGCGTCAATCTTAGAAAACCTAGCACATTTATTTTTCAACATAGTCCCCCCCTACATGTACATACTTAGTCCAGCGATCATGGAGCATACGGAATCCTTCTTTGTAGAAGTGGTCCACAGCAGGGGTGATTGATAAGTTTGTGGCCTAGGGTGGAAGAAAATGAGTTATTAACTTCAAACGTTCTGCATTATCACTCAAAGAGTTGAACTGCGCGTGCATGTAACAAGAGCGTCTTAGACCTCCAGGTGGTCCACAGCAGGGGTGATTGATATGTTTGTGGCCTTAGGTAGAAGGAGATGAGTTATACAGCTCTCGTTACATGCACATGCAGTTCAACTCTTTAAGTCAAAAGGCCCTTTTTTGGTCGGATCGATCATGGAAAGGTATCCTGGCTCTAATCCTGGTATGCAGGTCAGGGCGGTATGATATGGAGAGCAAACTGTTGACCAAGCAGCAAGATACCCCTCTGCATGCAGCCGATGAATCCAAAAGAATGGCAGAGACCGATACAGTTTGGCATCGGGGCATCGCAGGAATTGCCAGTCAGCATTGAATTCAACATATTTCTGTCTTAGGGACTCCACTTCTGGATTTTTCTTTGGTGTTTATTCCCGAAGCCTTCCTCATGCATGGGTATAGCTGCAAGGCAGCAGATATTTGAGATCAAGTTTTTTTTCCTTTTTTCCCTTTTCCCTAGGTGATCTGCTAACCAGAGCTGACAAATCCCATCTGCCCAAAACGACTGGTTTTAAGAGGTTTTAAAAGTGTTTTTAAAAGGCAGTAACCTGCCTTTGTCTCTTCTCCTATTAGTAGAAATGGTTCTGCCATGTTTCGTAGCTAAGCCACGCATGAAATCTAGGAGTTGGACTTGGTTGTCAGAGGCTCGTCTGAGGCGCACACAATTGAGAGCATTTAGTACATAGTGGGAGTTTATCTCCCCCCTGCTATGACAACCTAAGGAACCTATACCTCAAATATTTTCCTTAAAATTCCATATTTCACTTATTGCATTTGTTAATTGGGAACCCTTTGAGTTCAGAATACTGAAGGAACTATTACCATAATAAATTGTATTCCACAACTCAGATTGAACAATTTAACTTCCAACTAGAGAAGAAGACAAACAAGCCAAACAAATTAAAATTATTCTTGTACATGAGAATAACAACCGAAGAGAGTCAGTTGTGATATTGTTTACAATTATTGAATTGCGGTGAGGATAATAATTTAAATTAATAATGAACAGAATAAACATAATTTGTAATCTCAAATATTTGAGAAGATTATAGTAGCATAGTGATTAGTGCGATTCTATTACTGCTTGGGGAGTTGGGGCTCGGAGTTCAATTCCAGTGTCCTCTGTGTGCAAGGTTGTACATCCATCCCGTGAGCGTGTGAGCTTCCTCCGGGTGCTCCGGTTTCCTCCCACAGTCCAAAGGCGTACCAGCTGGCAGGTCAATTGGTCAGTGTAAATTATCCCATGATAAGGCGAGGGTTAAGTTGGTGGATCGCTGGGTGGAGCAGTTTAAAGGGGCGGTAGGGCCTATTCAGCACTGCATCTCTAAACAAATAAATAAACAAACAAACAAATAAATAATTATCAATTCAAAGGTAAGGAATCTGTGCTAAGAGATAACTCAGTTCCTGAAATTGCACTGGAAACACTCAGCATGCAGGCGGAGAGCAACCAGTCAAGAACCTTTCAAAGAAATTGGAAGGAGAGAAAAACAAGTTTGTTTCAAGTTGCAGAGAGGAAGGAGAAAGGATGAATGAGGATAAAAGGAATATTTCAGTAAAGGTGAAACTGTTGTAGATTTAGTCATCTGGTTGGTAGGTTAATGAAAAAGACAGAGAAAGAAAATACAAACAAAGGAATATAAAATCTGTGAAATGCAGAGCAGTAGGAAATGTTCAGTGGGTCAGACTGTGCCAATGAAGAGAGAATTAAAGAACAACCTATATTACAGATGAAAGATGCACCATGGCATTAACCAGTTCTGATACCAGCAGAAGAAGAGTTTTCTGAATTTATAAAATTTGATATTGACCCCAAATGATTGTGTCATTGTTTCTTTATTCATGTTTTTTCTGTAAATGGACTCTTTGTATAGGTTTCCAGCCCTCTCAATGATTTGAAGTTGTGAATTTTAATCAACTTCATCAAATTCCAGACACTTGAATTAATTTCCATTTACAGTTTGTAACTAAACAGTAACTGCAATAACCAAGATATTATTTAATTTTATTTACTTTTTCTTTAGCCCATAAGACCATAAGACAAAGGAGCAGAATTAGACCATTTGACCCATCAGGTCTGCTCTGCCATTTCATCATGGCTGATCTATTTCCCTCCCAGCCCCAGTCTCCAGCCTTCTCCCCTGAGTCCTTCATACCCTGAATAATCAAGAATCTATCAATTTCTGCCTTAAATATATCCAATAACCTGGCCTCTACAGCCATCTGTGGCAACAAATTCCATAGATTCGCCAGTCTCTGGCTAAGGAAATTCTTCCTAAACTCTGCTGTAAATGGACATCCTTCTATTCTGAGGCTGTGTCCTCTGGTCTTAGACTCCCCCATCATAGGAAACATCCTCTCCACATCCACTCTATCATCAGTGACATAGTGTGGAGTACAGCCTTCAAGACTTGCTGCCCTAGGAACCCCACAACCCTGATTAACACTCACAATCTCAGGACACTTTATAATGACCGATTAATCCACCTGGTACCTCAGTTGACTGTGAAAGGAATCTGGAGGACCCAGAGAAAGGCCACACATTCCAGGGGAGGATGTACAGAGACTCCTTACAGATGGTGCCAGAAATGAACTCGCACTAACTGTTAGGCTACTGAAACCTCTTTTCACTTTTCCTCATGTATCATTTGCTGTGTTCCCAGTTATTAGATTATTTTTGCATACTTCCCAGTTTTTCTGGACTCCATTGACCACTCTAATCCCTGCTCAAATCTCTACAGCTCAATGCTTGCTTGCTTTTGAGATCTTTCCTTCAGTCATTGTTATTGGAAACTATTTTCCTCTCCTTCAAAGCGGAACTTTGATTTAAGAACTTTTCATTTCTAACGTATTCAATTCATAAAGACAAGGCAACATACTACCTAGCCTCATAATTAGCAATCAATCCTACCATTATCAGTTCATAATCTCTACTATCTGATTTTGCTAACAGTTGGTTATGTTATCATAATAGATTATTTTGTTTGAGCAGGTGACCTCAGATTGAATTAGTTAATGCTATCATCATAGGAAAGCAGCATCCATCAACAGATAACAACACCACCCAGGTCATGGTCTTTCTCATTGCTGCCATCAGTAGAAGGTACAGGTGCCTCAGGACCCACACCACAAGGTTCAAGAACAGCTACCACACCACAACCATTAGGCTCTTGAATAAAAGGGAACAACTACACTCACTTGCCCCATCATTGAAAAGTTCCTACAACCAATAATTTCACTTTAGAAACATAAAAACATAGAAGACCTACAGCACAATACAGGCCCTTCAGCCCATCATGCTGTGCCGAACATGTACTTATTTTAGAAATTACCTAGGGTTACCCAGAGCCCTCTATTTTTCTAAGCTCTATGTACCTATCCAGGAACTCCTGAAACACCCTATTGTATCTGCCTCCATCACTGTTGCCGGCAGCCCATTCCACACACTCACCAGCCTCTGCGTAAACAACTTGCCTCTGACATCTCCTCTGTACCTACTTCCAAGCACCTTAAAACTGTGCCATCTCGTGTTAGCCATTTCAGCCCTAGGAAAAAGCCTCTGACTATCCACACAATCAATGCCTCTCAACATCTTATACACCTCTGTCAGGTCACAACTCATCCTCCGTTGCTCCAAGGAGAAAAGGCCAAGTTTACTCAACCTATTCTCATAGGGCATGCTCCCCAATCCAGGCAACATCCTTGAAAATCTTCTCTGCACCCTTTCTATAATTTCCACATTCTTCCTGTAGTGAGGTGACCAGAACTGAGCACGGTACTCCAAGTGGGGTCTGACCAGAGTCCTATAAAGCTGTAACATTACCTATCAGCTCTTAAACTCAATCCCATGGTTGATGAAGGCCAATACACCGTATGCTTTCTTAACCACAGAGTCAACCTACGCAGCAGCTTTGAGTGTCCTATGGATTCGGACCCCAAGATCCCTCTGATCCTCCACACCGCCAAGAATCTTACCACGAATACTATATTCTGTCATCATATTCAACCTACCAAAGTGAACCAGCTCACGCTTATCTGGGTTGAACTCCATCTGCCACTTCTCAACCAAGTTTTACACCCTATCGATGTCCTGCTGTAACCTCTGACAGCCTCCCACACTATCCACAACACCCCCAACCTTTGTGTCATCAGCAAACTTACTAACCCATCCAGATCATTGATAAAACTCATGAAGAGTAAGGGTCCCAGAACAGATCCCTAAGGCAACACCACTTGTCACTGACCTCCATGCAGAATATGACCCATCTACAATCACTTTTTGTCTTCTGTGGGCAGGCCAGTTCTGGATCCACAAAACAACGTCCCTTGGATCCCATGCCTCCCTATTTCTCAATAAGCCTTGCATGGGGTACCTCATCAAATGTCTTGCTGAAATCCGTATACACTACATGTACTGCTCTATCTTCATCAATGTGTTTAGTCACATCCTCAAAAAATTCAATCAGGCTTGTAAGGCACGACCTGCCTTTGACGAAGCCACACTGACTATTCCTAATCATACTATGCCTCTCCAAATGTTCATAAATCCTGCCTCTCAGGATCTTCTCCATCAACTTACCAATCACTGAAGTAAGACTTACCGGCCTATAATTTCCTGGGCTATCCCTACTCCCTTTCTTGAGTAAGAGAACAACATCTGCAACCCTTCAGTCCTCTGGAACCTCTCCTGTCCCCATTGATGATGCAAAGATCATTGCCAGAGGCTCAGCAATCTGCTCCTTCACTTCCCACAGTAGCCTGGGGTACATCCCATCCTGTCCTGGTGACTTATCCAACTTAATGCTTTCCAAAAGCTCCAGCACGTCCTCTTTCTTAATGTCTATATGCTCAAGCTTTTCAGTCTGCTGTAAGTCATCCCTACAATTGCCAAGGTCCTTTTCTGTAGTGAATACTGAAGCAAAGTATTCATTAAGTACCTCCACTATCTCCTTCGGTTCCATACACACTTTTCCACTGTCACACTTGATTGGTCCTCTTCTCTCACATCTTATCCTCTTGCTCTTCACATACCTGTAGAATGCCTTGGGGTTTTCCTTAATCCTGCTCGCCAAGGCCCCTTCTGGCTTTGCTTATTTCACTCTCAAGCTCCTTCCTGCTTATTTCACTCTCAAGCTCCTTCCTGCTTATTTCACTCTCAAGCTCCTTCCTGCTAGCCTTATAATTTTCTAAATATCTATCATTACCTAGTTTTCTGAAGCTTTCTTATGCTGCTCTTTTCTTCTTGACTAGATTTTCAACCGCTTTTGTACACCATGGTTCCTGTACCCTACCATCCTTTCCCTGTCTCATTGGAACGTGCCTATGCAGAACTCCACACAAGTATTCCCTGAACATTTGCCACGCTTCTGCCATACATTTCCCTCAGAACATCTGATCCAAGTTCCAAGTTCCTGCCTGATAGCTTCATATTTCCCCTTACTCCAATTAAACGTTTTCCTAACTTGTCTGTTACTATCCCTCTCCAATGCCATGGTAAAGGAGATAGAATTGTGATCACTGTCTCCAAAACGCTCTCCTACTGAGAGACCTGACACTTGATCGGGTTAATTTCCCAATACCAGATGAAGTACAGCCACTCCTCCTGTAGGCTTATCTACATATTGTGTCAGGAAACCTTCCTGAATACACCTAACAAACTCCACCCCATCTAAACCCCTTGCTCCAGGAAGATGCCAATCAATATTTGGGAAATTAAAATCTCCCACCACGATGACCCTGTTATTATTACACCTTTCCAGAATCTATCTCCTTATCTGCTCCTCGATGTCCCTGTAATTGTTGGGAGGTCTACAAAAAACACCCAGTAGATTGACCCCTTGCTGTTCTTAACCACCACCCACAGAGACTCAATAAACAATCCCTCCGTGACTTCTTGCTTTTCTGCAGCCATGACACTATCTCTGATTCATTATCTCATGTTCTCATTATTTATTGTGATTTATTTATATTCGCATTTGCACAGTATATTGTTTTCTGCAATATCTTTCATTGATCCTGTTATAGTTACTATTCTATAGATTTGTTGAGTATGCCCACAAGAAAATGAATCTCAGGGTTGTATCTGCTGACATATCTGGTGACTTTGATAATAACACGTACTTTCAACTTTGAACTGTAAAAAAGAGATTTCTACTCAAGTAAACGCGAGGAATTCTTCAGGTACTGGAAATTCAAGCAACACACATCAAAGTTGCTGGTGAATGCAGCAGGTCAGGCAGCGTCTCTAGGAACAGGTACAGTCGATGTTTCAGGCCGAGAACCTTCGTCAGGACTAACTGAAGAAAGAGCTAGTAAGAGATTTGAAAGTGGGAGGGGGAGGGGGAGATCCAAAATGATAGGAGAAGACAGGAGGGGGAGGGATGGAGTCAAGAGTTGAACAAGTGATTTGCAAAATAGGTATGAAAGGATCATGGGACAGGAGGCCCAGGGAGAAGGAAAAGGGGGAGAGGGGAAAAACCCAGAGGATGGGCAAGGGGTATAGTGAGGGGGACAGAGGGAGAGAAAGGAGAGTAAGAGAAAGAATGTGTGTATTAAATAACGGATGGGGTACGAGAGGGAGGTGGGGCATTAGCGGAAGTTAGAGAAGTCAATGTTCATGCCATCAGGTTGGAGGCTACCCAGATGAATATAAGGTGTTGTACCTCCAACCTGAGTGTGGCTTCATCTTTACAGTAGAGGAGGCCGTGGATAGACATGTCAGAATGGGAATGGGATGTGGAATTAAAATGTGTAGCCACTGGGAGATCCTGCTTTCTCTGGCGGACAGAGCATAGGTGTTCAGCAAAATGATCTCCCAGTCTGCGTCGGGTCTCGCCAATATATAGAAGGCCACATCGGGAGAACCAGACGCAGTATATCACCCCAGCCGACGCACAGGTGAAGTGTCGCCTCACCTGGAAGGGCTGTCTGGGGCCCTGAATGGTGGTAAGGGAGGAAGTGTAAGGGCATGAATAGCACTTGTTCCGCTTACAAGGATAAGTGCCAGGAAGGAGATCAGTGGGGAGGGATGGGGGGGACGAATGAACAAGGGAGTCACGCAGGAAGCGATCCTTGTGGAAAGTGGGGGTGGGGGAGGGAAAGATGTGTTGTTTTGAAAGATGTTTTGTTGGCTTTGTGGAACAATCTATGTTCCGTACCTATTCTGGTATCTGTCCCCCACTTTTCCTTCGCTACATCGACGACTGCATTGGCGCTGCTTCCTGCACGCATGCTGAGCTCGTTGACTTTATTAACTTTGTCTCCAACTTTAACCCTGCCCTCAAGTTTACCTGGTCCATTTCCGACACCTCCCTCCACTTTCTAGATCTTTCTGTCTCTGTCTCTGGAGACAGCTTATCTACTGATGTCTACTATAAGCCTACTGACTCTCACAGCTATCTGGACTATTCCTCTTCTCACCCTGTCTCTTGCAAAAATGCCATCCCCTTCTCGCAATTCCTCCGTCTCCGCCGCATCTGCTCTCAGGATAAGGCTTTTCATTCCAGGACGAGGGACATGTCCTCCTTTTTTAAAGAAAGGGGCTTCCCTTCCTCCACCATCAACTCTGCTCTCAAACACATCTTCCTCATTTCACCACATCTGCTCTCACTCCATCCTCCCGCCACCTCACTAGGAATAGGGTTCCCCTGGTCCTCACCTACCACCCCACCAGCCTCCGGTTCCAACATATAATTCTCCGTAACTTCCGCAACCTCCAACGGGATCCCACCACTAAGCACATCTTTCCCTCCCCTCCTCTCTCTGCTTTCCGCAAGGATCGCTCCCTACGCGACTCCCTTGTCCATTCGTCCCCCCCATCTCTCCCCACTGATCTCTCTCCTGGCACTTATCCTTGTAAGCGGAACAAGTGCTACACATGCCCTTACACTTCCTCCCCTACCACCATTCAGGGTCCCAGACAGTCCTTCCAGGTGAGGCGACACTTCACCTGTGAGTCGGCTGGGGTGATATACTGCGTCCGGTGCTCCCGATGTGGCCTTCTATATATTGGCGAGACCCAACGCAGACTGGGAGATCATTTTGCTGAACACCTACACTCTGTCCACCAGAGAAAGCAGGATCTCGCAGTGGCCACACATTTTAATTCCACATCCCATTCCCATTCTGACATGTCTATCTACAGCCTCCCCTACTGTAAAGATGAAGCCACACTCAGGTTGGAGGAACAACACTTTATATTCCGTCTGGGTAGCCTCCAACCTGATGGCATGGACATTGACTTCTCTAACTTCCACTAATGCCCCACCTCCCCCTCGTACCCCATTGTTACTTATTTTTATACACACATTCTTTCTCTCACTCTCCTTTTTTTCCCTCTGTCCCTCTGACTATACCCCTTGCCCATCCTCTGGGTTTCCCCCCCCCCTCCCCCTTTTCCTTCTCTCTGGGCCTCCTGTCCCATGATCCTTTCATACCTATTTTGCAAATCACTTGTCCAACTCTTGGCTCCATCCCTCCCCCTCCTGTCTTCTCCTATCATTTTGGATCTCCCCCTCCCCCTCCCACTTTTAAATCTCTTACTAGGTCTTTCTTCAGTTAGTCCTGACGAAGGGTCCTGGCCTAGAGATGCTGCCTGACCTGCCGCATTCACCAGCAACTTTGATGTGTGTTTCTACTCAAGTTCATCACAAGTGCCTAAGTATTTAGCAGCCAAAAAAGCGTATTTCGTATCTCAAAGTACTTTGTGACTGGTTTCTTGCACCAATTTTGCAGGTTAGATTAACCTCTGTCTCAGTAAGCAATTCCTAATCAGATAACAAAGAAGTTCCCTACCTTCACTCTCTATTTCCCTATCCTCTGTGATACTTGTCTGTGTATTAATTAACTTGACCTTGTACATTTCGTGGAAATGTAAACTGAAAGCTGTAAATGAGAGTGTAGCTCTTTTGGTCTCAAAGGAGAATACAAATAGAACAAATAATAAAGTGAATCAAAGGCAAAAGTCTGGTGCAGAAAGAAAAAATTGCAAGTATTTGAAGCTTGAAATAAAACTGGCAAGCCAATAACTATGTGTGCCTCTTGATTCCAATATACGGAAAGAATACTAAACCATGTTGTATTTCTATGGCTGTCTCTGATGATCTGTTTAAGGGCATCAGATTAATTTTGATGTATGTACCAGTGCTGCCAGCAAAGCAGAGTCTTACTGAGAAAGTCATGAAGGGATGATAGGTGTGTTACTTCCACATGCAATCAAATTAATTATTGTTTCAGGAGTGTGTCTAATGCACCTGGTTCTTTTGGCTATGTGCTGGCTATGACACTTCTAGCTTAAAATGAGCATGAGCTTCTTCTCTCCTACTCTGGAGTTTTAGGTATTCATCAACACTGTTCAAATGAACAAAAAGCCTTCAAGTGTTCAGCCAATTTTCACACCAGGCTTTGGTTTTGTGTTTTTTTTTGTTGTAGCAACATTTGTAATCTAAATGGAGAGATACTGAAGGTGCTACTTTCCTGTTAGTACAATCCAAGAATTTCTAGGTTACCAATTTCAATGGTTCAATTTAATCAGTGAATGTATACAGTACACAACCTGACATCCACAAAAACAGGAAAAAAAACCCTAAGAATGAATGACAGAAAACGTTAGAACTCTTAAACCTCCCTCCCCCCACACAAAAACATCAATCACCCCACATTTGTTCCTGCAAAAGCACCCCCCCCGACACCCACCATGCAAGCAATAGCAAAGCCCCCAAAGAGACCGTGATCTAGAGTCCAATCAAAAACTACTGTCCATCCCAACACTTCAACATCTCAAGCAGGCTGTATCTCTCACTAGTGAGCACATAGGGTCTGAACAATCATAAATTTAGCTTCTGTTAGGATATTGTGATGAAACCTACTGTACCTAATAAAGTGACCACTGAGTGTATGTTAGTGGTCTTCTGCTGATGTAGTCCAGCCACTCCAAAGTTTGACATTTTGTGCATTCATGTTGCTCTTCTGCACACCACTGTTGTAACATATGATTATTTGACTTACAGTCACCTTCCTCTCAGCTTAAACCAGTGTGGCTAAAATCAGCTTAAAACAGTCTCCTCTGATGTCTCTCAATAACAAGGTGTTTTCGCCCACACAACGGCTGGTCACTTGATGAGTTTTTTTTTGTTTGTTTTTCACGTTATTCTCTGCAAACTCTAGAAACTGCTTTGTATGAAAATCCCAATTTCTGAGATACGCAAACCACCCCATCTGGTACCAAAAATCATTCCACAGTCAGAGTTACTTAGATCACATTTCTTCCCAATTCTTATGTTTGATCTAAACAACAACGAACCTCTTGACCATGTCTGCATGCTTTTATGCATTGAGTTGCCGCTACATGATTGGCTAAATAGATATTCACATTAATTAGCAGGTGTACAGGTGTATTTAATAAAGTGGCTACTAAGTGTGCCAAATAATTAAATTATCATCTCTGTTTTTATGCTGGACTGCCTAGTGTGGTTAAGTATGAGAAATTAGTAAAGAAAACTTTTGACTTGGAAAATTAAAATTAATGCCAATGAAGGAGTAACCACAAAGGGGAGCAGAGTGTGTGGGGTACAGTTTGAATCATAACAAATAAATTTTAACTTTAAAATTTAATTCCTGTAAGAAATTTTCCACATTGGAATGTGTGAGTTTTCCCCAAGTCCTCTGGTTTCCTCCCACAATTCAAAGACCAAAGTTAATTGGTCACTTTTAATTATCCCTTGATTTGGTTTAGGTTACTCCGTGGTACGTCAGGGGTCGCTGGGGTAGCAGGGATTGAAGGACAGGAAGGCCCTACTCTGCACTGCATCACTAAATAAATAAATAAATAACTCAGGAGTAATATTCTATCATATGTTTAAAGCTTTGGGGAAAAAACAGTTTTGCAATACTGTTCATTTGGCTGGGTTTTCATATACAGCACAAAATCATGCCACTTAGCTTGACTGGTGTTCATGATCCATGTGAAAGAAAAAAATATATTAATGACAAAAACTCCTATGTTAAATAAGAGAGAAGAATGAGGAGTCAAAAAGGAGGCTAAAAGTAAATGTAAGTTAGGCCATGACTTCTCAGTTATTAATTTTGCTCGGCTATTTTTGCTCGCTCTTACACCAGTTTCTCTATAATGAGCCAATTAACCTGGAGTCATTGACATGGAGTCATTCAGCACTGAAGTAGGCCCCCTGATCTACCAGCTTACGACACGTGTTATAATTCCCACATTCTTATCACCCCTCACCCCTCAGATACCATCGCTCAACCCCTAGATACCTCCACTCACCTACAGTACAGTGTAAAATTCTTAGGCGCATATATATATACTGTAGCTAGGGTCGCTAAAATTTTTGCACAATACTGTAGCAGTTTTAATGTACTGCACTGTATTGCTGCAAAAAAAAACATATTATAACATATGTGAGTGATGATAAACCTGATTCTGATATGGATCTTTATTGTGAACTGAGAGTGAGAAGGGGTCAGGGAGAAGGGAATCATGGTTGGGAAAAAGGGAAGGGAGAGGGGCGAGAGCAGGAAGAACCAGACAGAAATTCTGTAATGATCAATAACCTAATTGTTTGGAATAAAATGAGCTTACCTGGTGTCTCAGGGCTGGGAGAGTCTGCACCTGCACCACCCCTTGCCTCTGGCGTTCCTTCTCTACCACCTATCACACCCCCTCTCACTTGCTCTACTCTTGCCATTCCCAATATCCTTTGCTCCTGCCAAGATTACAAGCTCACTCTCCTTTCCACGTCAACAAGTACAGTACTATGCAAATGTCTTAGGCATCCTAGCTATATATATGTGCCTAAGACTTTTGCGTAGTATTGTACACACAGGGGTAATTTACAGTGTCCAATTAAACTATCAACCTACAGATCTTGCGGGTGTAGGAGGCAACTGAAGACCCAGAGAAAACCTACGCAATCACAAGGGGAATCTGAAAACTCCACGCAGACAGCACGTAAGGCCAGGGGTCGGGATTGAAAGCAGATTGCTGGCTACTAGCTATGCCATTGTACCTCCCTCAAAATTCTTTCATTAATTAGCATTTTGCTTATTGTCACATGTTCCAACCTCGGTACATCATGCTAAATTTTTTAGTGCAAATATCTGCATCGTGAAAACAGATGGAATAACCACAGTAATTCCATTCATTGGATTTTAGTGTGTATATTGTAAATGAAAGCGAGCACACTGCTCTCTACATAATTGTTGAATCCACTTTCTTGTCGGGTAAAGGCTACTGTCGCGAGCCCTTCGGGCCTCTGTGGATTGCCGTAGGGTGTTGTGATTCTCAAGCACTGGTATGTACTAATTGTTGTAGCTGTTAAGCCCAAGTGCTTTCTTTTAGTTCTTGCCAAGTTAATTGTGACTGACACATATTTCCCGTTATTCTATGATTACTTGAAGGCAATTGTCTTTGTGTTCTCTGTTGGAAACCACTGATTTTTTGAAATAATACTTTTCATAGTATTTGCACTTTTTAACAAAGTCATGTATTTTTCACAGTATGTAGTGGTCCATCCCCACTCACTGGCAGAAAGCGGTATAGCAGCTAAACTAACGGTTTATCACATTTCTCATTTTTCATTGGTTGAGTATTAGCATATTACCCACATGATATAATTGTTTTAGTTTTGTAGCCTATTAACTGGATTATTCCTACCTAAGGAATTTTTCTTACCTTATCTATAAAAATGATGGATTTTTCAAAGGCACCATCTTTATTCTTTTTGACTTTGCATTCATTGCCATTCATTTACCTCTCAGCATTGTTTCTCAGCACTTTATTTAGCTTGTTTAGTATTTCTATGTTTGTTTGTACTCTTAAATAAACAATCATTAGAATTAAGACTGCTCGTCATTCCTGTTTCTTGGAAGAACCCAAGGATCAGAAAATAAGCAGAGTTCCATTGTCTTTTAGCAGAGTCCTACTGTGTGTTGGAGAATGATTTGTCTCACAGTGTGACTTGGTCACGTCTCAGATGCTTTATTGCTATTCCTATGTCTAATCTCCTGCTTCTGTCTCTTCACAGGGAGTCTGCTGTTCCTCCACTTCTACGGTGAGTCAGTGCCAGCGATCATTGTGTCAGAGGGAACCTTCCGTTCCTTCACACTTGGGTCCAATTTTGCAGTGATCATCATGACAGTCTGCCATCCTCTGCACCTGAGTTGAGTCATTGCCAGAACAGAGCCCGACAATGTGCCATCCCTCCACTCTTGGGTCCAGTCCTGTGGGTGCATGTCATGAGAGGTGACATCCAGAAATACCACCACATAAAATTTAAAGCAACACACATCAAAGTTGCTGGTGAACACAGCAGGCCAGGCAGCATCTCTAGGAAGAGGTACAGTCGACGTTTCGGGCCGAGACCCTTCGTCAAGTCTAACTGAAAGAAGAGCTAGTAAGAGATTTGAAAGTGGGAGGGGAAGGGGGAGATCCAAAATGATAGGAGAAGATAGGAGGGGGAGGGATGGAGCCAAGAGCTGGACAGGTGATTGGCAAAAGGAATCGGAGAGGATCATGGGACGGGAGGCCTAGGGAGAAAGAAAGTGGGAGGGGGGAAGCCCAGAGGATGGGCAAGGAGTATAGTGAGAGGGACAGAGGGAGAAAAAGGAGAGAGAGAGAAAAAGAATATATATATAAAAAGGCAGGCATAGCTGGGACCCATACGGATGCCCATGGCTACACCTTTAGTTTGGAGGAAGTGGGAGGAGCCACTATGTCTGCCTTTTTTTTGTGGACTTTGTGGAACAATCCATGTTCCAAACCTATACTGGTGTCTGTCCCCCACTTTTCCTTCACTACATCGACAACTGCATTGGCGCTGCTTCCTGCACGAATGCTGAACTCGTTGACTTCATTAACTTTGCCTCCAACTTTCACCCTGCCCTCAAGTTTACCTGGTCCATTTCTAACACCTCCCTCCCCTTTCTAGACCTTTCTGTCTCTATCTCTGGAGACAGCGTATCTACTGATGTCTACTATAAGCCTACGGACTCTCACAGCTATCTGGATTGTTCATTTTTTCACCCTGTCTCCTGCAAAAATGCCATCCCCTTCCTGCAATTCCTCCGTCTCCGCCGCATTAGTTCTCAGGATGAGGCTTTTCATTCCAGGACGAAGGAGATGTCCTCCTTTTTTAAAGAAAGGGGCTTCCCTTCCTCCACCATCAACTCTGCTCTTAAATGCATCTCTCCCATTTCACGTACATCTGCTCTCACCCCATCCTCCCGCCACCTCACTAGGAATAGGGTTCCCCTGGTCCTCACCTACCACCCCACCAGCCTCCGGGTCCAACA
The DNA here is from genome assembly GCF_030028105.1 of Mobula birostris. NCBI lineage: Eukaryota > Metazoa > Chordata > Chondrichthyes > Myliobatiformes > Myliobatidae > Mobula > Mobula birostris. Next base: position 34,896,603 of record NC_092392.1, on the reverse strand, counting down.
TATAATTCACCGTAACTTCCACACCTCCAACGGGATCCCACCACTAAGCACATCTTTCCCTTCCCCCTCTGCTTTCCGCAGGGATCGCTCCCTACGCGACTCCCTTGTCCATTCATCCCCCCCATCCCTCCCCACCGATCTCCCTCCCAGCACTTATCCTTGTAAGCGGAACAAGTGCTACACATGCCCTTACACTTCCTCCCGCACTACCATGCAGGGCCCCAGACAGTCCTTCGAGCTGAGGCGACACTTCACCTGTGAGTCAGCTGGGGTGATATACTGTGTCCGGTGCTCCCAATGCAGCCTTCTAAATATTGGCGAGACCCGACGCAGACTGGGAGACCGTTTCGCTGAACACCTACGCTCTGTCTGCCAGAGAAATCAGGATCTCCCAGTGGCCACACATTCCACATCCCATTCCCATTCTGAAATATCTATCCACGGCCTCCTCTACTGTCAAGATGAAGTCACACTCAATTTGGAGGAACAACACCTTATATTCCATCTGGATAGCCTCCAACCTGATGGCATGAACATTGACTTCTCAAACTTCCGCTAATGCCCCACCTCCCCCTCGTACCCCGTGGGTTGGTTATTTATTTATTTATTTACTTACTTATTTTTTTGTTTATTTATTTAATATATTTATTCATTCTCTCTCTCTCCTTTTTCTCCCTCTGTCCCTCTCACTATACTCCTTGTCCATCCTCTGGGCTTCCCCCCTGCCCTTTCTTTCTCCCTAGGCCTCCCGTCACATGATCCTCTCATATCCCTTTTGCCAATCACCTGTCCAGCTCTTGGCTCCATCCCTCCCCCTCCTGTCTTCTCCTATCATTTTGGATCTCCCCTTCCCCCTCCCACTTTCAAATCTCTTACTAGCTCTTTTTTCAGTTAGTCCTGACGAAGGGTCTCAGACTGAAACGTCGACTGTACCTCTTCCTAGAGATGCTGCCTGGCCTGCTGTGTTCACCAGCAATTTTGATGTGTGTTGCTTGAAATTCCAGCATCTGCAGATTTCCTCATGACCACATAAAATTCACTTTGCTTTGGCAAATATATCTGTTATTGTCATCTTCTCTCATTCGTTTGGCATTCTCTCTTATTTTCTCCTTGCATTCATTAAAACTCAAAATATCAATGTTTAAGAAACTTGTCATTACCTCTAATAATTATGCTATAATTGCAGTTGCCATGATTATTGGGTGAGATTTTATCACATTTATGTTATATTCCTTTCTTCAGTATTTTCCTCCTTTAATAAATTAGCTATTTCCTCTCAAAATACAAGATCAAAGTACTGCAAACTCATCCAGCTGATCTTCCAACAGCAATTTCCTGTGTCCATGTTCATTTTCTCACTGTTATGTGCGTCGTTTGTACAGTTGCCTGTTTATGTGCTGTCATGATTAGTTTCTCTGACTCATTTGGGCACATGGGATTGGGACTACAGCTCATGTGAAGAAATATTAACATAGAGTGGCCGGACTCAACAACAGCTTCTGTTGTCAACTCTTACTTCTTCAAACTTCCAGATCAAACATGCACTTCAACAAATTCTACTTACTTAAATTTGCTACAGCACCAGAACTTTTACATGATAGTTTTATTTATTTTCCCTGTACGTCTTAGTTTTAAAGAGGTAGGTGTCCTTTCAGTCATTCTATAAATCTGTAAGAAGACTGAAATATTTCTCATCCTTCCAAGCAGGACCACAAAGATTGCAGAATAAAGAAGAGTGTGTTTTATTTCCTTGGCTCAAAGTAGTCATGATTTCTGTTTATTGGTTTTCTTCTGGACAATAACTGTACCAAAATCCTCGTGTAAATAGCCCATCTCCTGCATCTATAAATATCACCGTTCTCCTGACTCTGACCTTATGTTATTTCAGAGACTATATTTCCTGTTTAAAGCTGAAAAGGTTAAACAATGTCCTGATAGATCTAATAACCTAAACACTAAGATGTCATTATTATCTTGATCTTTTGTCAATATGCTGTCATTCTCTATGTAATGGGGCCGTCTCTGTTTACCCTACTGGGAAATTTTGTTGGCTGTTTGATCTAATGACCTTATATTTGCTTAAGGTGCACTTGGCAGTTCTCCACACCAATAATATTCATATTAGGGCTGCATGACCTGCCGAGCTGTCGACATTACCCCAGATCTAACACTCTCACCTCTGAAATGTCTAGGGCTTCACCTGATCTCCTCGACGATGTAAGAGCTTCCTTGGCAATATTTGAGCAAGACCCTTGCAATTTTACAAGCATGCTGACCAACATTTATCCATCAAGCAAAAACCATTAAACCAGAATATCTAATCATTTTTCTCATCTGAAGTCATTACTAAATATGAAACAACTGGTGTTCAAAGTTCAAAGTAAATTTATTATTGAAGTACATATATTTCACCATATACAGCCCTGAGATTATTTTCTTGCAGGCAAACTCAAAAAATCCAGAGAATAATAACCATAAAAGAATCAGTAAAAGTCTCCATAACTTGGGCATTCAACCAAAGTGCAGAAGACAACAAACAGTGTAAATACAAAAATAGAGAGATAATAATAAATAAATAAGCAATAAATGTTCAGAACATAGGAAGAAGAGTTCTTGAAAGTGGGAATATTTCAGTGATGGGCTATTGAAGTTGAGTGAGATGATCCCCTTTGGTTCAAGGACCTGATTTGTGGGTTAGTAACTGTTCCCAAACCTGGTGGTGTGAGTTCTAAGGCTCCTGTATCTTCTTCCTGATGACAGCAGTGGGAAGACAGCATAACCTAGGGGTCCCTGATGATAGATGCTATGACCATGCTTAATGGTGGGGAGGGCTTTACCCATGATGGACTGGGCAGTATCCATTACTTTTTGGAGGATTTGCACTTCAAGACATTAGAGTTTCCACTCCAGGCTGTGGTGCAGCCAGTCAGTAGCTTCTCCACTACACATCTATAGAAGTTTGTTGAAGTTGTAGATGTCATGCCGAATTTCTGCAAAGGAAGGAGAGGTACTGCTGTACTTTTTTCATAATGGCACTTAGGTGCTGGGCTCAGGACAGGTCCTCTGAAATAATAACACTGAGGAATTTAAAGTTGCTGATCCTCTCCACCTCTGATCTTCTGATGAGGACTGCCTCATGGACCTCCGGCTTCCTTCTCCTGAAGTCAGTAATCAGCTCCTATGCTTCAAAGGTGATCATATTTCCAACAGCTATTGAATTTGGAAACTTCTAGGAGTGTTCTGAGAAAATGAAAAGTTTTATCTGAAGTGTGGATGATTTATTTCCAAAATTCCCCATTACTCAAAGCTCCCAAATCCCTTTTAACTCCCAAATCGCTTTCTGCTCTCAAATCCCTTTCAGCTCCCAAATCTCTTTCTGCTTCCAAATCCAAGCCAGGGCAACATTTCCAAACTGGAGTGTAAAGGCAATAAATTCAATTAATCATGTTGAGTGTTAGGTATAAATGACATGATCATCTGTATCACTGCTTAATCTTTAACCATTTAGTAAAAGTCTCAATGGAATTTAATTATGTCTTATTGCACTATGGTTTACAGTGTATTTCTGCTATTTTTTAACATCACTTTTCACGAATAATTAATTCTCTGAAAACTGGAAAGTACCTCTGATACTTGGATAGGCATTAGGTTACATTAAAAACGCAAACACGAGGAAATCTGCAGATGCTGGAATTTCAAGCAACACATATAAAAGAGATTTGCAACTGTCCAGCTCTTGGCTCCATCCCTCCCCCTCCTGTCTTCTCCTATCATTTCGGATCTCACCCTCCCCCTCCCACTTTCAAATCTCTTACTAGCTCTTCCTTCAGTTAGTCCTGACGAAGGGTCTCGGCCCAAAACGTTGACTGTACCTCTTCCTAGAGATGCTGCCTGGCCTGCTGCGTTCACCAGCAACTTTTATGTAGGTTACATTAAACGTTGAATAGACCTTGTCACATTTCGTTAAATCCATTCACAGTGAGAAAGGGTACAGATACAGCAGCAGATAAAAGTAATCAATACATATAAGTGAGTTATTGAAATGTTAGGATGTGAAAGAGAAGACTGGTGGCTTCCAACTTTATTTTGAAGACACATGAGGCTTTAGATTCTGGGATTCAAAGTTCAAAGTACATTTATTATCAAAGTATGTATGCTATTTAAAACCTTGAGAATCATCTCCTTACAGGCAGCTACTAAACAAAGAAACCCAAAAGAACCCATAAGAAAGAGAAGAATTCTGTAGCAACATAGTAAAAACCTGGAGGAACAGCAGATCAGACAGCATCTACAGAGGGAAATGGACAGTCAATTTCATCAGGACTGATATGTCCTAGGTTTATCATGTACATCCAAGTTATATGTCCAATTTCATTATGTTTTGATAGTCCTCTCCCTCCAGTATCCAATTTCACTGCATAATACATTTATTGATTTAAAAATTGGAAACAAAATACTATGAATGCCAAATATATGAATTAAAAACTGCTCCTCAAAAGTAAAATAAGGATTTATCTGCAAATACAATTCTGTTAGCATTAGCAACTCTCTTATAAAGTACCTAGGAGAACCCCGTTAATATGCACACCCAGTACGTGATCAGCAAGCTGACAGTTCAATCCGAAAGCAAACCTTCATCTTATAAAATATCATTGATTGGGAACATTCTCTGTTTTTCTCTCTCTCCATAAAAGCTCTTTTTGAGTTTTCTAGTAATTTCTGGCTTTAACAGATAGAGGGGGAGAAGTTGCAGGATGAAAAGCTAGGAAGAAAAATGCCATTTAATTATCACAGTTTAGCAGGAACAAAATGCAATAGTCTTGATTCTTCCTCAGCATTTTTCAACAAGACAATCAGGAGGACCCTGTACAATAAAAATTTATAAAGAGAGCACACAATTGGAATTTAGAATTCACCACGCAAAATACTCTGCTGTTTTAATCAAATGCCATGCAGATCGTTAATATCTCTCTCTAAGTTTGTGATACAGTACTGTGCAAGTCTGAGCACACATCTAGGATGCATAGACTTTTGCATAGTACTATAGACATTTTAAGTATTACATTGCACAGCTGCTGCTGCAAAAAAAACAAACTTCATGACATATGTGAGTGATGATAAACCTGATTCTGATATGGGGCTGAGAAGAGTGAGAAGGGGGCAGACAGAAATGAGTCATGGTTGGAAAAGGGGGAATGGAGAACAGAGGACGCGGAAAGCACCAGAGAGACATTCTGTAATCAATTGTTTAAAATCAAATTATCTTGCCTGGGGTCACAGGGCTGAGTGTGTCTGCACCTACCCCTGGCACTCCTTCTCTGCCGACTGTCCCACATCCACCCCCTCCCCGCCCCCCGGCTAATAGAGATTGCGGTGGAGATGATCTTGCCAACCTGAACTGACTGGGGTCTACAAGTGAGGAAATCCAGGAACCAATTGCACAAGGGGGTATTGAGGCCCAAGCCTTGGAGTTTACTGTTTAGCTTTGAGGGGGTGATGGTGTTAAATGCCGAGCGGTAATCGATAAAGCATCCAGCTGTATGCATCTTTGCTGTCCAGATGTTCCAGGGTTGTGTAAAGAGCCAATGAGATGGCATCTGCTGTAGATCTGTTGCTTCAGAAGGCAAATTGGAGCAGATCCAAGTTGCCATTCAGACAAGAGCTGCTATAATTCAACACCACAAGAACAAAACACATCATCACCGTGGATGTAATTGCAACTGGACGATAGTCATTTAGACAGGTTACCACACTCTTCTTGGGCACCTGTATGATTGGAGGCTGCTTAAAGCAGGTGGGTACCACACACTGCTGGAGCGAAAGATTGAAGATATCCGTGAACACACTAGCCAGTTGCTCAGCACAGGTCTTCAGTACTTGGCCAGATATTCCATCTGGACTAGATGCTTTCCTTGGATTTACTCTCTTGAAGGCAGCCCACACATCATCTTCAGGTACTGAGACCAAAGGTTCATTGGGAGACATGGGGGTGCGTGATGGTTCATCCCTTTTCTGGCAAGCATAGAAGGCATTGAGCTCATTTGGAAGTGAAACTCCATTGTCCCCTATGTCACAAGATTTAACTTTGTCGGAGGTTATGGCATTCAAACCCTGCCAGAGCTGTCAAGCATCTCTCATTGATTCCAGTCTAGTCTGGAATCTCCACTTCTCTGAAAGGTGGCTTTCCGGAGATCATACCTGCAGCTTTTGTAACATTCTCGATCTCCAGACTTGAATGCCTCTGATCTGGCTCCCAGCAGATTCTGGGTTTCATTGTTCATCTGGGGCTTCTGACTGAGGAAACCCCAAATAATTTCATGGGGCCACTGTCATCCACAGCTGTTTTAATAAAGTCTGTACTGATCCTGGTGTAGTCATTTAGGTCCTCGGATGAGTTCTTGAACACGGTCCATCCCACTGCCTCAAGGCAATCCTGTAACCATTCCTCAGACTCCTGCAATCTCCTCTTGGTTGGCTTGATCTCTGGAGTCTTACTCTTTAGACACTAACTGTATGCAGGTAGCAGGAACCCTGCCAAATGATCCAACTTACTAAAATGCAGTCTCAGGAGGCAACGATAGGCATTTCTTATCATAGTGTCACAGTCCCGGATTCAGGCAACCTGGGTTCAATTCCTGCAGCTGCCTGTAAGAAGTTTGTACGTTCTCTCCGTGACAATGCAGGTTTCCTCTGGGTGCTCTGGTTTCCTTCCACAGTCCAAAGGCGTACCAGCTGGGACGCTACCTGGTCATTGTAAATTCACCCATGATTAGGCTAGGATTAAATTAGGGGATTACTGGGCAATATGGCTCAAAGGGCTAGAAGGGCTTGTTTCACGCTGGATCTCAATAAATAAATAAAACAAAAAATATAAATAAGTTAGCACCATTGTTGACAAGTCTCCAATATCCAAAGCAAACTTCCACTACCAGCACACCAATATTGTATCCAATTTCCTTTCTCATCTTGAATCTTACATATTTTAAGCTTCTGGGTCAGCCTACCATGTGTGATCTTGCCAAAGATCTTGCTAGTGTTCATATAGAAAATCTCCCCCACTCTCCCCTCTTCAGTCTTATTAGTCACCTCCTCTAAAACCTCAATCTTATTTGTAAGCTGTGATTTCCCATAAACAAAACCATGCAGACAAAAGGTAGTCCTTACCTTCCAAACTGCAAATAAATTCTGTCCTTCAATGTTCCTTTCAGTAACTTTCCCGCAACTGATGTAAAGATCACCAGCCTGTCGTTCCTTCGACTGCACTTGTGGGCCTTTTTAAAATAAATGCACAACATTAGCCATCCTTCAGTCTTCTGGTTGTTCATCTGTGTGTAACTATGTTACAAAAATCTCTACCAGGAGTCCCAGAAATCTCTTCCCTTGTTTCCCACAGCATCTGTGATGTATCTGGTATCACCTTTATGTGCTTCAAGGCCACCAACATCTCCTCCTTCATAATATCAATATGCTTCAGGTTATCACTCTTTTCTTCCTTGTACTCATTAGCTTCAATGTCCTCCATGGTAATATAGATGAGAAGTATTTATCTTAGACCTTACCCCACCTCCTGTGGTTCCACATCTACATTGCCACTCTAGTACCCTCGGGAACATAAAGGGCAAGTTATTCATCAAAGCAGCTAATTCATAGAGTTCCTTCCTCTCATGTCATAATAATTGTCTCCAGTACACCAGCCATCCATTCTTTTCTGTGCTTTCAGAAGGTACATTTAGGATTGAATCAGGCTGAATATTAGTCTTCGTGATGTGCAAATTCCAATGTCTTAGTGACACTATTTTTATACTGACTCCAGAAATCACAAAATAAAGCACTTCAGAATGGAAACTTAGTGAGCGTCAAAGCCACTTTGAAGTAAGAATGATGACCATTCACTCTTACCTCATCCATGTTTAGACCGTGTGTGCTATCACCAGAGATTGGATGAACTTGGGTTTCTCTGGAGTGTTGGAAGCTGAGGGGAGATCTGATATAGGTTTGTAAGATTATGACAGGCAAAGATAGAGCGCTCAGAGAGTTTCTGTTTCCTGGAGTTGAAATGTTTAATGCCATAGCGTATGCATTGAAGGTGAGAGGGGGTAGGTTCAAAAGGGATGTGAGAGGTAAGCTTTTTACCTCTGCTATGGTGGTAGAGGCAAGTACATTGGAGGCTTTTAAGAGACGTTTAGATAGGCACATGAATGTAAGGAAGATGGAGGGATATAGAATGGTGTAGACAGGACAGATTTTGGTGTTTTTGATTTGGTTTTTAGCTGGTTTGGCACAACATTCTGGGCTGAAGGGCCTACTCCCATGCTGTACTGTTCTATGTTCTATGTAAGTCAGCGTTCATGTCTCAGTGACAGTAAATGGCTCCAGTGTTTTGTTCTTCCATTAGAAATGCAGAAACTTTTGAGTGATTGGGATACCTTTCACAAAATATAAGGTAAAATCTAATCTATTGTTTTACAATCAGCTGCCTTTGAGCAGTTCTGGCCATTTATTACATTTAGGATGGTGGTGAATATTGGTAGCTCGTGTTGGGGCGTTTGATGTGGGGTTCGTCAAGCTTGGCAATTAATTTGCAGGCATTTCATCACTGGCCGAGGTGACATCCTCAGTGTGCAGTTGTTGGTGTTTCTCTCTGGGAGTGTTTGTATTTATATATGCCCCCATTCACTCACCTTGATCCTGAATGGCTACCCCTTCAGTTGACCTCTGAATTCTGTTGGCTTGCATTTCTTTGGCTCTCAGGGGTTCGTAGATGCCATTATTTTATTACATTTACACATGCTCAGAGTTTCTTGGTGAGGTCTTGTTCTGCAAATTCCAGTAGTAATAATAATAATAATAATAATTTCAGCACATTGCTCCTCCTCGACAGGGCTCTGGGACCCATGTGAGCAAGACTGGTCAGGATCAACCTGCTCCTGGATCAGCAGCTACCACCAGCTCCATCGCTATAGAGAGAATAAGACTGAGAACAGTCGGAGAATTCAAGTATCACGACAGTGTCATTTGTCATGATGGCTGACTAGACAGAGAAATCAGTGCCAGGATTTTCAAGGCCAACCAGAGCCTTGGTTGATTGTGATTGCTTGTGTTGAACCTGCTGTCGTGAGCCCTGCAGCTTGCCATAAAGTGTTGAGCTTCTAGGGTTCTTGAGCATGTGTATTTGCTAATCATTAGCTTAACCAGAGCCGCTAAGCCCTTGAGCTTTCAGTAAATTTTGTCAAGGTACTTGTGACTGCCATGTGTTTTCCGCATTCTGAAGTTACTTAAGGAGGACTCTCGTTTAGCGCTTTGGCGGAGACATCTTGTCACGATATGCTTTTGAAGGACTGAACCCAAGTGTGGAGAAATGGCAGGCACGTTTCTCCACTCCTGGGTCAAGTTGTGAACCTGCCGTCCGCAGCTCCTGGTGCCAGCAACGCCCATAGCAGGGAAAGCCTGACGCTCCTCTGCACTTGGATCCAGTCCTCTGAGAGCACACTGTGACACCAGCACAACATCCACCTGTTCACAAAAGTAATGGTGTATGAAGCTATTCTCCTCAACAATCTCCTGTATGGATATGAAACCTGGACCATATACAGAAGACACATCAAAATATTAAAGGGATTCCACATGCTTAGGCTGAGGTCGATCCTTGGCATCTTTTGGCAGAGCTGAGTCACAAACCCGGAGGTCCTCAACAGGGCAGGAACGACCAGTCTTGAGGCCAGGACTGGAAAAGCTTCAGTGAACAGGGAATATCATACACATGAAGGATTCCCAAATCCCCAAGCAGCTACTATCAGTGAGCTTTTGCTGGGCAAGAGGAATCGAGTCAAAAGGAACCCCATAAGAGTTTCAAAGTCTGCGTGAAAGCTAAGTTTAAACACACTGGCCTAGTACTAAAATGGATGGAGCAGAGTGCCTTGCGAGCCGTGGTTAGAATTGCTCACAACAACCTGCAGGAAGGACGCTGAGCAGTACTAATCGCTGCCCGACAAAGATGAAAAGCAACGGCAGCGGTTCCACTTCCGGATCCAGCACAGTTTTCATGTCCTCATTGTGGACATCTATGTTGCTCACAACTCGGACTCAGCAGTCACAAACAAACACACACCAGAACTGCACTGCTATCGTCAGATACAATGGACAACCAAGCAACCAAGACTAACAACAGTGTGACGTTTAAGGTAAATAATTTTGAACGATCTCTTTACATAGCCAACAAGAGGCTGAAATGACCTATAAAGTCATCACTTTTGAGTGAAAAATAGCTTCAACTTCAAAGACTTAGTACAAAATACACACACATGGGAACAACATCTTGACAAAGACATCCACACATTCACATGCAGCTAATGGGCATTCCAGGACAGGCAGCTGATGTCACATTCAGCATATAACAATCTTCATCATTGCCTCTGTTCCCATTTTCCAACTGCAGAACCCTGCTTGTCACATCCTCACACAACTGAATGTAATACTGAATGCCAAGAAATTCCAGCCATTAGGCCTAATTAAAGGGCTCATGAACTCCTTATAAATCAGTTTCTTTTGATAACTGTTATAATTGAGTACTTTTGTCGGTGTTTTCTCTGATTGGCAGAAGTTTGGTGAGAAGTCTGTTTGCTGTTGAAATACATTTCTGGTCATTATAAAGAGCATATGTGTGCTCACGGAAAGTAAGACTTCCTCTGAGAACTAGCCACACGTGAATGGAAAATGCCAGGTCACAGAGATTTTGAGCTGAAAGAGGATGTGTCAGAATCTCCCAAATTCACTCATTCACCCAGAGAAGAGTCTATAAATTAGCAACAAGAATACTTTATTCATGAAATTCCGTACAGAGCTTGTCAGTGGCTTTTGTTGCTACTGTGAACAAAGTTGACAGAGAAACAATGAAACTGGTTGATGTAGAAGTGTTTTTTTCAGTACAAATGAATAATAGGCATCATACTGAGAAACCCTTGTAAGAAGAGGCCCATTCAACGCAATGTTACATGACATTTTATATGCTAAAGATCAAAGGTAACTACAGGACAATTCTATAGTTACAATATGTCTACAACGCTTCCTTTGAGTTACATATAGTTTTCAAACACCTCCTGCTCTGCTCTGCATTGCAGACATCCAATGTTGACGTTAATCAACATTGTTTGATTCGCAATTAACTCCTTTCTGCAGCTCGGAGAATATCATTGTTCAGAGCTGCATTTTAAATTCAATCCACGTTCCTTGTCAGCCGATGTTTGACCCCATTTCGCCAATTATACCTTCCATTATTCCTCGATTATGGCGAGGACGGCAATTGAAACATTAAGGTGAGTGCGGAAGTTTGGAGATCGTTTGGATGTTCCAGTACTCTGCCATCTCCAAGAGGAAGAGGCAGCGTGTGCGAGGCAGAGGCAGCATGTGTGAACCTCATAGCAAGCAAGCTGCAGGACAGGTTGCAAGCCAATGTTTGATTCCATTTCACCGATTAAAGTGATGAGGGAGACTGAAGCATCGAAGTGAGCACAGAGGGTGACCACCGGCTCCCTGTCTCTTGATCAGTTGATGTTTACCAGAGAGGAGAGAAACTGCTGCTGTGCCCAAAAAGTGTTATCCAGTTTTTTTCTGCATTTTGGATGTGGACTTTGGTCTGTAGACTCTATTTTTCAGTCTTATAGATTTTATATTCTGTGTTTATTTGCCTGATATTCTCGGGGGGGGGTGCAGGGAAGGGTATTTGGGGGTCGATGTGCCTGATCTAATTTGTTCAAATTTTTTGTGTCGGAAAAAGGATTTGGGTGTTGATGTGCCCGTTTCATTTTTGTTCATTATTTTTTGTAGGGATGTCAGGTTTGATGATCATGTTGCCTTTCTTTTCTTTCCTTGTTTCATGCCTACCCAGAGGATTAAAGAATTTCAAAGTTGTATACTTCGATAATAAATAAATCTTTGAACGTTCAGGTCAGAAGTTTGGTTGCTGTTGAAATTAATATTTGCTATACATTCCTAGCTCTAGAATATGCCCTAATCTCTTTAACATTGCTTTTCTCCATCTGTCTCTTCATGAGTGTTCTGCTCCTAGCCCCTAGTATAACACTAGCCAGCAGTTGCTTATATGAAACTATTCTCAAAACATGGCTCCAATAACAGAACAAATATCATCCACAGATCAAAATCATAGACTGTGCAGATTACAGAGGGAATAGAAGATGTGAGAGAAAGGCTTTCCACATGAGAGCATATTCACCCAGGGCTGTTTTCAAGTCTGTGGCCAATGCTTGAGGCAATGCCAGAGGAAGGTGTAAAAGACTGAAGAGCAAGGCAGTAAAAGGCTGAAGAGCAAGAGCATGGCCCATTTCTACACCTAATTCATATAACTATTATTACAGCAACAATAATGACTGAATCGACTTGCTACTTCAGCCTGGGAGCAGGGCAAGAACAGCACGGTCTCTATGTGTCATGGGTATAAGACCATAAGACAAAGGAGCAGAAGTCAGCCATTCGGCCCATCGAGTCTGCTCCACCATTTTATCATGAGCTGATCCATTCTCCCATTTAGTCCCACTCCCCTGCCTTCTCACCATAATCTTTGATGCCCTGGCTACTCAGATACCTATCAAACTCTGCCTTAAATACACCCAATGACTTGGCCTCCACTGCCGCCCGTGGCTACAAATTCCATAGATTCACCACCCTCCGGCTAAAAAAATTTCTTTGCATCTCTGTTCTGAATGGGCGCCCTTCAATCCTTAAGTCATGCTCTCTCGTACTAGACTCCCCCATCTTGGGAAACAACTTTGCCACATCCACTCTGTCCATGCCTTTCAACATTCGAAATGTTTCTATGAGGTCCCCCCTCATTTTTCTAAACTCCAAGGAATACAGTCCAAGAGCAGACAAACGTTCCTCATATGTTAACCCTCTCATTCCCGGAATCATTCTAGTGAATCCTCTCTGTACCCTCTCCAACATCAGCACATCCTTTCTTAAATAAGGAGACCAAAACTGCCCACAGTACTCCGAGTGAGGTCTTACCAGCGCCTTATAGAGCCTCAACATCACATCCCTGCTCCTATACTCTATTCCTCTAGAAATGAATGCCAACATTGCATTCACCTTCTTCACCACTGACTCAACCTGGATATTAATCTTAAGAGTATCCTGCACGAGGACTCCCAAGTCCCGTTGCATCTCAGAACTTTGAATTTTCTCCCTATTTAAATAATAGTCTGCCCATTTATTTCTTCTGCCAAAGTGCATAACCATACACTTTCCAACATTGTACTTCGTTTGTCACTTCTTTGCCCATTCTTCCAATCTACCTACACTGCTGCACAAGGAAACCTCCCATTACACATTATGTAAGGTGAGACAGTTTAACTTTTCTCCCTCTTGTTGTTAAGCTGTTATAGTGACAAAAACGTGGATTGCAGGCAATGTTCCTTAGGTCAGGCTGCACCTCCAGAGGGAGAAACAGAGTTAAGATCTGATGACCTTACCTTCTGCTCTGTTCACAGTATATATGCAGCTGAAAGTTGTGCATCATTCAGGAGAATTTTCATCATCTTGATAATGTTCACGACCCATTCAACCGGGAGAATTACTACGACCCGTTAGTGATCGCAGCCTCTTCTCATTTTGTGGTGTTCCCCTACACCACCTGTATTTGTCCCATCAAATCAAATCACCAGGCCCTTCTGACAAGTGCCAGTCATGATATAGCTTGCACCTCTGATTGACACACAAGCAAGACCTATGTTAGGGCCATGCTGCCATAGCAACCATTGCAAAGATCACCAATATTCACAGGCAGTCCTTCCATTGCATTCTTTGCTCTGGCGAACTCAAATGACCAGTTATCAAGACTTGTAGTATAATAGCCCATACTACAGAACATGCCCTTCATGATAGAAAAACCTATCTGAGGCCCAAATATATTAAAAATTGAGCTTGAGCACTAAAGGTGAAGTTGAGGGGAAATGAAGGGGAGGAACTGTAACAAAAACCATATTGCGCTTCTGAGCTTGATTTCCACATTCCCATAATTCTTTGCTGATATATTTAACCTCCACCTCACTCCCCATTCACAATCAGAACAGTGTTTGCTTATTTATTCATTCATTCATTCACTTACAAATACAGTGCAGAATAGACCTTTCCTGCCCTTTGAACTGTGTCACCCAATAACCCCTGGTTTAATTGTACCTTAATCACAGATCAACGTACAATGACCAATTAACCTACTAACTGGTTTATCTTTAGACAGTGGGAGGCAACTGGAGCACACGGTTTAGGATGGTGCTGCTGCAAATCAGTGGCCACTTTCTGGTGGCTAATGAAACAAAGAAAGCAACTAAACACTTTGCTGTTCACACTTCTCCTGTAGTCTATGGCTTTCCTGTCTGATTTGAGCTGAATTGCCTGTACAACCTGGCACTTATGTAGTGTGGCAGGAGACTTACTGGGGCAAGACAGTTGCAGCATGAATGAGCTGGAGTTTGCTGGAGCGAACTTGGAGGCAATTCGATGTGGCAGAGCCGAGGCGAGGTATGGAAAGGTCTGGGGTTTGATTGATTTATGAGCCAAGCCGATCTGGAAATGTCCGGTACTAGCCAATCAGAGGTGGCACAGTCAGCCCAAAAGTGGGGACTGACCCGAGGTTCGGACGATTGAAGCACCGGGCCAGATTGTTGGGGTTGGAGGTGGGGGATGGTCTGGCTCAGCTCATTGCTCTGTGGGGTTTGCTCTTCTCTGTGCTGGACTGAGGCCGTGACCTGCGTCTAGTGGACCTCTGGATTAGCTGCACTGATGCTTGGCTTTGTGGACTTCAGTTCTGAATGCTGCTTTCTTGCTTTTATTGTTTTTTTTTTCCTCTCTCTGCACATTGGGTGTTTGATGATCTTCTTTTCAAATCAAGTCAAGTCAAGTCACTTTTTATTGTCATTTCAACCGTAACTGCTGGTACAGAACATAGTAAAAGTGAGACAATGTTTTCCAGGACCATGATGCTACATGAAACAATACAAAAACTACTCTGAACTACGTAAGAAAAAACACAAAAACTACACTAGACTACAGACCTACCCAGGACTGCATGAAGTGCACAAAACACTGCAGGCATTACAATAAATAATAAACAAGCCAATATGCACAGTAGGGGGCAGTAGGTTGGTGTCAGTCCAGGCTCTGGGTATTGAGGAGTCTGATGGCTTGGGGGAAGAAACTGTTACACAGCCTGAATGCTTCGGTGTCTTTTTCCAGATGGCAGGAGGGAGAAGAGTTTATATGAGGAGTGCGTGGGGTCCTTCATAATGCCGTTTGCTTTGCAGGTGCAGCATGTGGTGTAAATATCTGTGATGGTGGGAAGAGAGACCCAGATGATCTTCTCAGCTGACCTCACTATCTGCTGCAGGGTCTTGCGATCCAAGATGGTGCAATTTCCGAACCAGGCAGTGATGCAGTTGCTCAGGATGCTCTCAATACAACCTCTGTAGAATGTGGTGAGGATGGGGGGTGGGAGAAGGACTTTTCTCAGCCTTTGCAGAAAGTAGAGATGCTGCTGGGCTTTCTTTGCTATGGAGCTGGTGTTGAGGGACCAGGTGAGATTCTCCGCCAGGTGGACACCAAGAAATTTGGTACTCTTAACGATCTCTAGGGATCATTTTTAATAGGTTCTCTGGGTTTATTTGTTTCATGGTATAAAGTATCCATAGTTTGATAATAAATGTACTTTAAACTTTGAACCCACACATTCCACAGGGAGGACATACAAGCCCCTTAGAGAGGCCGCAGGGAATTTCACCAAACTCTGAGCTATAATATCTTTGCGCTAACCACTACGCTACTGTGGTGCCCTTTCTCCGTTGCTCAACGCTCTTCTGATGGTACAAAGCTAAACTTTGGATCTTGGTCCCATTTCTTAAAATGTTATTCTTATATCATGCGGACAAAATAACCAGCCAACTTCTGCCTTTATCTATCCTCATGCTTAAATGGATGGTGGATGGCTGACAATCTTTGTAAACAAAGTCTGTAGATAAGCTTGGAGCAGGATCTTGAGCAGTCCTGAGTCCAATTAGCTTGACAAATTGTATTGGGCTGCCGCAGTGTGGGCTGGTAGGCTGGTGGACAACAAGATCATTGACAGGAGCATGAAAGGTTCTGAGACAACAGGACAGATTTACATAGCATCAAGCTGTCGCCATTTGCCTACCTCTGCGGTTGGTTGTTGAATTAATTTCATGCCCTGGTAATGGGCTCCTTTGTACCGAGATATCCACAACTGTGATGGCAGCGCACTGAGTCACTACCATTGCACTCAGACTTTGATGATTTGTAAGTGCGACACTGGAAGTTGCAGTGCAAAATGCAAGAACCCAGAACAGATGCTGGATTACGCTGGGCTCTATAAGTGTGCAGGTGGAAGTGATCACCTGTTCAGTGTTGGAAATGGTGAAATGATAGCCCCTAACCTTTCTGCACTGCTCAATACTGACTACGTGTTGGATCCTTCCAAGATCTAAACATTATCTGCTGTCTTTTGTACAGATTTGTAATTGCAGCAAGCATTGGGCTGGACATCTGGTAGGCTTTTGCAGCATTCAGGAACAGAGAAATGTTCAGCAACATCCAATGTATTGACACTCACCTTTCCTTTTCATTAGTTCCTGGCTCTGGAAGCAGCGGCGGATTCCTCACTAGGGCTGTCTCCTATAGGAACATAAAAAGCACATGCATTGTAAGAGTCTAAACTGATACGGAAGACAGTAAGGTCATGTGGAAAGATGCCCCTTGTTTCCACATTATGCAATAAATGTCAATGGATTCACATGTGAAGAACTAACTCACCTGGGAGTGTTGTTTAGGGCCTTGACTTTTGGTGAGAGAGGAGGTGTAAGGGCAATTGTAACACCTAGCATAATTGCATGAATAAGTTCCTGCAGGGAAATCGGTGGGAAGCAGACAAGAGAGTTTATATTGGCTACCTCCTCTCTTTTTTCCAGTTCTGATGAATAGTCTCAACTCAAAATATCAACTGTCTGACCCTTCATAGGTGTTGTCTGATCCATTGAGTTCCCCCAGCTCCTTTGCATGTTAAATACATTTCTACCTACACTTATGCTCATTAATAGAACAACACACCTGGTTTTGACCAACATTACTGCTTCTCCCCACTCTTCCTTAGTCACTTGCTTGGGAGAAATTGACTGCTGCAGCAATAGCCAGCCAAGAGCCAACCCTCCCCA
This sequence comes from Mobula birostris, assembly GCF_030028105.1. Classification (NCBI taxonomy): domain Eukaryota; kingdom Metazoa; phylum Chordata; class Chondrichthyes; order Myliobatiformes; family Myliobatidae; genus Mobula; species Mobula birostris. The sequence goes on along the minus strand of NC_092392.1, from coordinate 34,879,372 downwards.
ATCCAATGCAGCCAAGCCCTAACCTCTCCCGCAAACCACTGCCAGTCAAACCACAACTCTTCCCCAATCCACCACCAACTTCAGCATCTCCCCCATCCAATCCCACAATCTCCATTCCCTCACCCAGTACATATCCACAATATCAAGCATTCAGCCCCGATCCCACCCACCAGCAACACCATCCCCCTACCCATCATTTCATTCTTTTCACACCTTATACCAAGTCAATTCAACATATGACTAGTTCCTTAAGGTTGTCATAGCCTGACGAGATTGTGCGGGTAAGTTCCCATCGTCCATTAAATAGCATGTGTCTTAAATAGCCGCTGACAATTAAGTCCAACTCCTGCCCTTCAAGTGTGGCTTAGCTACTAAGCTCTGCAAAATCATTTCCACCTATAGTAGAAGGGGCAAGGGTGAGTTACTGTCACCTTAAAACCAGTTGCTTTGGGCAGATGGAGCCCGTAAGCCGTGGTTGGCAGCTCATCTAGGAGAAGGAAAACTCTTAGGGAAAACAAAGGAGCTGGTTGTGAATTACAGGAGGAATGGAGATGGGCTAACCTCTGTTGACAGCAATGGATCTGGGGTTGAGAGGGTAAATAGCTTCAAGTTCCTCAGCATCCATATCACCGAGGACCTCACGTAGTCTGTACACATCAGCTTTATGGTGAAAAAGACACAACAGCGCCTCTTTCACCTCAGACAGTTGAAGAAGATTGGTATGGGTCCCCAATTCCTAAGAACTTTCTACAGTGGCACAATTAGAGTATCCTGTCTGGCTGCATCACTGCCTGGTATGGGAAATGTACCTCCCTTAATCACAGGATTCTGCAGAGTGGTGTGGACAGCTCAGCACATCCGCAATTGTGAACTTCCCATAATTCAGGACATTTACAAAGGCAGGTGTGAGAAAAGGGCCTGAAGGATCATTGGGAACCAAAGCCATCCCAACCACAATCTATTCTAGCTGCTACCATCTGGGAAACAGTACCGCAGCATAAAAGCCAGGACTAACGGGCTCTGGGACAGCTTCTTCCACCAGACTGTCAGACTGATTAACTCATGCTGATTTCAGTGTATTTCTATGTTACAATGACTGTTCTACTTACTATAAATTATTATAAATTGCTATGATTACACATTGTACATTTAGACAGAGACGTAAGGTAAAGATTTTTACTCCGCATGTATGTGAAGGATATAGAAAATAGTCACTGCCTTGCAGCTATACCCACTCATGGGGAAGACTTTGGGAGTAAACATTGAGGAAAAATCCAGAGTTGTCTAGCAGCCACTGTGACATTGCTGGTGCCAAACTGTATCGGACTCTGCAGTTACTTTGAATTCATCAGTTGTGTGGAGTGCAGGAGCCCGCTACATGGGTAATGGCTTGCTCTCCATATTGTACCGCCTTGGCGTGCGTATCATGTAGACAGCTAGGACACAATATCCATGGTCAACTCTGACTAACGGAGAGCCTCGTTTTAACATATTATCAGAAAATCATGCAGTTTAGTCTCCCGTATGTTTAGTGTTTCTCAAAGCTGAGAGTTATTGTTATGTATGTGGGGTGAAAGGAATTGCTGAAGTTGCTGAGCACTTTTGTGCAAGAGTGCTTATTCAATGTATCAAAAGATCAAACTTCCAAAAATTAGCGAAACTAGTGAAAAATTAACTGCCAATATTCACAAAAAGGTATCTACCAGAAAACACAATTATAGCTGCATACTATGTCCAGAGTGAACTCCTGGCCGCTCGACAAGTCTGTTCCTGTTGAGACCAATCCACCCCATTTTTTTTAGGCACCAGGACATACCATCTTTAATTACTCACAAAGGTAACTTATGACTACACATGAATCAGACTATTATGCAATCATATTACAAGGTAACCAGAAATATCTAATTTAAATGTGGTATACAAACAATATATACACATTTACAAATCCTCATTACTAGAACAAATAGAATATTCCACTGCGAATGGTGGGAAAGGCACCATTAAGCCAACCAGAATGCATCAGCTTGGTTTAGGACCCCCATTATAAGAATATCAACATAAACAATCATTTGTTGAGAAGGCAGCATGAACTTAATGTACCCCTAATACTCATTCTCATTTTCAATATGCCACCAGTTCTGTTGCACATATTGCCATACCGTTATAGTTTCTGAACACACATTAATAAGTGGGACCAAATACAACCATCAAAAAGTAATGGAATCGAAGAGAAGACTCCTTACAATATACAGTCCTCTGCTACAAATATTTTGAAATGAAATTTATGTACTGTTCAAAAACTAAGATTTAAAGGAAATGGACTATCAAAAAAGAGAGACAGTGGGATGTGACAAATGTGGCAAGCTATTTCTGTGTAATAAGTGGGTTATAACTGAAACAGCGACAGGTTTTACTACTGTGATCAATGAATGTCTATAAATTCTGAACTCCACAGATGTAATTATGGCCTGTTTGCTAGTGCTGCAGATTAACTGGCTCGTTAACTGCCTGAATTGTGTGAAAAGAAGCATTAATGCAGGATTGTGCCGATTAGCCAATTTCTATGAGGTGAGATTATCAAATTTACAAGGCAAAAATTCAACAGAAGGAAAGCCAGGTGCACCTGTCAGTTTGAAAGGCAGATGATAAGCACAATCACAGACTTAAAATAGTTATTTCTACAGAAAGAAATATAACCCGCTCACTTGAGCAAATAGCTTCTCATAGGGAAAGGAAGATATTTTTATTTGTGCATTAAAGTGTATATTACTAAATTAAACTATTTTATACATGGTGACTGATTTCTTGCTCACAAGAACTTTGACAAGTGCTTAATGAAGCTCAATTTTCTGCAAAACAATGTGATCTGATCCCTGCCTAATTCTATTCTGTTTACATACAGTACTGTGCAAAAGTCTTTTTATATAGGCATCCGTTAGGTTGAAGGTTGCCAAGGCTCAGGCCTGGGCAAGGTTGTATGGAAGACCAGCAGTTGCCCATGCTGCAAGTCTCCCCTCTCCACGCCACCCGATGTTGTCCAAGGGAAGGGCAATAGGGCCGATACAGCTTGGCAATGGTGTTGTCGCAGAGCAATGTGTGGTCAAGTGCCTTGCTCAAGGACACAACACGTGGCCTCAGCTGAGGCTGGAACTAGCGACCTTCAGATCACTAGACCAACACCTTAACCACTTGGCCATGTGCCAACACATCTTAGAGACAGGTAGCTAGAGTGCCTAAGACTTTTGCACAATACTGTATTTGTCAATGTGGAGCAGAGAGCAAGTTTGTAAATCTGCCAGGAGCAAAAGATGTTGGGACTGGAGAGAATGGAGCACTGCAGGAAGGGTGTGGGGCAGGTGGCACTGAAGAAGTGCAGGGACTGGGGGTATGCAGCGCAGGTGTAAACACACCCAGCCCTATGAGAGCAGGCAAGGTCATTTGATTCCAAACAATTGGTTTATCGATCATTACAGAATATCTCTCTGGTTCTTCCTGCACCCTCCACTCCCCCTTTCCATTCTCAGTTCACAATAGAGACTCATATCAGAATCAGGTTTATCATCACTCACCTATGTTGTGAAATTTGTTTTTTATTATACGGCGGCAGTACAGCACAATACATAAAATTACTATAGTACTGTGCAAACGCCTTAGGAGCCTAGTTATATATATATATGTGCCTAAGATTTTTGCACAGTACTGTACAATCTCTGCCTGATTATCTACAAGCCTCTCAAATAGGCTCTTAAGCACTTGTTCTAAATCTAAAAGCTTTCAACATTTTACTTCATATCTGTCTTCTTGACTCTTTAAGTGACTCAGTATTTGCTTTGAGACATTGGTCTGTATTCATTCATTCATTATGTGCCATGCCATAAGACGTGGGCAATCATGGTCCTTGGCCAATTTTTCTACAGAAGTTGTTTGCCATTGTCTTCTTCTGGGCAGTGTCTTTACAAGATGGGTGACCCCAGCCATTATCAATACTCATTAGAGATTGCCTGGCATCAGTGGTCACATAACCAGGACTTGGGATTGCGCCAGCTGCTCATATGACCATCCACCTCCTGCCCACATGGCTTCATATGACTCTGATCGAGGTCTAAGCAGGCACTATATCTTGCCAAGTGTGGCCTGCATGCTCGCAGAGGGAAGGAGTACTTTACACCTCCTTTGGTAGAGATGTATCTCCACTCTGCTACCCTTGTTCAATACTTAATACAGTATAAATGGACATTACTCTTGGTAGTAGTATAGATCTTAGACCTGAGCACCATACAATTTCATTTGGCTGTTTCTAATTCATACTCTGCTGATGTGGCATAGAGTTCAGCATTCCAATTTTTTTGTTGCTTGAGAAATCATTTCGTCATCTTTTTGCTTCTGTTTAAAACAAAATGCATTTTCTACAAACTGACTGACCTGTTCTCCAATCAAAGACTTCCTGCCTGCTGTATGCCATGAGCAGATTAGAGAAATGTTGCACTACCATTTAAACTTCTTTAATCTGAGGAGGCATAAGCCAACTGTTGTGAACTCTTTGTTCTTAAATAATAAAAAAAATACACCAATCTAACAGACCACATTGTTTAGAGTAAAACCAATACTCAAATTTAATCAACATGAGAAAGTCTGCAGATGCTAGAAGTCCAAAGCAACACCATAAAATACTGGAGGAACTCAGCAGGTCAGGCAGCATCTATGGAAATGAATAAACAGTTGATGTTCCAAGCTGAGACTTTTCTTCAGGACTGGAAAGGAAGGGGAAAGATGCCAGAATAAAAAGGCACAGGGAGAGAAAGAGGCTAGCTAGAAAGTGATACAGAGCCTGTAAAAATTATTCTCCCCCCCCCTCCATTGGAAACTTTCATGCTTTATTGTTTTATAACATTGAATCACAATGGATTTACTTTAGCTTTTTTTGATACTGATCAACAGAAAAAGACTCTTTCATTTCAAAGTGGAAACAGATCTCCACAAATGATTTAAATTAACTACTAATGTAAAATACAAAGTAATTGATTGCATAAGTATTCACCCCCTTTAATATGGCACACCAAATCATCACTGGTGTGGCCAAGTGGTTTTAAATGTCACATAATTAGTTAAATGGAGATCTGTGTGCAGACAAGGTGTTTCAATAGATTGTAGTGAAAATAAACCAGTATCTGGAAGGTCCAATTGCTGGTGAGTCAGTATCCTAGCATAAACTACACTATGAAGACAAAAGAACACTCCAAGCAAATCCGTGAAAGGTTATTGAAAAGCAGAATTCAGGAGATGAATACAAGAAAATTTCCAAGTTACTGAATATCCTTTAGAGTACAGTTAAGTCAGTCATCAAGAACTGGAAAGAATATGGCACAGCTGTAAATCTGCCTAGAGCAGGCTGTCCTCAAAAACTGAGTGACCATGCAAGAAGGCAGCTAGTGAGGTAGGCCACCAAGAGACCAATGACACCTCTGGAGCAGTTACTAGCTTCAGCGCCTGAGATGGAAGAGATTGTGTATACAACAACTGTTGCCCAGGTGGTTCACAGTTTTACGGGAGAGTGGCAAAGAGAAAAGTTGAAAAAAACTCACATGAAATCAGCTAAAGTTTGCCAGAAGGCATGTGGGAGTCTCTGAAGACAGTTGGAAGAAGCTTCTATGATCTGATGAAACCACAATTGAGCTTTTTTGGCCACCTAAATGCTATGGTTGGCAAAAGCACACCTTCCCTACCATGAAGCCTGATGATGGCTGTGTCATGCTGTGGGGATGCTTCACTGCAGCAGGCCCAGGAAGGCTTGTGAAGGTAGAGGGTGAAATGAATACAGCAAAATACCAGGGAAATCCTGGAGGAAAACCTAATGGAGTCTGCAAGAGACCTGCGGCTTAGGAGAAGATTTGTTTTCCAGCAAGACAATGACCCCAAGCATAAAGCCAAAGCTACACAGGAATAGCTTAAAAACAACAAAGTTAATGTCTTGGAGTGGCCAAGTCAGAGTCCAGACCTCAATCCAATTGAGAATTTGTGGCTGGACTTGAAAAGGGCTTGTTCCTTTACGATCCCCATGCAATCTGTAGTAAAAAAGAATGGGGGAAAATATCAGATGTGCAAAGCTGATGGAGACCTATCTTCAATGTTTTTCAAATTATCCTAATTTGCAATTGCACTGTATCTTCTCTGAAGAGAGAACATAATGGTAGCAGACATTTTCCTCCTGTGACACAAGAGGTACTGCAGATGCTGGAAATTTAGGGCAAAACACAAAATGTGCTGGAGGAGCTCAGCAGATCAGACAGCATCTATGGATGAGAATAACCAGTTGACGTTTCTGGTTGAGACCCTTCATCTGGACTGACGAAGGGTCTTGGACTGAAACGTTGACATAGTTGCTCCTCCAGCACATTTGTGTATTGCCGCATTTTCCTCCGGCATTTTCTGTAGTACAAGGGAGATCTAGTTCCATATTACAATTACTGGAAGCTCACTTAACTTGAAAATAATTTTAACGTTTTCTGTGTTGTGGGTTGTTGGTCTCTTTATACCTTTTGCAACAGTACAGCCATAAACTGAGACATTAACTTTCAGTTAGTGTTGGTCCATGGTCACCTTTTGCGCGAAGATGAGGTCACACTCAGAGTGGGGGACTACCAAAGCTGCATCTACTAAATACTGATTTGAAGGGGGAAGAATACTTATCCAATCAATTATTTTATGCTTTATAGTTGTAAATAATTTAGATCACTTTGCAGAGATCTATTTTCACATTGACGTGAAAGAGTCTTTTTCTGTTGATCAGTGTCAAAAAAGCCAAATTAAATCCATTGTGATTCAACGTTGTAAAACAATAAAATATGAAAACTTCCAAGGGGTGGGGGGTGATTACTTTTTATAAGCACCATTGGTGAAGCCAAGTAGATGGGAAAGAGAACGTGCTGGAGAAGAAGGAGTCTGGTAGGAATGGGAAATGGACCGTAGGAGAAAGGGAAGAGATAGGGGATTGGGGGAAGTAATAGGCAGGTGTGAAGTGGTCAAAGGCCATTGTGGGAAATAGAGGAAGAGGAGGGAGTGGAAAAAACATCACTGGAAGGGGAAATCAATATTCATGCTATCAGTTTGCAAGCTACCTGGATGAAATATAAGGTGTTGATCCTCCACTCTGAGGGTGGCCTCATATTGGCACAAAAGGTGACCATGGACCAACATTAACTGAAAGTTAATGTCTCAGTTCATGGCTGTACTGTTGCAAAAGGTATAAAGGGACCAACAACCCACAACGTAGAAAATATTAAAATTATTTTCAAATTAAGTGAGCTTCCAGTAATTGTAATATGGAACTAGATCTCCCTTGTACTACAAAAAATACGGGAGGAAAATGCAGGAATACACACAATGTGCTGGAGGAGCAATTACCTCAACGTTTCAGTTCAAGACCCTTCGTCAGTCCAGATGAAGGGTCTCAGCCAGAAACGTCAACTGGTTATTCCCATCCATAGATGCCGTCTGATCTGCTGAGCTCCTCCAGCACATTATGTGTATCGCCCTAAATTTCCAGCATCTGCAGTATTTCTTGTGTCACAGGAGGAAAATGTCTGCTACCATTGTGTTATGTCTTCAGAGAAGATAAAGTGCAATTGCAAATTAAGATAATTTGAAAAACATTGAAGTTTTTCTTTACATTTTGGAAATTAATTTGCAGTCTTCTATAGCTGAAAAAACTCCATTATATTTTGTACTCAACTGCATATCAAATAACTCAATCTTATGATCACCTATCAGTGATTGTTCTGCCTTTTCCTGCAATGATCACATTCAATCCATTGAAGAATCATTGCTGTAATTAGAATATTATCACTTCACTATCAGAACTAGATGAATGGAAACCCTCATAAAATGTGTAATATCCTTATGCAGAATTAATATACATTTCCTGCTCCAAAAAAAATCAACAGAATTTGTTATAAGGACTATGACAGTCTTCCCCTTCAAATTTATAATACATTGCCAATCTTTGATTTTTTAGCAAAGATGTTACATCTCCTAAATATTGAAGTTACTGCAGTTAAGATCAGGTGCATACCAATGTTTGGGGGAAGAAGTGATATCTGAACTCGGATAGGGGATCTATCAGGGAAACGAACCAGACAGATAGAAGAGAAATAAAGAAGAAATTGAAGAGATATGATAATTATTTTCTCAGTATCATCATCATCATTGTGTGGCATGCTGTGTAGTGTAGGCAATCATGATCCCATGACCATGATTGCTCTTGGCAAATTTTTCCACAGAAGTGGTTTGCCATTGCCTTCGTCTGGGCAGTGATTTTACAAGACAGGTGACCCCTGCCATTATCAACACTCTTCAGAGGTAGTCTGCCTGGTGTTGGTGGTCGCATAAACAGGTCTGATGATGGGCTCCAGTTGCTCATATGACCATCCACCACCTGCTCCCATGGCTTTACGTGACCCTGATCAGTGGCTAAGCAAGTGCTACTCCTTGCCCAAGGGTGACCTGCAGGCTAGCTGAGGGAAGCAGTACCTTACAGCTCCTTCGCTAGAGACACTTCTCCACCGCACCACGTGTTCCTCAGTATAGCCTGTAGAAATAGTGATGTTTTCTTCATTTTCCTATAGTTCTTAAATTGTTTGAATTAAGAAAGACAGGTGTGGGGAGTATTTGTTTCACAGAAACTAGAACTGTGCTAAATGGCTTCCCATTTTTCCATAGCCTCGAAGAGATTTGTGTCTTTTGGGACCTCTCATATACCCCAGTGTTAGGGAATGTTCCTCATAGTGAGTAATATGTGGGTTATGGGTGTGTTACAGCAAAGAAACCTAAATGAGAGCTCTGACTCTTTTATAATGTAGTCTTCAGTGGGCTAAATGTGGGAGCCAATGGAAGATCATTGAGGAGTTAACAGATTTCACAACATATGCTAGTGATATTAAATCTGATTCTGATTCCGAGTGTCAAGACCTGGGGACTGGGATGATACCACTGGCATTTCACCACAAAATCAGTGTTTCAGGGATGAGAGATTAGTAGGGTCAGGAAAGGAAAATAACACACATAATCAGTCAGTTCAACCCTGTCAGTATCCATAGAATCAGAGATATCCCTTTCCCATTTTGTCTTGTATGACCTCTATCATGGGCACTAAAATATGTTTTGTATGAAAGAAAGTGTTGCTTGTTAATTTCAGTTATCTGTTATAATATCATGAAAGAACCCCAACTGGGCTGTACCACAATCAGAATCAGAATCAGGTTTATTATCACCAGCATGTGTCGTGAAATTTGTTAATTTAGCAGCAGCAGTTCAATGCAATACATAATATGGAAGAATCAATCAATTATAGTGTATGTATATTGAATAAATTTTAAAATCGTGCAAAAACAGAAATAATATATATTTAAAAAGTGAGGTAGTGTTCACGGATTCAATGTCCATTTAGGAATCAGATGGCAGAGAGGAAGAAGCTGTTCCTGAATTGCTGAGTGTGTGCCTTCAGGCTTCTGTACCTCCTACCTGATGGTAACAATGAGAAAAGAGTATGCCCTGGGTGTGGGGGGTCCTTAATAATGCATGCTGCTTTTCTGAGACACTGCTCCTTGAAGGTGTCCTGGGTACTTTGCAGGATAGTACCAAAGATGGAACCAACAAAACTTACAGTCCTCTTTTGATCCTGTGCAGTAGCCCACCATGACCCCACTCCCATACCAGACAGTGATGCAGCCTGTCAGAATGCTCTCTATGGTACATGTATAGAAGTTTTTGAGTGTTTTTGTTGGCTTACCAAAGCTCTTCAAACTCCTATTGAAGTATAGTCACTGTTTTGTCTTCTTTATAGCTGCATTGATACGTTGGGACCAGGTTAGGTCCTCAGAGATCTTGACACCCAGGAACTTGAAACTGCTCATTCTCCACTTCTGATCCCTTTATGAGGATCAGTATATGTTCCTTCGCCTTACTCTTCCAGAAGTCCACAATCAACTCTTTCGTCTTACTGACGTTGAGTGCGAGGTTGTTGCTGCGACACCATTCCACTAGTTGGTATATCTCGCTCCTGTACACCCTTTCATCACTATCTGAGATTCTACCAACAATGGTGGCATCAGCAGCAAATTTATAGATGGTATTTGAACTATGCTTAGCCACACAGTTATGGGTATAGAGAGAATAGAGCAGTGGGCTAAGCACACACCCCTGAGGTGCACCAGTGTTGATCGTCAGCAAGGAGGAGATATTATCACCAATCCACACAAATTGTGGTCTTCTGGTTAGGAAGTCAAGGATTCAATTGCAGAGGGAGGTACAGAGGCCCAGGTTCTGTAACTTCTCAAACAGGATTGTGGGAATGATGGTGTTAAATGCTGAGCTATAGGTGACGAACAGCATCCTGACATAGGTGTTTGTGTTACAATTAAATGAACTATCCCTTTGTAGCTGTCATCATGCAGGAGATACAGAAGCCTGAAGTCCCATACAGCTGGGTTCAAGGACAATGACTTCCCTTCAACCATTCGATCCTTCAACCAACCATCAAAACTCTAAACTACAGTTTAGCAACACTACGAATACTTCGATCGCCTTGCACTAAAATTGACTTTTCCTTCCTAATTGTGTTTCCTTGTTAAAAAAAAGTTTATAATTCATTTTTAATTTGCCTTCCTTGTGAATGCTGCTTACATGGTGCTCTGACCTCTAAAGCTACCTCGAGTAACTTGTACATATGTGCATATGACAATAAACTCAATATTGCCTTTGACAGTGATTAAATTGGAAAATCTAACAAAGCAGATGTCAAAATCACAATCCAGAAATAGAGTCACAGACCACTAGAGCACAGAAATGGGCCCTTGGCTTATCTAGTCCATGACAAACCTTTATTTTTGCTGAGTTCCATTGGCCCACACCTGGACCACAGCATTCGATATCCTTCCCCTCTATGTACTTACCCAAATTCCTCTTAAATGGTGAAATAAGCCTATCAATTCTACAAACACTATTTGATTCTCTGTATGCCTAAAATTCATGTCCTTCATCTCACCCTTACCTAGTACTTAAACTCATTGATAACACTGGTTGGCATCTTTGAGACCATCCTGACTGGCTGTATTACTGCCTGGTACGGGAACTACACCAACGTTGATCGCTGGTCACTGCAGAGAGTGGTACAGATAGCCCAGCGTATCTGTGGATGTGAGAACACTTGCAACAGCAGGTACACAAAGAAGGCCTGGACGCGCATCAGGAACACCAGTCACCCTACCCATAAGCAGTTTCAACTGTTTCCATCCGGCAAATGGTACCACAGCGTTAAAGCCAGGACCAACTGGCTATGGACAGCTTCTTTCTACAAGCCGTTTGACTCATAGATTCACATCTGTACATTGTGACAGTTATAACGCAAAGATTTTTACTCCCTTACATTGTGGGATGGAAGTAAGATTTAAGTAAATTCATTCATTGAACCCTGATTTTCACTGCACCAAAAATACCGTATACCTCAAACAACAGAAAATGTGCAGATGCTGGAAATCCAAGCAATACACATAAAATGCTGGAGGAACTCAGCAGGCCAGGCAGCATCTATGGAAAAAAATGCAGTCAATGGTTTGGGCCAAAACCTTTCAGCAGTACTGGAGAAAGGAAACTTGCAGAGGGCGGGTTGAAGCAGAGAGCTAGGAAGTTAATTGGTGAAGGAGACAGAAGGCTATAGAAGGAAGAAGAAAGGGGGAGGAGGAGCACCAGAGGGAGGCGATGACCGGGCAAGGAGAAAACATGAGAGAGAGAAAGGGGATGGGAAATGGTGAGGTGAAGGGTGGGGTGGAGGCTTTACTGGAAGTTTGAGAAATCGAATACCGTATACCTGGTGCTCAGTGACATTATTTTCTCTTTCTTTGAAGATATGAAACAGTACTACAACACACAGTTGAAACTCACCCATTCATTTTTTAATGTGTACAATGAAATAGATTGCCAAGTCTGACCAATGATGAGGCTGAAGTGATGGGTGTTATAGGCAATATACACAAGGGACCCAGGTGTTGTGGAAAACCTCAGCAGTTCCTTACATAAATGCCGACTCTCCTAAATCTAGCTCTCCTGATCTGTGAAATTCTGTAATTATGCCCAGGAACTATCTGTTTTTGTTTTGCTCGGTCCTTCAACTGTTTGAGAGATAATTTATGTATTGAAATACAATGGTGAGAATTGAATCTTGGCTGCTGGTTCTGTAAAGCATTGTGCTAATTACTACACTACTGTACCACCATGGAATTGAGCTAGGAGATGATGATGCCTAATGGTGACTCCTCTGCTTGCATTTTCGGAAACAGTTCTATTTCTATCTTTAATATCTCTATTTTTTCCCTTTCAGGGTTCTTTTGAAGACCCTGACCTGGAGTTACACACTGACTTCAGTTCTTTGTGGGAATGGGCCTCACTCTCGGGGTTTCACGACTGGCCATAATCTGACATGCCAAGGACACAGCCTAAGAGCTTCACTCGCCTTCGGAGATCCAAGATTTCATGGCTCTGGAGACAGATAGATTGAAGGTCGGTGTCACGGCAGGAGATAAGAGTGTCGTAGGAGTCGGAAGATTCTTGGCTGTGTGTCCAGAGACCTGAGATCTTTGGGCACAGAGCTTGGAAAAGTGACACAATGGACTTTTAACATCATAACCAGCAAGTTATTATGTCTCCCCTCTTGCTGTGAAATGGAGACATCTCTTTCTCCTTTATTAGGGAGAGATAGAGCCTGTGGTATGTCGAATACCGGGTGAACAAGTAGTCTTTGGGATACTGCAAGTCTGTATCTTTGCTGTTGCTTTGCTGCACGCTTGAGTGCTCGATGGTGGGTGCTGATGCCTTTTTTGTGGTTGGGGAGGGGGGAATCATTGCTTGCTGCCGCTTACATGTGGGATGGAGGGGAGCTGGGAGGTACTTTGGGGTTCTAACATTTAACTGTCATTTATTCTTTGGGGGTACTCCTCTGTTTTTGTGGATGGTTGCGAAGAATACGCATTTCAGGATGTATATTGTATACATTTCTTTGACAGTAAATGTACCTTTGAAACCTTTGAATAGAATGTTGGTATGTTACTGTGAACACTCAGGGATAATTTTGAGCCATATGTTCTTATACATGGTTTTGCAAGGCATAATAAAAAATCTAATACATTTATATTAATGAAGTTCTTTTTTCCAATAGACTGAAAAGATTTTAAATTTCTTTTTACGGAATTAAAATTAAGCTCCTTTCCTTGACACATTCTGATAGACAAATCAATAGTATTTTGATTGATATTAAGTTTGATTCCATGCCATCTAGCTGTTGTTGAAAATACACTGTCTTTTGTGATTCTAATCAATATTTTTAAAAGCTATGGGAACATTTTCTGAACTATTTTGAAAATTTTTGAATTGTTATTGTTATTAAAATATAGATCTGGGCTATTATTATAAAACACTATATGCTAAAGTACTCATGTTTTTTCTTTTGTTTTTTTACCAGCCAGCTTTGTCTTGGTAGTGGATATAGATTTTTTTTATAATATAATTAACCATATTATTGCATTTCGTAATTCAATTTATTTTATTTGATTGATTATGAATATGGGATATCGTGATTGTATCAGTGTGATTTAAATATAGAGCATTTTGTACTACTTTATTTTGATTTATAATAAGTATCCTTATGAATTCTGTATTTGTGTATATGAAATTTAATAAAAATATTGGAAAAGAAAATACACCGTCTTGCCAAGTTTTTCTGCTCAGAATCATTATCAGTATTAGGTTTATCATGACTGGCATACACCATGAAAGTTGTTGCATTGTGGCAGCGGCGCAGTGCTGCGCTATCATAACCTAACAAGTTACAATAAATAAATAATGCAACAGAAGAATAAAGAGATTGTGCTCACGCACCCTTCGGAATGATGGAGGGAAGAAGCTGTTCTTGAAACAATGAGTACTGGTCTTCAGGCTCCTATACCTCCTAATCTAAAACAACAAGGTTACTGCTAAATTTGTGTTCTTTAATATTAATGAGGCTTCATCCACTTCATCAACTCTTTCCTTTCCACTGTAGTGAAGTCCTCTATTGTATCTCAGACCTTTGATGAAATGTTGGAACATTATTAACTCAGTGTCAAATATGATCTTGTCAAATCATAGAAATTATTACAGCCCGAAGGCAACTATTCATCCCATTGAATATTATCATCATTGTAATGTCTGGATCTATTTCTTTTAGAGCAATGACTCCCCTTAGCAGTACTCACGGACTGATAACTTACCTATGCACAGTAATCTGCTGTCTACACATGTGCATTGATCTGTGCTCTCTCCCTCGCTGCATTCTGAATACATGAGTTAAAGCCATCTCCACATGCATGTTTCTTACTTTAATTGATGTGTATTTGTACGGACACAACAAATAGGTGGCAAGTACAAACCTGAAAGTCAGCGAATATTAGCAACAGCAGTGACAATTACAGGACAAAATTCAGATGAAGAGACAGTGAGAGGAAAGAGTTAATCAGTATGGAGAAGGCAGTCGTGGAGTCACGGATGCGAACAAAGGGATAGAAACATAGAAACATAGAAAATAGATGCAGGAGTAGGCCATTCGGCCCTTCAAGCCTGCACCGCCATTTATTATGATCATGGCTGATCATCCAACTCAGAACACCGCCCCAGCCTTCCCTCCATAGCCCCTGACCCCTGTAGCCACAAGGGCCATATCTAACTCCCTCTTAAATATAGCCAATGAACTGGCCTCAACTGTTTCCTGTGGCAGAGAATTCCACAGATTCACCACTCTCTGTGTGAAGAAGTTTTTCCTAATCTCGGTCCTAAAAGGCTTCCCCTCTATCCTCAGACTGTGACCCCTCGTTCTGGACTTCCCCAACATCGGGAACAATCTTCCTGCATCTAGCCTGTCCAATCCCTTTAGGATCTTATACGTTTCAATCAGATCCCCCCTCAATCTTCTAAATTCCAACGAGTACAAGCCTAGTTCATCCAGTTTTTCTTCATATGAAAGTCCTGCCATCCCAGGAATCAATCTGGTGAACCTTCTTTGTACTCCCTCTATGGCAAGGATGTCTTTCCTCAGATTAGGGGACCAAAACTGCACACAATACTCCAGGTGTGGTCTTACCAAGGCCTTGTACAACTGCAGTAGTACCTCCCTGCTCCTGTACTCGAATCCTCTCGCTATAAATGCCAGCATACCATTCGCCTTTTTCACCGCCTGCTGTACCTGCATGCCCACTTTCAATGACTGGTGTATAATGACACCCAGGTCTCGTTGCACCTCCCCTTTTCCTAATCGGCCACCATTCAGATAATAATCTGTTTTCCTATTTTTGCCACCAAAGTGGATAACTTCACATTTATCCACATTAAATTGAATCTGCCATGAATTTGCCCACTCACCCAACCTATCCAAGTCACCCTGCATCCTCTTAGCATCCTCCTCACAGCTAACACTGCCACCCAGCTTCGTGTCATCCGAAAACTTGGAGATGCTGCATTTAATTCCCTCATCCAAGTCATTAATATATATTGTAAACAACTGGGGTCCCAGCACTGAGCCTTGCGGTACCCCACTAGTCACCACCTGCCATTCTGAAAAGGTCCCGTTTATTCCCACTCTTTGCTTCCTGTCTGCTAACCAACTCTCCACCCACACCAATACCTTACCCCCAATACCGTGTGCTTTAAGTTTGCACACTAATCTCCTGTGTGGGGCCTTGTCAAAAGCCTTCTGAAAATCCAAATATACCACATCCACTGGTTCTCCCCTATCCACTCTACTAGTTACATCCTCAAAAAATTCTATGAGATTCGTCAGACATGATTTTCCTTTCACAAATCCATGCTGACTTTGTCCCATCATTTCACCACTTTTCAAATGTGCTGTTATCACATCCTTGATAACTGACTCCAGCAGTTTCCCCATCACCGACGTTAGGCTAACCGGTCTATAATTCCCCGGTTTCTCTCTCCCTCCTTTTTTAAAAAGTGGAGTTACATTAGCCACCCTCCAATCCTCAGGAACTAGTCCAGAATCTAACGAGTTTTGAAAAATTATCACTAATGCATCCACTATTTCTTGGGCTACTTCCTTAAGCACCCTGGGATGCAGACCATCTGGCCCTGGGGATTTATCTGCCTTCAATCCCTTCAATTTACCTAACACCACTTCCCTACTAACATGTATTTCACTCAGTTCATGCGTGAGCATGAGTGCATGGGACACAATGCAAGACGCACACTAGCAAAAAGTTAAGTTAAAGTCTGTCCCGAGCCTTATGGGTTCATCAGGCCAGTGCTTATGCCGGTTTCCATGGTGTGAAGCGACTGAGACCACCCCCCCCCCACCCCCGGATAGGATGCCAATCTATCGTGAGGTTAACCCCCAGCATTTTACAGGTACCCAGTTTCAGTTGGGTGGATGGAGCAGTGTGTGGTTAAGTGCCTTGCTCAAGGACGCAACACACTGCCTCGGCTGGGGCTCGAACTCACAACCTTCAGATCACTAGTCCAACGCCTTAACCACTTGGCCACGCGCCACACACACTAGCAAAGTTAAAGTGACAATATTGTGATTATGGCTTTAGTCAGGAAAGTTGATGAATTTGATAGTGCTGATGAGGAGTGGGAATCATATATCAAGATGGTTGAACTATATTGTACCCTGGATACAGTCAAGATAAAGAGTCTCACCCAGAGCTATGTGTGGTGGCCAGGAATAGATAGTCAGATTGAAACTTGACCAAAAGCTGTTCAGGATGCCACAAAGTTCAAAATGAACCCCCAAAAGTATACATGAGAGTGGCCGTCTTCACCATGGCAAAGAGTGCATATTGACATTGTGGGGCCATTCATGAACTCCATGTTTCTGATTGCTGAGGATGCTCATTCAAAGTGGCTGAAGTCACATCAATGAAGGCAAGCACATAAGAAAAGATGTTTCCTCTCTGAGGACGATCTTCTCAGAAATGCCCTACCAGAACAAATTGTGAGTGACGGCAGACCACAATATACATCAGGAAGTTCAGACTATTCATGAAGAAAAATGGTGTCAAACATTTCAAGTCAGCTCCTCACCACCCAGCAATGAATGGGTTAGCTGAAAGGTTTATCCAAACCTTCAAGAAGTCCATTAAAGCTATGGACAAGAAGGACATTTCTGTACAGCATAAGGTGGACAACTTTGTTTTTGTGTATAAGAGCTCTGTTCATGCGACAACAAATCAAACACCTGCATTACTTCATGTGCAGGAATCTGAGATCTCACATGGACCAGATCTACAGAGGGAAGTGTAGAATAAACAGTTTAGCTAGTTACCAAATGAACCAGCAAGGAGCTTCAAGGTTGGACAGGAAGTCCTAGCGCATGATTACCGAGAAGACAAGTGGGCACCCAGTAGGATAGCTACAAGAACTGGACTACTGATGTACACAGTGGATGTCGGAGATCATACAAGGAGATGTCATGTGAACTAGAGACTGGATGTTCAACTGAAGAATACACCTGAGTCGACTGCATCCAACAAGATCGACACATTACAGCCACCAGACTTACCTCTCAGTGATGGTCACGTCACTAACAGCAATGTGACACCTGCACCCGAGAAAGTTGTCTTTGACAAGACACCTGCTAAACTTGATGCCACTCCACAGGTCAAAAGGTGCTCTCCTGAAAGAAACAGAATGCCATCCAAGCACTTGAATCTTTAGTATAGTGAAGTTAGTGATGGACTATAATTGTGAAAGCATATTTATTTGGATATGGTCTTTTGAAGGGAAATTGAATGTTTTGTTATATATACAGTTTTATGTTACGTTAATCTAAAGGAGTGGAAGTGTAATGTATGGATCTATTTCTTTTCCCCTTAGCAGTACTCATGGACTGATAACTTACCTAGATGCATATTGATCTGTTGTCTACATATGTGCGTTGATCTATGCACTCTCTCTCTCACTGCAATGTGAATATATGAGTTAATGACATCTCTGCATGTGTGTTTTTTATTTCAATTGATATGTAGTTGTACAGACACAACTATCATCATCATCATCATTATGCGCCATGTCGTATGACGTGGGTGAACATAGTCCATGACGATAATTGATTGGCAATTTTTTCTATGGAAGTGGTTTTCCATTGCCTTTTTCTGGGCAGTGTCTTTACAAGATGGGTGGGTCAGCTATTATCAATACCCTTTAAAGATTGTCTGCCTAGCGTCAGTGGTCATACAACCAGAACTTGTGATATGTACCAGCTGCTCATACAACCGTCCACCACCTGCTCCCATGGATTCACGTGATGCTGATGGACAGGCTAATCAGGTCCTACACTATACCCACGTGTGACTTGCAGGCTAGCAGAAGGAAGGAGCACCTCACCCTATCTACACCCTGGCACTCAATTGAATATATACCCACTTTGGTATTTTTTATATATCTGTTAGACATTTTTTTGAACAATTGCTTTTTTAGATCAAAGAGCAAAGTATTTCATATGTTATAGACCTGAGACAAAATGGCAAATGATGGAAGTGTTCAATAGGCCAGGCAGCATCTGTGGAGAGAGTAACAGAAGCATTATTTCAAGGGACAATCTTCAGAGGTATAGGAATATTCCTGGAAAATGGCCTGCGATGGAAGACTTGTGATGAGCTTGATGAATGAGAGAGCAGGTTAGGGGAGCCATTCTTATTATTTTTGTTGTTATGTAAGAGACGAAATAACGTGTTGTGTCTTTGAGCAAGGCACTTAATCACACAGTGCTCTGCGACGACACTGGTGCCAAGCTGTATGGGTCCTAATTCCTTTCCCTTGGACAACATCAGTGTCGTGGAGAGCGGAGACCTGCTGCATGAGCAACTGCTGGTCTTCCATACAACCTTGCCCAGGCCTGCGCCCTGGAGAGTGAAGACTTTCCAGGTGCAGATCCATGGTCTCGCAAGACTAATGGATACATTCATTTATTTTAAGAGATGAAACGAGATGCCTGCATATTGTTTTCTTATAATTCACGATACAGGGTAGATCAATTTGGATTTTCTTTTAGAAGTTCTTTAATATTGTTGAATCTACTATTAAATCTATCCTTACCATTAAATATTGAACAACATCGTCCCAGTAAATCGAAGAAATCTGAACAAGTTAGTTGAAACTGGGCATTAAGGACTTACTTTAATTTAAACTTTTGGAGCTTATCTTATATGTTGTTATAGCCAGAGCTGGCAAGGGGATAAGCTCCTACTACCTATTAAATGCTTCCTAATTGTATGCATCTCAAATAGCCTCTGACTATCAAGTCAGCTCCTGGCCTTCATATGTGGTTTATCTACTAACCAAAGAACTGATTGTGGACTTCAGAGTTAATGCTGTAAAGCTAACTTCCTTCAGTGCATAAACTTTTCAACTATGAACACATCAGTTATTTGATATGCTAAATGATATTATTAATCTGGTTTTACAAGCTTCCTTGAACTAAGCAACTTGAAATCAGTTTGCCTGTTTGAAACAAGCCAAATTATACAACCCATTGTCTTATACTGCCTCTCGAGCAGCAAAAAACCAGTTGCGGTGAGCTAAATCTTACTTCTCACGGAGACAGTGTGTACTATCTGCAAGAGCTTGTTTGCAAAGCTGTTTAATAGACAGTAACACACATCAAAGTTGCTAGTGAACGCAGCAGGCCAGGCAGCATCTCTAGGAAGAGGTACAGTCGACGTTTCAGACCAAGACCTTTCGTCAGGACTAACTGAAGGAAGAGCTAGAAAGGGTTCATGCCTGCTGCGTTTACCAGCAACTTTGATGTGTGTTGCTTGAATTTCCAGCATCTGCAGCGTACCTCGTGTTTGCGTCAATTGACAGCATTTGTTTTATCCACAAACTAATTAGAAATAATTTGGAAGATTTGTAGCTCAGATGGTTGATGCTTGGGTTGAGTTCTTCTCCGATCTTGGCAATTCACTTACAAACTTTTTGTCACCATGCAAGGAGACATTTTCAGTATGCTGTTGATTGCGGTGCATCCTCTGAATGCTTGGCCTTTATGTACTTTTCAATCAGCTGACTGGACATCATTTCGGAACCTCATTTGTGATGTGGGGAGTTTCCAATCAGGTTTCCGAAAACTGAGACAAACAACCATTAGTTGAAAGTTTACTTAAAATTGTTTGTGATCTTACAAGTGGCAGCTATTGTGTTTGGAAAGCAAGATTAACAAACAACCGAGCAGCCTACTGGCCAAGAGTGAATAACCATCACACAACCCTCTAGCTAAGCTGTTTCTATTGGCTGTTAGAGACTGAGAATGTGAGGGGAATCCCAAACAGCAGCACCAGTGACAATGAATAACGCAGAGGAAAGGAAGTGGTCTTTGTGGGTCAGTGGCAAATAGATAAAGGAAGCTTTGGAAACCCAAATGGAGAGTCAGTACATGTGGATAAATTGAACCACAGAAGATGGAGGGCTCAGGCAAAGAATGACTTAAAGAGAAAAAGAAATCATTTTTTGTCTGTATGTTAGGGGAAAAATCTATTTTTTTTATTTATTGAGATACAGCATGGAAGAGGTCTTTCTAGCCCTTCGAGCCACACTGCCCAGCAAACCCCAGTTTAATCCTAGCCTAATCATGGGACAATTTACAGTGACTAATTAACCTACTAAATGGAAGGTCTTTGGACTCCGGGAGGAAACTGGAGCACGTGGAGGAAACCCATGCAGTTAAGGGGAGAACGTACAAACCCCTAATAGGCAGTGGCAGGAATTGAACCTTGGTCCCTGGTACTATAAATTGTTGTAGTAACCACTATGCTGCCATGCCTCAAGGAATCATTGTACATCATTGAGGACAGGTATGTCAAAATGAATGCAGATGCACTTTAGATAAGTTGTTTTAAAAAGAGCTCAAGGAGTAAATCAACAAAAGCATCAGTGGAGTGAATACATCTGACGGTGACAACATCATGACTATTAGCTTCAATATTTTTTTGAATCATTCATAGACAATAAACTTCACAAACATTTTTCAACCTTTAATAGCCCTGGAACTGATGGACAGTTAAGAGTTAACACAGTTGCTGCTGATCTGGTCAAATACAAGCCAGAGAGGGTAAGACAACTGATTTTCTGTCTAAAAATCATTGTGAATATGAGGTTTTCTTAAAAGCAATAATTCGGGAGTTATATGGTCAATAATTGATATTATCTTTCTAATCCCATAATGGAGTTTACTAGCTGAATTATTAAATAATTCCTACTGTTTCCAGAGTAGCACTTGAAGTCTCACATTAAGGATTTTGAATCACTAGTCTAGTAACTTAACGACCAGTACACAACTTCCAGTATATAAATGTGGTAAAGACAGAAATACAGTGTTGCAGAGGTGGAAGCAAGTGATGATAGAGATTTCAAGGCTAATTCAGTCTGAACAAAAGTCTGTGTACAAAACTAATGATTCTCTCCTTGCTGCCCGTATCGTGCAATTCTCCGCTCCAGGCTCAGGCTGTTCCCTCATATTGAGGTTGCTGCCTTCAGACAACCTGCATCTTTTCCAGCTCTATTGATCAGAAAACAGCACATTAATGCTACATAGATTTTCACAAAACTGAAGGTTGTAAAACTTGGGGCTGCGGCATGAGATTGTATGATCAAATGGAAAGTGTGACCGATGGATAACCAGAGGAAAGAGGGGGCAGAGTGTAAAGGAGGGGCCAACTGGCAAGGTGTTAAAGTTAATTTATTATCAAAGTACATATCTGTCACAATATACAACACTGAAATTTATTTTCTTGCAGGTATACTCAATAAATCCATAGTAGAATAATAACCATAATAGAATCAATGAAAGACTGCACCTACTTGGGCATTGGACCAGTGTGCAAAAAAACTGTGCAAATACTAAAAGAAAGGAATAATAGCAATTAATTAATAAATAAGCAATAACTGTCAAGAACATGAGATGAAGGGTCCTTGAAAGTGAATCCATAGGTTGTGGGAACATTTCAGTGATAGGGCAAGTAAAATTGAGTGAAGTTATCTTCTTTGGTTCAACAGCCTGATGGCTGAGGGATAATAACTGTTCCTGAAACTCACTGTGCAAGTCCAGAAGCTCCTGTACTTCCTTCCCAAAGGCAGCAGTGGGAAGAGACCATGAGCTGGGTGGAGTGGGTCCCTTATGATGAATGCTGCTTTACTGTGACAATGCTCCATGTAGATGTTCTCAATAGTGTGGGGGGCTTTACCCATGAAGGACCCTGATGTAGATGATAGAAGTGAGGATCTGAGGGTGAGCCGGAGGAAGCCTCAGAATTGGGAGGAACACTGAGGAGATTATTTAATAGGGAAGGCGGAGGATGAGTTGTGTAACAATAAGGGTGAGTGAGGTGTGAAATCTATAGAGGGGGCAATGGATTCTGTGCCTAAATCTATTTTTTTGTAAGCTCATATCTCCTGACAGGAATCTATGCATGTGATTACTTTTGTGTCTTAATATCTATGCATTCAAGCTTGGTTATCATTCAGCAATGACAATATTACTTACAGCTCAACCTTGCTGAGAGACAAGATGAAGTTAAACCTGTCAAGAATGAGTGCCTTCTTGAAGGAAACTCAACCATGCTTTTCTCCTCTACATGGATGTCCTTGATGCTATCCCAGAGCAAATTTATCTAGTCCAATCTCACCACCAGACAGACCAGCAGCAAGTCAAAAGTCCATAAGCCAAATAAAACACAATAAGGTCTCAAAGGTAGACTATATACCAACTAAAGTTCTATAAATCAGCAGAAAGGAATTTTAATAATGTAGTGGAAACCTCCTCTCTCTTTCCATGGAACTCAGAAAAGTACCGTAACCTATCTTCAGAAAAAACAGAAGAGCTTCCCTTCTGATTTTTCTTGGGAAATTGACTGTTTCCTCCCAGTAGTCAATGAGGTGCTCCCCTAATCCTGGAAAATGAACTAACTTGAGAGCCTTGGGTCTATTCATCAGGACTGCACAGAAGCCCAGAGTATTTGGCAGAAGAACTGCACCACATTACAAACTGTCCTAACAGGCAGAACTTGTCAAACCTGAAGTCACGTCTGTATCCATATTGACCTCCCTTTCCTCCTCAAATCCACCATCAAGGAGTAAAATCCCAAGGATGCTGCGTAGCAGGAGTTCCCAACCTTTTTTAAGCCATGGACCCCTACCATTAACCGAGGTGTCCAAGAACCCTGGGCTGGGAACCCCTGATGTAGAGGATAAATAATATGTTAACACTGAGCTTCTCCTGCTCTACTCTGAATACATTTGGTGAAGGAAATACAATTAATGCTACTTGTTCCAGCCTCCATATGGAATATTAAGTACACTGCCAATGTTTCCTCCCATGGGCATCCAATGATCATTCTCTCCTTTGCTGCAGTTCCCTTTGATGTGAATTAAGATTGCTTTTGTTAGATTAGCTGCTTCCCCCTGTTATAATGGAGCAGCTGGGAGTGGAACCAAATGCAAGACACAGACACTGAAGTACAAGGAACAGGATTAGGACTAGAGTTACGCAAGAGAAGTGGGGAAGAAAGGAAGCTGGACATGACACAGGCCCTGGATGAGACAAACATACAGGGCCTGGGCTAGGACTTGACTAGGATAGTGGAACCAGGATATGGAACTTGGAACTAGGAGCCTGGGCTTGGACTTCGAGCCAGAGACTGGACAAGGACCCAAAACCTGGGTCTTGACTCGGACTCGGACCCTAGATCTAGGCGAGGACATGACATGGTTACAGGACTAGACATGGCTGGGTTCCTCGAGGCAAGGACATGATGAGGCTTGGGTTACTTGAGGCAAGGATATGACGTGGCTTGGGTTCCTCGAGGCGAGGACATGACGAGGCTTTCCTGGGCAGGATGAGGTACTCCTTGGCTGAGCGAGACACAAGGACAGGATGAGACTCCAAAGCCTTGACTTGGTCTTCGCAGAACAGGAAAACAGAGATTTGGTCTTGAGAGACAAGAACATGGAATACCAAGCCGGGACTCCTCCTTGGGAACAGGACATGGAGCCAAGGCAAGGACATGACATGGTCTTGGGAGAGCAGGAACACAGAGACTTGGTCTTGGCAGAACAGGAACACAGAGACTTGGTCCTGGGCACGGGAACACAGAGCCATGGACTTGAGAGACAGGAACATGGAACACCGAGCTGGGGCCCCTCCTTGGGAACAGGTCATGGGGCTGGGTCTCATATACAGAACACAGAATATGACAAGATGTTTCTCAACACAAGGTAGTGGCAGACGGCCGGACCTATCTAGCGAAAGCATGGACACAGACGGTTCCCAACACTTGGCAGCAGCAACCGGCCAGACCTACCTTCAGGAGGAAGGGGCAGAGAAGGGATTCAGACAGGGGTGAGAACAGGAACAATCCAGCAGTCAGAGGCTGAATCCTGAAGGTATTTATGAAGCCAGCACAAACGAGAATCAGCTGCCTCAACAGAAACTGGGGAAAACCAGAAAACCTGGAATAAAGAACATGGACCGGACCGTGAACCGGGATGTGGATTTCACGGACCGGACCATGACACTCCCACTGCTTCTCCCTTGGGTTTCTGCGCACTATCCTCACAACCATGAAGAGATACCTATGTGCTCTACCTCCTTCTCTGCCACAGCTCTGGCCCCACTCCTCACCACCTGCCATGGACCTCTCTGGCATTTCATCCTTTACTGGATTCTTGCCTTGAACTGCCATTTTTTTCTCCTTCCTTGCATCCAAGAATTATCAGAAGTTTGTCCACATACAAGCTGCAACATTGGCCACCTCCAGTTCAGACCTCTCCCCTACCTTTGGTAGGATATAGCCCCTACAAACTCTGGCTCTGACCTTGGCTGCAACCTTTAGCAGGACATGATGCCTGTCACCTCTAGCTCCAGCTCTGACCTTGGTCTCAATCACCTCCAGGTCAAGACCTTTCTCAATGCTGCTGGGTCCTCCTCTTTCACCACTATTTCCATCGACCCCATTCCCCATCCCACTTTATTCCTCTGGCCTCTTAACTGACTCTCCCCCAACTTTCCCTGAACACCTCAACCCTCCCCTCTTCTGACCCCTCAACTATCTATCCTCCCCTGACCTCAGCTCTAATTCCAGCCATATCTTCATCATCTCCTTTGACATCCCCCCTATGAAGCAAAACATTCTATCCTTACCTTTGTTTCCCTGTGCCTGCACCTCAGTGAGTTCCATGCTCACTGTGATGCCGAGTTCTTCTTCCATCACCTCTGTCTCTGAGGCCATGATACCCACTCCCTTCCTTCTCCCACCTTGAGCCATTCTCCTTTTCTCGGACATCCCACTCTTGTCTTATGCCCACCCTGGTGTTTTGCATGCTCTAGATCTTTTCGTCTCTCACTGCCAATTACACGTCAACCATTTTGACTTCAGCATTTCCCTCTCCTATTCGAACCTCAGCCCCAATGCACTGCCCTCCAATGTCTCTGCACTAATCTCCAGCTCACCATCAAACCCACAAGATGTGTGCTGTTGGAGTCTGGCAGACTGACTTCAAACTTGCTGAGTCTGGGCGCAGCTCTCGGACACCTCTTATTTACCCATTAAACAGGACCCCACGGAGGATTATCAGGCCATTGCCTCTGTCACCATCACAAACTTCGTCGCCTCTGGATATCCCCCATCCACTACCTCATATCCAGCACTGCTTGTTTCTACCTCCTACTCAAAATCCACAAACCTGACTGTCTTGGTTTGCTCCTGTCCCACTGAACTCATGTCTGCATTCCTCAACTCCATTTTGTTCTCCTTGGTTCCGTCCCTTCCCAACTACATCCGTGACAGTTCACACAATCTCAATACTTCAATCTCTTTTTGTTCCCTGGCCCTGATTACCTCATTTTCACTATAAATATCCATTCCCTTTTACACTCCTCTCCCCCATCAAAAAGGCCTTAAATCTCCTGTTTCTTTCTAGACAAAAGATCTAACCAGTTCCCCTCCAAAATCGAAGATTTTCCAGGCCGTCATTGACAATGCTCCCCAGTTTTTTACCCCATGCTGAGCTCGTCAATTTCATCGACTTTTCCTCCAATGTCTACCCTGCCCTTAAATTCGCTTGGTCTATTTATGACACCCCTCCCTCTCCTTTCTTGATCTGTCTGTCTCCATCTCTGGAGGCTGACTATCTACTGATATCTTTTACAAACCCAGTGTCTCTCATAGTTATCCTGACTATGCCCCTTCCTACCCTGTCACTTGTAAAAATACTATTCTCTTTTCTCAGTTCCTCCACCTCCGCCACATTTGTCCTCTCTTCTTCCATTTCCCATTCATTTTCCCCTCTCACCCCTTCTCTTCTCACCGACCTGTAACTTCCCCCTGGTGACCCTCCTCCTTCCCTTTTTTCCATACCTCTTTCTTCTTCAGTCCCTTTCCTCTTCCAGCTATCATCTCCAACCATCTTACTTCACCCCTCCCCATCCACTCTATTTCCCCTTCACCTGGTTTCACCTATCACCTGCCAGCATGTACTCCTTCCCCTCCCCCTACCTTCTTATTCTGGCTTCTACCCTCATCATATACAGTCCTGATGAAAGGTTTAGGCCTGAAGCATTGAATGTTTCTTCTTGAAGGAGATGGTGCCGGCCAACAACGCGACCAAAGGCGGCATCCTTCAGACATTTCATGAAACCTCTTCTTTCACTCTTTTACTTCTTCTCTTTCTTTCAAATATGACTCTGCTACTATTGGAACGTGTGATTTACATTTTGATGGTGTGGTTTCCGGTGATTAAGCGATTTGGTGCTTTGCTGTCTCCGAGGGAGTTCAGTGAGGTTTCAAGCGAAGATGCCATGATAGTGCAATGGTAAGCACAACGCTATTACAGCTCGACCTTGTTGTGGTTTGGAGGTTCGCGTGCCTCAATGACCCAAAGAACTACGTTGGCTGGAGTTAGGGCCTTGGGCTTTGGCTCTTGGTAGGGTCACCCATGACAAACAGGTCAAAGAGTAGAGGGCAAACAAAGAGTGGTCCACTGGTCCTCCAGGTCTGAGGGTTCAGCTCAGGGATAACAACACTGGTAAAACAAAATTCTTAGAAAACAACAATAAAGAATCCTTCTACATCCAGGTGCAGTGGCATACCAGAGTCTCCACTTGGGACTTGCATGGCTGACAGCAGTGAAAACTAAGAGGCAGCTACTGACACAATGAATGAAGATACTGACATGATGAAGGAAGCCCTGAACACGAGCAGAGCTGGAGGATCTCCATTGCTGCCCTAAACGCCAGTGGCTTAAAGGACTGTAAACCAATAGGTTTTTGTTAGAATTTGTGCTTTTTGTTCTGTTTATCCATCTGGTGACTCATTTCAATTCCTCTTTCTTCCACAATCTTTACAAATGCTTCAAAATCCCAAATGGATCAGTTGTTAGTTGTCCCGAACTGCTTAGTCTTTCTTTCACTTGATGCACTGCTTATCTGCATTTTCCTAAGTTGTTTCTGCAATCCGTAGCTCTTTGAAGGATCCAGTTCTCAGAGTTCTCTTATATTGCTTGGGAATTTTAAAAAAGAATCAATGGGTTTGTAAAGGAGCAAACTTTGTGATTTATGGTGGGGTTATTGCCGGAGTAGTCTGACACATAGAAACATTGGCCTTATAAGTAGAGCAGCAGCAATAGGAAATAGCCCAATGGAATTTCAGATCTGAAGTGTTGATACCCTTTCAAGTGCTTCCAGAAAGTTATTAAGAAATTCTCATATATCTAGTTCCATTTTCTGCTTTATAAAAGTCACTAATTTTTTTCTTTGAATTTGTCAAGAGAGTTGATCTCAGTGATGATCCTGTTGTCAAAAAAGTCTAACCTGACCACCTGACATCTCGACAAGATGAAGAGTGCAAAATGCCATTGCTAGGCCATGTTATCTGAAGGCTCTATTAGACCTTAAGCGGTCTGCAGCTCAGCTGACAACTAAACTGCAGTAACAAGGTTCTTGAAGCTGTGAAAATGATAGAAAATTTCCCAGGTTGAAGTGTAGGTTTTGAACTGTACACTTGAAAGTTAAAAATGGAATCCTTCTCCATCATGTAAATGTGTTCATAGATCTGTGAGGTGACTGTTTAGAATTTCCACTCATTTTGTTCTAGATGCATGATATTAATAGTTCAACAATGTTGTAAACTGCACAATAATGCTCATTGTGACAAAGAATTTTTCATGTCCATGAACTGAAAGGTCTATGAATTTCATATACTGTATGCCAATCTGAATTCTAATAATTAATTTCATTCAGTGCAACTTGCTGTTTTAGAAGGTAGGTGATATGCTTTTAATCTAATTTTATTCAATTAAATTAGTTAAGATATGCTTTTGCACGAAGGGGAAGGGAATATGACAAGCTGATTCTGTCACAATGGGGGCGCTGGTAGCGGTCCCAAATGCAAGACACAGACACTGAAGTACAAGGAACAGGACTTAACTAGAGTAGGGATGTGACAGGATACAGACAAGGAGCAGGGACAAGAATGCAGACTTGGGATTGGGAAAGCAGGATGAGAACTAGGAACCATGAACTAGGAGCCTGGGCTTGGGCTCCGAGCCAGAGACTGGACAAGGACCCAGAACCTAGGTGTTGCCTCGGGCTCAGGCCCCAGAACCAGGCAAGGACATGACATGACTACAGGACTGGAGGCTGGGGTCTAGAGGCTTGAGCTTGGAGACAGGCTGGGGTCCTGAGGCTGGACGCTGCCGGCTGGGGTCCTGAGGCTGGACGCTGCCGGCTGGGGTCCTGAGGCTGGACGCTGCCGGCTGGGGTCCTGAGGCTGGACGCTGCCGGCTGGGGTCCTGAGGCTGGACGCTGCCGGCTGGGGTCCTGAGGCTGGACGCTGCCGGCTGGGGTCCTGAGGCTGGACGCTGCCGGCTGGGGTCCTGAGGCTGGACGCTGCCGGCTGGGGTCCTGAGGCTGGACGCTGCCGGCTGGGGTCCTGAGGCTGGACGCTGCCGGCTGGGGTCCTGAGGCTGGACGCTGCCGGCTGGGGTCCTGAGGCTGGACGCTGCCGGCTGGGGTCCTGAGGCTGGACGCTGCCGGCTGGGGTCCTGAGGCTGGACGCTGCCGGCTGGGGTCCTGAGGCTGGACGCTGCCGGCTGGGGTCCTGAGGCTGGACGCTGCCGGCTGGGGTCCTGAGGCTGGACGCTGCCGGCTGGGGTCCTGAGGCTGGACGCTGCCGGCTGGGGTCCTGAGGCTGGACGCTGCCGGCTGGGGTCCTGAGGCTGGACGCTGCCGGCTGGGGTCCTGAGGCTGGACGCTGCCGGCTGGGGTCCTGAGGCTGGACGCTGCCGGCTGGGGTCCTGAGGCTGGACGCTGCCGGCTGGGGTCCTGAGGCTGGACGCTGCCGGCTGGGGTCCTGAGGCTGGACGCTGCCGGCTGGGGTCCTGAGGCTGGACGCTGCCGGCTGGGGTCCTGAGGCTGGACGCTGCCGGCTGGGGTCCTGAGGCTGGACGCTGCCGGCTGGGGTCCTGAGGCTGGAGCTCAGAGACAGACTGGGAACTGTATATCAAACATAGAGCCAGGACTTATCCTACGAAAAGCCAGGACTCCTCTTTAACACGACACCAAGGTGGGAGAGGTCCATCTGTTGTGTAACAGCAAAACAGCCTGACTTACCCCACGGAGGCAAGAACAAGACAAGACAGATCCCCCCGCAGGGCAACAGCAGAATGGCCTGACTTACCTCACAGAGGCAAGGACAAGACAAGACAGATCCCCCCACCGCAGGGCAACAGCAAAACAGCCTAACCTACCCCACAGAGGCAAGGATAAAAAGAGACAAACACCAAAGAATGACAGATAGTTCCATTTCTGAATCGGGGTTGCTCCAAGCTGCAGTTACAGCCAGCAACCTAGACTTGCTACACAAACAGCCAGATCCCTACCTAGCTCAGAGTGGCTGACAGCTTCTCAGCTTGGCCCAGGAAACAGCCAAATCCATACCGCAAAGGCGGCTCCAACTACCGACAGCAAGGCTCCATGAATCAATGGCTCTCTAATGCAGCCTAAAGATGGCAAGTGGCCACTCTAGCCTCCCACCTGCAGGTTGCTCCCAGGGAATCTTGACAAGACAAACCAGCAGCCCACACATGACCCCAAGGCTGTTTATATTCCAAGCCCCAAGATGGGAATCAGGTGCCTATGATTAACTCAATCAAATCAAGAGACAGCTGGAAGACCCGGAGTCCTGAGCCAACGGACCAGATCGTAAACTGGAATACGGACTTCATGGACTGGACCATGACAGATTTGTTAAGTTCTCTTTTGAACATAGTGTACTAAAAGTTGTTTCCTGCTCTCTTCCCCACATAGTGATCATTTTCAGTAAACTTGCAATAAAATAACTCATCTGAAACTACTAATTCTTCTGCTTCAGGAGAGGGAAAACTCAGATGTGGAGAAGGTTAGCAGCTTTAAATTCCTAGGTGTTGCTGTTTTAGAGGATCTGTCCTGAACCCAACACGTAAGTGTAATTGCAAAGAAAACATGGCAGCTCCTCCACTTTCTTCAGAGATTCGGCATGACATCTAAAACTTTGACAAACCTCTATAGATGCGTAGTGGAGAGTGTATTGACTGGTTGCATCATGGCCTGGTATGGAAACATCAAAGACTTTGAAAAGAAAATCATACAAAAGGTAGTGGATTCAGCCCAGTACATCACAGGTAAAATCCTCCCAAACATCATGCACATCTACATGAAATGCTATCATAGAAAAGCAGCCTTCATCATCAGAGATCATCACCACCAAGGCCATGCTCTTTTCTCTCTGCTGCCTTCAAGGAGAAGGTACAAGTGCCTCAAGATTTGCACCACCAGGTTCAAGAACAGTTAACACCTCTTAACCATCAGGCTCATGAACAAGAGGGAATAACTACATGCACTTGCCATCCATTAAGGTATCCCCACAACCAATGTTCTCAGTTTAAGAATTCTTTATCTCATTATATCATGTTCTTATTATTTATTGCTATTTATCTATATTTGCATTTGCACAATTTGTTGTCTTCTACACTCTGGTTGATTTTTCATTGTTCCTGTTAGAGTTACTATTCTACAGATTTTCAGAGTAAGCCCAGAGGAAAATTAATCTCAGGGGTATATATAGTGACCTATATGTACTTTGATAATAAAATTTACTTTACTTTTTGAACTTTGAACTTCGAATCAATTTTACATTGATAGTCATTTTGCCCACACAATGCCAATCTTCACAAGTATAATGTTCTGTAGGGTTTCACTGGTAATATAATGGTTTCCCTGTAGCAGCAGTGGTTATGACTAGAGTTAGCGGGGGCTTTGGAATGTATGCCATCTATTGAGAGGCGTGTTGTTTCTTCTTGTGTGTCTGAGAGAAGGGATTTGCGGTCTTTTGTCGGTGAGAGAGGAAGAGAGAAGCTGTGAGTGGAGAGAGTTGCTAGACTGCAGGACGGAGTGGACTTGGAGCAAGGGTCTATGAGTCGACGGCGCTCGGAGGAGGTCAATGGGGAACTAACAACCGTGAGCTCCAATGTGCATTGGACTGTTTCATTAAAATGGGCCCTTTTTCTTTTTTATTTTCTTTACTAACCCTATAGTCAGATTAAGAATTATAAAGCTCAATTGTTTAATTGCATATTAGATTAGATTAGATTAGATTCAACTTTATTGTCATTGTGTCGAGTACAGATACAAATCCAATGAAATGCAGTTAGCATCTGACCAGAAATGCAAAGAATAGTGTTAGTTACAAAATAATTGCGAATAAAAAGTAAGTGCTACAGCACACAAATATAAAAGTACTGAGACAGTACAAGTGGTGCAATACTGCTTAGCACTGTGATGTGAGGTTCAGTAGGGTCACAGCCTCAGGGAAGAAGCTCTTCCTGTGCCTGCCGGTGCGGGAGCGGAGGCTCCTGTACTGCCTACCGGATGGGAGGAGAGTAAAAAGTCCATGGTTAGGGTGAGATGCATCCTTGATAATGTTTTTTTTTCCCTGCCCAGGCAGCATTTATGGTAGATGTACTCAATGGTGGGCAACTGGGTGCCAATAATCCGCTGGGCAGTTTTCACCAGGTGGGAGATCTGCTTTGAGGGTGACCTCTTTGTTCTCTCAGTCAATGAGAGCATAGAAGTAATTGAGCTCATCAGGGAGGAAAGCAGAGCTGGAAGGAGGCACATACTAGGTGGTTTGAAGTCTGTAATGACCTGTATGCCATGCCACATGCGCCGGGGGTCCGAGGAGTTAAAATACTCCTCGATTCTCTGTTTGTATATGTGCTTAGCCTGAGAGATTCCCATTCTCAGGTTGGACCTGGCTGAGCAGTAAGCCTCCCGGTCTCCAGACCTGAAGGCTGAATCTCTGGCTTTGAGCAGGAGGCGAACTTCTCTGTTCATCCATGCTTTATGATTGGGGAAAACTTTTTTTTTGTGATGTCACTGTATCTACACACTTGTTGATGTGCTCAAGGACAGAGTTGGTATATAAATCAATGTTAATCTGGTGTATGATATTTTGCGGTTCAGATTTGTAATCAGGCAACACATCATGTGCCATCCACACAAACGAGACTTCTCAGTTTGGCTGGGCCAGAAGCTGTCTACCCCTAGACAAACACGTGCTGGCTGAACCTGAGGGTAACAATTGTAGGGGTATCGTTTGGGATTGATTCCGTAGGATGCTGTGTGATTGCCCTGAGCATCGAACCAGTGGGTTGTGTGCTTTAAGTCTGTGCTGGTATGGACATTGCCGGGGTGGAGCGGTGGTGTGCCTCCACGGGGTTACCGGTAACTAATGCGTGCGTGTTGAGAGGGGTAGATATTCGTACTCCGGATGAATTGTTAATTTGACTTTTGAGTACTGTTAAAGTTGTAGGCAAAGTTACGATTGCCGAGCGGAGGTTTGATAAAATGGCGGGCACAGGCCTTGTTTTAGTTCAGACTCGCGCTGGCGTAACAGCAATGGAACTGCCTGCTTCTATCGGTGCCCCTGGTTGGTGGGGCTACGGCCTGTCCATACTGTCAGGGAGGAGGGGAGTGTAGCGGAGTGGGCCGAGTCAAAAGCTGAGGTTCCCATAGCTGGGGGTGGAGAGTTCAAAGACATGAGTGAGGAGAAGGAGTGGTCAGATTTGGAATGTCTAATTAGTCCCTGTCTCCCAGAGAAGAGTGAGGGTTCTGAGTTGGCATCAGCCCTCACCTCTCTGGCAAATAAGTGGCCCAGTGCACAGGCAGAGGGTCCCCGCTGGAAGCTAAGAATATTCTCTGGAATAACGCCCACCCCTGAGGGGGAAAAGGAGTATGAGACTTGGGTGGAGCAGACCTCTCAGTTGCTAGATGAGTGGCAGAGCTCTGATGATGTAGAGTGACAGAGACTGGTTGAGAGTCTGAGGGGGTTGGCTGCTGACATGGTGAGAGCTGTGAAATC
Organism: Mobula birostris; assembly: GCF_030028105.1. Lineage (NCBI taxonomy): Eukaryota > Metazoa > Chordata > Chondrichthyes > Myliobatiformes > Myliobatidae > Mobula > Mobula birostris. Next base: position 34,845,893 of record NC_092392.1, on the reverse strand, counting down.
ACGGCAACCCCTAGCCAACACTGCCGATTATCTGGGAGCACCGGAGAACGCCTTTGGCACGACAGGGAGCCCAGTGGAGCTCAAGACAGGGTTTCAGAACCCGTGGCAGGAGAAGGGGAAGAAGCTTTCTGCTTGTATTTTTCGGCTACAGAGGCAGTTAAATTGCTTGCGGCACAGAGGGGTCATTCAGGCGGCTGAGGTGGATCAGTTAAGGATGGACCAGATAGCCAAGGGTGCCCAGTCCCATGACCTGATTGCTTGGAGTCTACAACTGTCTCGTAAGACGCGTCTCCTTCCCTCTTTTATTGAGCTGATCAGAGGGGTACGGGATGAGGAGAACACGTCAGAGGCCCGGGAGGACTCCATCAGCAGAGTATGGTACTCGGTAGTAGCCCCTTTGCGGTGAAGTGACCACGGGGGATGGTAAAGGAGATTGTGGCAGAGTTGTGAACTGAGATGTCCCGTCTGTTAACAGCAGGTATGGACCCCCCATATGATAGGCCTGATAGAGAGGCGGACCCCTAAGGGGACGGACTATTCAGAGGCTGCAGGTGGCCGAGAGTTCAGTGAGAAGTGGGGAGGCAGCCGGTATTGTCTGGTATAACTATAGTGAAGAAGGACACTCAGACGGGACTGTGAGCGGCAGGAAGCCCCTCGGAGAGTGAGCCCCCGGGTACCTAAGCAGACAGACTTCGGGAAACTTAAAGGAGACACAGTGAGAAACGGCCTGGTGTCTCTGGGAGAACACATTCCCAGCAATATATCAAGGAACCCCTGAAGGCAAAAGACCGCATTTCTGAAGGCTTAGTGGAGCCATGCTCTAGTGTGTCGCTACAGATAGAAGGTATTTATGCTAAAGTCATACTCGACACCAAGGTCGCAGGTCATGTTGTTGTACTGTTTGTTTTACAACCAGTATCTGAAGCATTTACCATTGACACCATTCAGTGCACTGGAGATCTGGGGTCTTAGCGCTGGTAAGTATCCATATGATGGTTATTTATCTGGAGTTCTCAGAGGCCAGTGTGGGAGTATCTGAGGTCCTTGATACATTACTGCTGGCATGCTTGCCGAACTTGAGGGTTCCATTAGAGAGAGTTTTGAGGTGACCAAGAGCCCCTATTGGAATTTATGCATAAGGATCCTGTCTGTGTGTAACAGACATGTCATCGGCTATAATTGGCATCAGGAGTTCCCAACCTTTTTTATGCCATGGACTGATACCATTAAGCAAGGGGCCTATGGACCCAGGGTTGCCATAGAGATAAGACTGCTATAGTGGAGTCACTCTTCATTAGCTGGCTTTGTGTTGCATTCCTTCCCAATGGTAAGTGTTCAAATGTTCCTGTGATGGCCAATGCCATTAGATCAACTATTTGTACATCTGTTTATAAGAAGAATTAAGGTGATCCAAATTGCCAATCGTAGAATTGCAGTATAGTTTCACAAGCTATACCAAAATTCTTAACACTTTTCCTTACAAAAAGATCTGTCAACTCAGTCCCAAAATATTAATTTTGCCTTTAGAAGAAAAAGGCATAGGTTTCCACAGTTCATGGTGTGAAAACAGCTTTGTCAATTTCCCTTCTGTCTGAATCTAACTTTCATATTAAACCCCTGGGAAGAAATAGTTAATTTTTGCCTACGCTGTCAAAACCCTTCAAAGAACTATTAGATCACACTTTAAATCCTCAAAGAGCAAACACCAAATTTATGCATCCTGTCCTTGTAATGGATCAGCTGAAACACTTTTCTCCTTTTGATGAATCTATATGAAATATCTTCTAGAAACTTGCCACTAACTTTGAAGAAAGTCAGAGAGGGATTTGGAATTTTGTCGGTTGTAAAGCTATGGTGTGACAACCTCACATTTGTAATTCACTGAAGGCTAGTGTTTATGATTTTTTTAAATATTTAAATCTATTTCAGATTTATTATCACTAGTATACTGTATGTCATAACATTTGTTGTTTTGCAGCAGCAGTACAGTGCCATAAATAATAAAAAAATATGAGCTACAATCAGTAATATAAAAAATACTAAACCGTGCAAAAAGAAAACAGCAATGATGACATAGTGTTCATGGGTTCATGAACAGCTCAGAAATCTGGTGATGGAGAGGAAGAAGCAGTTCCTAAAATGTTGTGTGAACGTCTTCAGGCTCTGTCCCTCCTCCCTGCTGGTAATAATGAGAAGATTTCATGTCCTGGAAGCAGAGGTTCCTTTATGATGCAAGCTGCCTTCTTGGTGCATTACATTTTGAAGATGTCCTTGATGGTGGGAAGGCTAGTGACTATGATGGAGCTGGCTGAGTTTACAAGCCTCCGCGTTTTTTCCGATCCTGTTCATTGGGCCCTCTATATCATTGGTGGTCTAACCAATTGGAATGCTCTCCATTGTACATCTGTGGAAATTTGCTACAACCTTTGGTGACAGACCAAATCTCCTCAAGCTCCAACTGAAATATAGCTGCTGGCCGTCTTTCTTCATAATTGCATTAATATGTTGGGACCAGAATAGATCTTCAGAGATGTTGACATACAGGTACTTGAAGCTGCTCAGCCTTTCCACTGCTGACCCCTTGATGAGGACTGGTGTGTGTTCTTCTGACTTTTCCTTCCTGAAGTCCACAATAAATTCTTTGTTCTCACTGATGATGAGTGCAAGTTTGGTATTGCAGCACCATCCAGCCCTCCAAACTACCTCACTCCTGTCAACCATCTTGTTACCATCTCAGATTCTGCCAACGACAGTGGTGACATGCATGAATCTATAGATGGTGTTTGAGCAGTATCAGGGACGAGAGAATTCTGATTGTTGGTCTTTTCAAGGTATATGAATATAGAAACATAGAAACTTAGAAAATAGGTGCAGGACTAGGCCATACGGCCCTTCGAGCCTACACCGCCATTCAGTATGATCATGGCTGATCATCCAACTCAGAACCCTGTACCTGTCTTCTCTCCATACCCCCTGATCCCTTTAGCCACAAGGGCCATATCTAACTCCCTCTTAAATATAGCCAATGAACTGGCCTCCTCTTTCCTGTGGCAGAGAATTCCACAGATTCACCACTCTCTGTGTGAAGAAGTTTTTCCTCATCTTGGTCCTAAAAGACTTTCCCTTTATCCTTAAACTGTGACTCCTCGTTCTGGACTTCCCCAACATCGGGAACAATCTTCCTGCATCTAGCCTGTCCAATCCCTTTAGAATTTTATATGTTTCAATAAGATCCCCCCTCAATCTTCTAAATTCCAGCGAGTATAAGCCTAGTCGATCCATTCTTTCATCATATTACCATTTGTGAGCCATTGTGGAAAGTCAGTTTTCTGTAAATCCATCCCCAGCTAATAAGAACAAATGTGCTGTTTGGTTGCAACATCAGGTTGTATTTAGCTTTAGGACCAAAGGATGAATTTCTAAGCAAGTGACTTTTAATAAAGGTACAAAGATTCTTTCGAGTTTAAGTCAGGGATACCATCCTTCTAAACAGCAAGCTGACAACTTTAAACTAAATGAGCCTGTTCCATAACTAACTGTAAATATAGCTTATCCATTAATTCATTAATTAGTTTTTATTTATTGATTGATTGACTGATTGAGATAAAGCACAAAGGAGGCCCTTCTAGTTGTGCCACCTGGCAACACCCAATTTAACTCTAACCTAATCACAGGACAATTTACAATGACCCATTAATCTACCAACTGGTACATCTTTGGACACTGGGAGGAAACCAGAGCACCCAGAGGAAACCCAAGCAGTCCATGGGGAGAATGTACAGGCTCCTTACAGGCAGCAGCGGGAATTGAACCCGGGTCTCTGGTATTTTAAGGTGTTGTGCTACTCTACTGTGTCACTCTATAGCATGTACCTCCCAGCTACAACAGTCAAATCAGTGAAAAAGGAAGTCAGGCGGGTCTAATGGAGTATAGGTCCACAGCTAGTAGTTTTCCAGACAGTAATGAAAGGCATATCACTATGCCTGTCAAGTTTTGTAAAAATTACAAAATCATGCTAAGATAGTACTATCAGCACTTGAAAAAAATACAATCATTTTGAGTGTATATTAAAAATATTGAGTGCCTATTAGTAAATGAGAAAAACTTTGCTACCAAGGTTGTCCTGAGGAGTGAAGTGGTCCATTAGATTAGGTTAGATTAGATTATGAGAACACTAAATCCTCGTTTATTGTCATTTAGAAATGTATGCATGCATTAAGAAATGATACAATGTTCCTCCAGAATGATATCACAGAAAAACAGGACAAACCAAAGACTAACACTGACAGAACCACATATTATAACATATAGCTACAGCAGTGCAAAACAATACCATAATTTGATAAAGAACAGACCATGGGCACGGTAAAAAAAAAGTCTCAAAGTCCCAAGTTGATCGACTCCCGAGTCCCCGATAGCAGGTGGCAAAGGGAGAATCTCCCTGCCATAAACCTCCAGGCACCGACAACTGCCGATGCATTGGAAGCACCCGACCACAATCGACACTGAGTCCGTCCGTCCAAAAATTTTGAGCCTCCGACCAGCCTCTCCAAAACAGCCTCCTGAGCGCCATCCTCTGCCAAGCACCTTCGACCTCGCCCGGCCGCCAAAACAAGCAAAGCTGAGGATTCGGGGCTTTCTCCTCCGGAGATTCCAGACCACACAGTAACAGCGGCAGCAAAGCGGGCATTTCAGAAGTTTCTCCAGATGTTCCTCTGTACTCTCACGTCTGTCTCCATCAAATCAGAATTGTGCACGGTTCCCCTACTTGACAAACAACAGACATCACCACCGAAGTGGCCGCGCACCTGCGTCACGCAGCCATCTTCTCCTCCTCCTCCTGGACCTAGACTTCATTGTCAGATCCTGAGGTCTAGCTGCCACTTACCTGAATTGCTTTAATATCCTTCCAATAACTTGCTCTGTCAAAAGCCTTTGTTAATGGTTTTAAAATAGCATTAATGAAAAGGTTTTTCAAAGGAACATTTGAAATAGATTTAAATAATTAAAACATTAAAAAATGTTTAAAAAGTAAATTAAACACACATCAAACTTGTATAAATTAATTAAAACATTAATATTAATTAAACTTTGGGAAAAAACATAATTGTTAATCCATCCAGGCCAGCTGAGTTGCATATCCAGCTATCACTGGCATAAATTAATAGGCTTAACACAAAATATTTTTGGCTCCTTGGGGCTCAGGATGTTTTTTCTCTATTTCTGGGCTCAGCATTGAGAGTGGCAGAGTGAGAGAGTAGGTGCACTGGTAAGAGAGCTCCAAAGCATTCTGTATGTCCACACAAGATCTGCCACCCCAGCCCCTCCCTTCCACGCTACAAGTAAAAACCATTAGAGTGTTCAGACAACATGGTTATCTCTTTACAAAAAAGGATCGTCCCAAATTCATATTTAAACAAATAATCATGTTAATATTTTATTTAATTATTTTGAGAACGGAAACTGGAATCAACATTTATAATTGGAGTCAATATTACTGCACAAAATCTTCACAGGACATTTCAATTTGCCTTCCCCCAAACACTTTCTTGTGAATCCTCGAAAGGTAATTACAGTAATTAATAATCAATTTAGTTTTATTAAATATCATGGTCAGACGGAATCCTTTTTAGATTAATTACAACTGCGATTATAATAAATCATAATGTACAGAGCATCAATCAGCAGAGATCATTGGTCAATTGCCTTAGAGCATGATCTATTAATTTAGGACTAATTACCTATTTTAGCATTTTAATTAAAACTAATGAGAACATTATAATTTTGTCTAATATTTCCTTTGGTGCAGTTTGGTCTCTTCCTATTTTCTGGAGTTATTCTTCATGATTGTTATATCTTTATTGGTTTTAACTCTTATTTATCACCACCTTGTTTATCAATCAGATTTTCTGGATGTATTTTAAGTTTTTATGAACACATGATTTTCTTAGTCAATTGCAAGAAATGTCCTGACGAAGGGTCTCGGCCTGAAATGTCGACTGTACCTCTTCCTAGAGATGCTGCCTGGCCTGCTGCGTTCACCAGCAACTTTGATGTGTGTTGCTTGAATTCCCAGCATCTGCAGAATTCCTCGTGTTTGCAAGAAATGTGATAGCTTTGGGACACACACTGGCAAACAATGGCTCTACAATGACTCTACAAAGGGCTCTGCAGTAGGGAAACTCTAGGCAGTTTCTAGAGCAGGTTCACAAGTTGGTACAACATTGTGGACCAAAGGACCTGTAATGTGTTGTAAATGTCGATGTTTCTATATTAGTAATGAGTTGGAATTTGGCTAATATTGCATTTTCAGCGTAAGCATATTGCTCACTTATGTTAAAATCAACCAGCAACAAAGATAGCCTGGGATGCAGGCAGATAGCAATGGCATCATTTGCAGGACCATTTTCAAGACACACACTATTCTCATTAAATAGTTTATGATCACACTGTTATTGCTAACGTGCCTAAATTATGGAACCCTACCCTATAGCACTGTAGGAGTAAATTCAACACATTGACCATATATCTTCAAGACGTTATCTCACCATCACTCTCTTACGACCAATTGGAAAAAGATGATAAAATTTTGCCTTGTCAGTGGCATCTGTGCCCTGTAAACAGAATTAGAATCAGGTTTCATATCATCGCCATACTGTATATCATGAGATTTGTTAACTTTGCGGCAGCAGTACAATGATAATATAGAGAAAAAATTGTGAATTACAGTAAGTATATTATATAAATAGTTACATTAAACAAATAGGGAACAAAAAACATCTGTCTAACTATCCAACCTGTCAAAATATGAATCTGGTGGATAATTTGCTTTTACTTGTATTAAAACAGTAATAAAGTCGATTTTCTTCAGTTCCGCTTTCTTCTAGGACTTTTCTTATGATAAAGTTCAGACATGCTTGCTAGGAAAATGTTACATAGAAATATTGTTTTTTCATTGACAAACAGTGTGAAATGAGCCCATTCGGCCCTTTGAGCTGTGCTGCCCAGCAATCCCCCCGTTTTAATCCTAGCCTAATCACGGGAAAACGTACAATGACCAATTAACCAATGACCAGTACGTCTTTGCACTGTGGGAGGAAACCAAAGCACCCGGAGGAAATCCACACCGACAAGGGGAGAACATACAAGCTCCTTACAGGAAATGGACCCGGATCACCTGTACCGTAAAGTGTAGTGCAGACCACTATGTCACTGTGCCACCCTATGAAGTAAATGATTGAATCTTTGTAAATGTTAGAAGAAAACTATTCTAGTAACTTCAGGAGAATGCATATGTCTGGAGCTTAGAACTTTTCTTTAACTGAAACAGAGATGCTTAGTTTCCTTCATGTAAGGTCTATTGTATTTAGGCATTAAATGATAATAATAATATATTTAAGTTTAAAAAATCTTCAGGAGAAAAGACCTCAACTTTGAACCATAGTCCCTATGAATAACTAACAAATTGTTCACGGAATTTGCAGGTGGAACTCCAGAAGTTGTCAGTGCGATTGAAATGTAGTTCAAATGAAACATTAAAAATATGAGATATTTGATATGGTTGGTTTCCAAAGAAGGAATTCATGCCAGGGATACCTTCTGCATGTCACTTATGTCATTTAGGAATTCCTCCCACATAGTTATTGACACAAAGGATACCTCGGATGGAGATTATTTCAGAATGAGACTCAATTGTATTGAATAAACTGGAACAGTATTATGCTATGACATTTAAATAGATGTTCAGATATTATAAGGTAACATTATTACAATTATGTAATTCATCAGGATTCAAAAATAAATACCCCAAAAGTAAAAAAATATTCAGGGCTGATACCAATTATAAGAGATGTAGTCATTCCACCTGGACAATTGCCAGTGTATTTTTATTAAAGAAGAACATAGAACAGTACAGCACAGAAACAGGGCTATTCGGCCCACAATGTTGTGCCAAACCAGCTAAGAAGCAGCAAATCAAATCACCTACACACTAATCCCTCCTACCTACACCATGTCCATATCCCTCCACCTTCCTTACATCCAAGTGGCTGTCCAAACATCTCTTAAAAGCCTCTAGTGTATTTGCCTCTACCACCATACTAGGCAGCACATTCCAGACATCCAGCATTCTCAGAGTAAAATAATTACCCCTCACATTCCCCTTGAACCTTCAATGCATGCCCTCTGGTACTAAACATTTCTACCCTGGGAAACAGATACTTTCTGTCCACTCTATCTAGGTTTCCTGTAGGCTCATAAACCTTTATCAAGACTCCCCTTAGTCTTCGACTCTCCAGAAAAAACAACCCAAGTTTACCCAGTTTCTTGTGGCAATGCCCTCTAAACCAAGCAGCATCCTGGTAAGCCTCTTCTTCCATATGAAATATAATCATAGGCCAGAAATTAAATGCAGAATGTCCCATAATTGAACAAGGTGTTATGTACGGAATGTGTTCATTTATCCAGCTTCTGTCTATTCAATGAGGAATATCGATGATGTATACGTTTATAGCTTTTTGAAATGATGTTGCTTGTGAATTGAAATCAAATATTTTAATTTAAGTGATAGTTTTTATATTAAAAATGAGAATTTAAGTTATCTTCCCAAGTTTAAATTGAAATGAGTTTTAATGTAATTCTATCAAAATGGTTAGAAGTTCTTTTTTGTTTGAAATACAAATTAAGGTAATTATAATGACCTTGGGAGGTGGTAAGGTGTGGAAAAATATCAAAAATTTCAAACCCAATCCTAACTTGCTACCTCAATGGCCACTGAAAACATGCTTGGGAGGAAGATGAAAGAAGATCTCACCATGCTGACCATTTTGCTGCCTAGTGCATCTAGCTGCACCCAGATGGTAGCCCTCCATACACGCACACCCATACACCTATCCAAAGTTCTCTAACATACTACAATTGAATTTACATTCCATCACCTCCTCTGGCTAAATTGTACCATCCTCTGAGTGAAGAAGTTCCCCATCCAGGTTTCTCTTTCACCTTAAACCTATGAACTCTATTTCTAGCTTTACCAGATTTAAGGGGGGAAAACCAGCAGCTTATCTATACCCCTCACTGGGTGCCGGTGTGGAGAAATGTCTCTACCAGAGGAGGTGTAAGGGGCTGCTTCCCACTACTAGCCTACAGGGTTCCCTTGCACAAGGCGCAGCACCTGCTTAGCCCCCCCACCCCCGATCAGGGTCACGTGAAGCCATGGAGGGTTGGTAGACAGTTGTATGAGCAACTGGTGCATATCACAAATCCTGGTTATGCAACCACTGACGCCATACAGGCAGTCTCTGAACAGTATTGATAATGGCTGGGGTCACCCATCTTGTAAAGATGCTGCCTAGAAGAAGGCAACGGCAAATTGCCAAGAACAAACATGGCTATGGAAAGACCATAATTCCCTACGTCATACAACACAGCACATAACAAATGAATGATACCCCTCATAATTTTGCATACTTCTACAAAATATCCACACATTTTCCTACTCTCCAAGGAATAAAGTTCTAACCTATTCAACCTTGCCATGTAACTCAGGTCCTCAAGTCCCCAGCAACATCTTTGTAAACCTCCTCTACATTCTTTCAAGCATATTGAGATCTTTCCCATTGTTAGTTGACCAGAACTGCACTTGGTACTCCAAATTCAGCCTCACCAGCATCTTTGGAAATATTCCTCTTAGCCTTCTTGTCCAAGTCTTTGCAAAAGCTGATGAACAACATCCCAATGGTCAGATCGACCGCATTGTTTGTTCAAAGTGAAAAATAAAGATTCAGCAGTCACGTGCCTGGTTATGGGCCAGGCACTGAGATACATCCAAGGATCCACTGGGACACATCATCAGTGACGTAACTTGGGGTCACTGGGTGTTTCATATCAGGCACCATCGCCCTGGTGACCCAGCCAGGGTTGATCAGGGCCTGGCTTGCGTCTCAGCAGAACTGGTCCATGGGTCACACCGCTTGATCCATGGCCACATAGAGGCTTGGTCAGCAGCCTCTACACTGGTCCTGATGGCTCTTTTCTTTGCAGCCCTTGTAATGTCACAGAAAGTGGAAGGAAGTTTCACCTATTTCATGATCATGCTTCCCGCCCCTCAGTCACCTTGGATTCCTTGACAAATTAGCATCCAGAACTTCAAGTGCCTCTAGGAATGTCCTGTTTTTCTCATATGATCTTTCTCATCTGAGGTCTAAGGGAACACAATATACATGGGATTAATGCAGAGCTCCTAGGAGTAGATCAGACCATTAATGCATTACAGTGAAGTTGACACTTCCAAAATGTGTAAAATTAATACTAATATATAAAAAGTAATCTCTTGTTTCAAGCACTCTGATGGCACAGAAGGTAGCAAACACGCTTGTGAATACAAACATTGGTTTTCATATCCCCCATCTTGGCTTCAGGCCCTCAACTGCCATTTTCCTTTCATTTACATACTTGTTACTGCCAACTTTCCAGCTGCTTGTGTAGCTTAATTCCTCAAACATATTAGTATCACAGTGGGTGGTGTATTAAAGTACTGGTATTGGCAATATGTTCCCTTGGATCCAGCTTAACATCGAACTGCCTTCCTGACATCTTTATTATGGCACGATTCTAGTTCCACTCACACCAATGTTAAAGTGATCCATATGATTACTAACTTGAAATAAAAGCTGAAACTGCTGGAAACATTCAGGTAGCATATGTGGAAAGAGGTTTAGAGTTTATTCCTCCCTTCATTAGTACTGTCTGATCTACATAGAACATAGAACAGTACAGCACACAAACTGGTCATTCGGCCCACAATGTTGTACTGAACCAACTAAAAAGCAAAGTAAAAGCAGCCAAACACTAATCCCTGCTACCTACACAATGTCCATATCCCTCTGTTTCCTTACATCCATATGCCTATCCAAATGTCTCCTAAAAGCCTCTAATGTATTTACCTCAACCAGGCAGCGCATTCCAAGCATCCAGCAGTCTCTGAGGTTCACATCCCCCTTGAACCTACCCCCTCTCACCTTCTATGCATGTCCTCTGCTGTTAGACATTTTTGACCTGAACTGTTAAGTTTCCCCAATATTTCCTTTTTTTTTAGTTGTTCGGCACTTGCAGTTTATTGATTTGGGAGGGGAGGGGGCGTCAACTCAGACCATGAGAGGCCTGCGTCGGGCATTTTCATGCCTTACAAGGCGCAGATTGGAAGTCTTGAATTATTGATTTAGTTTTCTTTTATTTTTAATTTGATTAGCCGCTGACCAGAAGCATTTATCTGTTTGTCTCTCAAAAATATTAAACAGGTTGTTGAGTTGAAATGTAATATGAATTTCTAAGTACATGCATCTTCTTAATTCATTTCATTATCATGTTTGGGTTGAATTGTTCTCCAATCTTGGCAATTTACTTGCAAACATTTCATCACCATGCAAGGAGACATGATTGTAGCGTGTCCTCCAAATGTCTGGCCTTCACATTCTTTTCAAGCAGCTAATTAGACATAATTTCAGAAACTCTATTGTGATGTGGGGAGAAAATCTTATCGCTGATTGCCTGTGTGGCAAACTTTGTGCGTTGTGGTCTGGAATTTTGCTTGCATCGGCTCATAAATAGGGTTGAGGTCTATGCGTTTGTTTACAGAACCATTTGCAGAACACTACACTTCTAGGAATCCTCTTGCATGCTGCATGTTCATTTGTGCTATGACTTTCACAGATACCCAGTTGAATTTGTGCCCCTCTTGATCTTCATAGCCAGAGACTAAAGGAAAGTTGGTCATGCCACTTCACAGCCAGTTTTTGTTCACGGATCCTTGCGGGTAGTTTTCTCCTAATTAGGCTGGAACTACCCGCGTGGATAGTTTTCTCCTAGTTTGGTATAATATTTGCTGCAGTCCCCACATTGGATTTTGTGGTCCACATTGGTGTTATATTTTGTGACTTCAAAATATTAAACTAATTCAAATGAGGACTCTGGATTCCAAGATGTGGATCTAACTTCAAGCTTACCTTAGGCAGGGCATGCATGTACCAGGTGGTAGTGTAACGACGTATGCAATTACTGTACTTTTACATATAACTCATGATGAATTATTTAAACAAACAAGAAATCTTAATCAACCAATATATACTCAAAATTTACCAAAATATTTCTGAGATATTAAATACAGCACCTATAAAATTATTCATGTTCCTTGGAAGTTTTCATGTTTTATTGTTTTACAATAATGAATCACAGTGGATTTAATTTGGCCTTGTCTGACATTGATAATTTTGTGTTTTATATTTGTAATTAATTTAGATCATTTTGTAGAGCTCTGTTTTCACTTTGACACAAAAGAGTCTTTTTCTCTTGATCAGTGCGTATATTGCCTGAATGTTTTGTCATGTTATTCTCACTTGCAGCTGATCTTTACTTTTGCTTTTTTAAATTTTGGATTCAATGGGCTCTAAATAAGCTCCCTTCCTTTGGTGAATTATAGAAATCTATCAAATAATACAAGCACTTTGGAAATAAACTCACCATGGAATTAGATAGGAAGCTGTGCAAACAGCTGGGAAAATGAAGCCTGGATGTATTTAGTTATTTTTATTGCTATCTCAATCAAATATTCCCTTGTTTGTCTCCATGTAATTAATAATCCCAAATATAATGTTGAATGTATCTCGTGTAATGGTGCCCACTCCTTCCATTCACATGTACACTCACTAACAACTCTTTTAGGTACCTCCTGTACCAGTAAAGTGGTCGCTGAGTATACGTTTGTGGTTTTCTTATGCTGTAGCCCATCCACTTCAAGATTTGGCATGATGTGCTTTCAGAGATGCTCTTCTGTGTACCACTGTTGTAAATCATGGTTATTTGAGTTACTGTTGCCTTATTCTCAGCTTAAAGCAGTCTAGACATTCTCCTCTGACCTCTCTCATGAACAAGGCATTTTCACCCTCAGAACTGCTGATCACTGGATGTTTTTTTTTCTGTTAATTGCGCCGTTCTCTGTAAATGAGAGAATGACATGCACAAAAACCTCAGGAGATCAGAAGTTTCTGAGATACTCAAACCACCCCATCTGGCACCAACAATCATTCCATAGTCAAAGTCACTTAGATCAGCTTTCTTCCCCATTCTGATGTTTGGTCTCAAGAACAAATGAACTTCTTCAGCATGTCCGCATGCTTTTATACATTGAATTGCTGCCACATGATTGGTGTCTCAAAACACACAAGCTATAAGAATGCAAAACATAATGCACAGAATTAATAATTTAATTTAAACAGCTGAGGTCTTCATTCAATGGAAGTGAAAGTAGTCGCTGATCAAATGAAAACAAATAATGTCCATCACAAATACTGATATACAAGTCTGATAGAGATGTGCTTTTAATGTTTGAATAATCTTGTATATATATTGTTTGATTTAGCATTCATTGTTGTTTATATAATTCTGTTGCAAAGAACAGGGGAACCCAAATGCAGGACACTGGCATGGAGATCGGATGCAGACGAGGGCATGAGCATGGCTGGAGCTGAATGGCAAACAGGAGGATGAACGGAAAGGCAGGCAACAGGCAATACATGTCTTGACATGGAGAGTTGCTGGAACTGAACGGAAAGGCAGGTGGCAGGCAATGCTTCTCTTGACACGACGAGACAGAGTTACACAGGCAAACCTCAGTACTGAAACAAGACTTAGAATACACAATCCTAAGCGGCCGGGAACGTGAATTACCACACTGGCTGAAACAACAATCTGGCGATGAGTGGATGCAAAGCCGGGGTATTTATGCTGCAGGTTTAGATGAGAATCAGGTGCCACAATCAAGGAGCCCAGGAGAACACGGAGAAAAGGGAATTCGGAGAATATGAGGAATCAACAGTAGGGACTGTGACAGAATCTTACCCCGCGCCCCCCCCCCCAAACGGGAGCCTCCAGGGGAACCACCAGGCTTGCCCGGATTGTCGCGATGGAAATCTCGGACGAGGGAGGAGTCTAAGATGAAGGAGCAGGACCATATCCCTCCCAATCGATGAGGTAATGGAAACCCCTGCCTTGGTGGTGCACACCCAGTATTCGCCGGACGGTGTACACTGGGTGATCGTCGATAACTTTGGCGGGTGGAGGGGGTTCAGCAGGAGGGCACAAAGGGCTGACAGACACAGGCCTCAGTTGGGAGATGTGGAAACATAGGATAAATATAATGGATCTGGGTAGCTTGAGTTTGACCGCCAAAGGGTTGATGTTGCTCTCAATTTCGAATGGTCCGATGTAACAAGGGGTGAGTTTCTTGGATTTGGTTTTGAGGAGGATGTCTCTTGAAGAGAGCCAAACCTTCTGACCAGGCTAATAGTTGGGTGTTGGAATCCGGTGGCGATCAGCGATACACCGATTGCAGTCAGCGGAGCGGAGCAGAACCGAGCATGCATCCTTCCAGATCTTGCGACACCGGCAGAGGTGGGCCTGAACTGAAGGCACAACGACGTCGTCTTTGTGGGCAGGAAAACAGAGGGGGTTGATAGCCGAGGGAGCATTCGTAAGGAGACATACCAGTGGCGGTGCAGGTCAGGGAGTTGTGGGCATACTCAACCCAAGTGAGATGGGTGGTCCAGGATGACGGGTTACTGGTGGAAATGCAGCACAGTGCTGCTTCCAGGTCCTGATTGGCTCGCTCTGTCTGACCGCTAGTCTGTGGATGGAAACCAGAAGACAGACTTACTGAAGCTCCGAGGGCTTGACAGAAGGATTTCCAGACTTGGGAGATGAGTTGGGGGCCCGGTCAGAAACAATGTCAGAGGGAATTCCATGAAGGCGGAAGACGTGTTGGACAAGGAGGTCGGTTGTTTCATGGGCTGTAGGGAGTTTGGGAAGGGCTATGAAGTGCGCGGCTTTAGAAAAACGGTCCACCACCGTGAGTATAGCTGTGTTATCATGTGAAGGGGGTAGTCCAGTGATGAAATCAAGAGCTATGTGGGACCAAGGGTGGCCAGGGACAGGTAAGGGACAAAGCAGCCCAGCAGGTGGCCGATGAGAGACTTTTCTGCGGGCACACACAGTACAGGCGGAGATGAAGGAGCGAGTGTTAGCATCTATGGTGGGCCACCAGAAATGTCGCTTCAAAAGGGACAGGGTTTAACCAAATTCCAGGATGGCAGGCGAACTGGGAAGTATGCCCCCACTGGAGAACCTGAGAGTGGACAGAGTCAGGCACAAGGAGGCGATTGGGAAGGCCATCGCCTGGGTCAGGTTGAGTCCGTTGGGCCTCTCTAACTACGGTTTTATTTTGTGGCTGTCTGTGGGAAGACAAATCTCAGCATCATATACATACTTTGATAATAAATGCACTTTGAAATGCAATTAACCTACCAACCAGAACATCTTTGGACTGTGGGAGGAAAGCGGAGAACCTGGAGGAAACCCACACACTCACGGAAAGGATCCTCACAGCAGTGGCGGGAATTGAACCTGGGTCGCTGGTACTGTAAAGTGTTGTGCTAACCATTACGCTGTCCTACAAATGATACAAAAGCCTGAAAATATGCACAGCAGATTCAAGGTCAGCTTCTATCCTGCTGTTTGAAAACTGTTGAACAATTCCTCACACGGACACATGACCTCACAAATTACCATATTATAGCCTTACACCTTATTATCTGCCAACACTGCATTTTCTCTCTTACTGCAATATTTTATTCTGCATTTTGTTTCATTTTTCCCTTGTACTACCTGAATGCATTGTTGCAATAAAGTGGTCTGTATGGATAGCATACAAAAAAAAGCTTTTTGCTGTGCCTCAGTACAATTAACAATAATAAACCAGTAAACCAATTTAACCTTCTCCAAGTTCATGGGATTCTGTTTGTAACCTCATTAAATGTTACTTAAGAGCGAGGCCTAACTTGGAATGAGGGCTTCTCAGTTACCTGCAACTTAGTATAATGCTTTCTGCACATCACTCTTCAATTGTCAGCTCATTCAGTCAGTGTTTGTCCTCAATCTTACAGCACCAAGGTGGAATTTTCCATTTCCCCTATCTGCAATCCCTATGGATTTTTGAATGAGATTGCCAATTTCATACCCATTTGTGCTGAATGGTGTATAGTTTTCTCACTGGACCCAAATGTACCAAGAATGTTACTGAAATAGGGTAAAGGTGAGACATACCAAGATCATAACTGCAGAGAAAACTATGTTTAGACAACAAGACCATCAGAGATAGGAACAGAATTAGGCCATTTGGCCCATCAAGTCTGCTATGCCATTTCATCATGGCTGATCCATTTTCCCTTTCAACCCCATTCTCCTGTCTTCTTCCCATAACTTTCCATGCCCTGATTAATCCAGAATTTAGCAACCTCTGACAGAAATACACCCAATTACCTGGTCTCCATGGCCGCCCATAGCAATGAATTGCACAGATTCACCACCAGCTGGCTAAAGAAATTCCTTCTCATTTCAGTTCTAAATGAGCATCCCTCTATTCTGAGGCTGTGTCCTCTGGTCTTAAACTCCCCAGCCAAAGGAAACATCCTCTCCACATCCTCACTATCAAGGCCATTCAACTTTTGATAGGTTTCAATGAGATCCCTCCTCATTCTTCTAAGTTCCAGAGCCATCAAACATTTCCTTTCATTCCTGAAATGATTTTTTTGATTTGCCAGTATGAAATAATCATATGTAAAACAAATCAACCAAATGGAGGTCAATATTTTGCATTGTTTCATTTCAATTTGGTATTATTTGATATTAGTTTTTTTTTTAGCACATTTACCAAGATACAAAGAAAATTTGTCCAGTATTCTGCTTATACAGATCAAATCATTACACCATGCATTAGGCTAGAAAAAGTTAAAAATATGAATGCAGAACAAAGTGTAAAAGCTACTAAAACAGAGTGGTGCAGCTAAATGATAAAGTGTGAGATCATGAAGAAGTGAGGTTTCATGGAAGTACAGTGGTTAATTCAACACCATTAGAGCTCAGGGATCGGAGTTCAAAGTTCAGTTCCAGTGTCATCTGTAAGGAGTTTGTGTATCCGCACTACGAACAAGTGGGTTTCCTCTGGGTACTCCGGTTTCCTCCCACATTCCAAACACGTACCGGTTAGTACATTAATTGGTCATTGTAAATTGTCCTGTGATTACGTTTGGGATAAATAGGTGGGTTGCTGGATGGTGTGGCACGTTGGTCCAGAAGAGCCCGTTCCGCGCCTTTATCTCTAAATATAATAAATAAATGGATTGTGAGGACAAGAATCCACCTAATAATACAAGATGTCCACTCAAGTGTCTAATAACAGTGCAATAGAAGCTGCTCCTGAGCCTGGTGGTACGCGCTTTCAGGCTGTTGTATCATCTACCTGATGGGAGAAGGGTTGGGTGGGGTCTTGGTTTTGCTGGATACTTCACTGGGACGATGACAAGTATAGACAGAGTCAATAGAAAGGAGGCAGGAACCTGTGATTTGCTGAGTTGTGCCCTAAGCTCTCTACAGTTTCCTGTGATCACATGCAGCACAGTGGCTATACCAGGTCATTATGCACCCAGACAGAATGCTTTCACATCTTCTAAGAAAAATCTCTTGATCCATAGCAGTCACAATCAGAATCAGATTTATTATCACTGAATTATTTGACATGAATTTTGTTATTTTTTGCAGCAGTACAGTGTAAAGACATAAAACTGCTATAAATTATAAAATAGATATATAGTGCAAAAAGAAAGAATAACAAATTAATGAACTAAGCGAGGAACCATTCCATCCTGGCACACGTTATGGGTGACTTATTACTTACAAAGTGACTTTATCTCCACTACTTTGGAATTGGAATTCATTTATTATTGTCACATGTACTGAGATGCAGTGAAAAGCTTTCTTGCATCCTGTTCATACAGATTAAATCATTTCACAGTACATTGCGCTAGAACAAGGTAAAACAATAACAGGATGCAGAATTAAGTGTTACAGTTACAGAGAAAGTGCAGTGGAGTATAACAATAAGGCACAAGGTCATAATGAGGCAGATTTTGAAGTTCGAGAGTCCTATTATTTGTACTAGGTAATTATTTGATAATCTTATAACAGTGGGGCAGAAACGGCCTTTGTGGTACTTTGCTGATGAGTGTAAGGAGGATTTTAAGGCAGTAACTGGTTGATTTAAAGGATCCCTAATTTTTGTAGCTGGATCATAACTGTGCATTTATTTGTAAAGACATTTTGGTTGGAATAGATGAGTTGAAAAGAAGGATCTGTTTCTTTGTTGTTTAACTTTATAACTCCATGACATTTTTTCTCAGATATTTGGTTGTTAGCTCCAAGCTCTGATTTTTAAGTGTCCTTAACCTAAACATTGAAGGATGACAAGCTTACATTTCTCGATGTAGATCCAGATTGCAGTGCATAAAATTAATGATATCCTGTGGCCAATTTTGAGAAACCATTATATTTTAACATGTATTGATTACAATTATCAAAAGTTTAGAATCAGAAACAGGTTTAATATTACTAGCATATGTCATAAAATTTCTTGTTTTACAGGCAGCAGTGCATTGCAAACATAACAATTAAAAAACTATAAATTACAATAAGAAATATATTTTAAAAATAAATTTAATAAGTAATTCAAAATAGGAGCAAAAAAAAGACAAAAAATAGTGAGGTAGTGTAAATGGGTTCGTTATCAATATGACGGCGAAGGGGAAGATTTTCCTGAAGCACTAAGTATATGTCTTTAGGTTCCTGTACCTCCTTAATGGGAAGAGGTCATGTCCTGGGTGAGGGGAGTCCTCAATGATGGATACCGCCTTTTTGTTGCTTAGTCACAGCTCAAACACCATCTGTAAATTTGCCAATGACACAACTATTGGCAGAATTTCAGATGGTGACGAAAACCCATACAGGAGTGAGACAGATCAGCTGGTTGAGTGGTGTCACAACAACAACCTTGTGCTCAACATTAGTAAGAGTGAAGAATTGATGTGAACATCAGGAAGGAGAAGTCAAGGGAACACAGACCAGTCCTCATTGAGGGACTAGCAGTGGAGAGGGTGAGCAGTTTCAAGTTTCTGGGAGTCAACATCTCTGAAAATCAATCCTGGGCCCAGCGTATTGTTGCAATTGAATTGAAGGCTGGCAATATTTTATTAGGAGTTAAAAAAGTATGTACAGTTAAAGCTGATCTGTTGCTTTCAAAGTTATATAAATTGCAGTAGCATAGAACAAATGAAGTATACAAAATCACAAATGATGGTGATTTATATTCAAAACCCTCCTAGTGGAATGCTAAATCTATGAAATGCAGAACAAAAAACAAAGAACTGAACATTTCAATATGAAAGCAATCTTAAATTAGTTGACAAAATAATGGTGATTGTGTTACCCTTTTTGCATATAAAAAGCTACTTCTATCAGCTCTAAACTGTGATGTGATTAACTTGTTTAAAACACTTCCTATAATTTTGTTAACAAGTCAATGTTGATCTTCTTTGCAATATTTAGAGTGTTGTTGCTCAACTTCAATAAGAGTAAATAATTTCCATTCTGATTTAGCTTTGATATTTCAGAAATATAAAGTGCTTGTTTGAATACTCTTGAACTAAAACTCTATACAATGAAGACAAATAGGATTGTTAAATCACATGCAAAGCTGCAATGCCTGATAAAGCAGATTTATATTTTGGAGTGTAATGAAAGATGACATCTAGTTACAACATGAGCTTGCAACATAGATTCTCTGAAGCTGGATAAGACTGAAATTTCTACTGGGAATAATGCATTTACCAAAAGTGAAAATTTAATTTTGTGCTGTCAATAATGGCATGGATTTTGCTGAGAGCTGCTGGTAGCTCTATGTGAAACTGCATCCTGTGACTACCAGGAAGCTTAGGATTTCTACAAAAAAAAGGCACTATTCTGAAAGCCCCAACACTCCAGAGAAATGTTCATTTGCAATTTTTCCAATCACACTCTATTATAGACCTTTTTATGGAGTCCAACCATAATGTTCAAACTGCCAGCAATTCCCAACAGTTGAGCTGGTAAACTTTTTATTGAATCTGAGTCCAGGCATTCTAGACATTTCAATGGAAAGGAATGGTTGAGAAGGTGGTAGGTAAGTTGTAGGAAGGTACAATCATTGTCATTATGTGCTGTGTTGTATGATGCGGACGATCATGGTCTTCCATCTATCTTTAACCTGAGAAGTTCTAATAAGCACTTCAAAACTTTTGCCTGTCTATCCCTTGATGTAACTCATGAATGTCGTGCACTGACGACCGCGACTTTTTCTTCGGTCACTGCAAGATGTCCAAGCTTCTCTTTCCTCAGAACATGTCCAAGAAATCCAAGCTACCAATTCCCGACTGATGATATTGGCTCTCTTCTTATTCCAGCTTTTTGGAACACTTCCTCATTTGTTACTCTGTCTTCCTGTGATTCTTCCATCATTCAGAATCAGAATCAGGGTTAACATCACCAGCAAGAGCCACATTTCTGCAGGTTCGAGCCTGCCCTCTTTTTGCTTTGATATTCTTCAATATTCTCTTCCAAATGTTAGTGTGGAATGAACGTAGCACCACAACACTCTGATTCTTGTACCTGTAGAGATTATACTATTCTTTAGCATGTTGCTCAAACATTCGAACGTGCATTTAGCAAACACAATCTTTCTTCTACTTTTCAACATCAGCCCTATTGTCAGATGTTATTGTGCTCCCGAAGTAATTGAACTTCCATGTTTGCCACTCCACTAGGAATAGGGTTCCCCTGGTCCTCACATACCACTCCACCAGCCTTCGGGTCCAACATATAATTCTCCATAACTTCCGCCACCTCCAACGGCATCCCACCACTAAGCACATCTTTCCCTCCCCCCCCCCCCTGCTTTCCGCAGGGATCGCTCCCTACGCGACTCCCTTGTTCATTCGTTCCCCCCCATCCCTCCCCACCAATCTCCCTCCTGGCACTTATCCTTGTAAGCGGAACAAGTGCTACACATGCCCTTACACTTCCTCCCTCACCACCAATCAGGGCCCCAGACAGTTCTTCCAGGTGAAGCGACACTTCACCTGTGAGTCGGCTGGGGTGATATACTGCGTCCGGTGCTCCCAATGTGGCCTTCTATACATTGGCGAGACCCGACGCAGACTGGGAGACCGCTTTGCTGAACACCTACGCTCTGTCCGCCAGAGAAAGCAGGATCTCCCAGTGGCCATACGTTTTAACTCCACGTCCCATTGCCATTCTGATATGTCTATCCACGGCCTCTTCTACTGTAAAGATGAAGCCACACTCAGGTTGGAGGAACAACACCTTATATTCCACTTGGGTAGCCTCCAACCTGATGGCATGAACAACGACTTCTCTAACTTCCACTAATGCCCCTCCTCCCCCTCGTACCCCATCCATTATTTATTTATATACACATATTCTTTTTCTCTCTCCTTTTTCTCCCTCTGTCCCTCCCACTATACCCCTTGCCCATCCCCTGGGTTTTCCCCCCTCTCCCTTTTCTTCCTCCCTGGCCTCCTGTCCCATGATCCTTTCATATCCCTTTTGCCAATCAACTGTCCAGCTCTTGGCTCCATCCTTCCCCCTCCTCCTATCATTTCGGATCTCCCCCTCCCCCTCCCACTTTCAAATCTCTTACTAGCTCTTCTTTCAGTTAGTCCTGATGAAGGGTCTCGGCCCGAAACGTCAACTGTACCTCTTCCTAGAGATGCTGCCTGGCCTGTTGCGTTCACCAGCAACTTTTATGTATGTTGCTTGAAATTCCAGTATCTGCAGATTTCCTCGTGTTTCTGTTTGCTTAGTTGTTGTCTACTTTCAGTTTGCATTTCTGTATTTCTTTCTTCTTTGTAGTAAGGCATGCAGTCTTGAAATAATTGAATTTATTTAAATATGTGTTTCAGATGGTTCAAGTGGTTCAATTTAATATCAGACAACGTATATAGTATACAACCTGAAATTCTTACTCTTCATAGGGACATCCACAAAACAAAAAACGACAAAGAATGAATGTTAGTAACATCAGAATCCTAAATCCACCCCTCTGCCTCCCATGCACAAGCAAAAACAGAACCATCAGCCCTCCCCTCCTCTGCCCCCACTTCCACCAGTAGAAGCACTGACCCAGCCTACCCCCACCATGCAAGCAAAAGCCCCCAAAGAGACCTTGATCTAGAGTCTATAAAAAACCATTGTCCATAACCCAGCACTTCGGTATTTCAGACTGGTTCTCCTTCACTATCGAGGGAAAGAGTGATCGCTCCTGCAACAATGATGGCAGGGGTCCAGCAACTGCTGTTCCTGTGTTACAATCTTTTCCAAGCCCTCCGACTCGGGGACCAATGGGCTCTCACTTTCCATCAAAAAGAGAGAAAGAGGGATAGCTCGAGTACAGGGGCCTTCTTCCAACAGCAGTGCACACTGCCTCATTGTTTCAGTCTCCCACGATGCTTCAGTCGGCAGAATTGGCGAGGAACTGGCTCACCTATGGGGCTGCTCATCGACGGTGTATGCCTTCCAGGTCACTCTTGGAGGTATCGAAATGCCAGGCTGCACAGCCAGTCCAAGAACCCACCACTTGCAGAGAACCATAGTTTGATCTATAGCTGTCGATCACAGACTCCAACAGAACACCAGCCACCTTGAAAGGGAAAGAAAGACATAAGAGAAGAAGAAGAAGCTGTTTAGTGGACAAACTGGAGGAAGTCACTCGGGTCTACAAAAAAACCTCTGGCGCCATCTTTCCTAGCTCCTCCCACCATGTTTAATGCTTATATTTTGGTTTGATAGGGTGATTAATTGTTTTTAAATGTTTATGTAAAACAGAGATATAGGGTTGGAAGAGCAGAGATCTCAGACAATGGTAGGATTTAAAGAAATTACAAAGAATTGCAGGGATGAGGTGAAAGTAAAAAAGGGTAAGAATTTTAAAAATGAAGTTTTTCCAGATCAGGAGTCAATACAGATGAATGAGTCAGGGATAATGTAAAATATTACATTAAAAAGTTTTAATACCATAGGAACAGAAATAAGTTTTGGATAAATTCAAGATGGTAGAAGGACTAAAATCAAGTAATAGGCAGAAGGACATTTAATCGTCTAGATTAAACAGTAATTTACTCCCTGAAGGAATAACACTCCAGTAATTCAACTTGTTGCACTGTTGTGATAAAGGGTTTGTTAACATCTTTTAAAAATCATGAAAAGGGCACTTATACTGCTGAATAGCATATGTAACATTCTGCCATATGTTTGGTTAGCAATTAAAATGCAAATACAAGAATTTCAATTACAAGAATTCTCTAGTATTGTTGCCTTAACTCGCTGGACAATTTATGCACCAATGACTGAGCACAGTAAAAGCCAGTACATTTTCAGAGGGATATATTATAGATTCTTTTAGGGTTGTATACTGCATACATACTTTGATAATAAATGTACATTGAATCTTTGAATTAATTATGTTGAATATGAAAATATTAAAAAACTTTTATTCTATATATTTGTGACTTTTTTTATAAAAGTAGCATCAGGTAACTCTTATTCATTTGGCTTAATAAAGTCACCTTGTGTGTTCCAATCTAATCGTCCAGCTACTCCTAACTACATAGTGCTTTCTAATATATATCAGGTTTATCTTTGACTGCCCAACTTGCACCCATGATTAGCTTCAGCCACAGTCTCTATTTCCTTTTAGTCACACTCTCTATTTCTACTTCATAGCCTTTCCAAGTTCCTGACTCCCATTCATGTTCAGTCCATTACTGACTCACATTATCACTTTAGTTTATCGCTAACATTTGTAGTCTGACCCAATCCTTGACTATTCCCTCTGGCTATTTCCAATACATACTATTGTCAACAGCTCATTCCACAGGTGAAGTCTATACTTGGTTCCAATTTGAGTCCTGTCTGCAGGCAATCTCAGTCCTTCACTGCAATTGAAAGCCAGTCCCAGTGCCCAAATCTCATATTGCCGGTTCTGCTCCATGACTCTAATCTGAAATTACCTGCTGCTTCACTACCCATCTCAACAATATACCTTTGACTTGCTGTCCCTTAAGGTTACACTTGTATGTTATGTGGATGACTTTATTTTACAAGATAAGGTGAAATCCTAGGAGTACAATTCTGCTTTCCTTTAAAAAATGACATTTAATAAGACTATCTTTTTAAAGATGTGTAATCTATCTTCTAATTGCAAGACTAACCATATGCCTCATTTGTATCTGAATCTCAAGACAGACTCTGACACATTGTGTGACATTTAATTCTGTTATATTAATTTGGATTTAGAGTGTTAGTCTGGATTTAGAGAGTGAGAACGGAAACCATAAGAAAACATAATCTAATAGCTGCTGAATAACATGCTACTAGAAGTTTCTGAAATGCAAACATGCAATGTCATAACTTTTAATTATTGTTTTTTCATCAATTTGAGTCATTTATGAAATTGATAAAAATATACTACCTGTATATAACAAATTTCACAACACATGCCAGTGATAATAAACCTGATTCTGATTAAGCACTCCAAAGGCACAGAGACTAAATATTGTCCTCAGACACTTCTTGAATTTAAACACAAAGCCACGCAGTCCACTTCTGAAATTTAATATAATCGATATTAATTTAATTGACTTTATTCCTTGGAATGTAGAAGATTAAGGGGAGATTTGATAGAGGTATACAGTATAAAATTATGTGGGGTATAGAGTGGGTAAGTGCAAGCAGGCTTTTTCCACACAGTTTGAATGGGACTACAACCAGAGGTCATGGGCCAAGGGTGAAAGGTGAAAAGTTTAAGGGGAATATGAGGGGAAGGTTCTTCACTCAGAGGGTGGTGAGAGTGTGGAACGAGCTGCCAGCGCAAGTGGTGGATGTGAGTTCAATTTCAGCATTTAAGAGAAGTTTGGATAGTCCCATGGATGGTAGAAGTACAGAGGTCTGTGGTCCTGGTGCAGACCAATGGGAGTAGCAGCTTAAATGTTTTGGCATGGACTAGATGGGCCAAAGAGTCTGTTTCTGTGCTGTACTTTTCTTGGCTCTATGACTGTGAAATTAATGGGACTGCAGTAGCAATGCAGAATTTATGCATTACTGCTAAAGACCAGGTTCAAGTAATTGCATATGAATTCATTGTGCAGTAAAATAAAATGTGGAGAAAAGATGGAGCCAGAGGTTTTTGCAGTGCCAGGTGATTTCTTCTAGTTCATCTGCAAAACAGTTTATTCTTCTTTCCTCATGTCTCTCCTTTCTTTTCAAGGTGGCTGGGATCCTGTTGGAGTCTGTGATATACTTTTGCAGCTCAAACTACAGTTCTCCATGTAGATTCACATTCTTAGACTCACCGTGCAGCCTAGCATTTCGATATCCCCCCCCCATGCGGCCTGATGATATGTGCCTTCGGAGTGCAGCTGTTCAGATGACCCAGTTCAAAGACATTGAGACAACAGGTGGTACGTGCTGCTGTCGGAAAAAAAAAGCCCTCTCTCTCTCTCTCCCTCGCTCATGAGAGACAGCCTTCTGAAATGTCAAAGTGTTGGGATGGACTGTATTTTCTCGATGGATTCTAGACCATGGTCTCTCTGGGGGCTTTGCTATTCGTCGCATGATGGGGGGAGGGGTGTCAGTGTTTTTGCTGAAGCAGGTGGGGGGAGCGGGAGGGAGGAAGGTTGATGTTTTGCTACTGTTTGCATGGTCCTGAAGTGTCTGTCATTCATTTTTGGGTTTTTTTCCTGTTTCTTCAATGTCTGTGAAGGGTAAGAATTTCAGATTGAATACTATATACATTTTCTGGTATTAAGTTGAACCATTGAACCATTAAAAATATACTTTAAATTGCTTTATTCATTGTTTGTCAATTAAATTATTCATTGCTCAAATTACTACAGAAATTCCTTTTTATTATCACAATCTAAAATGTAATTTAGCATTGTAGCTTAATGTAAATAATTATTTATTTTTGTTACCTCCATTCTGTCTGCTTGCTTTAAATGTAGAAAATGGATGATGTTTCATTGAAGCTGATGCAAATAGGTTAATTTTTAATCACAAAAGTGTCTATTTTCCAAATTGAACTGAACTAATTTATAATCATCTTCAGAAGGGTGATAGATTATTCTGAGGAAGGGTCTCAGCCCGAAACGTCAACTGTACCTCTGCCTGGCCTGCTGCATTCACCAGCACTTTTTGTGTGTGTTGCTTGAATTTCTAGCATCTGCAGATTTCCTCGTGTTTCCGAGATTATTCTGTTATGTTATTTGTTCGATTTCATGGTAGCTAAAATATGCAGTACAGTGCAAATATCTTAAGCACATATATATACACACACACATATATATATATATATATATATATATATATATATATATAGAGCTAGGGTGCTGAAAACTTTTACATAATACTGTATGTGTCAATGTGGAGCGGAGAGTTAGTTTGTAAATCTGGATGTAGCAAAGAATGTTGCAAATGTCGAGGGTAGAGCACCTCAGGAAGGACGTGAGTCAGGTGACAGAGGAGTGCCAGGGTTAAGGGGGATGGCACAGGTGCAGACACACCCAGCCCTGAGACACCAGGCAAGGTCATTTGATTCCAAATCATTTGTTTATTGATCATTACATAATGTTTCTCTGGTGCTTCCTGCTCCCTACCCACTCCCTTCCCCTTTTCCCAAACATAATTTCCCTCTCCCTGCCTTCTTCCCACTCTCAGTCTACAATAGAGACCCATATCAGAATCACGTTTATCATCACTCACATATGTCATGATTATTTTTTTTGCAGCAGCAGCTGTACAGTGCAATACATACAATTACTACAGTTATGTGCAAACGTTTTAGGCACCCTAGCTATACATACATGCCTAAGACTTTGGCACAATATTGTATATTGATATGCAAATGTTGTATATTTTAAATTTGTCTAATATTGATTTTGTATTGTAAAGAAAGATTGGAGTTGGAACAGCAATAGTGAATTAACTGAATCATTTGAACAGTACAGTATCAAACAAGCCTAGAGTCAGAAATGAACTGGTCGTCTCATCAAATGGTGGGAGGAGATAAAGTACTGTATTAAATGCAGTTACTAGGGAGAGATATGATGATGAATCCTATGTAATATTTATTTTTCACTATTGAATATTATTCTTTCCTTTTCATGCTTCCATGAAGTTCATTGTAATGTGTAGGCAGCCATCGATTTTTGAACTTCCTCTTCATTTAGAAAATCATCTATGCTTTTATTTCTTCTACCAAAGTGCACGAACCTTTCACTTCCTGACACTGTATTGTACCTGCCATTTGCCCAATGTCCTAAATTATCCAAGTCCGTCTGTAGCCTCTCTACTTCCTAAAAACTACCTACGCCTCCAACTATCTTTGTATCATCTGCAAACTTGCCCAGAAAGCCATCAATTCCGTCATCCAAGCCATTAACATATAAAGTAAAAAGAAATGGTCCCAACACAGACCCATGAGGAACGCCACTAGTCATCGGCAACCAACCAGAAAAGGCTCCCTTATTCCCACTCTTTGCCTCCTGCCAATCAGCCGCTGCTTTATCCATGCTAGAACCTTTCTGTAATACCATGGGCTCTTAACTTGCTGAGCAGCTTCATATGTGGCACCTTGTCAAAGGCCTTCTGAAAATTCAACTGCACAACATCCACCAATTCTCCTTTGTCTATCCTGCTTGTTATTTCTTACTGTGTTAGTGAGCAAAAATGTCTTTAAAAGTTTTAAATTTTTCATCAGCCTGAGTTATATATGTCATGTTCTGATGAGAGTGCTGCTATACCATATACTTACATTTAATCCAACTATAAATGTGATGACTGTGAATTATTTCAACCAGTAGTTTAGAAGATCTACTTTTAGGAAAGATATTGGGCCATTTTAGAGTAAAGCTTCCATAAAAGTCATGAACTAGAGTCAAGTCCATGTGTTCCGTCACAGCTTAAAGGAAATGAGTAGCAAAAAATGACGAATGAAAAGATTCAAAATACAGGAAGGGGAAAGAAAGGTCATGATGCAGTTCTATCAACAACATCTATCATCATATTGTCTTACTGTGACAACTGGGTTATATCAATGAGATGTCACTTATATAGAGAATCAGTAGCGGACTTTCATACCATAGGACAGGCAGATTGAATTGGACTTGCTTTAAAACCAATTCACTTGACAAAACCCATCACGAAAATGTGTTCCAAATTCAGAGATCTAACAAGTGCAAGGATTTGTTTTAATAAAAATCAGAGCCCCATAGTGCTCTGAGACCTCCTGGGGTATGAGCAGGAAATGGAAACAGAAGCCTGGCTTAAATCTGAAGGGCATCACATTCACTCTTGATCATGATACGTTTTGCTTTGTGTTTCAACTCAGAAGTGTTGATTCTAAAACAAATACTGAGAAGTCTCTAGTTTAAAAGACAATTCTCATTATATTTGACGTCCTTAAAATACTGACCTGATTTCCATTGATCTTCTGAAACAAAAGAGCTGTATTATTATGTTTCCACTTGATTAATAATTGTTTTCTAATCACTGGTGTCCTGTAGGATTTTCTCTGAGTAAAAGGAAAAATAGACAGAGAAATATCTTGTAGTAATATAGATACCTTCATTTTGAATAAATGCTACACATTGAGGGGAGACTTGATAGCAGTATACAAAATTATGAGGGGTATAGATAGGGCAGACTTTTTTCCACTGAGGTTGGGAAGGACTACAACTAGAGGTCATGGATTAAGGGTGAAAGGCGAAAAATATAAGAGGAACATGAGGGGAAACTTCTTCACTCAGAGGGTCACGAGAGTTTGGAACAAACTGCCAGCACACATGCTGCATGCGAGCTCAATTTCAACGTTTAACAAAAGTTTGGAAAAGTGCACGGATCGTGAGGATATGGACGGCTATGGTCCCAGTGCAGATCATTGGGAGTAGGCAATTTAAAGATTTCAGCATGGACTAGACGGGTCAAAGTGCCTGTTTCTGTGCTTTTCTTCTCTATGACTCTATTACAATTGTTCTTGACCACATTTGTTAAACATACAATATAGTGACCTCTAGGTGTTTTGCATACTTTGTGTGGTACCTGAGGTTGAATATCCACCAGTTCCGATGTCTTTATTGTATTAGGGCAGCATAGTAACGTAACGCTTTAGCCCAACGCTTTACAGCAGTGGTCCCCAACCTCTGGGCCGCAGACTGATATCAGGCCACGAAGAATGCAGCGGTGCAGCGGTAGCCGGAACGCACCCAACACATCTTTAAGAAAAAAGCTGAAATAAACAAGCTAATTAATTAGGTGCCACCTGGCACGTAAATGTCGGCCCAGATCAGAGGTGACGCAATCGGCAATCGCCTCTGATCTAGGCCGACATTTACATGCCGTATGGTACCTAATCAATTAGCTTGTTTATGTCGGCTTTTTTCTTAAAGATGTGCTGGGTGCGTTCTGGCTACCGCTGCACCGCTGCATTCTTCGCGGCCCGGAGGTTGGGGACCACCGCTTTACAGCACCATATATACACTCGGGTTAAATTCCCACCAGGTTGAGCAGCACCAATGGAGAAATAGGTTTAGTTAATAGATTTCCTTTGCCTCCACAGGTGTTGCTTGACCCACCAAGTTCCTCTAGTAGTTAGTGCTTTGGTCCAGACCACAAAGTCAACAGTCTCTTCTGTCTGAGTACCGGCACAGAAGATTGAGCTAAAACTTCCTTTTGGTAATCTGAAAATGATGGACTGAATGGTATCCTACTGTGGAATATAACAAATTCTGTTACTCGTTGCTTTTATATACCAAGCCTCTGAAGCATCTTGCCTCCAGTGCTCAGTCAACGGGGGCGACAAGGTAGCTTGGTGGTTAGCTCAACGCTTTACAATACCAATGACCCGTTTTCAATTCCAGCTGTTGTCTGTCAGGGAGTTTGTACATTCTCCACATGATTGTGAAGGTTTCCTCCTGGTATTCCAGTTTCCTCCCACAGTCCAAAGATGTATCGGTTGATAGGTTAATTGGTCATTGCAAACTGTCCCATGATTAGGCTAGGGTTAAATGGGTGGTTTTTGGTGATGTGGCTCAAAGGGCCAGAAAGGCCTATTCTGTGCTGTATCTCAATCAATCAATCAACAAACAAATAGAGATATAGATAGATAAATAAATAAACAAAGAATTTCTCTGTTGAAATTGAGCTTGCATGCATCACTTGTACTGACAGCTTATTCCACAGTCTCATGGCCCTCTGAGTGAAGACATTTCCCCTCACGCTCTGCTTAAACTTTTCACCTTTCACCCTTAACCCATGACCTCTAGTTGTAGTCCCATCCAACCTCAGTGGAAAAAACGCATTGAAGAATTTCTACCCCTGCGATTCTATGTACCAATGTTAATTTTACAAAACAAATGATCCTAAATTCAGCCTTTTCATTCAGTGCTAAGTTTTTGAGCAGACAAGTGGTGATTCTCATGCCGCCTTTTAACATTAATTCTTTTGTATTGATCTTGTTTAACATCAATATACATTTTGCATCTCAGTTAATCACTTCACTGACAAATAGAAAGAAACCAGTGGTGAAGTGCATTTTATGGCAGCTCAATATGGTTGCCTTTGATCGTTAGACCTGCTTTGTAGGTGACAGATGTTTACCTGACCTTGATAGGAGATCAATAGTGTAAAAAGTGCATCAGTTTACCTCAGTCTGAGGCATCACGCAGGATCAAAGAGTCATGCCTCATTTTAGAAGAAATGTTCAGTTGCCCGGCAGATGATTTAGTGTACACATCAGAGAAAGTAGACAGTATACAACCTGATACTCGTACTCTTCACAGACATCCACGAAACAAGAGACCCCCATAGAATGAATGATAGAACGTCAAAGCTCTGAATCAACACCCCACTTACCCTCTGCGCAACAGTCAAAAAAACAGAAGCATCAAACCCCACCCACCATGCAAGCAACAGCAAACACCCCCAGAGACATTGACCCAGAGTCCAAAACTACAGTCCATAACCTGACACGTTCGTACTTACAGACTCATAATTTGCAGTCAACATGCCTGAAACTGGACAAACCAGAGCAAAGCCAATCTCAATTGTTCTTGAAGAATCCTCCTTACAAACATCTGGAGAGTAATGAATTGAGAGCATTATTCCGCAGACCAGTCAAGCAATAACCTGACATATTGAAACTCACAGAATCATTATTTGCAGATAAAATGCCAGACTCCTCCATAGTTGTTCCAAGATGCACCCAACAATGGGGCCAACCTATCAGAGGAATGCAGACAGAAGGGAATAAACCCAGAAGTACAAATATGTACTATTACAGCTGATTAATTATTGTCCGTCTGTTTTGAACATCTCATTGTTCAAAACAGAGGGACTCTATTATATGGGGGGGATCTTTGCTGGTTATCACCAAGGGTATCTTGATAGTACCACCACTAACTGAGCTGGCAAGGTCCTAAAGGACAAAGCTGCCAAACTGGGTCTGCAGCAAGCAATGAGTAAACCAACAGAAGGGTAAAACCCTATTTGAATTCTTCATCATGAGCTCACCTGTGACTGATTCATCTGTCCATGATTACATTGAACAAAGCTGTATTTTCACACAAAGAGCAATCTTCATCTTGTTAGGTGGTACTGTAACATGATGATGGGAGTACATTCAGGATAGATCTCGCAGTTGAAAACTACATGCCTGAAGGTGCAGCAGAAATGTACATTGCCGAAATCTGAGCTGGCATGGCTCAGCATAGCCTTCACTACATCACTAGAACCAAGCCAGGGCAGCAGGCCGAGTTCGCTCATGATGGTAGAAGGGCATGTTGGGAGCAGTGCCAAGCATATGTAAAAACTCAGCTGCCAACTCTGGGAATCAGCCACACATGCAACCAAAATTTTAAAAAAGCAGCAAGCATTGGACAAACATAAGTAATCACACAAGCAATGGACAAGATCAAAGACCCTTCCCTGGAGAAAAAAATAAATAGATGAAATTTCTTTAATCTGAAATTTATTTTCTCTTTTCTGTAGATGTTGTCTGGTCAGCTTAATATTTCCAGCATTTTCCTGTACTTATTTCAGAATCCCTGCATAATTTATTTATTTATCCATCTATCCATATATTCATTTGTTTGTTTGTCTGTTTATTTATTTAGTTACTGGGATACAGTGTGGAATAAGCCCTTCCAGTCCTTTGAGTCACGTCAACCAGTAACCCCCAACAACCCTAGACTTAACCCTGACCTAATCACAGGATTAAAATGACTAATTAAGCTCCTAACTGATACATCCTTGGACTGTGGGAGGAAAGCAGAGCACCTGGAGAAAACCCATACATTCCACGGGGAGAATGTACAAAGTCCTTACAGAGTACACTGGGATTGAACTCTGAACTCCGATACCCCAAGCTGTAATAGTGTTGCACTAATCACTATGCCAGCATGGTGCCCATGATGATGGTAGAAGGCTGATAAGGATAGACTGAACAAATGAGGCCAATTTTTCCAGACAGAAGGCAGAATAGGGAGGAATGGCCTACTTTGGTCATTTAAAAATCTGTAATACAAGTTATTAAAATAACATTAGTTGTGATTCTTTCTGCCATGCATATCCAGTTGCAAAGCATGTATCCTAGTGAAGAAATCACTACTGAGGGAAGAGGGTTATAATTTCCTTTTGTTTGTATCTCTCTTTTCTCTGTCCCATCAGGCAGAAAATACAACAGCCTAAAAGTAAGTATCACCAGGCTCAAAGGTAGCTTCGATCCCACTGTTATCAGATTCTTGAATGGACCTCTTGTATGATAAGAGGGATTCCTGGCCTGTTAATCTACTGTACGGTGCACATAAATATAGTTAGGGTGCCAAAGAAATAGCACATAAATATAGCTAAGGTCCCAAAGATTTTTGAACAGTACTGAATTTGTCAATGTGGAACGAGAAAGAGTTTGTAAATCTGGCTGGAGCAAAAGATGTTGGGAATGGCGAGGGTGGAGCACCATGGGAGGGGTGTGTGACAGGTGGCAGAGGAGTGCCAGGGGCAGGGGCTATGCAGGTGCAGACACACCCAGCCCTAAGACACCAGTCAAGGTCATTTGATTCCAAACAATTAGTCTGTTGATCATTATAAAATGTCTCTCTGGTGCTTCCCGTTTCCTCCCTTCTGCCTCTTCCTTTTCCCAACCATGATTCCCCTCTCCCTGCCCCCTGCCCACTCACAGTACACAGTAGAGACCCATATCAGAATCAAATTTATCATCACTCACATATATCATGTTTTCTTTTCATTACGGCAGCAGTACAGTGTAATTCATAAAATTACTACAGTACTGTGCAAATCTCTGAGGCACCTTAGCTTTATATAGTTGCCTCAGACCTTTGCACAATACTATACCTCATTGTGGTCTGTGCTTTATTGTTCACTGGCTCTGCACTCCTTCAGTAGCTTTTACACTTACTTCTGCATTGTTATTGTTGTTGTGACTGTGAATAAAGTCACCGGGAGACACCAAAGCTGCTGGATGTAGAAGGCTTTATTCAGAAGGCCTCATACTTGAGAGACTCTTGGAAGGAGAGACCTCCTGACCCAATATAATAATGTTAAAGACCAAAGGTAACAACAGAACAATTTCTACAGTTACAATGCATGCATGATGCTTCCTTTGAGTTGCAGATAATTTCAAACACCTAAATCTTCACACCAACACACCAAAGTGTTTAATCATCTCTGTCTCTGCAGCTGCATTCATGCATATTCAGCCATCTCAGGTGAATGGGTGTTTCCTGGTTTGCAATCAACCTTAGTCTGCAGCTCCAGGAAGGCCTTTGTTCAGAGCTGCATTTTCAATTCAATCTACAGTCTACATTCGGATCTGAAGACTGGTGGCTGTTGAAATCAATATTTGCTTTATTCCATAACTCCAGAATATGCTCTGACAATTGTTTTGCCTTGTTCTAGCTCAACATACTGTGTAACTATCTGACTTCTATGGACAATATGTAAGACAAACTTTGACATGTGACATAACTAAACCAATGCCAATACCAAAACCAATACCAATAACCAATAACCATACCAATACCAATACCAATACCCATACCAACACCAATAATCAATACCATACCAATAACCAATACCCAAACCAATACCAATATCCATACCAATAACTAATACTCAAACCAATACCCAAACCAATATCAATACCCTACCAATACCAATATCAATACCTATACCAATATCCAAATCAATTCCCAAAACCCATGCCAATTTCCAATATACATACCAATATCAATATCCATACCAATACCCAAATCAATTCCCAATACCCTTATCAATTTCCAATACCCATATCAATACCAATATCAATGCCCATACCAAAACCAATACCAATACCAATACCAATAGCAATAGCAAAAAAAAACAGAGAGTGATTAAAACTCACACTATATCAATTTTGTTTCAATTCTATTCTTGCTATTCTCTTCCGATTTAAGACTGTACGGGTGAATTTCAGCGACATCTGGCTCGTGGCCAATGATACAAAGAAAAGCACTAAAGGCTTGGTTAATTACTCTTTTTCTGGTAAACGGTCTTCACAAACAATAGTCTGTAACTTCCTTTTTAGACTTGGAGGCAATTCCATGTGACAGAACCAAGGCGAGACGTGGCAGGGGGCCCATCACCGAGATCGATGTTCGATAGATTTGAACGCGATGTTTACACAGCTTTGCACCAAACTAAGGGTATGCGGACAGACTCTTTTTATGGACTTCCATTCAGAATGCTATTTGCTTGTGTTTACTGCTATGCAAGAAGTGTTTATTTTTCTCTCTCTCTACACTTTGCGTGTTTGACAGTCTTCTCTTTTTTATTGTGTTCTTTTGGGTTTCTTTGTTTTGTGGCTGCCTACTGGGAGATGAATCTCAAGGTTGTATAATGTATACATATTTTGATAATAAATGTACTTTGCACTTTGGAAAGTATGAAACTCCCTTCCAGTTAATAGCATGCTTTGATGTGGTTTCCAATTCATAAGACACTTTCGAAGCTTTTCCCTACATTCTTTAGGCGAGATCAATTGATATCCCAGCACTTTCTCAGTGCCACTGAGAGCGATGTCAAATTAGTTTTTCCATCCTTTTAAAAATAACCAACACCTCTCAAAATAATACTTAAAATCACTTTATGATAAGTGACATATAGTGGTTCTAAATTTACATGCATATTAATCATAGTCATACACTTGTTTCCACCATTCTATATGATGTATGAAGTACCTTGGGATGTTGAGTGGATAATCATTATGCTGAGTCTGCTGCACTGCCACAAAGACAAAATGATTTAGGTTAGCCAAACATATGAGAGCAATTTCAGTACAAATTAAAATGGATAACATTGGAATTTGTTTGTCTATTGGCTTAACGAAGAGCCAAGTGATTCTTCACAGTCGGATAACAATATTCCCTGAGGATTTCCTTATTGTCCTATCTTTTTACTTCAAAATCAAGAAAGGGGTAATGAAAATCTATTTAAAATCTTTATTATCAATTTTGTCAGTCTGTAGTTGATTTTCCTTCAGCTGCCAGTACATTTTATCAAAATACAATTACCCGTATTCTGGAAAAAATGTCGTTAAAGAGAATTGAGGAAATCTAATAGAAATTCATTGGAAGTAATCTATAATAAAAAAAAGACGTTTTTTTATCAAAGTGAACCACATTTTATTCGATACACATCTAATTATTTTTTCAGAAAGTTAATCTAAGCAGTCGGACATGTAATCGGTAAAGAACTTACAAAGTGAATTTAATGCAAATATAAGGAAACTTGTGAATGATGGATAAGTATAGAATCCAAGTATGAAAGTGACAGATAAAATATTCTGAAAGGATCACAATAAAAACAGAAACACTTAACTACAGAAGTGTTTTAGAAGTACAGCATCATATCCTTACATTGCTTTTCTAATTTATGAAGCAGAACTGAAGTGATTTGCAATAAAACAAGTCATTTCCACATCTTAACCAGACAAAATCTGATTTCCAAGGATTTATTGGCTCTGTTTAGCATTACATTTGGTAAGGAAATTGAGAGGAACAGAAGCACAAACATGTTATACATTTAAATCCTGAACATTACCTTTTAAAGCTAGTAAGATCTGCTGGTGTGAGTGAACAATTTACATAGATTTTGGATTTTGCACTGCTTTAGGCACAAACCAAAATAAGTATAAAAATCGCTGACTTTTGTTAAAATGTTGTTTAACTTTCATAACTTAAGATATATTGGCGCAGTGGTACACCTGACATGTTAAATATATACAGTTCACTTTTAATTAAATTTGTTCAAAATAATTTAGATTTTTTTTAACTGTTTTGAGGGAAAAACTACGAAATCCAAAAACTGATAGAAACAGCCTCTGGGAACTGAGTGAACATACTTAGCAACTGTACACCCCTGTAACTAATCAGATTGAAGAACGGAGAAGTAATCAGAGCAAAAACTGATATCGGAAAAGGTGAATTCAATTTTAGATTATCTACAGAAAGGAAGATATTGAGGGCTAATGCTTGAAAGAAAGAATTAAAAGAGAAAGTAAAAATAGGCAGGAAGAAAGATTACAATGTTCTTTCAATTTAAATCTAATGTTTTATTTGTCACTAATTAAAAACTGGGAGAATAAGGCAACACATTTGCAATAATAAAATATTCTGGACTACACTTAACACTTAAATTATGTGGAAGGCATCAACTGAAATGATTAATAAACATGAGAAATGCTGCAGATGCTGGAAATCCAAAGCAACGCAGGCAAAATGCTGGAAGCACTCAGTAGATCAGCCGCATCCATGGAATTGAATAAACAGTCGGAATTTTGAGCCAAGACCCCTTGTCTGGACTGGAAAGGAAGGGGGGAAGATGCCAGAATGAAAGGCTGAAGGGGGAGAGGAAGGAGTACAGCTAGAAGGTGATAGGTGAAGCCAAGTGGGTGGGAAAGTTAAAGGTCTGTAGAGTAAGGAATCTGGTAGGGGAGGAGAGTGGACACAGGAGAAAGGGAAGGGGGAAGACCCAAAGGGTGGTGATCGGCAGGTGAGAAGAGGTAAAAGTACAGAGTGGGGAATAGAAAAAGAGTGGAGGGGTGGGAAGAAAAATTACTGGAGAAGGAAGTCGATATTCATACCATCAGGTTGGAAGCTACCCAAATGGAAAAGGAGATTTTGCTCCTCCACATTGAAAGTGGCACAATTGTAAACTGTCCTGTGATTAGGTTAGGGTAGATCAAGCTTGTAGGGTAGACATGGCTCAAAGGGCCGGAAAGGCCTACTCCACACTGTATTGGTAAATAAATAATAAGATGCCTAAGTTATGACTAGTTTACCAAAGTAAATAGTTCAATTTTAATTTCCATTGTGATTTCTCTTCATCTCTCTCTCTCTCTCTCTCTCTCTCTCTCTCTCTCTCGCTCTAGGCATGATGGGATACCATACCTTAGATGTGAAATTGTTGAGCTCAAAATGCCTCTTACAGAACAGTTGCCTGTACCAATGATAGAACCACCCCATCTTATTAATGTAAGTACTATACATGTCAGTCACAATGACTACTGAATCAGAAATATTCCCAGAAAGTTATATTTCACTGTATCAGCCGCCTTTATCATTGGTCATTTCTAGGGAAATAAATTTATAAATGTCCGCCAGGACTAGGACTCCACTAAAAATACTAAATCCAATGACTTGCCACATCCCAACCGAACTTCTCCATATTTACAGTTCTAACCCCCTTTTTCCAATCTCAATTGATCATCTGTCTATTCAACCAGTGCTCAGCCAACTCCATACACACTGGCCACCTAATCAGCATAGTTTCTGCCCCAAAACACACAAAATAACTCATTTTCCGAGCTTGCCAGATCCCTTGATTAAGAGTCCAAAGGCTAAACATCTCCAACCACCTCAATTCCCATAAGACCGGTTTGGGACACCAATGGCTTGGCCATCTCTCACCCATCCTGAGTTTCTTTCTGGTTCTGGTTTGGTAGGGTACAAGATGCTGCATAAATTTTTCTGCTTAACTACTAGCTAGCACTAACTTCTGGACCAGTGTTGGTTAACTATTTTGTTCCACATAATGTTAAGCTAAAATTTTCAGTAAGCATGTTTGTTGAGGGATGGGGCATAAGCCAATGTTCGACTCCATTTCGCCGATTAAAGCTTCCATTGTTTGCAGATTAAAACAATGAGGGAGAATCAAGGCGAATGCAGAAGTTTGGAGATCATTTGGGTACTTCAGCACTCTGCAGTCTCAGAGAAGATTCCGGTATGCGGAGGCAGCATGCGCAAACCTCTTGCCAGGTAGGCTGTGGGATAGGGCGCAAGCCGATGTTTGCCTCTATTTCACTGATCAAAGCTTCTGTTGTTTGCCAATTAAAGCAACAAGGGAGATTGAAACATTGAGGCAAATGCAGAAGGTGAGTGCTGGCTGCCAGCCTTTTGATCACTGAGGATCAGTTTGCTATGCTACCAGAGAGGCGAGAGCCCACTGCTGTGCCCAGATAACGTTACCCAGGTTTTCTTCATTTTGGATATGGACTTGGACTATAGATTTTTTTTTCATTTTTATAGTTTCTTTTATATTCTGTATTTTTTGCCCGATCTTTCTCTTTTTTTCTGTGCAGGAGGGGGATTTGGAGGTTGATGTACCTGTTCCATTTTGTTTGCTTTTTGGGCAGGAGGGGGGAATTTGGGGATTAATGTGCCTTTTCTAGTTTTGTTCATTTTTGGTGCAAGGAAGGGGTTTTGGTGATTGATTATGCTAGCATTCCTTTATTTCTTGGTTTCATGGCTACCTGGAGAAGAAGAATTTCAGAGTTGTATTCTTTGATAATAAATGAACCTAAAATGAACCTTTGAAAATTCTTCCACTTCTCTGAAAGTATGAAAATAACTCAGAAAATGTGTAGCTCAGTTGGTTTTTGGTTGGGTTGAGTTGTTCTCTGATCTTGATATTTCACGTAGGCATGGAGACTTCCATACTACTTATAAGCCAATGCAAGCTAAATTCCAGACCACAATGCATAGAGTTTGTCATGCAACCAATCAGCGACGAGATCCCCTCCCTACTTCATAATGGGGTTTCCATAATGATGACCAATCAGCTGATTGATAAGTATATAAAGGCCAAGCTTTCAGAGGTCACCACAATTAACAGCACACTGCTGACGTCTCCTTGTATGGTAATGAAATGTTTGCAAGTGAATTGCCGGGATCAGAGAATAACTCAATACAACCAACAACGACCTGAGCCACACTTTTTCCAATTTATTTCCAACAGTCTAAAAAACAATTATTCATTATTCATTCAATATGTGCAGTGTCATATGACGTGGGCAATCACAGTCTTTTGATGACCATGGTTGTTCTTGGCAAATTTTTCGACAGAACTGGTTTGCCATTGCCTTTTTTCTTGGCAGTGTTTTTACAAGACGTGTGACCCCAGCCTTTTCAATACTCTTCAGAGATTGTCTGCCTGCCATCAGTGGTTTCATAACCAGGACTTGTGATGTGCACCAGCTGCTCCCATGGCTTCACCTGTTCCTGATTGGGGGAGGCGGGGCTAAGCAGGTGCCACACCTTGCCCAAGCATGACCTGCAGGTTAGCGGAGGGAAGGAGTGCCTTACACTTCCATTAGTAGAGATCTATCTACTTCAAGTCACTCATTAAATATAAATCATTTTAATTTTTGTCCTTCCTTTGTGTTGAACTAGCAAGGAAGAGAAGATTTCTTTACACAGTGCAGTCTGTGAAAACAACAGTAAGAACAAGGAGGCTTCAGGAGGCTGGGCTAGATGTTAATAACAACCAATAGACCACTTTTGGCTTAATTTGCCATTTTACAATGGTCTGAAATGTATGCTTCCAAGGGAGGAGAAAAATCAATCCTCCTTAGAAAGAAAGACAAAAGGAAGTGCCATTTTTAGGATTATTCAACAAATTGCACATAAAAAAAGACATTAATACATTATCTTCTCTGAATCTTACTTTGTACTCAGCATTGTTAAAACTTTTAAGCACCTTACATGTGAATGTCAATTTGATACTTGAAAGACATTTTGGTATTTAGTACTTAGAGTGCCAAGAGATAAGTGTACAAAGACTAAGCACTCTGAAAGGTATGCACCCGAGCTATAGATAAGTTCTTAAGACTTTTGCACAGTACTGTATGAGCTGTTTCCATTACCCTCATTCAATAGTAATACTGATCTTATGTTGTCACCAGATGTAAAGAATTGGTCTGAACCCACAAATTTTGTGCATGAAATACAGAAGAGATTTGATAATCACCACCATTACTACTGATGTCAAAAGTAAGTAAAGCATTTTAAGACCATAAGCCATAGGAGCAGGATTGGGCCATTCAGTTCACTTTGTAATAAAGCAGAAATTTTCAAGTCCAAGAGGGGAGAGACTATCAGAAGTTCGAGAAGTCAACGTTCATATCCTCAGGTTGGAGGCTACCTTGAAATTTTGGTAATTGCCCCCTCTTCACCATTCCCATTCCCATTTCCCTCTCTCACCTTATCTCCCTACCTGCCCATCTTCTCCCTTTTGTGCTCCTCCCCCTTCCCTTTCTTCCATGGTCTTCTGCCCTCTCCTGTCAGATTCACCCTTCACCAGCCCCTTACCTCGTTCACCAAGCAATTTATCTTCTCTTTGTTTCACACCCCTCCTGGTTTCAACCTATCACTTACAACCTTGTACTTCTTCCTCCCCCCTCCACCTCTTATTTTTATCCAGTTCCAATGAAGGGTCTCGGCCCAAAACATTGATTGTTTACTCTTTTCCATAGATGCTGCCTGGCCTGCTGAGTTCCTCCAGCATTCTGTTTGTATTTCTTTAAACGTGCACGGCTTTTTCAATGCAATTGTCTCTAAAATTTATACAGTACTGTGCAAAAGTCCGAGCCATTCTCAGCAAATTTATAGAATAGTAACTATGACAGGATCAATGAAAGAACAACCAGCGTGTAGAAGACAATAAACTGTGTAATTGCAAATATAACTAAATAACAATAAATAATGAGAACATGAGGTAATCAGATAAAGAGTCCTTAAAGTGATATCATTGGTTATGGGAGCATATCAATGACAGGACAAGTGAGTGTTGTTATTCCTCTTTATTCAAGAGCCTAATGGTTGAGAGGTAGCAACTGTTCTTGAACCTGATGGAGTGAGTCCGGAGCCTCTTATACTTTCTACCTGATGGCAGCAGTGAGAAGAGAGCATGGCCTGGGTGGTGGGGATCTGATGATGGATGCTGCTTTCCTGAGATGGCTTTTCATGTAGATGTGCTCAATGGCCGGAAGGGCTTTACCCATGATGGACTGTCCCAGATCCATTACCTTCTGTCGGATTTTCCATTCAACAGGCATTGGTGTTTCCACACCAGGCCTTGATGCAGCCAGTCAATGCACTCTCTGCTACATATCAAGAGGTGTTTGTCAAAGATAGCTGGAAATTGGAAAAATATGGTATGTTTAGGGAATCCAAGTAGAAATTAGAATTCAAAATGAACTGAAAGTAGAAACAGAAATATTGAGAACACAAATATGAAACCTCTAAGACAACCACAAACCTGTCTTTGGGTTTGGAGGCTTGCGTTCCTCAGTGACCTAGACAGCTCTGTTGGCTGCAGTCAGGGCTTTATGCTTTGGCTCTGGGTAGGGTCACCCATGCTAAACAGGTTAAAGGGTAGAGTAAGAGTGGTACACTGGTCCTCCAGGTTCATGGAT
The DNA here is from genome assembly GCF_030028105.1 of Mobula birostris. Classification (NCBI taxonomy): domain Eukaryota; kingdom Metazoa; phylum Chordata; class Chondrichthyes; order Myliobatiformes; family Myliobatidae; genus Mobula; species Mobula birostris. Next base: position 34,804,099 of record NC_092392.1, on the reverse strand, counting down.
TCATCTCAGGACTAACAACCCTGACTGGTTATACAAAACTGTTATGGAAACAATATTGAAGATTCCTTCTCTGTGACCAAGGACAGACAGAGATGAAGTTCCTGCATTGCTGCCAGTGAAATAATGGCATAGGGTGGCATGGCAGCATAGTGGTTAACATAAAGCTTTACAGTACCAGCAACTTGGGTTCAATTCCCACCACAGCCTGGAAGGAGTTTGTACATTCTCCCTGTGACTGTGTGGGCTTCCCATGGGTACTCTGGTTCCGGTCCACTGTCCAGTGACCGACTGGTTGGTAGGTTAATAGGTCATTATAAATTGTGCAATGTTTAGGCTATGATTAAATTGGGGGATTGCTGGGCAGCGTGGCTCAAAGGGCTGGAAGGCCTTTTCCTTGCTATATACCTATCAATCAGTCAATAAATAAATAATAATTAATTAAAATTGAAGTCATTCTATTCATAGAAACATAGAAACATAGAAAAACCTACAGCACAATACAGACCCTTTGGTCCACAAAGTTGTGCTGAACATGTCCCTACCTTAGAAATTACTAGGCTTTCCCACAGCCCTCTATTTTGTTAAGCTCCATGTACCTATTCAAAAGTCTCTTGAAAGACCCTATTGTATCCACCTCCACCACCGTTGCCGGCAGCACATTCCAAGCACTCACCACACTCTGAGTAAAAAACTTACCCTTGACATCTCCTCTGTACCTGCTCCCCAGTACCTTAAACCTGTGTCCTCTTGTGGCAAACATTTCAGCCTTGGGAAAAAGCCTCTGACTAGCCACGCAATCATTGCCTCTCATCATCTTATACACCTCTATCAGGTCACCTCTCATCCTCCGTCACTCTAAGGAGAAAAGGCCGAGTTCACTCAGCCTATTTTCATAAGGCATGTTCCCTGATCCAGGCAACATCCTTGTAAGTCTCCTCTGCACCCTTTCTATCGTTTCCACATTCTTCCTGTAGTGAGGCAACCAGAACTGAGCACAGTACTCCATGTGGGGTCTGACCAGGGTCCTATACAGCTGCAACATTACCTCTTGGCTCCTAAACTCAGTTCCATGATTGATGAAGGCCAATGCACCGTATGCCTTCTTAACCACAGAGTCAACCTGTGTAGCAGCTTTGAGCGTCCTGTGGACTCGGACCCCAAGATCCCTCTGATCCTCCACACTGCCAAGAGTCTTACCATTAATACTATATTGTGCCATCATATTTGTCCTACCAAAATGAACCACTTCACAGTTATCTGGGTTGAACTCCATCTGCCACTTCTCGGCCCAGTTTTGCATCCTATCAATTTTCCCCTGTAACCTCTGGCAGCCCTCCACACTATCCACAAAACCTCCAACCTTTATGTCATCAGCAAACTTATTAACACATCCCTCCACTTCCTCCTCCAGGTCATTTATAAAAATCACAAAGAGTAAGGGTCCCAGAACAGATCCCTGAGGCACACCACTGGTCACCGACTTCCATGCAGAATATAACCCATCTACAACCGCTCTTTGTCTTCTGTGGGCAAGCCAGTTCTGGATACACAAAGCAATATCCCCTTGAATCCCATGCCTCCTTACTTTCTCCATAAGCTTTGCATTGGGTACCTTATCAAATGCCTTGCTGAAATCCATATTCACTACATCTACTGCTCTTCCTTCATTAATGTGTTTAGTCACATCTTCAAAAAATTCTATCAGGCTCATAAGGCATGTCCTGCCCTTGACAAAGTCATGCTGACTATTGCTAATCATATTATACCTCTCCAAATGTTCATAAATCCTGCCTCTCAGGATCTTCTCTATCAACTTACCAACCACTGAAGTAAGACTCACTGGTCTATAATTTCCTGGGCGATCTCTACTCCCTTTCTTGAATAAAGGAACAACATTCACAACCCTCCAATCCTCCAGAACCTCTCCCACCCCTATTGATGATTCAAAGATCATCACCAGAGGCTCAGCAATCTCCTCCCTCGCCTCCCACAGTAGCCTGGGGTACATCTCATCCAGTCCCGGTGACTTATCCAACTTGATGCATTTCTAAAGCTCCAGCACATCCTCTTTCTTAATATCTAAATGCTCAAGCTTTTCAGTCTGCTGCACTACAATCACCAAGATCCTTCTCCATAGTGAATACTGAAGTAAAATATTAATTAAGTACCTCTGCTATTTCCTCCAGTTCCATACACACGTTCCCACTGTCACACTTGATAGGTCCTATTCTTTCACGTCTTATCCTCTTGCTCTTCAGATATTTGTAGAATGTCTTGGGGTTTTCCTTAATCCTGCCGGCCAAGGCCTTCTCATGGCCCCTTCTGGCTCTCCTAATTTCCTTTTTAAGCTCCTTCCTGTTAGCCTTATAATCTTCTAGATCTCTAACATTACCTAGTTCTCCGAACCTTTTGTAAGCTTTTCTTTTCTTCTTGACTAGATTTATTACAGCTTTTGTACACCACGGTCCCTGTACCCGACCATAACTTCCCTGTCTCGCTAGAACGTACCTGTGTAGATCTCCACACAAATATCCCTTGAACAAATATCCCATGTTTCTTCCATACTTTTCCCTGAGAACATCTGTTCCCAATTTTCAGCTTCCAATTTCCTGTCTGATAGCTTCATAATTCCCCTTACCCCAATTAAATGCTTTTCTAACTTGTCTGTTCCTATCTGTCTCCAATGCTATTGTAAAGGAGATAGAATTATGATCACTATCTCCAAAAATGCTCTCCCACTGAGAGATCTGACACCTGACCAGGTTCATTTCCCAACACCAAATCAAGTACAGCCTCTTCTCTTGTAGGTTTATATTGTGTCAAGAAACCTTCCTGAACACACCTAACAAACTCCACCCCATCTAAACTCCTTGCTCTCAGGAGATGGCAATCAATATTTGGGAAATTAAAATCTCCCATCATGACAACTCCGTTATTATTACACCTTTCCAGGATCTGTGTCCCTATCTGCTCATGGATATCCCTGCTACTATTAGGCAGCCTATAAAAAACACCCAGTAAATTTATTGACCCCATCCTGTTCCTAACCTCCACCCACAGAAACTCCGTAGACAATCCCTGCATGACGTCCACCTTTTCTGCAGCTGTGACACTATCTCTGATCAACAGTGCCATGCCCCCACCTCTTTTGCCTCCCTCCCTGTCCTTTCTGAAACATCTAAAACCCAGCACTTGAAGTAACCATTCCTGTCCATGAGCCAAGTCTCTGTAATGGCCACCACATCATAGTTCCAAGTACTGATCCACACTTTAAGCTCATCCGCTTTGTTCGCAATACTCCTTGCGCTAAAATAGACACATTTCAAATCATCCGTCTGAGCGCATCCCTTCTCTATCATCTGCCTACCCTCCCTCACACACTGTCTCCAAGATTTCTGTATTTGTGAGCCAACCACCTCTTTCCCAGTCCCTTCAGTTCGGTTCCCACCCCGCAACAATTCTAGTTTAAACTCTCCCCAGTAGCCTTAGCAAACCTCCCTGCCAGGATATTGGTCCCTCTGGGATTCAAGTGCAACTCCTCCTTTTTGCACAGGTCACACCTGTCCCAATGATCCAGAAGTCTGAACCCCTGCCCCCTCCTCCAATCTCTCAGCCAGGCATGTATCCTCCACCTCATTCTATTCCTTTACTCACTGTCGCGTGGCGCAGGCAGTAATCCCGAGATTACTGCCTTTGCAGTTCTGTTTCTCAACTTCCTTCCTAACTCCTTGTACTCTTCTTTTCAGGACCTCTTCCAATATGTACCATGACCTCTGGCTGTTCTCCCCCCGACTGCAGGATATCTTGGACGCGATCTGAAACTTCCCGGACCCTGGGACCTGGGAGGCAAACTACCACCTGAGTTTCTTTCCTGCATCTACAGAATCGCCTGTCTGACCCCCTAACTATAGAGTCCCCTATCATTACTGCCTTCCTCTTCCTTTCCCTACCCTTCTGAGCACAGGGCCAGAGGCAGGGCCACTGTTGCTTCCCCTAGGTAGGCTGTTCCCCCCAACAGTACTCAAACAAGGGTACTTATTGTCAAGGGCTACAGCCACAGGGGTACTTTCTAGTACCTGCCTTTTCCACTTCCCTCTCCTGACTGTTACCCACTTGTCTGTCTCCCGGCATTCAGTACCACATAAAACAAATAATTTTTAATGAGATGGTAGATTTCTTGGTTAATATATAGACAAGTTAATGACTTATGCCTTAACCACTGTCTTAATCTTATTCCAATTGCCCAAATATCTTGCTAGCATCATTTTAAAACTTAAAGTCCACTAGATCACTAAAAAGCCAACTCCAGTTGCTAGGAATCTGAAATATAAACAGAAAATGCTGGAAATACTCAAGCAATCAGGCAGTACAGTGGAGAGAGATGTGCTGGAGATATTTCAGTTCAAGTCTCTTTTTCTTTTGGTGTTTCACCTGCTGAATGTTTGCAGATATTTTGTCTCTCTTTTCATTATGAGGAATAGGTGGTGGTGAAGCAAGAATTTTATGATCTCAGAGATTTAAGAGTGATTTTTAACCTCCAAATGTGTCATCATGATCAGGTCCGTTGTCCAGCTTTACAATCGAGCCACATATTTCTAGGTTTAATGGAAGCAGTTTGTAGGGCTGAGATACCAGTTCAGTATTTGAATGAATCATGTGATCCCTCATTTAACAAGCCTTGCAGTTTAAGTCTGGTTCCTTAAGTTTGTTATAGCCAAGGATGGTAGTGAGGATAAGCTCCCACTACCTATTAAATGCTCCCAACGACATGCGTCACAAACAGCCTCAGACAGTGAAGTCCAGTTCCTGGCCTTCATGTGTAGCTTAGTGACTAAGACTGGCGGAGCCATTTCTACTGACAGGAGAAGGGGCAAAGGTAGGTTAATGGTGCCTTAAAACCAATCGCTTCATACAGGGAGAGAGGGAAAAGGAGGGATTGTATCACAGCTGCAGAAAAGGAGGACAGCATGGAGGGATTGTCCACTGAGTCGGTGTGAATGGAGTCAGGAGCAGGAAAGGAACAATCACTCTATTGGGAGTATTCAATAGACCCCCAATAGTAACAGAGAGACAGAGGTGCACATAGGGATGCAGATTTTGGAAAGGTGAAAAATTAACAGGGTTGTTGTCATGGGAGACATCTAATTCCCTAATATTGATTGGCACCTCCTTAGTACAGGAGGTTTAAAAGGGGCAGAATTTCTTCAGTGTGTCTAGGAAGGATTCCTGCCACAATATGTAGACAGACAGGTCAGATGAGAGGCCATAGTGGATCTAATGCTGGGCAATGAACCTGATGAGATGACAGATTTCTCAGTGGTTAAGCATTTTGGAGACAATGTCCACAATTTCCTGACATTTAGCATAGTGTGCACAGGGGATAGGAGCAGACAGTATGGGAAAGTATTTAACTAGGGGAGGGCTAATCATGATGCCATTAGGCAAAAATTTGTGAGCATAAAATGGGAATAGATGTTCTCAGGGAAATGTATAATGGAAATGTGGAGGTAGTTCAGGGAGCACTTGCACGGGGTTATGGGTTGGTTTGTCTCATTAAGGTAGGGTGAAGAAACCATGGTTGAGGAGTGGTGGAATATTTCATCAAGGGGAAGATGGAAACATACTGAAGGCATAGGAAGCAAAGATCAGACAGAACTGTCAAGAGTTATAAGGTAGCCAAGATGGAGCTTAAGAAGGGACTAAGGAGAGCTAGACATGAGAAGGCCTTAGTGAGTATGGTTAAAGAGAACCCTGAAGTATTCTATACGTATTTGAAGAAGAGAGCGATGACAAGACTAAGGGTAGGAACAATCAGGAATAAAAGAGGAAATATCTCCCTGAAGTCAGCGGAGGTAGGAGATTGCTTCAGTATTCACCAGTGAGATGGGACATTGACATTGTGAGATCAGCATTGAACAGGTTAAAATCTGAAAACTGTTAAGGTTAAAGAAAACAATGTGCTAGAAAATTTGAAAAGCATTAGGATAGATAAATCCCTAGGGCAAGATGAGATATATCCCAGGTTATTACGGGAATCGAGGGAAGAGATTACTGAACTTGGCAATGATCTTTGCATACTCATTAGCCACAAGAGTAGTACCAGAAGATTGGCGAGAGGCAAATGTTTTTGCTTTGTTCAAGAAAGGTAATGGGGATAAGCCTGGGAATTATTGACCAGTGGGCCCTACGTCAGTGATTACAAAATTGTTGGAAAGGATTCTTAGGAATCAGATTTTCAAGACACTTGGAAAAGTATAGTCTGATTAAGAATAGTCAGCATTGTTTTGTGAGGGGCAGGTTGTGCCTCATGATCCTGATTGTGTTTTATGAGGAAGCACCGAAATCGATTGTGAAGGCAGAGCAGTGGCTGTGGTGATACGGATTTTTGATAAGGCATTCGACAAGCATTTCCCTTGGTAGGGTCATTCAGAAAGTCAGGAGGCATGGGATTCATGGACACTTGGTTGCATGGTTTCAGAATTGACTTGCTCACAGTAGGCAGAGCGAGGTGGTAGATGGAGTGTATTCTGCCTGGAGGTTGATTATCAGTAGTAATCCACAAGGTTCTGTTCTGGAACCCCTGCTCTTTGCGACTTTATAAATAACTTAGATGAGGAGGTGCAAAGGTGGGTTAGTATATTTGCAGATGCAATGAATGTTGGTGGCATTGTTGGTCATGTAAAAGGTTGTCCTAGGTTACAACAGGACATTGACAAGATGCAGAGATGGATTGAGAAGTGGCAAATGGAGTTCAATCTGCACCCATTTCCATTCTGATATGTCTATCCACGGCCTCCTCTACTGTAAAGGTGAAGCCACACTCAGGTTGGAGGAACAGCACCTTATATTTCATCTGTGTAGCCTCCAACCTGATGGCATGAACATTAATTTCTCAAACTTCTGCTAATGCCCCACCTCCCCCTCGTACCCCAACCGTTATTTATTTATATACACACAGTCTTTCTCTCTCTCTCTGTCCTTTTTCTCCCTCTGTCCTTCTCACTATACCCCTTGCCCATCCTCTGGGTTTTTCTCCCCCTCCCCCTTTTCTTTCTCCCTGGGCCTCCTGTCCCATGATCCTCTCATATCCTTTTTGCCAATCACCTGTCCAGCTCTTGGCTCCATCCCTCCCCCTCCTGTCTTCTCCTATCATTTCGGATCTCCCCCTCCCCCTCCCACTTTCAAATCTCTTACTAGCTCTTCCTTCAGTTAGTCCTGACGAAGGGTCTCAGCCCGAAACGTCGACTGTACCTCTTCCTAGAGATGCTGCCTGGCCTGCTGCGTTCACCAGCAACTTTGAAGTGTGAAGTGATACACTTTGGATGGGTGAACTTGAAGGTAGCCTACAAGGTTGGTGGCAAAATTCGTAATGGTGTGGTGGAACAGAAGGATCTTGAAATCCAAGTCCATAGCTCCCTCAGAGCTGCTTCACAAGTTGATAAGAAGTTCTTTGAGGGATTGAGTACAAGAGTTGTGATTAAGGTTGCAGCTCTATAAAATTGTGGACAGATCACACTTGGAATATTGTGTTCAGCTCGCGTTACCTCATTGTAAGGAGGATTTAGAAGCTTTAGAGAGGGTGCAGAGGAGATTAATCAGGGTGATGCTTTTCATCATAAAATCATGTCTTATGAGAAAGGTCTGAGCAAGATAGGGCATTTCTCTTTAGAGCAAAGGAGGATGAGGGGTGACTTGATAGAAGAGTATAAGATGATAAGGGGCATAGATAGAGTGGATAGCCAACCCCAGGGTGACAATGGCTAATATCTCCACTGCAGCCTCTTGAAAATTTTCAAATCCTTCCTACAATGAAGCAACCAGAACCAAACACAATATTCCAAGTGTGGTCTATCCAGAGGATGTACTTTTAAGGCGATTGGAGTAAAGTACATGGGGGCTGTTAAAGGAAGGATTTTTACACAATGAGTGCTAAGTGCATAGAACACACTTCCAGGAGTGGTGGTGGAGGAAGAAACATTAGGACCATATAAAAATCTTTTAGATAGGCACATGGATGACAGAAGAATGTAAGGCTATGTGGGAGGGAAGTCTTAGATTGATCTGGGAGTAGATAAAAAGGTCAGCAGAACATTGAAGGCCAAAAAGCCTGTACTGAGCTGTGCTGTTCTGTGTTCTGTGTTCTATTTCCCAGGTATCAAAAAGATAGTCGTTAAATCTGCAGATGTTTTGAAACTGGTTGACTTTAAACCTGAACAGGATTTGAATGTAGCTTGGAAATGAGCAGGCAGGTGGCAGATAAAACTCAATGTGGGCAAATGTTTCACATGGGAATGAGGAATCCAGGAAAGGATTATGACTTAAATGGAAAGGAAAATATATGCAGGGAAAATGAAAGCGATCTGGGCCCTAGTTGATAATAAATTGAAATGATCACAGTGCTTACTGGCAGCAAATGATGCAAATCAAACAATGCTGCTCTTAGGATTCTGAAGGGATAGATAGAACAGGATAAGCTATTTCCCCAAGTCCAGAGGACAAAGTCTCAACTTGAAAGGTGGGAACTATAAAATATTCTTACTAATACATTGCACAATAGTTTGGAGGAAGATAGATACCGTGTATGTCTATTTCCATTATTTACAACAGCAAGTTTTGAGCAGTCATGAATCTCTCCTCATACAGTGGTAAGTACGGTGTAATGAAATATAGTGAGGACTGATATAAACTTGAGAAAATCTGTAAATGCTGGAAATCCAAAGCAACACACACACACACACACACACACACAAACCTAGAGGAACTCAGTAGGTCAGGCAACATCTATGGAAAAGAATAAACAGTGGACCCTTGCCTCAACCTGAAACATTGATTGCTTATTCTGTTCCACAGATGCTGCCTGACCTGCCGAGTTCCTCCAGCATTTTCTGTGTGTTGCTAATGTCAACTTGACCGGGTTGCCCATCCATAGGAAACCTAGGGGCATAAAGGTGAAGGAATCACATTGACTGGTAAGGGAAAAGCCTTGTTTGTATTTGTTACAGGTTCAGAAGGCAGAGCCAGGCATAGGTTCTCAGCAGAACTAACAACACGCTGGAGGAACTCAGCAGGTCGGGCAGCATCCGTGGAAAAGATCGGTCGACTTTTCGGGCCGGAACCCTTCGTCAGGACTGTAGAGGGAAGGGGCAGAGGCCCCATAAAGAAGGTGGGGGGAGGGTGGGAAGGAGAAGGCTGGTAGGTTCCAAGCGAAAAACCAGTAAGGGGAAAGATAAAGAGGTGGGGGAGGGGGGGCAAGGAGGTGATAAGCAGGAAAGGTGAGGAAAGAATAGGGGAAAACGCAATGGGTAGTAGAAGGAGGCAGAACCATGAGGGAGGTGGTAGGCAGCTGGGGGAGGGGGCAGAGTGACACAGGGATAGGGGAAGGGTGGGGCAGGGAATTACCGGAAGTTGGAGAATTCTATGTTCATACCAAGGGGCTGGAGACTACCCAGACGGTACATGAAGTGTTGCTCCTCAGCAGAAGTTCCCTCCGGTTCTCGGCAGAAGTTCCCTAAGGGTTTTCATTTGCCACTTCCCGATGGGAAATTTAACACCCTAGAGCTCAACATCCAGCCAATCAATTTCATCAGCATGAGTTAATACAGGGAACGTATAAAAAAATACCGGCTTTAAACTCAACAATTTGTTTTGCTGCGTTTCTATCAATATCCCTGTAGCTCGCAGCAATGTGATTCAAGATGTCTCTGACAGCATTGCCATGTTTCTTTATTTATTGACATACAATACCAAATAGGTCCTTCCAGCCCTTCGAGCTGCACCATTCACCAATTTCTCCCCTCCCCCCCAATTTAATCCTAGCCTAATCACGGGACAAATTAACCTACTAACTGCTACATCTTTGGACTGTGGAATGTTACAGAGAAATGCATAGAGCTCTAAGCCAAACAGCATAACCTGCACCAATTTCATTTTTGCTGTATGAATGTGCAATAAAATTTGCCTTGGGTTTTCATGACTGCGCTCAGAGTTTGGGAGGGGACACAGTAGCATAGATGTTAGCGCAATACTTTATAGTACAGTACAGGCACCACTGCTTGTGAGGAGTTTGTACGTTCTCTGCGTGACTGTGTGGGTTTCCTCCGAGTGTTCCGAATTCCTCCCACTGTCCATAGACATACTGGTTCGTAGGTTAATTGGTCTTTGTAAATTATCCCGTGATTAGCCTCGGATTAATTCAGGGGATTGCTGGGCAGCACAGCTCAAAGGACAGGAAGGGCCTTTCTGCACTGAACTTCAGGAAGGATAAGAGGAGGGAACATGTACCAATCCTCATAGAGGGATCAGGAGTGGAGAGTGTGAGCAATTTCAAGTTCCTGGGTGACTATATCTCTGAGGACCTATCTTGGTTCAAATATATTGATGCAGCTATAAAGAAGGTATAACTGCAGCTATATTTCATTATGAGTTTGGAGATTTGGTTTGTCACCTAAAACACTCAAAAACTTCCAAAGATGTACCATGGAGAGCATTTTGACAGGCTGCATCACCGTCTGGTATGTGGGATGGGGGAAGGAGGCTACTGCACAGGATCAAAAGAAGATCCAGTAAGTTGTAAAATTAATCAGCCCCATCATGGGTACTAGTCTCTGTAGTATCGAAGACATCTTCAAAGAGCAGCGTCTCAGAAGGGCAATGTTCATTATTTAGGACCCGCCTTCACCTAGGACATGCCCTCTTCTCATTGTTACTGTCAGGAAGGAGGTACAGAAACCTAAAGGCACACATCAGCAATTCAGGAACAGCTTCTTCCTGTCTGCCATCCAAATTTTTAAATGGACATTGAAACCATAACACTACCTCACTTTTCAAAATATTATTTCTGTTGTTGCACTATTTTAATGTAACTATTTAATATACTTGTATAGTTACTGGAATTAATTAATTTATTTACTTTTCTATATCTATCATATATTGCATTGCATTGCTGCCACTCAGTTAACACATTTCACGACATATGCCGGTGATATTATACCTGATTCTGATTAAGCCATTTGGCCCATTGAGTCTGCTACACCATTTCATCATGGCTGATCCATTTTCCCTCTCAGCCCCAAATGGCTGCCTTCCCCCTGTACCCCTTCATGCCCTGACTAATCAAAAATATATCAACCTCTACCTTAAATATACCCAATGACTTGACCTCCTGAGTTGCCTATGGCAAAGAATTCATGAATTCCACAGATTCACCACCCTCTGGCTAAAGAAAATCCTCCTCACCTCTGTTTTAACAGTACTGTCCTCTATTCTGAGGTTGTGGCCTCTGGTCTTAGATCTCCCCCTGACAGGAATCATCCTGTCCACATCCACTCTATTGAGGCCTTTCAACATTTGATAGGTTTCAATAAGGTTACTCCTCATTCTACTGAATTCCAATGAACAGAGGCCCAGTGTCATCATGTAACAAAGCTTTCAATCCTGGAACTATTTTTGTGAACCTCCTTTGAACCCTCTCCAATGTCAGCACATCCTTTCTCAGATAACAGACCCTACACTGCCCACAATAGTCCAAGTGAGTGGAATACATGAGGGACAATAAACCTGATTCTGATTCATCTAAGTCAGTATTAATAAATTGGATTCTGGTTCCATAAATCAAAATTACACAAATAAACCAGGCACTAGGCAGGTTGGGACAGTGCATTATCAGGTCAGTAATTCTTAAAATTTTATCAAATGTTGATTGTTGCAGTTACCTGAAAAACAAACCAAAACCACTGAGAGACTGAGCGAGGGAATCGACTCTCTATGACATGCTTCCAAATAAATGAGTTCCAAATCGAAAAAAGTACGTTCGAGCCTTTATTACAAAACCAGCAAAGATGAACATATATAGGGATTAAAAAAACTAGTGTAACAACAGTAAAGTAAGCAAGGCAAGCGAAATTAGTGAAGATAGCACAACCAAATTAGCGGTGAATAAATAATATCCATGTCCCTTACTTGGTAGATCTACAACTAAAGCTAACTAGCACAAAGGGTGAATAAGTGATGCCCCAACCTATGTGACAAATTATCGTAACCCATAATAAAACATGCAACACAAAATACAATACAGACAGACAGAAAACAAGTCAGATGTTGATCCTAGTCCATTTATTTTGGGTGCTAAATTCTAGTCTAGATTTTTTTTCGGCATCAGAATCAGAATCAGGTTTAATATCACCGGCATACTGTATGTCTTGAAATTTGAAGTTATGCAGCAGCAGTACATTGCAATATGCAATAATAAAAACTGCAAATTACGGTAAGTATATATATATATATGTTAAATTAAATAAGTAGTGAGGTAGTGTTCATGGGTTCAATGTCCATTCCCTTGTGTACGGTCAAACTCCTTTCAGAATGGTTAAAGTTTTGTATTTGATGTAATTTAGGGAGTTGTGCAGAGATGCCGCCATGTTAGTGTTAGAAAGGCAAATGAAAATCTCAAAGCTATTTCGAAGCAACAGAGTGCAGGGTAGGGGAGCGGGTTCAGAATGGGGAGGTAGCTATTACATACTTCAAGGTCATCTACTGGAGGAAAATTAAGGGCAGAGAATTTTAAGTAGCAATTTTGATTTATTTTACAAAATCTTGAAGAGTTATTTCTGAGATGTTTTTTCTGAGGTAGAAATGATTAGGCACTTACTGAACTGTTGCCTGATCATCATTTTTATAGACTGTTTCATTACGCACTTATGCAGTGAAGGATTGCAATGGCTTTTATTTCTCGAGCATTAGCCATTTTCCTCCTGCACATCTGCAAGCTGTAAATGTCATGCAAATTTAGAACAGCCGAGAATCACTTAGGTGTTCATCTGGGTCCGGCCACATGGACTGCACTATTTTTTGCACTGATGTTTAATTCCTTTTTAAAATGATCTACTTTAAACCTAATTGTGAACACCTTGACAACTAATTGAGTAACAGCAATGGTCACACTGATACTGATATACACAGCAGAAAGTCACCAAGTTTAACCTTGATCAACCTTCTCCCTTAATAATACCATAATTCAGGAGCTCTCAACCTGGGCCCCATGGACCCCTCATTAAATGGTAGCAGTCCATTTCATAATAAGGGGTTGGGAACCTCTGTTCTAATTCATTGCTGCATGGGTATTGAAAGGGAAGTTAATGGACACTTTAGTGAAGCATGAGCAAATATCATAGGCAATTTTATTATTAATTTGCTGAGTGTACATACTTCAGTGTCTTTCCTGGTATATTCTCATAATGGGTTGTAAATTGAGCTGGTGTGCTTAGGTTGGCTTTATGGTGCCTTTCCCGCCATACATGGTGGAATATTCCACTTCTTTAGTAATGGGAATGTGTAAATATGTATATATTGTTTGTGTACTGTATTTAAGGTAGAGACTTCAGTTTAGTTTTGGTAAGTATATTTGGTGCATTGTGTAGTGCATTATATTCATGAGTAATCTAATTATTAATAATACAACTACATCATGCACATTGACATTGTTGTTGTTGTTCCTCTCTGCGTCTTGTGGCACACCGGGCAGCAACCTCGCCACTTCTTTATCATTTTGTCTGTTTTTTATGAGGCCGAGTTGCTAGCTCGATGCTCAATCCAACTTGAATGGAAAGGATGCAGGGAGGCGGCCAGATTCGAACCCAGGACCACTCACCTCAAAGTCCGGTGCGGATGCCACTACATCGCCGGTCGGTTTACATCTATATCATGCTAAGTGATATTCAGTGTTGGGCAGAGGCAAGGAAGTGGTGGGTGAATTGTCCTGTGCAAACCTGCCTTTCTGAGATAGTGGGGTGTATTGGAGATCAAAGGTTCAAAAGCACTTTTATTTTCAAAGTATGTATGCAAACTCCTTAGCTAAGTATTGGTGGAGGAGTTAAAAATATACTTAAATTGGGGGCGTTGTTCAGGTAAAGATATCCATACCAGACTGTTATCAAAGGCTTTTTTCTTGTCTGTTCAGGACCAGATCAATCTTGTCAGCAGTATCTCCCAGTAATGGAATGCCTTTTAACCTTTGGGACTGTGACGGAGAGCACTTGGTAAATGTACTCCTTACACACACGGGCATTTACACAAACACAAACCTTGCCTTGTCATTCTGCTATCGTTGCATTGAGTGTACACACTTCAATGTCTTCCTCAGTTTATTCTTATAATGGGTCTAAACTGAACTGATACTCTCACCCTGGCCTTATGGTGACTTTTCCACCATACGTAGTAGAATACTCCATTTCTTTAGTAATGGAGATGTGTAAAACTGTATATTTTGTTTGTATACTGTACTTAAGGTGGATACTTCTGTCTATTTTAGTAATATAATTGTAACGACATCATATGGTGCATCATATTCTAATTAATGTGTAGTCTTAACTTAACTTTGTTGGTAATTGGTATATCCTAGTACCTAAAAAATGGACTTATTGTCTTCAGTAAGAGACAGAGAGATCTGGGCTGCATTGAGTTCAAATTGCACAAATAATGGAGCTATTATTGTGTTTTCTTGTAGATATCTTTTTGTAACTATCGGTATTTTTCTTCTCATTGTTTTTGCTAATTTTTGTAGTTTTGATTCTTGGCACAGCTAATATACATTCGTGCATTAAGATGCTAAGTCACTCCAGCCAGTTTTCCCTTTGGTCATAACCCACGATTCTAACAGGTGCAAACAAGGAATAAACATTTTGAAAAGAAAGTCAGCAGGATTTGTTTCTGATGAGGATTAAACTGATCATAATACGAGTATCACAACCATGGAGTAGGGTAAGGTGAAGATGAATTACTATGGGCAGCCAAATTTGAGTGCCACCTTCTGAAATAAGGAGGATAGAAGAGTTTAATAGGTCCAGAAATAACCAAGGATAATAGTTGGTTCTAGTATCTGAATTTTTCTTTAGCTAACCCATGTCCATAGTCCCCTTACATAGATGGAATCCACAGTATAAAATTGAAATAATCTATTTGGCTATTGGGAGCAGGAGACTGAGGAGGACCTCCCAATAATTTTTCCTGATTCAAACATCAAGTAATCCTTCTGTGGTTTTCAAAAAATGTTTATTGGACTTACGGTTGGCAGCCACATGGAGTAGTCACAGAGAACTGGCACTCCGTCCTACTTTTTATTTCCACACTCCTTCTTCCCCCGTTTCTCATACCAAACTGTTGGACTTATTGCTCATCCCCCTGCCTGCGACTATGTTCGCTTCGCAGTGACCTCAAAGAGTACTAAATCCGGGAAAAAAGAAGATTCGGAGGCTGGCTTGTCAGCTGAGGCAATCTCCATGCTGTTAGACCAAAACCGTGCGGCATTAGCGGCCGAATTTAAATCTTTTTTCAGTCCGCTGGAAACGAAACTCGACCAAATCCAATGCAAAGTGGAGGACCACAGCCAACACCCACCCTCTCTCAAGCTCGCTACGGACGACCTGAGCCAGCGCGTCAGTGAGCTGGAAAGCATCTGCTCCAGCTTATGTGAAAACAATATCAAGCTAATGGCTAAAGTTATTGACCTGGAGGGCAGGAGCAGACAGGTAGAACCTATGCATCCTGGGCCTGCTGGAATCTATTGAAGGCGGGCGTCCTATTGAATTTTTTTCCAGTCTGCTTTGAGAGATCTTCGGGAAGGAGACGCTCCCATCCCCGCCGGAGATTGATAGAGCCCACCATTCACTAGCAGCTAAACCAGCCCCAGGACAGAGACCGTGCCCGGTCATTCGTCACCTGCATCACTACCGGATTAAAGATCTCCTGGTTAGAGGGGCCCGGCGGAGAGGGAAGCTAGAATACCAGGACCAGCAGATTCAGGCTGTGGAGGACTACTCTCCCGAAGTTTTGAGCCTGCGAGCCGAGTACAGAGAAATAATGATGGAGCTATACATCCGAGAACTCAGGCCTTCCTTACTATATCCTGCATGGCTCCGTATCACACTTCCCAGCGGTGACAAGAAATGGCTACGCTCACTAGACGAAGCATGGAAATGCATCGACAGCCTCCCCGCTACACCGAATTCTTCATAAAATACTTTTCTCCCATACCCTCTGCCAGGTAACGTTAGCAGTGCTTGGATAGCGAGGTCTGGTCTGACTTGGCCGGGTTACGCCCTGACTACCACGATAGCTGGAATAATGTTCATTCAGACTGCTCTCTTGAGAGAGTATTTCCTTTTACCTTCAATTCAGTGAACTCTATAACCTTTCATGGGAAGAGCACTGGGTAAAGTCTGTTTATTTTTTATTTTTTATTTTTTTCTTCAAATATCAGTTTATATTTCTGTTTTATGGTTCATTTTTCAGAGCCGTGTTTAATAAACTTTGGGGGAATTGTTTTGTCTCTCACTAAGCACAATGTCAGTTCAGGATTGTTGAATGCTTACTGTTTCCTTTAAGTATCAATAACAGAGTTGAAGATGGCGCTACGAGTGAAAGGAATTTGTACTATTGGATGATTATTGTTCTTAAGAGCTTGCCGCTATGCTCTCTGGCAGCTGTCTTGTTGTGGGTTGGGGGGGTGGGGGGAGGGTACTCTAATGCCGGTACTGTTTTAAGAACCCTTTGGAGTCCTTGTTATACAGGATTTATTTCTGCCCTGTTTCTCTTTGTTTTACATTTTTGCCTCAGAGCTGATACCCGAAATCTTGACACCGCTTATGCCTATCAACCTGTATCTCTTTTAAAGGAGAATGGTTAGTCCGTTAAATTTTGCAAGCTGGAATGTCAAGGGGCTGAATCACCCTGTTAAAAGAAGGAAGGTGTTCTCACATCTCAAACAGTTTAATACAGCTATTGCATTCTACAAGAAACACACATTCGCAGCTCTGACAATTCCTGTCTTATGTCACAATGGGTGAGGCAGCAGGTGGGGCAGCACTTCCACTCCACTTTTCAGGCTACAGCTAGGGGGGTCTCAATTCTCATAAATCAAAACGTTCCCTTTGAGCTCCACAATACAACATCAGATACAAACGGCCGTTTTGTCATTGTCTCGGGGAAATTATATAATACATTGGTAGTGTTGGCTAACATATATGCTCCTAACTCGGATGATGTGGACTTCTTTGAATGTTTTTTTTTCTGCGCTGCCTGATCTGAGTTCATACTCTATCATATTAGCTGGAGACTTCAACTGTTGGTTAGATCCAGTGCTGGATCGATCGTCTCCTATTCCCAGAGTACTAAGCAAATCTGTCTCATTAATTCAGTCCTTCCTCTCCAACTGTGACATTTCTGATGTATGGCGCTTTCTCCACCCAAATAAGAGAATATTCTTTCTTGTCACACGTCCATCACACTTTTTCTAGAATTGACTACTTTTTAATTGATAACCAGCTGACTCTATCTGTGTTTATCAGAGTATAGTGATATCAGACCATGCTCCGGTTGTCCTGTCTGTAATTTTTCCTGGCCTTCCTCAAATAAATAAGCATTGGCATTTTAATTCGACCTTACTGTCAGATAATCATTTTGTAAAAGTTATGGGGGACCAGGTATGCTTTTTCCTTAATACCAATATGTCATTTGAAACCTTAAGCCTGGTTGTTTGGGACATTTTGAAAGCATACCTCAGGGGTCAAATAATTTCCCACACTGTGAACATGAAAAGAAAGACCATAAAGAATGACTAGATCTGGCCAATCAAATTAAAGAAATAGACCAACAATATGCTCAAATTAAGAATCCAGAGCTGTACAAAAAGCAAGTGGAACTCCAAACTAAATTTCCACTCACCCAATTGAACGCCTACTTTTGAAGAGCAAGAGCCGGTTCTATATCCCTGGTGACAAATCTGGTAATTTTTAGCCAACCAATTAAGGGGCCTCAAAGCCAAACAACATATTACAAAAATTTGAATGGAAAGTGGAAGCATCACCTCAAATCATTCTGAAATCAACGACACATTCAGGAATTTTTACTCCTGACTTTACACTTCTGAATCCCCAAATGATAACATTTTGATTGAGAATTTCTTAAACTGCTTAAGTATCCCCAAACTTTCTCCTGATCTCAAAATGAGACTGAATGAGCCAATATCATTAGAGGAAATATCCTCAGCCATCTTGTTACAGCAGACTGGTAAATCTCCAGGACCCGATGGGTTCCCTGTAGAATTCTTTAAATCATTTTCGTCACTGCTCTTACCTTAACTAACCTTTGTTCTATCCGATTAGATCTCTTAAAGATAGCGGAATCGAAGGTTATGGGGATAAGGCAGGAACTGGATACTGATTGTGGATGATCAGCCATGATCACAGTGAATGGCGGTTCTGGCTCGAAGGGCCGAATGGCCTACTCCTGCACTTATTGTCTATTGATTCATTTAAACAAGGTAAACTGTCAGCATCATTTAATGAACTTTTTCCAATAAATGGAGAAGCATAAGTGTCAGAGTTCCATAACCTCCCCTTTAAGAGAGTGAATAACTAATTTACTTACCTTGGCATCACAGTAACAAGGAAAGTTAAGTGTCTTTTTGGAGAAAATCTCATTAATTTGTTAAATCATACAAAACAGAGCCTAGCAGAGTGGTCACCCCTGTCCATGTCCCTGATGGGCCGAATTAATGTTGTCAAAATGAACATCCTTCCTAAATTCTTATACCTTTTTCAATCCATGCCAACTTTCATTCCTAAAGCCTTCTTTGACTCACTAGACTCAGTTATATCATCCTACTATGGAAAGGCAAAAGTCCCCAACTGAATAAAGTCCATCTTCAAAAATCTAAAAGTGTTGTGGGCATGGCTTTGCCCAATTTCCGCTTATATTACTGGGCAGCTAATATATGCTGTCTCATCTTTTGGTCTCATTTTTACAATCCATCTGACTGCCCAATATGGGTGGCAATGGAGCTGAACTCTATAAGAATTTTTCCATCTCCGCACTTCTTGGATCCGCACTCCCTTTTCTTACGCCTAAACCAGTTGTTAATCCTGTTATCAGGCACACCCTGAGAGAATGGGCTCAGTTCAGAAAGCATAGTGGTCTCCATGGCTTCTCTCTTTCAAGTCCTATTCTGTATAATCATCTCCTCCAGTCTTTTATACATGATTCAACATTTGAAGACTGATATAGAAAAGGCATCAGGTGCTTTAAAGATCTTTTTATGGATAACTGCTTTGCATCATTTGAACAACTGTCTGCAAAGTTTATCCTACCCAACACTCATTTCTTCAGATATTTGCAAATTAGACATTTTATCAGCCCTTTGATATCAAACTTCCCTGAGGCACTCGACACAAACGTCGTTGATATGTTTCTCTGCATGAATCCATTGTGCAAAGGTCTAATATCTACTATTTGCAACAAGCTAGCGGTCCTGAGGTGAGCCCCCCTTGACAAAATTAAAACTGCCTGGGAGCAAGATCTAAATTTCCCACTGTCAGACGATGTGTGGGATTCAGTTCTTAAGTTAGCTAACTCAACCTCTTTATGTGCCCGCCACTGCTTGTTACAGTTCAAGGTCATACACAGGGCCCATATGTCTAAAACTGAATTATCTCACATTTATCCAGATGTTAATCCCTGCTGTGACAAGTGCAAAAGGGGTGAGGCTTCCCTTATTCACATGTACTGGTCATGCCCTAGCTTGGAAAAATACTGGAAAGATGCTTTCCAAACTCTATCCCAAACACTTAATTATAATTTGGAACCTAACCCTTTGATTGCTCTTTTCGGCACCTCCGAAGAGGGGGACACGCACCTAAGTCTGACCAAATGTTGCACACTATCTTTTGCCTCTCTTTTGGCCAGGCACGCAGTCTTGCTCAGGTGGAGGGATGCTGCCCCGCCCACCCACGCTCAGTGCCTCAGGGACATTATGTCCAGACTATACCTTGAGAACATCCATTATTCAATTCTCAACTCTGACATAAAGTTCCAAAAGGTGTGGGGACCCTTTCTTGAATATTTTCAGAATTCCCAGCCAAACTAAAGGTCCATCCTTTCTTCCAGGCTGCCATTAGGTCATTCACCTTGGCCCCCAGGAGAATGGACATTGCATTAATCAGCCACAAAAATAAACAACAACCATGGAAAACTTGGAAAACTTCAAATGGTTCAAATGATTCAATGTATACAGTATACAACCTGAAATTCTTACTCTTCACAGACATCCACAAAACAAGCAGCCTCATAGAATGAATGATAATTGCATCACTTGTCAGTCATATATCAGGGAATGCTGACGTTGTTAATGGAATTCACCATTATCTGCAATGTACCAGCACAACCATTAACAGCATAAGGACAAAATTGTGTGAAGATGAAGAACTGAAACCCAGCATAGAGTTTATGGAACAGCAGTGATCTTGCTCTCCTGCATTCCTCTGAGTCATGGACTACAACCATCTCAGAGAGATGCATCACCACTGCTGCAAAATCCTCTACTGAAAGGATAAACAGCCTCCCTGATGCTAGAGCCTTGAAGGTTCAAGCATCATTTAGAGTCAGTTAGCAGCAATGGACAGATCATGTTATTTGCACGCCTGACACCTGACTCATTATCTATTTATTTATTTATTTGGCAATGCAGTATGGTTACAGGCCTAACAAGTCCATGCCACCCAATAACAGCAATGTGAGCAATTAATCTACTAACCCAGATGTCTTTGGAACATGGGAGAAAACTAGTGCACCCAGACAAAATCCATTTCACAGGAACAATGTACACCCTCCTTACAGGTAGCGATGGAATTCAACCCAGGGTCTCTTGCATTGTAATATTGTTACGCTACTCTAACGCCCATCCAATGCCTCAAATTGGAGACCAGAACTTGAGTCAGATGCTACATTGAGCTCCCATCATTACAAGAGATTACAGCACGGTGGAAACTATTCAAAGATACTGTCAAAGTCTCCCTGAAATTCTAACACATCTCCTTGCCACACTATCACCCCCTCCCCATTGCCCTCTCCATTTCATGAAAAGGAGAGCAAGATTATCAAACAGTCCCTGGGTTACGTAAGGGTTCTATTCCAGAGAACTATTCAAGAGTTGAAAAAGGATCTAGTGCTTTCCCAGCATATATGATGAATAAACTCTTCTTGTGGAAGGTACAGGTATCAATTCTAACTGAAGTTTCGATGACAAACTTTACACCTTCATCAAGGATGATGTCTAGTCCTGTGGTATTTATACCCCCGTCACCCATCCCTCCTGATTAGTTGTCCTCATCCAATCAGGTTCCACTGTCTAGGCCAGTTTACAATTACTGTAAGTTTCAGTTCTTACTTAGAGTGAAATCTTTGTCTTTGATAAATTCTTTTCCTCTAGTTTTATTTCTGTGATTTCCTTTACCAGACAGTCTCAAAAGCCATTGGCATGCCACAGTAGTTTTGTGCCATCAAAGTCAATCCTATGGCCATTGCAAATGCAATGTTCTGCTACTTCCAATTTCTCCAGGTAATCCAGATCGGTACACCTCCTATGCTTCTTGATGTGGGTTTCTCTCATGCATTCCGTCTGGCCAATATACGGTGAAATCCGCAGTGGTAGAACATTGCAACAGGATTGACTTCGTTAGAAAATTTTTAATATCTGTTATTCCTCTTCCTCCTGCTGTCACAGATAATGTTAATTTATGTGTGTTTGAGTGTACATAATGTTTTCTGAAATTTGTCAATTCAGTTCTTACTTTTCTTTGTAAATTTTCCAGATTGGTTTTGGACCAAGATATTATGCCAATAGAATACATTTATAGGATTATATTATGATGATGATGATTATTATTATTAATAATAACAATAAGCATGAAAAAACCCTCAAAATGCATTGGATAATATGCTCAAGGTTAGATTTCTGTAAATCAGGTAATTTGTAAATCTGATAATCTTCTACATATGTCAAATTTGAGGATATGCTCGGAGTTGTATTAGTTTATAAACTGACAAATGACAACATTTAAACAAATTATTTGGTCATTTATTTTGCTTTTGTTAGAATTTTACTATGTGTAAATAGACCACTGCTTTTTATTTACATTACTGCGACTATGACATTTCAAACGTATTTCATTGGTTGTGAAGCACTTTGGGATGTTCCAAGTTATTTAAATGCAAATTATTTTCCTCTCTTGCTTTCCTCTTTCATTCTGGGAGCAAATAGAATGACTTTGCTTGTCATTTGATTTTATATGCATTTGGTACATAGTAGCAATTTCTTCAGCCAGTGCGAAGGACTTACTTTCACCAGTAGAAGGTCAAAAATCAGGTGATATTGATTTAAAGTAATTGGTTGGAGGATTAGACAGGAGATGAAGAAAATTTGTTTTTTTTTCACCCAGGGAGCGGTAGGAGTCTGGAAGTCTATTCAATGTATTTATAAAGTAATTGAAGAGCTGAACCACAGGGCTACAGACAGAATGTTGGAAACTGGGATTAGGCTGATTCAGAAGATTAGCTCATGGGACAGCACAATGGTGTAGTGGTTAGCTGGAGGCCTAGGTTCAATTCCTGCTACTGCCTGTAAGAAGTTTCTATATTCTCCCAATGATCGCATGGGTGACAATAGACAATAAGTGCAGGAGTAGGCCATTCAACCCTTCGAGCCAGCACCGCCATTCACTTGTGATCATGGCTGATCATCCACAATCAGTACCCTTTTCCTGCCTTCTCACTATATCCCTTGACTGCACTATCTTTAAGAGCTCTATCTAACTCTTTCTTGAAAGAATCCAGAGAATTGGCCTCCACTGCCTTCTGAGGCAGAGCATTCCACAGAACCACAACCCTCTGTGTGAAAAAGCTTTTCCTCAACTCCGTTCTAAATGGTCTACCCCTTATTCTTAAACTATGGCCTCTGGTTCTGGATTCCCCCAACTTCGGGAACATGTTTCCTGCCTCTAGCATGTGCAATCCCGTAATAATCTTACATGTTTCAATCAGATCCTCTGTCATCCTTCTAAATTCCAATGTATACAAGCCCAGTCACTCCAATCTTTCAACATATGACAGTCCCGCCATCCCGGGAATTAACCTCGAGAACCTACGCTGCACTCCCTCAATAGCTAGAATGTCCTTCCTCAAATTTAGAGACCAAAACTGTACTCCAGGTGTGGTCTCACTAGGGCCCTGTACAGCTGCAGAAGGACCTCTTTGCTCCTATACTCAACTCCCCTTGTTATGAAGGCCAACATGTCATTCACTGCCTGCTGTACCTGCATGCTTACTTTCAGTGACTGATGAACAAGGACACCTAGATCTCATTGTACTTCCCCTTTTCCTAACTTGACACCATTCAGATAGTAATCTGCTTTCCTGTTCTTGCCACCAAAGTGGATAACCTCACATTTATCCACATTAAACTGCATCTGCCATGCATCTGCCCACTCACCCAACCTGTCCAAGTCACCCTGCATTCTCATAACATCCTCCTCACATTTCACACTGCCACCCAGCTTCGTGTCATTGCAAACTCGCTAATGTTACTTTTAATCCCTTCATCTAAATCATTAATGCATATTGTAAATAGCTAATTGTAAATGGGTGGTCCCATGTCCTCCTACAGCCTGAAGACTACCAGTTGGTAGCTTAGTTGATCATTGTAAGTTTTCCCATGATTAGGCTAGTAGTAATTTGGGGGAATGCTGGGTAGTACGGCTTAATGTTAATAAATACGTTAGTCTGTGCAGAGGCTCCACCCTTACAGTCACCCACAGAGCATCCTTTTTTTGGGTGTTCAGAAGAAAATTCGGAGAACTAAGATTTGTTTTTATTCTTAAAACGTTCCCTTTCTTGTTTTCTTATATCAGTTTTCCTCCAACCTCACATCGGTTTTGTCCCACCATTTTCAATAAGACCACTTACAGGAAAGCCCCTAAAGCGATCATTTAATCAGTTCTTCTCAACAGTGTATGACAGTCACGTTTCTCCTTCAGGTGTAGAAACACTTTTGAAAGCTGCCAACCAAAAACCCTATAAGTTGGATAAACCTTAATCAGGATCCCTTCGCATTCCCATTGAAGTCTGAATGGACTCTGCTGGTAACTTTATTCTCTCTCTTTCTGAGGCAGTCCCTTGGGATTGAGAATGATTTAAAACTTTATTGCTGTATGTATTACGTATTACAAGCTGGCTTCACATTATAGCACAAAGTTAGCAGTGCGTCTGCACACAGCATATGAGTAGCAACTATCTTGTGGTTACTCACCATGACCACTTCATCCTGGGGTTACTCACCATGACCACTTCATCTAGTCTTGCTGCTATTTTCAATTTCATCTTTTCTTTTTTCATCATAGGATGTAGAAATACAGAAAAGATGTTGTTCCTCGGAAGGATCACTTGGGAGGTACTTTTTCCCGAAACTTTAACCTGCTATTTGCATACTGGTATTAAATTAATTCCATATTAAAAAGTACACATATTGAGTAATGATTTTTCTAGAAATGTATGCTTTTATTGTAAACTTCTGTAATGGAGAATGTTTTTTCTTTAAAAAAAATGAGCAAAATTTTAAATATCACACAATTGAAATAGAATAAGATTGAAATACGTACTACTACATGAAAGCAACTGAAAGCTCGTTTCAAAACAATAATGCATTTTCTAGAAATTGATTGCAGGTCAATATTTATTTATATTTATTGAAATACAGCACAGAATAGGCCCTTCCAGCCCTTTGAACCACACCATCCAGCAACTCCCAGTTTAACCCTAGCCTAATCATGGTAAAATTTACACTGACCAATTAACCTACCAATCAGTACATCACTAAAAGCTTGTAGTACTCTGCCTTTGAAATTAATTCCATCAAATTCATTTAGTGATAGGGTACAATACACTGAAGCTACCGCAGAACTAGAGATGAAGCTGATTTCTAGGCAGATATGTAAGTCAGAAACCAGGCAGATAGAAGTCCTGATGAAGGGTCTCAGCCCGAAATGTTGACTGATTACTCTTTTCCATAGATGCTGCCTAACCATAGATGCTGAGTTCTTCCATTGGGGGTGTTGATTTGAATTTCCAGCATCTGTAGATTTTCTCATGTTTCTGATAGAAGTTCAATTTTATTTCGCAGATAAACGGTAACAAATCATATGATGTGGTAATCAGGTTAGTTACCTCCCGTGAAGAGAACATTCTGACATTTATCCAAATATGCAGTGTCATTAGGTGTTCAGTTGCATACCAAATCATTCAGACTGCCCAAATTGTATTTGATAATTCATCTACATAGTTTTGAGCAATTTATTCTTCTTTAAATCATACTTCAAAATATTAAATGGACCATTAGCAACTTCTATTTATTGAACAAGCATTTACTAATTTCCTTATTACTTATCCAGTTTCAAGTTTATCTAATCATGTTTGTTGTTGAGTACAGCATCGTGGAAAAGTCTTGGGCAGATATACATAGCTAGGCTGTCTAACATTTTTACACAGTCATGTATTTCTCAACATGGAGCAGTCAGCCAGCTTGTACATCTGGCAGGAGCAAAGGATATTGGGAATGCCGAGGGTGGAATGCCAAGGAAGCATTGTGGAACAGATGGCAGAGAAGGAGTGCCAGGAGCATTGGGTGGCGTGGGTGCAAATGCACCCAACCCTGAGACACCAGGCAAGGTCATTTGATTCCAAACAATTGGTTTATTGATCATAATAGAATGTTTCTCCATGCTTCCTTCTCCTTCCCCTCTCCCTTTCCTTTCCCCAACCATCATACCTCTCCCCTTCCCAATCTCAGTCCACAATAGAGAACCAGGTTTATCATCACTCACATATGTCATGAAATTTGTTTTTTATTTGGCAGCAGTACAGTGCAATACATAAAATTACTACAGTACTCTGCAAAGTTTTTAGGCACCCTAGCTATATTGGTGTGCGCAAGACTTTTGCACAGTACTGTACATTTAAAGCAAAACAGAACAAAGAAATGCACTATTCTGATTTATTTAGGAACTCCTAGAGGTTAAAGCTTTGCAATGAATATCAAACCAATAAAATGAGCTGTGAAAGGAAAGACTATGAAGGTTATAAATTCAAAAATGGAAGACCTACCTCCACTCAAGCCAGTTTCTAAGTTTGCATTATCAACAGGCTTGCTGATCTATTTTAAATGTTGAATAATGTCTGACTTTAGATCTCTTCCAGACTTTGGTTGCAGGTTAGTTTCCCTGGCCTAAGGAAACATGACAGCTCAAGAGTAGAGGTGGTGATGACTGAATCCAGAACAACTCGTGGACCAGCTGAGGGAGAAATATTCCCCTTGGTCTCTGAAGCAAAGCTGTTAACTTTCTCAAGATCAAGCCCCATGACCACACAGAACTGCAGAGTGCAGCTCAGTACATTACATTGCATTACCTTTGTGAACTCTGTCTACACTCTTTGCTGGATTAGTAGAGCAGCCAATATATTCAAAAATTATATATATATAAGTCAGGGAGTTTTCACGGGTTCAATGTTCATTCAGAAATCGGATGGCAGAGGGGAAGAAGCTGTTCTTGAATCGCTGAGTGTGTGCCTTCAGACTTCTGTACCTCCTTCCTGATGGAGACTGTGGCGAAAGCAACTTAAAAGATTCTCAGGCGAAGGCGTTGTTGGTCATATCCTTCTTCATTTGTAAACTTTGGTTTCAAAAGCAGTGAGGGTGAGGGAAAGATGGAAAAATGTAAGAAACAGCATTTTAAAAATCTTATTGAGAAAATACTATTATAAAATAGAACTCATACATCATGTAACTGCAAAACATTAATCTAATTCAAAGGAAGACTTGGGAGTCTGAAATGCAGGTCTAACTCTGAGTTTACTTTCTGCAAGACATGCACATATCACGTGGTAGCATGCTAATGTATACAATTAACATATTTTTAAATATAAACTTTAATTTGTGTTGGGCACGTGGCCAAGTGGTTAATGCATTCGTCTAGTTACCTCAAGATCGCTAGTTCGAGCCTCAGCTGTGGCAGCGTGTTTGTGCCCTTGAGCAAGGCACTTAATCACACATTGCTCTAGTGTCTGTGCGAGGAGTGGCGCCCCACACAGACTTCCAATCTGCGCCTTGTAAGGTATGAAAATGCCCGAGGCAGGCCTCTCATGGTCTGAGTTGATGTTCCCCCTTTTAATTAATTATTGAAACAAACAAGAATATCTCAAACAATATATATACAAGACTACTCCTATATTGTCGAGGTAGTTACGTTATTCCTATGCTACTCAGTTAGCTACTCCCACATTGTACAAACAGTGTATTAATAAAGTTCAGTTGAATATCCTGGTGTGCCCTGCACACTCCCTCAATGTAACAACCACAACAAATATTATTGGAATACACAACATCAAAGGCCAGCATTTTGTAACACTTCTAACTTTTGTGAGCTTTTTTTTCATTGTCCTATGCTTATTCTAGTCTGGCTGAGCAGAAGAAGCTGTTTAACTTTGAAGTTGATGGTTGTGTGCTGTGGAGCATGTCAATCCCTAACAGGCTCTCTTGATATCTTTTCATTTAGAAAACAAAGGACAAAAACAGTGGCTGAGTGCTGGAATGGTCAAGAAGGATGCCAGTTCCCAAAGGAGAAAGTGTTCTGTGAGAGTCTTGTCTCATTTTGAAAGAAAGGTAAACGGAAAAAAGGAAAGGAATTCAATAATTTATTAGAGTTGTTACAGAATCGGTTCACCCTGGCAAAGGTTATAAAATGATAGCTTGGTGTTTAAAGTATACCGCCAACCAGTTCTGAATAATATTTCTCTGTAGTATACACAACGTTCTGCATCAGGGAACAAAATGGAATAGAATAATGCTTTCTTGCAATAGAACCTGTTCCCGGAGACCCTTAAAAGGTTAAAACTGTGGTCTGGTAGTTATTTAAAACACACATTATTTGGAGCCATTATGAATGAAAAAGTAACACAGACATGATGTAGCAGTGTCCTATTGTTACACTGGGTTGAATGTTCCTCCACATCAGCATTATCTTAGTGCATGTTAACAGGAACATAAACAAGAATAAACCTAAGTTGCTTTATCTGTGAATATCTTCAGCATTTAGTTATTCATACAGATTAAGAATATCAGAAGTACAGCAGACTACTTGCCTGAAGCTAAATTAACTCTGAGGTATTGTATTGTGCTTTACTACAGCTGGATGTTTAAGTATCTTTGCATAGTTTCTATGCAACCTTTTAGTCACACTGTATGAAGCTGTCATTTTAACTATGTAATCATTTCCATTTTGTAACAGGAAGTATTTCATTTAACTTCTATCCATATATCTAGCTAAACAATTGGCTTCATAATCATGTTTAAAAAAGTAAATTCATCTATTAAAAAAACTAAACTATGCATATTAATGATAACTCTGCCATACATCAAACGTCGAGCTCTATAATGACCTACCGATGCTCAGCACTAAAATCGAGGCGAGAAGACTGCAACTAACGGGGCACTGTCTACGTCCCCTGAGACACCTGCCAGCCTAGTCATCATATGGGAGCCTAAGCATGGGAGGATGAGCCCTGGGTGCCCTCCCAAGACTATGGTCAACACGCTCCTAGAAGACAGCGGCACGGCTAATGTAGATGAACTGAACACACTGATGGGGGAGAGGGAGAAGTGGAGAGTCCGTCATTGTGCCCGACGCCGGCCCCTTAGGCCTGAGTCGACGTAGTAGTAACCTGCCATAGGTGGTTCCAAGCCTGGCTGCAAACTGAGGGGAGTTGGACAACCCCATCCCGTAAAAACTCAGTGCTACCGAAACAGCAACAGAAGCTCTAAAGATCTTTTCCACGGATGCTGCCCAACCTGCTGAGTTCCTCCAGCGTGTTGTGAGTGAGCTCTAACGATCTCATCCCTGAGAGAAGAAGGATCTTTGCCTAATGACTGGCTCAGGGCAGAGGATTCTGGCAGTGGTCTATGCCCCAGAAAGGGTGATAGGCTTAAGTCAGTAAATAAAATATAATGCTAGTGCTATATTCGGATCAACAGTTGAAGGTGGGTGGAAACGACCAGGTTTTGTTTGGTATGTTCATTGTTTCAATTTACTCTTGTTCCACAAAATGTTTTTTTTTACTGATTCTGATTCCATGAACACTGTTTCACTATAGAGTCTACGCAGCTCACAGGACAACAATCTCCTGATTGTCACTTCTTACCTGCTCCACTACCAACAAACTCCACCAACGGAACTGCATCCTATATCTTGGTCCTAGTCTCCATGGATTGTTAGTGATTGCATGTCTATATTTCCCATTGCAATTGCCAACGGATTCTTTGCTTCTTTTTGAGTTCGGCTTACCCTATTGTTTACCTCCATTCTTCATTTTGCTAAACTTGTTTTAGCATTGAATTACCTGACATTTATTGCCCATCCTTGGTCACATAACAATGGTACTTCACTTGGGTTCTTCTGTTTTATTAAATACTTGTGACGTTCCTTGATTCAGCCTTACTCTGGTTCCCTCCAATACCACTTTCTTAATGAACTTATTCTATCTCACCATGAACTGAGAACCATGATAAACTTTGCACCAATTTCCAACCCCTCCCACTCCACTATTTGTGACACTAGCCATCAGCTTTAGTTCACATGGTCCGTCTCTGGCTGTTCTCCTCCTGTTATTTCTCCAATCTAATTTTTAGATATGGGCCCGTGGTCAATATCTATTGTGAATTCACAGATCCTCAGAGCTTTCTTGATAATTCATCTTCTCACCTCACTTCTGGTCAAAACCAACAGTTTTCCATTTCAAGTTTCTCACATTTATTCTAACAAGATCACTTTCCATCTCCGAAGATTTCCCTCTACCATAATTAACTGTGGCTAACCCATTTTCTATACTTCTTACCCCTTTCCTTTCCAGCCTGGAAGCACGATGGAGTTCCTGTTGTCCTTATCTCTGCCCACTTCACTGCCATTGATCTATAATTTCAGCCACCATTATTTAATTATTTATTGAGATACAGCTTCAGGCTCTTTGAGCTGCACTGCCCAGTCTGATTTACCCCAAGCATAATCACGAGATAATTTATAATTAACTTACTAACCTTTGGAGTGTTGAAGGAAATTGGAGAACCCGGAGAAAACCTAGACTTTCCGTGGGGAGTACATATAGGCTCCTTACAGTTGACTTTGGAATTAAGCTCCAATCTCCGAAGCCCTGAGCTGTAATAATGTTGAGCCAGCTGCTATGTTATGTGTTGTAATGCAAGTTTTCCTCTCCTTTCCTTTTATCGTCATCATCATTATTGTGTGCCGTGTCATATGACATGGGTGATCATGGTCTTCCATCTGTCCTTAATCTGAGAAGTTCTAATGAGGCTTATCCCAACCTTTTTTATGCCATGGACCAATACCATCAAGCAAGGGGACTGTGGTCCTCAGATTGGGAACTCCTGCAATAAGCTCTTCAAAACTTTTGCCTGTCCATCCCTTGATGCAGCTCATGAGTAGCATGTACTGTCGATTGTGACTTTTTCTTCCATCAGTTTTACCCCATCGTTGCAAGATGTTTGAGCTTCTCTTTCCATAGAACATGTTCCAGAAATTCCAGCTGCCATTTCATAGAAACATAGAAAATAGGTGCAGGAGTAGGCCATTCGGCCCTTCGAGCCTGCACCGCCATTCAGTATGATCATGACTGATCATCCAACTCAGAACCCTGCACCAGCCTTCCCTCCATACCCCCTGATCCCTTTAGCCACAAGGGCCATATCTAACTCCCTCTTAAATATAGCCAATGAACTGGCATCAACTGTTTCCTGTGGCAGAGAATTCCACAGATTCACCACTCTCTGTGTGAAGAAGTTTTTCCTAATCTCGGTCCTAAAAGGCTTCCCCTTTATCCTCAAACTGTGACCCCTCGTTCTGGACTTCCCCAACATCGGGAATGATCTTCCTGCATCTAGCCTGTCCAATCCCTTTAGGATTTTATACGTTTCAATCAGATCCCCCCTCAATCTTCTAAATTCCAACGAGTATAAGCCTAGTTCATCCAGTCTTTCATCATATGAAAGTCCTGCCATCCCAGGAATCAATCTGGTGAACCTTCTTTGTACTCCCTCTCTGGCAAGGACGTCTTTCCTCAGATTAGGGGACCAAAACTACACACAATACTCCAGGTGTGGTCTCACCAAGTCCTTGTACAACTGCAGTAGTACCTCCCTGCTCCTGTACTCGAATCCTCTTGCTATAAATGCCAGCATACCATTCGCCTTTTTCACCGCCTACTGTACCTGCATGCCCACTTTCAATGACTGGTGTATAATGACATCCAGGTCTCGTTGCACCTCCTCTTTTGCTAATCGGCCATGATTGATGATATCAGCTCTCTCCTTATTCCGGCTTTCGCAACACTTCTTCATTTGTTATTCTGTCTTTCCACAATATTTTTGCCACTCTTCTGAAAACTCCCATTTCTGCAGCTTCAAGTCTTCCCTCATTTTGTCTTGATACTGTCCAACATTTGCTTCCATATATACTGTCCAACATCTGATTACTCCTTTCCAAAAAGAATGCTTCCATAGCAATATCCTGCTCAACTCCATAAAAAGCACAAATAGACAGTCCCATTCTCAAGGCATTTATCAGTGTGAGCTGGTTTAAATGGTGCTGGTGATGCCCAGTGACTACTTACCAACAACAAAATACAAAACATAGAAAACTACTAAACACCTTATTAATAACACTTTATTAATAATGATCGCTGCTAACAATGGAGAGGCATTCAGAAGCAAGGCTAGGTGAGTGGAGGTGGGAGGAGGCGGAGGCAGAGGCAAGATGGAAGCAAGCGGAGATGGGAGAGAGGATAGACCCGTTCTGCTCGACTTAAGAGCCAGGCTGAACCAGATAGGTTGTGTATGGGCTGAATCGTGGTGGGGTCCAGGCCCCAGAGCAGTCCGAGAGCGAGGAACCACCCAATGTTTGAACAACTTAAGTGCCGGGCCAGATTGAAAAGGCCGGGATGTCAGGACCAGAGGCAAGGCATTGGCCAGTTCTGCCCACTGCTCTGTTACGTTCACTCAGTTCTGCACTAAACTGAGGCTGTGACCGACTCCAGCTGCAGTGATGCCTGGCTTCATGTCTTTTGTAAAACTTCAGTTCAGAATGCTATTTGCTTTCATTTATTATTTCCACATGTTTTTTCTCTCTGCACGTAGGGTTTTGATGGTCTTTTTTTAATGGTTCGTTTCTCCTCCATCCTTTAGCCTTTCATGTAATCCTGTACACCTGTTGCGCTTCTAACTTACCAAACTGAAACTTCAACCCCTACAGCAGGGGTTCCTAACCTGGGGTCCACAGCCCCTTGCTTAGTGGTGTTGGTCCCTGGTATAAAAAAGGTTGGGAACCCCTGCTCTACACAGACACAGCCTAGCTAAGTTCTCTGTTTTTATTTCTGGTTTCCAGTTCCCATGGTATTTTGCCCATGAACCTTCAAATCAGGTTGCCTTGGAGATAATCACAGAGATGCATCCCCTCAATAGAAATATGGATGCAAAATTTATGTTCACAGTTTACTTTTTCCAAACTTTGCATAAAACATGGACTCCAGATGCCTGCTATAAATGTCAATACAATCTGGGAAATATGTCTATTTTTAAAGAAAATTCAATTACTTTCAAAACATCCTGCCTTCCCTTTACAACCCAGCAAAATGGAGACAGGCCAAAATGATGTGATTCATTTTCGATGCTGAGTGAAATATTAATGCATTCAGTCTTGGGGGAAAATACCACTGTCAAATAAAATACAAACGTAATGTGAAGTTCAGTGCAGTAAAGATATACTTACAACATTAAACAAATGCTCAAAGAATTTAATAGAAAATGGACATCAAAGGCATTTGCAGTTAATTCTCCCCGATGATCTGCATATGAAGCAAAAATTCATCCTTTAAGGTTTAATGGCGTCATGGTAGCGTAGTGGTTATGCTATTACAGATCAGGAATTTCTGGAGTTCAGAGTTCAATTCCAGTGCCATTCTGTAAGGAGCTGATGACAAAATGTTTGCAAGTAAATTGCCAAGATCGGGCCAAACGTGGAGAAAGCTATCCACAAGGATCCGTGAACATCAACTGGCTGTAAAGCAACAAGACCTATAGTCTCTACCCATGAAGATTGAGAGGGGCACAAATTCAACTGGGCACCGGTAAAAGTCATGGTGCAAGCAATTGCACAACATGCAAGATAATTCCTAGAACTGTGATTTTCTGCAAACAGCTTTGTAAACAAAGACGTAGACCTCGATCCTATTTATGAGCCAATGCGTGTCAAATTCCATACCACACGCATAAAGTTCGCTACGCAGACAATCAGCAATGAGACTTCCTCCCTACATCACAATAGCTTCCATAATGACAGCCAGTCAGCTGACTGATAAGTATATAAAGGCCAAGCATTCGGAGGACACCACAATGCACCATTAAGCTGGGTGCCAACTGCCGTAAAACAAGAAGAAGAAGACACCACATTCAACAGTGCACAGATGACGTCTCCTTTTATGGTGACGAAATGTAAGTAAATTGCCAAGATCAGAGAACAACTGAACCCAACCATCAACCACTCGAGCTATACATTTTCCAAATTATTTCTATAAGGAGACTCTTTACATCCCTCCACAGCCTAAAGACTAACCGGGTAGTTTAATTGATCATTGTAAATTGTCCTGTGATTAGGTTAGGGTTAATCAGGGTTGTGAGGTTACTGGGAAGGCATGGCTCAAGGGGCCAGAAGAGCCTACTCTGCACTATATTGCTAAATAAAATAAAATAATCCCATCTCCAATTCAATTGAGGCTTGTTTGGCATCACAGACCATCTCTGTCTTGCTAATCATGTCATAGCCTTAGGAAGTTAAAATAGGCCATGAATAGTCCATAAAAATAAACATAATGTTGAGACTTCTGCAAAGCAACTGTAGGCCCAAGTTTCGCTGGACACTGATCACAGCAATAAACTCACACCACAGTGATCCTCCTGCCCTGTGAACATTCCTTGCTTGTGGGATATGGCCTTTCTGCTTAATAAAGAAAGCTGGAAGCTGTGAAGGTTCACGTCATTGGGATCTCCACTCCTTTGGTGAGGTTCTGCAGGACTCTTTATGCAGATGTTCCAGGATATAATTAAACCCTGTTCTTGTGAAGTCCAGCAGTCAAATATTATCCAATTAAATGTAGTGTTCGAAGTTCAAGGTTCAAAGTGAATTTATTATCAAAGCATGTATACTTGATGTTGCGGTGTTTGCTGAGCTTGGCAATTAGCTTGCAGATGTTTCATCACAAGTTGAGGTGACATCCTCATTGCACCGTTGTTGGTATTTCTCTCTGGGAGTGCTCGCATTTACTTTCCTTTAACTCAGTCCTGATTGGCTACCCCTTCAGTTGACCTTTGAATTCTATTGGCTCGTGTTTCTTTGGCTCACCATCCTAAAGTATGCATATGTCACCATATGTTACTTTGAGATTCATTTTTTTACAGGTATTCACAGTACAATGAAATCAATGAAAAAATACACACTGACAAAGACTGGCAAACAACCAATGTGCAAAAGATGACCCATTGTGCAAATAAAAAATAAAGTAAATAAATAATTTTGAGAACATGAGTTGTAGATTTTTTGAAATGAGTCCATAGGTTGTGGAATCAGTTCAGAGAATGAGGTGAATGAAGTTATCCATGCTGGTTAAGGAGCCCATAGTTTGAAGGGTGATAATTGTTCCTGAACCTGGTAGTATGGGACCTAAGTCTCTTGCACCTCTTTCCTAATGGCAGCAGTAAAAATAGAGCATGGCTTGAAATGGTAGGTGTTCATGATAAATGGCACTGCCTTCTTATGGAAGCTTTCCTCGTAAATATGCCGAATGACAATGAACTACTTTGCATGTCATGGACTGGGCTGTTCCCAACATTTCTGTAGACTTTTCCATTCTTAGGCATTAATGTTCCCATAGCAGACCATGATTAATGAAGTAATCACATTGTTAATTAATCAGATAGGTAACTAGAAAATTTTAAAGGAAGAATTGAGGAGAACATTTATTTATTTTGCCATCTGTGTTATGTCCGAGCCTTAAAAGCACAAGCTAAAATATTAAATCATAATTCAAACAAAAAATTGTATTCCATAGATATTAAGCATGAGCTTATTTGATAATATTTATTTCAGAATATTTGGCCAATATTCAAAAATATTCTCTATTATTATGGATATTTGCAATGTTAGTATGCTGACACATCTGCAATAGTAATAGCTTTTTAATAGTAGATATAACGTGCTTTAATGAAAATGTCACACAGAAGCCCTAGAGCTGATTCTAAATATGATTTATTCCTCTTGTATGTTCTTCAGAGCTTTTAGAATATGCAAGTTTTATAACAACAACGGTAAAGATAATTTCCCATGAACTTCTGATTTTGAATGTAGCAGGATTAAAGCAAGATATGACACAACAGGGAGTTTCTTATTGCAGGAGAAGAATAAATGTTATTGGTACTCCTGGCTATTAAAGCTGGAAGCTTGTTTATTTCAAAGAACATTGCAATTAAATTTTGCAGAAGTAATCCAGATCTTCCATCAGCTCATTATCAATGTGGAATTGCGGATATATTTCTAAAATATTTAAGAAGAATTGTAACTCTAATATTATCTTCTGCAAATCCAGTACAACAAATATACCTTGAACTTGTAACTTAAATAAATGAAGCAAACTCAGATTGAGAGTCATTTGCAATACGTTTATTTCAGTACCTTCCTTTAAAGGTCAAATTTTGAATATTTCTACCTCCTCCTGCAAATGTCAACACAGAAATTTTATATAAATTTTTTTTAGATGTTTGCTTTGACAGGGAATGCAAATAGATGGGAGGAAAGCAACAATTTAGACGCCACAGTAGTGCAGTGGTTAGCACAATGCTGTTACAGTACTGGTGACCAGAGTTCTAATTTCCACTGCTGCTGGTAAGGAGTTTGTACACACTCCCCGTGACTATCTGGGTATCCTCCCAAGTGCTCTGGTTTCCTCCCACAGTCAAAAGATGTACCCGTAGGTGGGTTAATTGGTCATTATAAATTGTCCTGTGATTAGACCATGATTTAGTCGGGGATTGGTGGGCAGTGTGGCTCAAAGAGCATCTTCTGTGCTACAGCTCAAAAAATAAATAAAAATTAAAAAAAAATAACTCAGCACAGATTCCTGTGTCACACTACTGGTTAGAGATCTCCAATATGAAAAGCAACCTTCCACTATCACCAAACAGTATTGTATCCAATTTTCTTTCTCACCGTGAATCTTATGTATTTTAAACTTCTGGATCAACCTACTATGTGTGATCTTGCCAAAGCCGTTGCGAGAGGTCATATAGAAAATGTCCATCACCCTCCCCTCTTCAAAAATCTCAATCAATCTCTTTGTGACGTGCCTCGAAGGACCTATTCCACACTGTATCACAATAAAGTAAAATCAAATCATTTTCTCACCCTAACTTTACAAATAGGCTATGTTTTAAATTATCACTATACGCTGAATCATGTATGTTATTTCTCTGTAACCCCCTGGAAAAGGTTTCACTGCTAATGTAATGATTTTTCTGTAGTAGCAGTGTTTGGGTTATGGCTAGAGATAACAGGGGCCTTGGAATGTGCGCCATCCAATGAAGGGAGTGTTTTTCTCTTGTTGTGTGCCTGAGACCGAGGTGATCTTGGATTTGGAGTGGGGCCAGGGGTCAACGAAGCCCCGGGAAATCAATGGAGGACCAACGGAAAGGAAACCGTGATCTCCAACTTGTGCATATTAGACTGTTTCATTAAAATGGGCCCTTTTCTTTTTGTTTTACTTTACTAACCCTTTAGTCAAATTAAGAATTATAAAGTTAAATCATTTAATTGCATCTGGTGTACTGTCTGTTATTCTGTGGTACTGATTTGTTACAGGGTAACAGATCAAGCAGCATCCACGCAAACAAGAGGTTTTGCACCTCAATCCCACACATTTGGTGGGGCCAGAGATTGTCTTCCCTAGACTTACACAGCTGCCAGAACCGAAGGGTTACACCTGCATATTTCCTGATTTTTTAAAACCTTAAAATAACAAGCATTATATCAAAAAATTATAAATAACAAATTTCTGTATTACTCCATTTTAGTTAACGTGAAGGTGTTAAGAAAATTCCAAACATACAGAATCAGAAAAACTGATTTTGGTCTGATTTTTGGCCTCCTTAACACATGAAAACCTTGAGAACCTGACATTCTTATTTTTAATTCCACATCCCATTCCCATTCTGACATGTCTATCCACGGCCTCCTCTACTGTAAAGATGAAGCCACACTCAGGTTGGAGGAACAACACCTTATATTCCATCTGGGTAGCCTCCAACCTGATGGCATGAACATCGACTTCTCTAACTTCCGCTAATGCCCCAACCCCCCCCCCTCGTACCCCATCAGTTATTTATTTTTATACACACATTCTTTCTCTCACTCTCCTTTTTCTCCCTCTGTCCCTCTGACTATACCCCTTGCCCATCCTCTGGTCCCCCCCCCCCGTCTTTCTCCCCGGACCTCCTGTCCCATGATCCTCTCATATCCCTTTTGCCAATCACCTGTCCAGCTCTTGGCTCCATCCCTCCCCCTCCTGTCTTCTCCTATCATTTTGGATCTCCCCCTCCCCCTCCCACTTTCAAATCCCTTACTAACTCTTCCTTCAGTTAGTACTGACGAAGGGTCTCGGCCTGAAACGTCGACTGTACCTCTTCCTAGAGATGCTGCCTTGTCTTCTGCGTTCACCAGCAACTTTGATGTGTGTTGCTTGAATTTCCAGCATCTGCAGAATTCCTGTTGTTTGCATTCTTATTTTTCTTTCTTCTTTGTGAACCAGGTAGGTTTCTGCCATAACTTGGTACTTTCATGGTAATTATTGCTGATAATACTTTTCTTTTCCAGATAACTAAATTTAAATTCTTCTACTGCTCTGGATGGATGGTGGGGTTGAGATACTAGCCCACAGGTCATGGTTGGCAAGGTGTAGCACCTGCTTAGCATTCCAATCAGGGCAGAGTGAAGCCATGAGAGCAGATGGTGGATGGTGGTATGAGCAGCTGGTTCATGTCAGAAATCCTGGTTATGTGACCACTTATGTCAGGCAGACAATCTCTGAAAAGAATTGATAATGGCTGAGTTGTAAAAACACGGCTCAGAAGAAGGCAAACCCCTTCTGTGGAAAAATTTGCCAAGAAAAATCATGGTCATGAGACCACGATCGCCAATGTCATATAACACGGCACATAATGATGAGGATGACTACCCTGGAGTGCATTGAACCTATGTCACCAAATAGTTTGTTAAGGTTTTTGGATAATTAATTCAGTAATATTGCTTCTGTGCCAGAATTCCAAAGCAAGGCTGCCCATCTTACTCTTTTAGCACTGACTGTGGTCACTTTGAACAAAGCACATCAGAAGTACAAGAACATTGACACAAAAGTTACAATTACAGTCAAATATAAGGTAAGAATATTAGACAGCAACATGTGCTTGGGGTGCACTGCAGGACAGAGAGCAAAGGGAATTTGTAGTCACTTCATATTCTGAGTCTTAAGGTCATTGATCATAAAGTCATCAACAAAGTTTGTGTGGGCAGCATTAATTCCCACTTTTATATAATCAATGTTGAGGCTATGGCTTCAGCAGCTGAGGTCCCCAGGAATACTACATTGTCCTTTACACCTCAGGAATCTATCGTATTTGTTACGGCTATGCTTACTTTTGCCAGCATTGGTTCTGAAATAAATGCTCCAAAAACTCTCTTTGCCTTCGTTATGATACATTATTATCCATTACTTTTTGTACATTATTAGCATGATCAGTTAAAATTCTTGAAAAGCTTTTCAGTGTTCATGTTCAAAATTCAAAGTAAATTTATTATCAAATTACATATATGTCACAATGTACAACCCTGAGGTTCAATTTCTTGCAGACATTCACAGTAAATACAAAGAAACACAATAAAATCAATGAAAAACTGCACACAACAAAGACAGACAAAAAACTATGTGCAAAAGACAACAAACTGTGCAAATACAAAAAAGAAAAATAATAATAAATAAATACACAATAAGTATCCAGACCATGAGTTGTAGAGTCCTTAACAATGAGTCCATAGGTTGCAGATCAGTTTAGAGTTTGCATGAGTGAAGGTATCCCCTCTGGCTGAAGAGCCTAATGGTTGCGGGATAATAACTGGTCCTGAACCAGGGGATGTGGGATGTGAGGTTCCTGTATCTCCTTCCTGATGGCAGCAATGAGAAGAGAGCATGGCCTGGATGGTGGGGGTCATTGATGAAAGACGTTGCTTTCCTGCGACACCACTCTGTGCAGATGTGCTCAGTGGTGAGGAGGGCTTTACACATGATGGACTGGTTTGTATCCATTACTTTCTGTAGGCTTTTCCATTCAAGAGCATTGGTGTTTCCATACCAGGCTGTGATGCAACAAGTCAGTGTACTCTCCACTGCGCATCTGTGGAAGTTTGCCAAAGTTTTAGATGACATGCCAAATCTTCACAAACTTCTAGGAAAGTAGAGGCACTGCCAGGCCTTCTTTGTGATGGCACTTACCTGCTGACCCAGGACGGATCCCCTAAAGGGATAATGCTGAGCATTCTAAATTTGCGGACCCTCTCCACCTCTGATCCCCTGATGAGGACTGGCTCATGAACCTCCAGTTCCCTCCTCTTGTAGTCAATAATCAGCTGTTTGGTTTTGTTGACATTGAGTGAGAGGTTAATGTTATGGCACCATTTTCAATCTCCGTCAAGTATTCTGATTCATCACCACCTTTGACTTGGCCAAACAGTGGTGTTATCAGTTACTTTCTCTTCCTTTCACCAATTACCATTTACTATATATGCTTTGCATTACTTCCACTCCGAGTCATAATATTTGCCATCTACAATACTTCTCATGCACAGAGTGAGAAATTGTTGCATGCAAAGCTTCAAATTATCACACAACATCAATCAATGCCTCAGCCCAGAACATCAACTGCTTATTCCTCTCCACTCATGCTGCCTGACCTGCTGAGTCTCTCCTGCATTTTGTGTGTGTTTTACTCTGTCAATCTTACTAAGTCAAAAATACCTGCAACGAACTTCAGGAGCAGAATGCTAATGTATTAATAATTTTTTATATATTTTAATTATTCCACTTAAAACAGTTTGATTAATTCTCTTGAGCAAGTCCCTCCTTTTTAGGCAGTCCTCTGGGTTGGGGATAATGTGATTCTATTCTAATTCTAAGACTTCTACAGTGGAGGGCATATATTATGTGTGATACACAATCTCACCCACAAGTGAGGCATATGGTGCTTGATGGTATGGGTGAGTGGATAGTTTTGGATGTCGAATTCTCCTTTCACTTTTTCAGAATCTTTTTTTAATGTTCTGTCATTGCAAATACTCCAGTGACTGCATGACTTTCTGAATGCTTTTCCATCTGCAACAATTAAACTCTCCAAGGATACTTTGAGAATGTCCATGACCTACCCTCTTGGAAATATCTTCCCATCTCAAAACTTGAAATAGACTGCTTGTCTTTGTGTAGGTCCTGGTATTTTAGAATCAACGGTGAATTTCCTTGTCTTCTCTGTGAAGTGTATGAGTTCCTTTTGACTTCAGTGGTCCTGGATATGTGGCAAAGAGTAAAGCCAGCAGCTGATCCTCCCAACTATATCATCTCTCTTGCTCTGTATTTACTCCTGAACTTCAGCCCCTCCCTTCACTAGTTTACCTCTTTCTGGCGTATTTCACTGCTTTCTTCCCCACTCCCATAGGAATAGAAATGGTCCACAACAATCTAGGTATCATTTTTGCTCCCGTTTCCCATCAGTTATCCTGATTTATATGTTTTTTCCTCATTCACCCAGTGATGATAATTTCTGGGATCCCCACTATTACAGAAGCCAATTTTCAGACAATTTAATTCACCCCGTATAATATCAACAAAGGAGTATTGGTTACGAAAAAGACTGCAGATCCAGAAAACATCCCAGCTGCAGTGCTGGAGATAACCAAGCTGTTTCTGTACTGGCACCTGGCTGACGATATGGAAAATTGTCCAGAGATTTCTTTGTCCACAATATGCATGGTATATTTATTCTATCTACTTACTGCCTAGTCAGAATGAGTGCTATCATCCAGGCAAGCACATTCCACACAGGTTTCTATATTCATGGACACCATAATGGTCCAAAATTTAATGTCTAATGCTACAGTGGTAGGTTAAATAATGCCATCTCTGTACGGCTTAACATTATAATACCATATACCCCCTTCTTTCCCTGCAGGATTTAGGTAAGTGTATGACTGACAGGGAAAGGACAAGAAGAACTCAGATAGTAGAGAGCAACCCAGTGGCTCTCCCCCTCAGTAATCGTTATCTCGTTTTGGATGCTGTTGGGGGAGGTGGGGAGTGACCTGACAGAGGACGACCACGGCAATCGGGTCTCTGGCACTGAGCCTGGTTCTGTGGTGCAGAAGGGAGAGAAGAAGATGAGGAATGCGGTAGTCAAGGGGGATTCTATAGTGAGGGGAACAGACAGGTAGTTCTGTCAGTCTACTAGAGATACCAGCATGGTGTGCTGCCTCCCAGGTGCCAGGGTATAGGATGCCTCGGATCGGGTGCAGAGTATTCCGAGGGGAGAGGGTGAACAGCCAGAAGTCTTGGTACACGTTGGTACCAATGATATAGGTAGAGAAAGGAAGGAGGTCCTGAAGAGAGAATTCAGGAAGTTGGGTAGGAAGCTGAAAAGCAGGACCTCCAGGGCTGTAATCTCGGGATTGCTGCTTGTGCCACGTGCTAACGAGTGCAAGAATAGCATAATCAAGCGTATTAATGTGTGGCTGAGATACTGGTGTAGGGGCAGGGCTTCGGGTTCCTGGATCATTGGGGCATCTTCTGGGGGGGGATAGGACAGAGATAATAGAAAGGACAGGCAGGAGATGAGGCATAATCACAGCCAGTGGGATGAATTACAGGGCAAAAGAGGCATGATGCAGTTAAAATAGAAAGCAACAAATATTGGACTGAAAGCGTTGTATTTAAATGCACACAGCATAAGAAATAAAATGAACCATCTTGAAATTCAGCTACAGATTGGCAATTATGACGTTGTGGCCATCTCTGAAACTTAGCTAAAGGATGCTTGCCATTGGAGGTTGAATGTCCAAGGATATACGGTGTATTGCAAAAAGATAGGTTAGTAGGCAGAGGGTGTGGTGTCGCCCTATGTATAAGAAATAATATTAAGTCATTAGAAAGAGATGACATAAGATTGGAAGGTGTAGAGTCTCTATGGGTTGAGGTAAGAAATCACAAGGGTAAAAGGACCGTAATGGCAATTGTATACAGGCCTCCCAACAGCAGCCAGGAAGTGGATTACATATTACAGCAGAAGATAGAAATGACATGTACCAGACGTTGGGGATTTTAACATGAAAGCGGATTGGGAAAACTTGGCCAATACTGGACCTGAAGAGAGAGAATTTGTAGAATGTCTAAGTGATAGCTTTTTAGAACAACTTATTGTTGAGCCCACTAGGGGATCGGCTGTGCTGGATTGGGTGTTGTGCAATGATCCAGTGGTGATAAGAGAGCTTGAGGTTAAGGAACCCTTAGGGTACAGTGATCACAATACGATTGAGTTCACTTTGAAATTTGAGAAGGAGAAACTAAATTCCAAGGAATCCAAAGCTAGTGGGAAGATGAAGGATTGGGAAGCTTTTAAAAACTTTCAGAAGGAAACTAAGGAGGTCATTAGGAAGGAAAAGATGAATTATGAAAGGAAGCTGGCGACTAATATCAAAGAAGATACTAAAAGCTTTTTAAGTATATAAAAGGTAAAAGAGAGTGAAGGGGGAGAAACAACCAATAGAAAAAGACGCTGGAGATAGTGTAATGAGGGTTGTAGAGATGGCAGAGGAACTACAAATGGTAAATGTGTATTTTGCATCAGTCTTCACAGTGGAAGACATCTGCAGTATACCAGATATCCAAGAGTGTCAGGGAAGTGGAGTATGTGCAGTAAAAATTACGACTGAGAAGGTGCTCAGGAAGCTTAATTGTCTGAGGGTGGATAAATCTCCTGGACCTGATGGAATGCACCCTCGGGTTCCGAAGGAAGTAGCTGGAGAGAATGCTGAGGCATTAACAATGATCATTCAAGAATCAATAGATTCTGGCACTGTACCGGATGACTGGAAAATT
Source organism: Mobula birostris (assembly GCF_030028105.1). NCBI lineage: Eukaryota > Metazoa > Chordata > Chondrichthyes > Myliobatiformes > Myliobatidae > Mobula > Mobula birostris. Next base: position 34,760,929 of record NC_092392.1, on the reverse strand, counting down.
GCAAATGTTACTCCGCTATTTAAGAAGGGTGGGAGGCAGCAGAAAGGAAACTATAGACCTGTTAGCCTGACATCAGTGGTTGGGAAGTTGTTGGAATTGATTGTTAGGGATGAGATTACGGAATACCTGTAGGCACATGACAAGATAGGCCAAAGCCAGCATGGTTTCCTGAAAAGAAAATCCTGCCTGACTAACCTACAGCAATTCTTTGAGGAAATTACAAGCAGGGTAGACAAAGGAGTGTACAGTAGGTGTGCTGTACATGGATTTTCAGAAGGCCTTTGACAAGTTGTCGCACAAGAGGGGGCTTAGCAAGGTAAAAGCCCATGGAATTACAGGGGAGTTACGAGCACAGGTGGAGCATTGGCTGGTCGACAGAAAACAAGAGAGTGGGAGTAAAGGGATCCTATTCTGGCTGGCTGCCGGTTACCAATGGAGTTCCACAGGGGTTGGTGTTGGGACCGCTGCTTTTTACGATGTATGTCAATGATTTGGACTATGGTATTAATGGGTTTGTGGCTAAATTTGCCGATGATACAAAGATAGGTGGAGGAATGGGTAGTGTTGAGGAAACAGAGAGCCTGCAGAGAGACTTAGATAATTTAGGGGAATGGGCAAAGAAGTGACAAATGAAAAACAATGTTGGAAAATGTATGTCATGCACTTTAGTGGAAGAAACAAATGGGAAGACAATTATTTAGATGGGGAGAGAATTCAAGATGCAGAGATTCAAAGTGTCTTGGGAGTCCTTGTGCAGGGTACCCTAAAGGTTAATTTCTAGGCTCAGTTGGTGGTGAAGAGGGCAAATGCAATGTTGGCATTCATTTCTAGAGGTATAGAATATAAGATCAGGGATGTGATGTTGAGGTTCTATAAGGCACCCTCGTGAGACCACACTTGGAGTATTCTGTACAGTTTTGGGCTCTTTATTTTAGAGAGGATATACTGACATTGGAGAGGGTTCAGAGAAGATTCACGAGATTGATTCCAGGAATCAAAGGGTTACTATATGAGGAACGTCTGGCAGCTCTTGGGCTGTATTCCCTGGAGTTCAGGAGAATGAGGGGAAATCTCATAGAAACATTCTGAATGTTAAAAGGCCTGAACAGATTAGGTATGGCAAAGTTATTTCCCATGGTAGGGGAGTCTAGGACAAGAAGACGTGACTTCAGGATTGAAGGTCGTCTATTTAGAACAGAGATGCAGGGAAATCACTTTAGTCAGAGCATGGTAAATCTGTGGAATTTGTTGCCGCAGGTGGCTGTGGAGACCAAGTCATTGGGTGCATTTAAAGCAGAGATAGATAGATTCTTGATTAGCCAGGGCATCAAAGGGTATGGGAAGAAGGCAGGGGAGTAGGGGTGACTGGAAGAATTAGATCAGCCCATGATTGAATGGTGGAGCAGACTCGTCAGACCAAATGGCCTACTTCTATTCCTATATCACATGGTCTTATGGTCTCCCAAGAAAATTTTGACTATTCAACCTTTTTTCTCTGAATTCTATGGTCAGAAGTATCTCCAGGATCTGCTTGGTGAGAAAGAATGCATTTACTCAAAGTCAATAATTCAGAATTTCTTGCAGAAGAAACTTAAGTTTGTATTTAGAAATTAACTGCTAACATATTTTAGCCACAATTAAACTTAATTTTCTTTGGAGCATCTATGATTACTCAGTGCTATATTAATGAAATATTCGTGAAATTTTAAGAGAAACAATTCCTGCAGCAATTTTTTTTGTGGGGGGAGGGGCGCATTTCCAACTTCTACTTGTATTTTCTGGGTGGAGATCTGGAAAACTCTCCATGAACTTTCCCCAAACATGAGAAAGTCTAGAGATGATGAAAATACAGAACAACATGCAAAATTCTGGAGGATCTCAACAGGTCAGGCGGCATCTACAGAAAAGGGTAAGCAGTCTATGTTTTGGGCTGAGACCCTTCTGAAGGACTTTTCAGAATATTGAACTTTCTCCAATATTTTTTTCATTCTGGTTGACTTATGACCAGACTTTCTCTGGCAACGTTAAAATGTTTTCTTTTATTTAAATATTGATGACTTACTAGAGATTCAGTGTTGGAAACTATGGTCTGTAACCATAGTAATGTCAATGTTCATTCATTATGTGCCGTATCATATGAAGTAGGCGATCATGGTCTTTCCATGACCGTGATTGTTCTTGGCAAAGTTTCTACGGAAGAGGTTCACCATTGCCTTCTTCTGGGCAGTGTCTTTATAAGACGGGTGACCACCAGCCATTATCTATACTCTTCAGAGATTGTCAGTAGTTGTAGAACCAGAACTTGTGGTATGCATCAGCTACTAATACAATCATCCACCACCTGCTCCCATGCTTCATGTGACCTTAACCGAGGAGCTACGTAGGTATTATACCCTGCCCAAGGGCGACCTTCAAGCTAGAGTAGGGAAGGAGTGCCTTTCCCATAGAGATGTTTAGCCACTCTGTCACCCAATATAGAAGCACTGAACGTTATTGCATTGATTGCTAGCCATCAAGTTGGGTCCCAAAACATTGAAAGATTGGTTGTCAGAGCTACATAAGCTGTATCATTCTTGTTCTCACTGTGAAGGAAGTGTTAAAGCCCAAAATAGGAGCATTATCACAAGTGTTTTGCAGATCTGAGGATAAGAAAGCTCATTAAACTTTAAGCAACACATCAAGCATGTAAATGAAGCCTCAGAGGTGAGGGACAAGCCCTGAGTGTGTGTGTTCACGTCCCATGAGATCCATTGCCCTGACCAAGATCCATACTGTCAGTGGCTAGACAAGGTGGTAAAGTGTGAGAATATCAGTGAGGAAGGAATCACAATACAAAACATCGAGATATATGCAGTCAATTGCAAGCAATGATAGAGGAGGAAAAAAATCATACAAATATAATGAATGTTGCAACTCAAGTATTTCCATTGAGGTGACCAACTCATTAAATTCAAAAGAGTGACTACTTACTTTAAGTCACAGAGTTATAGAAAAGTGTGGCACAGAAACAAGCTCTTCAGCCCATCTAGTCCATGCTGAACCATTTAAACTGCCGACTCCCAGCAACCTGCACCGGGACCCCAGCCCTCCATACCCGTGCCATCTTTGTACCTATCCAAATTCTCTTAAAAGTTGAAATCAGGTTTGCGTGCATTACTTGCATTGACAGCTCATTCCACACTCTCACAACCCTCTGCGTGAAGAAGTTTCCCCTCATGTTCCCTTTAAACATTTCACCTTTCACCCTTAACCCATGGACCTCTAGTTGTAGTCCCACTCAACCTCAGTGGAAAAAGTCTGCTTGCATTTACTTTATCTATAGCCCTCATAATTTTGTGTACCTCTATCAAATTTCCCCTCAATTTTTTATGTTCTAAGGAATAAAGTCCTAACCTATTCATTCTTCCCATATAACTCAGGTCCTCCAGACCCAGCAACTTCCTTTTCCTGTAGGTAGGTGACCAAATCTGTACACAATACTGCAACTTAGGCCTCACTAGCGCCTTTTACAACTTCAACATAACATCAATTTCCTGTACTCAGATTGTGATTTACGAAGGCCAATGTGCCAAAAGACTTCTATATGATCCTATCTACCTGTGCTGCCACTTTCAATAAATTATGGACCTGTAGTCCCAGATCTCTTCATCCTACCACACTCCTCAGCACCCTACTGTTCACTGTGTAAGACCTACCCTGGTTGGCCCTACCGAAGTGCATTTGTCTGAACTGAGAACTTCAGCAGGTTGTGCATCTTGTTTCTTTGTGACTGCGAACAACGTTATTCTCCCGACCAGAGAGAAACAATCCTGATCAGAAAACAATCAAGAGGCACAATCATTGCACAAACATCTAATTCTGCACAGCAATCAAAGGTGCTAGTGTGGGCCCCACTGGAAATAACAGTCTAATTTTAAGACTACACGTACAACACTCTGGAGGAACTCAGCAGGTCGGGCAGCATCCGTGGAAATGAACAGTCAATGCTTCAGGCCGAGATCCTTCGTCAGGACGCAAAATCAGTCAAAGTTTTGGGCTGAGACCCTTCGTCAGGACTCAAATTTTAAGACTGTTGGCTTAGGTCGCATAATGCTGCAAAAACATGACCTGTGCCCTCCGTGAGAGAGAAAACAAAATGCTGAGGTAACGAGACAAAGCATCTTGAGCGTGTGCTCAGCAGCAGACAAATGGTCACATTCACCTCTACTTTATTCCAGCAACTACAACAGACAAGAGGTGCAGAAGTAGACCATTCGGTCCTTTGAGCCTGCACCGCCATTCTGAGATCATGGCTGATCATCTACTATCAATACCCGGTTCCTGCCTTGTCCCCATAACCCTTGATTCCCCTATCCATAAGATACCCATCTAGCTCCTTCTTGAAAGCATCCAGAGAATTGGCCTCCACTACCTTCTGAGGCAGCGTGTTCCACACCTCCACAACTCTCTGGGAGAAGAAGTTCCTCCTCAACTCTGTCCTAAATGACCTACCCCTTATTCTTAAACCATGCTCTCTGGTACTGGACTCTCCCAGCATCTGGAACATATTTCCTGCCTCTATCTTGTCCAATCCCTTAATAATCTTATATGTCTCAATCAGATCCCCCCTCAATCTCTTTAATTCCAGCGTGTACAAGCCCAGTCTCTCTAACCTCTTTGCGTAAGACAGTCCGGACATCCCAGGAATTAACCTAGTGAACCTACGCTGCACCTCCTCCACAACCAGGATGTCCTTCCTTAACTCTGGAGACCAAAACTGCACACAATACTCCAGGTGTAGTTTCACCAGGGCCCTGTACAAATGCAAAAGTATTTCCTTGCTCTTGTACTCAATTCTCTTTGTAATAAAGGCCAACATTCCATTAGCCTTCTTCACTGCCTGCTGCACTTGCTCATTCACCTTCAGAGATTGATGAACAAGTACTCCTAGATCTCTAAATCATCAAATGGTTGCCATCCCATAGAGTAAAGTTTATGAGAGGCAGTTGAGCCTCAAATGACAAATACTGAAGGTCGAACTGCAAACTGCTGTTAAGGTGGTGTAACAGTTCATGGTGTCAAATGCATTTTGATTAGAAGCACTTAAAGACAATTGAAATATACTCCCAGTGGCCAAATTTATTAGATAACTCCTGTACCTTATAAAGTCACCACTGGGTTTATGTTTGTGGTCTTCTGCTGCTGGAGCCCACTCACTTCAAGGTTTGACAGACTATACATTCGGAGATGCTCTTCTTCATACCAAGGATGTAATGTGTGGTTACTTGAGTTGCTGGCACATTCCTGTCAGCTTGATCTCTCTCATTAACAAGACATTTTCATCCACAGAACTGCTGTTCAATGGATATTTTTTGTTTCTCGCACTATTCTCTGTAAACTCTAGACTGTTGTGTGTGAAAATCCCAGGAGATCAGCAGTTCCAACCACTCAGTCTGGCACCACTGAGGTCCCCCCCCCCCCTTCTCTTTCTCCCTGGGCCTCCTGTCCCATGATCTTCTCATATCCCTTTTGCCAATCAACTGTCCAGCTCTTGGCTCCATCCCTCCCCCTCCTGTCTTCTCCTATCATTTTGGATCTCCCCCTCCCCCTCCCACTTTCAAATCTCTTACTAGCTCTTCTTTCAGTTAGTCTTGACGAAGGGTCTCGGCCTGAAACATCGACTGTACCTCTTCCTAGAGATGCTACCAGGCCTGCTGCGTTCACCAGCAACTTTGATGTGTGTTGCTTGAATTTCCAGCATCTGCAGAATTCCTCGTGTTTGCACCACTGATCAAAATCACTTTGATCACATTTCTTCCCCATTCTGATTCTGATTTTTGGTCTGAACCACAGCTGAACCCATTGACACTGTCTAGATGCTGTTATGTATTGAGTTGCTGCCACATAGATTGGCTGATTAGATATTTGCATCAACGAAAAGGTGTATAGGTGTACCTAATAAATTGGCCACCGAAAATATATAACCTATTTAAAAGAATCAAGTGTAACTTAAAAGAAAATTTTAAATATAATAATGTAAATTTATGAAAAATATAAAAGCAATTAAAACTCACTTTCAGTTACAGCATGTAAGGAGTTTGTACATTCTCCCCATGACCATGTGGGTTTCCTCTGGGTGTTCTAGTTTCCTCCCTCAGTCCAAAGGTATATGATTTTGTAAGTTAATTGAACATTGTAAAATTGTCCCATGATTAGGCTAGGATTAACTCTGGAGATTGCTGGGCAGTGTGACTCGAGGGGCAGAGAGGTCTGTTCAGATGAGAAGGACCACACAAAAATACAGCAGCTGTGGCTGGTGTAAAGCATAGGGACCAAATTCTACGTGTATCTGCACTATTGGTTTAGGCCAATCAAAAGCTCTCCACTCACCACTGGTAGAGTGAGAGATCAGGTATACCAACATCTGGACTCCTGGACAGTGTGCATGTACAAAAATCACAAATATATTGACCATCAAGGAAAACTTCCAACCCCGGGGCCAAAAGATTATTACACCGAAAGACATTCAGGTATTCAAAGTTCAAAGTAAATTTTCAGCTGCTGATGGTTCTCAGCCCAAAACGTTGACTGTACTCTTTTCCATAAATGCTACCTGGCTGGGTGAGTTTCTCCAGCATTTTGTGTGTGTTGCCTGAGATAATGAGATAAAGAGCCCTTAAAGTGAGTTCATTGGTTGTGGGAAACCTCAATGGATGGGGCTAGTGTGTGTAGTTATCCCCCTTCTTCAAGAGCCTGATGGTTGTGGGGTACTTCTTGAGCTTGGTGGTGCAAGTCCTGATTCTCTTGTACCATCTTCCTGATGGCAGCAATGAGAAGACAGCATGACCCGAGTGGTGTGGATCTCTGATGATGGATGTTGCTTCATGTAGATGTGCTCAATGGTTAGGAGTGCTTTACCTTTGATGTCCTGGGCTGAATCCACTACCTTTTGTAGAATTTTCCATTCCAAGGCATTGGTGTTTCCGTAACAGGCCCCAATGATGCCAGTCAATACACTCATCACTACACATCCATAGAAGTTTGTCAAAGTTTTAGATGTCATGCCGAATCTCTGCAGACTCTGAAGGAAGTAAAGACACTGCTGTGCTTTCCTTCTGATTGCACTTACATGCTGGGGCCAGGACAAGTCCTCTGAAATAGTATTCATGTAGGAATGGAAGCAATTTGTATGATATTTCCAAAAACTGACCACAAAATAGAGAGTTCCTTGTCATTAAAAGACCTGCAGCAGCTTTTCATTTTCACTACCATGCTGATAGTGATTAATGGTCTTTGAGGCTCAATTGCAAATTAATACAAAGTTTTGAGTCAATTTAAAGAAAAATGATTAAGCCCATACAACAACTAATAGAAGCAGCTGCTGCACTGTCACCATATATTTTTAATACTAAATCATTAGTATAAGTGTATAATTAGAAGGCGGTATATCGGAACAAAGGTCAGAGAGCAAGCTATTTAAAACTGAAGGGAACAGATTATTCTTGCTGTCCAAATGCATTGGGAATTCCATCAATCTTCCACTTTTTCTACTTTGTCGGTTACTTTACCACAACTGCTAGGCAGTCGTTTATTAGCCAGCCCTAATGGCTTGCCTTAAGTAGGTTGCTAGGCCAGTTCAGAGAGCAGTTACAAACCAACAGCCTTTGTCACATATGGACAAGACTAAGGATGGTGGATTTCTATCCCCGAAGAACAGTTGTCTAGAAATTCAGCTCCTTTTCATAACACTAAAGAGAAATTATGGCAGTTCCAGTGCGTTGGAGATAGACTACGACACACTGGCAATACTTTATAATGTATTCAGCACCACCAACAAGGGATACATTAGTAGGCTGTTAGTTTTTTATGACAATCTGGTGTTTTCATGCTGACCATTACTGATGATAGGGTTCTCTTTCCAATTTTTAATTAACTGAATTTGAATTTCCAGCTGTCAACATGAGATTTGATTTTCTATCTCCAGATTATTAGCCTAGAATGCTGGATTACAAGCCTGGAAGCATATCCAATACAATAGTATACTGCAAGATACTTTAAATGGGTCTTAAACAAGGACTTAAATGGTTCAAGTAGTTCAATTTAATATCAGATAATGTATACAGCTTACAGCCTGAAATCCTTATTCTTCACAGAGGCATCCACAAAACAAGAACCCCAAAGAATGGATGATAATAAATATCAGTACCCTAACCCCGCCCCCCCCACTCCCCTTCCCACGCACAAGCAGTAGCAGACGCATTAACTCCCCCCACTTGGACCAACAGAAGCCATAGCAACAGCTCTCAAAGAGACCTTGATCTAGAGTCCGTAAAAGACTACACCCCATAACCAGCCCTTCAGTGTCTCAGACAGGCTCTCTCTCACGAGTGAAAGATAAATTGCTCCTTCAACAAAAAGAACAACTTAGTATTAGAATTAATTAAGGAAATAATATAAAATCAATGCTCTTTTCTGATCTACTAACTTCAGTGTTTATAACAGTCAATGTGAATAATATTGATTACAATTTCAAATTTAAATGAAACAGTATTACTCCAGGACCAAGGTGCAAAACACAGTACCAACACTCACACACAGCATAAGGTACATATGGCACATATAAAATATCAGTAAATATAGTCACACAAAAAATACGTAGTCTAAGACCCTGGGTCCGTGAATGCTGTGGCAGTTTGCAGTTGAACACAATGGAGCTCCAAAGAGTCCAGGTACATTTATCTAAGTATACAAGCAGTATTCAAACCCTGAGATTTGTCTTCCCAAAGACAACCACAAAACAAACGAAACCATGGAACCCATTCAAAGAAAAACATCAAACACCATCCCTCCCCCCATGCGCAAAACAAAAACAGATCACGTAAACGTTAAAAAAAAGAGTGAAAAACACAGAATATAAAACCTGAACCCACAATGTCATCGAAACAGTCCAGGCATGCTCAGCTCAGCTTAATTTTGTTCTATCTAGCGCTGTGTCGTTCATTATCTGCAGGCCGGCCCAATCAAAGTCACACAAGATAGCAACAAAAAGGAGCAACCAGAAACACATCATAAAGCGACCTACAGAGTCCAAGATCCACAAACCAGGTCGATAATACCTTGCCCAAGCCCCAGGTCTCCGGCACCATACTCTGACAGTGTCGAAGGAGAGAGACACCATTCAAGCACGGGGACCTTCCTCCAAGAGCAGTGACGAGAGGGAGAGAGAGACTGTCACACATAGACACCTTCCTTCAGCAGCAGTAAGCCACAGGCTGGTAGTCAGCGCTGAACACCCACTTGCCTTCCATTTCAATCTTCCTTGATGCTTTAATCAGCGAGATCAGTGAGGAATGGAGTTGACCATGGGATCGAGCCCTGTCTCCAGGCTACTTAGCTCTGAGTCCGTACATTTCACTTGAAGCATCACTGAACACCCTCACATACAGCAAAGCATTAGATCGCTCAAACGGCCTGAAAAAACACCTCTAAAATGTCAAGCAAAGGCTCCTACATTTGAAAGATGAAGAAGATATGAAAGGAGTGAAAGAAATAGTTTCGTGAACCGTCTCAAAGATTTTGTCCTTGGTCGCATTGTTCGCTTGCACCACCTTCTTCCAAGCAAATACTGGACGGGCAGCTCCGACTCCAGGTTGGACGCCACACCGCACCACCTTGGTGGCTGTAAACAGGCGACATGGTGGCTTGAGGCCTAATCCTCGCTATGACCGAGGCCACGCAGCTCCCTGCCACCCAGCCCAGCCGTCCATCAATAAATTAGCGAATCCGACTCGCAGCAAACCACATTAACAGTGTCCAGCAGGGTCTTCCCACCACAAGAAAAGCGACTAAGATGATCACTCACTGTTAGACTGCACACCGCCTTTGTGCACCAGCTCCTCCGATGCCCTCTGACGCAGGCAGCAGTACCAAGTCCAGCTCCCTCAGTCTCTCCACCAATGACCAACTCGCTGATGGGGTAGACCTGTTGTACTTCGTTCTTAAGGTTCAGCAGGGTTTTGTGATGATAAAATATATATTTAAAAAGGACAATAACACCTTTGGTTGACCCTGTAGAAGCTGTTGAGATCTAATATGCCACCATCCTATCAGAAGTTCAGAGTTTGTTCTGTTCACTACAGGGATCGATATTTTCTCAAATACAACTGTCCTCCCAATCTCATTATTACTTGCCTGGACAGGAAATACTGATTCTTGGACGGTATAATGAGGAATAATTCTGACTGCATCACTTCATCCTGCAAGTTAAGAATCTTTTTGCCTCTGCTATCATAGAATATAAAATACAAAATTCTAAAAGGAAGATCTAGGCAAATTTAACAGGAGATAAATTGTACTGTTTGAAGTACTTACTTTTTCAGTCTTCATTCTGTTGCTTGCTCGGAAAGCGGGGGGGATATGCCTTTTCCTCCAATTGCACACAGATTATCTGTAAGGAATGAAAGCCTATGTGTGAAATGTTTAGGTCTGAGAAGTTGTAGTTCCCACTTAGAGTCTCGCACCGTAAGCAGAAAGTTCACGAATTTGCTTTCTAGGTGTCTTCTTATTTAAGGTAGTGTGATGAGCCAGAGGTGCTTCTGATAGAGCAGCTCAGCACCCACACCACACCACCAGGTTCAGAACTGTTACTACTTCTTAGCCATCAGGCTCTCGACCTAGAATGGATAACTTCACTCAGCTTCACTTGTCCCATCTCTCACATGTTCTCACAACCAAAAGGACTCTCTTTCAAGAATACTTCTGCTGAATTGTGTCCTTCCTGTTTCACATGTAGCCTGGGGAAAAGTACACGCTCCCGACAACAAAGACTTTTTCGGGTTTTAATTCCTTTATCGGTTCTCGATGTTTAAGTGCCAGAAGAGGGTCGCGAAACAAAACGAACGAATTTACAACCAGTTCTTGCCGTTACAATCTCAGTTTAACTTTTGATCCACACCCTTGTGTATGGACAGGATTGCATATGCAGTATAAAAATATCAGAACTAATACGGTACAAATACAGTAGTGGCAATCCTACTTGGACAGTGAGGAAATTTGCCCAAGCCACGTGATGAGTCATTCACTCCAGAAAATTTTTCCTCACCATGCCCAGCACACTCTGGGAAGAACCCACTTCCAACCCCTTACCACGTCTTCAGCAGAAAGCAAAATGGGCTCCCCACTATCCCGTGCATGCGTAATGACATCACCGTCTCCCTTGAAGGCACAGACAACTATTCTAGCATTACCCGGATGGATGCCTAAGTACACTTTTAACGATACTGAATGAGATCCGACGGTCACCCGGTTACACACACATAAGGAGAGCAGTACAATAGAAAGACGGGAACACAGCTGGCCAAACAGCATACGAATATTCAATGGCAGTCAATAACAAGCATTATGGATGAGAGGTACTCAAAGCACGTGACACCACGGGAAAGACAAAGCTCACAAGACAGAGTCTGACAATTCTCATCACAGCTCAATGTTATCATTTAGAACATCAGCTGGTGCTGAGTAGCATGAGCCAGAGCACAAAGCTGAGGCTGCACGAGTATGAGAGGAAGACTATCTCCCCTATGTATGCTTCCCATAGTTTCATATACTTCTTCAGATAGCCCCTCAGCCTTTGACAATCCAGAGAAAACAGTCTAAAACAAGTTTGCTCAATCTTTCCTTATAGCTAACACTTTCCAAATCAGGCAACATCCTGTGGAATTTATGCTGCATCCTCTGCAAAGCCTCCTCATCCTTCCTGTAATCTGGTGACCAGAATCTCACATAATACTCCAAATGCGGCATTTATACGAAATACCCCAACCAATGAAGGCAAACATCCTTTACTACTGTATCTACTTGTGCTGCCACTCCCAGAGAGCTACAGATTTGCACCCTAAGATCCCTCTGAAGGCAGCGCTTCTAAAAATCCTATTTACTTTATATTTTCCTATTCCAAATTTCAAAGGATAAGAACACACTTGAATGCTTCCGGTAATATAGCAGCACGGTCAATTGCAGCAACTTCAACGGGGTCAACCAAAGGGGTTATTGTCATTTTTAACTGTATTTTTGATGATTACAAGATCCTGTTGAACATTAAGAACGTAAAGTACTGCAGGTATACCCATCAGCGAGATATTCGTTGGCAGAGGAAATGAAGGAGCTCAACATCATGCAGATCATGCTGGCTGCCTACATCAAAGAGCTGCAGTGTCTCCTGTTTACAGCAGCCTGGGAGAGAGGCAACAGAGTCATTGTGCTCTACCAGAGGCGGTGTGACGTGGTGACCCAGCTGGAGTTGGTGCTGCTTGCCAGTGTTCTTTCAGCAGGAGACAAGCTGTATTGTGTTCGACTCCAGGCTTCATGGACTCAGGGTCTTGGACTATATTTTCTGTGTGGCTATATTTTACTGATATCCTATATGTGTGATATATGCCTCGTGTTGTATGTGACCATTGTACTGTGTTTTGCATCTTGGCCCCATTCTTGTTTGATTGTATTCATCGGTATTCATGTATGATTGAATGGCAACTGGAAGCCAGCTTGAGCTTGAATTTTAGCAAGTCTTTGTATAAATACAACATGTTCACATTATCTTATAATATAGTGTAATGGATAAAAATTGATCCCCCAATCTGCACAGCATTTCCAAAAAAAAAAAACAGACTTTTACTTATTGATAACACAAAAAACAAATTAAAGTCAAATTGATTTATTTGAAAAAGAGTACAGGCATAAAGACTGCTCTCATCTATTTCCTCAATGTTCTTCATATCATTTGTTCAAATGGCTTCTTCCACATGTCACTCATGGTCAGTGTAGCCAGCCTGAGTTTATTGACTGAAGTAGTAAATTAGATTAGACATTGGCTTTGTGAAAGAAGCCAGCGAGTGGCTGTAGATAGTTGCCTCGCTGACCGGAGTCCTGTGATGAGCGGAGTACCACAGGGATCAGTACTGCGTCCATTGTTGTTCGTCATGTATATCAATGATCTGGATGGCAATGTGGTAAATTTGCGGATGACACCATGATTGAGTGTGTAGTGGACAGTGAAGAAGACTACCAAAGCTTGTAGTGGGATCTGGACCAGCTGATGAAATGGGTTGAAAGCTGGCAGGATTTTAAGGCAGACTGGCAGAGGTGTTGCAGTTTGGGAATACCAACCAGGGTAGGTTATACACAGTGAGCGGTAGGGCACTGAGGTGTGTGGTAGAATAGAGGGATCTGAGAATACAGATCTATAACTCCTTGAAATTGGCATCACTGATAGGTAGGTTCATAAAGAAACCTTTAGCAACATTGGTCTTCATAAATCAAAGTACTGAGTACAGGAGTTGGGATATTGTATAAGACATTGGTGAGGCCTAATTTGGAGTATTGTGTCCAGTTTGGGGCACCTACCTACAAGAAAGATGTAAATAAGATATAAAGAGTAGAGAAACTTTACAAGGATGTTACCGGGACTTGAGGGCCTGAGTTATAGGGAAAAGTTAAATAGAATAGGACTCTATTCCCTCGAATGTAGAAGATCAAGGGGAGATTTGAGAGAGATGTACAAAATTAGATTATGAAGACACGCAGTCCTCTTTTATTGTCATTTAGTAATGCATGCATTAAGAAATGATACAATATTTCCTCCGGTGTGATATCACAAAACACAGGACAGAACAAGACTGAAAAAAACTAACAAAACCACATAATTATAACATATAGTTACAACAGCAACAATACCATAACTTGCTGAAAAAGTCCATGAGCACAGTAAAAATTCAAATTCTCTCAAATGTCCCACATCTCACACAGATGGAGAGAAGGAAGAAAAACTCTCCCTGCCATACCCGACCACTTTCCGACTCTGAGTCATCCGAAAACTTCGAGCTCTGATCAGCTCTCCGACACCTAGTACTGAGCACCATCTCTATCTGAACGATTCGACCTCCTTCTCGGTTGCCAAAAGTAGGCAGGGCCGAGGATTTTGAGGCCTTCCCTCCGAAAGATTCCTGACCACACAGTAATGATAGCAACGAACAAGCGTTTCAGAAATTTTTCCATATGTTCCTCTGTGCTTTCATGTCCGTCTGCATCAAATCAGAATTGTCCACGGCCCCTATTTAACAGATATAATATCATTTTTCACCGGAGGGCTGCGCACACGTGGCGCGCTGCTCTCTCTCCTCCCGCCTACGAGGGTTATACATAGAATAAGTGCAAGCAGGCTATTTCCACTGAGATTGGGTGAGACTAGAACATGGATTAAGGATGAAAGGTGAAATGTTTAAGGGGAACATGAGGGGAAACTTCTTCACTCAGAGGGTGGTGAGATGTGGAATGAGCTGTAAGCGCAGGTAGTGAATGCTAGGTCAATTTCAATATTTATGAAAAATCTGGATAGATGTCACAGTGATCACTGGCATAAACTGAACCGAGGTGCAGATAAGTGGCAGACTCCCATGTCGAGATGAAAACAAAAGGTTATACATAGAAATTCCAACAGAACATTGGAAGCACGACTGAGTGACAATGTGAGACAAATCGTTCTCAACACAAGGACCCCATGATGAGTACTGAAAGGAGGTCTGCATTAAATAATCATAGAATGTGGAAAACCCATGCCAGTCACAATTAACCTGACACCATTAAACAGAAAGCACAAGGGTTTAAAAACTCTAGTGAAGACAGCAATCAGTAAATACAGGTGCTCAAGAAAGCTAAAAGCCCAACTTTCTACAGCAAGCTGCAAAGGCCTGCAGAGCTAATGCCAGGTAGGTACATGGATGGGAGAGGTATGGAAGGCTATAGCCCGGGTGCAGGTTTATGGAACTAGGCAGATTAATGGTCGGCATGGACTGGATGTGCTGAAGGGCCTGTTTCTCGGCTAGAGTGTTCTACGACTATATGACGGAACCACTTCAATACTATACACCAGTTATGCACAACTATCACTGCCCACGGAAGAATGTCCCCCAATTTTTCACACTCCATTTGATTACTTTCACACTGTGCTGCTGAGATAGTGGAAAAGCTTCAAGAGATCCAATTCATTCCTTACATTGTTGTTAATGAATGAGAACTGATTTGTAACTATTTTTCATCCCTGCAAGCAGTACTGCATTGCAACTGAAACCACACCTGATGCAGAATGCAGAAAAAGCGATTCTCTACTTTGTTTAGTTTAATGCAGCCGTGATTTGAACTTGTTCTTCCATGCATCCAACCTATAAAAGTAATAAACACAAGGAAGTAGGCAGATGGTGGAAATTCAAAACAGTGGACACAAAATGCCAGAGGAAGTCAGCAGGTCAGGTGGCATCTGCTGGAGTGAAGAAACAGTCGATGTTTCGGGTCGAGACCATTCCCCAGGACTAAGTAGGAAGGGGGAAGATGCCAGAATAAGAAAAAAATGATGTCAACATCTCATGTAACATAATCCACAGCTATGTTCAGAATTAAATCGGTGATTGGTCTGTTCCTTGGGTACAGCTGAGTTCTGCAATGATGCTTCTTAACTGACCATAATAGCATAGGAACCCTTGTGTGTGAAGTTCCTTGATCTTTCGTATTGCATAGAATAATGGAAATCGAAATTTCAATTAGAACTCATGGATAACAAAGAAAAAATCAATTAAAGATTAATTGAAGTGTTGATTCACAGAGGTTATTGAAGGTTAATAAAATGATGCTATTACATCTGATGCTGAACTACAGTACCTACAAGTAACTTTAAATTCATCCCTAAACCTTTGTTTCCTTGCAAGAGTATGTAAGTAGTGGTGGGTAATTGTAGTGGTCTGAATTGAAGTTCTGTGGCTTTGTGTCTGTGCATGGACTTTCGTTTGTGGACTTCAATTCTGAACGAGATTTGCTTGTTTTTGTGGACCAGTTCTGAATCTGATTTGCTTCCTTTTGTTGCTTGCATGACCTGTGATTTTTTTTTCCCCTGTGCATTGTGTTTGACGGTCTTTTCTTAAATGGGTTCTTCTGGGTGGCTGCCAGAATCTCAAGGTTGGATAATGAACAGATACTTTGATAATAACTGTACTTTGAACTTAGAACTTGGATACACTGTTTTACTTGCAGGTAAAAATTATCCTTTTGTATTCAATATTTCTTCATTCAGTCAGGTCTGAATTCTATTAAAGGTTTAACTTCAGTGTACCTCTAAGGATATCGAGGGCTACATCAGTTACTCATTCATAATCTTTGAAAAGACCTTAATAAAATCAATTCTTCTCCCTAACTACAAAGGTTCCTAATATCTACTTTAACTTTATGATAGGTGATGTACAGTTTAGCTTTTTCCTCATATTCCGTCCTCAAACACATGCAATTTTTTTCTGGAACAAGTTCCTGAACAGTAGAATGTTGATTTCCAATAGTCTCAATGGAGTCGTAATTTGATTAAAAGATTGACTCCTGCTGCTCTGCTAGAACATCTGCCTCCGACTAAGAGGAATAATTACATATCCATCAGATAGAATAAAGGCTACAACAGACTACCAAGTTAGAGAAGCTTAATGACAGTAAACACTAATTCCAACTATCTTCATTAAATGTTGATTTCAAATAGTAATTAATTCAAATACTATATTTGTATTATTTTTAAAATCATATTGACTTAAGAACCTGTAGATTTGCTCAGAGCCTTTGCTACTTAGCAATTCATTTTTGTCCTGTTGAAAGCAGGTTTTACATGTTAAAGTGAAATAGTAACATTTCCATTTTAATTATTGGGTGAAAAAAGGCTCTAACTAAACTAATTATATTTGGCGATAGTTAATCACATTTGCAGAAACCATGGGGACAAGGCCTGAATCTTCTGCTGCAACTTGAGTTTCATCAGAATTATCTCATAACTGAATCTAGACCACGGATATTATCAGGAGTTGAACAACAGGAAATTAAACTTCTGTTCCTGAAGTGATGTCTGTAGTTTGAGCAGGTTGTTTCAGAGCTGACCTTTTAAATGTGTGCAATAAATGTAGTTTTACTTAAAAATGCAATTTTGCAAACAGCTCTTTAACTTCTATTCAGTCTAATGCTATTTGTTGCAATTTTCACTTTACCCTCACTCGAATCCATCCACACAAACCTAAACGTTTGTTGCTTGAAGTTCTAAATTGACCTTCTAATATGAATACCAATGTAGGTAAGTCTAATGACTTTTTTTTAATCTGTTAGTCTAGATTTGCCTGCCAGTGGAGTTCTATGGAAGTTACTGCTTTGTTCTTTGAATGATCAGGCTGAACATGTATTGGCATAAAATTGCATCTTATAAAAAAAAGGCACAAATTGCAAAAGTGAATGTGAAATGATGTAGGCATTCATTAGATGTACGCATGCATGATGCAGGCATGCAATATACGTTGACAAAATTCACTTGCTCACCAACCAAGACTGAATTGCTGTGCAGGAATAATGGGCTGACCCATTTTGCTATCAGTTCCCTTCTATCTTTCTTACCCTAAGTTAACCAAAGTTTAATGGTGGGTCCGTACTGCTCTGCTTGAGGTTGTTATAGTCAGGGGATGGTAAAGGGGACAAGCTTCCACTACCTATAAAATGCTCCCCATGGTGTGCACCAGTGGCATGAGGCTTTATAAGGCCCTAGTGAGGCCTCACTTGGAGTATTATGAGCAGTTTGGGGCCCCTTATGTGCTGACATTGGAGAAGGTTCGAAGGAGGTTCACGAAAGTGATTCCAGGATTGAAAAGCCTGGAGGCTCTGGACCTCCTATCACTGGAATTCTGAAAAATGAGGGCTGACCTCATGAAACCTATCAAATGTTGAAAGGCCTTGATAGAGTGGTTGTGAAGAGCATGTTTCCTACGGTGAGGGAGTCTAAGATGAGAAGACACAGACTTAGAATAGAGGGTCATCCTTTTAGAATGGAGATGAGGAGGAATTTCTTTAGCCAGAGGATGATGAATCTGTGGAATTCATTGCCACATGCAGCTGTGGAGGCCAAGTCACTGGGCATATTGAAGGCAGAGGTAGATAGGTATTTGATTGGTCAGTGCATGAAAGGATACAGGGAGAAGGCAGAAGATTGGAGCAGAAAGGAGAAATGAATCAGCCATGATGAAATAGCAGAGCAAAATCGATGAGCCAAACGTCTGAATTCAGCTCCTATATCTTATGGTCTGAAATAGCCT
The DNA here is from genome assembly GCF_030028105.1 of Mobula birostris. Taxonomy (NCBI): domain Eukaryota; kingdom Metazoa; phylum Chordata; class Chondrichthyes; order Myliobatiformes; family Myliobatidae; genus Mobula; species Mobula birostris. The sequence continues at coordinate 34,742,798 of NC_092392.1, read as the reverse complement.
CTGACAACTGAGTCCAGCTCCTGGCCTTCATGTCTGTCTTAGCTACTAAGTCTGTCAAAGCTATTTCTACTGACAGGAGAAGGGGCAAAGGTGGGTTACTGGTGCCTTATAACCAGTCAACTCGGGCAGATGGGGCTCATCAGCCGTGGTTGGCAGCTCATGTAAGAGAAAGAAAACTCTGCTCTCAAACCTCAGCTGTCTTGCGGCTATACCCACTCATGGGGAAGGCTCCGAAGAAAAAATCTGAAGCTGGAATCCCTAAGGCAGTTCTATGTTGATTCAATGCTGACTGGCATCCCCTGCGACACTGCTGGTGCCAAACTGTATGAGTCTTCACCATTCCTTTGGGTTTATCAGTTGCATTGCTCGGGGGAGCTTGCTACATGGGCAACAGCTTGCTCTCCATATCGTACTGCCCAGACTTGCGTAACTAAGCAGCTAGGATGCAACATCCATGATTGACCCTGGCTGATGAAGGCCTCAACTGCTTTGCTTGCTTGACTTATCCTGATTGTTTGACAACTGCCTAATTCAAGGACTTCACAGCTATACTTTGTTACTCTTTTTATTTCAGGATCAGAATCATGTTTAATATCACTGGCATATGTTGTGATATTTGTTAACTTTGTGGCAAAAATGCAATACACAATAACATAGGGGGGAACTGTGAATTTCACTAAGTATCTATATGTATATAAAATAGTTAAATTAAGTAAGTATTGCAAAAACTTAAAATTAAGTAGTGAGGTAGTGTTCATGGTTTCAATGCCCATTCATAAATCTGATAACAGAGGGGAAGTTACTATTCCTGAAATGTTAACTGTGTGTCTTCAGGCTCCTGTACCTCCTTCTTTTAATGGTAGCAATGAGAAGATGCAGGCTGAGAATAAACGGGGAAGACTTAAAACAAGTACAGAACTTTTGCTACTGAGGAAGCTGTGTGACATCAGGTGGCAGATGCGACATGGACATCAAAAGAAGAATAGGGATGGCAAAGGACACCTTTACGAGAATAAGGAGTATACTGACCAATACTAAACTAGGTATGACAACCCGCCTCAGTGTACTGAAATGTTACATTTATCCAGTTATGTTATATGGCTCAGAATGCTGGACAATATCTAGTAACATGAGGAATTGAATTGAAGCAGCAGAGATGTGGTTTTTGAGGAAGATGCAAAGAATATCATGGGTGAAACGAATATCTAACGAGGATGTCATGAACAGAGCAAACACAAAGATAAATAATGTATGAGATCATGAAAAGGCAGTGTAACTTCATTGGACATGAGATTAGGAAAGAGGGGTTAGAATGCATGGTAAATACCAATGAATTGATCCACTTGACCCGAAACAGGAATGTGTGGACTATGGCAGTCAAAGCTCAAACTGGGCGCGGCCCCTGATGATGATGAATGAGAAGTTGGCATGTTCTGGGTGATGCGAGTTCTGAATAATAGATGCCACCTTTTTGAGACATTGCCTTTTGAAGGTGTCCTTGATATTGGGGAGGATAGTGTCCTTAATGATTTTAGCTAAGTTTACAACATTCTTGAGCTTTTTCTGATCCTGTGAAGAGGCCCCTCTATGCAAAACAGTGATGCAACCAGTTGTAATGCTGTACACCTGCAGAAATGTGCAAGTGCCTTTGGTGACATACCAATTCTCCTCAAATCCCAAACGAAATATAGCCACTGTCACGTCTTCTTTGTAATTGCATCAAAATGTTGGGTCTGGGATAGATCCTCAGAGATGTTGACACCCAGGAACTTGAAACTACTCACCTTTTGCACTTCAGATCCCTCTATGAGGACTGGTGTGTGTTCCCTTGTCTTTCCCTTCCTGAAGTCCACAATCAATTCCTTGGCCTTACTGATGTTGAGTGCGAGGTTGTTGCTGCGACACCACTCAACCAGCTGATCTATTTGCTCCTCATCACTATCTGAAATTCTGCCAACAACAGATGTGCTGTTGACATATTTATAGATGGCATTTGAGTTGTGCCTAACCACACAGTCATGACAGTGGAACAGAGGGCTAAGCACACATTCTTGAGGAGCACCAGTGTTACTTGTCAGAAAGGTAAAATGTTACTTCCAATCTACACAGACTCTGGTCTTCTGGTGAGGAAGTCAAAGATGTATTTGCAGAGGGAGGTACGGAGGCCCAGGTTTTGGAACCTTTTGATCAGAACTGTAGAAATGATTGTGTTAAGCTGTGGTCAATAAACAGCTGCCTGATGTAAGTATTAGTATTGTCCAGGTGATCCAAAGCTACATGAAGAGCCAATGAGATAGCATCTGCTGTAGGCCTATTGTGGTGACTGGGAAATTAAATTCTTTATTTTAATTCCTTGAACTCAAATTATCCAGCTGCAATAATGGGATTTGAATTCATCAACAGATCAATAGTCTAGCATTTTGGCCAATTATCCAATTCTTTTTCATTCATTCATGCATTTGTAGGAGTTCCCAACTTGGGGTCCAAGGACCCCTCAGTTAATGGTAAGGGTCTATGGCATAAAAGAGGTCAGAAACGCTGATCCAGAGATACAGCATGGAGTAGGACCTACTGGCTCTTCAGGCCACGCGACCCAGCAACACCCAACAAACCCGATTTAACCTTAACCTAATCACAAGATAATGACCAATTAACCTACCCAGTTAGTCTTTGGACTGTGGAAGGAAACAGGAGCACCTAGAAGAAACCAGGAAGGATGTACAGGGAAAGCTGAGAATAAACACCCCAGGCTGTAACAGTATCGCCCTTTGCTGTGCTAGCGTGGTGACCAATATCGAAATAACTGAAACAATTGATGTTTCATTTAATCCACGAAAACCATTGCAAAAGTATTCTGTAACTGGCCAGTTATCTAATTCATCTTCTGCAATGATGGATTAATTGACATTTCAATCCATGCCGTTTAGTACCACTAAAAGTTTAAAACACATTAAAAATTTTTTACCTGTATATGAGTCACTAAGATAATTATATTATATCTAGTTTTGTAAGACTTAATTGGTTAATCCGTGATCAATCCTGTTAGTTTACAACTGATGCATACATCAGGAAGCTCTTTATTGACTACAGCTCAGCACTCAATATCATCAGTACCTCAAAGCTAATCAATAAGTTTCAAGACCTTGGCCTCTGTACCTTCTTGCGCAATTAGATCCTCGATTTTCTCACTTACAGACCCCAGTGTGTTTGGATTGGCAAAAGCATCTGCTCCACAATCTCCATCAGCACACGTGCACCACAAGGCTGTGTGCTTAGCCCCCTGCTTTACTTACTTTATACTTATGACTATGTGGCTGAGCTCAGCTCCAATGCCATATTCAAGTTTGCTGACTGTCGTAGGCTGAATCAAAGGTGGTGATGAATCAGCATATAGACAGAAAATCTGGCAGGATGGTGCCATAACAACAACCTCTCACTCAATGTCAGCAAGACCAAGGAGCTGATTACTGACTTCAGGAGAAGAAACTCGTCGTCCTTGAGCTAACTTCCAATAGTCTCAATAAATCCATTATTTGATGAAAAGATTGACTCCTGCTGCTCTGCTAGAACATCTGCCCCCGACTGAGAGGAATAATTACATATCCATCAGATAGAATAAAGATTACAATAGACTACCAAATTAGAGAAGCTTAATGATGGTAAACACTAATTCTAACTACCTTCATTAAATGTTGATTTCAAATAGCAATTCATTTAAATACTATAATTGTATTATTGGAGCTCATTGGAGCATCAAAGGTGGGGAGGGTCAGCAATTTTAAATTCCTCAGTGTTATTATTTTGGAGGAACTGACCTGGGCCCAGAACATGTGCGCTTATGAAGAAAGCACAACAGCACCTCCACTTCCTTAGGAGTTTGCAGAAGTTCGGCATGACATCTAAAACTTTGACAAACTTTTATAGATGTGTAGTGGAGCAAATATTGACTGCCTACATCACAACCTGGTACAAAAACACCAATGCCCTTGAAAGGAAAATCCTACAAAAGATATTGGATATGTCCCAGTCCATCACAAGTAAAGCCCTCCCTACCATTGAGCACATCTACAAGAAATGCTGTCATAGGGAAGCAGCATCCATCATCAGGGACTCCCACCACTCATGATATGCTCTCTTCTCGCTGCTGCTATCAGGAAGAAGGTACAGGAGCCTCAGGACTCACACCACCAGGTTTACGCAATTACTCCTCAGCTATCAGACACTTAAACCAAAGGGGATAACTTCACTCAGCCTCACTTGCCCCATCATTGAAATGTTCCCACATCCAATGGACTCACTTTAAATGACTCTTCATCTCAAGTTCTCAATATTTATTGCTTATTTATTTATTTATTTATTTATGTATTTATTCTTTTTGTACTTGCACAGCTTGTTGTCTTCTGCACTCTGGTTGAACACCCAAGTTGGACGGTCTTTTATTGCTTCTATTACGGTTATTATTTGATTATGTGTTTATTAAACATGACCACAGGGAGATGAATCTCAGAGTTTTTAGATGGTGACATATATGTACCTTGATAATAAATTTACTTTGAACTTTGAAATTCAGAAGTCCCAAGACATGGACCAAATTATTCAAGAAAGTTACTCAAGTTATATATTGATCTAATAATAGAAATTTTAAACAAACTGACATTTTTTGTATCAGTCCTGAACTTTTTGAACACGAGTAAATCCATGACTTTGGTGCAGTTTGTGTTTTTGGCTGAAAGATGTTGATGTTCCAAAAAGAATTCTTGATATACTGAGTGCAAAAATCAATATCGAACAGTCAACTGCATGAGTAAAATGTAACTTTGAAAAAAGAAATTGTAATTAAAAGAAAAGTTAATGTTTTCTTTGACTTGTAAGCAAATGTATAATTCATAAACATGAGAAAATCTGCAGATGCTAGAAATCCAAAGCAACACACACAAAATGCTGGAGGAACTCAGCAGGTTAGGTGACATTTAAGGAAATGAATAAACAGTCAATATTTCGGGCAGACCCTTCTTCAAGACTGGAAAGAAAAGAGGAAGATGCCAGAATAAAATTGTGGGAAGAGGGGAAAGATGGTAGCTGGAAGGTGATAGGTGAAGCCAGATGGGTGGGAAATGAGAAGAGTTGGAGCAGAAGGAATCTGATAGGAAAGGAGAGCGGACCAAAGGAGAAAGGGAAGGAAGAGAGGGCCCAGGGTGAAGTAATAGGCAGGCGAGAAGAGTTAAAAGGTCAGAGTGGTGAATAGAGAAAGGGGGAGGGCAGAATTTGTTTACTGGAAGGAGAAATCAATATTCATGCCATCAGATTGGAAGCTACCCAGACTGAATATATAGTAAGGTGTTGTTCTTCCACCCTGAGAGTGGTCTCATCTTGGCACAAGGGGAGGCCGTGGACCGACACATCGGAATGGGAATGGGAATCAGAATTAAAATGTTTGGCCACCAGGAAGTCCTGCTTGTGGCAAATGGTGTGGAGATGCTCAACAAAGAGGTTTCCCAACTTACGAAGGGTCTCACTAATGTAAATGAGGCCACATCAGGAGCACTGGTCACAACAGACGACTCCAGCAGGTTTGCAGGTAAAGTGTTGCCTCACCTGGAAGGACAGCCTGGGGCCCTGAATGGAAGTGAGGGAGGAGTTCTATTGGCACTTAGGCAGCTTAAGGCTGATTTATACTTGTGCTTCAAATGTATGCTGTAGGTACGGCGTAGCAGCGTACCCTACGCTGTACTCTACGCCAACCCTACGCCGTAGCCTAACATGCACCTCTCCCAAAATGTAACTACATGTCACGGCGTTGCAGACTGCAACAACTGTGATTGGTCCGCTTGTTAGCATTGCATTTCCTCCTACGCTGCAATAGCTTGCCATTGCAGGGAAGGAACTCTAGCTGCAATGCTTTCCATAAAGCTTTACAGACCTCTAAAATTATGGAGGACCCTGTGCTTGACACCAGTTTGTAGCTAGCTGCTACAACCTGTTGACTTCCACCTGAAGCTAAAACTGGAATGGTGATTGCCAGTCTGAGTATACTGTGCATACACTGATGCGAAATAAATGGTTGGAGACGATGAACCAAATCGTCAAATCTACCTGCCGACATCCGAAAATATTTGAAATGCATTTCCTCGTCCATGTCTCTCAGTGGCCGCACAAGCACGGAAAATTCACCCTCCTTCAATTTCAGTCGCCATTATTTGAAGTTTGAGTTTCTTCGTGTTGAGTTTCAACACGAAGAAGCTCAACACAGTGGCATAGAAACCCCACCACCAACTAACGTTTTGGCAGTGAATTGCAGACACACCAACGCACAAGTATAAATGCTCACCACTGGCGTAAGCTAGTACGCACAAGTATAAATCTGCCTTTATAGGGATAAATGCCGGGATGGGGCAGTTGTGGGGCAGTTGTGGGGCAGGATGGACAAGAGAATCTTGGGGGGTGTATAATTCATTTTAAATGCGTTTGATTTAATTTCCAAGTTACCAGTTTGTTCAACTGAATAATCGTAATACCAGATTATACTATAAACTGGAAGAAAATTCGATCACATTAGAAAAGTATTTCATACAAACTGAAAGTAAACATTTATGTATTGTAAGTTGTAATAGAGGAGTGATAAAATCCACTCACTAGCTGACCAGGGACGAATAGCTGTCTAGAATTAATGAGCTAATAGTCAGCCCTATTCATAGCTCGCCTGCATCTTCCGGGAGTCTGCACAACCTTTCAATATTTCTGATTCGTTTTCATTGCAATTGTGGCCTGAAAGAAGCACTTAATTAGCTCCTCGATGTCATCAATGGAATGTCGAGACTTCTGGATAACATACAGCACTGTGTAAAAGTCTTACACACACACACACACACACACACACACACACACACGTGTGTGTGGGGACAGATGGCAGAGCAGGAGTGCCAGGGCCAGGGATGATACGGGTGCAGACTCTCCCAGCCCTGAGACACCAGGTAAGGACCTTTGATTCCAAACAACTGGTTTACTGATTGTTACAGAATGTTACTCTGGTGCTTCCCACTGCTTCCCTTCACCCTTCCCCTCTTCCCATCCATGGTTCCCCTCTCCCTGTCCACGTCCTCCTCTCAGTTTGCAATAGAGTCCCCATATCAGAATCAAATTTATCATTACTCACGTATGTCATGAAATTTGTTTTTTTTTTGAGGCTCAATACAGTGCAATACATAAAATTACGAGAGTAGTGTGCCACACACTCAAAATGCTGGAGGAGCTCAGCAGCCAGGCAGCATCTATGGGAAACGGTACAGTCGACATTTCAGGCGGAAATCCTTCACCAGGACTGGAGAAAAGAAGATGAGGAGTCAGGATAAAAAGGTGGAGGGAGGGAGAACGAAACACAGGGTGTTGGGTGAAACTGGGAAAGGAGGGTGGTGAAGTAAAGTGCTGGGAAGTTGATTGGTGAAAGAGATACAGGGCTGGAGAAGGGGAAATCTGATAGGAGAGGACAGAAGGGCTTGGAACAAAGAAAAGGAGGAGGACCACCAGAGGGAGGTCATGGGCAGGTAAGGAGATAAGGTGAGAGAGGGAAAAGGGAATGGGGAATGATGAAAGGGGAAGCCCAATACCAGAAGGTTGATAAATGTTCATGCCATAAGTTGTTGCTCCTCCAACCTCAGTGTGGCCTCATCGCAGCAGTAGAGGAAGCTAGGGACTGACATGTCAGAATGGGAATGGGAAGTGGAATTAACATGGGTGACCACTGGGAGATCCTGCTCTTTCTGGTGGACCAAGTGTAGCAGTTCAGCAAGGCGGTCTCCTAATATGTGTCGGGTCTCACCAATATACAGGATGACACATCAGGAGCACGGGATAAAATAGATGATCCCAGCAGACTTTCAGGTGAAGTGTCGCCTCACCTGGAAGGACTATTTAGGGCCCTGAATAATAGTGAGGGAGGAGGTGTAGGGGCAAATGTAGCATTTGTTTCACTTGCAAGGTTAAGTGCCAGGAGGGAGATCAGTGGGGAGGGAAGGGATGAATGGACAAGGGAGTTGCATAGGGAGTGATTCCTGTGGAAAGCAGAAAGTGGGGTGCAGTGTGGGGAGGAGATGTGCTTGGTGGTGGGATCCTGTTGGAGATGGCAGAAGTTACGGAGAATTATGTGCTGGACATAGATACTGGTGGGATGGTGGTAAGTGAGGACAAGGGGAACCCTATCCCTTGTGGGGTGGCAGGAAGATGGGATGGGGGCAGACATGCATGAAATGAAAGTGATGTGGTTGAGGGCAGTGTTGATGGTGGAGGAAGGAAAGCCCTTTTTTTGAAGAAGGAGGACATCTCCTTTCTGGAATGAAAAGCCTCATTCTGAGGGCAGATGCGGTGAAGAAGGAGGAATTGAGAGAAGGGGATAGTGTTCTTACCAGTAACAGGGGAGGAAGAGGTATAGTCCAGGTAGCTGCGAGAATCAGTGGGTTTATAGTAGACATCAGTAGATAAGGTGTATCCAGAGATAGAGAGAGAGAGATCGAGAAAAGAGAGGGAAGTGTCAGAAATGGTCTGGCGGACAGAGCGTAGTTGCTCGGTACATCTCCCAGTGACCACCCATTTTAATTTCACTTCCCATTCCCATTTCGACATGTCAGTCCATGATATCCCAGAGGCCACCCATGCTTGCATGCTACCAGCTCAATTGCTCTATGAATTTATTTACAATCCAATATTGTTTAACTAATAAATTAACTTAACAAATACTTGACAGTATTAGAAGAATGATGAATAACTTGTGAATATATATCTATGTACTGAAGTTTTTGAACCTTCAATTGATATTCATTGTGAATATGTTTGTGTGTGATTTATCACATTATCCTATGATCAGTGGCTAAAGTCTAGAATTTGATCAACACTTTCCACTGACTTCTGAAGACGATCATATATAGCTTTGTGATTCCCCAGCAAGGATTTGCCGAGAGAGGTTAGCTTCAGCCATTGCACAAGATCACAGATTTCTATGAAGAAAAGACTTCACAGGAGAAGGCAAAAACAAGCTACAACATGGGACAGCTAGAAAATCTTTTTTCAGTTGCTAAGCAGCAGAGTCTGGCTTAACCTGCTATCAAAAATTCTGTTGTCTAACCTTTGAAAGGCATTTGTGTCAGATTATACACTGTGTGGTTATGTGTCGTGGGGGGTCGTGGCATCGAGGAATGATGGTAAAGTAAAATTTATTATCAGAGTACATACATGTACAACCCTGAGATTCTTTTTCTGTGGGCATACTTAGCAAATCTATAGAACAGTAACTGTAAACTGTAAACATCAGGAACTGTCAACTGTAAACAAACTGCAAATGCAGATATAAAAAAATGCCAATAAGTAATGAACATGAAATAATATAACAGAGTCCTTAAATGAGTGTAACTATCCTCCTTTGTTCAAGAGCCTGATGGTTGAGGGGTACTAACTGTTCTTGAACCTGGTGGTGTGAGTCCTGAGACATCTGTACCTTCTACCTGATGGCAGCAGCAAGAAAAGAGCATGGCCTGGGTGGTGAGGATCTTTGATGAAGGATGCTGCTTTTCTACGGCAATGTTTCATGTAGATGTGCTCAATGGTTGTGAGGGTTTTACCCGTGATGTACTGGGCCAAATCCACCACCATTTGTAGGATTTTCCACTCAAAGGCATTGGTGTTCCCATACATTGGTGTTCCGTGATGGAGCCAGTCAGCACACTTTCCACTACACATCTATACAAGTTTGTGAAGATTTTTGATGACATTACCGAACTACCGCAGACTCCTGAGGAAGTAGAGGCACTGTCGTGCTTTCTTCACATTAATATTTATATGATGGGTCCAGGCAGGGTGCTCTGTGACCATGACAGCCAGGAATTTAAAGTTCCTGACCCTTTCCACCTCTGATCTTCTGCTGATTACTGGCGCATAGACCATTGGTTTCCCTTTCATGAAGTCTACAATCCGTTCCTTGGTCTAATTGACATTGAGTGAGAGGGTGTTATTATTATACCACTCAACCAAGTTTTCAAGCTCCCACCTGTACGCTGATTCATCACCCCCATTGATACAGCCCACAACAGTGGTGTCATCAGCAAACTGGCATATGGTGTTGGAGCTGTACTTAGCCACACAGTCATAGGTGTAAAGCAAGTAGAGCAGGGCGCTAAGCACACATCCCTGTGGTGTTGGTTGAGATTGTGGAGGAGATTCATTTTGCCAATTTGAACTGGCTGGAGTCTACAAGTGAGGAAATCCAGGATTCAATAGCACATGTGGATATTGAGGGCCAAGTCTTGGAATTTACTGATTAGTTTTGAGCGGAGAATAGTATTAAATGCTAATTGATGAAGAGCATCCTGATGTATGCACCTTTGCAGTCCAGATGTTTCAGAGTTGTATGAAGAGCCAACAAGATAGCATCTGCTGTAGGCCTGTTGCATCAGTAGGCAAACTGGAGGGGATCCAATTCGCCATTCAGCCAGGAGCTGATATGCTTTAACACCAGCCTTGCATCACTGTATGCAAGTGCCACTGGGCGATCGTCACTTATACAGGTTACCACGCTCTTCTTGGGAACTGGTGTGATTGAAACCTGCTTGAAGCAGATGGGTACAACACACTGACAGATGTGCAAATGTTGCACTCTGTTGGCCAACACTGCCTGTGACTGAGCTTCTTTGTAGAATCACAAATCCACAGTAGACCTGAAAAACTTTGTGCAACCCAAGTTCATTCCCGATTTCTCGTTATAGTTGGCTCTCATTGAAAGTGAAATGCACTGCAGACAAGAATGTGAAACAACACAATCTACTTTCATGACAGAAATCCATTTAGACATTTCTAGTGCTCAAAACCATTTAAAATCTTTTGAACTGCATTGACTTTTAAACTATGTTTTGTATTCTGTGTGGGATGCGGGAAGTCTGGGAGGTGTCCAGTCTCCCAGATAAACACATCTGCACCAAGTGCACCAAGTTGCAGGTCTTGAGGGAATTTATTAAGGAAATGGAGCTGCAGCTCGATGACCTTCAACTCGTACGAGAGAATGAGGAGGTGATGTAAAGGAGTGACAGGGATATGGTCAGCCCTAGACTGCAGGAGACAGGTAACTCCATGACTCTCAGGAGAAGGAGCGGAAATGTACAGACAGCGCAGAATACATGTGTGGCCATTCCCCTCAATAATAAGTTAACAACTTTAGATACTATTAAGTGAGGGGGAGGTGACCTACCAGGAGGAGACACAGTGATTACAATTTCCTGCTGCTGAATTGTCATTTATCAGACAAATTTTGGTAAGTAACAACCAAGTCTTTATCTTGTAATCATTAATTTAATAAGGCAACTGCTACTGTAGATGGTGATTGTGTAATGAATCTGGTCCTATGGCTCAGAAGAGCAGAGAGGTGAAGAGGACTGAAGTGTTGATAGGAGATTCCTTCATCAGAGGAACAGAGACGAGGCACCTGGATGGTATGTTGCCTTCCCAGTGCCAGGATCGGGGATGTCTTGGATCACATCCTTGGCATTCTCAAGGGCAAGGATGAGCAGCCAGAATTCTTGGTGCATATTGGCACCAATGACATACTGTAGGTAGAAAGGTGAGGAGATCCTGAAGAAAGATTTTAGGGACATAGGTAGAAAGCTGAGGAACAGGACCTCTAGGGTAGTAATCTCTAGATTGCTGTCTGTGCCATGTACCAGTGAGGGTAACAATAAGATGATTTGGCATGGCTGAGGAGTTGGTGCAGGGGGCAGGGATTCTGATTTATGGATCCTTAGGATCTCTTCAGGGGAAGGTATGAACTTTACAAGAGGGATGGTTACACCTGAACCGAGGGGTCCAATATCCTTGCGGGCAGGTTGGCTAGAGTTGTCTGGATGGTTTAAGCTAATTAGGCAGGGTGATACAAAGCGGAGTGATAGTACTGATGATGAGGTAGTTGGTTTACAAACAGAGGCAATATATAGTGAGACTCCTAGCAAGGAACTGCTGTTTATAGCAGACAAAGGGATGAGTTGCAATGTAAAAGGTGGACAAATTCGAAAAGAGTGAATACAGGACTTACATTTGAATGTGTGCAATATACAGAATAAGGTCGATGAACTTGCAGCACAATTCCAGATCGGCATGTATGATGTGGTAGGCATCACTAATCATGGCTGAAAGAAGATGGGAGCTGGGAGCTTAATGTCTAAGGATACACATTGTATTGATAAGACAGGCAGGAAGGTGGAGAGGGTGGCAAGGCTCTGTTGGTAAAAAATGCAATCAAATCGTTAGAAAGAGGTGACATAGGGTTGGAAGGTGTTGAATTTTTGTAGGTAGAGCTGAAAGGGTAGAAAGACCCTGATGGGAGTTATGTACAGACTCCAAACAGTAGTACTGATGTGGTCTACAGATTACAACAGGAGATAGAAAATGCATGCCAAGAGGGCAATGTTACAATAGTCATGGGGGACTTTAATATGCAGGTAGATTGGGAAAATCCGGTTGGTGCTCGATTCCTTGAGGGGGAATGTCTCAAATGCCTACAAGATGGCTTTTTAGAGCAGCTTATGGATGAGCCTACTAGGGGATCAGCTATTCTGGATTGGGTGTTGTGCAATGAACCAGAATTGATTAGAGAGCTATGATCAAATTCACCCTGAAATTGGAGAAGGAGAAGTCAGTTGTATCAGTATAACAGTGGAGTAAAAGGAATTACAGAGGCATGAGAGAGGAATTGGCCAGAATTGATTGGGAGAGAACACTGGAAGAGCAGCAATGGCTGGAATTTCTGAAAGCAATTCAGAAGGTACAGGATAGATACACCCCAAAGAGGAAGACATATTCTAAAGACAAGATGACACAACCATGGCTAATAAGAGAAGTCAATGCCAACATAAAAGCCAAAGAAAGGGCATATAATTGACCAAACCTTAGTGGGAAGTTAAGAGGATTGGGAAGCTTTTAAGTAACAACAGAAGACAACTAAAAAAAAGTCATTAAGAAGGTGAAGATGGAATACGAATGTAAACTAGCCAATAATATTAAAGAGGATACCAAAAGTTTTTTCAGAATCGTAAAGTGTAAAAGAGGGGTAAGAGTGGATATTGGACTGCTGGAAAATTATGCTGGAGAGGTAGAAATGGGGGACAAGGAAATGGTGGATGAACTGAATAGATATTTTGCATCAGTCTTCACTATGGAACACACTAGCTGTATGATGGAAGCTCCAGGTGTCAGGGGTCATGAAGTGTGTGAAGGTATCATTACTAGGAAGAAGTTTCTTGGGAAACTGGAAAGTCTGAAGGTAGTTAAGCCACGTGGACCAGATAGTGTATACCCCAGTGTTCTGAAAGAGGTGGCTGAGAGATTGTGGAGGCATTAGTAATGACCTTTCAAGAATCACTAGATTCGGGAATGGTTCTGCCAGACTGGTAAACTGCAAATATCACTCTTCAAGAAGGGAGGGAGGCAGAAGAAAGGAAATTATAGGTCAGTTAATCTGACCTCAGTGGTTGGGAAGATGTTGGAGTCGATTGTTAAGGGTGGTTTCGGGGTACTTGGAGGCACATGATAAATAGGCCATAGTCAGCGTGGTTTCCTCAGGGGAAAATCTTGCCTGAAAAATCTGTTGGAATTCTTTGAAGAAATAACAAGCAGGATAGACAAAGGAGAATTGGTTGATGTCGTGCACTTGGATTTTCAGAAGGCATTTGACAAGGTGCCACACATGAAGCTGCTTAACAAGCTACAAGCCCATGGTGTTACAGGAAAGATTCTAGCATGGATAAAGTAATGGCTGATTGGCAGGAGGCAAAGAGTTGGGAATAAAGGGAGCCTTTTCTGCTTAGCTGCTGGTGACTAGTGGTGTTCCACAGGGGTCTGTGTTGGGACCAATGTTTTTTACGTTGTATGTCAATGATTTGGATGATGGAATTGATGGCTTTGTTGCATAGTTTGCAGACGATATGAAGATAAGTGGAGGGGCAGGTAGTTTTGAGGAAGTAGAGAGGCTACAGAAGGTCTTGGACAGATTAGGAGAGTGGGAAAAGAACTAGCAGATGGAATACTGTTTTGTGAAATGTATGGCATTGCACTTTAGTGGAAGAATTGAAAGTCTGACTATTTTCTAAATGGAGAGAAAATACTAAAATCTGAGGTTCAAAGGGACTTAGGAGTCTTTGTGTAGGATCCTTGAAGGTTAATTTGCAGGTTGAGTCTGTGGTGAGGAAAGCAAATGTGATGTTAGCATTTATTTCAAGAGGACTGGAATATAAATGCAAGGATGTAATGTTGAGACTTTATAAAGCACTGGTGAGGCCTCACTTGGAGTATTGGAGATACCGTTATCTGGCACTGTGCCCCAGATTATGAGGAATTTTGATTGGGATTCATGATCACCATACTGTAATGTGTGTCATTCGACTGAAATGTGTTGGTGCTAGATGTTAATGGTTACTTCAGTCCACCTGCAAGTACCAGATAGAAACAGTGGAAAACACTAACCAACAACCAAATTCTGCCTAAGACATTTGCACACTGTTGTCTATTTCATTTGCCATCCATTTGTAGAGCTTTACAGCGCCAGTGACTCAGACGTGATCCTGATCTCTGATGCTTTGCACATTCTCCCAGAGAAATTCAATCTACGTTTCCCTAATTGACTTGTGCCACTGGATGCAAGCACAAAACACCTCCCTTTACAAGTGGTGCAGGCCACACATGATTTTGCTGTTGAGGTTTGTTACCAATGTACAGTACAATTTGCACTAACTGCTTGTAAATAAGCTTGTGTAAGTAAACACAAGTTGCTGGCATCACAAGGAGTGGATGCTGATTAAGCATTATCCCAAGGTCATTTTTGGGGCCATTGAATTTAACTTCACTGTTCCATCAGTTTAAAAAAATATCCACTTTCTCATGAAAATGTCTCATCATTTAAAAGAAAACAACTTCAACAACAATCCCTCACCTCCATTCAGGGCCAAAACAGCCTTTCCAGGTGAGGTGAGCCAGCACTTCACCTGTAAATCTGCTGGGGTCATCTGTTGTGCTCCCAATGTGGCCCTCTCTACATTAGAGAGCTGCTCCATCCACTAAAAGTGGAACTTCCCGGTGGCCAAACATTTTAATTCCAATTCCCATTCCCGTCTGACGTTTCACCACTCAATAGGTTTCAATTATGTCACCCCTCATTCTTATGAATTCTAGTGAATACAGCACAGAACCATCAAATGCTCTTCATATGACGAGCCATTCAATACTGGAATAACTTTCATAATCTTCCTTTGAACCCTCTCTAGTTTCAGTGCATCCTTTCTAAGATAAGGGGCCCAGAACTTCTCACAGTACTCCAACTGAGGCCTTACCTTTGCTTTATGAAGCCTCAACATTACATCCTTATTTATCAAACAAAAGCTTCAAACCTTTCAAAATCATAATATGATAGGGACCAATTAATACACTTCCAATATTATCAGAGAAATGTTTCCATCTCAAGCTGTCATTTCTGATATTTGAAGACCATTATATGGCAAGCATTTCTCAAAATGAACATCAATTATCTTTAAAATGTCAGTAGACTTAAAATTTAAAATATACTTCTGATATGACAGAGATGTCAAAGTGTTGTCCAACCTCATAACATCCTCTGCTTTGAATCTGAAGGTGTTAAGTCCAAGCTTGTTCTGAGAAATAACTTAGATTGGCACTTGTACAGAGCAGAGCATTTATTACAATGCACACAATGTTCTGGAGGAACTCAGCAGGTCAGGCAGCATCTATAGATGAGAATCAACAGCCTAAGTTTCCGGCCGAAACCCTTCATCAAGACTGGAAAGGAAGTGGGAAAAAGTCAGAATAAGAAAGTGGAGGTGGGAAAGGGAGGAAGAAGCACAAGGTGGCAGGTGATAGGTGAAACTGGCCAAAGAAGAGGGAGTTGGGAAGTTGATTGGTGAAAGAGATAAAGGACTGGAGATAGGGACATCTTATGGGAGAGGACAGAAGACCATGGAAGAAAGGGAAGCTCCAGTGGGAGGTGATGGGCAGATAAGAAGAGAAGGTGAAGAATAGGGGATGAAGAATGGGCAATGGTGAAGTGGGAGGAGTAATTACTAGAAGTTTGAGAATTTGATGTTCATGCCATTCGGTTGGAGGCTACCCACATGAAATAAAAGGTGTTGCATCCAGCTGTTGTTACTTCATGGATTTTATTTCTAGGTGCTGGTAGGAAGCTGAATATGCTAAATAGGGATCTAATGCCAGTTGAGGAGCATACCTATAGAGAAACAACACATACAAAATGCTGGAGGAACTCAACAGGTCAGGTAGCATCTATGGAAAAGAATAAACAGTCAATTTTTAGGGCCAAGACCCCTCTTCAGGACCTATAGAGAGTTAGTTTCAACTGAGTGGGTCAGACATATGGGCAAACATCACTATGACCACCCTTCATGCCTACCCTATGCCAGCCCCATGACAACACATACTTTTTGCAGTCCATAGCCCATTCAAGCCTCAGCCAAGCTGATGTGTTCATTGTCTAACTTGTAAATGTTTCTAATGATAAGACATTTAAAACCAATTCAAGATCATTCAAATAATTTAGATAAATAATTATTATATTTTTAACAAATTAAAATTTAATAGACTTGAAAATGCATGTCTGTGAAGTAAAATAAAATACAAAGGCTAAGCAAACAAAAGAGAAAATAAAAACAAAATTCAGCAAATGAATGAGGTTATATGGGGCAGCATGGTAGCGAAGTGGTTAGCACAACACTTTACAGTACCAGCGACTCAGGTTCAATTCCCGCCACTGCCTGTAAGGAGTGGGTACATTCTCTCCGTGACTGCAAGGATTTTCTCTGGGTGCTACGTTGTCTTCTCACAGTCTAAAGACCTAAGTATAGGTTAATTGGTCATTGTAAGTTGTCCCGTGATTAGGCTAGGATTAAATTGGGGGATTGCTGGGCGGCATGGCTCAAAGAGCCGGATGGGCCTATTCCACTCTGTATTTCAATAAATAAATCAACTTATACTGCCACTGAATCCAGGATTGAACACAGCCACCACTTGACCTCCAGCTCTTCATCCACTTCCGTGTTTAACAAGCAGGCATGGAGGACAGAGGTGACCGACCCACCAAGAGTACCTCACCAGCAGCCGTCAACCCTGCTGCCAACTAAAAATATGTACCTTTTTTGGTCATCTCACAGAAGCAACCTGACTTATTGCTTTTCCCAATAGATATCTTCATAAGGCTGAAGTATAACATTTAGCAACATTTCACTATAACTTCAGAACCTAGGGGCTGCAGATAGCCATTTGACCCCTTGTGCCTGCAATAAGATCATGTCTAATTTTTTACCTCAACAACGTTCCCTTATCCCTTGATTCCCCTGACATCCAGAGATGGATAGATCTTTGTTTTGAATACAACCAATAACTGAACTTCCTCTGCTGTCTAGGGCAGAGAATTACATAGATTCACTATCCTCTGAGTTCCTCATGAAGTCAGCCCTATATAATCGCATCTGGACAAGTGCATGTTTGCACACTCACAGCAGCATCACATGCACTTAAGCCTAGACTGCAAAATAAGGGGAAAACTGTCACTACATCTACCCAATCAAACCCTGTACGAATTGTATACATTTCAATATATGTTAAAGGACAAAAATTGATTGGAACACACACCAGTGGCTGTGCTTCATTAAGAGCTTGAGGAGATACCAAAGACATTCACAAGTTTCTACAGATGTGCTGTGGAGAGCATTCCGACTGGCTGCATCATCGTCTGGTACGCCGGGGAGGTGGGGGGAAGCTACTGCACAGGATCGAAATGAGCTGCAGAAAATTGTGGACTTACTCAGCTCCATCATTGGCACTACCTTCTGTAGTATCAAAGACATCTTCAAGGAAAGATGCTCTAGAATGCAGCATCTATCATTAAGGACCCCCATCACCCAGGCCGTCCCTCTTCTTATTGCTACCACTTGGAGTACTGTGTCCAGTCCTGGTCACCTCACTATAGGAAGGATGTGAAAGCATTGGAAAGAGTACAAAGGAGATTTACCAGGATGCTGCCTTGTTTAGAGAGTATGGATTATGATCAGAAATTAAGGGAGCTAGGGCTTTACTCTTTGGAGAGAAGGAGGATGAGAGGAGACATGATAGAGGTGTACAAGATAATAAGAGGAATAGGTAGAGTGGATAGCCAGCGCCTCTTCCCCAGGGCACCACTGCTCAATACAAGAGGACATGGCTTTAAGGTAAGAGGTGGGAAGTTCAAGGGGGATATTAGAGGAAGGTTTTTTACTCAGAGAGTAGTTGGTGCGTGGAATGCACTGCCTGAGTCAGTGGTGGAGGCAGATACACTAGTGAAGTTTAAGAGACTACTAGTCAGGTATATGGAGGAATCTAAGGTGGGGGCTTATATGGGAGGCAGGGTTTGAGGGTCGGCACAACATTGTGGGCTGAAGGGCCTGTACTGTGCTGTACTATTCTATGTTCCATGTTCTATCAGGGAGGAGGTACAGGAAACTGAAGGCACACACTCAACAATTCAGGAAAAGCTTCGTTCCCTCTGCAATCCAATTTCTGACTGGATATTAAACCCATGATCACTACCTATTTTTAATTTTGCACTACTTAACTAATTTAACTATTGAATATATGTTTGTATATATTATTTTCTCTACTTTTATGTATGCATTCTACTGCTGCCGCAAAGTCAACAAGTCTCATGATATATGTCGGTGATATTAACCCTGATTCTGATGCTCATTCTCAGTCCTTCCAATGCTACTCGTGTGAACTGATAAATTGTCTGTTTGCTTGGTTTTGTTTTAAACCTCTTTCCCCTGATCCTGCACCACAACAACAGCCTTCTGGGTAGAAACACTTCCTAAGAAGTTAAATTTTTGAGTTAACCACAGCCTTGTTATACTGTCCTTGTGCCATATAAGAAGTTTGTCATTCTAATCTAAGGTGCAGTGGTCCAGAACTGTTCTTGGTCATTGCAATTGTGTAGTAATTTCATGATTGTATGTATATTTAAAATTCAGAATCTCAGCACACTCAGTTCTGGCCAATTTAGCTTTATTTAGTTTATTCTGTGACTTAGCTTCTGAAAATATTTCAGAATATTTTGAATGGCTGTAAGCAGCAATGGGTATTTTATGTACACTAAAAACAGCCACAACAGTGTCAAATCAAGGATGCTACAGATACTACCCCACCCCACCAGCCTCTGCACCCAGCACACAATTCTCTGAAACTTCTGCCACCCTCAAAGGGATCCCAACACCAAGCACGTCTTTCCCTTCTCACCCCCCTCCAACTTTCTGCTTTCCACAGGGATCGCTCCCTATGCGACTCCCTTGTCCATTCGTCCC
This sequence comes from Mobula birostris, assembly GCF_030028105.1. Taxonomy (NCBI): domain Eukaryota; kingdom Metazoa; phylum Chordata; class Chondrichthyes; order Myliobatiformes; family Myliobatidae; genus Mobula; species Mobula birostris. The sequence goes on along the minus strand of NC_092392.1, from coordinate 34,723,416 downwards.
TCCCCACTGATATCCCTTCCGGCACTTATCCTTGCAAGTGGAATAAGTGCTACACCTACCTACCCCTACACCTTCTCCCTCACAGCCAGTCAGGGCCGCAAACAGTTCTTCCAGGTGAGGCGACACTTCACCAGTGAGTCACCTAGGGTCATCTATTGTATCCGGTGCTCCTTGTATATCGGTGAGACCCCATGTAGATTGGGAGACCACTTCACCGAGCACCTATGCACTGTCCGCCAGAAAAAGAGGGATTTTCTAGTGGCCACCCATTTTAATTTTGCTTCCCATTCCCATTCCGACATGTCCATCCAGAGAAAACCAGATTACCCAGAGGAAACCCACATGGTCACAGGGAGCATGTACAAACTCCTTGCAGACAGAGGTGGGATTTGAACCTGGGTCACCTGGACTGTAAAGCATTGTGCTGACCACTATGCTAGCATGCCTCCCCTTGTCATGCTTTTCTTTAAAATCTCCATATTTATGTCCCTTGGTCAGTCAGGAAAAACCAGCAGATAAAGACAGTGTTGCAGATCTGATGTGAGTTTCATCAACCACAATATCACGAATTAAAATTGTCATCAGAAAGGAGGACCTGTATTTGCATGACATCATGATCCACCATTTGCTGCTCCTGACCACACCCATAAAACACCTCCAATCCTCACACCCACCCACTATGAACAGGAATGTTATTAGAACACCTTTGCAAGCCCTAACCAATTTCTGTCTCATTTCTATCTCCCTTACACGCTCATGCATAATGACAATGCCCTTGAGAGCTACTGAGAAACAGTCAGACCTGGGCACCAGGACAGACACTCAGCCCCTGGGTACCAGGACAGACACTCAGCCCCTGGGCACTAGGACAGACCCTTAGCCCCTGGGCAGCAGTACAGACACTCAGCCCCTGGACACCGGGACAGACACTCAGTCCCTCGGCACCAGGTCAGACACTCAGTCCCTGGGCACCAGTACAGACACTCAGCCCCTGGGCACCAGGCCAGCCACTCAGTCCCTGGGCACCAGGTCAGACACTCAGTCCCTGGGCACCAGGCCAGACACTCAGTCCCTGGGCACCAGGTCAGACACTCAGTCCCTGGGCACCAGTACAGACACTCAGCCCCTGGGCACCAGGACAGACACTCAGTCCCTGGGTACCGGGACAGACACTCAGCCCCTGGGCAGAGGGTCAGACACTCATCCCCTAGGCATGACTGAAGAACAACTGAAGGTAGTTGCACAATGAAGAACTGGATTTCAGGAAAATCAATTCCTCTGTCTCAGAACCAGAATCAAGTTTAACATCACCAGCATATGTCGTGAAATTTATTGTCTTTGTGACAGCAGTACAATGCAATATGAATTACAGTAAGTATATATATATATATATATATATTAAATAGTTAGCTTAAATAAGTAGTGCTAATGAAAAAGTAGTGAGGTAGTGTTCATGCGTTCAACGTCCATTCAGAAAATCAGATGGCAGAGGAAGAAGCTGTTGCTGAATTGTTGAGTGTATTGTGTGCCTTCAGGCTCCTGTACCTCCTTCCTGATGGTAGCAATGAGGATAGGGCATGGCCTGGGTGATGGGGGTCCTTCATGATGGGTGCCGCTTTTTTAAACCATATCTTCTCGAAGATGTCTTGGATGCATAAGTTGGCTTTGATAACAATCTTCCATCTGCCTGTCCCTACTATTCATGGTTTATGAAAGCTCCCCTTGCTTTTCAATCAGAATCAGACTCAAAAACAGGTTTATTATTTCCAGCATAGGCTATGAAATTCATCAACTTTGCGACAGCAGTACAATGCAATACATAATAGTAGAACAAAAACTGATACCGTAGCATATTTTATATATATAAAATGAAGATCAGGAGAGAAGAAGAGTTCTCAGGGGCAACAGCAGGATTACTGGTGACAGTAGAGGCCAATTCTGGATCCGTAGAATGGTTGGGATGATATATATAATAGTTAAATTATATAAGTAGTGCAAAAATAGAAATCAGGAAAGTGGTGAGATAGTGTTCATGGATTCAATATCCATTCAGAAATCAAATGGCTGAGGGGAAGGAGCTGTTTCTGAATCATTGAACACAGGAGCGAGGTATATCAGCTGGTTGAGTGGTGTCGTAGCAATAACCTTGCACTCAACTTCAGTAAGACCGAAGAACTGACTGTGGTCTTCAGAAAAGGTAAGACAAGGGAACACATGCCAGTCCTCATAAAGGGATCAGAAGTGGAAATATTTACATGAAGGCTTGTCCTTCTAAAGTCCCTTATTGATGAGCTCTTACATAAACTTTTCATATCAAGTAGACTGTTCACTCCCTATCAGGAGCTTATCTGGTCTTTCGCCTCTTACTTTCTTTTTTTCACTTTCTCTCCCAGACTCAAATTGTGTTTGCCTTTCACCTTTCTGGCTCTGATGAAATGCATATGAAGTGTCAACTTGTCTGTTTCTTTTTACGGATGTCAACCAGTCTGCTTGATGTTGCTAGCATTCTCTGCTTTCATTTGAACTCCAGTTACTCTGCAATTGTATCATGTACCTGGAAAGTAATTGTAATGTTTCTATTGAGTTTTGTGATATTTATTTAGACTTCAATAGCCCTTGGTTTGCTCAATGCCTTCATCTAAGACATATCAAATTATTGGAATTCACCACGTGGATTCCTTTGAAAGCTCAAAAGAAGCTACAATATGACCTTGTTTATCTGCACCCTCTGCAATCATCTATCCACCGGCCTGCTCAATTGAATCTAGATGATTTGTTTAAAGAATAAAGAAGAGGTGAAATTGAGATGGATATAGCTCATCAAATTCTTGGACTGATGCATGACAGCAATTCTGTTGAAATTGTGAATTTAACATGAGTGTAGACCCAACACCTGGTCTCATCCCTGAGGATCCAATTCCATTGCATTCAAAATGTATAATAGTCCTCTCTGTCACAAATGTGTCCTTGGGGGAAAAAAAGAAAGAAATCACTAGTTTTCTTTTGATAATTATTTTTATTCTGTCCACATCCTGTGAAGATAAACTTCTGTTTACATTGTTTAATGAGTAACTATCACAATGACAAGTGCAGCAGAATTAATGCAAGGGGTGGTTTCATCTGAGTTGCTCTAATGAAAGCAGCCAACAGAAGGCCAATTTGGTTCTGTTATTCCAGAACCAGAAGGGAAGATTTACATTTATATTGCCCTTTTCATGACTTTCGGACTTTCTGTAGCATTGTAATGTGGGATGTACTGTCGCTAGATTGTGCACAGCAAGTCCCACAAACAGTGGGATAATGAATAGGAGACTGTTATTTTTTTCTGTAATACTGCTTGAAGGATAAGTATTAGTCAAGCAGCTTCAAAATGGTATTATGGAATCTTCTACATCCACCTAGCTAACAGATACAGCCTTGACTCAATGTTTCATTCTAGGCAGCACTTGCAGCAGTTCAGCAGACTTTTTGTGGGGACGCACTGGCCAGAAGCCCATGTTTCTAGAATTGCGTATGGGCCCCTAACACTAGACAACAAAGATTTTGCTTCCTGAATACTTTTGGGTGTGCCTTATGGATTTTGGGCTGCTGATCATGAAAATCACCGTGAAACTTCTCTATCAAGCATCATTTTATGAAATTGACTATTTGTTAATTCAATTCATTATTCAAGTCAAATAACTGATGCCCAAGGTTAAGGAGGTTTTTTTGTTGGTCCACAAATCAAACATATTGTTGTCCCTCTCTTCAAGAAGGGAAGAAGAGAGAAAACAGGGAATTATAGACCGGTTAGCCTGACGTCGGTGGTGGGAAAGATGCTGGAGTCAATTATAAAAGATGAAATTACAACACATTTGGATAGCAGTAACAGGATCGGTCCAAGTCAGCATGGATTTACGAAGGGGAAATCGTGCTTGACTAATCTTCTGGAATTTTTTGAGGATGTAACTATGAAAATGGCCAAGGGAGAGCCAGTAGATGTAGTGTATCCGGACTTTCAGAAAACCTTTCATAAAGTCCCACATAGGAGATTAGTGGGAAAAATTAGGGCACATGGTATTGGGTGCAGAGTACTGACATGGATTGAAAATTGGTTGGCTGACATAAGACAAAGAGTAGCGATTAACGGGTCCCTTTCGGAATGGCAGGCAGTGACCAGTGGGGTACCATAGGGTTCAGTACTGGGACCTCAGCTGTTTATAATATATATTGATGATTTAGATGAGGGAATTAAAAGTAACATTAGCAAATTTGCCGATGACACAAAGCTGGGTGGCAGTGTGAAATGTGAGGAGGATGTTATGAGAATGCAGGGTGACTTGGACAGGCTGGGTGAGTGGGCAGATGCAGTTTAATGTGGAGAAATATGAGGTTATCTACTTTGGTGGTAAGAACAGGAAGGCAGATTATTGTCTAAATGGAGTCAAGTTAGGAAAAGGGAAGTACAACGAGATCTAGGTGTTCTTGTACGTCAGTCACTGAAAGCAAGCATGCAAGTACAGCAGGCAGTGAAGAAAGCTAATGGCATGCTGGCCCTCATAACAAGGGGAATTGAGTATAAGAGCAAAGAGGTCCTTCTGCAGCTGTACAGGGCCCTGGTGAGTCCACACCTGGAGTACTGTGTGCAGTTTTGGTCTCCAAATTTGAGGAAGAACATTCTTGCTATTGAGGGAGTGCAGCGTAGGTTCACAAGGTTAATTCCCGGGATGGCAGGACTGTCATATGTCGAAAGATTGGAACGACTGGGCTTGTATACTCTGGAATTTAGAAGGCTGAGAGGGAATTTTATTGAAACATATAAGGTTATTAAGGGATTGGACACGCTGGAGGCAAGAAGCATGTTCCCGCTGATGGATGAGTCCAGAACCAGAGGCCACAGTTTAAGAATAAGGGGTAGTCCATTTAGAACAGAGTTGAGGAAAAACCTTTTCACCCAGAGAGTGGTGGATATATGGAATGCTCTGCCTCAGAAGGCTGTGGAGGCCAAGTCCCTGGATGCTTCCAAGAAAGAGTTGGATAGAGCTCTTAAAATAGCGGAATCAAAGGTTATGGGGATAAGACAGGAACTGGATACTGATTGTGGATGATCAGCCATGATCACAGTGAATGGCGGTGCTAGCTCAAAGGGCCGAATGGCCTCCTCTTGCACCTATTGTCTATTGTCTATATTATCAATGACAGGAAATTTGAAGAACTTCTAGTGGGACAGGAGAAAATCACATGGAAGGCATTCAAGGATGTTGTTGAAAATTCCCTTGGCAACATAGAGCAGTAACAAGCATGGAGAAAGATTTCACCAAGACATTGCAGTCATGGAGAAATGGTATCAGGGCAACTGGAACCCATCAATGCTGGCTGATTAGCGTTGGACACTTAAGCGAGAAGTGTATACACAGACACTGAGAACAAATGAAAAGAATTTTAGCTTAGTTGAATTATTGTAAAGCGTAGGCACCGTTATGCATTTATATGCATTATAAATGTGTTATATTCAGTAAAAGGTAATTTCTTGTTTCTAGAAATTCCTACATGATACAAGTACTTGGAAATTATTTTTGTGTTCAACTTCAAGCAAAAAAAATAAACAAAACAAAACAAAACTTTGAGGAAGGAACACTTACAAAAACATTTGTTGTCCAGTGTAATTTTTGTACTCCTTCCTCTTATCATATCTGTATTTACTCAAATTACCCAAATTTGCAATCTCTGTGACTTACTTGCTTTTTTCGGCCCTTGGAGCAGAGGCCATCAATAACCTCCATCATTCTCTGAAGTTGATGGTATGGTTGGAGTTCACCAATGTTTCTGTAATCCATTGCGTTCACTGTACGGGGGATTGACCTACACAGCCTCACCCTGTTGGCCGGCCTTACCCATTTCCACCTCTCACGATGGGGACGTAGGGTTGGGCTTTGACAGGCATCTCTGTGACGAGTCAAGGTATACGTGATTATTCAGAAAAGAAGCTGGTCCTCATTACCATTTTGATTCACAGAGCCAAACAGTATGGAAATAGGCCTTTCTGCCCAATTCATCAATACCAATCAAGGTTCCAGTCTAAAATAGTCAAACTGCCTATGCTGATTCCATACCCCGCTAACCTAGGGGTTCACAACCTGGGGTCCTCAGACCACTCGGTTAATGGTAAGGCTACATGACATAAAAATGGTTGGGAACCCTGGTCTAACTGTTGCCTATCCATGAACCTTTCCAAGTGCCTTTTAACTACCTGACTCAACCACTTCCTCTGGCAGCCCATTCTATATACGGACCACCATCTTTAAAAATGGCATGGTGGCATAGAGTGGTAAAGTGGCGCAGTGGTTAGAATGCTTTACAGTACAGGCGACTTGGGTTCAATTCCTGTCGCTGCCTGTAAGGAGATTGTATGTTCTCCCTGTGTATCACTGTGTGGGTTTCCTCTGTGGGCTCTCATTTCCTCCCGCAGTCCAAAGACATACTTGTTGGGAGTTTAATTGGTCATTGTTAATTGTCCCATGTCTAGACCAGGCTTACACTGGGGGATTGCTGTGCAGCGTGGCTCAAAGGGCCGGAAGAGCCTAGACTGTGTGTATCACAATAAATTAAAAATGAATAAATTTAATAAGTTCCAGTTTGTTTGAATCACAAACAAAGGACCATTCTCAAATTAATATTTAGATAGATACTTCATTGATTCCAAAGGAAATTATAGTGTCACAGCAGCATTACAAATGCACACATATACAAATAATAGAAGAGGAGTACGAAAGAATAAAAAATAAGTTACCTCAAACAGTCTAACGGAAGAGGGTCATCACCTTCCCAGCTATAGATTGACCCAGTATGGAGCTTAATGGCTGAGGGTAAGAATGACCTCATACAGTGCCTTTTGGAGAAACTCAGTTGTCTTGGTCTATTATTAAAAGTGATCTTCTGTTCAGCCAAGGTGGCACGCAGGGGGTGAGGAACATTGTCCAGAATTGCCAGGATTTTCCATAGGTTCCTTTGTTCTACTACAGCCTCCAGTGCGTCCAATTTGACTCCTATAACAGAGCCAGCCTTTCTAATCAGTTGATCAGTTGAGCCTGTTGATGCCTTTGCCCCAGCACACCACCACATAGAAAGTTGTACTAGCAACAACAGACTGGTCGAACATGTGAAGGAGAGGCCTGCATACTCCAAAGGACCTCAGATTCCTCAGGAAGTAGGGGCCACTCTAGCCCTTCTTGTACACAACCTCTGTATTGGTGTTTGACTCACATCTGTCATCCAGGTGCACCCCCAGGTATTTGTAGGTCCTCACTACATGCATGTCCTCACCATCAATAGTAATAGGGAGTTGTGCAGGCTTAGCCTTCCTAAAGTCGATCACCATCTCCTTTGTCTTATTGATGTTAAGCTGCAGATGATTCAGCTTGAACCATTTGACAAAGTCCTCCACCAGGGCCCTATGTTCATCCTCCCATCCTCCCTTTATACACCTAACAATTGCTGAGTCATCAGAGAATTTCTGCAGATGATATGACTCTGTGTTGTATCTAAAGTCCGAGGTATACAGGGTAAACAGGAAGGGAGCCGAAACAGTCCCCTGTGGGACACCAGCGCTGCTTATAACCACGCTTGACACACAGTTCTGAAGCTGCACAAACTGTAGTCTGCCATTCAAGTAGTCCATTATCCAGGATACAATGGAAGTACCAACCTGCATTGTACAGAGCTTCTCCCCCAGCAATGAGGGCTGTATGGTATTATAGACACCTGAGGAATCAAAAAGCATGATCGTCACAGTGCTGACCTGCTTATCCAAGTGGGAGTAGGCTCTGTTCAGCAGGTAGATGACAGCATTGTTGACTCCAATGTGTTCCTGGTAGGCAAACTGCAGGGGATCAAGGGCTGACCTGACCCAGGGTCGGAGGTGAGCCAGGACCAGCTCTCTAGGGTCTACATGATGTGAGAAGTCAGGGTCATGGGACAGTAGTCATTCAAAACTTTTGGTTGGCCCTTCTTGGGTACTGGGACCGCACATGATGTTTTCCACACAGTCAGGACCCTTTCCAGGCTGTGACTCAGAATGAGAATTCACTGGAGAACTCCACACGGCTGCTCAGCACAGTCCTTCAGGCCATTCAGGTTCACACCATCCAGTCCCAACGCTTCACCGTGTCCGAGGTTCCTCAGAAGCCCTTCCCACATTCTCAGTAGTGAAGGTGAGTCCATGATGACAGGGGAGTTGGTGGAAGGTAGGAGTTGGGCAAGGAGAAGATCGGGATGATAGCAGTTGGTATGTGGAGGTGTGGATGGTAGTTGCAGGGCAAGGAAGGCATGTAGGCAGTGGTAGCCTGTGTTGTTCATCCACCTGTTGAACTGGAGGGGTGGGGTAGAGAGGAAGGGAGGCATTGGTGCTGAACATTGAGTGCCTCACCATCTGGACCAATGTACTGCGGGCGAGGGGGGGGGTGCACCCTGAATGCAAGAAATGTTTGAACTTCACAGCAAATGGCCAAACAGTCAATACAATAGATCTATTACACAGTTTCTGTAAAAGAATTGGGTAAGCGATCCAGGTAACGATAACGCATGCAGAAGCAAAACTAATATATTACTTCTTTCCTTGGGAATAAAACAAGCTATGAAATAGAATAGATTTTTATGGGTTTCCTTCTTCCCAAAGTTACAAACCATGTTGGATAAAAAGAAGTTGCAAAAAATATTAATTCAACACGCAAACTTTAAGGATTCAGTTTATTAAGCCCCTGCAGTGTGAAATGCCATTAATGATATTTTGAGGAGGGCTGCTTCAAACAAAGAACCACATTATTTTCACTTTGAGCAGTACAATGCATACCTCCTCCAGTGACACATAAATTAGTTTGTAAGACCTGATGGGGTGGGTTTAAACTAACCTGGCAGGGAGAAGGGAACCAGAGTGATAAGTCAAAGGATAGGAAAGTTAGTGTAAAGGTAGGTGCAGCATGTAGAAAGACTGTGAGGTAGAATAGACAATGGATAGGGCATAATTACAGTCAGTCACCCGTGAGTCCTTAAGGTTGTCATAGCCAAGGGGTGGAGGGGAGGTACTGGGGATAGATTTCCATTACCTATTCAATGCTCCCAATGGCATGCAGCTCAAATAGCCTCCGACAACCAATAGTAAAGTAAATTAAATTTATTATCAAAGTATATACAGCATACAGTATGTCACTATATACAACCCTGATTTATTCTTACCTGGGCAATCACAGTAATTACAAGAAACACAATAGAATTAATGAAAGACAAACTCAACAGTACAGACAACAACCAATGTGCAAAAAGAAACAGCAAACTGTGCAAATAAAAATGAGAAAAAAGACATAATATTAATTATTATTATTATTAATATTATTATTCTATATTGTTTATAGACTATATAATAATAGCAACAGCCACTCCGGTGGTGATGTCTGTAATTTGTCAAGTAGGGTGCCGTGCACAATCCTGATTAGATGGAGATGGATGTGAGAGCACAGGGGAACATCTGGTGAAACTTCTGAAATGCCCGCTTCACTGCTGCTGCTACTGTGTGGTCCAGAATCTCTGGAGGAGAAGGCCCCGAGTCCTCGGCTTTGCTTGTTGCTCGGCAGCTGGGGCGGGGTTGAAACACTCGGCAGAAGATGGTGCTCGGACAGGCTGTGTCGGAGGGGCTGGTCGGAGGCTCTAAGTTTTCGGACAGACTCAGAGTCCGCTGCGGTCAGGTGCTTCCAATGGTGCTGCATCAGCAAGTTGGCGGTGCATGGAGGTTCATGGCAGGGAGAGTTTCTCCCTTCTGCCGTCTGTGTGAGATGATGAATCTATCGGGACTTTAAGACTTTTTTTTACCGTGCCCATGGTTTGCTCTTTATCAAATTATGGTATGGTATTGCTTTGCACTGTTGTAAGTATATATTGTAATTATGTGGTTTTGTCAGTTTTAGCCTTGGTTTGTCCTGTGTTTTCTTATGATATCACTCTGGAGGAACGTTGTATCATTTTTTAATGCTTGCATTTCTAAATGACAATAAATGAGGACTGAGTGTCCTCATAATCTATATAATCTAATCTATATATAAAATTGTATCATCATGTATCTCACAACTAATCATCAATCACTTTGATAACCACAATATACTTAGAGAAGAGCAGAAAGGATGCCATGAGGGTATGAAAGGATGTAAAGAACAACTGTAATTCTAAACCAAGCCGGGTGGAAAATCAGAAATATTTCATGCTGCTATATTGACTACCAAAAAGCATTTGACTCTGTCCCACACTCATGGTTAATGGAAGTTCTTAATATATATAAGTTTCTGCGATATCAACAAGGAAAGAAAATAGATCATAGTGCAATAAAGGAAAAACTTCTGACAGAATTTATTTCAAGGCTTAAGAAAATCTGCCAAACAGAGCTCAATAGTAAAAATGTAACAAAGGCTTCACTTAACCTATATTAACGTATTCTTTTGACATAATGTCTTGGTCCGAAACCAATCTGGAAAATTTACTAAGAAAAACAAGAGCCAAAATGACCAATTTCAGCAAACATTATGTACATTTGAATACATTTAGATTAACACTACCTAGGAAAGAAAGAGGAAGAGGAATAAGAGACATTAAAAATCTACACAACAGTCAGATAAAGCTTCTAAGGATATACTTTCATCATTGAAAACAGGAATTAGCATTCCACACAAGTACATGCAATTCTGATAAGAGGTATACACCACTAACTTAAATGAGAGTACAACCCAGGAAAATGAAGACATTATCACTATCGAAGAAAAAGTTAGCCAATGGAAGAGCATGATCTTCCATGGAAGGTATCCCCATGACTTGAGCAGATTAGACGTCAACAAGGAAGCATCAAATGCCTGGCTCAGAGTTGGAAACTTCTTCCCGGAAACAGAAGGGCTCCTTGTGACAATACAGGACTATGTGGTTAACACAAAAAAATTATCAAGGATACATAATTAAAGACCAGCAAAGTCAAAATGATAAAAGTAGAAAATGCCGAGAAAAAACAGAAACAATCCGACAGATTACAGGATCCTGTAGCAGTTTAACTCAATCTGATTACTAGCACAGGCACAATCAAGTGGCAAACATCATTCATCAAAATCTTGTTTTAAAATACAAACTCATTAAAGAAATCACACCGTACTATAAATGCAAGCCTGATCCAGTTTTAGAGTCAGAATACCACAAATTATATTATCACCAATCTGTTATTACAGAAAGGATAATTCATTATAACCATCCAGGTATAATAAATACAGGATAAACAAGCTAGAACAACTTATTTAATAGATATGGCCATTCCAAGCACACTTAACTTACTGAGATCAATAAATGAAAAACACCAGAAATATGTAGAATTAAAAGAGGAAATTGGAAGACTTTGGAACATAAACAGTGTATGCATTGTCCAATAGTAATATCTATAATTGGCATCATCCCAAAGGCACTACACAATAGTATTAAATAATTAGGACTACACAGCAATATCTATATAAATCTTCAGAAAGCTTCAATACTAAACACCATGATAATAGTCCGAAAGTTCCTCGCTATTGACAAATGAGCCTGCTTGGCTATATCTGTACTTGAGGTTTTACCAGACTGAGATGAGAAAAAATAAATAGAAATAATAATAATAATAATGTTAGCCAATGAAAGAGCATGGAAGAGATCCCCATGATCTGAGCAGACTAGATATCGACAAGGAAGTGTTGAATGTTTGGCTCAGTGTTGGAGACATCCTCACAGAAACAACACCCCCAAGAATGTGCTGGTCAGCATGGTAGTGTCACCACACATTCCATTGCCAACATAGCAAGCCTACAATATTCGGCAGAACAACACAAGCAATTCAAAACAACAGCAAAGCAACCCTTTTTCCCACTATCCCACTCATACACCCACACCCACATGCACACTGATATTCTTCAACCCCAGGCCAGGCAGCCTCCAAGCCTCCAGGATGTGCTATATATTGATTTTAGTAAGGCATTCTCAAGTTTCTCCGTTGCAGGCTCATTCAAAAAGTCAGGAGGCATGGGATCCAGGGAAAACTGGCTGCATGGATTCAGAATTGGCTTGCCCACAGAAGGCAGAGGGTGGTAGTAGATGGAACATATTCTGCCCGGAGGTTGGTGACCACTGGTGTTCTGCACAGATCTGTTCGGAGACCCCTGCTCTTTGTGAGTTTTATAGATGATTTTGATGAGGAAGTGAAAGTATGGATTGGAAAGTTTGCAGATGACACAGAGGTTGGTTGTTTTGTGGATAGTGCAGGTTTTCATTGGTAGGATGCAGAGCTGGGCTGAGAGGTGACACATAGAGTTCAATCCAGAGAAGTGTGAAGCGACACACTTTGGAAGGTCGAACTTGAAGGCAGAATACAGTATTAATGGTTGGATCCTTAACAGTGTGGAATTACAAAGGGATCTTGTATTTCGCATCCATAGATCCTTCAAAGTTGCCATGCAAGTTGATAAGATGGTTAAAAGGCATATGGTGTGTTAGCCCTCATTAGTCAGGAGATTAAGTTCAAGGGCCACTAGGTAATATTGTAGTTCTACATAGCTCTGGTTAGACTGCTGTTGCAGTATTGTGTTCAGTTCCAGTTGCCTCATTATAGGAAGAATGTGGAAGCTTTAGAGAGGGTGCAGAAGAGATTTACCAGGATGCTCACTGAAACATAACAAATGTTGACATGCCTCAGTGGAGTGGGTGTGGAGAGGATATTTCCCATGGTGGCGGAGTCTAGGACCAGCGGGTACAGCCTCAGAATACAGGAACACCAATTCAGAATAGAGATGAGGAGGAGGAATTCCTTTAACCAGAGAATGGTGAATCTGTGGAATTCATTGCCACAGGTGGCTATGGAGGCCAAGTAATTGGGTATATTTAAGCAGAGGTAGATAGATTCTTGATTAGTCAGGACATGAATGGTTACAGGGAGAAAGAGGAAGATTGAATCTGAGAGGGAAATGAATCAGCCATGATGAAATGGCGGAGCAGACTTGATAAGCCAAATGGCCTACTACTGCTCCCATATCTTATGGTCTTATTCTATAAATTTAGAGAAAGAAAACATAACAACTAGAGCTAAAAAAAAACTCTAAATAATAAACCATGAAAATTAACACAATTTGTACTTCAGGATTCTTTCAGGAGGTTATCTGGCTTGATATTTAGAGAATTTTATTTTAAAGGTATCCCAGAAGTGTTTGGTCACAGATTATCTCTGATCATTGTTGGCATATTAAAGTTATGATTTGCTATGGTCTGTGCATCCAGCTCTATAAATACAGCTGTGCAGTTAGCCATTTGGCATAATGGAGTGTTAAATAGCAAAGGATCAATAAACTAGACATCAGTCCTCTTGAGACCCTGAGTCCTTGGAACATTAATGAGAGGAACTCCAAGCTACAGGTGAGTTAGGAATCCATAAAATGTAAAGAAATTGTTACTGGAAACAACAGGAATAACAATTCAAGGAGGTAAATTCTATAGCGCTTGTCTCATTTGCAAATTGGATGTCATGACCTAAATTTTCATTCGAAGATCCCACCCTGACGCGAGATCAAAACTGAATCTGAAGCCACACACACAAATTGCTGAAGGAACTCTGCAGGCCAGCCAGTACCTATGGAAATTAATGAACAGTTGAGATTTCAGATCGAGATCTTTCTTCAGGACTGTGAGGCAAGGGGGAAGATGTCAGAGTAATAAGGTGGGGGGAGGGGAAGGAGGCTCGCGGGATGATGATAGGTGAAGCCAGGTGGGTGGGAAAAGTAAAGGGCTGGAGAAGAAGGAATCTTATAGGAGCCGAGAGTAAACCATAGGGGAAATGGAAGGAAGAGGGGTCCCAGGGGAAATGGAAGGAAGAGGGCTCCCAGGGGGAATTATTCAGCGGGTGAGAAGAGGTAAATATTTGGTCAATACTTAATCACTAGGAAATTTCCACAGAACTCTTGCACAGAAATTTAGCCCATTAGTACGGACCAGTGACAACACCTCATCATCAGCACAGATACATCACAGGGCTGTCTATTTAGGTCCCTGCTCTACATCCTTCATATTTATGATTGTGTAGCATTTTGGCTACTGCTATATGGTAACTAATGATTAAATTTTCCTTACTATTTAATAGTTGTTACTTGAGTCACAAATTTTAGATAAAATTCTTTTTTTTTGAGATACAGCATGGAGTAGGCTCTTCCAGCCTTTCAAGCGGCACCACCCAGGAATCCCCTGATTTAACCCTGGCCTAATCACAGGACAATTTACAATGACCAATTAACCAACCAACCGATACATCTTTGGAATGTAGGGGGAAACTGGCGCACCCAGAGGAAATCCACGTGGTCAGGGGAAGAAGGTACCAACTCCTTACAAACACCGGTGGGAATTGAACCCTGGTCACCTGCACTGTAAAGCACTGCGCTGATCACTATGCTACCATGCTATAATCCTGCACAATATCAAGAGGTCAACATTGACTTCATAAACCTCATCAAAATGTTGCTCCTGGTTTTGGGTTTGTACTGAGGTAAACATGAACCAGATACAAGAGATTCTGTGAAGTACACTACTGTGCAAAAGTCTCAGGCACCTATATATAGCTAGGGTGCTGTCTATATATATAATTAGACTTTTGCATAGTACTGTATTTGGCAACATGGAGTGGAGACCGAGTTTGCAAATCCGGTTTGCAAAGGATGTTGGGGATGATGAGCGTGGAGTATCATGGGAGGGGTGTGGGACAGGTGGCAAAGAAGGAGTGCCAGAGCAGGAGGGTGGTGGGACGGCAGACACACCCGGCCCTGAGAGACCAGACGAGGTCATTTGATTCCAAACAATTGGTTTATTGATCATTACAGAACGCCTCTCTGGTGCTTCCCACTCCCTCCCCTCTCCCTTCCCTTTTTCCCAACCATGATTTCCCTCTCCCTGACCCCTTCCCACTCTCGGTCCACAATAGAGACCCATATCAGAATCAGCTTTATCATCACTCACATATGTCATGCAATTCTTTTTTTGCAGCAGCAGCTGTACAGTGCAATACATAAAATTGCTACAGCACTGTGCAAAAGCCCTAGGCACGTTAGCTTTATATGTGTGCCTAAGACTTTTGCCAGTCATGTATGTCATGATTTAATGTGTGGCAACAATACAGGGTAATACATAAAATGACTACAGTACCAAACTCTTGCCTCTTTAACAACAGCTTCCACAGCATTCTTGTCTATACAGTACTGTGCAAAATTCTTAGATACCCCAGCTATATTTATGTGCCTAGAACATTTACACAGTTCTGTAGCCTGAAAAATAATCGAAACTAACTGCATGTTGAGTTGGGTCATTGCTTAGTTACAACAAGCCTTGTATTTTAAAGACATTAATAAAAATAATAATAAGTACCTTATTGATCCCGAGTGGAAAATTATTTTGTTATAGCAGCAACATTTAACACACATAGCATTTATAATAGATAATAATAAATACTAATAATGTTAACTAATAATAGAATTCAGAATAATAATATACACAATAATAATTTACAAATGTGCAATACCGTGCCATAATAACGTACGAAATAATATAACAGAGACTGTTGTACTATGATGTGTGTTCTCCTGTCGCACAGAGATGAACTGTTGTATATGCTTATTGCGTTTGGTAGGAATGATTTTCTGTAACAATCCTTCTGACAGAGGTGCTGAAAGAGCCTGTTTGAAAGGGTGCTCCACTGCTTATTCAGTAGGTCATGGAGAGGATGTGCCTGATTGTCCATAATGGAAACAGTTTGTTTAGTGACCTCCTCTCCACCACATTATTGCACATTGTTACGTTATTATTATGTATATTATTATTATGTATTTTATTAATAGTTATTATATATTGCTAAGTGTGTTTTTAAATGTTGCTGCTATAAAAAGTTTGCAGCTTATTGAATGTGCATGATTTCCTGTAGTAAGTTTCTGTACAACTGTTTGTTCCATTTTGGATATGTGTGTCCTGGAAATGCTAAATGCAGGTCTGAGTGTCATTGACAAATCTATTGACCTTGCCAAGGACAGCAAGATGCTATCGTTCATGCTGCCGCTACTGTTACAGCTCCGGGTCAAGGATGAGTAACCGACAACGCCTTCATCCCGTCTAACAAAGACGATAACAACACTGCAGGCACTAGTGACGTAACTGACATCTGAGAATTGCATACAGCAATTAGTTTTTGGAATTTGATCAGCTGTAACTTTGGTCCTACCCATGCAGTTGAATGCAAACTACTTGACATTCATCATCTCAGTTAACTGTTGGATCCTGGCCACTGTGCTTTAGGAACAGCACAGAAATATGTGAGCCTGGATTGGCATTGGATCCTGACAGTTATCTGTAGTCCCTGTTTACCTGGGCTTATGCATTCCAGGCATAAAGAGCCAAACAAGCTGAGCCTCCACATCCAACTGGAATCCAAATGCATCAAATCCTCAGGTAGTTTAACACTAAGATTCCCCTCTTCTCCCTACAATATCCAGCCTTTGTCAGCCCAATACTATCAAGGCACTTTGAACTTTTTTTTAATAGCTACAAATATTTTAAAATGGAACATTTTATAACTAAGTATCAAATTTAATAAATATTTTTATTAGACTAATATAAAGTAAAATAGCTCCAATGGATCTCCGCAATTTATTTTTTTCTATCTGGTAAATGGTCCCATTTACATGAATAGATACAGGTTGAATATGGCTTATCTGAAATGCTTGGCACTGGAAGTGTTTCAGATTTTGGATTTCTTCAAATTTGGAACATACGATGAGATAGCTTGGGATCACCACCATTTCCGACTCTGAACTTACGTGTTATCAGTAAGCAGTCTTGTTCATCGCACATACGTATTGATGCAGCCATTCAGCATGTTAGATTTCCATCAGCAATGATCTTGGCAAACTCATCAATGAATTCCTCTGCTGCTTCATGATTAGCAGACACTTTATCACCACAACTCTTGTTTCTAAACTATACTACACAGAATGTAAATTCAGAATTAATTCATGTCATTGGGTATATTTGAGGCAAAGGCTAATAGATTCTTAATTAGTCAGAGCATGAAGGGATATGGGGAGAAGCAAGAGATTGGAGCTGAGAGGGAAATAGCAGGGCAGGCTCGATGGGCCAAGAAGACAAATTCTGCTCCTGTATCTTATGGTCTTGTGTTCTATATCATTGCTAGGAACGATAAGAATTCTTGGCAGTAGTACACGAAGTAAAACAAGTATTCATTTCTAAGTATAAATTTGGAGTTTTTGAATAAAAATCTAGTTAGCTTTTGCCAATGAAATGAAAGTGTTAAGAAGTGTTGTGCTTTAGATTAAGACAGATCGTACTGGAGGGTATTTTCTCCATTCCAGCTATTCCTGGCTTTGGCTAATAGTTCTTTTCAGATCTAAATGAGGAAATATACATCTCCTGTCCAATGGGGAACTGTCATGAGGCAGAACGTGTAGGCAAGTCATGCAGCAACATTTCCATTCAAAACCCAATACTTTATCTGAAAATAAACTATTGCTACGAAATTTTAACAGTGTTGTTCCATTCTTTACAACCTTGTTTAAACATTTAATTGATCCATTCTCGATCATTTCAATCTGTATTGTTTTAGAATTAATGCATTATTAATACATGCATGTTTAAAATTCCATCACAGTTTCATTGAGACATTATTTCAATATTTAATGTATAAATGATCCAGATATTCCTGGATATATTTTCAGTCAATTGCATATTGCCAACATTTGCAGGTCCAGTACATACACAGAAATCCCAAATTTCTTGAGTACTTGCCTGTTGACAATTACCTGACTATATTCTGCCACTGTACTGCCACTGACTTCTTGCCATTTTTCAGCAATTATTCTGACAAACTTACTGACTTCCTGTGCTGAACTGGATCTGTTGCAGATTCAATAAACTCCAGTCATTGCTATAGAAAGCGAAGGCTGCAAGGAAGAGAAATAAGTTACACACAATCTATAATATTTTAATTGAGTTATTATTTGCATTATTTTGTCTAATTGTTTCATATTGCATGTTCAATGGTGTATTTAAGTTCTGATTATTTTTATCAGAAGGTATTCAATAATATTTATGTTAGGTTTAATTGCTAACAGGTCATATATATACATACAGCAAGGAAGCAGACCCTTCAAACTAACTCATCCATTCCAACCATGATTCTCATCTAAGGTAGTTTTATTTACCTGTGTTTGAGCCAGTCCTGGGACAAAGACTGCACATTCACTTTTTCTGTGTCACTTGCAATTTTATGCACCACTATAAGATCATCCCTTGTTCTCCAAAGTTCTGATGAATAAAGGTCTCTTCATAACAGTCCCTGCCATTTCCCTGGCCCCACACTCAACTTTGGAGCATCTGAACAGTAAAGGCATCTATGATTCACTGTTGTCTATAGTATTACATATTATAATAATTATATTATTAACATTTTTAAGACCATAAGATATAGGAGCGAAATTAGGCCATTTGGTCCATTGAGCCTGCTCCGCCATTTCATCATGGCTGATCCAATTTCCTTCTCAGCCTCTATCTCCTGCTTTCTCCCTATATCCCTTCATGCCCTGATTAATCAAGAACTTATCAACCTCTGCCTTAAATATACCCAATGACTTGGCCTCCACAGCAGCCTGTAGCATTGAATTCTACAGATGCACCACTTTCTGGCAAAAGAAATTCCTCCTCATCTTTTTTCAAAATGGACATCCCTCTATTCTGAGGTTGTGTTCTCTGATCTTAGACTCCCCCACCATCCTCTCCACATTCACTCTGTAGAGGCCGTTCACTATTCAATGGGTTTCAATAAGGTCACCCCTCAAATATATCTTGTACATATGACAATAATAAACCTATTCCAATTCCCTTGAATCGTGCATGATCTTGAAATGTTTTTGAATATTTATGAATATTGCAAATGTTGTTTAACCTTCAAATTCCTGGCCATTTGGTTCCGGGCAGGAGCAGAGTTTAAAATGCTTTCTGGTCATTTCTGTGGCCTCGCACTGCTCAATAATCCATTCAAAGAATTCTCTCCAGAAAATCTGCTCAGGTTTAGCCCTGATGGCTCAATGTTCCCAAGGAGTTCTGGGCCATTCTTTGCACTGTCGTGTGTGAAGCCAAACAGAGCTGCAGAAGGGATTATGTTAATGAGAGAGATAACGAGAGACAACGGAGAGCCATTCAAATAATGAGACACATAATTCAGATGTTGGAGTCTGCCACAGACAGTTTGCTTTGAACCTGAACTGTTCATTAACAAACCTGCTGAGACAATAGGAAGCATGAAGTTTGATGGACAGGTGATAGCCCATCAGGGGGATAAAAATAGCAGGTTTGCTAAGGCACCACACATGCCACAAGACCCTAGAAAGAGCATTGTGCCCCACAAGTTGGTGGGAGTTGGAGGACCGATTCACGGGAATCGGCCAGAGGCTCACAGGGTGTAAAAGTACAACCGGTGGGGACCTGTTGTGTGTCTGCCCTTGCCTGGGTGCTGGGTTCACCATGGAAGAACGATCACATCCGGAATGGAGGGGTCACAGTCGGTGACCACAGCGGGATCAGAAGGCATCGAAAGGTTTGCCTGAAACCAACTGCATCTCTCACTCTCTCTCTCTCTCTCTCTCTCTCTCTCTCTCTCTCTCTCTCTCTGTCCAACGGTACAACAACAGCAATTCGAACTACACTAGACTGAACTGAACTCTGCTTCACCTTAAGACTGATCATTTTACTCCCAGACTGCGATAGAGCTTGGTTGATTCCTATTACCCTATTTCTGTGTATATGTGTATCCTATCATTGCTAACCTGTTACATTTATATCCTTGTGGTTAGTGTACTGCATTACTTACTTTTGTTAATAAAACTTTATTAGTTTCTAGTAATCACAGACTCCAATGAGTGTTCCATTTCTGCTGGTTTGACAACTCAGTTACGGGGTACGTAACAGCACATGAAATATGAATAATGTGCCCAGCAAATATTATCAAAGCCTTTTCCCTATTGCATTGCTTTATTTTACAGAGGAAACTTCCATAAAGTTAACCTTCACCTAGATGTTTCAACCTTCTGGATTCCTTTGAGTTTGATATCATTGGCAGCACATCCCCTATGATTAGGAGTCTACACTTTCGATACAATACCTAGTTTGGCTGTGGGGCACAAGTTGATTCATTCTGTACTTTGATCTCTAATCTGCATCCACATGCACCTCATATTTGATGAAGATTAATTAATCATGGGAAGATCATGTGTTTCATTAAAAGGTAGTACTCATTTTAGACAGTTCAACATTCACAAAGCCAGTTTCATTCTGCTTTAAACAATGAAAACAATAATTATGCTACAATATCCCATAGTGGCTAATTATAATCATGACTATGGTTTAAATATAGCTGTATCTATTCCTTATCAACAGATCATTGATATATTACATATTATACATCTATTATACATTATAGATCTAGTATATATTATGCACTGGGGAGTCTGAGACCAGAATAGAGGGACATCAATTTAGAATGTAGATGAGGAGGAATTTCTTTAGCCAGAGAGTGGTGAATCTGTGGAATTCGTTGCCACAGACAGCTGTGGAGGCCAAGTCATTGGGTATATTGAAGGCAGAGGTTGATAGATTCTTGATTAGTCAGGGCATGAAGGGATATGGGGAGAAGGCAGGCAATTGCGGCTGAGCAGAAAATGGATCAGCCATGATGAAATGGCAAGGGCAGACTCGATGGGCCAAATGGCCTAATTCTGCTCCTATATCTTACGGTCTTATGTTCTTGTCTTCATTATTGATCTGAGGCATATTTCTTTGCATCCTTAGCTATGTGGTAAGACAGTAAGTTTCAATCCCAATTCCAGTTAAATTAAAGATGGCCTGAACACTTTACTTTGACTAATGATTCTAGAACAAGTTCCTGAATTAGGAGAGAGAAGAGAAATAATTTCTTCAGTCAGAAAATAGTTCACCGAGAAGACTGGGTGGAGAATAATTCAGTGCCCTAATTGTTGAGTTCAGAAATCAATAGATTTATGGACATTAAGGGAATCAAGGATTAGGAAGGTAACACCAAAGTAAAGAATCAGATCAGATCTTGATGAGCTGTGCAATCACAGGGCCTACTTCTGCTTCTGTTTTACATTCTTATATCTTTTTTATTTCTTCCTTGAACAGAGGTCAATTTGTCCCCCTCCTCCACCGTCCATCACCTACCTGAATGTGTCTTCAAATTCAACAACTTATCCTTTCACTCCACTCACCTCTTCCAAAGGCATTGCTATGGGAACTCAAGTGGGTCAGGACTATTCCTGTCTCTCTGTGGAATTTGTGAAACAGTCCTGCTTCAGTCCTACTCAACCCTCATTCCGACCTCTTTTTCCCATACATTGATGAATGTATTGGTTCTGCTTCCTGCTTTCATACAGGTCTTAAAGGGTTCATTGCATTTATTGCCAATTTCTACCCAGCTCTGATTGTCATGTGGTTTATCTCTGACTCCTTATATCTCTTTCTTGACATACCTCCATCTCAAGGATATAGTTTAGTTAAATATCTATTACCAGCCCATGGTCTCCCACAGCCATCAGATTAAGATTAATTTTATTTGTCAAATGTACATTGAAACATACAGTGAAATGTGTCATTTTTGCTGGGGAGCAGGCTACAAATGTCACCACACATTCCCACACAAATATAGCATGCCCACAATTCTCGGAAGAACAACACAGAACGTGAAAAAACAAAACACAGCAAGCAAAGAAAGAACAACAGCAAAACAAGTTCTGTTCCCTCCTATGCACCCATCCACTTTCGCGCATAAGCAGTCCTCCAAACACAGGACAAGTGATCTCTGGCCTGCAGCCTCCGTCCTTCAGCAAACTCACAGATTTACAGACATTGGGCTTTACCTTCCCCAGTGGACACGCAGTGAACTTGGGGCTTCAGCCATCAGGTCTCAACTTCTGGACCTTTGATCAACATCTGGGTTTCAGCATTGATCGCAGCACTCGCAAATGACATTGAATGAGGACCCTGAATGAAGATCTTGAAAACTAGGCCTCAAACAGCTGACTCTCTGATGACAGGACCTCGGACTCCATTCTAGGGGATCACCAGCCCTGACACCTCTTGCCTGCATGGAACTCTGATCCCAGAAACTGTCGACAACTCACTGAGCTGGTGGGGGAGGGTTTCGTCCTCGCAGGTCTGTCAGCCTGACAAAGGACCACAGATGTCCTTCATCCCACATCCATGCCACTGTCCTTCGTGTACAGAACAGAGGACTAGACATCGGTCTGACCTCTAATTCCCCCACACCCTGCCTATAAACACCAACCTGATGCCTACCTCCCCGCTCTGTCCCCAAAATCATCCCTACGAATTAAAAAATAACAAAAAAAACTTGCCACCTCCCAACGATTTTTCCAGTTTCTCCTGAGTTGTGTAAATATTTACAAGAAGTTTAGTGAAATATTGCTGACTGGTAAAGATGATTAATGTAATCTTCTTCACTCACTAAGCAGAATGATATTTTAGAGTGTGGATCAGATCTCATTGCCATTTGTGAACTGTCCATGTTCACAAACCGCAGGGAAAATAAAACCTGGCTTTTCCCAGATTCACCATGGTTAACGTGCAGCCTGATGGTGTCTGATCCATGATGGTGAGGTTCTGTGTTTTGTTGGGGGTGGGGGGCGATGGGAAGCAGAGTTACGTACAATGTTATCACATATATTATTGGGTAGGCCTGAAAATATTTGCAAACAAATGGACAGCTGATTAATTCACAGCAACAGCAAATAGGCTTAGCTGACCATTAATTCTTTGATCTGATAAGGTGGTAAGCAGGTACTGAAACACTGAAATGAAATGTGTTAAAAATACTCAACGCTGCCCAAGGAGAGAGATACATGTTAGTCTTTCATCAGAAGAGAACTTTGAATATTTCTGTTCATAAACTGTTCAAAAACTTCAAAACGGAACAATTAAAACATCAGTATCTAAGAAGTATAGAAAGTAAGTACAGAACACAAGAACAAACACAATGTTTAATAACAGTTTAACACATTAAACTGAACTTGATTAACTTAAACTGAATTCTCCTTTGAATTTGTTCCTGTTTGTTGCAACTTCAGTGGGTAGATTTCCCAAAGCAACATGTAGGAAAATTGAGGTGATTTCAGGCTCTGACTTTCACCCTCCAGGAGTCTAAACTTCATTTATTCATTATTTATTAACACACAGCACCGAATAGAATTCAGTTGTTGGTGCACCTGACCTCTCATTCTACCACATGATTCAGTGGCAAGTGCAGAGTTCCTGGCTCCGTAAGCCAATAGTGCAGATACACCTTGCACTTGGTCCCTAGGCTTTGCATCAGCTATAGCTGGCGTTTTTTTGTGTGGTCCTAATATCTGATGTTTTATTTATTTATCGAGATACAGTGCAGAATAGGTTCATCCAGCCCCACACTGTCTAGCAATCACCTGACTTAACTCAAAATACTCTGCAGATGCTGGGGTCAAAGCAACACTCACAACACGCTGGAGGAACTCAGCAGGTCGGGCAGCATCCGTGGAAATGATGAGTCGACGTTTCGGGACGGAACCCTTCGTCAGGACTGCAGAGGGAAGGGGCAGAGGCCCTATAAAGAAGGTGGGGAAGGGTGGGAAGGAGAAGGCTGGTAGGTACCAGGTGAAAAACCAGTAAGGGGAAAGATAAAGGGGTGAGGGAGGGGAAGAAGGGAGGTGATAGGCAGGAAAGGTGAAGAAGGAATAGGGGAGAACACAATGGGTAGTAGAAGGAGGTGGAACCATGAGGGTGGTGATGGGCAGCTGGGGGAGGGGGCAGAGTGACATAGGGATAGAGGAAGGGAGGGAGAGGGAATTACCAGAAGTTGGAGAATTCTATGTTCATACCTGACTTAACTCTATCCTAATCACTGGTACGTCTTTAGACTGTGGGAGAAAACTGTGGGAAGAAACCCATGCAGTCACAGGGACAATGTACAAACTCCTAACAGGCTGCAGCAGGAATTGTAAAGTGGTGTGCACTGTACTGCAAAGTGCACCTGCACTGTAAAGTGGTGTGCACTGTACTGTAAAGTACTGTACTGTAAAGTGGTGTGCTAACCAGTACACTATTGTGCCACCCCAAG
The DNA here is from genome assembly GCF_030028105.1 of Mobula birostris. Lineage (NCBI taxonomy): Eukaryota > Metazoa > Chordata > Chondrichthyes > Myliobatiformes > Myliobatidae > Mobula > Mobula birostris. The sequence goes on along the minus strand of NC_092392.1, from coordinate 34,699,172 downwards.
TTCTGAGTGCAGTCAGGAAAACTCAGTAGTGACAGGCAGAGCAAATTCTAAACTTGCATATTCATACAGCAAACATGAAATTGGTGCAACTTATGTTGTTAGGCTGGGAACTCTATACGTTTTCCATTAAGTTTTCACTCAGCATTTATTTATTAATACGATGCAGAGTATGCCCTTCTGACCATTCGAGCTAAGCTGTCCCAGCAACCCCCTTTAACCAATTAACCCTGACATACGCACGGGACAGTTTACAATGACCAGTGCAACTTTGGACTGTGGGAGAAAACTGGAGCACCCGGGGAAAACACACACATTCCATGGGGAGGACGTACGGGGACTCCTTACAGAATTGCATTGGAACTGAACTCTGAACTCCGGGTCATCCCAAACTATGTTACCATGGCACCCAAAATTGAGGTAATAGCTTCCTCATTTACCTCTATTCCTACATAAAAGATCTGAATGAAAGAAATGGATCAGAATGCAGCATATATGGTCATGACACGAAAGGCTCCTGCAGATTACCATAGATGTATGTTAGGGAACATTCTGACCAGTTGCGTCACAGTCTGGTATGGATTCTCCAATGAACAGTGTTGCAATAAGCTGTAGGGGTTTATAGACTCCACCAGCTCCAACAGGGACACAAGCCTCTCCACCATTGAGGGCTTCTTCAGAACACGGTGCCTCATGAAGTTAGCATTCACCATTAAGGACCCTCACCATCTGGTACACGCCCTCTTCTTGTTACAAGTATCATCGAGGAGATACTGAAGCCTGAAGATCCAAACCCAAAGAGCTAGGAACAGATTTGTCCCCACCTCCATCAGATTTCAGAATGGTCCATGAGCCCATGAACACAACCTCATTATTCCTTTGTTTTGCAACATTCATTTATTTTGCAAGTTATAGTAAGTTTATGCCTTTGCACTGTACTGCTGACACAAAACAGCATATTTCAGATCATGTAAGACAGTGATAATAAATCTGATTCTGGCAAGTTTAACTTCTGTGGATTGAGTGGGTGGTTCAAAGATAGTGGAGGGGGACACAGATTAATAATGCACAACAAAAGATGCAAATGGGGATATTGAAAATAACTCTCTGCTCAAAGTCTTGGTATGATCTTGAATTCAATTCCTCTGAGTATGGTGGGGAAAAAAAAGCAATCGATGCCTTCAAAAATGAGCACCCCATTCCGCCAAAAGCAGAACTGCCCGATGGCCAAATATTTCAATTCCAGTTCCGATTCCCATTCCCATTCTGACGTGTCAGTCCATGGCCACCTCTTGTGTAATGATCAGGCCACCCTCAGGATGAAGCAGCAACACCTTATATTCTGTCTGGGTAGCCTCCAACTTGATTGCATGAATATCGATTTCTCCTTCTGGTAAAAAATTCTCTCCATCTTCCCTTTTCTTCTATTTCCCATTCTAGTTTTTTACCTCTGTTCACCTGCCTATCATCTCCAACATTCATTCCACCCCCCCTCCCCTGCCTATGGTTCACTCTTCTTCCCTATCAGATTCCTTCCTCTCCAGCCCTTTACCTTTCCCACCCACCTGGCTTCACCTATCACCTTCCAGCTATCAGAATCAGGTTTAATATCACCGGCAAATGCTGACTTTACAGCAGCAATGAAATGCAATACATAATAAATGGAAAAAAGTGAATTACAGAAAGTGTGTGTGTGTAAAATTTTTAAATTAACTAAATAGTGCAAAAATAGAGATAAAATAGTAGTGAGGTAGTGTTCATGCGTTCAATATCTATTCAGAAATCAGGTAGCAGAGAGGAAGAAGAATCATTAAGTGTGTGCCTTCAGGCTCGTGTACCTCCTTCCTGATGGCAGCAATGAGAACAAGGTATGTTCTGGGTGATGGGGTCCTTAATGGTGGAAACTGCCTTTTTGAGCCATCGTTTCTTGAAGAAGTCCTGGATTCTATCCTCCTTCTCCTCCCCCGACCTTTTTATTATGGTACCTTCGCCCTTCCTTTCCAATCCTGCAGAAGGGTCTCAGCCCAAAACATTTACTGTTTATTCATTTGCTGCTTGACCTGCTGAGTTCCTTCAGCATTTTGTGTGTGCTGCTTCAGAATTGGGATTTGGTGTGCAGGAGGGAGACAATAATGTGTTATGGAAAATTGAGGAATGGAAGTAGAGTGATAGAATTGCTCAGCAGGAAGTCAGTGAAGATTTAATGGTTTGAAGAGTTGGGCCATAACAATAAATTTAATTCATGGCATAGGTAAAGACAAACATCCTTAGTTCTAAAGACCCCTAAATGTACAGTGAAAAGCTTGTTTTAATCTGAAGAATAACATGATTCTAATTCTGTAATTTACCTTTTTAGTAGATTGCAATAGTGATTTCAAGGCTGACTGATAGAGTCATATACTGCACTATCATTCATAATAAAATAATGTTATAAAAGCTAACTCACCCAGAAAAAGTACTTGTAATCTATTGGCAGATTATGAAAGTGATCAGATTTCAAAATAAGATTTCCAATCGTAGAATCACTATCTCATCTATCTCCCATTTAGGGCTGGAGATAAGAATAGATTAGACATATTTTCACAAGCATATTTGCACTGGTGACATTAAAATATTTAGTTTGCATTAGCAAACATCTTCTATTTAATTAACTGGAAATTGTAGATGAACTTGTCATGATATGATTTGAGATCCTACATGATGGCTCTAAAAGATTCAAAGATGTTCAGGGCACAAAGGCTGAGGCAGATTATTGATAAGAGGTGCTATTCAGCCTCATTTTAGCCAGGGTCTTGTATACATTATCTAACACTGACACCTACAGGTGTTTTCAATGCATAATTCAAAAATCAGAAGAAAAGTTGAGTTAGAAGCAAAAGGTACAGATTTTTTTCTCTTCTAAAGCAAATTTAGTTCAGCATCTTAAGTTTTCACTTGCCATTATTGATTTTGTGAACCAGCCTCCTCCCTTCTTAAAATAATTTAAACAGTGAATACAAATAATATGAGAATTATAAACAGGGGAGAGCCTGCAGATGCTGGATATCCAGAGCAACACACATAAAATACAGCAGGAGCTCAGCAAATCAGTGAGCGTCTATGGAAATAAATAGACAGTCGATGTTTCGGGCTGAGACCCTTCTTCAGGACCAGGAAGGAAGGGGGAGCGATGCCAGAATTAAAAAAGGTGTGGGGAGGGGAAGGAGGCTAGCTGGAAGGTGATAGGTGAAGCCAGGTGGGTGTGAAAGATCGATTTTAGCATAATATACAGTATGTATCAAATAACTATATGATGCCGAATTTGATTGGAGAGAGGTAAGCTAGAAATATACCTAAAAAGAATTTGTGAAACGTGATGTAGAGGATTTCAAACTAGTTCGTGTAAACATCTCTGGGTGAAATAATGAGCTTTAAACTGACACGGCTCTGATGAAATTTAGAACAATATTGCTCTGCAGCAGACTTGGTAATCAGGCAGGTCTATAATGGGCCTGGACATAGTCATTGATTGACCAGCTACATTGGTAGAATCTAGCAGGGCAAGAAATGATAATTGGTGTTGGAATTCTTCCGATTTTTGCTGCTGATACCTTGCAAATGAGAGTTAATGGGTAGGTTGGGATTTGCTGGACATGCAGCATGGAGGTCATTAGTACTCTGTACTGGCAGACTGCACTGTTTTATCTAGCTAAGCTAAAGTTATATCCCCTGTGTCATTGGCGTGCACTAAGCCTTGATCAGCCACCACATACCTAAGCACTTTATGCTCAAATAAATGTCTTGTTTATGAAGAGCGGAATCTTTTGGGAAAACAAAAATAGCACTTGTAAATTTCTCATTACTCAAATGCAGAAACTCGTAAATGTCACAATAAATTTAAATATATCAAATATGTAGCTGGTCAGCTGGAAGGTTCCTACTAGACCAGGGGTTCCCAACCTGGGGTCCCCAACCTGGGGTCAACGAACCCATCAGTTAATGGTAAGGCTCATTGGCATAAAAAATGTTGGGAACCCCTACACTAGCGAGTGCATAATGGAGAGAACAGTTCTGTATTAATCAAAGGAAGGTCCCACGGATATCTTACCAAATTAAGTTACAGCTTTTCAATTGTCCCAGAAGGATTATGCCAATTTGGGGATCTCCAATTCCAAGGAGGAATACACCAAATTACATCATTAAACATGTAGAATGGGAACATAATGAACAGATAAATTTTAATGCAGTTAAACACAAATCATTCCAATTTATTAGGAAAAATCAGTTCACATATTACCTTGTAAATAAGAACTTAAATGGAATAAACGTTTAAAGAAAGCTCAGAACAGCAATACACAAATCAGGTTATCTTCTCCGAAAACATGCTTTCTTCTCCCTGCAGCCAGCAGGAGAAGGTACAGCAGCTTCTCTCATGTTCAGGAACAGTTATTACTCCTCAACTTATGAGGCTCTTGAGCCAAGGGGAATAACTTCACTTGCCTCAGAACTGAAATGTTCCCACAACCCATGAACTCACTTTCAAGGACTATTCATCTCATGCTCTCAGTATTTTGTTGCTTATTTATTTATTATTATTGTTTCCGTGCAGCTTGGTGTCTTTACAAAGTACAAAGAAGGTTCAGCAGATTGGTTCCTGGGATGGCAGGACTTTCATATGATGAAAGACTGGATCGACTAGGCTTATACTCGCTGGAATTTAGAAGATTGAGGGATCTTATTGAAACGTATAAAATTCTAAAGGGATTGGGCAGGTTAGATGCAGGAAGATTGTTCCTGATGTTGGGGAAGTCCAGAACGAGGGGTCACAGTTTGAGGATAAAGGGGAAGACTTTTAGGACAGAGATTAGGAAAAACTTCTTCACACAGAGAGCGGTGAATCTGTGGAATTCTCTGCCACAGGAAACAGTTGAGGCCAGTTTATTGGCTATATTTAAGAGGGAGTTAGATATGGCCCTTGTGGCTAAAGGGATCAGGGGGTATGGAAGGAAGGCTGGTACAGGGTTCTGAGTTGGATGATCAGCCATGATCATACTGAATGGCGGTGCAGGCTCGAAGGGCCGAATGGCCTACTCCTGCACCTATTTTCTATGTTTCTATGCTTAGCTCACTGGTTGAATGCCCAAGTTGGTGCTGTCTTTCATTGATTTTGTTATGGTTATTATTCTATGGATTTATTGAGGATGCCCACAAGACAATGAATCTATGGGTTGTATATGTTGACATGCGTACTTTGATAATAAATTTACTTCAAACTATGAGCAGGAAACCCACAGAAGTCTAAATCAGAGTTAAGTTTATTGTCATCTGCACTGGTACAAGCAGTGGGTGGAATGAAAAACTTACTTGTAGCAGTAGCACAAACTCATAGGATCATTATCAGGTTTCACAAGAAAAACACAAATATTAAGGTGAAAATAATAATTAGGTAATGGGAGTTGTGAGATAAGAAGTGGAGATAAACAACAGCACAAACTGCGTGGACTCTATTTGTGTGCTTGTCCTGCATCTCGAATCTGGTTTTCATGTAGAGCCAGTCAGATCAGAAAAGTCTACAAAGAAAGCATCAAGTTCTATGAACTAGATAGTCATAATTAACTGTCTGTGTGGTACATACAGTACCTTGCAAAAGTCTTATGCACATATAAACTGTATATAGCTAGGATGCATGGGACTTTTGCACAGTACAGTACCGTATTTTCCAATGTGGAGCGGATGAGCGAATGATGCTGGGAATGGTGAGGGTGAAGTGTGCAGGAGGGGTGTGGGGCAGGTGGCAGAGAAGAGTGTCAGGACAGGGGGTGGTGCAAGGGCAGACACACCCATCCCTGAGACACCAGACAATGTCATTTGATTCCAAACAAATGGTTTATTTATCTTTACAGAATGTCTCTCTTGTGCTTTCTGCCCCTCCCTCCCTCCCTCTCCCTTCCCCTTTCCCAATCATGATTCCCCTCGCCCTGCCTCCTCCCACTCTCAGTCCACAATAGAGACCCATATCAGAATCAGGTTTATCATCGTTCACATACATCATGATTTTTTGTTGTAGCAGCACTACAGTGCAATACATACAATTACTGCAGTACTGTGCAAAAATCTCAGGCACCCTAGCTAGAAAAAAACGTGCCTCAAATGTTTGTACAGTACTGTTTCCAATATTATTATTTTTCAATAGTAATATATTGGGCTACTTTTGTTCAATGTTTCTACTCCTTGAAGTAACTTGTGATACATGACAACAAACGTTATCACATACCCCACCACGTACATCCTGCTGATGTTATTGGGGCCAGAAACTCGACTGGACGGTCACAAATACTTTGTCTACAAGAGCAGGTCAGGCACTGGTAATTAATTTGCTCACACTTAGACTTTCCAGCAGTTTTAAGTCACTAATCAGGAGCCTGATGGAATACATTCTAATTTCTTAATAGAGTGCAGCATCAACAACACAGAAAAAGCCCAGCATTATCACAGTTCGAAGTAAATTTTATTATTAAAATAGGTATATCTTTTCATATACAACCCCGAGATTTGTTTTCCTGCTGACATATTCAGCAATTCTATAGAATAGTAACTCTACGGGGTCAATGAAAGATCGACTAGGGTGCAGAAGACAACAAACCGAGCAAATGCAAATTTAAAAGGCAATAAATAATGAGAACATGAGATAATGAAATAATGAGTCCTTAAAGTGAGACCATTGTTTGTGGGAACATTTCAATGATGGTGCAAGTGAGTGTAGATATTCCCTGAGGAACCTGATGGCTGAAGGGAAGTCACTATTCTTCAAACTGAGGCTCAAGAAATGTCCTGAGGCTCTTGTACCTTCCACCTGATGGCAGCAGCAAGAAGAAGAGAGCATGACTTGGGAGGTCGGGATCTCTGAAAATGGACGCCGCTTTCCTGTGTGCTCCAGGACAAAGCAGATCACTTAGTTGGCAGTGCATCCACCATGATAAGCACGCACTGCATCCATCTCTAGATCCGACTACTTGCATTCGAGACCCCCCCTACATAATATATTGTTTTGTTTTGTTGGCCTATTTCTTCCACTATGTTAACCATGCATTATATCTATCTCTAAGGCCCGGTGGCTGCATCTTAGACCCCCTAAATAATGTACTGTTGTTTTTGTTTTTCTATTTTGCTCCAACATCTTTCAAACCCATTTTCAGAAAGGAATAGAAAGCAAGCACTTTGGAACCACATTGCCTTCATGTACCCCCTCCAAGGCCCACCATCCTGATTTGGGAATGTATTGTCTTTCATTCAATGTTGCTGGGTCCAAATCCTGGAACTCCCTATCCAAGGCCATTGAGGAAAATCTTCAGCAGTAGTATTGCTGTGGTTCAGGAAGTCAGCACAATATTACATTCTCAGGGTAATTACGCAACGTGTCATAAATGTCTGTGACATTTACATCCTGAAAAATGAGTAAATACAAAAATGCTGTATTAAAGATACTACGTAAGTATTCGCACATAATTGGATCAAAGATAAAACCAGTATCATTGCAAGAAAGTAGTTTAGACGTCTGTAACAAAGAATATTTACCTGGACTGAATGCAATTTTCTGAGAACTGTCATTCTTGTAACAAACCCAAAGGATTTAGTCTCAGTTGTAGAGTTATTACTCAGGCATAAATTGATTTTACCTTGGAATTAACAGAGGAAATTTGGATGCTTCCTGTGTTGATAATTGAAACATAATTGCTTTGTAATAGAATAGAAGTGGTATGAAGATCATCTTCAAGTTTAACTACTAGTCACTTATTTAATTTCTAAAGATGAAATAAATGTCATCAGACAGTAATCTTTTCAGCAAAGACAGGAAATAAATAGAATGCTGTAGTCACTGTAGAGCAGGTGTGAAATTTTCACCAATCAACATTTCAAACTTGCAAAGAAATATGAAATATCAACAGAAGCACATTTGTTGAAACGTTGCAAGTTTATATCCTGGATAAAAGATAAAATCTGGTCCTAAATTTTAATTAAATCCAAGTTTAATTTACACATTATTTTCACATGTCACATGTGTTGATATTTTTCTGATGGTGGAGGCAATTTACATATTCTGAAGAGTAAAGTTTATGAATTATTTGGTGATTAGTCGTAAGCAACAAAAAAATCAATAAACCTATATTTTGTTAACTTCTATATTCTTGTTCAATGGTCTTGTTACTCAAATTTAAATATATTTATATCAGGAACCTGCTTTCTCGTTATTATAGTTGTATCAAAACCAAATAAATGTACATTGTTTTGCATCTGTGAATATGAAAAAAATAACGTGAATATGAAAAACAAGTAATGTCAGTATTTCCTCCAGAGGCAGTCTTTCATTCAAACGGGATATGGTATGGAACATTTCTGGTCCTTTTCTCTAATCGGCAGCCATGTTTAGGCGCTAAGATTTGAATATTTAAAGGGCATCTGGACTCAGCTCACTTCAATTTTGATTCAGTCTGCGATTTTATTTATGATATCTGTCTTGTTTTGGATTCCCACCTCGTCCCATCCGGACCTCGTCTAACAGCTGATCAAAAACTTTCTTCTCGTCTCTGTCTCAAAATCATGTTTCAGTTCCAGCACTTATGTCCTTACTGTCCTTGACTAGTTCTCTCGTCACATTCTTATAGCTATTAGTTCATCAAGAGGAACTATATTAAAGTTGTTCCTTTCTTCCCCTCCTATTCTGCCTGACCTGCTGAATCTCCCATCACCTTCCATACTTATATCAGATCTGCAGCATCCACAATTTTGCTTTTTTTATATCTCATTAGGTTACCCTGCATTTTTTAAATTATTGAATTTTTAAAACTATTGAAGAGGATGTTTCCTATGGTGGGGGAATCTAAGACCAGAGGGGACAGCCTTAGAATAGAGGGATGTCCATTTAGGATGAAGATGAAGAGGAATTTCTTAAGCCAGAGGAGTGAAATTCATTGCCACAAGTGGATGCCAAGCATTGAGAATATTTAAGGCAGAGGTTGGTAGATTCTTGATTAGTCAATGCATGAAGAGATACGGGCAGAAGGCAGGAGATCGAGGATGAGAGGGAGCATAGATCAGCCATGATGAAATGACAGAGCAGACTTCATGGGCCAAATAGCCTAATTCTGCTCCTATACTTTATGATATTATGAATTCTAGCCTCACATCAATTGTTTTATTAACCAATCTAAATGGGGAATTATACTTAACACAAGTACCACCGATGCGGCAGAGAGGGCCTCAAGATGGCTGTGGCTCAAAAGAGGGGAGCCATGGAGTCATAAGTAGCTAGCCTTCTGGACACAAGCTGGGGTCTGATCAGCCCCGGCTGGGTCACCTGGAGGAGGTTGTACGATGTTGAAAGACCCGAAACACCCGATGATTCCAGGAACAACACTGACGATGTGTCCAGAAGCATCAATAGATGTATGTACACAATATTTCTTCACAACCGCAGTTTTACAATGACAGCATTAGAGTTGTTCATAAAACAAACATTATGACATATTTTGAAAACAATGACACAATTGATAATTAGAGCATTACAAATTAATTACTCTCACCTGCATTCCCATATATAAATGCAGAATGCATACAGTACATCTATAGAGGACTCAAAGTAATCTGCGATTGTGGTTCAGTTTTTAATTTTCCTGAGATATCCAATGAATTACTCATAGTAACATTTTCTCTAAATGCCTTCACTAGATTAGTGTCTGTTGAGTGTCATCAAGGACACTGACAAATTTCTACAGATGTACCATGGAGAGCATTCTAACTGGCTTCATCACCATTTGGTATGGGGGGTGGTGGTGGGGGGCTGCAGCACAGGATTGAAATAAGATGTAGAGACTTGCAGAACTCATTGAGCTCCATCATGAGCGCTAGCCTCCCCAGCTGTAAGGAGCAATGCCTCAAAAAGACAGCATCCATCATTAATGACCCCCAAGACCCAGGACATGCCCTTTTCTCATTGCTACCATGAGAAAGGAGGTACATGATCCTCAACGTACAAACTCAAGGATTCAGAAACAGCTTTTTCCCCTCTGCCATCCAATTTCTGAATGGACATCAAATCCATGAACACTACCTCACTGCTTTTTTCATCTCTACTTTCGTACTACTTACATAATTAAACCAAATTTTGCAACTTGGGCCAATGATAATAAACCTGATTCTGATTCTGTTACTGAAGAAGAATTTCAGATGATCGATCACTAGTAGTGCTAATGTATAAATAAATCAATGCATTTGTCCATTTTCCTTTATCAAGTTAATGTCATATCATACTTTACATTAATGTAAGTCATTAATAGCTTATATTCAGACATACGAGAAAGTCTGAAGATGCTGGACATCAAAAGCAACACACACAAAATACTGGAGGAACTCAGCAGGCCAGACGGCATCTATAGAAATGAATAAATGGTCGACATTTTGGCCGACACCCCTAAACAGATGCCATCATTTTATTCACAATAAATATAGCAATTTCACAAAGTTCTTTTCAGTTTCATCCTGAAATATAAGATAATAGAAAAAATTAATGAACTAAGTTATGCAAGCGTTTTGTTTTGTCATTCAGCCTTATTTTCCAGATGTCTGTAATCAAAGATTTGTAGAGACTTCAAGGTGCATCAACCAAGATAGGTGAAGTTCAAAATTACAGATATTGGTCGGCTTGCTCTGTGACAAAGCAAATGCCGAAGCTCAGTGGGCAGATGTGACCAGTCATTCAGATAGAGGAGGAAATCTGTTTTAGTTAGTTATCTGGTTATTGATTTAGAGATACAGTGTGAAGTAGGCCCTCCCTTTCAGTTCTTCAAGCTTTGCCATTCCAGCAAGCCCTGAATGCTTACCCTAATCACTGGACAATTTACAATGACCAAATAACCTATCAAGTGATATGTCTTTGGACTGTGGGAGGAAACTGGCGCACCTGGAGAGAGCTGACGCATTTCACGGGGAGGACATATAGACTCCTTACAGATGAAGTCAGAACTGAACTCTCAACTCCAATGCCACAAGCTGTAATACCAACCCGGTAACCGCTATGCTACTTTTTAACTTTCAATGATGCTGTTGTGACATACAGAACAAAATGACAATACTAATTGGCAAGTTCTACACGTGGAAAGCTAACCATCTTTCCTATAGCTGGAATTTCATGACCAGTTCAAAATTCAAATTCAAAGTAAATTAATTTTCTATGTACTTGTGGTACTATATACTACCTTGAAATTTATTTTCTTGCAGGTATTTACAGGGAAAAAGAAATACAATAGAATTTTATGAAAAGCTACACACAGCTATACGTAGACAAGGACTGACAAACAACCAATGTGCAAAGCAGACAAACTGTGTAAATAAAAATATACAGAGAAAATGAGTTGTAAAGACCAGGGATATTATCATAGAATTTTTGTACATCCATTTGATGGAAATTCACTGATATCAGATTGAAAGGCCAGTCACGTATTGGCATACTTATTCACCTACTTCACCCAGCAGCTCGCCTCCTTCCCCTCGAAGTTTCCAAATTGGCCTGGCGCTTAGATGAATCCAACCTCGCTCTCGGTTTAGGTGGACGGCTCTGAAGCAAGACCACTTCTCCTTCAACGTGCCACAATCCAACTTTGTATCGCACCCACACACCTCGACAGTCAAGTCAACCTCACCTGCGCTTGCCTCTTCATTATTTGCGGTGATAGTTTACCACAATTGTGCATAGTTATATGGTTGATACATAGACACCATAGTAGCGTAGCAGTTAGTGCGATGTTATTACAGCTTGGGGTGTCAGAGTTTGGAGTTTGAAAGTTCAGAGGTTCATTTATTATCAAAGTATACAATTCTGAAATTCCTCTTTTCCAGGTAGCCATGAAACCAAGAACAAAAAGAAAGGCAGCACAACCATCAACCCCCAAACCCCGCCCCACCACACAAAACAAGCAAAGAAAAATGCAACAGGCATGTCAACCAACAAATCCCTCCTTCCGCACAAAGAAACAAACAAAAACAGAACAGTCCCAATGTCATCTGTGAGGAGTCTGTATATCCTCCCCTTGGAATGTGTGAGCTTTCTCTGGGTGCTCTGGTTCCCTCTCACAGTCCAAAGACAATGGTTGGTAGGTTTATTGGCCATTGCAAATCGTCCCATGATTACCTGGTCCATTTCCGACACCTCCCTCCCCTTTCTAGATCTTTCTGTCTCTGTCTCTGGAGACAGCTTATCCACTGATGTCTACTATAAGCCTACTGACTCTCACAGCTATCTGGACTATTCCTCTTCTCACCCTGTCTCTTGCAAAAACGCCATCCCCTTCTCGCAATTCCTCCGTCTCCGCCGCATCTGCTCTCAGGATGAGGCTTTTCATTCTAGGACGAGGGAGATGTCCTCATTTTTTAAAGAAAGGGGCTTCCCTTCCTCCACTATCAACTCTGCTCTTAAACGCATCTCCCCCATTTCACATACATCTGCTCTCACTCCATCCTCCCGCCACCCCACTAGGAATAGGGTTCCCCTGGTCCTCACTTACCATCCCACCAGCCGCCGGGTCCAGCATAATATTCTCCGTAACTTCCACCACCTCCAATGGGATCCCACCACTAAGCACATCTTTCCCTCCCCCCTTCTCTCTGCATTCCGCAGGGATCTCTCCCTACACAAATCTCTTGTCCATTCGTCCCCCCCCATCCCTCCCCACTGATCTCCCTCCTGGCACTTATCCGTGTAAGCGGAACAAGTGCTACACATGCCCTTACACTTCCTCCCTTACCACCATTCAGGGCCCCAAACAGTCCTTCCAGGTGAGGCAACACTTCACTTGTGAGTCGACTGGGGTGATATACTGCGTCCGGTGCTCCCGATGTGGCCTTTTATATATTGGCGAGACCCGACGCAGACTAGGAGACCGCTTTGCTGAACATCTACGCTCTGTCCGCCAAAGAAAGCAGGATCTCCCAGTGGCCACACATTTTAATTCCACATCCCATTCCCATTCTGACATGTCTATCCACGGCCTCCTCTACTGTAAAGATGAAGCCACACTCAGGTTGGAGGAACAACACCTTATATTCCGTCTGGGTAGCCTCCAACCTGATGGCATGAACATCGACTTCTCTAACTTCCGCTAGGCCCCACCTCCCCCTCGTACCCCATCTGTTACTTATTTTTATGCACACATTCTTCCTCTCACTCCTTTTTCTCCCTCTGTCCCTCTGAATATACCTCTTGCCCATCCTCTGGGTCCCCCCCCCCTTGTCTTTCTTCCCGGACCTCCTGTCCCATGATCCTCTTGTATCCCCTTTTGCCAATCACCTGTCCAGCTCTTGGCTCCATCCCTGCCCCTCCTGTCTTCTCCTATCATTTTGAATCTCCTCCTCCCCCTCCAACTTTCAAATCCCTTACTCACTCTTCCTTCAGTTAGTCCTGACGAAGGGTCTCAGCCTGAAACATCGACTGCACCTCTTCCTACAGATGCTGCCTGGCCTGCTGCGTTCACCAGCAACTTTGATGTGTGTTGCTTGAATTTCCAGCATCTGCAGAATTCCTGTTGTTTGTCCCATGATTATGTTAGGCTTGAATTGATAGGTTGCTGAGTGGTGTGGCTCAAAGGGCCAGAAGGGCCACTGTATTCCTAAATAAATTAAATAAATAAAATGCCGTGTTAGATCATGCTCGCTAAATAAACCATTCATCAGCTTTGAAAACTGACCGTGCTCTGGAATGGCTCCAATTGCAAGTAAGCATAGACTAAACCGAGTCATAAATCATGATTAATTTTACTTCATTTTCACCTGTAATGGTTATTGCTGAGAAATGCCTTACTGGATTGTTTCCCTTCACAGTACTTTCAGTCCCTTCTCTCCGGATAACAAAATATTAACATACAGTGAACTATAAAATCCATCTCTTATCTTCTTTGATAGCCATACATCAACCTTTCTCCACATTTGTGTTATTTTATCGATCCTATTTGTCAGGGTCACTAGCAAACTCAAGTACAGGAATCACAGAGTCTTCAGTAGTTCAAACAAAACTATTGCAGAAATTATCCAGCAAAACTAACAAGAACTCAGGCAAATTATACCATATCTTGAAGAACCGAAAACACTCATGATACACAGAAGAACTCGGTCAGAGTTTCACCAGACAAGTAACCACAACAACCCAGCAAAAAGGAGTTGGCTTGTCTGCCTGAAGCACACCCTGCAGCACATAGGAATGGAAGACATCGAAAATAACATGCTAATTAAATTATCTCAAATTGAATAAAAATGATACATGTACAGAGTGCTTTAACAATCCCCATGATCACAAAAGAGACACTGACAAATAAAGTGAAAAACCAGAGCTAGTGCAAAGACAAACAACTAGACATAAAAGATAAACAATCTGATGAACACTCCATACCCATGAGATGACACTGAGAACATAGGATTCACATCCTAAATGAAATAAATCTCTTCTTTTTCTTTTAAAAAAGACCCCTGGTTGTGACACTATTAGGGTTTGAGGACATTTAAGGAATGATTCAGTTGACAGCAGGATTAGCTCTGAATCTGAAATCAATGAGTTTAGTGCGCATCTCAGAGATATCAAGTTCGAGAACAACCTATTGATGCTCTTATTTGACATGGCAAGTGTGCTCCACTTCATTATATCAGATATTACATCAAGGCTGTCTCTCCAATTGGTACAAGAGGTCACATGATGCTATTATTGATGAGAAAAGAAAATATTACTAGTAGCTTAGACCAAATATTAATCCAACAGCACTTGTTCTTTAATGATTCGTATTTTCTTCTTGATCCACTCGACCTGAAACAGGAGTGTGTGGGCCACGGCAGTCAAAGCTCAAACTGGGCACAGCACCTGATGATGACGATGATGATGATGATGATGATTTTCTTCTTGATTGCCTGTTAGGTCTTTCATCTCTAGAGATGTACCGTGGACAGCATCTAAATGGCAACATCATCGTTTGGTATGGAGGGGCAACTGTGCAGGATCGAAGTAAGCTGCTTCATAAGCAATAGCCTCTGTAGCATCCAGGACATCTTCAAGAAGCGACGTCTCAAAAAGGCAACATTCATCATTAAGGACCACCATCACCCAGAGCATACCTTAGTCTCATTGCTACCGTCAGGAAGGAGGCACAGAAGCCTGAAAACACACACTCAATGATTCAGGAATAGTTTCTTCTGCTCTGCCATCTGATTTTTGAATTAACATTGAACCCATGAACACTAACTAACTCACTACATTTTTCATTTTTATTTTTGCACTACTTATTCAATTTAACTTTTATACGTATATAATAGTTAAATAAGTTATATATATATATACACTTATTGTAATTCTTAATTTTTTCTCTTTTATTATGTACTGCAATGCACTGCTGCCATATAACAACAAATTTTGCAACATATGCCAGTGATATTAAACCTGATTCTGATTCTCTTTCCTTCATTGTGTCAGTAGCTTCCTCTCAGTTTTCACTACTGTCAGTCATGCAATTCCCAGATGGAGACTCAGGAAAACTGTGTCACTCAGATGTAAAAGGATTCTTCATTGCTGTTTCCGTAGCAATTATTGTTTACCAGTCGGGGTTGTTAGCCCTGAGCTGAACCCCTGAACCTGGGGGACCAGTGGACCACTCTTAGTCTGGTCTCTACCCTTTGACCTGCTTAGCCTGGGTGAACCTACCAAGAGACAAAGCATAAAGCACTGACTCCAGCCAGCATAGCTCTCTGGGTCACTGGGGCACGCAAGCCTCTAAACCCTGTGACAAGGTTGTAGTCCTCTTGGAAGTTGATTATTATTATCACATTGCTACTAACGGGAGTGTGGTGCCTGCAAATTGCTTCCCGGTTTTTCAATGTTGCAATAGGAGCCATGAAGATTCGGTGGAGATGAGGAGGAACTGTTTTTCCTAGAGGGTGGTGAATCTGTGGAATTTTCTGTCCATAAAGCAGTGGAGGCTACCTCAGTAAATATATTTAAGAGAAGGTTGGATAGATTTTTGCATAGTAGGGGAATTAAGGTTTATGGGGAAAAGGCAGGTAGGTGGAGATGAGTCTATGGCCTGATCAGCCATGATCTTATTCAATGGCGGGCCAGGCTCGATGGGTCAGATGGCCGACTCCTGCTCCTATTTCTTACGTTCTTATGTTCATCTGAAGTGGATTTCAAAAGCACCTCTCTGGCGTTCACTCATATTATCCTTGGTGATTTCATGAGCTAATATTTATGCTCTTTCCATTAAGAAAACTAAAATTACTTGTGTTTAGTGTTTGTACAAGCAAATATTATAAACCCAAGTTAATCAAATTTGAGACAATATATTGGCACACATTTGCTATAATGAAATTTGCACCACAAAATATATTTAAACTAAGTATCATTCAAAAATTTAAGCTTACTGAAAGAAGAATATAGATGATAATTTGCAAGTGACTGACTTTGTAAACAGTTTGCATTTGGACTGTTATCAGACAGATTCTTTGCACTCTTCAGCCTTAGCTAATCAGCTTTAATTCCCTTGAGGTTGTTTTATTTAATCCCAGGCTTCTGTTTCCATTTCTTTTTTTTTCAATTAAACCCACAGAGCATTCATTTAAAGATTGCTTTGTTTTTCAGGGCGAATAGATTTTTGGAAACTCTTTTCTGTCTTGCTGGTGTGCAAACTAAAGCTGGAACTGATACACTGAGGGTGGTGTAAGACCAGTATCTCCCCTTACCCCCTCTCTATGCTTCCAAACAGGCAGAGACAGGTTACACTTCAGTGTAACCTGTGAAATTACAGACATCCAACCCTGCAAAAACTCATTTCAGGGAGGTAGCACCATCAATTTGCGGGAGACTTCCGGGAGAGGTGTAATGTCTGCAATAGAGTAGCTCCTTAGCAGCTAGCCCGCTAGTTTAAATAACGTTAGCTATACTAATGAACGAATGACACCTGTTAAACTCACCTCAACATGTCTTTTACGGTCTTAACCCACCATGGGCAATAGAAAAGTCACTGTTGCAAACAGTGCAGCGAGCAACACTGTCATTATTTTGAGCCCTATTAGGCAGGGGTACACTTTAGTGTAGTCTGGGGTGACGTACGTTTTATATTTTCTTTTTTTGGAACACTCTGCTACTCTGACTTTTTTTGGGACTCTCTCACTCTCTCTCTCATTCGTGGTCACTATCACTCGGGCTCGCTCTCGCTCTTGCTTTCTCGCTCTCTCTCTCTCTCGTGGTCACTCCCACTCACACTCGCTCTCTCACTCTTTCTCCCTCTCTCGCCGTCACTCTCACTCGCGCTTGCTTTCTTGCTCTTGCGTTTGTTCTCTTGCTCTTTCTCGCACGTTCTTTCACGCTCGCCCTCAAACAAAACCAATTTCCGGGACATTGTATATAACTTGCGGGCATCAGGGAGCTACTATTAATATGTGGGAGACTCCCGGAAGTTCCGGAAGAGGTGGGATGTCTGGAATTATTTAATGAGGCAGCACAGTAGAGCTACTGACTCAGACCTTCAGCAGGCCAACTTCAATGTTGACCTCAGATGCCGGATGCGTGGAGTTTGAACATTCTCCTGGTGTCTGTGTGGATTTCCTCTAGGTCAGTGATTCCTAACTTGGGATCCACAGACCCTTTGGTTATGGTAGGGGTCCGTCACACAAAAAAGTTTGTGCACCTTTGCTCTAGGGGCTCAGATTTCCTCCCACATCCCAAATGTGGTTAGTATGTTTATTGTCTACTGCAATATGGGTTGGTAGATTTACTGCTTGCAGTGTATTGATGACTGGTAATTATAGGGGAGAAGCTGATAGGAATGTATGGGGAATAAGATGGTTTTGGTAGAATTAATGAAAAAGTGAGTGTTTTAAGGTAAGCACATGCTTATTGGCCTGAACAGCCTACTTCCATGCTGTTTTACTCTGTAACCACATTTACAGCTTTGGCTAGAATGGTTTGCACACTAACAGGTGATGAGAGTCTTTCAAAACTTGATACTTTCACAGTTGAAGTGTCAATCGCAGAAAACAACAGCAGCTTGAAATTACTTAGCACCTTCAACATAGAAAAATGCCCTAAGACGTTTTGCAGGACAATTTGCCAAACAGGATTTGACACAAAACAACATTAGGAGATGTTGCCTATCACCTTCCCCCTGGGTTTACTCATCTTTTTTTCTTCTTCTATGGTCCACTCTCCTCACCTATTAGATTCATTTCTCTCCAGCCCAATATCTTTCCTACCCACCTGGCTTCACTTATCACCTTCCAGCTAGCCTCGTACCCCTCCCAATACTTTTTAATTCTGGTGCCTTCCTCCTGCCTTCTCAGTCCTGAAGAAGAGTGTCAGCCTGAAACGTTGACTGTTTATTCATTTTCGTAGATGCTGCCGGACCTGATTTCTTCCAGCATGTTTTGTGTGTCGATTAGGAGATGTTGTCTTATAAGTGCCAGATAGTGGCCATCTCCAAGAGCAGGAAGTCTTACTGCATACCATTAGCATTAAAAGGTTTTTCTATTGCTTAATCCCCCCACCATTAATGAGGTCATCAGTTATCAGAAGTTCTACAAGATGCCACATACTGCAGCTACAAAGGAAAGTTGGTAGCTGGGAATCTTGTAACAAGTGATCCATCTCCTGACATCTCAGTGCCTTTACAACACCTTCATGGCACAAGAGAGAAGTATGATGGAATAACCTCAGGTTACCTGGAGTAGTACGGCTCCAGGAATTGACAAGGCTTGATACCACCCAGGAGGGTGCAACTCAATTAGTTGTACCCCAGCTACTACCCTAAACATTCATTTTAAATGTTCAAAGTTCAATGCAAGTTTGTTATCAAAGTAATTATATGTCACCAAATACAACTCTGAGATTCATTTTCTTGCAGGTATGCTCAATGAATCCATAGATTAATAACTACAATAGAATCAATGAAAGACTGCACCAACCTGGGCATTCATCCAGTATGCAAAAGACAACAAAATGTGCAAAAACAAAAAAAAATAATAATAATAAATAAATAAGCAATAAGTGTTGAGAACATGAGATGAGGAGTTCTTGAAAGTGAGTCCCTTGGTTGTGGGAACATTTCAATGATGGGCCAAGTGAAGCTGAGTTAAATTATCCGATTTGGCTCAAAAGCCTGATGGTTGAGGGGTAGTAACTGTTCTTGAACCTGGTGGTGCAAGTCCTGAGCCTCCTGTACTTTTGTCTTACAGGTGAGGATTCCTGATGAAGGATGCTGCTTTTCTGCAACAGTGTTTAATGTAGATGTGCTTTACCCGTGACGTATTTGCAAACTGTAGCATTTTCCATTCAAAGGCATTGGTGTTTCCATACCAGGCTGTGATGCAGCCAGTCAATATACTCTCCACTGAACATCTATAGAGGTTCAAACATTCCATACTGGATGCCACACGTTTCACTTATAAAAAGCACTGTAGATGCTATGAAACTCTTGGCACCTACCTTCAAGCAAAAAAGGCAGCAGTTGTATGGAAGTATCAGCACATTAAAAATCCACTCCAAATTGGCAAGTATGATGATTTGGAAATCAGTTTCCATTCATTCATCGATGTTGGATCTAGAGCCCAGATCTTCCTACCTAATAGTGCTGTGAGATTCCTTTCACCACAAGGATCATAACAATTCAAAAATGAGTCTCACTTTAACCTACTCATGAGCAGTTAGGGTTAAGTAATAAATACTAGCCTTGACAGTGATATTTGAATGTATTGTTTGCATAATTTCAAATGGCGACGTGAGAGCACATTGGAGCAAGATATATCAGCTAGGTGAGTGGTGTTGCTGCAACAACCTTACACTCAATGTCAATAAGATTGAAGAACTGATTGTAGAATTCAAAAAATGTAAGACAAGGGAACACACACCAGTCCTCATAGAGGGATCAGAAGTAGAAACAGTGAAAAATTTCAACTTCCTGGGCACCAATACTTCTGAGGTACTATCCCTGGGCACAACATTTTGATGTAGCTACAAAGAAGGCACGACAGCAGCTATATTTCATAAGGAGCTTGAGGAGATTTGGCATGTCAACAAAGACAATCGAAAATTTCTACAAATGTACGATGGAGAGCATTCTAATAGGCTGCATCACCATCTGGCATGGGGGAAAGTTGCGGTAGGGCTACTGCTCAGGATTAAAATAAGCTGCAGAAAATTATAAACTTAGCTCCATTATGGGCACTAGTCTCCATAGAATTCAGGGCATCTTCAAGGAGTGATGCCTCAAAAAGGTGGCATCCATCATTAAGGACCTCCATCACCCAGGACATGCCTTCTTCTTATTGCTACCATCAGAGAGGAGATACAGGAGGCTGCAGGCCACTCTCAATTACTCAGGAATAGCTTCTTCCTGAATCTGATTTCAAAATGGATATTGAACCCACGAAAACTACCACACAACTTTTTTTTTTATTTTTGCACTACTTAGTTAATTCACCTTTCTTTTCTAGTATTATGTATTGCATTGTATTGCTGCTGCAAAGACTACAACTTTCATGATATAATGTATGCCAGTGATATTAAACCTGATTCTGAATCTGATACAAAAATCTGACTATAAGCTAAAAGGTATGACTGTTGACCAAAAGCCTCATCAAACTGAGGTTTTTATTTCTTAGAAAGATATACTTGACACTAGCCAGTTGATCCTACATTTGCATGTTTTAATAACCGTAGTTCACAACCTGGCAGACACTGTATTAATAAGGACTGTCATTATCAAGTACTGGAGGAATTATTGGGGTGAGAAGAATATCTGATGATCATATAATTTCTGTCCCCTACAAATTTTTCCGGGAAGATTAAATTAGCTTTGGTACAAATAATTCTTTCAGAATCAGGCAACAAACTGATGAAATTTATTTTAAGTCTCACTTGTTGCCAAAAAAAAAATCATTGGTTTATTGCACCCATGCCTGTTCAAATAAACCTTGATTGATTGTTAGTACTTTGTTACTCCCAACAACAGTAGAGATTCACTTAGAGAGAGAGATTCACAAAATACAAACTTAAAAAAGACAATTTGGAATGGCATCTTTTCCTACTTGGTCTCTACCAAAGGCCTTCCTGTCTTTCCACTCCAGTGTTTGGTCATGAGAAAAAAAAATGTCAGATTACATAAGATTTCTAGTCACACAGAGAAGATATAAATTTTAGTAAGTCTTATCGTATTGACAATGTAAAATAATTCAGAGAACCAGCAGCATTTACAATTCAGCAAATGTGTAGAATGTAAAGCCCATATGAGAAACCTGGCAAGTTTTCCCTATTTAATTCAGAGGGTAAGAGAGTGAACTTATCCATGGATGGTCCTAAGCCCGTCTGTGCAAGGAGAGTTGGGCAACCGCAATCCATAAAAACCCAGTGCTATAGAAATGCCAACAGAAGCTCCAAAGATCTCATCCATGTTAGAGGAAGGATCTTGGCTTGGTGACTGGCCAAGGACAGAGGACTCTGGCAAGCTGCATTCAGTGGCCAGTGCCTGAGTAGGTTGATGAGTTCAAGTAATTAAGCTCGGTAGTGGATCAGTTATGAACAAATAAACAAACTAACAGCTCACCATTAACCAAATTATTCTTGCCGACTCAGCAGAGTGAAAGGTGGAGCAGTAATGGTTGGTAAATTAAGTGAGAAGCTCCTCGTGTTCAATGTGTAAACAGTTCACTCCTTCAGCCAGTGTAAAAAAGTGGTCGAAACTACTTTGTCACTTTAAATACTGATTCACCAGGATTGTAGGAATGATAGTAGGAGAAAGGATGACTCTCAAAATTCCTACTACCAGGAAAATATACATGAAATATCAACAGGCAAAATTAGCAAACAGAATTTTTTCAGAGTATTTCTCTCCCTTGTGTTGAATGGAGCAGGAAGAGTGGTTTGGAAAGGAGAGTGAAGTTAAAGTTAATGTTGTGGCAGAGGTGAACTGCTGAAACTTGTCCTTTCACATCTAACTGTCTCTTCAGACTCAGGTCAGCATGCCCAAGCATATCCAAGAGAATAGGACCCATATTATTTTGATTAATCAGCAAGACAGCAGTACTGTCTGCAGGAGATGACCAGCAGACTCTACATGTAGCTCTTAAACCTACCAGAGCTCTGATTTGTGGTTATTACAATAATACAAATATGCCAATAGCATCAGGCAATCTACAGTGCACAGATCTATCAAAATGGTAAATATTGTTTTATTTACCACACCCATATACCTGGGATCTCTGATGATAGATTTTGCTTTTGATAATCGTCGAGAATCTTAGGTGATAAATTTTGTCTTCAACGCAGCTTAACCTAAAAACTAAATTGGCTTTTTTACCCCAATTCTGAATGGAGCGTTATTGGTGACTGAAATATAAGCCATCCATTCACATAGAGATTAGCCGTGATCACACATGAACCCCTGTGACTCCCTGTGGGTCTGGACTGATAGATTCTGCTGTGACGGAGCAGTAACATCACAAACAGTTGTTAACATCAGACCTATTAATTTACAGTACTGTGTAAACGTCTGAGGCACATATATATAGCTAGGGTGCCTAAGACTTCTGCTGAGTACTGTATTTATCAATGTGGAGCAGAGAGTGAGTTTGTAAATCTGGCGGGAGCAAAGGATGTTAGGAATGATAAGGGTGAAGAGGTGTGGGACAAATGGCAGAAAAGGAGTGCCCGGGGTGGGGTGGGGGGTGTCAGGGGTGCAGATACATCAAACCCTGAGACACCAGGCAAGGTAATTTGATTCCAATCAATTGATTTATTGATCATTACAGAATGTCTCTATGGTGCTTCCTTCTCCCTCTCCTCTTCTTACCCCTTTTCCCAACCATGATTCCCCCTCTCCCAGCCCCATTCCCCCTCTCAGTCCACAATAAACACCCACATCAGAATCAGGTTTATCATCACTTGCATAGGTCATGAATTTTTTTTTGCAACAGTACAGTGCAATAGATGAAATTACTACAGTAGTATGCAAACGTTTTGGGCACTTCAGCTGTATATATGTGCCTAGGACTTTTGCACAGTACTCTACCAACACACCAGCCAACTCAACCTGGATCTATGATTTCCTATCTGTGTACTTTAAATCATTTACCCATGACTGAAGAACCTTCCTGCATCAGCTCCAGATGGTGGAGGGGAATAAGACTAGAGATGGCACAAGAGAGATGTCCAGTAAAGAGAGCTCCATTTCTGCACAGGATTTTATGCAGAATCCTGAGCAACCTTACAGAGTTGGTCAGCAGCACAAACAACACAGATATTGCCTCTGGGAGGGGGAGGGGGAGGGGGAAGGGGGATATTATCGAAGTACTTATGCAGTATAGAACCCTGATATTCATCTTCCTCACAGATAGCCATGAAACAAAGAAACATCATGGAATCTGTTCAAATAACAATTTAAAAGACCCTCTCCCATTGAATCCAGCCAAGTGAGTCAATGAGTATGGGAATGAGCAGGACAATGAGGGAAGATCAGAAAAGATCAGCAACAATGATATTAAATGATAGAGCAGAACTGAAGAATGAATGAGCTTACCCCTACTTTGGCTTCTGAAGTTATAATGCACTGTACTTTGTTTGGTCTCTTTAGCTTTCTCTTCACTACTTCCATGATCTTTAAATATTCCAAGCCAGTTCATGCTGCTTTCAAAATATTACTAATTATCACAATTATCTTTGCCGAGTTCTTGGCATATACCTCATTTAAAGTAGGAGATTAATTGGATTTGATAGATGGGCTAATATGGGTCAACTAGTCTTCCTCATCTGTACTTGTGAATCAAAAGAGGTGTTTTGCTGAAGTAATTAAAATGTGCAGCTGATTCCTGACATAACCACCAAATCAAATCACTGACCTGTTCTTGACTTAGAAAATTCATGTCCTAAATTCCAAAAGTAGGTTTAAGTGAACTGGTAAAATTATTGTGATTTTTTTAAAAAGCACACAGTTAGTAGTAACCCAGCAAACTGTGAGGGCAAAATGGTGTATCATAAGCAGCAGGCCATCCCAATTTTACACCATCATTTCATAGATAAAGGGGGTCTTGCGTATTCAACCCTAGAATGAATTTGAATGTTAGCCACATGATACATCAATCATAACCATGGTCATATTTGTTGTGTCAAGCAATAATTGGAGATTTTGTACTTTCAAAGAGCCACTCCTCACAATAGTAATATCCTAAAAGCTTCTGTGCTCAAATCCCAGAGAAAAAACATAATTCATACATCAGAAGGCCTTTGACAAGGTGCTGCACATGAGGTTGCTAGATAAGAAACCATGGCATTGCTGGAAAGATACTATCCTGGATAGAAGATTGTCAGATTAGCAGGAGGCAGAATGAGGATATAGAAGGTCCTAGTAGGTCTTCTTGTGTTCCACAAGAGTCAGTGTAGGGACAGCTTCCATTCATTTTATATATCAAGGATTTGGATGACAGAATTGATGGCTTTGTGGCCAAGTTTGCGTATGATACAAAGATAGGTCAAGGGACAAGTAGGGTTGAGGAAGTATGGAACCTGCAGAAGGACTTGGACATTTTAGGAGAATGGGCAAAGATGTGGCAGATGGAATATAATGTTGGGAAATGTTTGGTCATCATACACTTTGACAGAAGGAATAAAGGTATAGCTTATTTTTAAATGGGGAGCAAATTCAGAAATCAGAGGTACAAAGGGACTTGGAAGTCTTCATGCAGGATTTCCTGAAGATTAACTTGAAAGCTGAGTCAGTATGGTATAAAGAAGGCAAATGAAATGTTAGCACTCATTTCAAGAGGACTAGAATATCAAAGCAAGGATGTAATGTTCAAAGGTTCAAAGGTCAAATTTAATGTCAGAGAAATGTATACAACGTACATCCTGAAAAGCCATGGAATAATGTTGAGGCTTTATAGTGCTTTCTCGGTATATATGACAAATAAACTCTTCTTGCACTTCCAGCCGTGTACAGGTATCAATTATAACCGACGTTTCGATGACAGACTCTGCCATCTTCTTCAGGGATGATGGCTGGGTATGTCTAGTCTGGTACTACTTATAACCCCATAGTCTGTCCCTCCTGATTTGTTAGTCCTCATCCAATCAGGTTTCACTCTCCCACCTTGATTACAATTGAATTCCAGTTCTTAATTAGAGTGAGACCTTCGTCTTTGTTAGAATTCTTTTCCTCTAGTTTTATTTCAATGGCTTTCTTTACAAGCTGTTCGCAAAAGCCATTGGCATGGTACAGTAGTTTCCTGCCTGACCTGCTGATTTCTTCCAGCATTTTGTGTGTGTTGCAAAACGGTTAACGTTAGCAGTTTAAAGTTAGCAGTTCATGTGCACCTGGGAAATTCTTGGACCAAGCCATTGAGTGGCTCAATTTCCAAATATTCTGTTAGATATTGATTATCATAATCTATTCTTCTCTCCTTTGTCTTTCTCAGAATCTATACAGCATGTTTCTAAGAGAACAACCAATCCCAGCATGGTTCTCAACCTGCTGTGAAGGTCAACATGGCCTCATCTGGAGATGGATTTCACTCTATTTTTTCTCTCCTTTCGAGAAACACTTTGGGACCCTGGGGTGCCTATAATGCTCATTTACTTCACTCTAGCTGAATTTGAAAATGTACCAGCATGTAGGAAATCAAACCTTTGCAACAGAAACACAAACAAAGCATATATTTTACATATGTCGTAATTTCTGATGATTTTTTAATGATTAACTTCTACTCTTGAACCTTTTGGTTTTGATTTTCAATTTTCTGCTTAATCAGCAGGAAAGATGATTCACAGATACTACAGGCTTAAAATAGTTCAACATCTTGATTATTGGTGGCCTCCATTGGTCAAGGTTGACCATGGACGTTGTGCCCCAGGTATCTAGACTTGCAAGCCAGGGCACAATATGGAAAGGAAGCTATTGCCTATGTAACAAGCACCCCCTCTCCACACATCTGATGAACTCAAAGGAACGGCAGAGACTGATACAACTTGGCACCAACAGCATCGCTGGAGTTGCCAGTCAACATTGAACTCCACATAGGACTGCCTTAGGGACTCCAGCTCTGGACTTTTCCCTCAGGGATTTACTCCCAAAACTGTTCCCATGAGTGGCAGCAGAGCTTTGAGATCAGAGTTTTCCTTTTTTTCTAGATGAGCTGCCAACCACGGCTGATAAGCCCCATATGCTTGAAGCAAATGGTTTTAAGGTTCTAGTAACCTGCATTTGCCCCTTCTCCTGTCAGTAGAAATGGTTGCACTGGGCTTAGTAGCTAAGCCACACATGAAGGCCAGGAGCTGCACTTGGTTGTCAGAAGCTATTTTAGATGCACGCTACTGAGAGCATTTAATAGATAGCGGGAGCTTGTCCCCATTACCACTCCCGGCTAGAACAACCTAAAGGATCCAGCATGATTATATTAAAAGTTGAAAACTGTCAAACATATTTGAGTGTCCAAGAGGTAAACTTTGCAGTAGAGCTGACTGAAAATTCAGTAAATTTGAAGCAAGGTGTGTTGATATACATTAACTTAAAGAATGATGTATTTCCTTATTCTCCTCCAAAGTACATAAGGGAACAAGAGTAATCCATTCAGCCCTTGGAGCTCGCTCAGAAGTTCAGGGTCAGCACATAGATTTGCAGCTGATACCTGTATACACACCAATATATTCTCTGCACCTGCAGAGCCAAAAAATAATTTAAAATGTTGTCTCAATGTAAATTTTTAAATAATTTACCACCTTTTGGCACAGTTAATGAAGAATACATGTCTGAGCTTTACATTGAGCATAACTTTAGGAGAGATTACTGTATAATTCATCAGAGTAGAAAGTATAGTAAATCTCCTGAGCTTTGAGCAGTTTCTGCTATGGGTGATAGAAAGGAGAGGGTTATGGAAATTAATGATATTGTCAGGAAGATACTAAAAAATGGAAATGAGAAAGCAAACAAGGTGAACTGCAAATGAGCATCTAGCTGTGATTGCTCACATCTCAATTAATTTCTTAATTAAGTATTGGCATTTTAGTTTTCCCTTTTCTTCATGATACTATGCTGACAATTATTATAAAATCTTATATCACACTAAAAATACGATTGATTGTTTTTCAAATTACATGCAATCTGAAATTATATTACTAAAACACTAACATAATCTACATATTAATAGATAACCAATATTAAATACTGTTGCATTTTTATTGATACAGTGAGGAGCAGGCCCTTCTGGCCCTTCAAACCATGCTGCTCCAGCGACCACCAACAGACCCGATTAACCCTAAACTAATCATGGGATAATTTACAATGACCTAGTCACCTGTCTGGAACGTCTTTGGACTGTGGGAGGAAACTGGAGCCCCTGCGGAAAACACACGCATTTCACAGAGAGGGCGTACAGAGACTCCTTACCGGACAGCACTGAAAGTAAACTCTGAACTCCGACAACCTGAGCTGTAACAGCATCACACTAACAGCTACAATACCGTGGCATATTAAATATAGTTGATGCATTTCATCATCACTACTTAAAGCAACCATGTTTGGTTTAATATTTATTCTTATGTAATTTAATAAGTTCATGATGTATCCACACTACTTCTCAAATATCTGCTGTTTTTAATTTATACCTTTGCTTTCTAAATCCATTCTGTTTGTCCAGATCACATTCAGTTCCAAGCCAGGAATTGATCAGAAAGTTATCACTCAATAAACTTGTTTATATAATATTCCTGTAATTTCTAACAACACTCAGCTGGCCAGGCAGCATCCATTGAAAAGGGTAAACAGTTGACGTTTCAGGTTGAGGCCCTTTATCAGGACAACCTGCTCCCGTGGCTTCACATGACCCTGATCGGTTGGGGGGTGGGGGGTGCGTGCTAAGCAGGTGCTACACCTTGCCCAAGGGTGACCTGAAAACTAGCAGAAGGAAGGAGCACCTTACAACTCCTTTGCCCATTGCTGGAGACATATCTACACTGCTGACATGCCATGTATTAATGTAGCTCAGCAAAAGAGGATGGCATGAATGTGTTGGGCTGAGGTTCCCATTTCAGTGCTGAAGGAATGTGGTGGGAATATGATTGTAATGTATTTGAAATGGGTTATAAATTTATAAAAACACTGAACACATGTACATTCATCATATTTTACAGAATTTTTTCCAAGATTTCAACAATTATTTTACTTCCATTTTTGCCTTGGGAAAAAGATTCTGAAATTACTACAATAGAGCTACCAGCTAGTAACATTAACCCCCAGGGGCCCAGGCTATGGAAGGAAAATGCCACTTAAGTTTTTTGCTTTTGACCCCTGTCCAATGTTTGTTTACTGGACACAAAGTAAAGATTCACAGGGCCAGACACTGGTTCACCGATGAAATGGTAACCTTGACCAACCACATTCATACATTTTTGCCTACCTACATTAATGTATGGGATGGTGGGGTGGAGACACGTCTCTACCAAAGGAGGTGTGAGGTGCTACTTCCCTCAACTAGCCTACAGGTCACCCATGGGCAAGGTGTATCACCTGCTTAGCCACTGATTAGGGTCATATGAAGCCATGGGAGCAGGTGGTGGATGGTCATATGAGCAGGTGGTGCACATCACAAGTCCTGGTTATGTGACCACCGACACCAGGCAGATAATCTCTGAAGAGTATTGATAATGGCTGGGGTCACCTGATTGTAATGACACTGC
Organism: Mobula birostris; assembly: GCF_030028105.1. NCBI lineage: Eukaryota > Metazoa > Chordata > Chondrichthyes > Myliobatiformes > Myliobatidae > Mobula > Mobula birostris. Next base: position 34,670,458 of record NC_092392.1, on the reverse strand, counting down.
CCAGAAGAAAGCAATGGCAAACTACTTCTGTGGAAATGTTTCCCAAAAACAATCATGGTCATGGAAAGACTATGATCACCCACATTATATAATAGGGCACACAATGAACAAATGGGCATTAATGCATATATTTGCATGAATTAGCATCATATTAGAAACATATAGAAAACCTACAGTACAATACAGGCCTTTCGGCCCACAAAGTTGTGCCAAACATGTCCTTACCTTAGAAATTACCTAGAGTTACCCATAGCCCTCTATTTTTCCGAGCTCCATGTACCTGTCCAGGAGTCTCTTAAAAGACCCTATCATATCCGCCTCCACCACTGTCGCCAGCAATTCTCTGCGTAAAAAGCTTACCACAACATCTCCTCTATACCTTCTTCCAAGCACTTTAAAACTGTGCCCACTAATGCTATCCATTTCAGCCCTGGGAAAAAGCCTCTGACTATCCACATGATGAATGCCTCTCATCATCTTATACACCTCTATCAGGTCACCTCTCATCCTCTGTTGCTCCAAGGGAAAAAGGCCAAGTTCACTCAACCTATTCTCATAAGCCATGCTCCCCAATCCAGGAAACATCCTTGAAAATCTCCTCTGCACCCTTTCTATGGTTTCCACATCCTTCCTATAGTGTGGCAACCAGAATGAAACAGTCATATTCTTTAATACCTGGTCTACTTAACTGCCCAGCTAAATGTCTCTTAAGTATAATATCTACAAGATGGCACCAGTGAACAACGGACTACAAAGTGGAGTTGATGTTTTTTTCTTTCATCAACACCTATGGTCTTTCTTTATTTCGTGGCTATCTGGAGTAGACAAATATCAGAGTTATATTGAACAAGTATACTTTAACAACAAAGTTAACCTTTGTACCTTTGAACTGATTGCACCTCCTCCTCCTCTGGCAGCACATTCCAGATTTTTTGTAAAAACTCTTACTCCTTAAGATCCTCCTTAATTATCCTACTTCTCATCTTAAAACCATGCCATTCTGGTTTTGATATCCCTACAGTGGGGAAAAAAATTGATTATCTACTCCTCTGTCAATGCCTCATAGTCATACATATTTCTATCAGGTAACTCCACAGCTACACACAAAATGCTGGAGAAGCTCAGCAGGTCATGCAGCATCTATGGAAAAGAATAGACAGCATACTTCACGCCATGCAGAGTTTTCCCCCCTTACATCCCAAACCTGATGAGGGGTCTCAGCCCGAAACATCAACTGTTTATTCTCCTCCATGGATGCTGCCTGATTTGCTGACTTTCTCCTGCATTTTGTGTCTGTTGCTCTAGGTTTTTAGCATCTGCAAACTCTTTTGTGTACAGATGAAACAAGCCCAATTTATTCAATCGCTCGACATAACTAAAGTTTTCCCATCCAAGTAACATCCTGGAGCATCTCCTGATTAAGTCACTACTTACTGAGCTCCGAAGTATCTAAAGGCTTAAAGATCTAATGGCACATATTATTGTGTTTCTTCCAAGGTGCTAATTAGCTGCATATGTTATGGATAACTTACCCTTGTTTGATCCATAGACATTTGGAATTGTTCCTCTTTGCGCCTTGAGGGCATCTGGAGGCAATCTTGCCAGCTCTTTAGCATTTGTCTGTTTTTTACAAAGCCAAGTTGCTAGCTTGAAGCTCAGCTCAGCATGGATGGAAAGTATGCAAGGGGCTGGCCAGATTCGAACCCGGGCCTGCTTGCTTTGAAGTCCAGTGCAGATGCCACTACACCACCGGCTGGTGATTCGACATTTGGAATGAAGAAAATAAAAGAAGATGCAGTTGTGGCAGACTACCACTGAATGGGAAGCTTATAGTTGTCCATCTCTGAAACAAGAAAATTTCAGGATATGCATAAAATAATGAAGGAAGTTGTGAGTAGCAATTGCTGGTCTTAATTAGACCATAAGACATAGAAGCCACTTGGCCCATCACATCTGCTCCACCATTCCATCAACTTTGGTTATCCTTCTTAATTCCATTGCATCCCATAATCATTGACATCCTTACTAATCAAGGGCGTATCAACCTCCGCTATAAATATACCCAGTGATTTGGCCTTAATAATTGTCCATGGTAATGAACTCCACCGATTTATCACTCTCAAGCTAAAGAAATTCTTCCTATTCTTCACTTTAAAAGGACATCCTTCTATTCTGAGGCTGTTCCCTTTGGTCCTAGACCCACACACTAAAGGAAGCATCCTTTCTGTGCCCACTTCTACACTTTTCAATATTCGATAGGTTTCAAAGAGATACCTCCTCATTCTTCTAAACTCAAGTGAGTACAGCCCCAGAGCCATCAGGCACTCCTCAAGTTAACACTTTCATTCCTGGAATCATTCTCATGACCATACATTTCACTGCACTATAGTCCCATCTGCCACTTCTTTGTCCATTCTCCTAATCTGCTTAAATCCTTCTACCGACATCTTGATTCCTCAACAGTATTCATACCACCATCTATCCGCAAATATTCAGCATCTCGCTGGAACAGTCCACTATCCTCTTGGTTTTCAAGGTGGCCACCATCATTCCAGTGCCAAAGGAGATGACAGTAACCTGCCTAAATGACTATTGTCAAGTGGTATTAACATCAACCATTATGAAAAGCTTTGAGTAACTGGTCATGGAGAACATTAAAGCCTTACTTTTGGCTACATTGGACTCTTTCCAGTTCACTTGTCACCCAAGTTGATCCACTGACGATGCAATAGCCTTTGCTATCCACTCCATCCTGTCCCAGCTGGAAAATGGTATTTATAGACTTCAGTTCGCTGTGAAACTAGGTGGGGAAACTGTCCTCACTGGGCCTCAACACCTCTCTCTGAAACCGGATGCTGGACCTCTTAACAAAAAGACCACAGTCAGTCCGTGTGGGCAGCAACATCTCTAGTCCCATTTCACTGAGCACTGGTGCTCCCTAGGGCTGTGTGCTAAGCCCACTGCTGTTCACACTGCTGACCCAGGACTATCACAGGATTCAGCTCAAACAACGTCGTCAAATTTGCGGATTGATCTCATCAACGGTGTTGAGTCAGAGTACAGGGAGGAAGTGGAGTGATGGGTGGACTGGTGTGAGAAGAGCAACCTAAGTCTGAACGTGCAGAAGACCAAGGAAATCTTTGCGGACTTCAGGAAGATGCAGATGAATGATCCCCTCTGCAAATGCATGGCTGCTTCATAGAGAGAGTTAAATGCATCAAGTTCTGGGGAGTTCACAACACGGATGATCTCACCAGGTCCCATAATATCACCTTCCTGAACAAGAAGGCACAGCCGCATCTCCACTTCCTGAGGAGATTGAAGAAAGCAAGGCTCCACCCCCATCTTAACTGCGTTTTAAAGGAGCTCCATTGACAGTGTCCTGACAAGCTGCATATCCATCTGGTATGGGAGCAACAGAGCATTGAACTGGAAGTCCCTACAAAGGACTGTGATAACAGCTGAGAGGATCATAAGGGTCTCCCTTCCATCTTTCAGGGACATTTATCAGGAGTGCAGTGTATGCAGGGCCCTTAGTATTATTATGGATCCCACCCAACCATCTAGCATCCTCTTTGACTTTCCACCATCAGGCAGGAGACTCCAATGCATAAAGACAAGAATGATCGGGATGGGAAACAGTTTCTTCCCTCAGGCCGTTCGGCTTCTGAACTTCCTGCCACGTCACTTTTGAAGTGTCACTGGTTAATCTGTTCTGTACCTTAAAATACTTAATTTATGTACTTTAGTTTGATTATTTATGTGTAATCCATCTGTAGATTTCATCCATACTTTCATCACTTATTATGTGATGTGTGTTATGTATACTACAGTGCGTTACACCTTGATTAAGAGAAACATTGTCGCCTTTGACAGTACACATATATATAGTTAAATGATAACAAACATGACTTGACTTGACTTAACTTGAAACCTGACCACAAAGTCATCAATTCCATCACCCAAAGCATTGACAAGGAATGTAAAAAGTGGTTCCGGCACCGAATCCTGCGGAACACCGGGCAGTCACCGAGAAAGGGTCCCCTTTATTCCCACACTTTCCCTCCTGCTAGTCAGCCAATCTTCTATCCATGCTGGAATCTTCCCTGTAATACCATGGACACTTATCTTGTTTATCAGCCTCATGTGAAACACCTTGTCAAAGACCTTCTGAAAATCCAAGTAAACAGCAACAACTACTTACAAAATAATATTAATTTTCCAATAAATTGCCATTGGTAACAGCTGGCAGAAAAATAATATAATATTATAAATATTTTTTGAGTTTACAATTAATTTTATTTCTGGAAATTAAATAGGTGACAGCTTGGTATTGATACTTCTCATACATTTGCCAAGTGAAAGTTGAATCCACTTAACTATATGCTGCATATGGCAGACCACAATGTCCTGAAATGTGTGTGGACAAAGAATCAGGTGAACCCTCCTGAGAACTATTTCATTGTTGCTTCACAGAGAAGAGCAGTTTTCAAACTTTTACTTTTATCCTGTAGATGAAAATTCCATTTTCATGATATAACCAGATGATAATTAGACAATATACTAAAGCCATGATGGTGATAACCCAGTGATACCTCTCCATGGTTTAGTCAAAGTTCAAAGTTGAAAGCCTATTTAGTATCAGAGTATGTATACATTATACGACCTTGAGATTCATCCCCTTACAGCAGTCATGAAACAAAGAAACCCAAAAAAAAACATTAAAAAAATCATCAAGCACCTAACGTGCAGAGAGAAAAAGCAAATAAACACAAGCAAGTAGCGTTCTGAACTGATATCGTTGGAGAGTCTGTCCTGAGTCTCTTAGTTCAGCACAGAGCTAAGTAAACTCATGGAGCAGCGAGCTGAACCGGCCCGTTTCTCGCCTTGGGCCCTGACGCCCTGACCTTTTCAATCTGGCCCGGTGCCTAAACTGTTGTCCAAGCATTACGTTCAGTTGCCTCTATACACTCTGGGGCCCGGACCTCACCACATCGATTTGGCTTGTAACCAACTTTGCGGTTCAGCCAGCGTTTTAATCATCATCCAGACATCGGGTTCATTTACCCCGATCCACTCCAGGGTCTGGACCACACCGGCTCAATTCAGCTGGTACCCAACTTTTCCGTCTCGGCCTGGAGCTTAAATCGATCAAACCTTCAGTCTTCCTCACTGTTGGCGACGGGCCTGCTGCTTTGCCTTGCCTTGGCCCTGCCACATCGAATTGCTGCCAAGTCCAAAGGGAAGTAACAGACTTGCAACGATCATTTACCAGAAAAAGAGTGGTTAGCCAAGTTTTAGGATTAGTCAGGATTGAGCTCCCATTTCTAATAAATGATTCTTCAAGATGCTATGAAACATCTTCAAGATCATTATTTAGCTATGAAACATGTTTCTTTGATGTACTGTCTGGTTTCAATTTATTTTATACAACTTTCATTAATGGCCTATATTTAGTATTCCTGCAAGACATAATGTAAATCACCATAACTACAGTTCCAAGGGAAGTTACTTTGTGGATTCAATCCCCGTTTTACAGGTTTAGGAGAAGGCTGCAAGGAGATATTTCTAATATCCACAAAGGCATCTGCAATTCCCTCTCTACTAATTGCTTCCTCAGTATATCAACTTATTTGTATGGGAACCACTAGGCAATGATTCTGAAGTTAGATGTAAATTGTTTTTCAATATTCAATTTCCAAACACTTTAATTATTGGCCTGCAGCTACTGGCAATAAAACATACATATTTTGCTAGAAACCTACCGAAATTATATATATATGTATATATATATGTATATATATATATATATACCTGATATTCTATTTTGTCTGAGCCTATGCTGCTGCAAGTGAGCTTTTTATACCTGTTCCTCACCATACTTGGGTGGCGGGGTAGAGATACATCGCTACCAAAGGAGGTATAAGGTGCTCCTTCCCTCCACTAGCCTGCAGGTCACACTGGGCAAGGAGCAGCACCTGCTCAGCCTCCTGATCGGGGTCACATGCAGCCATGGGAGCAGGTGGTGGGCGGTGGCACGAGCAGCTGGTGCAGATCACAAGTCCTGGTTATGCGATCACTGAAGTCAGGCAGACAATTGCTGAAGAGTAGTGATAATGGCTGGGGTCACCCATCTTGTAAAGACAATGCTCAGAAGAAAGCAATGGTAAACCACTTCTATAGCCAGATCTGTGAAGAACAATCATGGTCGTGGATTAGAGAAAAGAATAAACAGATTAAAAACAGATGAAAGACCATGATCACCTATGTTGTATGTCAAGACGCTTAATGATGATGAAGATGACCCCATCGTAGAGGTGCAAATGACAGTAAACTGAATTTGACTTGAAATCCCTCTCCACTCCTTTAAAGCTGATACTAGTATAAAAGTGCCATCGTTTTACCCAAGATTATCCTCATGATATTTTGTCTGAGTTTCCATTGGATGACTTTCCACCTGCTAGTTTGGGATTGGTGGGTTCTGCGCCTGGAGGAAATCCTGCATAACTTGTAACTTCAAACAATATTATATGAAGTTAATGGACCAATTGAAGTGGTGAAGAAAGGCACATTGAAGAGTTATTTGTGTAAGAATGTTGAATTTTCAAGTATGTTGCTTTCTGAAAATAATTTGGAATATGTATAGCTCAGGTGATTGATGGCTGGGCTGAATTGTTCTCCGATCTTGGCAATCCATTTGCAAGCATTTCACCACCATATGAGGAGACATCATCAGTGTGCTGTTCATTTGTGGTGTGTCCTCTGAATGCTTGGCCTTTATATACTTATCAATCAGCTGACTGGTCATCATTACAGAAACTCAGTTGTGACGTAGGGAAGGAGTCCCATTGCTGATTGGTTGCGTGGTGAACTCTGTGTATTGTGGTCTAGAATATTGTCCATATGGGCTTATAAATTTGGTTGAGTCTACATGCCCCTTTACAGAATCGCTTGCAGAAAACCATGCTGCTAGGAATGCTCCTGCATGAAGAATTCTACCCATGAAGATAAAGAGGGGTACAAATTCAAATAGGCATCAGTAAAAGTCATGGTACAAGCAAACACGTGGCATGCAAGAGAATTCCTAGAAGCATGGTATTCTGCAAATAACACTGTAAAGAGACACAATCCTATTTATAAGCCAATGCAGGCAAAATTCCAGACCACAACGCACAGAGTTCACGGAGTTCACCATGCAACCAATCAGTGATGAGATCACTCAATTGAGTCACATTAAGTTTCCATAATGGCGACCAACTAGCTGATTGATAATTATATAAAGTCAAAGCATTTGGAGGACACACCATGAATGAGCAGTGCACTGATGATATCTCCTCGTATGGTGATGAAATATTTGCAAATGTATATCCAAGGCTGGAGAACAACTCAACCCATCCATGTTGTTATCCATTTCTGGAACTTCCCCTCATATAACAAACACCGGAAATCACAGTCTTTCGCTAAATCTTTATTATATGTGAAAAACAATGCAAATCTGGATCCTTAAATGTAACTGTCACTTCAAGATTTAAAAAACAGCTAAAATTAATTACCTGCTTCAATACATCATATCACAGCATGTAAGGGTTAAGGGTAATGACTGAGGTAGACGTTTGCTGCTACCTGCAAATTTTTTTCATTATATTTTTCTTTAACAAAGCAAGTAACATTTGATTTTTTTTAATGTAAGAACCTATTATGCCAGAATTGTGAGCACACCACCCTAGAGTAATCAGAAGGCCATTTTTCTTCTTCATGCTTGTCAATGTCCTTGATGCTTAAAATAGCAGACCTGTATAGGGACATCCCAGCAGTTGCAATAAATACCAATGGCCTCAAACCCATGGGTTTTCAAAGGAGGGCCAAAGGAAAAGAGATGTGTCTGTTTGGCACCAGCATAATTAATGAAGATCACTATCTTTTTCTCTTTGCATATCTATTTGCCCTTTTTTTTAGCAAGCTAAGTAAGTGGATGAGGCAGATTCCTGTCTGGAAGAATCCTTAGGTTCGGGGATCTATCAATGTTCCTAAAATTAGCAAGCAATTTCCAATATCCTAATCTCCACGTCTACTCTCATGCTAATTAAGAGAGAGGAATGCAAGCACCACGTGAAGGTGTCATGTCTCATACTGTGTCCCTCCTTGGATTTAGTATAACCTTGAGAAAAGATACTGGGGGACTCAATGTACAACCATGTTCTACCATACTGAATCAGAATCAGAATCAGGCTTATTATCCCTGGCATGTGTCATGAGATTTGTTAACTTAGCAGCAGCAGTTCAATGCAATACATAATAAATCTAGAAAGAAACAATTACAGTAAGTATATATATGTATATTGAATAGTTAAATTAAAAATGATGTAAAAACAAATAATAAAAAAGTAAGGTAGTATTCATGGGCTCAATATCCATTTAGAAATAGGATGGCAGAGGGGAAGAAGCTGTTCCTGAATCACTGAGTGTGTGCCTTCAGGCTCCCGTACCTCCTTTCTGATGGTAACAATGAGAAAAGGACATGTTCCGTGTGATGGGGGTCCTTAACAACAGACATCACATTTCTGGGGCACTGCTCCTTGAAGATGCCTTAGATGCTGTGGAGGCCATGATGGAGTTAACTGATTTTACAACTTTTTGTAGTTTCTTTCGATCCTGAGCTGTAGCAACCGCCCGTGCCCCCCATACCAGACAGTAATGCAACCTGTCAGAATGCTCTCCACGGTACATCTGTAGATGTTTTGGAGTATGTTAGGTGACAATCCAAATCTCAAGATCCTGATGAAATATAGCCACTGTCTTGCCTTCTTTATAGCTGCATCGATATGTTGGAACCAGGTTAGGTCCTCAGAGATATTGACACCCAGATACTTGAAATTGCTTACTCTCTGGCAATGTAAAATTAATTACATTTCATAACAAAAAAGAACCAATAATGTTCAATCAAGTGGAATTTTATACTTTGCCATATGTTGAAAAATGAGAAATGGAAATCCAGAACAGGATAGAATATGAATTAGTGATGGCTCTCTATAGCTGTCAATCTGAAAACTTTCAATTATGGAGATTTATTTTGCATGCCACAGTTATATCTAGAAAAATCGTCACCTGGATAATGAAACTGCCAAGCAAACATTTACTTGTCATATTTCATTGTCCCTTTCAACAGTGAGCTGAAAAGCCTGCAATTACTAGTATTATTTTCATCATATTCATCAAAAACATCTTCTTTGTTACTTGATCTGGCCTATTAAAGCCTGCAAGGAATTATGAAGCCCTCAGATTAAGGATTCAAAGCTCTGCTTAATTGGATCCCTCCAGGTACAAAGAACGCCTAACTTTACGAACAGCTGCATGAAGGAAGGCAGAGGTCAGCCTTTCATTGTTGCAGCTCTCCACAATTCTCTGTTATTGAATTGTCCTTTTACTTGTCATACAATAATAGAAGAGAATTTCAACTAAGGTGCTGAATTCCACTGCAGGAGTGAAAAAAAACTATTAACTACTGAAAGAAATGGCAGAAGTTATAGTAGAGCCTTTGGTGATAATGTACCAAAATTCTCTGGACTCTGGGCAGGTCCCGGCATATTGGAAGATAGCGAATGTCACACCACTATTCAAAAAAGGATATAGGCAAAAGGCAGGTAACTATAGGCCAAACAACAGGAATCCTGCAGATGCTGGAAATTCAAGCAACACACATCAAAGTTGCTGGTGAACGCAGCAGGCCAGGCAGCATCTGTAGGAAGCGGTGCAGTCGACGTTTCAGGCTGAGACCCTTCGTCAGGACTAACTCCCCCTCCCCCTCCAACTTTCAAATCCCTTACTCACTCTTCCTTCAGTTAGTCCTGACGAAGGGTCTCGGCCTGAAACGTCGACTGCACCTCTTCCTACAAATGTTGCCTCGCCTGCTGCGTTCATCAGCAACGTTGATGTGTGTAACTATAGACCAGTTAGTTTAACACCTGTAGTTGGAAAGATCCTTGAAACTATCAATAAAGAAGAAATAGTGGGACATCTGGAAAGAAATTGAACCATCAGGCAGACACAGCATGGATTCAGCAAAGGCAGATTCTGTTTAACAAACTCACTGGAGTTCTTTGAAGATATAACGAGCGTAGGGGAACAGATGGACATTATTTACTTGGATTTCCAGAAGGCATTCAATAAGGTGCTGCTAGATGGTAAAAAAGAATTGCAGCATGCTGCTGTGCAGAGGGATTTGAGAGTGCTTGCACATGAATCACAAAAGGTTCATTTGCATGCACAGCAGGCTATCAAGGAGGCAAATGGAATGTTGCCCTTCATTGCTAGAGGAATTGAAATTAAGAACAGGGAGGTTAAACTGCAACTATACAGTGAACTGGTGCGCCTGCACCTGGAGTACTGCATGCAGTTCTGGTCTCCTTACTTGAGGAAGCATATACTGGCTTTGGAGGTGGTACAGAGGAGGTTCACCAGGTTGATTCCAGAGATGAGGGGGGGTAGACTATGAGGAGAGATGGAGTCACCTGGGACTGTACTTGCTGGAATTCAGAAAAATGAGAGGAGATCTCATAGAAGCATATAAAAATATGAGAGGGATAGATAAGATAGAGGCAGGAAAGTTGTTTCCACTGATAAGACTAGAACTAGGGGACATAGCCTCAAGATTCAGGGGATAAGATTTAGGAAGGAGATGAGGAGGAACTGCTTTTCCCAGAGGGTGTTGAATTTGTGGAATTCCCTGCCCAATAAAGCAGTGGAGGCTACCTCGAGAAATGTATTTAAGACAAGGTTGGATAGATTTTTGCTTAGTAGGGGAATTAAGGGTTATGGGGAAAAGGCAGGGAGGTGGAGATGAATCCATGGCCAGATCAGCCGTGATCTTGTTGAATGGCAGAGCAGGCTCGACGGGCCAGATGGCCGACTCCTGCTCTTATTTCTTATGTTCTTATAACAAGAACTGTCTTCATCTGAAAATTAAAGGCAGAGAGGAATTGCGACAAACAACACTTGTTTTTCAGAATTGAAATGAATTTTTAAACAGTGTTTCCGTAGAGAAATCTCTACTTGCTAATTATTTAGTACTACTTTATTATGTATCTATGTTATGCATTACCTTGACTAACTATTGATTGTGTAGTGGAGAGTATGTTGACTGGCTGCACACATCTTGGTACGGAAATATCAATGTCCTTGAATGGAAAATCCCTCAAAAAAGAAGTGGATACAACCTGGTCCATCAAGGGAAAGCCCTCCCCAACATTGGACTCATCTATACAGAGCACTGCAACAGGAAGGAAGGCATCCATCGTCAAGGACCCCCACCACCCAGGTCATGCTCTCTTCTTGCTGCTGCCATCAGGAAGAAGGTACAGGAGCCTCAGGACTCACACCACCAGATTCAGGAACAGTTTCTACTCTGCAACCATCAGGTTCTTGAACCAAAGGAGATAATTTCACTCAACTTCACTTGCCCATTCACTGAAGTGTTCCTACGACCTATGGACTCATTTTCAAGGACTTATGTTCTCGATATTTATTCCTTATTTATTTATTATTATGATTTTTTTTCTCCTTTGTATTTGCACCGTTTGCTGTCTTTTGTACATTGATTACTTGTTCATCCTGCTGGGCGCAGTCTTTCATGATTCTATTGTGTTTCATGGATATGCTGCGTACACCCCCCAAGAAAACAAACTTCAGGGTTGTATAGGGTGACATATGTCTATTTTGACAATAAATTTACATTAAACTTCGAATTTTATCTATGTAGGATTATATAGTTAATGTTCTGTGACATTGTGATGGTGTAAAACACAGCAGCCATTTTCACGAGTCAACGTTTAATGTTATTCTACACAGAATTTTAAAAGTAGAAATCATAGAATGTCTACAACATAGAATGTGTCTGTTTAGTTAATGTTGTCTGTGCTATGCACAAGGAACTATTCAGTTTAATCCCACCTTCTAGTACTGAGCATAGAGCTCAATATGTCGCCACTGTTCATATATACATTAGGACATTTTTAAAATGGAATAAGGGTTGGTTGCACTCCATGTAGAATATTTGTAGGTCTCCATCTCCTTCTTAGGCACTTGGTTCCAGAATCCTCACAGTTTCTGGTCCAAAATATTTTCCTTTTCCTTTTTTTCATCCTTCCACCAAAAGTCAAAGGCCCAAAGCCAAAGGAAATAATTCTTTCCCATTCAATCCCTCCATCTTATACATCTCAATTATGTCTTCTCTCAACCTTTTTGATTCTATCGAAAACAGCCTCAGCAGTTCCAGTTTGTTCTCTTAGCTTAAGTTTCTTTTGTCTCATAAGAACTATCCTGTGCAGTCTTTCCTATACGGTGGTGACCAAAATGTACCAATACTCAATGGGTTACAGATCCAATTTGTCACTCTCCCTATATGTTATGAACCTTTACTTGATCTCCCTACCATGTGGAACTCAATAGAAGTTTCTCTGTAATCCATGTAGTGTACTTCATATGCCATTGTTTTGGTCATGGTAGAATGAATCAAATCAAATGTATTATTGTATTTTCACATGTAAGAACCCCTACTTCATGGATAAATTATGCTTTTACACCCCTTTGTTCTTGTAATTTCTGCTGGAGTGTAACTAACTAGCCATTTTGCTGAAGAAAAGGACTCCTAAATAGTAACATCATAAATATTTTATAGATTTTTCAGCAATTTTGTGCAATAGCTTCTAATCAACATGCGTCCACAAATATAATTAAGTGTCAGTGCACTAAAGTATTCTTCAATATGCAGTCCATTGCCCGCTTATTAATCTGTACTTACCACCACCAGGATGTTATTTTGATAGAGTCATAGAATTATACAATACAGAAACAGCCCCTTCAGCTCAACCCATCCATGCCAACCAACTTGTTTATCTAAACCAACACACACAAAACACTGGAGGAACTCAGCAGGTCAGGCAGCATGAAACAATCGACACCTTGGGCAGAGGCCCTTCTTCAGGACTGAGAGAGAAGGGGTAAGATGCCAGAATAAAAAGGTGGGTGGAGGGGAAAGAAGTTAGCTGGAAAATGATATGTGAAGTCAGGTGGGAAGGAAAGGTCAATGGCTGGAGAAGAAGGAATCTGATGGGAGAGGAGAATGGACAGTAGGAGAAAGGAAAGGAAGAGCAGACCCAAAGGGAAGTAATAAGCAAGTGAGAAGAATTAAAGGATCAGAGTGGGGAATAGAGGAAGGTGGTGGGGCAAGGGGGGTAACCTGTTTTATCTGTTATTTGTCTGCATTTAACCCATATCCCTCTGTCTTTGGCATACCCCTATCCAAAAGCCTCTTTAGCATTATATCTGCTTCTACCACTTCCTCTGACAGTTCTTTCCATATATCCACCAACCTCTGTGTGAAAACTTTGTTGAAAGATTTCTAGCCTCAGGCTGTGCACACTCCTCGTGGTTGTAATAGTTCCAAATAAATTCATATTGAGGATTCACTAACCTCTGCATCTTCTCTTTAGTACATTGACCATTATAGATCTTGAACTGAGCATTGTAATTGTATAATGCTATGATCTCATGACAATTGAAATTACAGTAGATGAGGAGTAATCTACTCATTCTGGACCAGAAACTGTGAGGATTCTGGAACCAAGTGCCTAAGAAGGAGATGGAGACCTACAAATGTAAGGGGGTTTCGATTTTTATGTTACTGCGGAGGCAATCTTTTTATGCCATGGACCAATACCAATAAACAAGGGCTCTGTGACCTCCAGACTGGGAACGCTTGCAGTAGGAATCAGAATTTTCTCTGGAGACCACAACAGCATGTTGCAGTCAGTAGCGAAGCAACAGTGACCTCTGGTGATTTTGACGGAGCCGACCAGTAAAACTCCAGCGATGTTTGTAGCGTGCGATTCATCTTCTCCAGGTTCAGGCATTTAGTCTCAGCAGATCTGTGGTGTCCTTAACAATTAAGATATCAATCAGCCTGACCAACCAGGTGAACTGACAAAGTCTCAGACAGCAGACCAAAGAGTAAGCACAAAGTTGCCTCGTTAAGCAATTTACAAATTAAAACAGAAAGTACGCATCAGATTAGAAAGGATATGAAAAACAATTAAAATTGAAGACTGCTTTAACCAGGTTGGGAGGTTTGATATTTTAGTTATTTATTGAGGTACGATGTGTCATAGGCCCTTCCAGGCCATTCGAGCAGTACTGCTCATCAATCCCCTGATTTAACCGTAGCCTAAACACGGGACAGTTTACAATGACCAATTAACCCACCAACCGGTATGTCCTTGCGCTGCGAGAGGAAACCACAGCACCCGAAAGAAACTCACGCGTTCACGGAAAGAAAGTACAAGCTCCTTACAGACAGCGGTAGGAAATGTTTAGGCAGAATTTCAAATTCTGAACTAAGCACAGGCTAATACACTACCAGCCTGAAGCCGAGAACGTTGCTGGAGGATGAGATCAAATCCCACTGTGGTGACCGAGTTGTTAAATTGCAATCGTCAAATAAACCTGGAATAGCAGCAGTGATGAACACAAAACGACCAGGTGGCCTTATATTTTATATAGAGAAGAAAGCATGATGCCATTATCAGGCCTGACCTAAAAATTTTTTGATACTGATCAACAGAAAGACTCTTTTGTATCAAAGTGGAAAGTTGATTTCCCCAAAGCGATCTAAATTAACTAAAAATATAAAACAAAGAATAATTGATTGCATAAGTATTCACCCCCCTACCCCTTTAATATGGCACAGCAAATCATCATTGGTGCAGCCAATTAATTTTAGAAGTCACATAATAAGAGATCTGTTTTTGAAGACCTGTATGCAGTCAAGATGTTTCAATTGATGGTAGTAAAAATACACCTGTATCTGAAACGTCCAACTGTTGGTGAGTCAGGCTATGTCTACACTACGCCGGATCATTTTGAAAACGAAGCTTTTTCTCTTCGTTTTGACCCTCTGTCCACACTAAAAAGGCGTTTTCATCCCCCAAAAATGGAGATTTTCAGAAACGGTCTCCAGAGTGAATAAATCTGAAAATGCCTAATATCCATTGTAGTGTGTACGGGGTAAACGGAGAGATTTAAAAACATTGTCATGACAACACCACAACAACAAAGCTTTTTCTGCTTCTGCTTGGTACTGCGCAAGCGCTGCCGGACGGCTGTTATAATGCGCAGTCGGTGTGAGCGGCGTGAGAGTAAAATTGTAAAGTGAGCTTTTTTGACTATTTAAAAACGCTGTCATGACGTGCTGGAACAGATGGCCGCAGTGTGGCATTTCGTTGTTTTCTTGAACGCAACCTCCTACATAACCTAACAATTTCAGAACAGACGGCAACGAAACTGAAGCCAGAAGAGTTAGAAATGTGCTCACCACATACTTTGACCCATAGATTGCTGAATAAATAAGTATACTCACTCTGCCCTGTTTTCTGTCCTTGCTTGTATGAAGGTGGTTTACCTACTTATGCAAGTACTTCTCTGACAATAGATGTGTAACAACCTAATGTAACATTGTATGGAAATACAAGAAAACACTGATGCAGACTTTAAACAAGGTGCTTTATTAATGCAACAGAGTTAGTCAGTTTTTCAATGTTCGTCGTCAGCCGGGTCATACTGTCCGTGAGCTCCCTGTCGGCTGCCTCCATACGCTCCAGTATTTGCTTTTTTTTAGTTTTAAGTCCTCCTGCACGAGAGCCAAGAGCAATTCCTTTAAAGTTTTTCTACTCTGTAACTGGACAAAC
Source organism: Mobula birostris (assembly GCF_030028105.1). NCBI lineage: Eukaryota > Metazoa > Chordata > Chondrichthyes > Myliobatiformes > Myliobatidae > Mobula > Mobula birostris. The sequence continues at coordinate 34,654,721 of NC_092392.1, read as the reverse complement.
ACGCACCAAGTATACCGTTTCCTCTTCGGTTGTTTACTGTGTGTCCTGTGCATGCCCAGTAGGAGGAGATTCGCCTAAATATCCGCCTAATGTCGACAGAGATATTTTGAAAAGAGGAAAAGAGAAAGACAGTCTTGAAAAATCTCACATGAAATCTTGGCTAGAGTTTGCCAGAAGTCAGCTGGAAGAAGTTTCTATGGTCTGATGAAACCAAAATTGAGCTTTTTGGCCATCAGACTAAATGCTAAGTTTGGCGTAAGCCAAACGCCGCACATCATCAAAAACACACCATCCCTACCGTGAAGCACATTGTGGTAGCTGTATCATGCTGTGAGGATGCTTCACTACAGCAGACCTGGAAGGCTTATGAAGATAGAGGATAAAATGAATGCAGCAAGATACAGGGAAATCTCGGTGGAAAACTTGATGCAGTCTGCAGTAGAACAGTAACTTGGGAGAAGATTTGTTTTCCGGCAAGACAATGACCCCAAGTATAAAGCTGAAGGCACACAGAAATGGCTTAAAAACAACAAAGTTTATGGCTTAGAGAGGCCAGGTCAGAGTCCAGACCTCAATCCAATTCAGAATTTCTGACTGGAGAAGAAAATGTTAGCTCATGATCCCCATGTAATCTGACAGTTTTGTAAAGCATGGGGAAAAATTGCAGTGTCCAGATGTGCAAAGCTGATAGAGACCTATCTACACAGACTCAAAACTGTAATTACTGTCAAAATGTGTATCTACTAAATACTAACTTGAAGGGGGAAGAATACTTATCCAATTAATTATTTTGTGTTTTATATTTGTAATTAATTTAGATCACTTTGTAGAGATCTGTTTTTACTTTTACATGAAAGAGTCTAAAAAGTCAAATTAATTCCACTGTGATTCAATGTTGAAAAAGAATAAAACATGAAAACTTCCGGGGGGGGTGGGGCGCGGGTGAATACTTTTACTAGGCATTGTATGTGACTGATGATAAACCCATAAGACCATAAGACATAGCAGTTGAATTAGGCCATCTGGCCCATTGAGTCTGCTCCACTATTCAATCATTGCTGATACTTTTTTAATCCTCAACCCCAGTTCCCGGCAGGGCCGAACTTTAGGCAGGATTAGGCTGGGCTGCAGCCCAGGGGCCAGAGCTGCAGAGGGGCCCGAAATAGGTAGACACCAACAGAATCAATAAGCTCATTCGTAAGGCCAGTGATGTTTTGGGGATGGAACTGGACTCTCTGACGGTGGTGCCTGAAAAGAGGATGCAGTCCAAGTTGCATGCCATCTTGGACAATGTCTCCCATCCATTACATAATGTACTGGTTGGGCACAGGAGTACATTCAGCCAGAGACTCATTCCACCGAGATGCAACACTGAGCGTCATAGGAAGTCATTCCTGCCTGTGGCCATCAAACTTTACAGCTCCTCCCTTGGAGGGTCAGACACCCTGAGCCAATAGGCTGGTCCTGGACTTATTTCCTGGCATAATTTACATATTACTATTTAATTATGGTTGGTTTTATTACTATTTAATTACTTATGGTGCAACTGTAACAAAAACCGATTTCCCTTGGGATCAATGAAGTACAACTATGACTACTATGACTATGATTATTATCATGGCGGACAAAAAAAATACGAGAGTGGAGCACAGAAAAGAAAAAAGAAATAAGAAAAAGAGGATCGTGAGAAAGAAGCAATAAAAAAGACATTGAAATTTACAGAAGTTTTAAACCTGTTCTCGATGATGCAGCAGTACCATCACTGAGTTGTCACAGTCTGAGACCGATGGACAAATGGAGATTTGTTCAACAGCTGGTGCTAGCAACAGCATTAGAACAGGACCACCGTCCTTGCCACAGTCAGCAGCTAACGTTGAAGAGGCAGAGAGCATGACTTTGGAATTCCCGACCACAGAGGCCTCCGAACAACCAAGTCGGGCCACCATTAATGTTAACGTTACTGCTGCTGAGGCTCCTTACAACACTGATCCTGCTCGCTGGGGAAAGGAAACGTTAGATGATTCAGTCCGAGCGTATTGGGCTAAGAAAGGGCCGGAGTCCTGCCAGAATAAGGATGTGGATATCAAAGCTTCGGAATGAGTATACAAACAGCAGAAATGTTTTTTCTCCAAATTTCACTTCAAACGTAAGCTCGTAAATGGTGAGTACATATCAAGTCAATGGCTGTTATATTCCCATGCCACCCGCTGTGTGTTTTGCTTTGCATGCCGCATCTTCAGTGATGGTAACTGTCAGTCCATCTTCAAAACAGGCTTTAGCGACTGGAAACATGCCACTGAGCGCATAGGAGAGCATGAAAATAGCGAAAACCACAGGAAAACGATACTGATCTATGTTACACTAGCATCTGACAGCGGAAGAATAGGTACAGAACTGCAAAGGCTAATGAAGAATGAGGCTCAGATCCACAATGGGACAGGACAGGCTGGATCATCTTACTCTGATGTCACTGGAAATTGATCTTGTTCAGAAACTGGATTTTAGTGATCTGATCAAGGACTTTGCTGCGAAGAACTCCAGAAGAACTAGGCGTTAATTTTGAAAAAATAAGCTTTGTAAATATCTAGGCTTGTGTGTCAGTGCTGTTCCTGTTTTTGTGGCAATGGGCTAATAGTTGACTGTTTACAACCTAGTAATTAATAAGTGGTCTTTACTCTGCAAGCCACACAGTACAGCAATAGGTTAGTATGTGCTAGATCTCATTTTTCAAAAGGATTGTTGGAGTACTGTCAAGTTTCCTAGTTTGCCATAGTGCCATCTCTGTTGGCCTTTTTGTCTCTCGTTTCCATTTTACTTTCTCAGAACACACAGTTGAGAAAATACCTAGATAAAAATGCTTTGGCATTATTTGAGAAAATAAGGCCTATGGTATGTGCAGCAATAGCTAAATAAAGATTTAAGATTGGGTACATCATACTTCATCTCCCTCATAACTTTACTAAGCCAACTAAGCCTAGGTCAATTTTTGAGTGCTTTAGATGCTGTCCTTCAAACTAAGAATCTGCGTTACTTTCTGTCCTCCCTCTTAAGGCCTGTAAGTTTATAGCCTACGTATTGTACTAAACCAATGTCTTGGTCCACAGCTTTGATATTTAGACCAGTACGACCTTTGCTCTTGTTCTTGCCTTTTTTGCTTGGTACAGCAACATTTTACAGTGTCAGCAGGGGCCCATCAGGGCCTCCAGCCCAGGGGCTCTGGCCCTAGTTCCTGGCCTTCTCCCTATAAAATTTGATGTCATGTCCAATCAAGAACCTATCAATCGCTACCTTAAATACACCCAATGATTTGGCCTCCACAGCTGCATGTGACAACAAATTCCACAAATTCACCACCCTTTGGCTAAAGAAATTTCTCCACATCTGTTTTGAAAGGACGCCCCTCTATTCTGAGGCTGTACCCTCTTGTCCTAGACTCCCCCACCATGGGAAACATCCTTTCCACATCTACTCTGTCTCGGCCTTTCAACATTCGAAAGGTTTCAATGAGATCCCCCCTCATCCTTCTGAATTCCAGCAAGTACAGACCCAGAGCCATCAAACATTCCTTGTATGATAACCCTTTTATTCCTGGAATCATCCTTGTGAACTTCTTCTGGATCCTTTCCAATGCCAGCACATCTTTTCTAAGATGAGGGGTCCAAAACTGTTCACAATACTCAAGGTGAGGCCTCACCAGTGCCTTATAAAACCTCAGCATCACATCCTTGCTCTTGTACTCTAGACCTCTTGAAATGAATGCTAACGTGGCATTTGCCTTCCTCACCACCAACTCACCCTGCAAGTTAACCTTCAGGGTGTTCTGCACAAGGACTCCCAAGTACCTCTGCATCTCAGATTCCTAGATGTTCTCCCCATTTAAAAAATAGTCCGCACATTTATTTCTACTACCAAAGTGCATGACCATGCATTTTCCAACATTGTATTTCATTTGCCACTGACTTGCCCATTCTCCTAATCTGTCTAAGTCCTTTTGCATCCTACCTGCTTCCTCAACACTACCTGCCCCTCCACCAATCTTTGTATCATCTGCAAACTTGGCGACAAAGCCATCTATTCCGTCATCTAAATCACTGATATACAGCATAAAAAGAAGTGGTCCCAACACCAACTCCTGTAGAGCACCACTAGTCACTAGCAGCCAACCAGAAAAGGATCCTTTTATTCCCACTCGCTGCCTCCTACTCATCAGCCAATGCTCTAACCATATTAGTGACTTTCCTGTCTCTTAACTTGGTGAGCAGCCTCATGTGTGGCACCTTATCAAAGGCCTTCTAAAAGTCCAAATATACAACATCCACTGCATCCCCTTTATCTATCCTACTTGTAATCTCCCCAAAGAATTCCAACAGATTTGTCAGGCAGGATTTTCCCTGAAGGAAACCATGCTGACTTTGTACTATTTTGTCCTGTGTCACCAAGTATTCCATCACCTCATCCTTAACAATTGACTCTAACATCTTCCCAACCACTGAGGTCAGGCTAACTGGTCTATAGTTTCCTTTCTGCTGCCTTCCTCCTTTCTTAAAGAGTAGAGTAACATTTGCATTGCTCCAGTCCTCTGGCACTATGCCAGAGTCCAATGATTTTTGAAAAACCATTTCTAATACCACCACAATCTCTAACGCTACCTCTTTCAGAACCTAGGGTGCAGCTCCTCTGGTCTGGGTGACTTATATACCTTTAGGTCTTTCAGCTTTTTGAGAACCTTCTCTCTTGCAACAGTAACTGCACCCACTTCTCTTCCTTCACACACTACAACATCAGGCATACTGCTGGGGTCTTCCACAGTGAAGACTGAAGCAAAATACTTATTTAGTTCATCTGCCATCTCCTTGTCCCCATTATTTCTCCAGCCTCATTTTCTTGCCGTCCTATATCCACTCTCATTTCTCTATTATTTTTAACATACTTGAAAAAACTTTTACTATCCACTTTGATATTATAACCCTACTCTGATAAGGGTCTCTATTGTGGACTGAGAGTGGGAAGGTAAAAAGGAGATGGTTGGGAAAAGGGGAAGGAAGAGAAGAGGGAAGAGGAAGAACCAGAGAGACATTTTGTAATGTTCAATAAGCCAATTGTTTGGAATCAAATGTCCTTGCCTGGTGCTTCAGGGCTGGGTGTGTCTGCAACTATGCCAGCCCCCCCCACTCTGGCACTCCTTCTCTGCCAGCTCTCCCACACCCCTCCCATAGTGCTTCGCCTTCACCATTCTCAATATCCTTTGGTCCTGCCAAATTACAAACTTGTTCTCCACTCTATGTTAACAAATACAGTACTATGCAAAGTTTTAGGCACCCTAGCTATATATATTTGCACAGTAATATAAGCAGAGAGGTCACTAAGCAGTAATTTATGTCATGCAACAAGCATACTGTTTTCAGAATTTCTGCAATATCATTAGTTTGTAAGTACACAAAATTCCCATTATTTCAACAGATTCCTGAGGAATTCTTTGCTGGTGGTAGATGAGTGGATCCTGAGAGCAGCAGGGACTTGCTAAATGTATTTGCTGAACTTCTGCATCTGTCTGTACACATATTAATTCCTGGGTGTGCTGTCAGTTATCTTCTGTCGCGATAGAATTTGCTTTTAGTTTCACTGCTACTTTCTTGACAGGAATTAGTGTAATAGAGTTCCATATTTTTCCAAAGATTGTCAGTGGAATGACAAATGCCCTGTAGTAGTCCAGAATCACTTTCAGTCCAGGTTCTCACAAATGAGTGTTCAATTTTCCTGGAATATTCATTCCATATTATTTATTGATTTATTCATTGAGTCACAATGTAGAGTAACCCTTTGAGCCACGCCGTAGAGCAAACCACCAATTTAACCCTAGCCTATTCACAGGACAATTTACAATGGCCAATTAACCTACTAACCAATACGACTTTGAACTGTGGGAGAAAATTGGAGCCACTGGAGGAAACATATGCAGTCACAGGTAGGACATATAAACTCCTTACAGGCAGCATTGGTTATTAGAATGTTTAGTTCAAGCATATTCTAATAACCACGTTATCTGGAGACCATTGTATAAGAACCTTCGTGAATTATTGTTGCTTTGATTAGACTACGATTTGTTGCAGTGGATAGATTGAATTTGGTTCATGGCACTAATATAACTGATGCTGTTTGAAATGTGAGAATGCAATTTACATTAAGGACAAAATATACCTAGAATTATTCTTATCAAAAATTAAAAGGATGTGTCATGATCTATTATGATGCACATTTGACAAAACAGTAAAATGATTATTTTTGTGATTATCATAATCCATCCATTGCTGACTTGACATTTATGAACAATGCTATTCTAATTAATTTCTTTAACATATAAAAATAAATGCAAACACAGTAATCTAATAACATTCAGTCTGCAGACGCCACATAGAATGCTTCTTCGCTAAAAGCCTGGTTATGCTTAAGTTAACCTTTGGATTATTTGTTATAAGTTCTGAATGAAATAAAAGAGCTACATTACCCTGATGATTGATTAAAGATGTCTATGAGAGGGAGCTGCATATACTGGATATGGATGATTATTAGCTTGGTAAGGGAGACAGATGAGCCTTATCCATCTTACACTATCTATGGGCAATAGTAACAATGCATGGGTCATAAATACTAGAGGGAAAAACATAAAACATAAATACATTTCAATTATTGATGATAGCACTTCTATGGTACTCCTTTTACCGGATATTCTTCTAGGTTCCTTAAGGTTGTCATAACCAGGGATGGTAATGGGGACAAGCTCCCATACCTGTCAAATGCTTCCAATGGCACGTGTCTTAAATAGCCTCTGGCAACCAGGTCCAGCTCTTGGCTTTCATGTGTGGTTTAGCCACTAAGCCCGGCGAAAGAGTTTCTACTGATAGGAGAAGGGGCAAAGGTGGGTTACTGGTGCCTTAAAATCTTATCCTTTAATCGTATACAGTGTACTCTCTGTATTTCATGGCACTAATTTGTAACAGGGTAGAAAACTACACAACATCCACACAAACCAGGTTTGGAGTGGGAGAGCTGTCTCAATCTCATGAGTTGGGCGGGACCGGAGAGTGACTTCCCTAGACTTAGGCAGCCAAGGAAACCAGGGGATTCATATATATAACAGTTAACATGGCATCTATCTGAAACCCACTCACAGGGACTTATACCTCAACAGTAACAGCCACAATCATGCCTCTCAAAGGCTTTTTACTTCGATTAACTGCGCAAAAGCTATTTCGGACCCGGAGGGTCTTCCCAAAGGAAAAAGGCAATTAAGCACAACATTCCTACAGACTGACTACAAGGTGAAGGAAGTCAATCAGGCCCTTAATAGGGCTGACAGAGAAACCAGGAAACCTAACATCAAGGAGGAACCTATCACTACCGCCCGTCTTCCCTATACTTCCACGGTTCCTGGACGGATTACCAGGATCCTGAAGAAATACTGGATTAATACCATATCAACCTATAAGGAAGCTCAAGTCACAGCTTATGCAGGTCAAAGACGATCTGGGTCTCAGGATGACTGGCATTTACAGGATTTCCTGTGAATGCGGAGCAGCGTACATTGGCCAGACAGGACGCACAGTGGAAATCTGCATCAAGGAGCACAGGAGTTGCATCCATTTGGGTTACTGGGAGAAACAGGTGGTAGCAGAACTCTGCATTCGCAATGGACATAGGATTTGACTACAACAGCACAAAACTACTGTGCGGCGCCAATGGCTTTTGGGACTGCTTGGTAAAGGAAACCATTGAAATAGAACTAGAGGAAAAGAATTTGAGCAAAATTCGAACATCTTGCTCTAAGTAAGAACTGGAATTCGATGATAAACAAGGTGGGATAATAGATACCTGATTGGGTGAGGACTAACCAATCAGGAGGGATGAACTACGGAAGTATACACCGTATAACAAGAAGAAGAAGAAGAAGAAGATTGCTCAGGCATCATCCCCGAAGTCGATGGCAGAGTTTGTCATTGAAATGTCGGTTATAATCAATGGAAATGAATAAACAGTTGACATTTTCATCCAAAGCTCTTTCTCAGAACTGGAGAGGAAGGGGAAAGATGTCAGAATAAAAAGGTGGGGTCAGGGGAAGGAAGGTAGCTAGAAGGTGATAGGTGAAAAAGGAATCTGATAGGAGAGGAGAGTGGACCATGGGAGAAAGGAGAGGAGGAGTGGTCCTGGGAGAGGTGATAGGCAGGTGAGAAGAGGTAAAGAGCCATAGAGGGGAATAGTGAAGGATGGGAAAGGGAGAGATTTTTTTTACCAGAAGGAGAAATCGATATTTATGCAATCAAGTTGGAGGCTACACAGACAGAATATAAGTTGTTACTCCTCCACCCTGAGGACAGCCTCATTGCAGCACAAGAGGAGGCCATGGACTGACATGTCTCAATGGGAATGAGGATCAGGATTAAAACGGGAAGTTCTGCTTTTGGCAGATGGAGCAGAGGTGCTCGACAAAATCATCTCCCAAATTAGATGGGTCTGACCAATGTAGAGGGGACCGCAACAAGAGCACTAGACACAACAAACAGCCCCATCAGATTCGCAATGAAGTGTTGCCTCACCTGGAAGGACCGTATGGAGTCCTGAATGGAGGTATAGGAGGTAAGAGTACTTAGTTTTGTATTAACTCAGTAGTATTAAGTGTTATTTGGTGACTGGAAAAACATAATATATAGCACTGTGCAAAAGTCGTCAGCTAGACTATATAGAGTCTAGCTATATATATGTGCCAAATACTTTTGCATGGTACTGTTTTATCCAACTGTTCTCCATCATTTGCATAAAAGGCTAGAAAACACTACACTGCAAAGTACTTCCCACAAGTTAAAATATGACTTCCTGTGTACAGACTAATACTAGGGATGATCTGCATGTTTTCCACAACCAAAAATAACTGAATTTTGAAAAGCTGAAGATAGCCCATCTGATAACAAAAGATAAAATAAATACAGCATCGTTGCTTAGCTCATTATTCCCTTTTGTCATTATAAATCAGATTTTGACAACATTTATCTGGCTTCATTCCCTGTCCATTTTTCCTGGTCTATTAAGGTCATAGATTGACCCCAATCAAATTTGTGATTATAATTAATTTCAGCAAAGGATTCAGTATTGCAATTAAAGGTCTCTAATAACAGCTACAGACCTGAGGTAAAAATAGAAAAATTATGGAGTACTTGTGGCATCTTTTTTGTTAAATTTAAATTATGTCAGATAATTTAGTCAGCAATGGAGAAAAATGATAGCAAAATTGAAGTAACTAGTTATGTGTTGAATTAATGAGTTATGTAGTAGATTAATCAAAAAGTGAATTTTTATTTAGCCTAGGAAAGTAAATTCTGTTTTCATCAGGACTTGAAGCAAAGTTCAAAGTAAATGAATTATCAAAGTATATACTGTATATGTCACCATATACAATCCTATGATTCATTTTCTTGCAGGCATAGGCAGTAAAACCAAGTACCATAACTGAATCAATGAAATACCACACCCAACAGGGTGGACAAACGACCAACGTGCAAAAGACAACAAAATGTGCAAATACAATAAAGAGATGATAATAATAATAATAATAATAATAATAACAAGAAGAAGAATGAACGAAATAAGCTATACCTTAACACACCTTATACACATGGATGATTTGAAATTATATGCTTCTTCGTCAGTTAAGCTGAAGCAATTAATTCAAATAGTAGAACTATTTTCGAAAGATGTAAACATGAACTTTGAACTGGATAAATGCATAATATTAAACATAAAGAAAGATGCAATCGAACTAATAGAACACAAAACAGGGCAGCAGAATACAATACAACCAGTGGATCCATATGAATCATATAAATATCTGGGATAACAACAAGGAAAGAAAATAGATTATGAAAAAGGATATAGTGCTTTCCCAGAGTATATGATGAATAAACTCTTCTCGGGCTTCCAGCATAATACGGGTATTGATTTTAACCAATGTTTCGATGACAAACTCTACCATCCTCATCAAGGATGATGCCTGGGCATGTCCATACCCCGATTTATTCCCCATCATCCATCCCTCAGCTTTGGTTAGTCCTCATCCAATCAGGTTTCCACTGTCCCATCTTGTTTACAATTGAATTCCAGTTCTTACTTAGACTGAAACCTTTGTCTTTGCAAAAATTAGCGGAAAAGAATTTTAACAAAGATGAAGGTCTCACTCTAAGTAAGAACTGGAATTTGAATGTAAACAAATGGGACAGTGGAAACCTGATTAGATGAGGACTAACTTATCAGGAGAGATGGACAACAGGGGTATAAATACCACTGGTCTAGACATGGCCAGGCATTATTTCTGATGAAAATGACAGATTTTGACATGGAAACACAGGTTAAAATTGATACTTGTACCCGGTTGGAAGCCTGAGAAGAGGTTATTCATTAAAATAGATCGTAGTGCAATAAAGGAAAAACTTTTGACAGAATTTACTTCAAGGCTTAAGAAAATCTGCCAAACAGAGCTCAATAGTAAAAATGTAACAAAGGCAATAAACGCTTTCACTGTACCCATATTAACATATTCCTTTGGCATAATATCTTAGTTCAAAACTGATCTGGAAAATTTACTAAGAAAAATAAGAACTGAAAGGACAAATTTCAGAAAACATTATGTATATTTGAATGTGCTTAGACTAACATGACCTTGGATAGATGGGGGAAGAGGAATAATAGCCAGTAAAAATCTACACACAGTCAGATAAAACTTCTAAGGATATACTTTCATCAATGAAAACAGGAATCAGCACTCCACACAAATGATTGCAATTCTGTTAAGTATACACCACTAAACTTAATTGAGAGCACAACCCAGAGAAATGAAGACATTATCACCATTGAAGGAAGAGTTAACCAATGGAAGATCATGATCTTCCATGGAAGACATCCCTATGATCTGAGCAAATTAGATGATAACAAGGAAGTGTTGAATGCCTGGCTTAGATTTGGAGCCCTCTTTCCAGAAACAGAAGGGTTCCTTGTGAGAATACAGGACCATGTGGATAACACAAAAAAATATTGAAAGTACATAATAAAGACCAACAAATTCACATTTATAAATGCAGAAAATCCCAAGAAAAAGCAGAAACAATCCAACAGATTACAGGATCCTGCAGCAGTTTAACTCAATCTGATTACTTACACAGGCACAATCAAGTAGCAAACGCCATTCATCAAAATTGTGCTTTAAAATACAAAATCATAAAAGAAATCATGTCTTGTATACATAATATCACAAATTATATTATGACTAGTCAGTTATTACAGAAATGACAATCCATAATAACTGTCTGGATATAATAATACAGGATAAACAAACAAGAACAACTTCTTTAATAGATATAGCTATTCCAAGCACCCTTAACTTACTGAGATCAATAAGTGAAAAACACCAGAAATATGCTGAATGAAATGAAGAAATTGAAAGACTTTGGAACATGAACAGGGTACACATTGTCCTAGTAGTAATATCTATAACTGGATATCATCCCAAAGGCACTACACAATAGAATTGAACAGTTAGGACTACACGTATTATATGTAAATCTTCAGAAAGCCACAATAATAGACACCACTAGAATAGTCTAAAAGTTCCTAGCAATGGAAAAATGTGTATGCCTGGCTATGCCTATATCTCAGGTTTTATCAGCTTGGGCTGAGAAAAAAAATGTTATTAAATATTTATTATAACATTAAATGAACAATAAATATCATGGAACATGATATTCAAATGTGATAGAACAATAAATCTCAACAATTTCTGAATATGCTTTCAGTATGAACACATTTCTGGTGGAGAAATTAGTTTCTTGCGAGTTACCAAAAGTAAAAGAAACTTCTGGTTGCTTCAGAATTGAACTTAATATATTAATATATTTCTATAAGTATCTATTTATCCATTATTCATCGTGCAAACCAACCGCCCTTGCTTTAACTCCATCTGCAAAGACATAGTGGCATTACTTGGTCATTGTAAATTGTCCGACAATTAGGTTAGGGTTAAGTGGGATTGTTGGGGTTTGCTGCAGCATCATGGCTCAAAGGGCCAAAAGGGTCTACTCCGCACTATATCACTAAATAAAAATACACATCCCACGGCCTTGGGAAAGCAGCCAGCCTAAGCAAAGGCCCATTCCTTCTCAATCATTCTCTCTACGCCACTGTCACATTAGGCAGAATATATAAAAACCTGAGAGAACAAAACACCATAGCTGCAGGGAAACCTGAGTCTTGAATGGATTTCTCATACACTTTCGAATCTCCCGAATCTTTGCTCTCCCAATTTATCTAGTCATGGCCCTTGCAAGTTATTTGTCTACCTGCGCTGCACTTTCTCAATCTGTAAACATTATATTCTCTATTCACAAAACGCTGGAGGAACTCAAAAGGTCAGGGAGCATCTCTGGAAGTGAATAAACAATCAACGTTTCAGGCAGAGACTCTTCTTCAGTCCAGAACGAACGATGGATGCCGCATTTTGAGGTATCACCCTTTGAAGATATCCTAGATGCTGGGGAGGCTAGTGCCTATGATGGAGCTGACAGAGTTTACAACTTTCTGCATGCACACAGCACCATATTCTGCAAGCAGAAAAGCACTATAGAAAGATGAAAAAACATAAATTAACTACAACTTATGCACAATTTCTACAAGAAAGGCTACAATTTGAAAAAAAGCAGTGGAAGGGTACTGCTAACTGTAGTGATCAGGGTTTTACCAGTTGTTCATAAACTGAATGGTTTCAGGGAAGAAGCTGTTTTTGAACTCAATGATGTGGCACTTCAGGCCTCTGTGCCTCCTACACGATAGTGGCTGGGACCTCTGTTGTTTGAAATTTATAAGTTGGCCTATTTAGTAAGTTTGCAGACAACAGTAAAGTTAGCAGAGTTTTGGATTGCCAGGAAGTTATTAAAGGATGCTGCAGGATATATCTACAGCTGGGATGTAGGTAGAGAAATAGCATGCTGAGTCTAATCCAGTACAAGTATTGTGCTTTGCAAAATTACATGTACGAAGATAGTTTACAGGACACTGAAAAGCATTGATGCATGGAGGGAATTTGGGGTGCTCTCTGGAATCACAATTATATAGAGTGATAAAGAAGGGGTATGGCATATTTGCATTCATTGTTTGGGGCAGTTAGTATAAAAGACAGGAAAACTTTGTTTGGGCACATTGTGTACATTTCTGGTCACTACGTTTGACTGTGGAACTGATTGTGACTCTGAGGATCTATCCTGGGTCCAACATATTGATGCAATTACAAAAAAGGCACGACAGTGGCTGTATTTCATGAGGTCTTTCAAATTGTACAATTGTCATGTCAGTCTTCGCTCTAAGATTTATGATCGATGTTAGCAGAGTTATAAATAATCAAAATTTTAACATTATCATCGCATTGAAATCAACTAGGATATTAGATCTGTAATCAATCAATATGTTCAATACTGTACACTAGGATAAAAAGACCCTTCTTAAAAGTTTGCCAAAATTCAGCATGTCATCTAAAACCTTGACAAGCTTCTACAGATGTGTAGTGAGTAACTTGACTGGCTGGTACTTGACCTGATATGGAAACATTGTTGCCCTTGGAATGGAAAAGCCTGCAAAAGTCGTTAGTGCAGCCCAGTCCATCACCCCCACTACTGAGCGCTTCTACTAGGAGCTCTGTCGCATGAAAGCAGCATCCATCATCAAGAACCTCCCACGTCCAGGCCATGCTCTCTTCTTGCAGCTGCCATCATGAAAGAGGTACAGGAGCCTCATGCCAAACACCACTAGATTCAGGAACCGTTATTACCCCTCAACCATCAGGCTCTTGAACCAGTGGGGAGAACTTTACTGAACTCTATTCACCCCAGCGCTGTACTGTTCGTACAACCAGGGGACTCACTTCCAAGGACTCTTCAACTCATGTCCTCAATATTTATTGCTTATTTAGTTGCTATAATTAGTTTTTTTTTATAGTTGCACCGTTTATCGTCTTTCAGTGATGGTTGTTTGTGCAAAGTTCAAAGTAAATTTATTATCAAAGTACATATATGTCATCATCTACAGCCCTGAGATTCATTTTCTTGCAGGCATACTCAATAAATCTATAGAATAATAATCATAATAGAATCAATGGAAGACCTGAGTGTTCAACTAGTGTGCAAATGACAGCAAATTTTGCAAATAAAAAAGAAAGAAAGAATGAATGAATGAATACATAAATAAATAAATATCGAGAACGTGAGATGAACAGTCCTTGAAAGTGAGTCCACTGGTTGTGTCTGTCTTGTTGTGTGCAAATTTTCATTGATTCTACTGTGCTGCTTTGTACTTACTTTGAATGCCTGCAAGAAAATGAATCTCAGGATTCTATATGGTGACAAATATGTACTTTGATAATAAATTTACTTTGAACTGCATGTGTGAAGGAATAAACAAAGACTATTATTCTATATGTGAAGAGACGATTCTGTCAGCTCCAAGTAAGTCTGATACCCTGGTGCACATATATTGATGTCACATGAGCTTACTTGGAACTGGCCAAAGGCACCTATTTGGATTTCAGTTCATATGCATGCCTGTTGAAACAAGAACAGCTCATTGCTTTAGCGTGAAAATTATATTCAATCCTTCTGAGATTCTATCCATTGAAAATTCCCAATATTGCATTGCACATCATATGTTAATACAGAAGGGTAAATTCTTATCTTGGTAAAGTTCACAGCTTTCCAATCCAGCTGAAATAAAATGTCTGTGCTTAAGCTCTGTGTAACAAATCAATACGTGGATGTCCCTGATGTCCTGCTCAGGAATTCACTGAATGACTATCAGTGAAGTAACACTGATAACTTGCTTGTCATACAATGTCAGTTGAACAATTCTCATGCGGCATTCTGCAAAGTCAGAAATTGACACTAGATATATTACATAGATCTACACACGTAGGGGTTATATCTTCCAGCAGTTGAGGCCAACTGAATTGATTAATTGAAAAAATAATTCAACAGTTCCATGGCTATCATGAGGGTGTCTGGAGATTTTCAGTACTGATTTAAGGTCATTGATCATGTTTAATATAGTCAATAAATACTTGCAAAATCAATAAATAGTAAAATATCCAAAACTTTACTTTCTGCTGGCAACTGAATTGAGTTGTAAACCATAGCTAAATATGCTCAATTTAGATATCACTCTTGTCACTTATTTACTGCCCGTTACATTGCTGGCATTTAGGGCTCCAAGGTCCTCCATCTTTGATGATGCTCAGAGCTTCCTTCATCGTGTCAGTAGCTTCCTCTTGGATTTCACTACTGTCAGTCTTGAAAGTCCCAGGTGAAGATGCAGGAGTACCGTCACACTTCGATGTAGAAACAGAAACATAGAAAATAGGTGCAGGAGTAGGCCATTCGGCCCTTCAAGACTGCACCACCATTTATTATGATCATGGCTGATCATCCAACTCAGAACCCTGCACCAGCCTTCCCTCCATACCCCCTGATCCCCATAGCCACAAGGGCCATATCTAACTCCCTCTTAAATATAGCCAATGAACTGGCCTCAACTGTTTCCTGTGGCAGAGAATTCCACAGATTCACCACTCTCTGTGTGAAGAAGTTTTTCCTAATCTCGGTCCTAAAAGGCTTCCCCCTTATCCTCAAACTGTGACCCCTCGTTCTGGACTTCCCCAACATCGGGAACAATCTTCCTGCATCTAGCCTGTCCAATCCCTTTAGGATTTTATACGTTTCAATCAGATCCCCCCCTCAATCTTCTAAATTCCAACGAGTACAAGCCTAGTTCATCCAGTCTTTCTTCATATGAAAGTTCTGCCATCCCAGGAATCAATCTGGTGAACCTTCTTTGTACTCCCTCTATGGCAAGGATGTCTTTCCTCAGATTAGGGGACCAAAACTGCACACAATACTCCGGGTGTGGTCTCACCAAGGCCTTGTACAACTGCAGTAGTACCTCCCTGCTCCTGTACTCAAATCCTCTCGCTATAAATGCCAGAAGGATCCTTCATTGCTGTTTCCGTAACAGATTTGTTTTGCCAGTCAGGGTCATTAGCCCTGAACTGAACTCCCGAACCTGGAGGACCAGTGGACCTCTCTTAGTCTGGCCTCAACACTTTGACCTTACCAAGTGCCAAAGAATAAAGCCCTGACTCCAACCAGCATAGCTCTTCAGGTCATTGAGGCTCCAAACCACGACAAAGGTGTGGTCCTTGGAGGACTTTTGTTGAACTGTAGTCACAATCCATGCCATAAGATGCATTTAGCCAGTACTAAGCAATAGGAGGATGAAACAATTTCGAGGACGAAACATTTAGGAAGAATATTCAAATAAACTTTCAGAGATCGACAGAGATTTTTAACCAATAACCACAATTTGGCAATTGCCACAGTTTCAAACTGGAGTTTAGCAGTGTAAAGGAGACACCACCCAGAATTTCTGTATAGTTCATTCATTATGTGCCACGTGGCATGACGTAGGCAATCATGATCTTTTCATGACCATGATTGTTCTAGGCAAATTTTCCACGGAAGTGGTTTGCCACTGCCTTCTCCTGGGCAGTGTCTTTACAAGATGGATGACCCCAGCCATTATCAATGCTCTTCAGAGATTGTTTGCCTTGTGTCAGTGGTCGCAACAACCAGGACTTGTGACATGCACCAACTGTTCATACGACCATCCACCACCTGCTCCCGTAACCCTGACTGGGGGCTAAGCAGCTGCTACACCTTGCCCAAGGATGACCTGCAGGCTAGCAGAGGGAAGGAGCACCTTACACCTCCTATGGTAGAGACGTGTCTCCACCCCACCACCCAGTACGTGCATGCCAAATATAAAAGACTACTTTCACTGATAGATTCAGATGGTTGAGTGTGAGTCGCATGGAAGCCAGCAATGAAGCTCACTTCTGTTGCGATTCCTCTGCGCTATGCTAGACATCCATTGCTTAGGTCCAAGATGGACTCAGCATGGGATTGGAAACTGCATATGGTTCAGAGGGCTCTAGATTAGCATTATCAGTGGGAGAGCAAGTTCATTGCTGGAATTATTTTGCTCAAGTGCTTTTCATCATTTCCTATAGGAGCAGCAACACGGTGGTTAGCAGAACATGTTACAGTGCCAGCAATCATCAACTGGAGTTCATTTCCTGCCGCTGTCCGTAAGAGGTTTGCATGTTCTGCCTTTGACCATAAGGGTATCTTCCAAATGCTCTGCTTTCTTCCTACATTCCAGACATGTGGTTAGGGCTAAGGTTGTGGGCATATACCGGAAGCGTGACAACACTTGCGGGCAAACTTCAGACTTCATTCATTAATGCACAACGACACATTTCACTACATGCTTTGATTACTTATGACAAATAAAACTAATCTTTCAATCTGTAATCTTAATTCTTTTAATGGGTCTTGGATAACTTTATCTTCAGTAAAAATAGTCAATGGTTAATTTTGTATTAGCTTCAGAGTTAATAGTTTTTACTTGCCTTCAGTATTCCAATTTGAGACTTGCTAGACCATCTATTGCAAGTGTTCTGGACCATTTACTGTGTCAACTGATCCATGTTGCAAGTGTGATTTGAGAAGTTGTTGGGTTTATGAGATTAACCATTCCTATCCAGCTCAGTACAGACATGGAAGAACTGTGGGTGATAGTTCTGGACCCCACTAAATGTTGCGCAAGTAATTGTATTTTCTTTCCTTACTCACACGATAACAGACTTCCCCACACCAGGTTGTCCCACAGACAAGGAACGGCTTCCTTCTAAATAATGGGGATTGTGATTCACACTCACCTTCAAGGGAAATAAAAGTTACAATTTTTTCTTGCATTATCAATACAAAGTTTTTGATTTTTTTGCTACATTGTCATTGAATCGCTGGGTCTCTAAGTACAGAGCTGATTTAGAGAGGTCGAGAATGGCCTCAGGCTGGGCAGCATTGGCTAGGACCGGAGCGTTTCACTGCAGTGGACCGGGGTCCCAATGCAAGGCACAGTCCGCTGTTTGGACAATTTAAACACCGGTCCAGATAGACTGGGAAGTCAGGACTGGAGGCGAGGGTCGGGCCAATTTCACTTGCTCTCCTGCGATGTTCACTCCTCTCTCCTCTCAGTTGTGGCTGTGAGACTACCTCGGCTGCTGTGCTTCGTGTCTGTGAGCTTTGTGGAGATCTGCCCCTCTGATATGATGAACTGAGACTGAGGCTTGGGCCTACTCTGGGAAGCTCCGGGAATTCGGATCTAAAGGCTCAATTTGGTTCAGAACACTGTTGCTCACCTCTATTGCTTGCATGATTTCTGTTTTTTTCTCTTTCCCTGTGCATTGGGTGTTGGTCACATTTTTAAAAATTGGTTCATTCGAGTTTCTTGCTCTGTGGCTGCCTGTAATCAGATAAATCTCAAGGTTGTATAATTCATGAATTCTTTGACAATAAATGTATCTTTGAATTTTTGAATCTTTGAGTACCAGGGCATTTCTATACATTGTCTGGGATATCAAAGCATTTCAATGTAGATGTGTTCAGAGAAATCAAAAGTTAATTTGTTCCATTTACTTGGAGAGAAATATGAGAGAGCCCACATATAATCACTAGCAAATGAGAGATTTATCTCAAATGATCTCAGAGTTAAATAAAAATCTTAAAACTATACTAATCTGTAAACAGACTTCCCCACACCAGGTTGTCCCACAGACAAGGAATGGCTTCCTTCTAAATAATGGGGATTGTAAACTATACTAATTCTACACATCTGTAGAAGCTTGTCAAGGTTTCAGAGCAAGCATGTGATATAGCTCAGACACTTCTGTTATCAAATGGATAATCTGTCTCAACTCAAATAAAATAGCATCTGTTTGTACTCCTATGCTTTCACAGTTGCTTGCTGGTGGTTGAGTTGTTTATTTTGATCAAATGAAACTGATATTTTTAAGATGTGACATTGTTTCATAGTTTACATGTATTCTGGAGTGATGTTATTCCAGATTACAAAATACAGCAGGCAAATAAAACTGCTGTCCATGAGTTTGCAACATGGTCATTGAAGATATAAAGAAATTCAAATCTGTAGAAGTACAAACTGCAAACAATGGAGACCTGAGTAAAGGCAGAGCTGAGTCGAGTCGACGGTCAATGCGTGCAGGTGCAAGGTAAAGTTGAGGCAAAGTCAGGGCCGGCAGAATGGAGGAGAGGCAGGTGCAAAGCCTGTACACCTAAACCGAGAGCAACATTTGATTGATCTAATCACCAAGCCAATTTGGAAAAGGTTGGGTATGGGTTGAAATGTAGCGGCAAGGTCCAGGCCCAGAGCATATCAATGCAACAAGACCTGGAAGACCCGATGTTTGGACGATTAATACTCTGGGTCAGGTGGTTTGAAAAGGCTGGGTCTCAAGGCAAGAGGCAAGGGTTGGGCCAGTTCTGTTCGCCGCTCCTTGACATTGACTCCGCTCTGCACTGAACTGAGGCTGAGGCTGTGGCCTGCCCTGTCTGTTTCCCATCTGGACTCACTTTTGTTCTGAATGCTATTTGCTTTCTTTCATTGTTTGCATGATTGTTTTTTCTCCCCCTCTGCACATTGGTTGTTTGGCAGTCTTTTTTTAAAATGGGTTCATTTGGGTTTCTTTGTTTTGTGGCTGCCTGTAAGGAAACAATTTTCAAGGTTGTATTATATATACATACTTTGATAATTAATGAAATTTGAACTTTAAAATAGAAAACTGTTACTTGGTGTATTAGTATGAAAACTCTTCTGTCCATCACATACAGTCATCGAATCACAGAGTAGTAGGGCATAGAAACAGGCCATTCGGCCCAACTAGCGTATACTAACCACAGCATTCTCCCAGCTGGCTGCAGTTGCCAGTGTTCAGCCCATTACCCTCCAAACCCCTTCCCTCCATCCAAATGCCTCTTAAATGTTGCTGCTGTACATTACCGTGTAAAAGTCTTAGGCATTGTAACGAGAATACACATAGATAAGATGTTAGCTGTCCTGTGTGATCAGCAGTCGGTCTGCCACCTGTCTTCAAGAGAGAGATAAGGAACACAATGAAACAGCGTCTGGAGATGTGTAATGAAGGGACAGGAGAGAGAGCCGTCTGGAGCGGCTCCCCCTTTGAACCCTGAACTGTTTGAAGTGATGGACAGGCGATACCCCAGCAGGGGGATAAAAAGGGACAGGTTCGCTAAGGCAGGACACACACAACATCTGAGGTAACGAGACCCTGGAAGCAGTGCGCCTCTCACGAGTCGGTGGAAAGTACCGGACCTTAAACGCACAGGGTGGAAAGGTACGATCAGCGGGAACCCGATGTGTGTCCACCCTCGCTTGGGTGCCGGGTTCACTGCAGAGGATCGACCGCATCTGGAGGAGGGGTCACAGTCGGTGACCTCAGGTGACATCACCAAGGACCTGCCCGAAAGCTGCTTGTGAGCAATATCGCTGGTCTGTGATTGGAAGCCGTGTCTGAATGATCAGTCGTTCCAGTTCTCTCTCCCTCCCCCCACGTTGTCCATCGCCATGGCAACGATTACTGCGAACTGAACTAAATTGGACTGAACTTTTGTGTCACTTTGAAATTTGGTCATTTACCCCTAGACAACGATAGAGCTTGATTGACGCTGTTATCTTAATTCTGTGCACATGTGTGTTTATCATTGCTGAACTGTTGCATTTATTATCCTTTCGATTACTGTGTTGCTTGTTTCTTTAATAAAACTTTCTGAGTTCTAGTAATCCAGACTCCAACTGAGTGATCCATTTCTGCCTGTTTGGCAACCCAGTTATGTGGTACGTAACAGCATATATATATAGCTTGGGTGCCTTAGACTTTTCAAGTTTCAGAGATTCAAAGGTACATTTAATGTCAGAGAAATGTATACAATATACATCCTGAAATGCTTTTTCTTCACAAACATCCATGAAAACAGAGGGGTACTCCAAAGAATAAATGACAGTTAAGTGTTAGAACCCCAAAGACACCCCCAGCTTCCTTCCCTCCCGCATGTAAGCAGCGGCAAGCAACAATCCTCCCTCCCCCATCGGCAAAAAATAAGCATTGGCACCCACCACCAAGCACTCAAGCGTGAGCAAAGCAACAGCAAAGACACAGACTTGCAGTTACTCCAAAGACCACATTGTTCACCCAACATTTGACATACCACAGGTTCTCTCTCTCTCTCTCTCTCTCTCTCTCTCTCCCGAATAAGGGAGAAAGAGATGTCTCCGCTTCACAGCGGGAGGGGAAACATAAAAAAACAACTCATTGGTTTACAATGTTAAAACGTCCATTATGTCACTTTTTTCGAGCTATGTGCCCAAAGATCTGGAGTCTTTGGGCACACAGCCGTAGATCTTCCGACTCCCCCGTCGACACAGAGTACTGGAGAGTTTTTTGCAGAGTACTGTAGTAATTTTATGTATTGCACTGTACTGCTGCCACAAAAGTGAATGATAAGTGAATGATGTGGAATGAGAGTGGGAAGGGGTCAGGGAGAGGTGGAGAGGAGTTTGAAAAATCAGACAGACATAGCAAAATGATCAATAAACCTATTGTTTGGAATCAGCTGACCTTGCTTGGTTTCTCAGGACTAGGTGTGTCTACACATGTGCCACCTCCCTGCCCCAGAACTCCTTCTCTACCACCTGTCCCACATCCCACCCCTCCCGGTGCCCTCCACCTTTGCATTCCCAATATCCTTTGCTCCTGCCAGATTTACAAGTACACTCTCTGCTTCATGTTGACAAATAAGGTGTTGTGCAAAAGCCTTAGGCACCCTAGATATACATATATGAATCCTTGAAAATATGTAAATAATAATAAAAAATATGCATAATGCAGTACTGTGCAAAAGTCTTAGGCACATTCAGTATGTATAGCTACACAGAACTGTATCTGCCTCAATGATTTCCTCAGGTAGCTCATTCAAGATACGCATTACACTCTGTGTAAAGGAGTTATTCTTGGGCCTTTTTTAAATCTCTCCCCTCTCATCTTGTATCTGCACACTCTATTTTTCACTCCTCCAGCCTGGAGAAAAGACTATGACTGACCACCTTATCCATATTCCTCACAATTTTATAAGCTTCTATGAAACTACCCCCTCGTCATCTTACACTGCAGCAGAGCAGCTCTTCCTATAACCTGTAAAAAGATATGAACTCCAACAAGCTAAACACAGTCGTGCTTTTATTAAAATAATACATTATGAATTATCATGATTTGTGTTTCTGATTTTATCCAGCTTGTTGACCATTGCAGATTGTAAAATGTACTAACAAATTACATGTGAGTTACACGTGTATGACCAGGTGGTGATTAAGGCATACAGGGTTTTGTTTTTGTCTTATTAGCCAGGTCATAAAACATAACAGTAAAATGTTCTTCGTTCATTCGTTACGACTCACGTCGTATGATGTGGGTGATCATGGTCTTCCCATGACCAGGATTGTTCTTGGCAAGTTTTTCTACGGGAATGGCTTGCCATTGCCTTCTGTCTGGGCAGTGTCTTTACAAGATGGGCGATCACAGCCGTTATCAATACTCTTTAGAGGTAATCCGCCAGATGTCAATGGTCGTAAAACCAGGACTTCTGATATGCACCAGCTGTTCATACGACTATCCACCACCTGCTCCCATGGCTTCACATGAACTTGATCAGGGTGCTACGCCTTACCCCAGGGTGACCTGCAGGCTAGCAGGGGGAAGAAGCAGCTTACACCTCCTTTAGAAGAGATGTATTTCCACTCTACCACCCAAGAAGATTTTAGCCCAACTTTATAACATATTGGTT
This sequence comes from Mobula birostris, assembly GCF_030028105.1. Taxonomy (NCBI): domain Eukaryota; kingdom Metazoa; phylum Chordata; class Chondrichthyes; order Myliobatiformes; family Myliobatidae; genus Mobula; species Mobula birostris. The sequence continues at coordinate 34,631,868 of NC_092392.1, read as the reverse complement.
TGATCACAGCCGAATCATTGTTTGCATTCCTTGTCATCACACAATAAGAAAGATGAGATTACAGTGCAGAGGGTGCAGAGGAGATCCACTATGACGTTGCCTAGAGCAGGATGTTTCACATATGAAAAAATCTGGGTTTGTTTATCTTGGTGCAGTGGAAGCCGAGAAGAGACGTGATAGAAATATAAAAGCTTAGTTATGGTAAGTGGTAAGATAATCAATCAGATATTCTCTATTCAAATAATGTAACATCAGAGAAGTTTCAAAAACTTTCCAGAATGATACAAAGAACTATAACCACTAGGGGATGCACTGAACAATTGTATGTACATACTGTAACCACTAGGAAACATACTAAACAGTTGCAGTATACAAGTAGTTATATCACATACATGAGAGCAATGACTTGCTAAGATACAAAGAAAATGACAATTAAATAGTCTAATCCAACAACATCTGGGTGTAGTCCCAAACAAAATAATCTAACTGTCAGGGTCCGGTCCGTGAAGTCTGCATTCCAGTTCTCGGTCCGGTCCATGGACTCAGGACTCCAGGTCTTCCAGCTGTCCCTAGTTTGTTTGAGTTAATCACAGACACCTGATTCCCATCGTGGGGCTTGGAGTATAAGTAGCCTTGGGGTTGAGTGTGAGCTGCTAGTTTGCCTTGTCAGTCCCCCTTGGAGCAACCTGCTAATGGATGGCTAGTGAAACCATTCATGATCTCTAGGCCTAGTTGGAGGACCACTGCTTCATAGAGCTTTGTTGCCACTCGTTGGAGTAGTCTTTGCGGTATGGATATTGCTGTTTCCTGGGCTAGCTGAGTGACTGCCAGCAACTCTGAGCTAGGTAGGGATCTGGCTGTTTCCGTAGCCAGCTGAAGTTGCTGGCTGAACTGAGACTTGGAGCTTCCCTGGAGCAGAGATGGAACTGTCTGTCTTTCTTTGGTGTGTGTCTTTTCTTGTCCTCACTTCTGTGGGGTAAGCCAGGCTGTTTTGCTTTTGCCCTGCAGAGGGTCCTGTCTTGTCTTGTCTTGTCCTCGCCTCTGTGGGGTAAATCAGGCTGTTTTGCCATTGCCCTGCGGGGGGATCTGTCTTGTCTTGTCCTTGCCTCTGTTGGGTAAGTCCAGCTGTTCTGTTGTTACCTGATGGAAGGACCTGTCTCACCTTGGTGTGGAGATGAAGTTGAATCCTGGCTTGTCGAAGGATAAGTCCTGGCTCTATGTTGATGTTTAGGGCCAGCCTCCGAGTTATCAGCCTCTGCATTTCAAGATGAAGATCCTGCAGCCAAGCTCCAAGAACCCAAGCCTTGAAGATCCTGCAGCCAAGTCGCAAGAACACTAGCCTCGAAGATCCCGAAGCCAAGCCCCAAGAACTCTAGCCTCGAAGATCCCGTAGCCAAGCCCCAAGAGCACTAGCCTCGAGAATCCCAAAGTCAAGTCCCAAGAACACCAGCCTCGAGGATCCCGAAGCCAAGTCCCAAGAAAACCTGCCTTGAGGATCCCGAAGCCAAGCCCTAAAGACACTAGCCTCGAGGATCCTGCAGCCAAACTCCAGGAACCCTAGACTCGAGGATCCTGCAGCCAAGCTCCAAGAACCCTAGCCTTGAGGATCCCACAGCCAAGCTCCAAGAACCCTAGCCTCAAGGATCCCGAAGTCAAGCTCCAAGAACCCCTGCCTCAAGGATCCCGCAGCCAAGCTCCAAGAACCCTAGCCTCGAGGATCCCGCAGCCAAGCCCCAAGAACCCCTACCTCGAGGATCCCAAAGCCAAGCCCTAAGAACACTAGCCTCGAGGATCCCACAGCCAAGTTCCAAGAACCCTAGCCTCGAGGATCCTGAAGCCAAGCCCCAAGAACACTAGCCAAGCTCAAGACCCAAGACCCCAGCCTCGAGCCAAGCTCAAGACCCAAGACCCCAGCCTCGAGCCAAGCTCAAGACCCAAGACCCAAGACCCCAGCCTCGAGCCAAGCTCAAGACCCAAGACCCCAGCCTCGAGCCAAGCTCAAGACCCAAGACCCCAGCCTCGAGCCAAGCTCAAGACCCAAGACCCAAGACCCCAGCCTCGAGCCAAGCTCAAGACCCAAGACCCAAGACCCCAGCCTCGAGCCAAGCTCAAGACCCAAGACCCAAGACCCCAGCCTCGAGCCAAGCTCAAGACCCAAGACCCAAGACCCCAGCCTCGAGCCAAGCTCAAGACCCAAGACCCAAGACCCCAGCCTCGAGCCAAGCTCAAGACCCAAGACCCAAGACCCCAGCCTCGAGCCAAGCTCAAGACCCAAGACCCAAGACCCCAGCCTCGAGCCAAGCTCAAGACCCAAGACCCCAGCCTCGAGCCAAGCTCAAGACCCAAGACCCCAGCCTCGAGCCAAGCTCAAGACCCAAGACCCCAGCCTCGAGCCAAGCTCAAGACCCAAGACCCCAGCCTCGAGCCAAGCTCAAGACCCAAGACCCCAGCCTCGAGCCAAGCTCAAGACCCAAGACCCCAGCCTCGAGCCAAGCTCAAGACCCAAGACCCCAGCCTCGAGCCAAGCTCAAGACCCAAGACCGCAGCCTCGAACCAAGCTCAAGACTCAAGACCACAGCCTCGAGCCAAGCTCAAGACTCAAGACCACAGCCTCAAGCAAAGATGAAGACCCAAGACCCCAGCATCAAGCCAAGCTCAGGCCTCTAGACCCCGGCCTCGTCCTGTCCTGAAGCCATGTCATGTCCTTGCCTGGTTCTGGGGTCCGAGCCCAAGGCAAGACCCAGGTTCTGGGTCCTAGTCCAGTCTCGGGCTTGGGGTCCAAGCCTTGTCTCCTAGTCCATTGTTCCTAGTCCTGGTCCTGCTTTCCCTAGCCCTAGTTTGTGTTCTTATCCCTGCTCCTTGCCTGCATCCTGTCATGTCCCTACTCCAGTCAAGTACTGTTCCTTGTACTTCAGTGTCTGTGTCTCGTATTTGGGTCCGTTCCCAGCACCCCATTGTGACACTAAGTCAGCAGGGAGCTTGAAACTGTTCTTGTGAATGCATTCATGAATTTTGATTTGGTCTACCTGACTAAGCACTGAAAGTGGGTGCAGTTGTACACTACAGGTATATTGAAAGGAAATTGGATAAATTCTTAAAAATATACTTTTGTTTCAAGTCTAGGGAAATAGCTACAAGGTGAAATTAGTTGAAGGTTTCTCAGAGTTTACAATAAACAAAAGGATTTAGATGTCAACCCATTACTGTGTTGTAGTTTTCACTAATTATTATTAAAGTTAAGATTTAAAATAACCGATTAAATTAAACCATCATCAGCTGAATGACTCTCAAATGACTTTTAAACTTGAAATTACATGTCAAATAGACTGTGCAGAGGATAACATAATGATTTCTCCTTCCAGGTAGGAACGGTTTAACAGAAATTCGATGAAATAATTAACAGGTTGAAATGATTTGAACTGAAAGTGCACTCATTTTTGCAATGCTCTTTTCAAAGAGAAGCACATTATTTATATTTAAATGGATCTGATGAAAGGCAAATAAAGAGCAAGATATATTTGTTTTATTAATAGTGACTTGGCAGTACATATAGGCGTTTTCATTTGATACAGTTTCTAGCTATTCACCAGGCATACATTGATCCTGTGTATTTTAATTAACATAGATTGACTTTGCCTGCTTCTAATTATGTAATGTGAGACAATTTCTCTTTCCTCATTGTGTCCTTGTTAGCAGGAAGGATTCGTTTTTAAAATCCTCTTTCCTTCTTTAAAAATGTATTGATAATAAGACCTTTAAAGAATGAAACCACACTTGCTGTGATTATTTGTTTATCTTATAGAGTCATGTTGTAATCGAAGCTTCAGGTAAAGCAATGGTTTCTATTTTTGGTGTGCTTGTATTTCTGTTTTAAACCAAGATTTTGCAAGCCTGCAATCTCTTCCCAGCAAGAACAAGGGCAGCAGGCACAGAGCATCAACACTGGAGGTTTCCCTCCACGTTACAGACCATCCTAACTTCAAAAAACATCACTACATCCTTCTTGTCATTGGGACTAGATCACGCAGCAGAACCACTGCAGTTGTGCAAGGAGGAGGTTCACCACTACATCCACAAAGGTATTAGGATGCGCTTGTGATGTCTACACTCCTAGAAATGAATTTTAAAAATATAACCTTCTTATCAAGTCTATATCTTATGATCATCAGAATTACTCACCATAAATTTATTAAGATTCACTGAATCATTTAGGAATTAGTATGTGTTGTTAGAGACTAAATAATCTGCTTGTTGAAAATATAAGCTTTCGAAGAGAAAAAGATGAGAATCTGACTAGTTTTGTAATTTGTTTTGATATGGAAGCATTTGTGACTTCCCACTAGACATGCAATGGGGTAAAATGTTTTGAGATGTGGAGCCAATCTTTATTTTACTAGGTTCAAGGTTCATAGTTCAAAGTAAATTTAATATCAAAGTACATATATATTACCATATACAATCTTGAGATTCATTTTCTTGCAGGCATATTCAATAACTCCAATAACCATAATAGAATCAATGAAAGACTGCACCAACAGGGTGGACAACCAGAGTGCAAGACAACAAACAGTGCAAATACAAAAAAAATAAAGAAAAGAAAAATAATAATAAAAATAATAAAAATAAGCAATAAATATCTAGAAAATGAGATGAAGAGACCTTGAAAGTGAGTCCATAGGTTGTAGGAACAGTTCAGTGATGGGACCAGTAAAGTTGAGTGAAGTTGTCTCATTTGGTTCAAGAGTCTGATAGTTGAAGGGTAATAACTGTTCCTGAATCTGGTGGTGTAAGTCCTGAGGCTCCTGTAGCTTTTTTCTGATGGTGACAGCGAGAAAAGAGCATGACTTGGGTGGTGGAGGTCCCTGATGATGGATGCTGCTTTCCTGAAACAACACTCCGTGTAGATGTGCTCAATGGTGGGTGAGGGTGGTATTACCTGTGATAGGTTGGCCACATCCACTACTTTTGTAGGATTTTCCATTCAAGGACATTGCTGTTTCCATACCAGTCCGTGAAGCAGCCAGTCGATATACTTACCACTATACATTACAGGAGTTTGTCAAAGTTTTAGAAGTCATGCCACATCTTTCCAAACTCCTAAGGAAGCAGAGACACAGCCATGCTTTCTTTGTGACTGCACTTATGTGCTGGGTCAAGGACAGGTCCGCTGAAATGATAACACTGAGGAATTACAAAGTTCAAAGTACATTTATTATCAAAGTATCTATGCAGTATACAACCCTAAGATTCTTCTTCCCACAGACAGCCACGAATCAAAGAAACACCATGGCACCCGTTCATCCAAAACTTCAAACACCCAACGTGAAAAAAGACAACAAATTGTGCCAACAACAAAAAGCAAGTGAAAAACACAGAATATAAAACATCAAGCCACAAAGTCATTGAAACAGTCCAGCAATGTTCAGTTTGGTTCAGTTCAATTTAGCACTGTGTTGTTCATTGACTACAGGCCGCAGAGCCAGCCTGCCCCAATCAAAATCTCACACAACACCCATAAGAAAAGGAGTAGCCAGAAGCCAGAAACACATATAACATGAACTGCAGACTTAAATAATTCATACACCAAGTATCACTAAATATTGATCTTTAAACCAATTAAAAGTGATAAGCTTTCCAATGTGGCACATTGTTAGTTAGAATTATACATAATCCTTCTTTTAAGGTTATTTGCATCATATCGCTGTTTTTCCTTTCTAGAAATTGTTGAGTGAGTACAGATAAAAAAAATCATATGCTATAATTGCAAATGTTTTTGTCAATGACATCTTTGAGTTTAGTGTACTAGAAGGAATTTCTATAACAAGATTCCTCTGCATAGGTCGAAACCCAAATGAAAAGAGATCAGAAAAAAGAAATTGTCAAATTAATTTGAATAGATTCAAACAATTGATTACACAGTAAGTTATATGAGTACCTTTTGTGCTTCAATTTCTCCATTACTGCACTTGTTTCGTGAAAGAACTTAAATTAGCTTGTCAACAATTTCGCAGTGCAGGGCACTAAGGTATCATTCTAACATCCATCATTCAGCAGCAGACAGAACAATAACCAGGAGATTTCATTGGAGAACTCAGTCATCAAAGAATTACAGTTTTGTCTCAGTTAACGGAACAATTATCCAAACAATGGCAAAATATACTTATATGAGATTATTACATCGAAATTAAAGAGGTAAAGATATTCTAAAATGTATAACATCATTCATGAATAGTTATTTATACATTTTAAACACAAAAAATTCTGCAGATGCTGGAAATCCATAGCAACACACACAAATGCTGAAGGGACTCAGCAGGTCAGTCAGCGTCTATAGAAATGAATAAACTGTCAAAGCTTCAGGCAGAGACTCTTCTTCGGGACTGGAAAGGAAAAAGGAAAATGCCAGGATAAAAAGGTGGGGAGAGGGAGGAGTCTAGCTGGAAGGTGATAAGTGAAGCCAGGTGGGCGGGAAAGGTAAAAGGCTGGAGAAGGAGGAATCTGATAGCAGAGGAAATTGGCCATAGAAAACAGAAGGAGGAGGGGTGCCAGGGCGCTGGGGGGAATGTGATAGGCAGGTGAGAAGAGGTAAAAGGCCAGAGTGGGGAATAGAAGTAGATGGGAGGGGGACGTAATTTTTTTTTACTGGAAGGAGAAACCAATATTTATGCCATCAGGTTGGAGGCTACCCAGAGGAAATATAAGGTGTTGCTCCTCCACTCTAAAGGTGGCAACATCTTGACACTAGAGGAGGCCATGGACCAACATGTCAGATGGGAATGGGAATGGAAATTAAAATGTTTGGACATCGGAAAGTTCCATTTCAGGTGGATGGAGTGGAAGTGCTTGGCGAAGCAACCCCCCTCCCCCAATTTATGATGGGTCTCACCAGTGTAGAGGAGGCTGCATTGAGAGCACTGGACACAATAGACAACTCCAACAGATTCACAGGTGAAGTGTAGCCTGTCTTCATTTATCACTTTCATTGCACTGCAGACGGTCAGAACCTGAAGCAAAATAGGACTTGCTGGAGATATTCAAAGCAAATTGCCTAGCATCTGTCTAGGGTACACAGTGATGTTTCAGATATGATATTTTCCTTCTTAAGTGCTGTTCATGTGCAATGTTTTCCTCCTCATTGTTGTGTAAATCTCAAATATAAATGTAGTCTACAGTTTACCGAATTGAAGATTCAAAGTACAATTATTATCAAAATATGCATGCAATAGACAATCCTGAGATTCATCTTCCCACAGATAACCATAAAGAAAAAAGTGAAAACCGTGGACCCATTCAAAGTAAAACATCAAACCCCAAACGCACAAAAGAAAAGAACCAATCATGCAAGGGGCAAAAGTAAAAGAAAACAAGCAATAGACACAGAATGTTAAACACCAAACCACAACTCATCGAACCAGATCGGGCATATTCAGCTCAGCTTAGATCAGTTCAATCCAGCTCTGTGTTATCCAAGGATTTTGCCTTTCATAGCATTGCTTTCTGGTGCCACCTTCTCCATCAGAGGGTCATAGAGAGAAGCAGCATAGGTGCAAAGCTTTTGACCCACCAAGTCCTTGCACACCATTAACTATCCCTTTGCACCAATTCAATTGTAATCATATTTATTTTATTCTCCCCATATTTTATCAGTCACTTACAAACTAGGAGTGATATACAATGACTAATTAGAAACCTGTGATTTCTTTCCATAGGGATCGCTTGCACCACAGTTCCCTTGCCCATTCGTCCCTACCAGCACTCATCCCTGAAAGCAGCTTAAGTGCAATGCCTCCTCCCTCACCTTCATTCAGGGCCCCAGGCAGTGTTTCTAGGTGCAGTGACACTGCATGTGAATCTGCTGGGGTTGTCTATTGTCTCTGGTATTTCCCAATACAACCTCCTCCGCATTGGTGAGACTTGTCATAAACTGGGGGACCACTTCATCGGGGACCTCTGCTCCATCCATCACAAGCTGGATTTCCCAGTGGCCAAACATTTTAACTCCTATTCCCATTCCTGCTCTGACATATTGATCAATGGCCTCCTCTTATGCTAAGATGAGGTCACCCTCAGGGTGAAGGGGCAACACCTTATATTCCATTTGAGTAGCCTCCAACCAGATGGTATGAATATCAATTTCTCCTCCTGGTGAAGAAATTCTCCCCCACCCGCATCCCTCTATTTCCCATTCTGACTTTTGACCTCTCCTCCTTCCATTTCTCCTATGGTCCACTCTCCTCTCCAGCCTTTTACTTTTCCCACCCACCTGATATCACCTATCACCTTCGAGCTAGCCTCCTTCCCCAGCCCCCACCACTTTATTCTGGCATCTTCCCCTTTCCTCCTCAGTCCTGAAGAAGGGTCTCGGCTCGAATCATCAACTGTTTATTCCTCTCCACAGATGCTGCCTGACCTGCTGAGTTCCTCCAGCATTTTGTGTGTGCGTGTGTGTGTGTGTGTGTGTGTGTGTGTGTTGCTTTAGATTTCCAGCACCTATAAGACATAGGAGCAGAATTAGGCCATTCAACCCATCGAGTCTGCTCCACCATTCCATCATGCAAGGGGCCTGCATCCCACTCAACCGCGTACACCTCACCATATCCTTTGATGCCCTGATCGATCAGGAAACTTTCAACTTCTGCCTTAAATATACACATAGACTTAACTTCCACCACAATCTGTAGCAGAGCATTCCACACACTCAACACTCTCAGGCTAAAAAAATTCCTCCTCACCTCCATTCTAAAAGGTCCCCCCTCAATTTTGAGGCTATGCCCTCTGGTTTTGATACCCCCACCATAGAAAACATCTTCTCCATATCCATTCTATCTAGTCTTTTCAACATTCAGTAGGTTTCAATGATATCCCCACGGATCCTTCTAAATTCCAGTGAGTACAAACTCAAAGCTGCCAAATGCAACTTATATGTTAAGTCCTTCATTCCCAAAATCAACCTTGTGAACCTCCTCTGGACTCTGTCCAATAACAATACATCCTTTCTGAGATATGGAGCCAAAACTGTTGATGATACTCCAAACAACCTGACTAGTGTCTTATAAGGCCTCAGCATTATCCCCTTGCTTTTATATTCTATTCCCCTTGAGTTAATGCCAACATTGCATTTGCCTTCTTTACCACAGACTCAATCTGTAAATTAACCTTCTGGGAGTCTTGCATGAGGACTCTTAAGACCCCCTGTACCTCTGATGTTCAAACTTTTTCCCCATCTAGATAATAGTCCACACTATAGTTCCTTTTATCAAAATACATTGTCCTACATTTCCCAGCACTGTATTCCTTCTGCCACTTTTTTGTCCATTCTTCCAGTTCTTCTAATTCTTCCAAGTCCTGCTGCAATCGCATTGCTTCCTCAGCACTACCAACCCCTTCACCTATCTTCGTATCATCCGCAAACTTTACCACAAAACCCTCAATTCCATTATCCAAATCATTGACAAACAGTTTGAAAAGTAGCAGTCTATAGTGACCCCTGCTGAACACCATTAGTCACTGGTAGCGAACCAGAAAAGGTCCCCTTTATTCCCACTCGCTGCCTTCTGCCTGTCAGCCATTTCTATATCCATGCCAGTAATTTTCCTGTAACATCATATGATTTTATCTTGTTAAGCCATCATGTGAGGCACCTAATCAAATGCCATCTGAAAATTCAAGTAAATGACATCCACTACTTGTCCTTTGTCCACCCTGCTTTTTATTCCCTTGAAGAAATATAATAGATTTATCAAGCAAGATTTCACTTTACAGAAACCATGCTGGCTTTGACTTATTTTATCATTAGTTTCCAAGTATCCCGAAACCTCATCCTTAATAATAGAATCCAAGACTTTCCCAAACACTGGAGGTTAGACTAACTGGCCTATAATTTCCTTTCTTTTGCCTTCCTCCCTTCTGAAAGAGTGAAGTGACATTTGCAAACTTCCAGTCCTCTAAGACCATGCCAGAATCACATGATTCTTGAAAGATCGTGACCAATGCATCCGTTATCTCTTCAGCAACCTTTCTCAGGACTCTAGGATGTCATCTATCTGGTCCAGGTGACTTATCCACCTTAAGACCTTTGCGTTTGCCTAGAGCTTTCTCCTTTGTAATAGCAGTGGTGCTTCTCCTGCTCCTTGACGCTCACGGACCTCTGGCACACTGCTAGTGTCTTCCACAGTGAAAACAGATGCAAAGTACCCATTAAGTTCATCTGCCATTTCCTTGTCCCCCATTACTAACTCATCAACAATAGAGCTGTCTCTATTTCCTGAGGAGACTGAGGTCCTTTAACATCTGCCGGACTATGCTGAGGATATTCTACGAGTCTGTGGTGGCCAGTGCAATCATGTTTGCTGTTGTGTGCTGGGGCAGCAGGCTGAGGGTTGCAGACACCAACAGAATCAACAAACTCATTCGTAAGGCTGGTGATGTTGTGGGGATGAAACTGGACTCTCTGACGGTGGTGTCTGAAAAGAGGATGCTGTCCAAATTGCATGCCATCTTGGACAATGTCTCCCATCCACTACATAATGGACTGCTTAGGCACAGGAGTACATTCTGCCAGAGACTCATTCCACCGAGATGCTGCACTGAGCGTCATAGGAAGTCATTCCTGCCTGTGGCCATTAAACTTTACAACTCCTCCCTTGGAGGGTCAGACACCCTGAGCCAATAGGCTGGTCCTGGACTTATTTCCTGGCATAATTTACATAATACTATTTAACTAGTTATGGTTTTATTACCATTTATTTATTTATGGTGCAACTGTAATGAAAACCAATTTCCCCTGGGATCAATAAGGTATGACTATGACTATGACTATCACTTTCCAGTGGTCCAATATTAACTCTAACCTTCCTTTTACTCTTTATATAACTGAAAAATCTTTTAGTATCCTGTTTTATATCACTGGATAGTTTGCCCTCATATTTATCATTTCCCTTCTTATAACTTTTTAGTTGCCTTTTGCTGGATTTTAAAAGCTTCCTATCACCCACTCACTTTTGCTACCTTATATGCCCTTTCCTTGACTTTTAAGCAGTCCTTAACTTCCCGTGTCAGCTACTGTTGCCTATCCCTGCCATTTGAGACCTGCTTCTTCTTCTGTGGGACATATCTATCCTGAAGATCCTGGAGCATCTGCAGACTTTCCTGTGTTTATGTCCTTGGGATGTGGAAGGGAATGTGATCTTGCATGCTGTTACAGGAAGAAGAATGTCTGACACGGACAGCACCCCCAAGTCAGAATTGAACTGCAAGATATCAGCTGTATTAATTGTACCATTGTCTAACCCTGAAGACCAAGCTAAAGAATTTGGAAATATGTGCAGATGATAAAAAGCATACAAACATTTAACTTACTTCTTTAAATGGTATGGTAAACCGACAAATTTGCCCGTAAAAGGGATTTGTCTCTTCTTACGTTAATTCTACCGGATCAATGTTAATATATTACTAACTATGATGAACACTCAGAATATCTATATCAACCTTTTATGGTCACTCTTTTGCTTGGCTGATTTCTATATCAGTTGTGACAAGAATACACATAGATTAAGATGTAGCTGTCCTGTGCTGGCACCAGTGGGATCAGCAGTTGGTCTGCCATCTGTCTTCAGGAGAGAGAGAGATAAGGAAAACAATGGAGTAGCATTTGGAGATGTTAATGAAGGAAGGAGAGAGCTGTCAAGAGCGGCTCCTCCTTTGAACCCTGAACTGTTTGAAGTGATGGACAGGCGATACCCCAGCAGGGGGATAAAAAGGGACAGGTTCGCTAAGGCAGGACACACACGACACCCGAGGTAACGAGACCCTGGAAGCGGTGCGTCTCTCACAAGTCGGTGGGAAGTTTTGGAAGGCCGGTTGCGGGATCAGGCCATAGACGCACAGGGTGGAAAGGCACGATCGGCGGGAACCTGGTGTGTGTCCACCCTTGCCTGGGTGCTGGGTTCACCGCAGAGAAACAATCGCATCTGGAAATGGAGGGGTCACGGTCGGTGACCTCAGATGACACCACAAAGGACTCGCCCGAAAGCTGACTGCGAAGGTCTGTGTGTGGAAGCTGTTTTGAATATTCATTCGTTTTGCTCTCTCTCTCCTTCCCCCACACTGTCCATCTCCCACGGCAGCGATTACTGCGAACTGAACTGAACTAAATTGAACTGAACTTTGCGTCACTTTGAAACTGGTCATTTACCCCTAGACAACGATAGAGCTTGATTGATCCTGTTATCTTAATTCTGTGCACGTGTGTTTATCATTGCTGAACTGTTGCATTTATTATCCTTTTGATTACTGTGTTGCTTGTTTCTTTAATAAAACTTTCTTAGAGCTAGTAATCCTGACTCCAACTGAGTGATCCATTTCTGCTGGTTTGGCAACCCAGTTACGGGGTACGTAACACAGTACCTTCTGAAATGTTAAAACACTGCTTACAGTGCCTTCTATCATTTTCGCAATGCAGTGGTGCAAGATCAACTTCTTGGAATGCAAAACCACAACCATGTTTTAACCTTATCAAATGAGAAACACAGATAGATTAAAGACAAGGCCTCTTCTATAAATTAGTCTTTTTTTTATCAGAGCTCAGCAGTATTTCAATTGATCCGGATATGTGCATTTGTCACATTCCCTGACCACAGGAAATCAATGCTGGAAGAGCTATCGTGTTCATGTGACATTCTTCCTGATCAACACCGTTGATGTATTTCACACAGCTCCAAGTATTCAGTCTCTGCTAACAGCTTATTGTTGAGATCCAGTGAATTAGCTTTTCTGTTATAGACCATGTTTTCACTTATCAGGAATGTCATACGTGATAACCTGTGAAATTATATTGGATGTAATATTGCAATTTAAGTCTCCACGGAAGGTTTACTGATTACAAAGATTTCACAGTTAAGATGCTAGTGTTACACAAATTATCTGCTCTCTCTCTCTCTCTCTATCTATATACTGTACGTATATGTGTCCAAGACTTTTACACAGTACTGTCCACCAGTGAGCCTGATTCAATTATAGGTAAATTATTGACAGGATATATGAGTAATTGCATAGTCAGGGCCTGATTAGGGGTAGTCAACATGACTTTGTGTGTGGCAGGTCATGTCTAATCAATCTCATAGATTTTCTTTAAAATGGTTACAAAGATATTTGATGAAGGAAAGGTGGTGAACATTGTCTTCATGGACTTTAGCAAGGCCTTTGAAAAATACCCACATAGGGAGTGTGGTCCAGAAGGTTAAGTCACTTGGTAGGCAGGATGAAATAGTCATTTGGATTCAACATTGGCTTATCAGGAGAAATCAGAGAGTGGTAGTAGATGCATCAAAGTTGCTGGTGAACGCAGCAGGCCAGGCAGCATCTCTAGGAAGAGGTACAGTTGACGTTTCGGGCTGAGACCCTTCGTCAGGACTAACTGAAGGAAGAGTTAGTAAGAGATTTGAAAGTGGGGGGGGGAGGGGGAGATCCAAAATGATAGGAGAAGACAGGAGGGGGAGGGATGGAGCCAAGAGCTGGACAGGTGATTGGCAAAAGGGATATGAGAGGATCATGGGACAGGAGGCCCAGGGAGAAGGAAAAGGGGGGGGGGGGGGGGGCGGGAAACCCAGAAGATAGGCAAGGGGTATAGTCAAAGGGACAGAGGGAGAAAAAGGAGAGAGAGAGAAAGAATGTGTGTATATAAATAAGTAACGGATGGGGTACAAGGGGGAGCTGGGGCATTAGCGGAAGTTAGAGAAGTCAATGTTCATGCCATCAGGTTGGAGGCTACCCAGACGGAATATAAGGTGGTGTTCCTCCAACCTGAGTGTGGCTTCATCTTTACAGTAGAGGAGGCCGTGGATAGACACCAGCAACTTTGATGTGTGTTGCTTGAATTTCCAGCATCTGCAGAATTCCTCGTGTTTGAGTGGTAGTAGATGGTTGTCTCTCTGACTAAAAGTCTATGATGAGTGGTGTGCCATAGGGATTGGTGCTGGGTCCATTGATATCATCTACATTAATTAATTAGATGGTAATATTGCAAAGTGGATCAGTACGTTTGTGAGTAACACCAAGATAAGTGACATAGTAGACAGTGAGGAAGGCTATCAAATCTAGCAAAGTGCTTTGGACCAGATGGAAAAATGGGCTGATGAAATTTAGTGCACACCGATGTGATGCATGCACTTTAAGAGGATAAAGCAGGGTAAGGTTTATGCAGTGAATGGTAGAGCACCAATAACAGGTGAACAAAGGGACTTGGGAACAATGTTTCCTCTAAGGTGTGTGCGTATTTGCGCACACACATCTTTTGCTACTAGCACACAAAGAAATGTAAACTAAGCAAAAATGTTTGTCACCCTCTACCTTGGTGCCTTGTTAAATATATTTCATGATTGTGCACAATCACATTTCTTTTTCCAGTTTCTGATATGGATTGTGTTGACAACACAAAGTTGGGAATGATTTGTCAGCAAATTTTAGAACTGGCTTATTCATACTGTTTTTATTGAAGAAGTTATTCAGTGCACACATGTCACTGGGAAAAAATTTGCACAGCATGAGATTTTTATGCACACTGGTCATTATAAATTAGAGGAAACATTGATTGGGAATGCAGACTCATAATTCCTTGAAAGTGGTGTCACAGGTAGAGGGGGTCATAAAAGAGTTTGACATATTTGCTGAGATAATTCAAGGTGCTGGGTACTGAAACACACACAAATGCTAGAGGAACATTAAGTCAGGCAGCATCTGCAGAGGTGAATAAAAAGTTGACATTTTGAGATGAGACTCTTCATCAGGACTAAAAGGGAAGAGGAAATAAGAAGTAGCCAGGGTAAGAAGATGGAAAGAGGGTAAGAACTACAAGCTAGCAATTGATGGGTAACACACATCAAAGTTGCTGGTGAACGCAGCAGGCCAGGCAACATCTGTAGGAAGAGGTGCAGTCGACGTTTCAGGCCGAGACCCTTCGTCAGGACTAACTGAAGGAAGAGTGAGTAAGGGATTTGAAACAACACACATCAAAGTTGCTGGTGAACGCAGCAGGCCAGACAGCATCTGTAGGAAGAGGTGCAGTCGATGTTTCAGGCCGAGACCCTTCGTCAGGACTAACTGAAGGAAGAGTGAGTAAGGGATTTGAAACAACACACATCAAAGTTGCTGGTGAACGCAGCAGGCCAGGCAGCATCTGTAGGAAGAGGTGCAGTCGACGTTTCAGGCCGAGACCCTTCATCAGGACCCTGTGAGTCGACTGGGGTAATATACTGCGTCCGGTGCTCCCGATGTGGCCTTTTATATATTGGCGAGACCCGACGCAGACTGGGAGACCGCTTTGCTGAACATCTACGCTCTGTCCGCCAGAGAAAGCAGGATCTCCCAGTGGCCACACATTTTAATTCCACATCCCATTCCCATTCTAACATGTCTATCCACGGCCTCCTCTACTGTAAAGATGAAGCCACACTCAGGTTGGAGGAACAACACCTTATATTCTGTCTGGGTAGCCTCCAACCTGATGGCATGAACATCGACCTCTCTAACTTCCGCTAGGCCCCACCTTCCCCTCGTACCCCATCTGTTACTTATTTTTATGCACACATTCTTTCTCTCACTCTCCTTTTTCTCCCTCTGTCCCTCTGAATATACCTTTTGCCCATCCTCTGGGTCCCACCCCCTTCTTGTCTTTCTTCCCGGACCTCCTGTCCCATGATCCTCTCGTATCCCCTTTTGCCAATCACCTGTCCAGCTCTTGGCTCCATCCCTCCCCCTCCTGTCTTCTCCTATCATTTTGGATCTCCCCCTCCCCCTCCAACTTTCAAATCCCTTACTCACTCTTCCTTCAGTTAGTCCTGACGAAGGATCTCAGCCTGAAACGTCGACTGCACCTCTTCCTACAGATGCTGCCTGGCCTGCTGCGTTCACCAGCAACTTTGATGTGTGTTGCTTGAATTTCCAGCATCTGCAGAATTCCTGTTGTTTGCGTTTAAATTGATGGGTAATACCAAGTGAGAGTGAAGTTGCATTGGTGGGGGAGCTGTATGAAGAAAGAAGCTGGAATGGGATAGGTGGAAGAGGTAAAAGGCTGAAGAAGTAATCTAACAGGAGAAAATAGTGGACCATAGAAAAAAGGGAAGGAGGAGGTGAACCAGAGGGATCTGATGGGCAGGTGAATGGAAGAGAAGATGTGAGAGGGTAACCAGAATGGGGAGTAGAATAAAGAGAAAAGAGGGAGGAGAAATTACTGGAAGTTTGAGAAACGGATGTTCAGATTGGAGGCTACCCAGACAGAATACGAGGTGCTGCTGCCCTAACCTGAGTTTAGCATCATCATGGCAGTCGAGGAGACCATGGGTAGACTTGTCAGAATAGGAATGGGAAGTGGAATTGAAATGGGTAGGCTTGGTGGGTCCCTGCGTTTTTGCAGCGGTTGAAGCAAAGATACTTGATGAAGCTGTATCCCAATCTACACTGATGTAGAGAAGACCACTTGGAGCACCGGATACAACAGATGATTCCAACAGACATGCAGGTGAGGTGCTGCTTCACCTAGAAGGACTGTTGGGGACCCTGAATGGTGCGAGGGAGAAAGTGTTGAAGCAGGTGTAGCACTTGTTACGCCTACAGGAGTAAGTGCCAGGAGGGAAATCAGTTGAGAGGAACAAGTGGACGGGGGCAGAGGGTCACATAAAGATCAATCTCCACAGAAAGTGAGATCCTTACAGACTGATATTGAGTACAGGATTGGCAGTGTTACTTAGAAGCTGTGTAAAGCATTCGTGAGGCCAGAATTGAAGTATTCTGTGCACTTCCGATCACTGGCCTACAGGGGAAGGCTCAATATACTTGAAAGAGTGCACAGAGAGTTTACAAGGGTGTTGCCAGAACTTCAGGACCTGAGTTATAGAGGAAGATAAATAGCTGAGGATTTATTTCCTGGAGCACAAAAGAACAAGGGAAGATCCTACAGAGGTATACAAAATTCCGTTGAGATTGATAAAATGAACACATGCAGGCTTTTTCCCCTCAGGTTGGGTAAGACTAGAAACAGAGGTCATAGCTTTAGGGTGAAAGGCAAAATATTCAAAAAGAACCTGAGCGGAGACTTAGTCACTTAGGGTAAGGTGGAAATATGGAATGAGCTGCTATCAGAAGTGGTAGATGAGAGTTGAATCATAACATTTAAGAGATGGCTGGATAGGTAAATGGATGAGAGAGTTACGGTCCAGGTACAGGTAGATGGGACGAGGCAGAACACCGGGCTTGCGTGGACTAGACAGGCCAAAGGGCCTGTTTCTGTGCTATATCATTTGTGCATGCTTTAAGAAACAGAAACTGAAATCAACAACTGGTTTTATTTTTTTTTTCAGATTCACATTCAGGACGAGTGAAAGTTATTCCATATCTGAAATACTTGGATAGTGATTTGTGAATGCCTAAAGGTGGTATCACCATCACCTGTAGTCACTCTCCTGCCTCACCCCACCTATGGCAGAGTCTGTTAGTCACACATTGGCCTCAGCAGCCATTTCAAAATCCACAGAAATGGACTAGGAAATGGAAGTTGTCATTGACCCTGAAAGAAGAAACCTGATTAATTGATGCAGAAAAACCTGATCCATTAGATCAACATGGGAATTATCTTTAATTTCAAAACAGATATTTACATGCTTGTCACCAGTGAAGCTAATGAAGTCTACTGTTAGTGTCATAGCCATAGATTTGAAATAATTTTGCGATCAATCATGATTTTGACCAAATACTTTGAGAATTAAATGTGTATAGAGTTGGGCAAGGTGGATCCAAGTTTGAAATGCAGAGTTAGCTACACGCTATTTAAGTTAAATAATTAAAGCAAATGCATGGAACGGCAACTTGGAGACTTGTTAAATTGCAATTGTCATTGTTTTCCTGCTAAGGCTTGTTAAAGAAATGGAATGGTAATTTAGCAGCTGGAAACGTAGAAAAGTGTCCTATTCCAATCGTGACTAGCAACTTGGAACTGAACACAATAAAATAACTCCATCTACAACCTTTTCTTCTTCTCCGGTTCAAAGAGGACTGAAGTATTATAGTGATTAAGTAGTATACTAACATTCAAAGACCTGGTGTATTGATCTTGACATATCATTGATTTGATGGAGATTATAGCACATCTGATTAAGAGACAAAAAAGGAAGCAACACACACAAAATGCTGGAGGAATTCAGCAGGTCAGACTGCATCTATGGAAATGAACAAACAGTCAACGTTTTGGGCCGAGATCCTTCTTCAGGGCTGGCAAGGGAGGGGAAAGATGCCAAAAATAAAGGTGGGTGGAGGAGAAGGAGGATATCTAGAAGGTGATAGGTGAAGTCAGGTGGATGGGAAAGATAAAGGGATGAAGAAGAAGGAACATACACACAAGAGGTACTATAGATCCTGGAAGTCTAGAGCTATACAAACAATATGCTGGAAGAGCTCAGAAGGTCAGGCAGCATCTATGGCTGGGAATAAACAGTTGAAGATTCGGGCTGAGCCCCTTCATCAGGACTGATGAAGAAGAAATCTGATAGGAGAGGAGAGTGGGCCATAGGAGAAAAGGAATAAAGAGGGGCACCAGGAGGAGGTGATAGGCAGGTGAGAAGAGGGCAAAAGCCAGAGTGGGGACTAGAAGAAGAGGGGAGGGAGAAGGAATTTTTTTTAACGGAAGGAGAAATCGATACTCATGCTAGCCATCCAGTTGGAGGCTACCCAAACAGAATATAAGATGTTGCTCCTCAAACCTGAGGGTGGCTTCATCGTGGCACAAGAAGAAAGTAGGTTCACTATTTTATCTTGTCTGTTTGTTTTATTAATGGAACAGAGACATTTGAAACTTAATACTGGTAAAAGTCTGCATATAGCTATGCAACCATAGGTGGAAATGGGTGAGTGTCAAAAAATCCTGGTCCTATATTTTCTTGTATTCAGCATCGCAAATGAGTTATTCACTAGAAACAACTTCATATTATTCATTTATTATTCAAAAACAGAATATAATGGAATTTATGAATAAAATAATAGTCCAATTTATCCTGCTCCAATAGTTAAGCACCTTTTCTAATCCACCAGCTTGAAACTATTTTGCTCTAGGAGTTGCTGGATGCCTAATTTCACAAAGGCAATAAACAATCATTTGGGAATTCACTGAACTATAGTGTAATTGTGAGATGTGTCTTCTTAACCATGAACTAGGAGAGTAATTAAGATAAAAAAGAAGATAAATGAGGAAATATGGTAAAAGAATGAAGATAAATACAGAATGGGAGAATAGGAGATCCCAGAAATCAACTGCACTCTGTTCTACAATAGCAACCCTTCTTTGCTACAGCGACTAGAACTGTGTAGTGCCACAGATGTGACAGCAAAGTCGAAGTAACTATGTTATCAAAGCTTGAGCAGGGACATGGATGGGAAGGGTATGGAGAGCTTTGGCCATGTTGCTGGTCAAAGACAGCAGGCACTTTAAATAACTCGGCAAGGTCTAAATGGGCTGGAGGGCCAGAATCTGCACTGTACATTTCTATGACTCTATAAAGTATGTACGTACTGTACATACCACCATATACGCCCTTGAAATTTATTTTCTTGCAGGCACTTACAGGAAAATAAAGAAATACTGGAAGATTTATGAAAAGCTATACACAAACAAAGACTGACAAACAACCAATTGGCAGAAGAAGACAAACTGTGCAAATAAAAGAAATCCTTGTCATAACCCTGAAAGAAATTTTCTTTTTTCCTTGTACTCCAACTGGCTTTTACAAGAAGAAAATCAGTTATTTTTCTAATTGTTTACTGTGCTTCATTTTTAATATTGGTGAACCAGAACTCTCTGCGCATAATTTACTAGTTTGTCACTAATTGAAATACTCACGAATTTTCCATCCTTCCTACCAAAATGACAAAGTTTACATTTTCCGAATTATATACTTGCTGCCTTCTCGCCTAGTTATTTAATCTGCCTATATCATTCAGAAGGGTGTCAGGGCAGAGATGCATTTCTACCAAAGGAAGTGTAAGGTTCTCCTTCCCTCCACTAGCCTGCAGGTTACCCTTGGGCAAGGTGTATCACCTGAATAGCCCCCCGAACAGGGTCACAGGAAGCCATAGGAGCAGGTGCTGGATGGTTGTATGAGCAACTAGTGCATATCACAGGTCCTGGCTATGCGACCACTGACACCAGGCAGACAATCTCTGAAGACTATTGACAATCGCTGGGGTCACCCATCTTGTTAAAATACTGCCCAGAAGAAGGCAATGGCAAACCACTTCTGTAGAAAAATTTCCCAAGATCAGTCGTGGTCATGGACACCATGATCACCTCCATCACACGACACTACACCTAAAGATGATAGTGGTATCATTCAGAAAGTGTACTGCTTCTTGCTTATCCCAGTATTCCTTCAAACATTGTGTCATTGGGCCAACTAGAATACAAGGATTCCATCCATCCAGCGTTGAAAAGGTCATGAGGTGCACCTCCTCTATTTCCTGCATTTCTGTTGTCATCACCTCTCTCGCATCCTGGAGCCACCACAGTGTTCTTCTTGCTTTGTAGGAATTGGCTTATCACTGTCACGTGTACCAAGATACAAGACTCCAGTCTGTGACGCTTGTTTGTACCACTGGACCTGGAATTCTGAGGCAGAGTGAGTGGAACTACCTCAGTGTGACAGCTTTTCCACCAGAAAAACTCTCTCACTCAGATCTGCTGTCATCATTAGACAATCAACACTGAGATACGGTGAAAAGCTTGTCTTGCTTGTTCATACAAATCAAATCATGACATAGTGCATTGAGGTAGTACAAGGGAGTAAAATCAGATATATCTTCAATCCCATTTCATAGACTATCCTCCACAATTTCTGATACCTCTAAAATGATACCAGTGCTAATATTTTTCTCCACTATCAGAACTTTGAAAGAGTTGTTCCTTTTGCAACATCTTGGTTCAGTCCTTCAACGCCGGAACACAAGCACCATGCTTAACTCTTCATATTAAACTTCACAAGCAATCTTCTTCAAGCACAGCATCCAGAGCTTTTAATACCCTCCTAATGCAGGGAGTCCTGCAGAGACTTGACCCAATAATAATTCCTTTCCTCCCACAGACTCTGCTTGACCTGCTGAGATGCTCCAGATTCCGGCATTTGCAGTTTCTTGTAGCTCTCAACACTCATTCCAGGAATAACATCAATTCTATTTTAAGAAAAGCAGATCATTCTACAGTGAAGAGTTAGATAGAAATTTAGCAAAGGCTTTGCACAATATTATTTAGTTTGCAAATGTGACCTGGAGTTTCCTTTCCCTATCACTTTAATTCTCATTCCTACTCTCAGTACTCTGTCCTCTGCCTACTAATCTGTTCAATGCAAGGCTGAGTAACAATATTTTAGCATCTAATTAAGTAACATTATATCTCCCTTTTTATTATCTGATATATAGGATTTATCAGCACTTATTTGCTCTATAATTGAAATGTGAATGTTACTTTCTTACTGTTCATGCAGTCTTAGCTTCATTGTATGACTAAATGTGCAGCATTAAACAGGGAACAGATTTTGTTACTTTTTTCAGAGATACAGTACTGAGCAAAACTCTTGGACACATATATATAACAGGGTACATAAGACCTTTGCATAGTACCATAGTAATTTTATGTGTTACATCACACTGCTTCCACACAACAAAAAAACAAATTTCATGACATTTGTGAGTGATGATAAACCTGATTCTGATATGGGTCTCTATTGTGGACTGGGAATGGGAAGGGGGCAGGGAGAGGGGAATCATGGCTGGGAAAAAGGGTGGTGAGGAGTGGGAAGCACCAGAGAGATGTTCTGTAATGATCAATAAGCCAATTGTCTGGAATGAAATGACCTTGCCTGGTGTCTCAGGGCTGGGTGTTTCTGCACCCAGACAACACCCCCATCCCTGGCACTCCTTCTCAGCCACCTGTCCCACACCCGTCTCTCAGTGCTCTATCTTCACTATTCCCAACAACCTTTACTCTCACTTGATTTACAAACTTACTCT
This sequence comes from Mobula birostris, assembly GCF_030028105.1. NCBI lineage: Eukaryota > Metazoa > Chordata > Chondrichthyes > Myliobatiformes > Myliobatidae > Mobula > Mobula birostris. The sequence goes on along the minus strand of NC_092392.1, from coordinate 34,609,827 downwards.
CCACTCCACGTTGACAAATACAGTACAGTGCAGAAGTCTTAGGCACCCGAGCCTTATATATGTAGCTAAGACTTCTGCACAGAACTGTACATAGCTGGATAGAGATTAATTACTTTCTTTCTGATTTTTTTTAATATACTTCCAAAATGTAATGGAAATTCATTAAGTACTCTGAGCTATTTGCATGTTTACAAGTGTTTATCTGCTGCTAAATCTCAGTTGAATTTCTTATCTCTCTTAGCCAATTCAGTTTTCATACTAATGCAATTAGCTTCTTTAAAGACTTTAGCTTTCATCTGTATTGTTTTACTTACACCAATCTTCCAGCCAAGATAGCACAAGTGAATAACCATTCCTTGGGTAACATCTTCCAGATGGTCAATTATTTCACTTCTTCCATGCCTTTCACTTTGGAGTTTTGAGAGTTCTGTTTATTTTTCTTTTTCATGAGGGAGGGGAAGAAAGAAGAAAGAAGAAAGAAAGAAGAAAGTTGTCTTCTTTCAACAACTTTCATGGTTTTTCGGTAATTTATGGCTATCTGGAGAAGACGAATCTCAGAGTTGTATTCTGTGTACATGCTTTGATATTAAAATGAACCTTTGAACCTTTACTCTTGATATATTATTAGACTTTTTTGCAAAACCTTGTATCCAAGTAGAACCTACTGTGATTTAGTACCTTTCCTTCCACTTACCATAGAAGTTACTTCTATTTAAATAACTAGATATATGATATGGATATGTGTCTCCCTTCCCTCTTCTTCTGTTCCCCTCTCTGGCCTCTTACCATTTTGCTTCACCTGCCTATCACCTCCTTCTGATGTTTCCCTCACCCTTCCCTTTCTCCTATGGTCCACTCTCCTCTCCTATCAGATTTCTTCCTCTCCGGCCCTTTACCTTTCCCATTCACCTGGCTTCACCTATCACTGTCTAGCTTGTCCTCCTTCCCCTCCTCCCACCTTTTTATTCTGACGTCTCCCCCTTCCCTTCCAGTCGTGGGTCTCAGCCTGAAATATCAACTGTTTATTCATTCCATAGATGCTACCTGACCTGCTGAGTTCCTTCAGCATTTGTGTGTGTTGCTCTGGATATGTGACTGTAAGTTTTCATATAGATTGGTAAAATTCTACCTAGTTATTGAAACATTTATTAGATGTCAGAACATGTGGAATCAGTTTTGCTTTCCCTTGCATAAACTAAACAAGTACACAGGTTGTTAATGAAGTGTTGAAGAAACTTTGCATTAAAACTTCATTCCAAAAGGAAAGTACTAACCATGTTTCTTTAATGGGAGGCACCTCCTGTTCTTGTTTCTGTATGATAGCGAATGTCAATCAGCCTCTGAGGAGGGAAGGAAAACAGATGAAGGAGAATAGAAGATTTGATGGTTGATTGGGCAAGGGAGCTGAATCTCAGGGTGGGGATAATGTTGGGGATGACCTTCTTGCAGAAGTCAAGACTGATGATACTGGCGATGAAGCTGTGAATGGTAAAAGGTTTAGAAAGAGGGCGAAGTTTGTAATTTATCAGAAGTATCAATTTCGTACAGGAATCTGAGATCAAGAAGTGGTTAAAGAATAACTTGAGGGGAGACAAGATCATAATAAGATTGCAATGTCAATTTGTTATTTTAAAACATCAGCATTTTATACAGATTCTTATTCCTAAGTGTCAGCCATTTTATTACTTCGTTATTAACAACTGGCACTTGTAACCGATCCCTCTGTTGTGTGTAAGGAGTTTGTAGATTCTTCCAGTGACCATATGGGTTTCCTCCACATGCTCTGGTTTCCTCCCACAGTCCAAATACCAACCAGTTGGTAGGTTAATTAGTCACTGTAAATTCCTCCATGATTAGGCTGGGATAAAGTTGATGGTTGCAGAGTGACGAGGCTCTGCGGACCGGAAGGACCTGTTCCACACTGTATCTCTAAATAAATAAATAGATAGTTAGATAGGTAGATAGATAGATAGATTCATTCTCCTCCTCTATCTGGATGTCTGGTCGCATCTTCCCACTAAGCTTCAGCATAGACTTTGTTGCAGAACACACCAAATCCAACTTGGGGGTTGCTAAGCAATGCTGCTCGAAAGGTCCATGTTGTATCTCAATAAATAAATATTTTCAATGGTGCTAGCTTTAGTAGTGAATTTATATAGATCTGGAGTTGATTTACTATTGCCACATGTACCGAGATAAAGTGAAAAGTTTGTCTTGCATACTATTCATACAGATCAGATCGTTACACAGAGCACTGAGGTCGAACAAGGTCAAACAATAACAATGTAGAATTAAAGCGTAACAGTTACAGAGAAAGTGCATTGCAGGTAAATTGTGAGGCCTAGAATCCATTTTATACTACGGAACCATGGGTGGAAGCTGCCCTGAGCCTGGTGGTATGTGCTTTCAGGATTTTACATCTTCTGTCCAATAGAAAACAGGATGTCTGGGGTGGGAAGGGTCTTTTATTATGTTAGCTGCTTTAATAAGGCAGGGAGAAGTGTCATCTTCCTGTCAGTTTGAACCAGTCTGGCTATTCTCCTCAGACCTTTCTTATTAGCAAGATATTTTCACTCACAGAACTGCCGCTGAATGTTTTTTGCTTTCCACATCATTTCCTATAAACAGTAGAGACTATAGCACATGAAAATCCCAGCAGTTTCTGAGATACTTAAACCAACCCATCTGACACCAACAACCATTCTATGGTCAAAGACAATTAGATCACATTTCTTCCCCTTTCTGATGTTTGGTCTAAGCAACAATGAACCATGACCATGTCTGCATGCTTTTATGCATTGAGTTGCTGCCATAAGATTAGTTGATTAGATATTTGCATTAACACACTGGTATACTGGTGTAACTAATAAAGTGGCCACTGAATGTAGTCAGAATCCACAGTGGCATAGTACTTAGTATGATGCGAATGCAGCTCAGGGCATTGGAGTTCAGAGTTCAATTCCAGTGTTTTACATAGAACATAGAAATTCACAGCACATAACAGGCCTTTCGGCCCACAATGTTGTGCCGACCATGTAACCTACTCAGAGACTGCCTAGAATTTCCTTAGCACATAGTCCTCTGATCCTCTAAGCTCCATATACCTATCTAAGTGGCTCTCAAAAGACCTTATTATATCTGCTTCTACCACAGCCACTGGCAGTGCATTCTACGCACCCACCACTCTCTATGTGAAAAACCTACCCCTGGCATCCCCTCGGTACCTATTTCCAAGCACCTTAAAACTATGCCCCCTCATGTTAGCCATTTCAGCCCTAGGAAAAAGCCTCTGGCCATCCACACGATCAATGCCCCTCATCATCTTATACACCTCTATCAGGTCACCTCTCATCATCCATTGCTCCAAAGAGAAAAGGCCAAGTTCACTCAACCCATTCTCATGTTGCCCTCCAATCCAGGCAACATCCTTGTAAATCTCCTCTGCACTCTCTCTATAATATCCACATCTTTTCTGTAGTGAGGTGACCAGAACTGAGCACAGTACTCCAAGTGGGGTCTGACCAAGGTCTTGTATAGCTGTAACATTACCTCACAGCTCTTGAACTCAATCCCACGGTTGATGAATGCCAACACACTATATATCTTCTTAACAACACTGTCAACCTGCGCGGCAGCTTTGAGTGTCCTATCAACATGAACACCAAGATCTATCAGATCCTCCATACTGCCAAGATTCTTACCATTTATATTATCTTCTGTCTTCAAATTGGACCTACCAAAATGTATCACTTCACACTTATTCGAGTGTTGAAGTCCATCTGCCACTTCTTAGCCCAATTCTGCATCCTATCAATGTTTCCCTGTAACCTCTGACAACCCTCCAGGCTATCCACAACACCCACAACCTTTGTAGTATCAACAAACTTAATAACCCATCTTTCTACTTCTTCATCCAGGTCATTTATAAAAATCACAAAGAGGAGGGTTCCCAGAACAGATCCCTGTGGAACATCACTGGTCACGACCTCCAAGCAGAATACAAACCATCTACAGCCACCCTTTGCCTTCTGTGGGCAAGTCAATTCTGGATCCACAAAGCAAGGTCTCCTTGGATTCCATGCTTCCTTGCTTTCTGAAGGAGTTTTGCATGGGGAATCTTATCAAATGCCTTACTGAAATCCATATACACTACATCCACTGCTCTACCTTCATCAATGTGTTTTGTTGCTTCCTCAAAGAATTCATTCGGGCTCCTAAGGCTCAACCTGCCCTTGACAAAGCCATGCTGACTATCCCTAATCAGATTATGTAAAAAAGTTTGTACATTCTTCTCATGTATGCATGGGTTTCCTCCAGTGCTTTGGTTTTCTCCCATAGTCCAAAGACATATTGATTAGTAGGTTAATTGGTCATTGTAAGTTCAAAGATTCAAAGATTCAAAAAACTTTATTGTCATTCTAACCATACATCAGCTCTGCAGGGCAGAATGAGACAGCGCTTCCCAGGAGCAGTGCAATCATAACATAACAAATGCAACACTAAATAATAAACGTAACAATAAATAGTAAAACACAACAGTCACATGTCAGTTAAAATCAAGTTATATGTGTCCAGTGCAAGTTAAAAGTATCCAAAGCAGAGTCAGGTAGAGCAGCTATTTAGCAGTCTGACTGCCTGTGGGAGGAAGCTGTTTAGTAGCCTTGTGGTTTTAGTTTTGATGCTCCTGTAATGTTTGCCTGATGGCAGAAGAACGAAGAGTTCATGGAGAGGGTGTGAGGGGTCTTTAATGATGTACCGTGTTTTCTGGAGGCATCGACTCTGAAAGAAGTCTTAGACAGAAGGTAGGGAGACCCAATCACCTTCTCTGCTCCCCTAACCACCCTCTGCAAGGCTTTTTTGTCGACAGCACTGCAGCTGGAGTACCAGGTTGTGATGCTAAAGGTCAGCACACACTCAACCACACCTCTGTAGAATGTAATTAAGATGTTAGTGGGGAGTTATGCTTGTTTAAGCTTCCTCAGAAAGTGCAATCTCTGCTGGGCCCGTTTCACAATCCCAGTGGTGTTCCTGGTTCAGGTGAGATTGTCGGAGATCATGCACCCCAAGGAAGTTGACGTTTTCCACTCTCTCCACTGTGGAGCCGCTGATGCTGAGGGGTGTGTGCTCAGGCTGTGACCGTCTGAAATCAACAATCATCTCCTTGGTTTTGGTGACATTAAGCATCAAGTTGTTATCACTGCACCAGCTCTCTAGGTGTTTGACCTCCTCCCTGTACATTGTTTCATCATTTTTGCTGATGAGCCCCACCACTGTGGTATCATCAGCAAGCTTAATGATCGGGTTCTCCTTGAATCTGGCTGCACAGTCATGTGTTAGCAGTGTAAACAGCAATGGGCTAAGCACACAGCCTTGCGGGGATCCAGTGCTCAGTGTGATGGAGTCAGAGATGTTCCTGTCAACACGGACTGACTGTGGTCTCTCTGTCAAGAAATCCAGAATCCAGCGACACATGGCAGTGCTAAGGCCAAGCAGCGACAGTTTCTCCACTAGTCTCTGTGGGATGATGGTATTGAACGCTGAACTGAAATCAATGTACAGGATTCTGGCATAAGTGTCTTTGTTGTCCAAGTGAGAGAGAACTGTATGCAGTGTGGTGGATATTGCATCCTCCGTAGAGCGATTTGGACGATAAGCAAACTGTAGAGGATCCAGTGATGAGGGGAGGCTGGCTGTGATATGAGGCTTGACAAGCCGTTCAAAACATTCATCACTATGGGGGGTCAGGGCAACGGGACGGTAATCATTCAGACAGGCTACAACTGATTCCTTTGCTACAGGGATGATTGTGAAGGTTTTGAATCATCTGGGGACAATGGCTTGACTAAGGGAGATGTTGAAAGGGTCTGTCAGGACATCTGCTAATACATCAGCACATTCCTTGAGCACACATCCAGGGATGTTGTTGAGACCTCCTGCTTTTTTGTGGGTTGACCATGGCAAGGGTCCTCCGTGTTTGCTCTGGATCAGTGATTGGAGCCGGCTGGTCAGATGGTGAAAAGGGACTGGCTCTCCCCCTTGCTGTAGTGTTTGATGCTTTGAAGCGTGCAGAGAAATTGTTAAGCCTGTCTGGAAGAGAGGCATCGCTGTCATCAGTTTTCTGCCTGATCTTGTAGTCTGTCAGAGCTTTAGTTCCCTGCCACATCTGTCTGGTGTCACCTGTGTCACAGAAGTGTCCATGTATTTTGCCTGCATAGGCCCTTTTCGCTTTCCTGATCCCTAGTGAAAGCGCAGACCTGGCTGAGCGAAGCGCACTCCTGTCCCCCGATCTGTAGGCTGTGTCACGGGCCTTCAGTAGTGACCGCACCTCTGTTGTCATCCATGGCTTCTTATAACCACGTGCGGTGAAGGTTTTCATCACAGTGACATCCTCCTTGCTGTGTAGCTGATTACTGCCTCCGCATACTCCTCAATGTCTGTATGGTCGTCATAGGAGGCTGCTGTTTTGAATATGTCCCAGTCTGTGTGCAAAAAACAGTCTTGCAGTGCTGAGGCTGCTCCTTTTGGCCAGACCCTTATCTCTCTTTTCTCTGCTCTCACACGTTTAAGCAGTGGTTTATATGCTGGTGTTAACAGACAGATATGTGGTCAGAGTGGCCAAGATGGGGGCGGGGGGCTGCTTTGTATGCCTGTGGTGTGTTACTATAAACCAAGTCCAGTGTGTTGTCTCCGCTGGTTTTGAAATCCACATATTGCCGGAATTTGGGGAACACAGTCTTTAAGCTGGTGTGGTTAAAGTCCCCAGCAATCACCACAAAGCTGTCAGGATGTATAGTCAGTAGCTCACTGATGGCTTCCTGTAGACTTCCCAGTGCTTCATTAGCATTAGCCTTAGCATTGGCACTGGGAGCTACGTAAACAGCTGCCACAAGCATGATGGTGAATTCCCTCGGCAGATAGAACGGCCGGCATTTCACAATGAGAAATTCAGCCAGCGGTGAGCAGTGTTTAGCAGCTACTGTAGCATTCACACACCAATCTTTAGGTTATATAAATGCACAGACCTTCTCCTCGGCTCTTACCGGAGCTAGCTGCCTCTGTGTCTGCACGAAACGATGTCATTCCCTCTAGCTGTATCGGCGCGTCCGGTATGTTGTCCTGTGTTAAGGCCAGAGTTCAAAATGGTGGGTTGCTGGGTGGCGCAGCTCAGTGGGCTGGTAGGGCCTGTTCCGCACTGTACCTCTAAATAAATAAAATCCAAAGAGGAGAAGCTGTTTTCTGTGATGTGCTGAGTTCCTCCTCAGTTTCTTGTGGTCACATGCAGAACCATTGCCATTCCAAGCTGTTTTGGATCCAGATAGGAAGCTTTCTATCATGCATTGATCAAAAAATACTGAGGGCCAACAAGGACATGCAAAATTTCTGTAGCCTCCTATGGAAATAGAGGTGTTAGTGAGCCTTCTTTGCCATAGCATTGTAGGATTTTGTGAAGAAAACATGCGAGAGTCATGTTATGTTATCAGCGAACTTATTAATTCACAAAAGCTGCAGCCCTTTGCTTCCATTACAAACAAACCAAAAGCAGTCACCTTACGCTGAAGTCATTACTGGATCTTGCATACTGCCAGATCTAGTTCTAAACAAATTACACTGGACAACAATTTTTTTCAAAAGTGTTGCTTCCTCAGAATATTTTTTGTTTATGATAGACTGCTTGAAGATGAATACAAATATAATTTCAGACTACTTGTATCACATAGGAATTTGGAGAAACAACAAATTAACTTTTATTGAATATAATGTGTTTAATTGCATAATGGTGCTGCTGCTTTGCAATAGTTCAACTAAGTTAAAAATATTTTATTAATAATTTTCATTTGTATTCAGTGTCTGAGGCTTCTCGCTTAAGTGCCCAACAATAATTCACCAGCATTGATGGATTCCAGTTGCCCTGGTATCTTTTCTCCATGACCGCAATGTCCTGGTGAAACCTTTCACCAAGCTCGTCACTAACAGCACCAAGATTTGCAGGGAAGCGGTCTAAATGGGAATACAGTAAATTAATCTTTAGTGACATGTTGCATTTCATGGTTTTATATGCTTGAAGCATGCTTTCAACCAGCTGCATGTAGTTTGGTTCTCTGTAGATGCCGAGAAAAATTTCAACAACTTCCTTGAATGCCTTCCATGTGATTTACTCCAGTCCCACTAGAAATTCTTCAACTTGCCTGTCATTGAAGACCTGTTTGATTTGTGGACCAACAAAAAAGCTTTCCTTAATCTTGGCATCAGTTATTCTGGGAAGCATCTGTCTCAAATATCAAAATCCTTCATAGAAATTTTTGTGCCTGGTGACAGCAAATTCCATCCTTACAGTCCTAAACCCAATAATTATTATTAAAACCTGTCCTGCCATGCAGCAGCCGCATCACTTAAGCATGCCTGGACAAGATAGGAAACTTTCCAGCTTACATTGTAGGCAACATTTTAATTGACTTGAATTATGAATTGAAATAATAAATACGTGATTTCAAAAAATGGTATGTGATAGGGAAATTTCATGATGATTTTCATGATCAGTAGCCCAAAATACATAAGATACACCTAAAGGTATTCAGGAAGCAAAATTTTTGTTGTCTAGTGTTATTAAATTCGCTGACAACGCAACAGTAGATGGCACCATCAGCAACAATGATGAAACAGCATTCAGGAAGGAAGTAGAGTGGCTTGTGGATGACGGTAAACACAACAACTTGAGTCTCTATGTGGACAAGACTAAAGAGATGGTGGTGGATTTCAGGAAGGTGCAGGCTGACCACTCCCTACTGCATAACGATTGATTCTCCATGGAGAGAGTCAGGAGCACCAAGTTTCCCAGTGTGCACATTACTGACAAACTCACTTGGTCCCTCAATGCCACCCCTTTAGCCAAGAGAGCAGGGCAATGCCTCCACTCCCTGAGGAGACCGAGGCAAGTGAGATTTTCCCTCCTCTCCCCCTCCATTCGCAGCACATTAAGAGTGTCCTGTCCAGCTGCATCATCGACTGGCATAGGAATTGTAATGCATCAGATCGCAAAGGATAATGAGGAGTGCTGAAATCATCATGGGGGTCTCTCTCTGCTGCCAGCCCCCATTCAGGGTATATATCTGCAGTGCTGCTTATGCAGCGTCTCCAGCATTGTCAAAGACCCCTCCCATCCTTCCAACAATCTCTTTGACCTTCCACAACTCTCCTCAGCAGACAAACCAGAACAGCCAGGCTGGGTAACAACTTCATCCCCCAGGCTATTAGGCTTCTTAATATCCTACTGCCACCCCTGCACACGCTATCTGAATACTCAGCCACGCAGCCCTACCCCACCACACTCCCCAACTCCTGGATGCACTCTCATGCTGCACTAGTCACTTTTCATTTTTTATTGCTGCTGTTTCACATAATTATATGACTGCTTGCTTTATTATAATAGTGCCGGTAACATTATACTGGCTTACATAAACGTGCGCCTCGCACTTTATGTGAATTTGGCAATCTTCTTCTAATATTATTTTGCGACTGTATGTGTTGAATCAAAGATTCAAAGTACATTTATTATCAAAGTACGTATGCAGTATACAACCCTGAGATTTGTCCCTCAGACAGCTGCGAAACAAAGAAAGCATCAAACACCCAACATGCAGAAAAAAGAACAAATTGCGCAAAAGGCAAAAACTGAGCGAAAGACACAGAATATAAATTACCAAACCACAGAGGCATGACTATATGAGCTGTGCGTGACTGTATGTGCTTTGCACCTTGGTCCCTGAGAAACGGTGTTTAGTTTAACTGTATACATGTGTGTGGTTGAATGACAATAAACTTGAACTTGTGTGTGTGTGTGTGTGTGTGTGTGTGTGTGATGGCTCAAAGAATCACATGATTTTTAAATAGGGGTCAGTTGACAGCAAGAACCCATGCATCTGCCCTTACAGCAAGACTGATAGCTTTAGATCTCTCTTTGCAAACGTGTGTCATGACAAAAAGTTAGAGTAATGACAAACGGTAGAAGTCAGGCAGACTTGGAGATTGTCTAAATTTCATCAATTTAGTGTGATATTTCTACAGGATTTGCCTCAGTTATGCAGATGATTCAGTTATATCATCTACTCCGCTGCTCAGATCATGCACAGATTTTGATATTTAAAGAGCATGTTAATAGGGTTCTGTAATTACTTCTTGCAATGAACACATTGGTAATGAGGATTTCTCCTGCAGGGGGAAAAAAAGTCATTTCTTTCCGTTTAAATTTGTGCAAAATTATGTGCCACCTTTTGTTATTGTTAGGTAAGTCCACTGGGAGCTAATTACACTGTGAGAATCTGCCAGTACACTAATTAGTCTGGCTTGTTAAAGGACAAAGTTACACTACACCTACATTCCTGTTCCAATCACAAAGTCTTTTTGGAAGATTTGCGAAGATTCTCTGTAGCTTAGGTCATAGCTTTATTACAAAGGAAATTTTAATGAGACAATTTTCCAGTTTCAATGAATTATAAATACAAATGAAATCCTTCCAACTATATTATCCTGTAATTTGCTACTCGTTTACAGGAAGGAAGGTCTTTAATATTCTTCAGTTAAAATGAAAAACGAGAAACCTGCTTAATCTATGTCTGCAGATAGTGACAACTCCATTCACGGCTACAATAAGGACAATTGGGTAACTCTATCAAGCGAGTCTGACGGCCACACTGCTGTGAGTAACTGAGATTGATTTTATGTATGTAATTTGTATGCTGCAAGTCACTGTTGACTGCCTTATTCCAATAAAATTAACATACCATAATTGGCAGAAGTAGATGTGATCTTCGTCATAGTTTTTTTGTTTCCTCTACTCCTTAAGAAAATACTGAAAATACTAACCCAGAAAATACTGTAAGCTGTAGATGGTACATTATTGGTTAGAAGATAAGAACATAAGAAATCAGAGCAAGAGTAAGCCATCTAGCCTGTCAAGCCTACTCTGCCATTCAATAAGATCATGGCTGCTCTGGACATGGACTTATCTCCACCTATCTGCCTATTACCCATTACCCTTAATTCCCCTACTATGCAAAAATCTATCCAACCTTGTCTTAAGTATATTTACTGAGGTAGCCTCCACTGCTTCATTGGGCAGAGAATTCCACAGATTCACTACTCTCTGGGGAAAGAAGTATCTCCTCATCTCCATTCAAAATCTACTCCCCTGAAATTTGAGACTATGTCCCCTAGTTCCAGTTTCACCTATCAGTGGAAACAACTTTCCTGCCTTTATCTTATCTATCTCTTTCATAATTTTATATGTTTCTATAAGATCTCCTCTCACCCTTCTGAATTCCAGCAAGTACAGTCCCAGGTGACTCCATCTCTCCTCATAGTCTAATCCTGTCATCTCTGGAATCAATCTGGTGAACCTCCTCTGCACCACCTCCAAAACCACTCAATCCTTCCTCAAGTAAGGAGACCAGAACTGCACGCAGTACTCCGGGTGTGGTATCACCGGTACCCTGTACAGTTGCAGCATAACTTCCCTGTTCTTAAATTCAATCCCTCTAGCAGTGAAGGCCAACATCCCATATGCCTGCTGCACCTGCTAACCAATTTTTTCTGATTCATGCACAAGCACTCCTGAGTCCTTCTGCACAGCGAGCATGCTGCATTTTTGACCATTTAAATACTAATCTGCTTTTCCATTTTCCCTTCCAAAGTTCATGACCTTGCATTTACCAACATTGTATCCCATCTGCCAGCCCCTTGCTCACTCTCTTAACCTATCTATATTTCCCTGCAGACTCTCCATATCTTCTGTACATTTAGCCTTTCCGCCCAATTTAGTATCATCAGCAAATTTAGATACACTACACTCAGCCCCTCTTCCAGATCGTTAATGTATATGGTGAACAGTTCGAGGCCCAGCACCACACTGTGGCTCACCACACACTACTGATTGCCAACCAGAGTAACACCCATGTATCCCAACTCTCTGCTTTCAATTGGTTAACCAATCCTCCATCCATGCTAATACATCACCCCAACTCTATGCATCCTTATCTTATGGATGTCTTTTATGAGGCAGCTTAACGAATGCCTTCTGGAAACCCAAGTAAGTAACATCCATCTGTTCCCCTCTATCCACCGCACTCATTATATCTTCAAAGAACTCCAGTAAGATTGTCAAACAGGACCTGCCTTTGCTGAATCCATGCTGTGCCTGTCTGATGGATCCAGTTCTTTCCAGAGGCCTCATTATTTCTTCCTTAATGGCTTCAAGCATTTTCCCAATTACAGATGTTAAACTAACTGGCTTATAGTTACCTGCCTTTTGCCTACATCCTTTGTTAAACAGTGGTGTGACATTCACCCTCTTCCAATCTGCCAGGACCTGCCCAGAGTACAGAGAGTTTTGGTAAATTATTATCAAAACCTCTTCTATAACTACTGCCATTTCTTTTAGTACCCTGGGATGCATTCCATCAGGACAGGGAATTATCTATCTTCAGGCCCACGCTTGCTCAGCACTACCTCTTTAGTGATAGCTACTGCATCAATGTCCTCACTCCCATCAAGTTCATAACATCTGTCTTTTGTATGTTAGACGTGTCCTCCACCGTAAAGACTGACACAAAATAGTCATTGAAAGTCTCAGCCATTTCCTCATTACCCAATATCAATTCCCCTTGCCATCCTCCAAGGAATCTACATTCACTTTAGCCACCCTTTTCTGCTTTATATAATTATAACGACTATTACTATCTATTTTTACATTTCGTTCTAGATTATTTTCATAATCTATCTTCCCTTTCTTTATTGCTCGCTTAATGGTTCTTTGTTGCTTTTTAAAGTTTTCCCAATCTTGCAGTTTCCCACTACTCTTGGTGGCTTTGTACACAAAGGCTTTTAGTTCAATGCCTTCTTTTATTTCCTTGGTCATCCAAGGCTGGCTGTCTCCACCCTTGATTTTAACTGGAATATACTGTACTTTTGTTAAGAACCGTGAAAAATCTCTTTGAAAGTCTTCCACTATTTCTCAACCGTCCCGCCATATAGCCTGTAACCCCAGATATTACCAAAGTGCCGATTACACAATCTCCAACTCCAACTCCGGCCTTGACCTCCAGGACGGGACTTCACACGCTGCCACTGAAACCCCCGTCTCCCTTTCTCCCACCATGATTTCGCAATCTCATCTCTCTCAGATCCCACCACCAGCTCCTGGGTCCTCGGAGACTCCATTTTCTTCTCACCCCACCATCCCTGAACATTCCAAACCTCCCTTCTCCTCAGACACCACTGACCTCCTTCTCCCTTTCGAGGCTATCCTTGCCAGGATTTCACGATTCCCTCTGACCTGCCCCTCTCTGAGACAGAATGTTCTGTCCTCAGTAGGGGCCTCACTTTTGCTCCCATGCACCCACACCTCAACAAGTTCTGCACCTGCCACGATGCTGAGCTCTGCTTCCACCACCTCCATCTCCGAGCCTAGTTCTTTGGCAAAGACTCCCCAACACCACCGATGATCCCTTCCCCATCTTCGACCCTCCTCCTATTCCTGAACACCCTGCCCTGCTCTTCTGCCTGCTTTGGGACTTTTCATTGCCAACTGCCAATGGGACATTAACCATCTAGACTTTAACACTTCTCTCTCCTATTCCAACCTCACTCCTTCCAAGCGCTCAGCTGCCCACTCCCTCTGCTCTAATCCTAACTTCACCATCAAACCTGCAGATAACAGAGGTGCTGTAGTAGTCTGGTGAACTGATCTCTACCTTGCTGAGGCCCAGAGTCAACTCTCAGACACCTCCTCTTACCTACCCCTCAAACAGGACCCCACTAAGAAATACCAGCCATTGTCTCCCACACCATCACCAACCTTATTGACTGAGGGTCTCCCATCCACTGCCACCAACCTCACAGTTCACGCACCACGCACCTTCAGTCTCTACCTCCTACACAAAATCCACAAACCTGCTTGTCCAGGCAGACCCATTGTTTTGGCTTGTTCCTACCCCACTGAACTCATATCTACACACCTCAACTCTGTTTTATCGCCCCTGGTTCAGTGTCTTCCTGCCTATCTCTGTGACACCTCACATGGTCTTGATCTTTTCAAGGATTTCAGGTTCCCTGGCCTCTATCATCTTATTTTCACTACGGATGTCCAGTCCCTAAACACCTCCATCCCCCACCAGGAAGGCCTCAAAGCTTTCAGTTTCTTTCTGGACACCAGACCCAACCAGTTCCCCTCCACCACTACTCTCCTCCGCCTACCTCGTACTCACTCTAAATAATTTTTCTTTTGGGTCCTCCCACTTCCTTCAAACAAAAGGGGTAGCTATGGGCACCCGCATGGGTCCCAGCTATGCCTGCCTGTTTGTTGGCTGCATGGAATTGTCTATGTTCCAAGTTTACACTGGTAACCGTCCTGCACATTTCCTGTGCTGCATTGACGACTGCATTGGTGCTGCTTCCTGCACCTGTCCTGAACTCATCAATTTCTTCCACTTTGCCTCCAACTTCCACCCTACCCTCAAATTTACCTGGCCCATTTCCGACACTTCCCTGCACTTTCTCAATCTCACTGTCTCTATCTCTGGAGACAACTTATCCACCGATGCTTGTTATAAACCAACAGACTCTCACAGCTACCTGGACTATACCTCATCCCATGCTGTTACTTGTAAAAACACCAACCCTTTCTCTCAATTCTTCTGTCTCCACCACATCTGCTCTCAGGATAAAGTTTTTCCTTCTAGAGCGAAGGAGATGTCCTTCTTTTTCAAGGGGCTTCCTTCCTTCCACCATAAATGCTGCCCTCAACCACATCTCTTCCATTTCAAGCACATCTGCTCTTACTCCATCCTCCCGCTATGCTACCAGGGATAGGGTTCCTCTTGTCTTCATCCACCGCCCCACCAGCCTCCGCGTCCAGCACAAAATACTTCGAATATTCCACCACCTCCAAATAGATCCCACTGGATTGAGGAGTTCAGGAAGACAAGTCAATCAGGCAGTCAGGAGTTGGAAATAACAATAATCAGAGAACTGTGGAGTTCAGGCTGAAGAGGTGATCTGGGCAATAAGATTTGGTGTATCAGGAGCATTGAGGATTGAAAGCCTAGGACAATTGGGTATAGGAGCTGGGATTCATGGAGTCAGGACTAAGGATTCTCAAACTCTTTAGAGAACTGGATGATTAAAGGATAAGGATATCACTTAAGCAGTAAACAAGGGAGATTAGGTAAGTGAATCAGGGATTCAGACGGTGAGATCAGTAGACAGGAGCCGGTTCATTCCATTGGGAAGAAAGTATTCAGAAGAGATCCAATTCAAAGTAACTCCATGACAGTTTTTTTTAAAGAAAGAATCTCCGAGGACAGGTAATCCTTGATTATTTTGTATTAATTGATGTGGCAAAAATACAAATGAAAATTCACATACTGTAGTGAGCACTGTATTTTGATATGCATATTAGTGCAGGATGTATTTCAAATAGAGAAGGGTAACTCCCAATCAGAAAACCCTGGATAAATTTCCAGGGTGTTATTTACAGTGTTTACCTTTCTGGGAAAAAACGGAAACCCCTTTTCACTGGGCGTCTCTGTAACAGCTACTGGACTTTGCGGCGAGAAACTTACCTTTTTCGGATGCCATATGTCGAGGGTGTATACGACTTTGAGGTTGGGATGTCTTGCCCACCCGAACCCCGGTTTGTGTGATGCTGTGTGATTTCTGCCCCCTGCAATTACCCATCGGCAAGAAGTAACAGATCATACATTGCATACAATTATAAAGAATGTATATGTATGAACATTAACATAACCAAAGAGTTATTAAAGAGAAGAAAAAAAACAAAAAGGCCCATTATAATTAAACAAGTGTACATAAGTTTTAGTTCATTTTGAACTTGTCAGTGACTCGTGCCCAACCCTCTGTCTGCATGAAAGTATACACCACCTTCAGAGTGTTGCTCAAAATTAGGACTCCCACTGGAGTATTGATCCTTGATGCCATTCGTCTGCAAAAAGCTTCTTATGCAACAGGGACAGCATCCTCAGCTGTCTTCCCTCCTGTCTTCTCGCAGCTCCTGGCAAAAAAAGACCTCAACCCACACCAGTGTCCCTCACAAAACCTCTCTGCCCAGTGTTCTCTAGAACCCTCTCCCAGTTCCACCATCCTGATTGGCTGACCCCACATTCCTAAGTTGAACAACAAAGCCTCTCATCTCAGCTCAAACCTAAACAGGCTGAAAGCAGAACAGACTGCTCTTAGAGAACTGCAGAAATGAAATACTGACAGCATAGCAGTAAAAATCTAACCAGGCTTTTACAAAAGTCTACCTTCAGCTATACAGCATTGAAAGCAAAAGTGCTATGTGTTCTAACTTCTAGGCCTCGGTTCCCATGAGAAATGATCTTGTTTGATTCTTGAATATTTGTTGTTGGTCCTCCCACAGGACTATTTCCGTAAGACCTTAAGACATAGGATCAGAATTAGGCCATTTGATCTGCTCCACCATTCCAACATGGCTGATTTATTACCCCCTCAATCCCATTCTCCTGACACGCTGATTAATCAAGAACCTATGAATTTCCGTTTTAAATATAATCAATGACTTGGCCTCCTCAGTTGTTCTTGGCAATGAATTCCACAGATTCATTACCGTCTGGCTAAAGAAATTCCTTCTCCTCTCTGTTCTAAGTGAATGTCCCTCTATTCCGGTGGTTCCCAGACTGGGGTCCCCAGATCCCTTGTTGGCCCATGGCATAAAAACAGGTGAGAACACACGCTCTGTGCTGAGGCTGTGCCCAATTGTCCTTGACTCACCCACTATGAAGAAAAATTCTCTCCACATCCACTCTATCTCATTTGTCAACATGATACTCTTCTCACCACACTTGCGGATCTTGTTCCTGTCCTCAACTCATTTGTTCATGATGTTCAAAGTTCAAAAAAGTTCAAAGTAAAAGTTATAACCAGGGTACAATGCATGTCAACCTTGAGACAGCCCTGAGATTCTTTTTCCTGTGGGCATACAGTACTTAACAAATCTATAGAACAGTAACTGTAAACAGAGTCACTGAACAAGAAACTGTGCAAATGCAAATGTAAATAAATAGCAATAACTAATGAACATGAAATAACAAGATAAATAGTCCTTAAAGTGAGACTATTGGTTGTGGTGTTTCCTGATGTTCTATGTCATATAACATAGGTGATCATGGTGACCATGATTGTTCTTGGCAAAGATTTCTACAGAAGTGATTGGCCATTACCTTCTTCTGGGCAATGTCTTTACAAGATGGGTGACCCCAGGCATTATTAATACTCTTCAGAGATTATCTGCCTGGCATCATTGGTGGTATAACCAGCTGCCCATACAACCATCCACCACCTGCTCCCATGGCTACACGTGACCCTGATCAGTTGGGGGGGAGTTGCTAAGCAGGTGGTACACCTTGTCCAAGGGTGACCTGCAGGTTAGTGGAGGGAAGGAATGCTTTACACCTCCTTTGGTAGAAACTTATCTCCACCTTACCACCCTGCCCTCAACTAGCCCACTTAAAACTGAGCCCTTTCAGTAGAATGCCAATCTTTAAGAGTCATCAGCTATCTGTAACAGGTAAGTTCAACACTATACATATACACTGTACAGTTCAGCAGATGTATTGTATAGGTAATAATTGTTTATTAAACTTCCTATTTAACAAATGATTCTTCATGGTTTTAGCCCAATGAATTAGTGTACCTTTTACTCATCAGTGCAGTACAGGATACATTTCCACAATTTAGTTGCTATTATTTTCTGTTGCCTTCAAAGAAAGTACTCAACACCTGATAATTTACCTCCTCATTCTCCTCCATTCAGGACCCCAAACAATCCTTTCAGGTGAGGCAACACTTCACCTGCAAATCTTTTGGGGTCATCTATTGTATCCAAAGCTCCCAATGTGGCTCCTCAACATTGTTGAGACCCAACCTAGATTGAGGGACTGAAAATCAAGCACCTCCACTGCATCTGCCAAGAGAGGAATTTCTCAGTAGCCAACCATTTTAGTTCCTATTCCCATTCCCATTCTGACTGTGTTGATTCTTGGTCTTCTCTTTTACCAGAACGAGGCCACTCTCAGGGTAGAGGTGCAACACCTCCAAAGTGGTGGCATGAACATCAATTTCTCCTTCTGCTAATTTTTCCCTCCCCCTTCACTCTTCTATTCCCAACTCTGGCTTCTTACCTCTCCTGCCTATCATCCTCACCTGGTTGACCTTCTCCTTCCCTTTCTCCAATGGTCCATTCTCCTCTCCTATCAAATTCCTTCCTCACCAGCCCTTTACTTTTTTCCCACCCACCTGGCTTCACCTTTCACCTTTCACCTTCTAGCTGGCCTCCCTTCCCCTCCTCCTTCCTTTTTATTCTGATGCCTTCTTCCTTCCTTTCCATTCCTGAAGGAACTCTACCCAAAACGTTGACTGTTTGTTTATTTCCATAGACGCTGCCTGACATGCTGGGCTCCTCCAGCATTTTGTGCATGTTGCAAAGTACACACACTCTTCCTTTTTAATTTGAATGTCTTCTAACAGCTTCATAATGAAAGACAAAGCACATAGTTTAAACTATGCAAATTCATGCTGTTGATAATCTTAATAGGGGAATAGAGGACATTCGGTTTATTATACCTGTACTTGCATTTTAGTGGGATGATCTGAAACTAATCTCATTATTTCCCCATAGGCCTTTATTGTCTGCCTCAGGATAGAGCGAAAGGGATGAAGATGGGGTTGCTGGTTGGGAATATGGTTCAGTCTTGAAATGACAGTGCTCCTAGAGGGCAGGGCTGGTAAGTTTTAGAGCAATATTTCAACACTACAGAAATAAAAGCAATTTATCTGTTTGCTTCTGTTCAGACTTATCAGCAGCAGGGTCCCATGCACGTGAATGCTGAGCTGTACTGTAATCAGGGGACTTACATGCAGCAAATTTGTTGGCCAGTTTTGAACTGGGGTAAGATTGTCATGGCAATAATGATGGATGATAGCCACAGTAAGATGCCAACATCAAGTTCAACACACTACCATCAACTTCTCTGGGGCAAGAAAAGTCATAATCTACCCCCAGTCTCTGAAACCCCCAAAAAATTCACTTCACTTTTATTTTGTTTTAATTAAAGCAAGTTATCCTTTTTTTTCTGTTATCCATTGCAAGGGAGATATATCAGATTATTGTAAATAATATGTTTTAATATCCTTTTTATAAAACCTGCTCAATTTTTGCAAAATGGATTTTGATATCAATGGGAATGCAATAGTTCACCATAGACACTGATTGCTTTTGACCTTTGAAGAGCATTGTTTGACAGACGTTGCAAGATAAAGTACAACTAGAAAGCATTTCATCATTCATTAACGTGCTATCGTGCTTTGATGTCGACACAAACAAGAATCAATACAAAATACTTTTCCTAAAGTAAAGCACCCAACTAATTCTTGCATCTATTCTAGAAAGTGAATTGTATCAGAGTAGATTATCTAACTCAGCAGGGTGTCTCTTAACTTGAGGAGGACATTGACAAAACCAAATCTTTTGTTTCTTGACATGTACTGTAGGTGACTGAACATTATCTGAGTTATAACTTTTCGACCATTCTAGAATTATTTACTATACTATCTCTCAATTCAGATCAACCATAACTGACAGGATATGGTCAAATCAGAAACAAATTCAGTCCCATTTTTAAAAAGGTCCTTCAGTCTTGAAATTCAAGCTTACAAATTATGATGGTTTTCTACACCTCTCCTGGTCAATAGTTACTGGTTATTGATTGCCTTAATTACTTTCCTTGGATGTTTTTCAATCAAGACTTAAAGGAAGCAATTATGCAAACCCATTAAAACTGGTGGACAGTGATTTACTGAGAAACAGAGTTCCAAATATCAACAAAGCACCACTATTAATAGTAAAAATCATAGTAGTGGCAAATAAGAAGAACCTCACCTTTGCTGAACATTGGCAATAAACAAGTAAAGTGTTTGGTTAAGGAAAAGGCCTGTATGGGACTGTTCAGTAATTTCAAGTTTAAGTTTAATTGTATTCAACCATACATGAATACCCATGAGTACAGCCAAACAAAACAGTATTATTCTGGGGCCAAGGTGCAAAATATAGTATCAACTGTCACACACAATACAAGGCACATAAAGCATAGGTAGAATAGCAAGCATACATAATATAGCAGTAAAATATGATCACACAAAAAACATATAGTTCAAGTCCCTGAGTCCATGAATGTTGCAGCAGTCTGTAGTTGAACAAAGCAGTTTGTCTTCTGCTGAGCAAACATTGGGGTGACAGCGATGACTCTAGCATGGATGCTGCACTCCAGTGGAAAGTCCGACTCCAACACCTCCCCCTGAGTGGTTGCGAACAGGTAACACCGCAGCTTGAGATCTCGTCCTCACTACAACTGAGACCACACAGCTCCCCCGATGTCTACCTCCTCCATTCGCCAATAGACCAATGAATTTGACTTATGAACATTCCACACCCTCGATGTCCAGCAGGGTCTTGCGATCACAAGAAAAGCGACTAAGACAGTCACTAAGCTAGACTGCACACCTCCTTCAGGCACTGATGGCTCTCTGTCACAGGCAGCATTACAATCTGCACCAAGTCCAGCTCCTTCAGTTTCTCTGCCAAAGAGCAACTCGCTGATGGGATAGACCTGCAGTACTTCAAGTTCTTAATGTCCAGCAGGGTCTTGCGATCATAAAAAAAAACACTTTTGGTTGACCCTGTAGAAGCCACTGCATCTGAGTGCCCTGCCATCTTACTGGCCACCATTTTAAAAAAGATTTGCTCTCTTTGCTCTGGTACTACACATTCCTCTTGACACTATATCTTGCCATCACTAAACTCTCCTCTATGTTCAGAGCAGACACCTCTTGCCAGTATGCTCTGGCCTTTAGACTTGACCCACAGCCATATCATCTGCATTTTCAAGCAATAAACAGAAGTTCTGTTCAAAGCAACATACAGACTCTGAGAATCTGCCAAGGCTTGGGTGCTTCCGCCAGTATTATGCTGGAAGCCCCGGGAAGAACCTAAGGAATTTTCATTCACCAAATCTGTGCTATCAAGTACTTGGGTGGCGGAGTGGAGATACCTCTCTACCAAAGGAGATGTAAGGCACTCCTTCTCTCCACTAGCCTGCAGGTTACCCTTGGGCAAAAGAAGGCAATGGTAAACCTCTTCTGCAGAAAAAGTCACTGAGAACAATCATGGTCAAAAGACCTTGACCGCCCACGTCATACGACACGGCACATAATGATGGTGATGAACAAGCATTAGGGAAAATGCATACCCAGGAAGACCTTAACAATTTTTGGCTATTTAATTAGCCAATGTATTCAGCAAGAATTGAATTTCAAAGAATTTTATTGAAATATTAAGACGAGCACTTATTTTATGCAACAAATTAATTTGGTTTCTAAATGTTTCATTGGGAGCGACTGTCACATCCCAGTTTCTTCGGTGTGCTGTCATTTTGTGGAGCAAGCTATCACCATGTTTTTCTTTACTACAGGGATTCAACTCCAACAATCTGTTCTCAGAGGAACATTGACCACAATGGTCTTGTTTCTTGCAGAGATTCATCACAGCGCTGCTGACACTTAGTTTCTCACAGCAATTTAAAACGATGCTCCTTGCTTCTCCCAGTAATTTGTCACAGTGTTCTCATTTACTGTGACATTTCCTGGGATGCTTTCAGTTTCTAATACCTTCCTGCCACCTGTTGCAGTAACTTGCCTCAACATATTTTAATTCTCCTGATGAATTATTGTATTAGCTATTTGTTTCTCGGCTTTTCTTTCTTGAGCATTAGTTTCACCTGGCGATTATTTACAAGATTCTGATTTAACACGGTCTTTCTCCATTACTCCAATTCCTAAGCTTTGAACTCCAGCATTTTTGTGGTGTGAACTGAAGTCTCAAAGGTGCAGGATGATTGTGACGTGGTCCATGCTGGAGGGTGAGGAATCAGCCAATGCATGGCCATTGCTGGAGCGGACCTGGAGGCAACTGGATGCGGTAGAAATGAGTTGAGGCAGAGCACAGTCGGGAAGTACCTGAGATTTGATAGATTTAAGCTCCAAACCAAATTGGGAAGGTCAGGTATGCCTGAATCAAGGTGATGGCGCTCGGGATCAAGAGCAAGGAATGACCCGAGTTTTGGATGATTTAAGTGCTGGGTCAGACTGAAAAGATCAAGAAGGGATGGGCTAGTTCAGATCACAACTCCATGAAGTTTACTCATCTCTGCACTGAACTGAGGCTGTGACCTGCAACTAACAAGCTTCTAAATTGGCTGTGGACTCATGTTCAGGAACTTCAGTTCTGAACATCCTGGGACTGTAAGGTGGGAGGAGAAGATGGCTGTGCGATGCAGCGCGTGCTGCCATTCCGAATGATATCGTATGTGTTAACTAGGGGGCCGTGCACAATCCTGATTTGATGGAGACAGCCGTGAGAAGCACGGAGGAACATCTGGAGAAACTTCTGAAATGCCTGCTTCGCTGCCGCTGCTACTGTGCGAGCGAGAATCTCCGGAGGGGAAGACCCCAAATCCTCAGCTTTGCCTATTGCCTGTTGCCGTGGCCGGGGTTGAAGCGCTCAGCAGAGATGGTGCTCGGTGCTCGGTGTCAGAGAGCTGGTCGAAGGCTTAGAGTTTTTGGACGAACTCGGAGTCGGACTGTGGTCGTATGCTTCCAGGATGCTGCATCGGCAAGTTTGCGGCACTGGAGGTTCACAGTCTGCGTGAGATGATGCGACTTTCAAGAGATTTTGAGATTTTTTACCGTGCCATGTTCTGTTCTTTATCAATTACGGTATTGCTTTGCACTGTTGTAACTATATGTTATAATTATGTGTTTTTTGTCAGTTTTTCAGTCGGTTTGTCATGTGTTTCTGTGATATCATTCTGGAGAAACATTGTATCATTTCTTAATGCATGCATGACTAAACAACAATAAAAGAGGACTGCAAGTCCTCATAATCTAAAAAAAAACACTATTTGCTTTTTTTCTCTCTGCACATTGGGTGTTCAATTGTCTTTTTTTTAAATGAGTTCTATTGGGTGTATTTGTATTGTGGCTACCTGTAAGGAGGTTAATCTCAAGGATGTATAAAATACACATGCTTTGATAATAAATGTACTTCGAACTTTGAATCCTGTTTTCATTTCTTTAATAAATTTTTCATTGCTTCAAATCTCACTTTTTTTTTGCAAAACTTAATTTATGTGCTTGAAATAAGAACTGATTTACTTCTGAGTTTGTGCATGTTTACAAAATATCAGGCAGAAGGGAAAGTTGGTTGAGGGTTAGTACCAGAGCACTGAGATCAATAATAATAGAGAGACTGTTTCAAACTTCCACTGGAATCACACTAATGGAACTTGATGATATTTATTACAATGCCCAAGTTGAGGAAGGTGATTGATCCTAAGGAGAAATACATAAATTGCACAGTAACATAGTGGTTAGCATAACGCTTCACAGTACCAGCGACCAAAGTCCAATTCCCACCGCTGCCCGTAAGGAGTTTGTACATTCTCCCCGTGACGGCTTGGATTTCCTCCAAGTACTCTGGTTTTCTCCTACAGACCAAAATGTATCAGTTGGTAGGTTAATTGTCCCGTGACAATTAGGCTAGTATTAAATCAGCAGACTGCTGTGTGGCATGCAAATTATGTTGGGTCCAGGACAGGTCATCCCAGAAATTTGAAGGGCCCATTCCATGCTGAATCTCAATAGCTAAATCAAAAAACAAATAAATATGCAAATGCTGACAGTGCAGTGGCAGAAGAAAAACAGTATATGGAAAGAATGTAGCCATGTTGTTCATAAAGTAACTTAAGCATTAATTCCCACTTCCAGTCTAGATAGCACCTGTGTCCAATGCTCCTTTTACTTCTTTCATGTCTTTTATGTTTGTTCTTTGTCTTGAACATGATTCTGGAACTGTTGGAGCCTGTGATTTGCAGTTTGGAGATTGTTTGGGTGTTCTGGTGCTCTGCAGTCTCCGAGAGGATTCCGGCAGGCAGAGGCAGCGTACACGAACCTCATGGCAAGGAAGCTGTGAGCCAACGTTCGACTCAATTTCTCTGATTAAAACTTCCATTGTTAGCCAAGTAAAGCGATGAGGGAGATTGAAGCACTGAGGAAAATGTGGAAGGTGAGCACCAGCTGCCTGTCTTTTGATTGCTGGTGAGATCGCTCTGCTATGGTGTGGAGAGACTGTTTTTTAATCGCATGTGAGATCGCTTTGCTATGGAGAGGGAAGACTGCCTTTTGATTGCTGGTGGGATCACTCTGCTGCCGGAGAGGGAAGACTGCCTTTTGATTGCTGGTGGGATCACTCTGCTGCCGGAGAGGGGAGACTTCCTTTTGATTGCTGGTGGGATCACTCTGCTGCCGGAGAGGGGAGACTTCCTTTTGATTGCTGGTGGGATCACTCTGCTGCCGGAGAGGGGAAACTTCCTTTTGATTGCTGGTGGGATCACTCTGCTGCCGGAGAGGGGAGACTTCCTTTTGATTGCTGGTGGGATCACTCTGCTATGGAGAGGGAAGACTGCCTTTTGATTGCTGGTGGGATCACTTTGCTGCCGGAGAGGGAAAGGCCTGCTGCTGTACCCAGAGAATGTTTCCCAAGTTGTCTGCATTTTGGATATGGATTTGGACTTTCAGCAATTTTTCAGTCTTATAGAATTTTATATTCTACGTTCTTGGCCTGCTGTGTGGGGGGAGGGTGATTTGGGAGTTGATGTGCCTGTTCTGTTTTTGGTTGTTTTCGTGCAGGGAGGAGGGATTTGGGTGTTGATGGTCATGTTGCCGTTCTTTTTCTTTTTTGGTTTCATGACTATCTGGAAAAGAAGAATATCAGAGTTGTGTACTTTGATAATAAATGAACCTTTGAACCCGTGAAGCCTGGTGGGTGTTGGGAGGCCTGATGCTTTTACTGAAGCAAGGTGGAGGAGGGGTGATCCTGTTTCCACTGCATGTGCATGGGAAGAGGGAGGGGAGCTTTGGGATTATAATGTTTTTCTGTCATTCATTCTTTGTTTCATGTATGTCTGTGAAGAGTAAGAATTTCAGGTTATGTCCTATATACATTCTCTGATAGTAAATTGACCCATTAAACCATTGAAGATGACATTGAAATATGGCCTGCAGGAAGATGTTCATCCTCTGTGTTATCCACAGTGTCTTAATGCATGTACATTGAACTTAGCTTCTGAAATTCAGTCAAATCAGCCATGATGTTATTGAATGGCGGAGCAGGCTTGACAGGCCAGATTGGCTACTCCTTCTCCTAGCTCTCAATTCAATTCTTTGATTTCATTCTGGTTTTAGCACATACAAGAGTGGAAAAGCTTTACCAGGACTAGTTTCAGCCAATGGCAAGCTCAGTGAGCTAACCGATATAAAGCAGAAATCAGCAGATGCAATGTACGTTGAACCACGTAGCAAAACTATGTAGTTTGTCATTCCCAAGCACAATGTACAACGTTTTTATTGTTGGGCTTATTTCTCACAGGAATCAGTGCTAAATTCT
This sequence comes from Mobula birostris, assembly GCF_030028105.1. Classification (NCBI taxonomy): domain Eukaryota; kingdom Metazoa; phylum Chordata; class Chondrichthyes; order Myliobatiformes; family Myliobatidae; genus Mobula; species Mobula birostris. Next base: position 34,584,239 of record NC_092392.1, on the reverse strand, counting down.
TTTAGCACATTCAGCTGTCAGCATCTGTCATTAATCAGATAGATTCGTTGAACCATTTTGGTTTCTCACTCTTCCTCTTTTATGTCCTGAAGCAATTCGTGAAATCTGTGATTCTTGCTGGTTTCACTTAGAATTTTATGATTTTTGTTTTTAAATTACCATAGCTTCAAGTCGAGTGTGTTATCAAGTGCACAAGTGCAATGAGATAGAGTTACAATGGAGAACTTGCAGCAGAATTACAGGCAAAAAGCAGTATCAAGGATGCATCTCACCCAAACCATGGACTTCTTACTCTCCTCCCCTTCGGTAGGCGCTACAGGAGCCTCCGCTCCCGCACCAGCAGGCACAGGAAGAGCTTCTTCCCTGTGGCTGTGACCCTGCTGAACCTCACATCACAGTGCTAAGCAGTATTGCACCCATATTGTACTGTCTCAGTACTTTTATATTTGTGTGCTGTAGCACTTACTTTTTATCCACAGTTATTTTGTAAATGACACTATTCTTTGCATTTCTGGTTAGATGCTAACTGCATTTCATTGGCTTTGTATCTGTACTCGGCACAATGACAATAAAATTGAATCTAATCAAAACTAATCTAAACATCTGGCATGCAAGGGAATTCCTAGAAGCGAGGTCTTCTGTGAACAATTCCGTAAACAGACAGGTAGACTTCAAACCTATTTATAAGCCAATGTAGGCAAAATTCTGGACCACAACTCACAGAGTTCGCCACACAACCAGTCAGCATCGAGAACCCCCTCCCGATGTCACAATTAAGTTCTCATAATGATGACCAATCAGATGATTGATAATGTGACAAAATATCAAGTTATCAGAAGATTGATGCCGATAAGAGAGATAAGAGAGAGACAAATGGGGGAAACATTCAAAATGCTAATCAGAGAGACGAGAGAGATTACCGAAAAGAGACACAGTTCCGAGTATTGTTTAGACCGGTTGCTTCGAACCTGAACTGTTTGAAGTTTGATGGACAGGCGATACCCCAGCAGGGGGATAAAAGGAACAGGTTCGCTAAGGCAAGTGACACACCATGACACCACGAGATAACGAGACCCTGGAAAAGCGGTGTGCCCCCACAAGTTGGTGGGAGTTTTGGAGATCTGGTCGCCGGACCAACCATAGGCGCACAGGGTGAGAAGGTACAATCGGCGGGAACCTGGTGTGTGTGTCCGCCCTTGCCTGGGTGCCGGGTTCACCGCAGAAGAACGATTGTATCCAGAACGGAGGGGTCACAGTCGGTGACCTCAGAAGACATTACAAAGGGCTCACCTGAAAGCTAACTGCGAGGAATATCAAAGGTCTGTTGAATCCGATTTGAATATCATCATTCGCTCTCTCTCTCTCCCTCCAACGGCACAACAGCGATTACTGCGAACTGAACTGAACTGAACTCTGTGTCACTTGAGACTGATCATTTTACCCCTAGACTGCGATAGAGCTTGATTGATCCTGTTATCCTAGTTCTGTGTACATGTGTGTTTTATCATTGCTAACCCATTGCATTTATATCCTTACGTTTAGAGTACTGTGTTACTTATTTCTTTAATAAAACTTTCTTAGTTCCAGTAACCCAGACTCCAACTAAGTGGTCCATTTCTGCTGGTTTGGCAACCCAGTTATGGGGTACGTAACAATAAGTATATAAGGGCCAAGCATTCCGAGCACACAGCTCAAATTAACAGCGCACTGATGATGTCTCCTCGTGTGGCGACAAAGTGTTTGCAAATGAATTGCCAAGGTCGGAGGACAACTCAAGCCAACTATAGATAAGTTATACCAGACAGTAAGGGGGAAGAGAGGAACTGTATGCAAAGACAAAAAGACACAGAGAGAAGTCCCTGGTAGTGCAGGAGATGGTGCATAATGTTCAGTTGCTGAGGGAGGTTAGGGCTGTGCAGGTTGGTTCAGGAAAGTAAGTCCTGAACCTGGTGGTATGGGACTTCAAGTTTTTGATCTCCTGCCTGACAATACCAGCGAGAAGAGGGCGTGACCCACATAGAGAGAATTCTTGCTGTTTGCATGAAGATGAACCTTGATGATTGCATCCATGTGTTGGGTCCAGGACAGATCATAGAAACATAGAAACACAGAAAATCTACAGCACAATACAGGCCCTTTGGCCCAAAAAGCAGTGCCGAACATGTCCTTACCTTTGAACTACCTAGGTTTACCCATAGCCCTCTATTTTTCTAAGTTCCATGTATCCATCCAGGAGTCTCTTAAAAGACCCTGTCGTTTCCATCTCAACCACCATCGCCAGCAGCCCATTCCACGCAATCACCACTCTCTGCGCAAAAAAACCTACCCCTGCCATCTCCTCTGTACCTAGTTCAAGCACCTTAAAACTATGCCCTCTCGTGCTAGCCATTTCAGTCCTGGGAAAAAGTCGCTGGCTATTCACATGATCAATGACTCTCATTATCTTTTTCACCTCTATCAGGTCACCTCTCATCATCTGTCGCTCCAAGGAGAAAAGGCCGAGTTCACTCAACCTATTCTCCTAGGTCATCCTAGAAATTTGAAGCTGCCTACTTTCCACCTCTGATCCACCAATAAGAATTAGTGTATGGTCTCTAGACTTCACCTCTCTGAAGTCACTAATAAACCCTGGTTTTGTTATGTCAAGTATGAGGTTGTAATTGCAAAATCACTCATCTAGATGTTCAATTTCACTCCTGTACACTGATTTATCAGCACCAACATTTCTGCAACCACAATGGCGTTATTAGCAATTTTATAGATGGCATTGTAGCTATGCTTAGCCACATAATCACACCCTTGAGATGCACCAGTGTAAATGATCAGTGAGGAGAAGATGATGTCATCAATCCCTAATCATTGAGTTCTGCTGATCAGGAAATCAAAGATCTAGTTGTAAAGGAGGTACAGAGATCCAGGTCCTAGATCCCATCTAACTTACCAGTTTGTGTCACATTTTATTTTCTGATTCAATAATCTACTGTACATTCACTTCTCCTTATTGTCCCCCAAAGCAAAACCTTGTTGGTCTTTTACTTATGGCTTACCGGGATTGACTCCAATTTTGTGAACTGCAGTAGTTACAATTGCTAACAACCTTCAGACTCTTTTACACCGATATAGGCTCTGATTTCAGGTAAAGGGAATACTTCCCAGGTTTGCTGCAGTGATATGGAAAAGTCTTAGGCACATATATACAGCTAGGGTGTCTAAGACAGTTGCACAGTACTGTAGTAATTTTATGTATTGTTCTGCACTACTACCACAAAAAAAAATCATAATATATGTGAGTGATGATAAACTGGATTCTGACATGGGTCTCTATAGGTTTCAATGAGATATCCCACCCCCCAGCACTCCCAATGAGTACAGACCCAAATCTGCCAAAACACTTTTAATATGTTGATCTCTTCATTCCCAGAATCATCCTTGTGAACCTCTTCTGGATCGCTCCAATAACAACACATCCTTTCAAGATATAAGGCCCAAAACCATTGGCAATACTCCAAGTGCGGCCTGACGAGAGTCTTATAAAGCCTCAACATTATCGCTTTGCTTTTATATTCTATTTCCCTTAAAATAAATGCCAACATTGCATTTGCCTTCTTTACCACAAACTCAGCATGTAAATTAACCCTCTGGGAGTCTTGCACAAGGACTCCTAAGTCCATCTGCATGTCTGACCAAAGGACATATGGAAAATTGACTTAAATTTAGATTAATTTCCATTGATTCCTTCCTTGAGTTTTGTATCTGAGCATTTGATGCCAAGGTTTGTTGAAGTGTAATCTGGTATGATTGCCTCCTATATCTGGATCTATACCAGTGGAAGCCTTTACAAATTTAAGAACTTTACATGAAATTGCCCTCCCTGGGTGCAGGACAGTGTTTATGCCCCATGGCAATAATATCACAGCAAACTGATTCTATTGTACCAGATGATTTGAGCGGCTCTTTGCAGTTATGGTGTAGTATTTTGGAGACCAATTTCTCTTCAGTACTGCAAAAGCCAACGGTCACTCTGCTGTGGGGAAAAACTGACTGATGCATACATGGAATGAATTCATCCATTAACACTGCTGTTCCAAGATGTGGTGTTCTGGCTTTTGTTGGTGTTACATGCAGTTTTCCAACATCAATGAAAACCAGAGGAGAGGCAGAGGTGAACTGATTTTTATGCGGAATTTTGATACACTTCACACGATAAACCAGTTAAGAGGACCATTATTGCAAGTTCTAATAAGATCATCTCAATGCTTCTAGACTCTTTTGAATGGACTAACTGCCAGCAGGTCGTCCCTCGCTCTCGGGCCCAAGTCCCAGCCCCTCGGCTCTGCCTCGCCTCAGTTCTGCTGCTTCAAATCACCTCTAAATCCACTCCAGCAATGGCCAAACTTTGGCTACTTTCCTGCTCTCAGGCATAGGACTGAGCCCCACTGCCTTGATTTGGCTCATACTCACCACGCCAGAATCGTCCTGCATATTTAAGACTTCAGCTCAACTGCAAAAAATGCCAGGTCATACAGGCAATCCGATTGCTCAACTCCAAAGGGAAGGCTTTTGATTGAATTGATTGTTTTCAAAAAAGAATGTGAGTAATAAATTAGATAATAGTTGTGTCAGCTGCCAGCAAGTCGTCACAGTAAGGCTGATCAACACTCTGCTAGAGGCGGTTTGGTGTCACATCCACCCTGGGGTCGGTGCTACACGACCCCTCCCTCAGTGTTCACTCAACAGAAGACAAGCTGTATTGTGTTCAACTGCAACATTCATGGATATTTAGCTCAGGTGCCTAAGACTTTTGCACAGTACTGTAATAATTGTATGCATTGCACTGTAGTGCTACTGCAAAAAAAAACATATGTTATGATACATGTGAGTGATGATCAACCTGATTCTGATATGGGTCTCCATTGTGGACTGAGAGTGGGAAGGGGTCATGGAAAGGGGAATCATGGTTGGGAAAGGGGGAAGGGAGAGAGGAGGGAGCAGGAAGCACCAGAGAGACATTCTGTAATGATCAATAAATCGTTTGAAATCAAATGACCTTGTCTGGTGTCTCAGGGCTAGGTGTGTCTGCACCCACACTACTCCCGTTCTGGTACTCTTTCTCTCCCACCTGTCCCACGCCCCTCCTGCCACACTCAACACTCACCATTGCTCCCCTTTGCTCCCGCCAGATTTAAAAATACAGTACACGCATTGCAGTACTGTAGATGCAGTATATGTGGGTGAGACTTTTGCACAGTACTGTGCTTCTATGTGAAACTGAATCAGTGAAAACATCATGAAAGAGGCTGCCCGGGGCAATATAGATGACAAATGTCACTGCATTCAGATAAAGGCACAGAAGAGAAGAATGAAAGCCCAGAACAAGGAACTCCATTCTCAATGAGCAACAATCTGCTAGATGAACTTGGCAGGTTGAGCAGCATCTATAAGAGGAAAAGAGTTGTTGATGTTTGGGTTGAAGCCCTGCATAAGGACTAAACTGACATAGTCAGTGAGTTTACTTGGTAACATGAATTTTATTATTCACAATGAAATGATCTTACTCAAACGCATAATTTTCTTTTAAAGATGCTTTTTTCTCAACTTCGATATAAGAAGCTCCCTGACTCTAGAAGTGTTTTAATGATTGCTTTTCCAAGTTTATTGTGCTTGGAATCTCGGTGTCTTTCAGTTTGATTCCAGCGAAACTTAATTACACATGCCACGATAGTTTCCAGTCTCCTTCCGCTATTAATCTTCACCATTTCCAGCATCTAAACCATTCCCTGAGTTCTCCCACTCTGCTTTGTTCTCTCCCTTGCTCAGGCTCAATCTGACAGCTGCAGTTCCTACTATGGTTCCTCCTCTGAGGTTTGGCCTAACTGCTTCCCTCTATTCCTGTCCCAATACAGAGCCTGGCACGCTCAAGTGCAAAAGTTGCTTTTCCCACAATCCAGTCAGCCCGATGCTGCAGGACATTCCTAGTCTGTTATTAATAAGCTACTACTTCTAGTATAATGAATAAAGTTTCAATATTTTAAAGGTATACTTACAAGTTTAGCATCACAAAGTAAAGTATATTTTAGCTAACCTAATTTCATAAAACATAGTGTATGAATAAGTTATTCATACATTTCCTTTTTGCAGACTGTTTCTAATCTTGTTTCTAAGATGTTTGTGTTTTTATTTAATTGGTCTTAATTAGTTCTTAATAATATTTGGTCTTAATAAATATGAACAAATCCCAAATTAGTTTCTTATATGGTTCCTTTTTCTTTAATAAATAAAGGGTTCAAATTTATATAGTAGTTTTCATGATCTCTAGATATGTCAAAATGCTTTTCACCCAAATAAGTGCGACTTAAGAAATGTCAAAGCAACGCACACAAAAAGCTGAAGGAACTCAATAAGTCTGGGGAAATGAACAATCAGTCGATGTTTTGGGCCGAGACCCTTCTTCAGAACTAGAAAGGAAAGGGGAAGATGCAAGAATTAAAAAGCTGTGGGGAATGGGAAGGAGGATATCTAGAAGATGATAGATGAAGCCAGGTGGGTGGGAAAGGTAAAGGGCCGGAGAGGAAGAAATCTGATAGTAGAGGAGATTGAACCATAGGAGAAAGACAAGAAAGAGGGGCACCAGGGGGAGGTGGTAGGCAGATGAGAAGCAGTAAGAGGCCAGAGTGGGGAATAGAAGAAGAGGGGAGGGGAAGGGGGAAAGATTGATCAGAAGGTGAAATCGATGTTCTTGCCATCAGGTTGGAGACTACCCAGACAGAACATAAGGTGTTGTTCCTCCACCCTGAGGGTGGCCTCATCTTGGCACAAGAAGAGACTGTGGACCAACATGGCAGTAGTTTCTCCTAAGAAAGATATCAGTCAATTGGAGAATGCAGTGTAAACAGCAGAGTAAAAATGATCAGGTTCTATATTTAGTGACTGATGTTGAATAAGTCATGAATATTAGTTGGGGCGCTGGAGATAACTTCACTGCTTTTCCTTGAAATAGTAGTATTGGATTATTTACAGTACATCATTCAGTCATTATTAATAGGGCCTCATCTTAACCTCAGAAGGTGACACCTCTGGTAATGTACCAGCAAAGAACAGAAACATAATCTTCATGATCATTCTCTTCCCATCCTGTAAAAGATGATTTTTTGCTACCTCTTGGATCCTAATGATATTGCAAAGCGAAAAGATAATGGAAGTGGTCGGTAGGTCAGATAATATCTTCTGTTCTTTCACTTACTGGATGTGAGTGTCACTGGAAAGGGAAACATTTAATGCCCCCATACATGCTGTGAGACAAGTCCCTGTCCCCAGTCATTGCACTCAGTGTGGTGAAGTAACTGACACAGTGGTAATTAAGTAAACAGTTGCAAAACTTTGACACAGCAAAGATGAAAAAACTGCAATTTACTTCCAACACTTGATATTCTGTGACAAGGAGGGCAACGCGGAAATGATGGTATTCTGAAGCTTTTGTTGGATTTGGACTCAGTGGTAACACTAAGGGAATTAATGAACGAGTCATTATTATTGCAGACATGCACACTGATGGTCGCGTATCTGAATGTTTAGCACAAGAATAAGGTTCTAATGAAGAATCATTCCTTGGTTTTGGATCTTCTCAGACTTCCTCAGTGACAGCAAAATTGCACTCATTCCGGAATGTTCAGAAATTCATCATTGAGGCGTTCCGTTGGTCCAGGTCAACCATGGATATTTCGGGCTAGCTGTCGAAGTTGGTATGTAAATCACGGCAGTAAGATATGCAGAGCCAACTGCTGCCCATCAGCAGGCTCCCCGACTCGATGCCGATGAATCCAAAGGAATGGCATAGACTGATACAATTTGGCACCAGCAGCATCACAGGAGTTGCCATTCGGCATTGATCTCAACACAGAACTGCCTTCAGGACTCCAGCTCCAGATTTTTCCTCAGGGTTTACTGCTAAAACCTTCCCCATGAGTGGGTTTAGTTGCAAGGCAGCAGAGGTTTGAGATCACAGTTTTCCTTCTCCTAGATGAGCTGCCAACCACAGCTGACGAACACTACCTGCCCAAAACAGCTGGATTTAAGGCACCAGTAACCTGCCTTTGCCCCTTCTCCTGTCAGTAGAAGCAGATCTGCTAGGCTTAGTAGCTAAGCTACACATGAAGGCCCAGAGCTGGACTTGGTTGTCAGAGACTGTTTGAGACACAAGCCACTGGGAGCATTTAAAAGGTAGTGACAGCTTATCCCCTCTACCTTCCCTGACTATAAACAAAGATTGATTATACTCCTGTAAATGGTGGAAAATCTTTGGACAATCAGTAGACAAGTGATCCACCACTGTGTATCCAAAATTATTCCAGCTCCTGTGTTAACTTAATTTCTCTCTATGTGCCATGTGACCTCCTTTTACTTGATATCTTTATCTTGTATTTTGCTGATGTCTTGCGTATCTGTTTCCATAAATCAGATCTTTTAGGCTGTGATACATTGGTGCGCTCCATCCCTCTGCTAGCTGGCAGATTGTCCTTGGGCAAGGTGTAGCACCTGCTTATCACCCTGATCAGGGTCACGTGAAGCCATGGGAGCAGGTGGTGGATGGTTGAATGAGCAGACAGTATATATCACAAGTCCTGGTCATGTGACCACTCAAACCGGGTAGACAATCTCCGAAGAGCATTGATAATGGCTGGGGTCACCCGTCTTGAAAAGACTCTGCCCAGAAGAAGGCAATGGCAAACCATTTTGGTAGAAAACTTTGCTAAGAACAATTGTGGTCATGAAGAGATCATGATCCATCATGTCATATGATGTAGCATATAATGATGGTGATGGTGATGATTTATCTGCAAAAGGAGAAACAGAATTAACTTTTAATGTCTGAGACCCTTTGTCCAGCTTTTGACATGGGGTCTCAGACCTAAATCATTATCATTGTTTCCTTTTTCATTGATCGTTCTTGTTTCCAGCCATCTCTGATTGCATTCTACTGTATCTTTTTTCCCATATTGAACTATATAACACAAGAATTTCCTACTTTTTCTTTGATAGAATTTTTGCTTGTAAAGGACAGCAACTTTTTAAAGTAAAAAGGGATTCACAGGACAAGCCATTGAAAGAACAGAGCGAATTAATGCTAAAGGCTTTGCTGTTTTTATGGCTCGTGTGATCTTACCCAGAAGGAACGAGAACCTGTTGTTCAATCAGCTTTTATTTGGCTTCAAAATCAATGGAAACTCATGTTGATCATAAAAGCATTATCTGGTTGCTTGATAAGCTGCATTTCCCAGAGGGTTAAAACTGCACACAAGAGAGAATATGTTTTTTAGGATTTATCTTGGTTCAGTCATGAAGAAGACTGAAAAGTTTGCTTTTGATGCTTGGTCAACAGGTGTTTGCTGGCATTGTGAGCTAAGTTGAATAACCCTCGAAGAATCATGGTAATGAATGGAGTGAGGTCACAATATGCGATCTCCTCATACAGTACTATACAGAAGTCTTAAGCACATATTTATAGCTGGGGTGCCTAAGACCTTTGTATGGTACTGTAGTCATGTTATGCATTGCATTGTACTGCTCCATAAAAAAAGCAAATTTCATGATGTACGTAAGTGATGATAAACCTGATTCTGATATGTGTCTATTGTGGACCTAGTGGGAAGGGGTCAGGGAGAAGGTCGGACAAAAGGGAAGGGAGAGGGGAGGGAGTGGGAAAAAACAGAGAGACATTCTAGGTGCTTGGAATCAAATTACATTGGCTGGTGTCTCAGGGCTGGGTGTGGCTGCTCATGCACCACCCGATGCCCCTAACACTCCTCTGCCACCTGTCCCACACTTGTCCTGCAGTGCTCCAACCTCAGCATTCCCAACATCCTTTGTTCCCGTCAGATTCACAAACTTTCTCTCAGGTTCACCTTGACAAATATAGTACTGTGCTAAAGTCTTCAGCACCCTAGCTATATATACTTGCCTAAGACAATTACTGCCTGTGCCATGTGACAGTGAGAATAGGAATAGAATGAGGTAGAGGATAAATGTGTGGCTGAGGGATTGGAGCAGCGGGCAGGGATTCAGATTTCTGGATCATTGGGACTCTTTTGGGGCAGGTGTGACCTGTACAAAAAGGACGGGTTGCACTTGAATCCCAGGGGGACCAATATCCAGGTGGGGAGGTTTGCTAAGGCTACAGTTGAGAGTTTAAACTAGAATTGTTTGGGGGTGGGAACCGAACTGAAGAGACTGGGGAAGAGGCAGTTGGCTCACAAATAGAGAAAGCTTGGAGAAAGTCTGTGAAGGAGGATAGGCAGGTGACAGAGAAGGGACGCGCTCAGACGGACAGTTTAACATGTGTCTATTCTAATGCAAGGAGCTTTGTGAACAAAGCAGATGAGCTTAGAGAGTGGATCAGTACTTGGAGCTATGATGTGATGGCCTTTACAGAGACTTGGCTCAGGGACAGGAATGGTTACTTCAAGTGCTGGGTTTTAGATGTTTCAGAAAGGACAGGGAGGGAGGCAAAAGAGGTGGGGGCATGGCCAAGTGGTTAGGGCATTGGGCTCACAATCTGAAGGTCGTGGGTTCAAGTCTCGGCCAAGGCAGCGTGTTGTGTCTTTGAGCAAGTCCACCCAGCTGAAAATGGGTACCAGCAAATGCTGAGGTTTAACCCCACCATAGACTTGTGTCCTATCCGAGGTGGGGAGGAAGTCTCGGGGGGTAGGGGTGAAGTCTCATACTCTCAGTCGCTTCATACCACAGAAACTGGCATAAGCACCAGCCTGATGGGCCACAAGGCTCGGGACAGACTTTAACTTTAACAATAGTAACAGGGATATCAAGGAGCAGATAGGGAAACAGATCTTGGAAAGGTGTAATAATAACACAGTTGTCGTGGTGAGAGATTTTAATTTCCCAAATATCCATTGGCATCACCCTAGAGCAAGGGGATTAGACGGGGTGGAATTTGTTAGGTGTGTTCGGGAACGTTTCTTGACACAATATGTAGATAAGCCTACAAGAGGAGAGACTGTACTTGATTTGGTATTGTGAAATGAACCTGGTCAGGTGTCAGATCTCTCAATGGGAGATCATGTTGGAGATAGTGATCATAATTCTAGCTCCTTTACAATAACATTGGACAGAGATAGGAACAGACAAGTTAGAAAAGCGTTTAATTGGAGTAAGGGGAATTATGAGGTTATCAAGTAGGAAATTGGAAGCTTAAATTGGGAACAGATGTTCTCAGGGAGAAGTACGGAAGAAGTGTGGCAAATGTTCAGCGGATATTTGTGTGGCGTTCTGCATAGGTACATTCCAATGAGACAGGGAAGTTATGGTAGGGTACAGGAACCGTGATGTACAAAGGCTGTAATAAATCTAGTCAAGAAGAAAAGAAAAGCTTACAAAAGGTTCAGAGAGCTAGGTAATATTGGAGATCTAGAAGATTATAAGGCTAACAGGAAGGAGCTTAAAAAGGAAATTAGGAGAGCCAGAAGGGGCCATGAGAAGGCCTTGGCAAGCAGGATTAAGGAAAACGCCAAGGCATTCTACAAGTATGCGAAGAGCAAGAAGATAAGACATGAAAGAAAAGGACCTATTAAGTAAGGCTGTAGGAAAGTGTGTATGGAACCGGAGGAAATAGCAGAGGTACTTAATGAATACTTTACTTCAGTATTCACTGTGGAAAAGGATTTTGGTGATTATAGTGCTGATTTGCAGCAGACTGAAAAGCTCGAGCATGTAAATATTAAGAAAGAGAAGGTGCTGGAGCTTTTGGAATGCATCAAGTTGGATAAGTCGCTGGGACTGGATGAGACGTACCCCAGGCTACTGTGGGAGGCGAGGGAGGAGATTGCTGAGCCTCTGGCAATGATCTTTGCATCATCAATGGGGATAGGAGAGGCTCCAGAGGACTGGAGGGTTGCGGATGTTGTTCCTTTGTTCAAGAAAGGTAGTAGAGATAGCCCAGGAAATTATAGACCAGTGAGTTCTACTTCAGTGGTTGGTAAGTGGATGGAGAAGATCCTGAGAGGCAGGATTTATGAAAATTTAATGAGGCATAATATGATTAGGAATAGTCAGCATGGCTTTGTCAAGGGCAGATCATGCATTATGAGCCTGATTGAATTTTTTGAGGATGTGACTAAACACATTGATGAAGGAAGAGTAGTAGATGTAGTGTATATGGATTTCAGCAAGGCATTTGATAAGGTACATCATGCAAGGCTTATTGAGAAAGTAAGGAGGCATGGGATCCAAGAGGATATTGCTTTGTGGATCCAGAACTGGCTTGCCCACAGAAGGCAAAGAGTGGTTGTAGACGGGTCATATTTTGCATGGAGGTCGGTGACCAGTTGTGCGCCTCAGGGATCTGTTCTGGGACCCTTACTCTTTGTGATTTTTACAAATGACCTGGATGAGGAAATGGATGGATGGGTTAGTAAGTTTGCTGATGACACAAAGGTTGGAGGTGCTATGGATAATGCGGAGGGCTGGCAGAGGGTACAGTGGGATATTGATAGGATGCAAAATTGGGCTGAGAAGTGGCAGATGGAGTTCAACCAAGATAAATTTGAAGTGGTTCATTTTGGTAGGTCAAATATAGTATTAATGGTAAGACTCTTGGCAGTGTGGAGGATCAGAGGGATCTTGGGGTCCGAGTCCATAGGACGCTCAAAGCAGCTGCGCAGGTTGACTCTGTGGTTAAGAAGGCATACGGTGTATTGGCCTTCATTAATCATGGAATTGAATTTAGGAGCCAAGAGGTAATGTTGCAGCTATATAGGACCCTGGTCAGACCTCACAAGGAGTACTGTGCTCAGTTCTGTTCGCCTCACTACAGGAAGTATGTGGAAACTATAGAAAAGGTGCAGACGAGATTTACAAGGATGTTGCCTGGATTGGGGAGCATGCATTATGAGGATAGGTTGAGTGAACTTGGCCTTTTCTCCTTGGAGCGATGGAGGATGAAAAGTGAGCTGATAGAGGTGTATAAGATGATGAGAGGCATTGATCGTGTGGATAGTCAGAGGCTTTTTCCCAGGGCTGAAATGGTTGCCACAAGAGGACACAGGTTTAAGGTGCTGGGGAGTAGATACAGAGGAGATGTCAGGGGTAAGTTTTTTACTCAGAGTGTGGTGAGTGCATGGAATGTGCTGCCGGCAATGGTGGTGGAGGCGGATACGACAGGGTCTTTTAAGAGACTTTTGAATAGGTACATGGAGCTTAGAAAAATAGAGGGCTATAGGGAAGTCTGGTAATTTCTAAGGTAAGGACACATTCAGCACAACTTTATGGACCAAAGGGCCTGTACTGTGCTGTAGGTTTTCTATGTTTCTATGTTTATAAGACTTTTCCACAGTACTGTAAATAGTGACCGATGTTCACATAGCATGCCAGCTTGGGAGTGCTTGCTCTCTACCGTCATTGCTGCAGACAGTCTTTGCTGTTAGGTGTCTGGAAGAGAGTATTATAGAAATAACTTCAGTTACAGCTCGTTTGAAATAACTAACAAGGATGGATAACGCAATTAAACAAAATGTTTACGGTATCTTATAACAGAAGTATAGAAACAGAAAGTTCTCGAATGTTAAGTTAGACTGCAGCTCTGGAAAGAGAGATATAGGTAACATTTCAGGTCTAAGAAACTTTGCGGGACAGGTTCCTCAGTCTAAATCATCAATTGTGGGGTGCTACGGTCGTGTAGCAATTGGCATAATGTTATTACAGCTCGGGGCATCGGGGTTTGGAGTTCAATTCTGGCATCCTCTGTAAGAAAGTTTGAATGTTCCTCCTGTGTGCATATTAGCTTGCTCCAATGTCCTCCCGCAATCCAAAGATGTACTAGTTTCTTGGTTAATTGGTCACTGTAAATTGTCCTGTGATTAGGCTAGGGTTAAATAGGTGGGTTGCTGTGTAGCACGGCTTGGTGGGCCGGAAGGGCCTGTCTCTAGCTGTACCTCTAAATCAAGGTAACAATGTTTCTCTTTCACTGTTGCTGCTTGACCTGGTGAGTATTTCAAGTGCTGTTTCTGTTTGTATTTCAGATTTGCAGCATCTGCCATGTCTTCTGATTGATTTTCATTCTACAAAAGAGTCTATCCCAGAAAAGATAAACAAATAACATGATGCAGGCATGTGAAGGAGGGTGCAAGGTATTTCAGAGCGCTACTGGAGGCTGTGATTAAAAAAGAACGATAGGATGAACATTGTGTGTTGCTAGTGAGCCCAAGAAGACTGCAAGGCATCTGTTTTGTTTTGTAATGTCACCATCACTGGTAATGTCCTTGAGCCATGTACTTGATGCATTGCCATCCTTCTAGTGATGGTACTGACCAATGTTCCCCTTAATATTTTTTACAGCTGCATGGACCTACCATTGCTCTGAGCAGGAAACCTTTACATGGCCTGAAAACTGCACACCGCTTTAAATGTTTTTGTTTTGTAATATGCACATCAAACAAACACAAAGCACGACTCTCAACACAAGTAAGTTATGTCAAGCACTTAAAGCAACCAACAGGCATAATGGCAAAAGTAAAATGTTTCGACAAGACAACGTCAGCGTTCAGTGGGCTGCCAGTCTATTAGTAAAGAGCTTCCATTCTATGTTTATTGTTACAACTTGTAGCAGTGCTCTAACTAGTTCACTGACAATGTATGTTGAAGCTCTAAAATGTTTCAAAGTAAAGGTTGTAGTACATTTATTATTTAGAAAATTTATGGATTATTTTCATTTACACATAATTAATTACAGGGTATTTTATAATTATATTACCATAGATTTCAAAATCATATCAGCATAATTTCATAATTATATTAGCATTCTACAAAAGAAATTCCAGCAGCACGGCAACAATGGCTAAGTACATAGGAGCATTTCAGTTACTGTACTCATGCAGCTTAGAACAAACAGTGGTACCGATACAGTGTAGCAGGTGAGAGGCTCAAAGACCATATAGAACCATTCATTATTAGGAGACCAATTGCTGAGGATCTGGCAAATACCATAGATAAAACAATCAGAAGTAACAATCTATGTAAAAGTGTATAGTCGATGTTTTGGGCTGAGACCGTTCACCAGGACTGAAAAAAAAGATGTGGAGTCAGAGTTGGGGGCGGGGGGGGGGGGTGGCGCGGTTGGAGGAAGAACCAAGAGGTGATAGGTCAAACCAGGAGGGGGTGAAGGAGTGAAGTAAAGAACTGGGAGGTTGATTGGTGAAAGAGATACAGGGCTGGAAAAGGGGGATTCTGATTGGATGTTTCAGTCAATTTACCAATACTTGTTCCCAGCCACCCAGCTGGAGTTTTGCCACCCACATTGTAACAATCTCGTCCATCTCTGAGCATTCTAATCTCACTGAATAGAATATAATTGATAAGGTAATTAGAACTGGCACATCGTACTTCATGATATCACTAAAGTTCCTCAAACTTAAATTTTATAGAAACTAATTGATTCTCATATAACACTGGACAATACATTTTATTGAAAGTGTTGCTTCCTCAAAATTGTTTGGGTTATGATAGACCCCTTGAAACCAAAGACAAATATAATTTCAGGCTACTTGTCTCACAAAAGAATTTGGAGAAACAAGAAATTAAATTTTAATGAGTACGAGTTTAATTGCATAATGGCACTGATGCTTTCCAATTGTTCAACTAAGCTAAAAATGGTTTATTGATGATTTTCATTTGTACTCAGCAATTGAAGCTTCTTGCTTCAGTGTCCACCAATAATCAGCCAGCATTGAGGGATTCCAGTTGCCCTGAAACTGTTTCTCCTTGAGCATAATGTCCAGGAGAAACCTTTCAACGTGCTTGTCACTGACGGCACTAAGATTTTCTGGGAAGAAGCCTGAGTGGGAACGCAGGAAATGGATCTTCAATGGCATGTTGCACTTCATGGTTTTGTATGCTTGAAGCAGGTTCAATCAGTTGTACATAGTTTGGTGCTCAGTAGTTACCAAGAAAATTTTCCAACATCATCTTTGAATGGCTTCTATGCAATTTTCTCCAGTCTCACAAGAAGTTCTTCAAATTGTCTCTCATGAATGATCTGTTGGATTTGTGGACCAACTAAAATGCCTTTCTTTGACTTATCATTAGTTATTCTGACTCAAAGTATGAATTGAAATAACAATTATAGGCAGTTACAAAGGTGGTGCATGACAGGGAAACTTTATGGTGATTTTCATGGTCAGCAGACCACAATCCATAAGATATACCCAAGAGTATTCAAGAAGCAAAACTTTTGTTGTCCAGCATAATTCCTCTGAGCTGCAAAGCATTGGCTTCATCCATTTTTGAGCTAGATCCTCCAAGCAACATTTTCTCTAGAATATTTTTAAATATTAAACAAATACCTTAATATGTATGTAGAGCTGCTGGTGACAAGCTTTTGATATATTAGGAGCAACACAGGAACCATGGGGTTATGACACTTCCTACAAGTCTGCAATCTTTTCAAAGTGGGTTTGGAGTCACCTCATTAATCATTCTGTCCTTGTTTTTCAACAGTGGTGGTGCTCTTTAACAGGGGTTTTGATTTTCATCTCAGTTTATAAATAAGTGAAACACATGCTCATAAAAAAATTATACATCACCAACTTTAAAAAATTCTTGCAAATGGGGTTTTACTCCCTTTGTGTTCTCAATGTCTTCTTTTTCAGAGGAAAAGAGGAGTCCAAGTGAATGTACTGCTTCTCACAATGTTGGCTGTGTCATAGAATAAAAAAATAGTTCTTCCACTCTTGCAGAATAGGGTGACACAATAGTGTGGTGGTCAGCACAACACTTCACAGTACCAGTGACCTGGGTTCAATTCCCACCACTGTCTGTAAAAAGTTTATACGTTCTCCCCGTGTCCGTGTGGGTTTCCTCCGGGTGCTCTGGTCTCCTCCCACAGTCCAAAGATATGCCGGCTGATAGGTTAAATGTCATTGACAATTGTCCCGTGATTAGGCTAGGGGTAAATCAGGGGATTGTAGGGGAGTACAACTCGAAGGGCTGGGAGCCTATTCTGTGCTGCATCTCGATAGAATAAAATAAAAATAGCGGAACGACATCAGAGATTCACAACGTGGGTCAGAGAAAGAATGCTGCCTCAACAACACTCACTCTCTACCTTCCCCACAACAGTATTTGTTTGAGGACACCAACAATTGTATGAACTCTTGAAGCTAAAATTTGGGCCATTTTCTGACTGAATTTTTTAGTCTGAAGCTTTCCAGATATTCAAACTTCTTTTCCTTTAGTACTAGTATGTACATTTAAGGAATTAAGCAAAGGGCACAACTGTATTACATCATTCGTAATTACTAATTGACTTGAAATACATTAACTTGAATGCCTAAGTACTATTGACTACTTGAATAATTTATAATGTTCTTGTCTTAGTAAATATATTATCTGCTAATCATTGAACAAAAGGAACATGCTTTTTTACCTTTATACAGTAAATGTAACAATTGTATTCATCAGCTTCATTTTGTGCCATGCCGTGTGGCATGGATGATTATGGTCTATCCATTACTATGATTGTTCTTGGCAAATTTTTTTTAACAGAAGTAGTTTGCCGTTGCCTTCTTCTGGGCAGTGTCTTTACAAGACAGGTGACCCCAGCCATTATCAATACTCCTCAGAGATTGTCTGTCTGGTGTCAGTGGTTTCATAACCAGGACTTGTGATCTGCACCAGCTGCTCATACGACCATCCGCCACCTGCTCCCATGGATTCATGTGACCCTGATCATGGGGGCTAAGTAGGTGCTACAGCTTGCCCAAGGGTGACCTGCAGGCTAGCAGAGGGAAGTAGCGCCTTACACCTCCTTTGCTAGAGAGGTATCTCTGCCCCACCACCCAAACAACTGTTTCAGCAGAATGAGTGCAGGCAATAAGATCTGTAAATTAAGATTTCAATCTTGATATAAAGAGACAATTGTGTGGTAGTGTGTGTATTGATAACTGTAGCGGCTAGTCAATGCCGCTCAGGTGACTGAGCACGAGGAGTTATCCTGTATGATGCTTCTTCTGATCAAGCCAATAATAACATTCCAAAGAGTGAAAGAAATTAATTCAATCCTTTATTAATAACTAGCAAAACATACAATCTAGAAGCATTGAAACTTAAGCATAATTAAGCTGTCAACAAAAGATATGACACCCGGTAGTCTCCAGAACCAAGCTACCCAGAACAAAGCACAAGGCACTTATCCCCTTCTCTTTTATCATGCCCCTCCCCACGTGACTAGTTACCATAATAAATACGCAACACAGAATACAATGCAGATAGAAAACAGATTCATGACTCCTCCAATAGCACTACTAACAGTTAGTCCTTCCTCTAGCTGCTTTTGTTCTTTTCCTAATACCTGTAGGCAAAACAAAGATCATTAAATTCTAGTGCACAAAGCTCTGTGGTTTAGGGGTTGTGGGAGAAAGATCTGTTTTTTAAGATCCAGGGCTCATTTAAATCTCAACAGCTAGCTTCCCATCCAAAGTAAACTGACAAAGGCACTACATGGGGGAACAGAAGCAAAGATTGTGGAGATATACAAAGTATCTGTTGAAATGCAGGTGAGATGAGCTAATATCGAAAGCAATGTAAGTTCGAACCCAATCATTCTTCATGTGGAAAGGGAAGGGAAGATGAGTTGTTCATGTGAAGAATGCAGAAACTCCCTTGCCCTCCTGATCTTCCAAAGAAATGACTTTCCTCAATGTTTTGTACCTCTGCTTTCCCTGGTTGAATTAGCACACTGTAATCAGTGCGCTGTTAAATTTGATTACAAATGGAGCAGTTAGCACTCTTTGAAGAGATGTGGTAATGTACTGGTTAGCACAATGCTTTACAGTACAGGTGACCCAAGTTCAATTCCCACCACTGCCTGTAAGGAGATTGTATGTTCTCCCCGTTGCCACATAGGTTTCCTCCGGGTGCTCCAGTTTCCTCCCACAGTACAAAGATGTATCAGTTCTTCGATCAATTGGTCATTATAAATTGTCCTGTAATTAGACTGGAGTTAAATTGGGGAATTGCTGGGTGTCGTGGCTTGAAGGGCCGGAAGGGCCTGTTCCACGCTGTATCTCAATAAGTAAATAAATAAACATCTGCCTGGAACAAGCAAGCCTTTCTGTTGCTTTGAGTTAAGTCAATTGACCATTTTAAATTGTCCTTTAACTAGGCTAGGATTAAATTAAGGGATTGCTAGGCTGTGCAGCTCGAAGGGCCAAATAGGCCTATTCCATGATGTATCTCAATAAATAAAGTCACCATTATAGAGTGGGAGGAAAGAAACTTTGGATCTTTAACTCTGATTCTGCCAATTCCCATCAAACTGAGAGAGTTAAAATGCTTGCCTTTCTTAAGTAACAATGCGGTACAAGATGAAAATTAAATGGACAAGAGTGTTATTTCAGTAAACAAAACAAACTACCAATGATTTTTGTTCAAGCCTGGGTGATATCATGGTGGTGGGGTGGAGATACGACTCTACCAAAGGAGATATAAAGTGTTTCCTTCCTCTGCTAGTCTGCATTAAAAATGACCAACTAAATCCAAATGCACAGTGAGAGAGAGAGAAAAAAAACTCAAATCAGGCAAACAATAAAAGCAAGCAGCAGCATTCAGAATGAAGGTGAGTCCATGGGCACGAAGCCTGGAGCCAGCGCATAGCCTCAGCCTCAGTTCATCACACAGTGCAGCTTGCAGATTCGAAGCCTGGAGCAGCTGGAGCCTCAATGCAGCAGAGAGTGAAGCAAGTGTCACAGAGCAGCGACCCGAATCAGCCCAGCCTTCGCCCATAGTATGGTAATAAATATGGGTGAAAGATGATGTTGTATGAGGCATTAGTTGACCTTGCATACAATTCCTTGGTCTGTATTAATTATATGCTTGTTAGATGTCAAATTAACACTTTCCAACGACAGTAACAGGGAAGCCCAGAACATGTGGCTACTTCACTTCCATCAAGTAGTCCATTTCTCTCTTTCTGGCAAACTTCCAGCTTGCTGGAACAGTATCCAACTATATTCCAGTGAATAAAACTCCATTACTGAATATCACTCCATTCCCAGAAATCAGCAGAGAATGTTACAGTACCTTCTCTCTTTCTTCACCCTACATAGATGGCATTTCCTACAATGTAGTTTATGAGCCAATTTGTCTATGGATTTACTTGTCCAATTACAGAGAAAGCTGTCAACAACAAAGAGGAGTCATCCTCCTACATCATGTTACTATCCGCTCTGGCATGTTATATACGGTAGACTGCCGAATATCAGCGTGCTGCTTCAACATTTACTTGTCTCTATACTGAACTGGGGATGTGGCCTGCAACTGAACCTGCCTGGCTGTGGACTCACTTTTGTGAACGGAAGTTCTGAATGCTACTTGTTACTTTTATTGATTGAACGCGGCCTTTCCGGTGAATGACATCTGTAATCTGTCAAGTAGGGGACCGTGCACAATTCTAATTTGATGGAGACAGACGTGAGAGTACGGAGGAACATCTGGAGAAACTTCTGAAATGACCGCTTCGCTGCTGCTGCTACTGTGTGATCCAGAATCTCTGGAGGAGAAGGCCCCGAATCCTTGGCTTTGCTTGTTTCAGCAGCCGGGGCTAGGTCAAAGGCACTCAGCAGAGGATGGCGCTCGGGAGGCTGTATAGGAGAGGCTGGCCGGAAACTCGAAGTTTTCAGACGATCGGGCTCAGTGTCGGCCGTGGTCGGTGCTTCCAAGGCATCGGCAGTTGTCGGTGCCTTGAGGTTTATGGCAGGGAGTTTCTCCCTTTTGCCACCTGCCATCAGGGGCTTGGGAGTCGATCGGGACTTGAGACTTTTTTTTACCGTGCCCATGGTCTGTTCTTTATCAAATTATGGTATTGTTTGCACTGCTGTAACTATATGTTATAATTATGTGGTTCTGTCAGTGTTAGTCTTTGGTTTGTCCTGTTTTCTGTGATATCACTCTGGAGGAACATTGTATCATTCCTTAATGCACGTATGCATTTCTAAATGACAATGAAAGGGGACTGAGTGTTCTCATAGTCTAAAAAAAATTTGTTCTTTTTTCTCTATGCACATTGTGTGTTCGGTGGCCTTCATTTGTTTTAATGGGTTCTATTGGGTTTCTTTGTTTTGTGGCTGACTGTAAGGAGACAAATCTCAATGTTGTATAAAGTATACATACTTTGATAACATGTACTTTAAACTTTGAACTTTGAGTGCTAGATTCTTTTTCTTGCAGGCATACTCAGCAAATCCAAGAACCGTAATAGGATCAATGAAAGGCCATACTCAACAGGATGGACAAGCAACCAATGTGCAAAAGACAACAGATTTTGCAAATACAAATAAAAAAATAACTAAACAACACATATCGAGAACATTAGGTAAAGAGTCTTTGAATATAAATGACTTGATTCTGTTAAATGAAACCTGTTACAGTCACATGTGGATGATATCAAAGCTGTAATTTTGAGTTTATAGACTTTCCAATTATTTGGCGATACCATAGCAACCTAGTAGATCTATTGCCTCTCAGCACCTGAGATCCAGGTGCCATCTATTTAGCTTCAGCATTTTCTCTGAAACCATGTGGGTGCTCTCCAGGTGCTCTGGTTTCCTTCCAAATGCATGCAAGTTAAAAGATCAGCATAGGTCATACTGTGTCTGGACATTATTACATATCTTGTCACCATGGTCTTATAATGCCAAGAGTAATCAAGTTACCAGAAATACTACTATTAACATTTTTAAAAATTCATAGGGAAAGGATATAGTATTCCCAGTGAAAGTGATCAACAGCCTATTCTTAACTACTCTTTCCAAACATTTGAATGTAAACTCATTGTAATAGGCTCGGGTGATCAGATCCAAAAGACTCGGACCAATTCGTGTGTCTAAGAGATGTGGTATTGAGCATACAAGCACAGCAAAGTAACTTAAGCTTAATTGATTATCATAAGAACAGAAGGTACAAGTAAACCACAGAAAATACTGTGTAGTAGGTTAAAAAGATTTCCACAATGATTTCAGGGCTCAAGATTCTCAGTCACCACTTGATTGCCGCTGTTGTTGGGGGCATTCCAAATTCCGACTCATGAACCCACCCTGCGTCTGGGTCCTTGGCACCGATTGTGATTCCTCCAGTCTGTGAGAAGTCCCAAGAACTGAGGAAAAAGTCCCCACAATAAATAGGGGTTCCAAGGACACACAGTGGCAGTCAAACTCTTTGATATTTTATTCTCATGTCACTAACTCAGCATGGTTTCTTTCATCAAAACAACTCATGTTCATTAACAGACATCCTGATGCTACTGGTGCCTGAGGGCAGGAAAGAATCCAGCCACTGTCAGCAAATATTAAAGATTAACAAACCTACAGTGGTTAACTTGTGGAGATACGTTGTATGCTGCGAGCTCACAAAGAGTTAAAGTGTCACTAGGAGCTGTTCAGACTTTCATCCAATATTTTACAAAATTTAATACACCACAACACACTCATACTTCTTCCAATTAACCATTAGGTAGTGGGATTTATCAGTCATTATTTATTATCCTCAGTCATACTACAAATATGTGTTTTTGTTTCAGGATCACTAGAAGAACTTTACTATCTTTTACAGAGTATTTTGAGAACCCATCTACTGAACAATGAATACTCATCTCCATAATCAGGTTTTAAGGACAACAATTGAATGAATATCTATGATCTGTTTTCCCAGCATCTCTACAAAATGTTTCCTTTGAACAACTTTATATTCCCAAACGTAGCTCACATTTTAGAGAAGTCCATGCATTCACTTCTCTCATCAAGCAATGTCCTTTTCAGCTGGTGTGTAATTAAAGATGAGCATTATTTGTCATACATATGTCAAAACATTAAAACATATAGGGTGGCTCAGTAGTGTAGCAGTTAACAGAATATTGGGGCTCAATTCAGGCCACTGTCTGTAAGGAGTTTTGTATGTTCTCCTCATAACTCTGTGGGTTTCCTCTGGGTGCTCCATTTACTCCCATATTACAGGTACCACGGTAGCAGAGTTGCAAGTGAGATGCTATTACAGTTTGGGGTGGAGAAGTTCAGAGTTCAATTCTGACATCCTCTGTAAGGAGTCTCTGCACTTCCTCCTCATAGAATGTGTGGGCTTTCCCTGGGTGCTCCAGTTTCCTCCCACAGTCCAAAGCCGTACCAGGTAGGTTAATAAGGCATTGAAAATTGTTCCTTGGTCAGTTTCGGGTTAAATCGGGGTTATCACAGGCTGTTGAGATGGCACAGCTTGAAGGGTCAGAAGGGGCTACTCTGCACTGTATCTCTAAATGAAAATAATCAAATAAAATTCCAAAGATGTACGGTTAGGGTTAGTGAGTTATGGGCATTCTATGGTGGTGCTGGAAGTGTCGCATCACTTGGGGCTGCCCAGCAAAATCCTTACTGATTTGATTTGATACAAACAATGCATTTTACTGTATGTTTCAATGCTTCAATATACATGTGACAAATAAAGCTAATCTTTTGCATACAGTGAAATGCATCATTTGCATCAATGACCCACAAGTGTCGGCATGCTTCTGGCTGCAATGAAGACTGGCTTCATGGCTGTGGATTCACTTTTGTGAATTTCCGATCCGAATGTTATTTGCTTACTTTTATCATTTGCATGATTTGCTTTTTTATTTGCAAATTGGGTGTTTGATGGTCTTCTTTTTTATAATGGTGCTATTGGGTTTCTTTGTTTTGTGGCCGTCTGTAATGAGATGAATCTCGAGGTCGTACAAATGATGAATGTACTTTGAACTTTGAGAGAAAGTTTAGGGAACAGGATAACAATCAATTAAACGTCTGCTGTCCTAAAGTGTGATAAGTAATAGTAAGAGTTTAGCTGTAAGTGATATTATGAATCAACTATTTTAAGCTCTGCAGTTGCGTAGTGAGTATTTTACAAGGAACTCAACAGGCTACGTCCACACAGCCTCTTTTGATAGCTTGCTGTCTTCCATGGCTGGATTTCTAGTGGAGATATAATTTCAACTGGGACACATTATGCAAAATACCTGCCCTGCTAGACACTGTGCTTTGGGGATAAAACACACCTTGGTGCTAAATATTTAACTTTTACCCACTGGTAATGTTATCAGGAATGAAAATAAAATGGAGCTGTCATTAATCACGCACAATCAGTCCGTCTCCTGTTTATCCTTCGAATCAGATTCATCAAAACTAGAGCTAGACTTTTATTTTCTACTTTTTCACCACAAGTAAAAATAATGTTGCACTTTGAAACGTTGGGCCTATGCAGTCCGTCTGAGTTCTGTCATATCACTCCAAAACAGGCTCACCAGTTGTGAAGAGACTTGAGACATCCTGAACAAAATGCTGGAGGAACTCAGTAGGCCAGGCAGAATTTATGGAAAAAAGTACAGTCCACTATACAGGCCGAAACGTCAGCTGTACTTTTTTTCCATAGATGCCTTTTGAGTTCCGCCAGCAATTTTTGTGTGTTGCTTAGATTTCCAGCATCTGCAGATCTTATCTTGTTTGAAACATCATGTGATTGTGAACAATTCTATAGGAAGGCAAGGACTAGTAACACATAAAAAGGCTGCATACACTACAGTGCAAAAGTCTTAGGCACGTATATATAGGTAGGGTGCCTAAGACTTTTGCATAGTAGTGTAATTGCCAATGTGGAGCAGAGAGCGCATTTGTAAATCTGGTGGGAGCAAGGGATGCTGAGAATAGTGTGGTTGGTGCATCACAGGAGGGGTGTGGAACAGGTGGCAGAGGAGTCCCAGTGATGGTGGGAAAGGAAGGGGCAAGAGAGCATATGTTGCACCGCTCAACTATAGCCCCTTCAGCCCAATACGTCTATGACCACTGAGCTAGTCCTGATCTCCTGCCTCGCCCCTCCATGTACTTATCCAAGTGCTTCTGAAATGATATTTCACCACTTCCTCTGGCAGCTTTTTTCATCTCCTCGCTACCCTCTGTATGAATAAGTTACCCTTCAGATCCTTTTTGAATCTTTCCCCTCTCACCTTAAGTCAATATCTCCTAGTATTGAAATCCTCTTTTTCATTCATTACATGTTGTGTCATATGACATGGGTGATCATGGTATTTCTTGGCAAATCTTTCTACAGAAGTGATTTGCCATTGCCTTCTTCTTTACAAGATGGGTGACCACAGCCATTATCAATACTCCTCAGAGATTGTCTGCCTGGTGTCAGTGGTCGCATAACCAGGACTTGTGATAGGCACCAGCTGCTCATACGGCCATCCACCACCTGCTCCCATGGCTTCATGTGACCCTGATCGGGGGGCTAAACAGGTGCTACCCCTTGCCCAAGGGCGATCAGCAAGCAACTGGAGGGAAGGAGTGCCTTACACCTCCTTCAGTAGAGAATATCCTCCACCCTGAAGAAAAGATTGTCACCATCCACCTTATCTAAGCCTCTCATACTTTTAATTGTTCATTTAACATTGACCCTCATTCTCCTTATTTTCCAAGGAATAAAGATTGAAAGCCAGTGAGTTTAATGCCTTTTTCACCACCCTGTCTATCTGTGATACCACTCTCAATGTTCTACCTGCTTGTACCCCAAGGTGCCTCTGTTCTATTGCACTCCCTAGTGCCCAACCATTTATCATATAACGCAACACTAGATAAAACAAACTTCCTTTTAATCCAGCTAGGTAGCCCTGAACTTTACAACTGTAAATCTAAACAGCAGATGATGGCAATCTGAAATAGAGACCATAAGACCATAAGAAATTGGAGCAGAATTAGGCCATTTGGCCCATCGAGTCTGCTTTTCCATTTCATCATGGATGATCCGTTTTCCCTTTCAGTCCCAGTCTCCTGCCTTCTCCCTGCATCCCTTCATGTCCTGACTCATAAAGAATCTAAAAACTTCTGCCTTAAATAGACCTAAAGACATGACCTCCAGGGCCACCTGTGGCAATGTTCCATAGATTTACCACTCTCTGGCTGAAGAAATTCCTCCTCATTTCTGTCCTAAAAGAATGTCCCTCTATTCCAAGGCTGTACCCTCTGGTCCCAGACTGCCCGCTCCACTATAGGAAACATCCTCTCCATATCACTCTATCAAGGCCTTTCAACTTGCAAAAGGGTTCAGTTAGGTCACCCCTCATTCTTATGATGTCCAATGAGTACAGGACAAAGCCATCAAATGCTCTTTATATTACATGAGTAAACATGAGAAAGTCTGCAGATGCTGGAAATCCAAAGCAGCACACATAAAATGCTGGACAAACTCAACCGGTCACGCAGCATCTATAGTCAACACTTCAATTCTTTGGGCCAAGACCCTTCCTCAGGAATCAATAATTAGTGACTAAACAATAAGAGATGGAAGAACTCGACAGGCTGACATTATCGGTGGGACAAGAAACAGAGTGAAAGCTTCAGGTTGAAAGTCCTTCATTGAACTTGGAAAGAAAGAAACAAATTTATTTTAAAATACTTATTTTTTACTTTGCTACCCTTCAATCTTCATCTGAAATATTAACCTGGAGTGTGTGTGTGTGTTTGTTTTCGCTCACACAGTGCATGAGTTTCCAACTTCTTTCATTTTATTTCTGAGCTTTCCACTGCCTGTGACATTTACTCCCACTCTTAACTCTCTGCCCTTGGCCCCCCGGAACTGTCTCAACAAAACCCAAACTAAATCCACCATGTCATTAGTCATCTAAACAGATTATAATCCTTCAGACTCAACAATGAATTCCGCAATTGCAGATTACCATCTTTTTAGAGTTTGTATTAGAACTGATTAGTTCCTGTGAAAGGTCAATAACTTGAAATGTTGTTCCTGCACTGTCTCTATGGTTACTGTCTGAGCTGTTGAAAATTTACAGGATTTTCTATTTTTAATTGCATTTTGTCATGATTTTTTCTCATCATAACTTAACTTTTATAAGGCAGGCAAAAAACAAAATTGCCAGACTTTTCTGTACTCTACTGTTATAATTAGTTTTCTTTTAAAATAAGGCATAAATATTCGCTGCAAAAGAAAGTTAGGGCTCCCATTGTTCCCAGAACTGTTTGCAAATGACTTCACTTCAACTGCGTTATTTTGCTAATTTATTCCATTCCTTCTTTCCTTGCCTTCCTTAAATTTTCCTCTGGGATTTCTTGCTGAACCGATCAAACAAAAACTGTACCATGCTCTCTGCTGGTACTAGTTGATAATGTTAAGATGTGTATAAAAGCAGTCTGCTATCACAAAATCTTTGATTTGTCGTTCTTTCAATAAGAAGTGCTTGGCCTCAAACATAACCACGCAGCAATAGAAGCATCTCTTGGTACTATGACCAAAAAAATTTGTTCTAAAAATTGGGATTAAAATGATGAACGAACTCATGAGAAGGTAGTTCAAAGTTCAAAGTAAATTTTATTATTAAAGTACATATATGTCACCATATACAACCCTATGATTCAGCGTGGTAATGCACAGTGCTTTACAGTACAGGCGACCCGGGTTCAATTCCCACTGCTGCCTGCAAGGGGTTTGAATGTCCTCCCCTTGAGTGCGTGGCCTTCCTCTGGATGCTTCAGATTCCTCCCACAGTCCAAAGATGTACTGGTTGGTAGACTAATTGGTCATTGTAAATTTTCCTGTGATTAGGCTAGCATTGGATTGGGGGATTGCTGGGCAGCACAGATCAAAGGGCAGGAAGGGCCTATCATGTACCGTATCTCAATAAATAAATAAATAGATAGATAGATAGATAGATAAGTAAATAGATAAATAGATAAATAAATAAACCTTCTTGTGGGCATACTTAGGAACTCTATAGAACACTGACTATAACAGGATCAATGAAAATTCAACCCAAGTGCAGAAGAGAACAAACTGCTAATGTAAATAAAGAGCAATAAATAACAAGAACGTGACAGAATGAGATAAGGAGTCCTTGACAATGAGATAATTGACTATGGGAGCATTTCAACAATGGAACCAGTGAAGGTGAGTGTAGTTATCGCATTTTATTCAAGAGCCCAACGGTTGAGGGGTAGTAACTCTTCCTGAACCTGCTGGTGCAGTTGCTGAGGCAGCAGTGCGCAGTGAGCATGGCCTGGGTGGTGAGGGTCTCTGATGATGGATGCTGCTTTCCTATGACAGCTTTTCATGTAGATTTGCTCAACGGTTGGAAGGGCTGTATGTGGGCCAAATCCACTACTTTTTGTAAGATAGGCATAAAAGTAGAATATCCTTTGGTTTTAGATCCAGGGATCATAACGTTAAATGATCGGATAGTGAAAAAAAGTGCTTTCACAAACTGCAATGTCCCAAAACATTATTCAGCCAATAAAATACTCTGGAATGTAGGAAAAAATGGCAATAAATCTCTGCACAGCAATTTTCTGCAAATTACACTCTTATGATCTGTGGTGAATAAAGGAGGTCAAGGATAACAATAAATTGAAAACTCGGGTACACAAAGTGGCAAGGCCATTGGACTGGGACAGTTTTTAAATCTAGCAGTAAAAGACTGAAAAAGTTTATCTGAGGAAGAAATCTAATTTTAAAAGAAAATATCTAAACAAAGACATGTATGTATATATAAATGGGAAGAAGGCAGCCACAATATCTGGAAAGAACAAAGCCAGTAAATTGACAACAGGAAACAAAGAAATGGCAGATATAGGATCTTAGAGCACTACAGCACAGAAACAGACCCATCAGCCTAACTAGACCAAGCTGGTCTGGTTTCTGCTTGTTCTCTTACACGTTTATTGACTATTACAAAATGTTTCTCAGGTGCTTCCTTTTCCCTATCCTCTCCCTTCCCCTCTTCACAACCATGATTCCCCTCTCCCTGCTCCCTTCCCACTCTCAGTCCACAAAAGAGACCCATATCAGAGTCAGGTTTATCATCACTCACATATGTCATGGAACATAACCTTCCATAACTCTTTTATCCATGTACAGTGCTATGCAAAAGTCCTTGGCACATATGTACATATAACTAGGGCGCCTGAGATATTTGCACAGTACTGTATTTGTGAAAGTGGGGCAGAGAGTGAGTTTGCAAATCTGGAGGAGGAAAGGATGTTGGGAATGGCGAGGGTGGAGTGCCACGGGAGGGGTGTGGGACAGGTGGCAGAGAAGGAGTGCCAGGGGTGGGGATGGCACAGATGCAGACACACTGCACCCTGAGACAGACACCAAGCAAGGTCATTTTATTCTAAACAACTGGTTTATTGACAAAATGTTTCTCAGGTGCTTCCTTTTCCCTATCCTCTCCCTTCCCCTCTTCACAACTATGATTCCCCTCTCCCTGCTCCCTTCCTACTCTCAGTCCACAATAGAGACCCATATCAGAGTCAGGTTTATCATCATTCACATATGTCATGAAATTTGTTTTTTTGTGTGGCAACAGTACAGTGCAACACATAACTTACTACAGTACTGTGCAAAAGTCTTATGCACCCTGTAAATAAAAGAAGTTTCCCTCATATTTACCTTAAATAGTTTGTCTTTCATCCTAATCCTATGAGATGTTAAATCAATTTTTTGGTTCTCCTTTGAAGTGGAAAATGCTGCAGGTTTCCCTCAGGTAAGATCTGAACTAATTTCACATACTAGAAAGGAACTTATAAAAATTCCAACCACAGGGGGTGAAATTTTAGAGGAACTCACAGATTTAAAGGTGAACAAATTGTCAGGATCTAATGGTCTAAACTCAAAGTTTTAAAGATAGTGGACACATTCTTTGAAATTGTTCAAAACTTCCTAAGTTTCTGGAAGATCGGGAATCAAATAATGTGGCTCCTTTATTCAATAGGAAGGTTTCAAATTTTCAAAGTACATTTAATAACAGAGCATGTATGCAGTATACAACCTGAAATTTGTCCTCTTCATGGAAGTCCACAAAACAAAGATAACCCACAGAACAATAGAAACATCGGAGACCCGAAACCCCCCCCATTCGCTCTCCCGTTGCACAAGCATCAGCCCCCACCCAGTATCCACACCTGCACCAGCAAAAGCACCGATATACCCCAACCCCCTATCATGTGAGCAGCAGCAGAAGCCCTCCCAAGGAACTAAAGGGCAGATATGTTCAAATCTATGGTTTGCAAGATATTAGAGACAATAATGACTCTATTGTCATTGGTTGCCATGGTAGCATGGCAATTAGCATGATGCTATTACCACTCGGGGCATTCCTGAAGCTTGGAGTTTAATTGTGGCACCATTCCATAAGGAATCTCTTGTACGTCCTCCCCATGGAATGTCTGGAATTTATCCGGGTGCTGCCATTTCCTCCAACAGTCCAAAGGCATACCGAGTAAGACATTGGTCATCGTAAATTGTCCCATGATTAGATAGAGTTAATCAAGGTTGTGGGTTTGCTGGGATGGCATGGCTTGAGGGGCTGGAAGGACCTACCCCATGGTCTCGATTAATAAGTCGTAGCTTTATGAAAGGTAAATCACATTGGACAAATTTGCTTGAATTCTTTGGGAATGTGACAGGGGAAGTTTACAGAGTGGATTAACTTTGGCCAGGACAGAATCCTTCCACTTGATATCAGGTACAGCTTTGCTTTAACATGTCTTCTGAAAGGCAGTTGCCATTGACTCACTCAGTGCAGCTTAGAAATGTCAGC
Source organism: Mobula birostris (assembly GCF_030028105.1). NCBI lineage: Eukaryota > Metazoa > Chordata > Chondrichthyes > Myliobatiformes > Myliobatidae > Mobula > Mobula birostris. Next base: position 34,553,614 of record NC_092392.1, on the reverse strand, counting down.
CCGGCTACTGTAATCAATTTTCTGAAGATACTTGAACCCACCATATTGTCGCAACAGTCATTGAGTTCAGATGCTGAGATATATCATAGGATACACTGGAACTCATCCATCAGTGGTGTAACAAGGTTATCAGGAGTTTCAGGTCTTTCAATATCAGACACTCTCACCCTGGTGACCCAGCCAGGGTCGATCAGGCCCTGGCTCATGTCTCAGCAGCTTTGGTCCACGAGTCAAACCCCTTGATTCATACCCACCTGGAGGCTCGCTCAGCAGCCTCTGTGATGGTTCTGATGATTCTTTTCTTTGCAGCCACCATAACACCAAAGAGAGAGTAGGTTCTGCAGAGCGAGAAGCCAGCAAAACCTTTACATCCAATCTCTATAGGCTCGCATCCTGCCCTGTCTCTGGCGCTGTTCTAGCAATTCCAGGTATATGGCTCACCTCCTCAATCTGCTCTTCCCAAGGAACTTACAGGTCCACCATGACTATGTGCTTCGAGGTTTCTGACAGAATGACCATGTCAGAAAGCAAAATAACAATCAGGAAATGCTATCCCATTACACAAATTACGAGTGTATAACATTATGGAAAACCAATAGCAAATCCCAGACACAAGAGATTTTGCCGATGCTGGAGGAAGTCAGCAGGTCAGAAATTCACTGGAAGGAGGGGATCACTTCCAGAGGTGTGTTAGAATGTACCTGGTAGTGAGGAAAGAGCAGTTGGAGAAGATCAGCAGAAAAGCCTGGACCAGGAAAGGTTAAAAGATTTCAGATGACTGAAACTGTATCTCCTCACCTTCCTGGCTCTCTTCTGAACTTCTTGTGTCTACTTACTGTCTATTACACTGCTGGTGTTTAGGGCAGTAACGAAGGTCCTCCATTTCTGGTGGTGTTCAGAGCTTCCATCATCATGTCAGTAGCTTCCTCTTGGTATTCACTACTGTCAGTCCTGCAAGTCCCAGGTGGAGACTCAGGAATACCGTCACACTCAGATGCGGAAGGATTCTTCACTGCTGTTTCCATAACAATTTTGTTTTATCAGTCAGGGTTGTTAGCCCTGAACCCAGAGGAAAGGTGGACCACTCTTAGTCTAGCCTCTACCGTTTGACTTGTTTGGCATGGGTGACTCTAACCAGAGCCAAAGCATGAAGCTCTGACTCCAGCCAACAAGACTCTCTATGTCATTGAGACACACAAGCCTCAACACCGTGACAAGGTTGTGGTCCTCTGGGAGGTTCTTATGTGTGGCACTAGCTTTTGTTGGTAAAGGCAGTGTTGAACACTGCTAATTGACATCAGTATCTGTCCTACATTCTTTCAGTGATGTTCTCACCTTTTTGGAACTGACCTCCAGTTCTGAGCAAAATGAAGTGTAAAAAAAAGTGAGGTACTCTCTTGGCTTCTGCTTTGATTTTAATCTCATTTGTAATGGCTGCTGGAAGGATTAATATTAGTGATGAGGTTGCTATGAGGGAATCATTTCTTTTGGCTAATTAAAGTTTTTGTGGGAGATACCCAAGATATCGGTTTATAGTTTTCCTTCCAGACTTGTAAACGAGAAATGTCATTTTAAATATCATAGCTATCACAGAATGTCAGAGTTATAGAGAAGGTAGTTCTGTAAAGTTTCGTGGAGAGAGATGGGCATGGAAAGGCACAGAGGACGTCATGACCATCCACTGCAACCAAGGAAAACCCCAGCTTCTGATGCTTGTTCATACCACTGGACCCAGATTTCTGAGATCGAGAGAGTGGAACTGCCCCAGTGTAATGGCTTTTCCATGGTAAAATCTCTCCTGCACGTGCCTCCTGTCATCATCAGACATGACAGAAAACCACCATATATATATTAAAAATGATAAATTAAATAAATAGTGCAAAAAGTGAAAAAAGTAGTGAGCTAGTGTTATTGGTTCAGTGTCCATTCAGAAACCTTATGGCAGACGGGAAGAAGCTGTTCCTGAATTGTTGATTGTGTGGCTTCAGGCTCCTGTACTTGCTCCCTGATGATAGCAATGAAAAGAGTGCATTTCCTGGGTGATGGGGGTCACTAATGATGGATACAGCCCTTTTTGAGGCACTGCTTCTTCAAGGTGTCCTGAATGCAGGGGAGGCTAGAGCCCATGATGGAGCTGACTGAGTTCACAACTTTATGCAGCTTGTTTCTATCCTGTGTAGTGCCCCCCCCACTCCCACCCCCACCATACCAGACAGTGGTGAAGCCAGCTAGGATGCTCTCCACTGCACATCTCTCGAAATTTGTAAGTGTCTTTGGTGACATACCAAATCTCCTCAAACACCCTATGAAATATAACTGATGTTGTGCATTCCTTGCTACATTGGAAGAAGGCCGTTTTGTCCATCAGGTCCACACTGACCATTAACCATCCACTTTTTGCTAATCCAACATTGATCCTACATTTTATTCTTCCACAACTCTTCAACACCCTTAAATTCTATCATTCATCTGCACACTAGGGCAATTTGCAGTATCAAATTAACCTGCTAATCTGTTCATCTCTTACATGTGGAAGGACATAGAAGTATCTGGACTAGAAAAAGAAATAGTAAAATAAAATTTGGGGTTAGTCATCATCATCATTATGTGTCATGTCTTTTGAGCATGATTGATTTAGGCAATTTTTTCTGCAGAAGTTGTTTGCCATTGCCCTCTTCTGGGCAGTGTCTTCACAAGATGGGTGATCTCCCCAGCCACTATCAATACTTGTTAGAGATTGTCTGCCTGGTGACAGTAGTCTCATAACCAGGACTTGGGATATGTACCAGCTGCTCATACGACCAACCTCCACCTGCTCCCATGTCTTCCCATGACCCTGATCGGGAGTTGGGGGTGCTAAGCAGGTGCTACACCATGCCCAAGGTGACCTGCAGGCTAACAGAGGGAAGGAGCTCCTTACACCTCCTTCAGTAGAGACATATGTTCACCCTTCCACCTGAGAGACAGGATACCCGGACCAAAACAAAAGAAGAAATTGTAAAATAAAAATTGAGATCAGTATAGGAACCAAATATTGTGAAGAAACAAAATATAAATGAAAATTCAGGAATTATTCATTGGAGCAGGTGATATCTGTGGAGAATGAAACAAAATTGATTTTTCAGATCAATGAACTTACATCAGAATTATGAAAATTTGGTAATTTTAATGGTCCTATTGTGTAATTCCAATATCTTTCTGATTTACTTATTTCTTATTCTTATTACTTCTTTTGTGATAGAAAGAACAATTAAAGACTGGTACTTAGGTTTTCTCAGACCTACCCTGCAGTGGAGGAAAGCAATAAACTTTATTGCCTTTCATATTTATGTAAGAGTTTGAGCTATCAGCACAACACTCCAAAAAACCTGGATCCCATTCAAAATTGCAGCATCAATCATACAAAATAGTACCAAAATGACTGGTTTTAAAGAGGAAAACTGTTTCGTCTTTTTACAATTTGAGTAAACCACACTACAGTCTTTTACGCAAATGCCTCCAACTATTTTGTTGATATTGTTCTCAAGGGAAATTTGTTAATAACATAAATTGTAGGCATGGTGGCTTAATATGATTTTATTACTTCTTTGTGTCACCAAAGATGCTATAATGTACAGAACAATCTGGGAAGTAGTGAAGAGCATGTTTGATAATTAACAAAAATACCATTCTTTCCAGCTAGTTCATATTTTCTTTCAGTTTCCATATTACAGTGAACCTGCCTTTATTATAAAAAAATTGACTGTCAGTGCTGATAGTGTCCATAACTAATACTAGCTGGAGTCTATTGAATTCCAACTCCCTGCGGTAATGGGTTAACTGGCTCTCTGGAGGAATAGAAGAAGTGAATAAAGAATCTGATGCTCATATAAAGCGTCCTTCACTGAAATCTCTAAGGTGGTCAGCCTCCAGTACCACCTGCTTATGCATTGTCTTTCCACTCTCACAGTTTCTATTAGAACTGTCAGGCATTCAGCAGGGTGAAGGTAGGGATTGAAGATAATCCCTTTTCATTGCACAAGCATTTGAAGAACACTCAACTGGGATGAAGTTAGACCAGATCTAATCAAGTTCTAATGAAAGGTCAGCAACAGAAATAATCACTTGTTTTGAAGGTGACCTGGCCTGATGAGCATTTCCAATGCTTTCTGTTAATATTTCAAAAAAACATTAAAGTCTTTATGCAACTTCCGCTTTTAAATTTCTGCCACGGGCATATCTCTTGATCTACCTAACGGAGTAGGTTCTTTTGGCTCTTCAAGCTGCACTGCCCAGCAATCCCTCAGTTTAACCTTAGCCTAAACATGGCAAAATTTACAATGACCAATTAACCTACCAACCAATATGTCTTTGGACTGTGACTAGAAACCAGAGCACCCGAAGGAAACCCATGCTGTTATGGGGAGAATCTTCAGGATCACAGGCCCTTCATGCTGGCCAGCTGGACTCAACCTGCCCATTCATTCATCCTTATGGGCAGCACAGCAGGGGAGTTATTAAAGATGCTTCCTTTCAGCTCCAGTCCTGACATAGAGTGGTGGAGTTAGCACGGTCTCCCAGTGATGGCATTTCTTCCCACAACGGAAATACAGAGGATTGCCTAGTTAATTAGCCATAGTTAGTTACCCTTAGTGTGTACAATATTGGTAGAATCTTGGAGAGTTGACGGGAGTGTGAGGAACATCTGGCAGCTCTTGGGCTATATTTCCTGGAGTTCAGGAGAATGAGGGGGGATCTCATAGAGACATTCCAAATGTTAAGAGGCCTGAACAGATTAGATATGGCAAAGTTATTTCCCACGACAGGGGAGTCTAGAACAAGAGGGCACGACTTCAGGATTGAAGGATGTCCATTTAGAACAGAGATGTGGAGAAATTACTTTAGTCAGAGTGTGGTATATCTGTGGAATTCGTTGCCATGAGCGACTGTGGAGGCCAAGTCATCGGGTGCATTTAAGGCAGAGATAGATGGGTCCTTGATTAGCCAGGGCATCAAAGGGTACAGGGAGAAGGCAGAAGAGTGGGGACGACTGGAAGAATTAGATCAGCCCATGAATGAATGGTGGAGCAGACTCACTGGGCTGAATGGCCTACTTCTGCTCTTATATCTTATGGTCTTAAAATGAGCTACAGGGGAAATTAGTGGAGGAGTAAGATTGCTCTGCGAGTTAGCATGGATGCAGGGTACCAATGGCCTCTTAATGCATTGTAGGAAAACATGGTTATCACTGGTGACCAAATTTATTCTTCAATCTACACCTGAATTAATTTAAATTATAATGAAGAAGACTTCACAGAAGAGGCCATGTCATCCACAGTCCATGCATGTGCTCAATATATTCAGGGCTCCAAACAATCCTTCCAGGTGAGCAAAACTTCACCTGTGAATCTGCTGGGGCGTTTCATTTTGTCTGGTGCTCCTGATGTCGCCTCCTCTATGTTGGTGAGAGCCATCGAAAATTGGTGAATGGCTTCATCAAGCAACTCTGCACCATCCACCACAAGCAGGCCAAACATTTTAATTTTGATTCCCATTCCTGTTCTGACATGTCAGTCGATGGCCTCCTCTTGTGCCAAGATGAAGCCACTCTCAAGGTGGAGGAGCAACACCTTATATTCCATCTGACTAGCCTCCAACTTGAAGGCATGAATATCGATTTCTCCTTCTGGTAAACAAATTTCCACCCCTCTTCCTCTATTTCCCACTTCTTTTCACTTCCCTATTACTTCCCTCTGGATCCCCTCCTCCTTCCCTTTCTCCTATTGTACATTCCCCTCTCCTATCAGATTCTTTCTTCTCCAGTCCTTGACCTTTTCCACCCACCTGGCTTCACCTATCACCTTCTAGCTGGCCTCCTTCCCCTCCCCCCCACCTTTTTATTCTGGCATCTACCGCCTTCCTTCTTGGTCCTGAAGAATGGCCTCGTCCTGAAACATTGACTCTTCACTCTTGTCCTTAGATGCCCCTCGACCTGCTAAGTTCCTCCAGCATTTTGTATGTGCTGTTTTGGATTTCCAGTATCTGCAGATTTTCTCATGTTTGTATTTTAGTGACATTTTGACACACCTGCATGGGCATCCATATGGATTAATCAGTGGCTGGCTATAAGGCAAATATCCAATCAGGACCTGCAATTAGAAACACCTATACAAAACAAGAAGAATTCAGCAGGTCAGGCAGCATCTATAAAAGGGAACATCCAGTAAGAAGGACAATGCAAATTAGCATCTGGAGTTAAATTGGTCCTCATCCTCACACAACGAATTTGCCTTAGCCTTATCCTACCATCCTATCACAGACCTTCAAATAAAATCTCAGATGCTTCATTCTGATTTGGGATGCAATGTTGAAGTTGTGTAAGACATGGGTGAAGCCTAATTTGGAGTATTGTGTGCAATTCTTGTCATTACATACAGGAAAGATATCAATAAGATTGAAAGGGTACAGAAAAAAAATTACAAGGATATTGCCATCATTTGAGGGCCTGAATCACTTTATTGTTAGAACATAAAAGATTAGGTGGGATTTGATAGGGGCATAAAATTTATGAGGGGTATAGATAGGCTTTCTAAATACATCTTAAATAAACTACAAGCTTCAATTCCCTCCATTGCCTGTAAGGAGTTAGTATGTTCTTCCCATGACCACGTGGGCCTCCGGTTTCATCCTACAGTCCAGCGACATATCAGTTGGTAGGTTAATTGGTCATTGTAATTGTCCCGTGATTAGCCTAAGATTAAATTGGGGGTTGTTGGACAGCATATCTCAAATGGACGGAAGGGCCATATTGTACATCAATAAATAAAATAAATAAAAATAAACAAAACAACATAATCTCTCAAATATGATAACTTTGCAGGAGAAATCAATCTTAAACTTCTGCAATCCTAGAGCACATTCACTCTTCATTCTTCATTCTCCATCTGTACACGTTACCCAGTGCATACTGTATAATCTCAACAGATTAGTCCACCATGTCAATTACTCTTAGACTAAATTCTACCATTACATGTTACATTTGCAAAATGATCCCACAGAGTGGTCTAACACATGATCTGTCAGTCACATACTGTTCTTCTTTTATCAAACTGGATAGTGAGAAATGGGGAAGAAATATTAGCTTCTCCCACATTATAGTGAATCAAACACATGGCTTAAGTATTTTAATCCAAAAGGAGAACATTCAATTTTCAATCAGATTTATTTAGATTGTAAACGATACAGATTATGTATTTTTATTAATCGTGTTTTAAGTTATTATTGTTTTCCTTAACTTTTGTATCTTTTTGTGATGTATTGGATCTGGAGTAAAAATTATTTTGTTCTCCTTTACATTGTGTTCAGGAAATGACATTAAACAACCTTGAATCTTGAATTTATTTCATGATGACTTGTGTTCCAAAATAGCCAATGCTATTCTTCAAATAGCGTGCTGAGATTCTGAAATAAAACTGAATGTGCTGGATGCTGCTGCAAGTTTTTCCAATATCCCTGTACCTCATCACACTTGTGCATTGGTCACTAAACTTGACTTGACACGATCCTCAACAGCTCAGGCAGGATTTATGGTGATCAGATATACTTCTAGGCGACACCTTGTATTGGCGCAACCACAATCTATGCCATAGTTTGGCCGACACCACCCCGACAGCTTGGACTAACACAGATACTGTAATCCAAGGATACTGATTGACTGGATAGAAGTTCAAAAGTTCAAAGTAAATTTATAATCAAAGTACATATATGTCACCATATACAACCCTGAGATTCATTTTCCTGTGGGCATACTCAGCAAATCTATAAAATAGTAACTATAACAGGGTCAATGAAAGATCAACCAGAGCACAGAAGTCAACAAACTGTGCAAATGCAAATATAAATAAATAGCAATAAATAACGAGAACATGAGATAATGAGATAAAGAGTCCTTAAAGTGAGATCATTAGTTGTGGGAGCTTCTCAATGATGGGGCAAGTGAGTGTAATTGTTCAAGAGCTTGATGCTTGAGGGATAATAACTGTTCTTGAACCTGGTTGTGTGAGCCCTGAGGCTCTTGCACCTTCCACCTGATAGCAGCAGTGCGAAGAGTGTATGCCCTGGCTGGTGGTGATCTCTGATGATGGATGCTGCAGCTCTACAACAGTATTTCATGTAGATACAATCAATGATTGAGTGAGCCTTACCCGTGATGTTCTGAGCTGAATTCACTACCTTTTGTAGTATTTGATGCTGAATTTCCGCAGACTCCTGAGAAAATAAAAGCCCACCTAGATAAATCACTCCTAGATGAACAGGTGACATGTGCCAACCTATGTGTGCAACTCAAGTTCTTGGCATTATTTTATTTTTGCATAGTCTGTCTTCTTTTGCACTTAGGTTATTTATTTGTCTTTGTCTATTTATGTTCAGTTTTCCATAAATTCTATTGTATTTTTCTTTCCTGTAAGTGTCTGCAAGAAAATGCATTTCAAGGTAGTAAATAGCAATGCAATGGGTACATAGTTTGATAATGAATGTATTTGAATTTGAACTATTTTATATCCAAGCAGGCCAAACACCAGCATCCGTGACCAGGAGTACATGCAGGTAAAAAACAAAAAAACAAAAAGCAACAGGACTGCAAACTAGTCAGTTGCCCCATAACACTGCTGCATCTACTAATGAGATCATGGCTGACCCAGTCTTAGCCTCAACTCCACTTTCCTTCAAAAAGCAACGACTCAAAAAGAAAGCATTCATCATTAAGGACCCCCCCCCCCTCCCTATCGCCCAGGACCTGCCCTCTTCCTATTGCTGCCATCAGGGAGGAAGTACAGGAGCCTGAAGGTGCACAGTCAACAATTCAGGAACAGCTTCTTCTCCTCTGCCTTCAGATTTCTGAATGGACAATCAACCCATGAGTACTAACCCACTATTTTATCGTCTCTTTATGCACTATTTAATTTTCTTTTTATATATATACTTATTATAATTTATAGTCTTATTATTACATATTGCAATGTACTGCTGTCACATAACAACAAATTTCACGACATATGCCAATGATATTAATCGTGATTTCTCACTCTCTCCAGCACTCTTTGACTGTGGTAACATTTTGGTACGTAGCGTGAAACGTGATTCCGCAGTGCCCCACAGTGGCCGTTGTGAAGGCACTAATAAAATTCCAAAATAAGTTGTACTGAGACTATCACAGAAACAAGGCTGCAGTTTTAAGTATCTTAGCACAACTCATTTCCATAAATGCTGCTGAACAATAAAGTATCACTTTAAATTTACTGATGTATATTCCAAATATAATTTCATAAACAGATGCTGGAAACGTTGAGCAACACACACAAAATGCTGGAGAAGCTCAGTAAATCAGGGAGCATCCATGGAAGGGTATAAGCAGTCGATGTTTCAGACCAAGATCCTTCAACAGGACTGGAAAGGAATGGGACAGAAGCCAGGAAAAGAAGATGGCAGGTGATAAGTGAAACTACATGGAGGGGAAGGTGGGTGGGTGAGTGGCTGGGTGGGTGAGGAAAATGAAGTAATAAGCTGGGAGGTGATAGGTGGAAGGGGTAGAGGGCTGAAAAAGAAGGCATTTCAAAAAAGAGAGGACACTCCACAATGGAAGGTGGAGGGGCAGCAGAGGGAAGCAGTGGGCAGATGCGGAGAAGGGAAGAGGTGAGAAGGGAACTAGAAGAAGGAATGGAAAAAGAGAGAAGGGTGAGGGGTGAGAAATTACATGAAATTAGAGCAATTGATGTTCTTCACATCAGGTTGGAGCCTGTCCAGGTGGAATATGAAGTGTTGCTCCTCCAAATTGAGTGTGGACTCATTGTGATCGTAGACAAAGACATGGACAGACCTGTCAAAATTGGAATGCAAAGTTAATAATTTCTTTGTTACTATAACTTACTTGAGCATTTGATTATTTTGAAGCAAATTTAATTATTGGTATTTGATTAAAATTGTATTATTAATGGTCTCATCCGGGTGAGGAGATCTGCGTAAAAATCAGAGTGCCTGGCAGGAATAAAAATAAGTTGAACTACTGACTAAGGATACAATGTGAAAAAGCAAAAACAAAGAGACCAGAGGCTAGGCTTGAATTCAAAGAAGGAGAAAAAGAAGTCAATGATGCTCTGAGGATGGGGAAAGTGCAGGAGGAATATATGTTGATTAAATGCTAAAATTAATGAGGATGGAAACCTAATTATGCTGTTTAAGTTTGTAAAATTCCAACAGGCAAACTCCACTGAGATCAAGGAATACCTAATTCCTCTCCAATTCTGGTTTCCCCACAAGTGGGGCAAAAGGGCAAAGAATGGTATGCTCCATTGGCTATTTGCATTGTGTATCTGTGTACTCCTCACACAAGGACTCAGAGTTCACAGTGCCATCCCAAATGTTCCTACACCATTTGAAGCAGTCACATGCAAGGGTTTCTCAGTTTTTGATGGGGACTTCGCATTTTTCCAAGGAGAAGCTGAGAACCACTTTGAAACTTTTTCTTTATTCACCTGATAATCACAGCCGAGAGTAGAGTCGGATTAGACTATAGACTTTGGAGGTCTGCTATGGTGTATGTGAACAGTGTAGGATGCAAAACAGAGCTGAATTTGTGGAGATGTGGTCTCAATGCCTGTGCTATTGTCCTGAGAGAGGACAGCATTATTGGTTTGTTTGTTCTTTCAACACTGATATGGACAGAGATTGGATTTATTGTGGAGTACAGGTCATCTGGACAGGTATCCAATCCAGATGAAGGGATATCAACTGTCCATTCCCCTCCATAGATGGTGCCTGACCTGCTGAGTTCCTCCAGCACTTTATGGATTGCTCTAGATCGTATGTGATGTCTTCTGACCCTGTGAGAGCCTTTCTATTCCACTTATTTCAAAGTTGTGTAGTGTGAAAAGCACCATTATCAGTGCATACCTGATGGCAGGTAAGTAACAGGAGAAGTAAGCAAACCATACATGGAAGTGCCCAGACTAACTTCACCCAGAAAAGATCTCCATCACAATGTATTATGGAAAAGATTGAATTTCATTGCTCCTAAAGAACTGGTGCAATGCAATGCAATTTCTCAGCTAATTGTTTATTTTTACAGGACTAAAGGATTGAGACAAAGGAGGTGCCAGGCCCGGAGTCACCCCATAGTGTCCAGAACCTCCAAGTGTTGCAAACTAATCCCTCTAACATCAAGTCTAACAGGAGGCGGATCAAATGGCCTGCAGCTAACATGACTTCACTGTGGAAGCAATTTGATGAAGATGTTAACCAAATTCTGGAGGCAATGGCGAAGGGAAGGGTTGATAGGAAGCTGCCCAGTGGAGGTTGGTTGTAGGGGATTCGCAGCCCACTCCTTAGTTAGAGCCTTCAGCATTTTGGGCATCGAGGGAGAGAGGAAGAGGAGAGCCATCCGCAGTACCACCGATGCAGCAGAGAGGGCCTCAAGATGGCTGTGGCTCAAAAGAGGGGAGCCATGGAGTCATAAGTAGCTAGACATCTGGACACAAGCTGGGGTCTGATCAGCCCCGGATAGGTCACCTGGAGGAGGGTGTATGATATTGAAGGACCCGAAACACCCGATGATTCCAAGAACATCACTGAAGATGTGTCCAGAAGCATCAGTAGATGTATGTACACAGTTGGGTCTAGGTTTTGCTTCCAATAGCTAAAAAAAATTAAGCTAAATGGGCAGTAAATATATCACTGTCTCTGCTAAGTTGTCTATACACTCAGCTGAGAGAACCTCAGTGGTTTATACCAAATGGGATCATTTTGGCTGCTTTTGCTCCTGTGTTGAAGTTGGGTGAGGAGAAAAAGGTTATGACTGCCTCTCTAAGAAATTTCCACCAAGCAAAATTGTTTTCCTACTTACGTTATTTAAAAATCCTGTAGAGTTAAGAAGTGCAAGAGTCCTTCTTGAATCTCGTTTGTGTCTCATGCTGTGGATGATCACAATCTTTCCACTTTGATAGTTCTTGCCAAACTTTTCTGCAGAAGTAGTTTGACTTTGCCTTCTTCTGTGCAGTGTCTTTACAAGACAGGTGACTCCAGCCATTATCAATACTCTTCAGAGGTTGTCTGCATGGCAGCAGTGGTTGCATAACCAGAACTTGTGATATGCACCAGCTGCTCATACGAGCATCTATCGCCTGCTCCCATGGTTTCATGTGACCCTGACTTGGGGGCTAAGCAGGTGCTACACCTTGCCCAAGGGTGACCCGCAGGCTAGCAGAGGGAAGGAGCACCCTACAACTCCTTTGATAGAGGCATATTTCTCCTGCGCTATCCCTCCTGAATTTCTGGGAGTTAACATCACTCCTAGATCTTCCACATTGATGACCTTCACTTGCTCCCTAATGTCCTACATAATGGTTGCTGTCAGAGAGGAGATTTTCTTGTGCTGATGTGTAAACACAAAAACATAAACATACACACACACACACATGCAGTATGCACAGCAAATCAATCAAAGTGATTTACTTCAAATACCTTAAGCTTTACATATTCTAAGAAAGCCTGCACTCAGTCATAACTTCTTCAGTCTTTATTCCTTCAGCTCCCAAAGGTCTTGCAGACCCGGCACTTCACACCAGTCAGCAAAAGCCAATCTATTTGTAGCCACTACCAGTACAGTTCTATTTCAGTCTGGGGAATTTAGAATGTCAGCATGAACTATAGGGTTTGAATGAGCTGGGTTATACTGTGGAGACACAGGGGGAGGAGCTGGCCAGAGACCCAACTTGGGTTCTTAATTGGCTGCAGAATCCGCATCTCCAGATCCCACGAGGTTTTCAGCTCCCAAGTAATTGAGGATATGCACCAGATGCTGGTGTTATTATGAATCCTTGTACAGGATCTCAGATAAATTAATTGAATTGCAGTATATTGTGGAATACGTGGGCTGCCTGAACCAGCATCCCAGTGACAGAGTTCCTGAGGCCATCTTTAAAATCTCTCATGACTTCTCAATGGATACTTCATAATCCAATTTCTAAATGTTGATCTTGTGTAATTGCAATATGTTGCGGAATTGGATTTGTTATTACCTTCTGTTCATTACTCAGAGTCCTTTTCCAGTACATATTATTGTGGTGGTGTGATTTGATGCAGCAGAACAGGACTGGATATGGATGACACAAATCTCTCTTGCATTCTGTATCTTGGGCTCCTTCCCCACCTCCTCCCTCCTTCAAGCCCCATCCACTGAGAAAAAGATGGCAGCAGGTCTTTAGGACCCTCCAAGAGGACCACAACCTTCTCATGGTTTGGCGGCTTGGGTGCCTCAATGGCCCTGAGAGCTATGTTGGCTGGAGTCAGGGTTTTATGCAATGGGTCTTGGTAAGATCACCATGTCAAACAGGTCAAAGGGTAGAGGCCAGGCTGAGAGTGATCCACCTTTCCTCCAGGTTCGGGGGTTCAGCTCAGGGCTAACAAACCTGACTGGTAAGACAAAAGTGTTACGGAAACAGCAATGAGGAATCCTTCCACACTTGAGTGTGATGGTACTCCTCAGTCTCCACCCGGGACATGCACGACTGACAGTAGTGAAAATTGACCTGATGAAGGAAACCCTGAAGTCTTCACTTACCAGATCTATGAATCTGCTTCCTCAGTAACACAAAAGGTAGCAAGCCAGTCTTCACTTACCAGATCTATGAATCTGCTTCCTCAGTAACACAAAAGGTAGCAAGCCAGGCATTTGAGAAGGATGCCGTGATTCTGCAATAAGATATAGATAGGTTGAGTGAATGGGCACTTTGGTAAGAGAAATCAAAAGGCTGATTGTAATCTGCAAAGAGCAACTGCAAGTGCAGAGAGATCTAGGGTGTTCCAATGCGTGAATCACAAAAAAAAATCTTGCAGGCAGGACTAACAAGTAGTTAAGAAAGCAAATGGCATTTTGACCTTCATCATAAAGAGGTAGGAGTTTAAAACTAGGGTGGTTGTGTTGCAATTGTACAGAGTGCTAGTGAGGCTACACCAGTATACCACGTGTGACTTTGTCCCCTTATCCAAAGACATATATAGTAAGATTGGAGAATATTGGAGATTACCTATTCACTTAATGGAGATTCATTAGGCTAATTCCTGAGATGAGAGGCCTAAGCTATCAAAAGAGATTAACTTGTTATGACCGTGTATAGAAGAATGAGGAATGACCTTATTCAAATATATAAGATCATAAGAGGGTTTGGCAATGTAGATGTTAGGATGTTTTCACTAGTGAGGGAGTCTTGAACAACGGGACCTAACTAAAAGATGAATGGGCAGTCATGTAAAACTGAAGTCAGTAGAAATTTCTTCTCACAGATTGTGGTGAATCTTTGGATGCTCTGCTCCAACTGGATGTGGAATTGGAGTATTTAAGATCCTTTAAAGAGGAGTGTGGAGGAATGGCACTGACGAAGATTTGAAGCCAGCATAGATCAGAATGATCACACTAACTGGTGGTGCCTGAAGGCCCTGGAGGTTTACTCGTTCTCCTGCTTATTGGTGTGTTTGGGTGTTTTGTGTGGATGGATATTCAGCAGAAAACTTGATAATGTAACTCTCATTAACTTCTTGCATGAATCATGTTCTGCTCTCGAGTGAAGCTGGACTACTCTCTCTGTTTCATGATTATGACTTTTTTAGAGCAACATACTCAAAGACTGAAAAGATTGTGCAAGAAGTGACGTAGGTTCTGCTCTTGATCACCAGCAGACACAGCTGCCATCTGCTCCCTTGAATGTGAGAAGTCCCCCAACTACCATCAGAGTAAAAACAATCAGACCTCTAATCATCAAAAGTCCCACAAAAAACATCAGACCCCTAAATGCCACCATATATCCTATTGCTTTCTCTCAATGACCATCAATTGCCTCCGACGATGATCTGACCAGCATCGTGCTTTTTCTCATGAACTATGACCTGTCAGCTAATGGAACAATCAGAACTTCCAACTATTCAGAACTTCCTGTACATAGAATCCTCTGCTAGAAGTAATATTGGAGATAATCTATTCACTCAATAACTTCTTATTTGGAAATGATCCCTTGACCAGCAGATTGCCTGAAGCACCATTGTATCTATTTTAAAACACTGATCAAACCAAGCAACTTAAGTTCATAAAATGGAGGACAGAGCCTCTTCATAAAATGGCAGCCTCCATCTCTTTCCACCGTATGCAAGAGCAAAGACAATTGGTCTGCCTGCTTCCACTGCCCTTGATTCATTCGAATTAATTAATTTGCAGACTGCAGATCTTTCTGGCCAACAGTGCTCTCTACTGCACATATGTAGAATGATGTGAGCATAGACATGCATAGTTCAACACACTTCAACCTACTCAGGAAGTAGAGGTATTGTTGAGCTTTCTGGATTGTGTAGAAAGTAAAGGCATTGCTGAGCTTTCCTGACTGGGGAGAAGCAATAGGACATTCAGGAAATGCACCCCTTTGGTTACCCATGCTCATTATGAATATCACCTCACCACCCTCAGCTCCCTGCATGAAGGTTCTGTGCATCAGCAAACTTCATGTGTTTCATTCTCTCTCCATATATTCCCTCCCTTCTTGCTCTGCCTGCCTTGCTATATTTTTGTTTCTTTTCAATTTTTTTGTTGCAAACGCTTTCTTTAACTTGATGCTTCACAACATTAAATGGGAATATTAACTCATAAATACAGTACTGCACAAAGTCTTAGGTACATATCTGTAGCTAGGGTGCTTAAGAATTTTACACAGTACTGTATTTGTCAATGTGGAATAGAGAACGAGTTTGTAAATCTGGCAGGAGCGAAGGATGTTGGGAATGGCAAGGATAGAGCGGCAGGGGAGGGGTGCAAGACTAGTGGCACAGGAGCGCTGGGATGGGAGGTGGCATGAGAACAGTCACACCCAATGCTGAGAAACCAGGCAAGGCCATTTGATTCCAAACAATTGGTTTATAGATCATTATAGAGTGTCTCTGTTGTGCTTCCTGCTCCCTCCCCTCTTCCTACCATTTTTCCCAACCATGTTTCCCCTCTCCCTGCCCTCTTCCCACTCTCAGTGCACAACAGGGCCCCATATCAGAATCAGGTTTATCATCACACATATATGTCATGAAATTTGTTGGTTTTTTGTGGTAGCACTACATGCAATACATGGAATTACTACAGTAGTGTACAAAAGTCTTTGGCATCCTAGATATATTTATGTTCTCAAGACTTTTGCACAGTACTGTATGTACCTCGTAAGTGACCACTGAGTATATGTTTGTAGTCTTCTGTAGCTGTAGCCCATCCACTTCAGAAATACGCTTCTGCACACCACTGTTGTAATGCATAATAATTTGTGTTACTATTATCCTCCTGTCAATTTGAACAGTCTATAGTGGGGGAGTGTAGAATCAGAGGGCATAGCCTCAGAATACAGAAATGGCCACTTAGAATGGAGCTGAGGAGGAACTTGGTCTATCAGTGGAATTATTTGCCACAGGAGTCTGTGCAGGCCAGGTTATTTGTTGTATTTAAAGTGGAGGTTGATAAGTTTGTGATTAGTCAGGGTGTGAAAGATTACAGGGAGAAGGCAGGAGAATGGGTTGAGAGGGAAAATGGATCAGCCATGATGAAATGGCAGAGCAGACTTGATAGGCCAAATGGTTTAATTCTGCTCCTATCTCACATGGTCTTAATGACCATTCTCCTCTGACCTCTCATTAACAAGGCATTTATGCCCACAGAATTGCTGTGCACTGGATGTTTTGTTTTCACACTATTTTCTGCAAACTCTAGAGTTGGATGTGCATGAAAATCCCATGAAGATCTGAGGTACTCAGATCACCCCTTTCAGCAACAACAATCACTCTACAGTCAAAGTCATTTAGATCACATTTCTTCTCCATTTTGATGTTCCATCTGAACAAAAGTTGAACCTCTTGACCAGGTCAGTGTGCTTTTATGCATTGAGTTGTTGCTGCATGATTGCTTGATTAGATATTTGCATTAACAAGCAGGTGAACAGATGTATCTAATGAAGTGGCCAATGAGTGCAGAACTCCATTGTCCAGTTTCCGTCAGGCAAACAAAATAGACAGTTTGATAGGAAATAATTGGAGGAATGAAATTAATGGGATTGCTTTGGGAGCAAACATAGATTCAGTGGGCTGAATGGACTCCTTCCATATCATTCCACCTCTTGCACCTGCTGCACTGTTCAATAAGATCATGGCTGATCTTTTACCTCAGTTCTGCCTTACTGCACTAACCCCAGATGCCTTGATCCATTTATATCCAAAATCCATTCTTCTCTTATAATTGGGAGAGGCTGTCCATCGTATCCGATGATGACAGGAAACCTGTGTGGGTGAGTTTTACAATGAAAGAGCCAGAACACTGGAGCAGTTCCACTCTCTCAATGTCAGAAGTCCGGGTCCAGTGGTACGAACAAGTGTCACAAACTGGGGTCTTCCTGGTTGCAGTGGATTACCTTAATGTCTTCTGTGGCTTGTCATGCCCTTCGCTCTCCACAGGGTGTTGCAGAAACTCCTTCCTAGCCCTTGGATCTCACTGTAGATCTCATTCACCCGGAACTAACTTCGTATGCTGGGACAGGCATGTCCCTATCTCGCCGGGGTATGAGGCCACTGGCTACCGTCACCTGGTTTAGCATACCTATCGAGAGCAGTGTACAGGGGTGTGGCCACCGTTGCGTTCAGAAACTACTTGGAGCCGCAGGTGAGAGTTGAGTGTCCGGTGGGGACCGAAAGTGAGTAAGATGCCCCAGAATGGACACGATAAACCCCTTCACCAGAGATGCTACCCATCCTTGGACACCCCATACACCCTTTACAATATAAACCCAGCAGCTGACCATCCACAGCCCTGTTGAATAAAAGAATTGCTAAGTTTCATGACCGCCTGAGTAAAGTAAATGTTCTCTGATCCCAGTCTTCGACATCTGAACACTGTTTTTGATATCTCTCCATCTGGACAGCCCTGATAGGGGTAAGTAATCTCTGCATCTGCCTCATCTACAGCCCCTTTAGAATGTTCTACACTCAATGAGATCATCTCTTTGTCTTCTCAACTCCAAAGTGATTTTTTTTTTAATTTTGCCTCATGGCGTCACAATGTGCACTGGCAATACCTGAACCCAGGTGTAGAGGAAAGAGATGCCAATGTAGAGGCTGCAACTAAAGTTAATTCATAATAATTCCAAAAGAATATCAGTGGCTCGGTAAGCGACACCATGAGAAGTAACATTCTCAAAACTAGGACCCCGCGATTAGAGCTAATCAGGCATCTGCTTAAATAATACAGAATCCCCAGGCCTATCAAAGTAAACTTAACATGCTTAAACTGAAAGCACCAGGAGATTGCAATAAAGAGCAAGTTGCTTGAGAAAAATGAAAGGAGCGCTAAATGAATAAAAGTTTCTTTAAACAACACTTAACCAGTTTATGTGCCTTAAAAACTTCAGAGCCTAAAGTTCTCCAGCTCCTCACATAGGCCTGAAGAGCTCATTATACACAGGACAATTTTCTTCATCCAAGAGATCAATAGATCAATGGTGTTTTACATTTCCAACAAAATTTTAGTCAGTTTTTTCTGTTAGGTTCATCTGCACCTATTGATCAATTCTTTTCCAGACAGTTGAACAGCCAATGTCTTACAAATTGGAGAGAAAAAAATCTTTCAATGCTTTCCAAAGGAGCCAGCTGTTGTCAAAATAATAGCATTGTGAATCCATAAAAAGTTGTCACCTTTTTTCGGATCAAGCCAAGGAATCATCAAATAATTACTGGGCTGCATCTTCTGATGAGCTCAAGCACCTTGCTGCTTTCCTGACATGGTCTAAATTATTTTATCCAGCAGGCTTCAGGTGCAGGCCTCCTCTGGGATCCTGACTGCACCACCAGATCGGGTTTGGCAGGCTTGCAGACTTTCAAAGCTGCTACAGAGAACGAATGTAAACACCTATCAAAATCATTTGAAAGTTATTATAAAACAAAGTATAACACTATTATTAAGAATATTATTATTTATCTTAAAAATTTCAATCCTCATACTCAAAATTAAATATTTAAACTAACTGAATTAAATAATTAAAAAGAGGTCTGTGTACTGTGGTCCCAGCAGCCATTTGTTCCTATTCATTTCTATGGAATCACTATGCTTGTGTTAGGTTAACTGACATTGGACAATTTTTTTCGGAAGTGTTGTTTTCGCTGAATTTATTTTGTAAGACTGCTTGAAGCACAAATATAATTTCTGAGTACTTATATCACGTAGGAATTTAGAGAAACAAGAAATTAACTTTTATTGACTATAATGTGTTTAATTGCATAACAGTGCTGACACTTTGCAATAGTTCAACTAATTAAAAATGTTTGGTTGATGATTTTCATTTGTCTGACGCTTCTCACTTTAGTGTCCAGCAATAATCTGCCAGCAGTGATGCATTCCAGTTGCCCTGATACCGTTCCACCATGATCGCAATGTACTAGTGAAGCCTTTTACAATGCTCGTCACTGACAATGCCAAGATTTGCAGGGAAGAAGTCTAAATGGGAATGTAGCAAAGATGAGGAGGCCAGGCTTTGACTTGGTTGGCAATTTTGCACCCAAAGTAGAGCTCATGGGCTTTCTTAATAAGAGGAGTCATGATCTGTTTTTGAGATTTAAGTTATACTCGCCACAAATATTACAGGAAGTGTCACGGCCATTGCAACATTGGTGAGGCATTTTGCTGCCCACAAATGCTCCTGAAAATATATTTACTTTATTATAATGAATACACATTATATCTATGTGTGTAGAGCATGCATATCAACATGATCACAAACCAATATACATGTAAACGCAATACATATAACGGAGTGTGCAAGATGTTTTTATAGCCTTTCTAAAACCTGTCCTGCCATGCAACATCCACCCTGCATGCCTGGACAAGATAGAAAACACTTTAGCTTAAATTGTAGATAACATTTTAATTGACTTGAATTATGAATAAAAATAACAAATACAGACAATTACAAAAAATGCTGCGTGATAGAGAAATTTCATGGTGATTTTCATGATCAGCTAAGATACACCCAAAAGTATTCAGGAGGCAAAATCTTGGTTGTACAGTGTAACTGGATCTACGGGTTTTTAAGTACTTTACTGGACGGAAGCTCGTTATTTGTTGAACAAGGATGAACCGTAGACTTGTAGCTGCCTTCTTTTTAAAACGAATTGGATGGATGGAAAGTGGACCAATAGCTTTAACATGAACTTTACTCTTTCCACTTATATGAGAGGTCAATTTGAGCAGCAGAAGCCAAGAAATAGGAACAGGAGTAGATATCTTGCCTCTTCCAGGATTACACTTCATTCAACAAGATCATAGCCGTTTTATCCCTCCATTTTGTTGCTTTATCCCATATCAAGCATCACATCATGGGCCAAAAGACATCTTCCTGTGCTGTACTTTTCTATGTGCTATGTATTATATACCCAGAAAACTAACTTCTTTTTTAAAAAGAACTCAATGACTAAGACTCTATCATAACATGGCCAAGAATTCCAAATACAGTGGATTCCAGTTAATCGGGGCAGCTACTTATTTGGGACAATTCGTGAAGAACAAATCTGATCGAGAAAATAGCCAGGATTCCCTTTGCTTACTTGGTACACCAATCCACTCAATTATGACAGGTGACTGTTGCTGAATAACTAGCCTCAGTCACTACATCATGCTCAAACCAAACAGTTTTTGCATGTATTTGTGTTATGTTATACATTTGGGCTGATGGATGCTGATTCAAAATTATCTCTGATAATTTTGTTTTTCTTATTTTGACTTTAAAAACTTTCGGACCCTTGCTAAGATGCCAAGAACAGATTTGACACTACTGAACCAATCAAAAATCATTCGCCTAATGCCACTCATCGTCAGCTGGCAGGGATAACTAGAGTGACAAAATCCACAACTGAACTCTTGGTACAACTGCAAGGAGGACTGCAAGAAAAATGGCATTATCTGAGGGACAACAGTGAACATTCCAGAGTATAGGAGTTGGAATGTAATGTTGAAATTGTATAAAGCATTGGTAAGGCCAAATTTGGAGTATTGTGTACAGTTCTGGTCACTGAATTTTAGGAAAGATGTCAATAAAATTGAAAGAGTACAGAGGAGATTTACTAAAATGTTGCTTGGGTTTCATCTCCTAAGTTACAGAGAAAGGTTGAATAAGTTAGGTCTTTATTCTTTGGAGCATAGAAGGTTGAGGGGGGACTTGATAGAGGTGTTTAAAATTATGAGGGGGATTGATAGAGTTGACGTGGATAGGCTTTTTCCATTGAGAATGGGGGAGATTCAAACAAGAGGACATGAGTTGAGAGTTAAGGGGCAAAAGTTTAGGGGTAACATGAGGGGAAACTTCTTTACTCAGAGAGTGGTAGCTGTGTGGAACGAGCTTCCAGCAGAAGTGGTTGAGGCAGGTACGATGTTGTCATTTAAAGTTAAATTGGATAGATATACGGACAGGAAAGGAATGGAAGGTTATGGGCCGAGTGCAGGTTGGTGGGACTAGGTGAGAGTAAGAGTTCGGCATGGACTAGGAGGGCCGAGATGGCCTGTTTCCGTGCTGTAATTGTTATATGGTTATATGGTTAAACAAAAGTGTGAAGGTAAGGATCCAGATGTTGAAGAGCACTTCAATCAATGGATTTTCATTGTAACTGGACAAGGTGTGCGTGTTAGTGGACCAATATCAAAAATAAACAAGTCAGAGGAGCTAGCTAAGAAGCTGGTCACAAAGATTTTAAAGCAACTCATGGCTGGTTGTCTTAATTGAAATGTAGTCACAACACTAAATTTAAGAAAACACTTGACAAGGAGAGTGCTGAAGCTGCAACTGCAGAAACAGGAAAATCGATAAAACTCATAGAAACATAGAAAACCTACAGCACAATACAGGCCCTTTGGCCCACAAAGCTGTGCCAAACATGTCCTTACCTTAGAACAATCTAGGCTTACCCATAGCCTGCTATTTTTCGAAGCTCCATCCAGGATACTCTTCAAGGACCCTATCGTTTCTGCCTCCACCACCGGTGCCAGCAGCCCATTCCACGCACTCACCACTCTGTGTAAAAAACCCACCCCTGGCATCTCCTCTGTACCTACTTCCAAGTACCTTAAAACTAAGCTCTCTCGTACTAGCCATTTCAGCCCTGGGGAAAAGCCTCTGACTATTCATACGATCAATGTATATCATCATCTTGTACACCTCTATCAGGTCACCTCTCATCCTCTGTCGCTCCAAGGAGAAAAGGCTGAGTTCACTCACCCTATTTTCATAAGGCATGCTCCCCAATCCAGACGATATCCTTGTAAATCTCCTCTGCACCCTTTCTATGGTTTCCACATCCTTCCTGTAGTGAGGCAACCAGAATTGAGCACAGTACTCCAAGTGGGGTCTGACCAGGGTCCTACTTAGCTGCAACATTACCTCTCGGCTCTTAAGCTCAATTCCATGATTGATGAAGGCCAATGCACCGTATGCCTTCTTAACCACAGGGTCAACCTGCGTAGCAGCTTTGAGTGTCCTATGGACTCAGACCCCAAGATCCCTCTGATCCTCCACACTGCCAAGAATCTTGCCATTAATGCTATATTCTGCCATCATATTTGACCTACAAAAATGAACCACTTCACACTTATCTGGGTTGAACTCCATCTGCCACTTCTCAGCCCAGTTTTGCATCCTATCAATGTCCCGCTGTAACCTCTGACAGCCCTCCACACTATCCACAACACCCCCAAACTTTGTGTCATCAGCAAATTTACTAACCCATCCCTCCACTTCCTCATCCAGGTCATTTATATAAATCACAAAGAGCAGGGGTCCCAGAACAGATCCCTGAAGCACACCACTGGTCACCAGCCTCTATGCAGAATATGAGCCATCTACAACTACACTTTGCCTTCTGTGGGCAAGCCAGTTCTGGATCGACAAAGCAATATCCCCTTGGATTCCTGTCATAAAGGGGTACGTTTGGAATGGACCCAAATGCAAGACACAGACACTGAAGTACTAGGAACAGGACTTGACTAGAGAACTAGAGTTCGGGATGGGACTGGAAGCAGTCAGGGAGTTGGGACAGGAACAGACTAGGCTAGAGAAGCAGGACCAGGACAAAGGACTGGGAACAAGGAGCCTGGGCGTGGACTCTGAGCCAAAGACTGGACAAGGACCCAGAACCTGGGTCTTGACTCGGGCTCGGACCCCAAAACCAGGCGCAGACATGGCCAGGCTTGGGTTCCTGGAGACTCGGGTTCTTGGAGGCTCAACGAGGACATGACGGGGCAAGGGTACTTCGAGGCAACTCCTGGGCAGGACGCGGGACTCACCCCCACAGAGGCAAGGACAGGAAGGGACAGAACTAACCGCAGGGTAACAGCAATCAGCCTGGCTTACCCAATGGAGGCGAGGGACAGGAAGGGAGCTCGGTCCAGGATGGTTCCAAGACTCAAGGCAGCCGGTAACCTCAGCGGTCTACGGAATAGCCAAATCCATATCCCGATGACTGCATTAGCCTTCCACAAGTGGGTTGCTCCAGGGGGAGACTGACGAGACAACCCAGCAACCACACTCAATCCCAGAGCCACTTATATTCCCAGCCCCAAGATGACCATCAGGTGCTTATGGTTAAGTCCAACCGAAACAAGGGATAGCCAGAAGACCCGGAGTCCGGAGTCCGCGGACCAGACCGTGAACCAGAATGTGGACTTCAGACTGGACCATAACTATCCCATGTCTCCTTACTTTCTCAATAAGCCTTGCATGGGGTACCTTATCAAATGCCTTGCTAAAATCCATATAGACTATATCTACAGCTCTATCTTCATCAATGTGTTTAGTCACATCCTCAAAAAATTCAATCAGGCTCATAAGGCATGACCTGCCTTTGACAAAGCCATGCTCACTATTCCTAATCATATTATGCCTCTACAAATGTTTATAAATCCTGCCTCTCAGGATCTTCTCCATCAACTTACCAACAACTGAAGTAAGACTCATTGGTCTATAATTTCCCTTTCTTGAATAAGGGAACAACATCCGCAACCCTCCAATCCTCTGGAACCTCTCCCGTCCCCATTGATGATGCAAAGATCATCTCCAGAGGCTCAGCAATCTCCTCCCTCGCCTCCCACAGTAGCCTGGGGTACCTCTCATCCAGTCCCGGTGACTTATCCAACTTGATGCTTTCCAAAAGCTCCAGCACATCTTCTTCCTTAATATCTACATACTCAAGCTTTTCAGTCTGCTGCAAGTCATCCCTACAATCACCAAGATCTTTTTCCGTAGTGAATACCAAAGCAAGGTATTCATTAAGTACCTCTGCCATCTCCTCCGGTTCCATGCGCACATTTCCACTGTCACAATTGATTGGTCCTATTCTGTCACATCTTATCCTCTTGCTCTTCACATACTTGTAGAATGCCTTGAGGTTTTTCTTAATCCTGTCCGCCAAGGCCTTCTCATGGCCCCTTCTGGCTCTCCTAATTTCTTTCTTAAGCTCCTTCCTGCCAGCCTTATAATCTTCAAGATCTCTATCATTGCCTAGTTTTTTGAACCTTTTCTAAGCTCTTCTTTTCTTCTTGACTAGATTTACAACAGCCTTTGTACACCACGGTTCCTGTACCCTACCATCCTTTCCCTGTCTCATTGGAACGTATACACGCAAAACCCCACGCAGATATCCCCTGAACATTTGCCACATTTCTTCTGTACATTTCCCTGAGAACATCTGTTTCCAATTTATGCTTCCAAGTTCCTGCCTGATAGCCTTATATTTCCCCTTACTCCAATTAAACTTTTCCCTAACTTGTCTGTTCCTATCCTTCTCCAATGCTATGGTAAAGGAGATAGAATTGTGATCACTATCTCCAAAATGCTCTCCCACTGAGAGACCTGACACCTGACCAGGTTCATTTCCCAATACCAGATCAAGTACAGCCTCTCCTTTTGTAAGCGTATCTACATATTGTGTCAAGAAACCTTCCTGAACACACCTAACAAACTCCACCCCATCTAAACCCCTCACTCTGGGGAGATGTCAGTCAATATTTGGGAAATTAAAATCTCCCACCACAGCAACCCTGTTATTATTACTCCTTTCCAGAATCTGTCTCGCTATCTGCTCCTCGATGTCCCTGTTACTATTGGGTGGTCGATAAAAAACACCCAGTAGAGTTATTGACCCTTTTCTATTCCTTGCCAACTTGCTTCAAAAATTTTCTGAAGGTGATATTTACAATGCCAGTGAAACAGGCCTTTTTATCGTGCCATACCAAACTCTTCCCTTGGCTACAAATACACAACATTAACAGGTTCAAAGAAAGCAATGGATCGCATTATGGATTGATTACCTGCACTGATTTTCTTTATTCACAGTCGTTCAAAAAAACATGGCAGAATTCCTGTTGATAAATTTTAGTAACTAATACACAGTTTTATGGTACTGCAGTAATATTGACAATATTCTAATTTGTTTTATATTTCACTTAGATATATAATTTGTTACTCGTTAAATGGTAGTTTGTCTTTTTTTTAAATATTTTTTTAACTATTTCCTGAAGTTTCATTTAAATAGGGCAGTAGCTTAATTGGGCGAAAAGGTACTGGTTCGAATGTGTCCCAGCTAACTGTAATCGACTCTATTTGTTACTTTGATCGCCAGCCTCCTGTGTAGGAATTTATGGAAAGCCTTCTGAAAGTAGAAATAGGCAATGTCTTTTAGCTCCTCCTTACCGACTAGTTGTGTCCTCACAAAAGTGCAATCAATTATTCAAATGTAATAACCATTGTGTATTTAATATTTCAGTAATAGTTGAGTAGTGTTGGCGCGTGGCCAAGTGGTTAAGGCATCGGTCTAGTGATCTGAGGGTCATTAGTTCGAGCCTCAGCTGAGGCAGCGTGTTGTGTCCTTGAGCAAGGCACTTAACCACATATTACTCTGCGACGACACCGGTGCCAAGCTTTATCGGCCCTAATGCCCTTCCCTTGGACAACATTGGTGGCGTGGAGAGGGGAGACTTGCAGCATGGGCAACTGCCGGTCTTCCATACAACCTTGCCCAGGCCTGCGCCCTGGAAACCTTCCAAGGCGCAAATCCATGGTCTCATGAGACTAACAGATGCCTAAAAAATATTTGAGTAATCTTGTATGTATTGATTGATTGAGCATTCCTGTTCATTTAAATAATTCTTTACAAGCTGTAGGTATAAATACATCAATTGCATACCTCATCACGCTACCACACGATAAGTGTGTGCTTCGCTTAAAGTAAACACGAAGTTATACCCACATTCCCTGACTCCTGTGTCTTCCATTGGATTAGTTTAACGTTTTGAAGTTACAAAACATAACAGAATTCTTTTGTGAATCCATGCAGACTCTGTTCAATCCAATTATTCATTTTAGATTACTTTTATTACATCTTCATGGTAGGTTGCAGTATTTTCTCTACTTTTCACATTAGACTGACAGGTCAATAGTAGCCTATTGTCTGTCTCTCATCTATCTTAATCAGTGAGATCACATACTGAAATTTGAAGGCACCATTGCAGCTTCTGTAAAATTTTGGAACATGATAGTCATTGTTTGCATACATCTAACCACCTCTTTTAAAACTATGGGACGTATCTAAAAATCAGCATGATCCAATGTAAGCTTACAGAACGTCACAGCACCTTCTATAAGTGTACCTAGACTTTGGACTCAATATCTACAGTACTGTGTGCAAAAGTCTTAGGAACATATATATAGCTAGGGTGACTAAGAATTTTGTACAGTACAGTAGTAATTTTATGTATTGCACTGTACTGCTGATGCAAAAAAAAACAAACTTCATGACATATGTGAGTGATGGTAAACCTGATTCTGATATGGGTCTCTATTGTGGACTGAGAGTGGGAAGATGCAGGGAGAGGGGAATCTGGTTGGGAAAAAGGAAGAAAGACGGGAAGGAGTGAGAAGCACCAAAGAGTCATTCTGTAATGATCAATAAACCAGTTGTCTGAAATCAAATGACCTTGCCTGGTGTCTCCGTATCAGAATCAGAAACAGGTTTATTATCACTGGCATGTGTCATGGAATTCGTTAACTTAACAGCAGCAGTTCAATGCAATACATAATATAGAGGGGAAAAACACAAAATAAAATAATAATAATAAATAGGTAAATCAATTACGGTATATGTATATTGAATAGATTAAAAATTGTGAAAAAGCAGAAATAATATACATTAAAATTGAGGTAGTGTCCAAGGGTTCAATGTCCAATTAGGAATCAGATGGCAGAGGGGAAGAAGCTGTTCCTGAATCGCTGAGTGTGTGCCTTCAGGCTTCTGTACCTCCTACCTGATGGTAACAGTGAGAAAAGGGCATGCCCTGGGTGCTGGAGGTCCTTAATAATGGACACTGCCTTTCTGAGACACCGCTCCCTGAAGATGTCCTGGGTACTCTGCAGGCTAGTCGGCAAGATGGAGCCAACTAAATTTACGACCCTCTGCAGCTTCTTCCGGCCCTGTGTAGTAGCCCCCCCCTGCCGCCCCCCGCATACCAGACTGTGATGCAGCCTGTCAGAATGCTTTTGTACAGTACTGTACTCTACCTGTACACTTCTTGCTTTCAGGCTTGATGGTTGGTCATTGTTGAAATGCAGAATATCACATACCTCTCCAGTTTCAATTAGAGTCAGCATATGAACAAACACAAAGAGAACAGTTTATGAGTGCTTAAATCACAAATATTGCATTTTCATTACCTTTTAGGTTTTGGAAGATGTTGCTCTTCTATTATTTTAAGGCGGTTTTCTTGGTTCCTGTGGAATGTTGCAAACATTAAGAAACTTCTAGGAAAATGCATGGATTTATTCCGACAGTAGCTATTATCTTGCATTCATTGCCAGTATGAATCAATCAATTCCATCAGAGGAGGCCAGGTGGGCACTTGAGAGGGAATAACTGACAGGCTTGTAAATTGAGAGTATGGGAGTAAAACTGTTTGGATCAGACTCCACAGAACAGAATATATTTGATGGACCCAAGGTCCTCTTTCTTTGGTGCAGCAAATCTAATACTCTGAGTCTTAGTTTTTTTTATCTGAGATACTGGTTGTCATCAGCAGGTAGCAGCTCGAACGAGAGAGTCCAGTGAAAGATTTCTGCATATTCTTGGATTTCTGGGTGTTGTCTAGAAGCTGGCAAAACTCCAGAATCACCATCAACTTGATCTAGCAACCTGTTCTTTCCCAAGACTGTTCTGCTTTGAGCTGAGAGACAGTTCTCCCACTAATGTACAGCAGAAGATATTGTAATCTGATGGAACCCACTCTCTTTTTTATCCCTGAGTCTATTTAAAGCTAGTCTCATTACACATCCGTAATTACTTGATGCTATCGAGAGAATATTTTTAATGGATTCCACCCAAGGCATAGTCTCATACACACTACATAATCGCTTTTCAGAAATATTATTGTTTCTAAGAAAACTTTCTCCAGAGTGACTGTTAGTGTGAATAAAGGTTTTTCACATGGCAAGCACTTATCTGGACACAGTCTTCAAATCAAACATTTCATATCTGAAGCAACCATGTCGGTAAATAATCACAAAAGACTGGACCCATTTCATCCAAGAGCGATGTCACTAATAAATACTTAAGTTATAATGTGATCACAGTCATTCCAGATCATTTCTAATTTTCTAAATCAGAGTGCGTGTACATCAGGCAGATCTCAATATTGTCATGTCGTGAAAATATTAGATTTTAACTCAACTTTGCCTTGGGCAGACTAATTATTTATTAATTAAAGATGAAAGAGCAGAGAAACAATCTTCTTAAGGTAAAAGTTCTATTTTGCCTGATTCAAGTATTTTATTGGAACAAACATAACGGAATACATACAGAAGTATCTGCTTGGTGACATTAAAACTTTAGATTAAGTCAACATTTGCTTGCTTCTCTAACATACAACACGAGCCCCATTTATTCATGGTGAACTACAAAATCCGAAGATTAGCATTGAAGCATATGGAATATTCAGCATCCATTACGCTTATTGTCACACAATATGGGTTCAGATATAGAACGGCAGCAAATGTATTCAAGGTTCATTGGGATCTCAGTTTCAATCTAAATTAAGCCAAATCAAGTCGTGTTCTATAATGTGGCTGGAGTGTCAGGCTGCATTCAATTGGAAATTGTGCTTAACGATGTATTCCAGATCAAAAAATAGAAACAGTGCTCTTGGATGGCTCTTGCCTTGACTCAGGACAACACATTATTGTCTCCATTGCTTTCATCCCAACATTTGCAATGTTGCTTAAGCTGTCTGTAGTCTTTCATTACTCACTTGAATGTTTTTTCAATACAGTGCAATACATAAAATTACTACAATACTGTCCAAAAGTCCTAGGCACCCTAGTTATATATATATGCCTTAGACTTTTGCACAACTGTATGTACAGTAATATTGATATTTAATTGAAAACTAACCAGCAAAAAAACTACTTTAAAAAAAATAATAGTGTGTGAAAGCTGCATATCCTGGCCAAATCATTAAGCACCTTCTGGAAAGAACAAATTGTCATGAAATACCAACTACTGCGATAATCCTGTCATTGACATCTTGCAACTAGCTTTGCAAAGAACAGTACCTTGACGTTAAGCTATCCATGAATTTCATGCGATATCTATACTTCGCGCATTATTTATTCGATTAGGTGATCACAGAATGGCATGTCACTGCCGTTCTGTCATCAGTTAATGCAATATCCTTTTAATAACTTTAACATCTGCTGAATTATATTTCTATTCCAGAAAGTGAAATAGAACAATGTGTGTGGTAATTGCACATTCTCATTACTTCTGAAATCATTATTGCTGGGGATATTAAAAACTGTAAAATACCGCAGAGGTCATGGGTTAAGGGTGAAGGGTGAAAAGTTTAAGGGAAGTATGAGCGGAATCTTCTTCACTCAGAGGGTGGTGAGAACGTGGAACAAGCGCCAGCGCAAGTGGTGCATGCAAGCCCGGTTCCGAGATTTAAGCGAAGTTTGCACACATACTTGGATGGTGGGGGTACGGAGGGTTATAGTCCCAGTTCTGGTCAAGGGCAATAGGCTGTTTAGATGGTTCTACGTGGACTAGATGAGGCTGAAGGGCCTATTTCTGTGCTGTACTTTTCTATGACCCTATGACCAAAATGAAAACAAGTTAATTCTCCTGTATCTCTTTTTATTTCTAATTTCAGTTTGTTTCTTTTGATTTTCCTTTTTGCGTCTGATTCGGGATTGAATTCACCTGCTGAAATTTATCCTCTTTTGCCCCTCCGGGCATTATTTTCCAAAATTCAAATCTCAGTGGTGAAGGAAAAGTATCATTTCAGTCACTGTTTCTCATACCACACTGTACCTGAAACAGTTCTGCAGAGAGAAGCATATTTAAACTTTAAGGGTGAGTCTAATTAATAGGATTGCTATTTGATATCCAATTTCAACAAATTCACAGATAAACTGGGTAATTGTTTCTCTTGCAAGAGGCATTCAAGAGGGAATTTCAGTTTTCAAGAGGTACATTATTTCAGCACATTAACAACATATGGTGTAACATCTTAATTCCTTGTGCTGTGTTTCGTTATTTTACCAGTTTTATTATACCGGAGGGGAAGCGGCTGCAGCTATGACTCTACCAAAGGAGATGTAAGCGGCACGTTCCCTCCGCTAGCCTGCAGGTCACCCTTGGGCAAAGTGTAGCATCTCCTTAACCCCCGATCAGGATCACATGAAGCCATGGGAGCAGGAGCTGGATGGTCGTATGAGCAGCTGGTGCATGCCACACGTGCGACCACTGACAGTGGTGCAGTGGCATTTGCACCCCAGACTTCGAGTCAAGTGATCCCGGGCTCAGATCCAGCCAACCTCTTGCATGCCTTCCATCCGTACCCGTTTGAGCATCAAGCTAGCAAGTCGGCCTCGTAAAACAGACAAACGCTAAAGAAATGGCAAGGTTACCGCCCGATGCACGAAACAAGGTGTGGGAAGGATCTTTACCTTTACCTTTATACGTATAACTATGTCAATTGCATATGTCATCATGCTACCACATGATACGTGGGCGCCTGTCAGTTTAAAAGCAAACTCAAAGTTACACCCTTATTTTGGACTCGTGTCTTCCTTTGAACAAATTTAATATTTTGAAGTTACAAAATATAACAGCTGCAGACACTCATTTTGTAAAGATGCTGCCCAGAAAAAAGTAATAGCAAACCACCTTTTTAGAAAAGTTTACCAAGAATAATTATGGTCAAGGTCCATGGTCGCCCATATCATACAACACGGCACTTAATGATTGAGAATCGGCCTTATTTATTCAATGTAGTTTGTTGCCAAACAGCTGCCACACTAAATTTTTAAATTAATGCACCAAGTATCTTTTCTGCATAACTTTACACAATAAAATGAATTTTTTATAATTTCTGCTGAGTGAGATTGGGTTTGTATTTGTAGAATGCTAATACTGGCTGGAATATGCTTCAAAATTGACACAAAAGATTCATTTGCACAGCTGTTGCTGCTGTCAGCAGTGAAAATAAAATCTAATATTGTGTTGTGCAGATGAAACCTTCCGGTCTGATAGTGTGTGCATCAAGAACTGGGAAAAAAGAGGTTTCTCCACAGCAGAATGGTCAACATGCTTGACCTAGGGTTTAATCATGCTGCCAATCTTCAACGTAGCAGAGCAGTTGATTTACCAAGCTGTTATGCATCCATATAGGATGCTTTCTGTGTATCGATAAAGATTGGTAAGAATTGAAGAGGACATGCCAAATTTCATTAGCCTCCTGAAGAAGTAGAGGTGTTGGTGAGCTTTCTTTGTTATGATTACAATGTCTTGGACCAAAGTGGGCTATTGGTGATATTAAATACGAGAATTTCTACAGTTGCTGGAAATCCAAAACAATACACACAAAATGCTGGAGGAACTCAGCAGGTCAGGCAGCATCTATGGAAATGAATAAACAGTCAACTTTTCAGGCTAAGACCCTTCTTCAGGACTGGAAAGGAAGGGGGAGGAAGTTGGATGTTGATAGGTGAAGCCAGGTGGGTGGGAAAGGGGAAGGGCTGAAGAGGAAGGAATCTGAAAAGAGAGGAGAGTGGATTGTAGGGGAAAGGGAATCAAGGTGGCAGAATCCAGGCCCAGGGCATATTGAAGCGACAGGGTTCAAGTCCTCAAACACGAGGAATTCTGCAGATGCTGGAAATTCAAGCAACACACATCAAAGTTGCTGGTGAATGCAGCAGGCCAGGCAGCATCTCTAGGAAGAGGTACAGTCGAGGTTTTAGGCCGAGACCCTTCGTCAGGACTAACTGAAAAAAGGGCTAGTAAGAGATTTAAAAGTTGGAGGGGGAGGGGGAGATCCAAAATGATAGGAGAAGACAAGAGGAGGAGGGATGGAGCCAAGAGCTGGACAGGTGATTGGCAAAAGGGGTATGAGAGGATCATGCGACAGGAGGCCCAGGGAGAAGGAAAAGGGGGAGGGGGAGGGAAAAGGCCAGAGGATGGGCAAGGGGTATAGTCAGAGGGACAGAGGGAGAAAAAGGAGAGTGAGAGAAAGAATGTGTGTATATAAATAACGACGGATAACGGATCCTATGCTCTGTCCGCCAGAGAAAGCAGGATCTCCCAGTGGCCACACATTTTAATTCCACATCCCATTCCCATTCTGACATGTCTATCCACGGCCTCCTCTACTGTAAAGATGAAACCACACTCAGGTTGGAGGAACAACACCTTATATTCCATCTGGGTAGCCTGCAGCCTGATGGCATGAACATTGACTTCTCTAACTTCCGCTAATGCCCCACCTCCCCCTCAGACCCCATCTATTATTTATATACACACATTCTTTCTCTCTCTCTCTCCTTTTTCTCCCTCTGTCCCTTTGACTATACCCCTTGCCTATCTTCTGGGTTTCCGGCCCCCCCCCCTTTTCCTTCTCCCTGGGCCTCCTGTCCCATGATCCTCTCATATCCCTTTTGCCAATCACCTGTCCAGCTCTTGGCTCCATCCCTCCCCCTCCTGTCTTCTCCTATCATTTTGGATCTCCCCCTCCCCCTCCCACTTTCAAATTTCTTACTAGCTCTTCCTTCAGTTAGTCCTGACAAAGGGTCTCGGCCTGAAACATCGACTGTACCTCTTCCTAGAGATGCTGCCTGGCCTGCTGCATTCACCAGCAACTTTGATGTGTGTTGCTCAGGGTTCAAGTCCTAGTGTGAAAGACGACCCAGTGTTTGGACAGTTTAAACACCAGCCTGGATGTATTGAAAAGGCAGGGTGTCAGGACTCGAGGTGAGGAGTAGGCTGGTTCTGTTCACTGCTCTGCAACATTTAATCCACTCTCCGCTATACTGAGGCTGAGGCTGCATCCTGCTGCGGCTGCTTTAGGCTTCGTGTCCATGGGTTGACGATCATTTGCCCCGCTGTGTGATGAACTGAGGCAGAGGGTGCGATCCTGCTCTAGGTTTTGAGTCTATGGATTCACTTTAGTTCCGAATGCTGTTGCTGCCTTTCACTGTTTCCACGATCTGTGTTTTCCTTCCTCTCTCTGCACGTCCGGTGTTTGTTGGTCTTTTTTTAATGGGTTCTTTTAGGTTTCTGCTTTGAGGCTGCCTCTAAGGAGAGGAATCTCAAGGTCGTATAATTTATACAAACTTTGATAATAAATGTACTTTGAAATCTGAACTTCAGTATGTGAAAAATTCTGAACAGATTACTGTCATTGAATATTCCTACCCCTGACATGATAATGAACGTCTCAATGAAGCCGTTCTTGATATTTGGTTAAGAACATTGTCTTAAGAGGATTTGGCAGTGTGTCCTAAGGGTGAGATGATTGCCCTGCAAAATACACAACCTTTTCTATACCAAATATAATCCCACACACTGTGGAACTTTGACAGATCTTTATAGATAGTTCAGCACACACAATACTCAGCAGGTCAGGCAGCATCCATGGAAATGAATAAATGTTCAACGTTTCAGGCTGAGACCATTCTTCAGGTCCGGTGAAAGATGCCAGAATAAAATGGTAGGGGGAAGGGGAAGCTGGCTAGCTGGAAGGTGAAAGATGAAGCCAGGTGGGTAGGAAAGGTAAAGGGCTGGAGAGAAAAGAATCTGATAGGAGGGGATCGTAGATCATTGGAGAAAGGGAAGGAGGAAGAGAGCCAGAGGCAGGTGAGAAGAAGAGACCAGTGTGGAATAGAAGAAGGGGGAAGGGAGAGAATTTTTTTTTAACCAGAAGGAGAAATCAATATTCGTGCTATCAGGTTGGAGATTACCCAGATGGAATATGAGGTGTTGCTCCCCCTCCCTGAGGGTGACCTCATCTTGACACAAGAGGAGGCCATGGACCAACATGGAACAGGAATGGGAATTGGAATTAAGACGACTGGCAACCAGGAAGCTCCACTTTTGGCGGGTGAAGTGGAAGTGCTCGAATCAATCCCCCAAAATGAATGATAGTTTAGGGTACTGCTTCGTGATATTAAGCTAGTCACGCCACTCACTCTCAATCCGAGTCTGAAATTCAAGTGACGTATCCTCATTTGGTCCAAACCTGCAACAAGATATTTAGACAAGTAATCCCAGTGGAACACACATTGAGTTTTGGCAAGCAGGCTATTGGCAATTATCACTTAATAGCCTGTGTGATGATAATTTCATCAGTTTGCTGATGATTGGGAATAGGCCGATAAGATAGTAATTGGACTGGATGGATTTGTCCTGCTTAATTTATTATTTTTAATTTGCTTTAATTAGTTTTATTGGGCAGTATTGTAACTCATGTTAGTTTGTCTGATGAGAGTGATTAGGAATTTCAGCTTCCATGAAAGCACGGGTTTCATAGAAAAGTACAATGCTCAAAATGGGAACAACTTCACAGCGGCTTTTTGTGTCAAACATACTGTATACCTAACCGTTGAAGGTAACTTAGTCAACCCAACAAATTATAACTAAAGGCAAAAAGCAATTTGGAAATAACTTAGTTCTTTTTTGACAATACTCAACATGATTACAAAAGCTGTTGTACAGATAATCAACAGTATAAGGAGGGAAATGTCCAAACAAGAAGCCACAATAATGTAAACTGTGTTAATATTGGGACAGATCCTCTATTCCCTCAAAATTAATGCTGGTCTACCTGGATCATGCTGTTCGCCCCAGTCCGACTACCAGCACAATATTCTGCATAAAATCAACTTGAGTTCAGAAGGATGAACATAGAACGTAGAAATCTACAGCACGTTACAGGCCCTTTGGCCCAAAATATTGTGTCGACCATGTGACCTACTCCAGAAATTGTCCAGAATTACTCTACGCATAGTCCTCTATTTTTCTAAGCTCTATGTAACTATCTGAGAGTCTCTCAAAAGACCCTATTGTATCCGCCTCCACCACCGCCGCCCGGCAATGCATTCCACGCACCCACCACTCTCTGTGTGAAAAACTTACCCTTGGCATCCCCCTGTACCTATTTCCAAGCACCTTAAAACTATGCCCCCTCAAAGAGTAGAGATTTAATTGAAACCTCCATTTAGTAACGACTGTATTGGGTACAGCTGTACTCCTGCTCTTTAATGCAAATACCTAATCACAGCTCAACACATAAAAGTATGCAGGCATGGTCAAGAGGTTCAGTTGTCATTCAAATCAAACATCAGAAGGGGGGAAGGGGAGAGATGTTATCTAATTAACTTACCAGAGAATGGTTGTTGGTGCC
Source organism: Mobula birostris (assembly GCF_030028105.1). Classification (NCBI taxonomy): domain Eukaryota; kingdom Metazoa; phylum Chordata; class Chondrichthyes; order Myliobatiformes; family Myliobatidae; genus Mobula; species Mobula birostris. The sequence continues at coordinate 34,517,814 of NC_092392.1, read as the reverse complement.
AGAAGGGGTGATTCGAGTATCTCAGAAACTGCTGATCTCCTGGGATTTTCACACCCAACAGTCTTTAGACTTTACAGAGAATGTTGCTAAAAAAATAACATCAGTGAGTGGCAGTTCTGTGGGTGAAAATATCTAGTTAATGAGAGAAGCCAGAGGAGAATAACCAGACTGGTTCAAGCTGACAGGAAGGTGACAGTAACGCAAATAACCAGATGTTATAACAGTGGTATGCAGAAAAATGTATTAGAATCCTGACAGCACTTGTTTCTCTTTTGGGAGAATCTGAAACTAGTGGTTGCTGTTTAAAAATAGAGTGTCATCTATTTATTAAAGTATCTATTTATTAAGGAAGAGGACATTTTTTCTCTCTCTCGGATGGCTATGAGCATTTGGACCTCTTTTGAAAGATGTTGTGAGAAGAGGTTCTGATTATTTTAAAGGATGAGGTATATAAATTTTTTTTATAAACACAGAGGTAAAAGGTAATGGGAATTCAGAACAGTAGTTATAATCGTGATCACGTTGATTGCAGATCAGGTTTTAAGAGGCTGAGTAACGTACCTCCGCTCCTAATTCATGGTATGGTATTGCCCATACCATTCTCTCCTCTTGCTGCTGCCATCAGGAAGGAAGTACAGGAGCCTCAGAACTCACACCACCAGATTCAGGAACAGTTATTACCCCTCTGCCAAAAGGGTCTTGAACCAAAGGGGTTAACTTCACTCACCCCATCCCTGAACTGTTTCCACAACCAATGGATTCACTTTCAAGGACTCTTCATCTCCTGTCCTCGATATTTATTTCTTATTTATTTATTATTGTTATTTTTGTTTTTTTCTTTCTTTGTGTATTTTCACAGTTTGTTATCTTTTGTACATTGGTTGTTTGTCCAGCCTGTTGGGTGCAGTCTTTCATTGATTCAATTGTGTTTCTTTTATTTACTATGAATGCCTGCAAAGAAATGAATCCTAGGGTTGTATATGGTAACATATATGTGCTTTAATAATAAATTTACTTCCAACTTTGAAAATTGTACAAGGAGGTTTTGACTTGTGTGCCTCCTCTGCATTTAACCATCATTCCACTTATGCTCTCGTCCTTCCTGATAGATTCAGCAAAGGAGTTCTAATTCAGCATTCAAACAAGACAGGGGAGAGTGGACAACCCTGCCTGTCTGAGATTTGATGGGGAAACTGCTTCCTCCCCATTGATTTGGAATGCACTACAGATATCAGTGTTGAGTAATTGGAACCAATTTCTGATTCCCTTCTGGAAACTCACTGTAAAGAGCAGGTCCATCATGTATGTGGGTGATATCCTGTCAAGATCTCCACCTGGTCCAAGCCGATTAGGCAGGCATCCACATCTCCATCCTGAACATGGGTGATGGTATCCTGAACAGTGCAAGACTGGCAAAGATTTTCCTGCCAGATACAGCGCAGGCTTGGTCTGGGTATATCACCTGCCCCAGAGCAGACTTGACCCAGCTGCCAATGGCCTTGGACAGACACTGATGAACTGCATTCAAGAGTGAAATGGGACTCAAATTCTTGATGACAAAAAATGAGGGAGGATGGAAGATGGCTCCATTTGCCTCCGCCTTTAGCTTGACTTTCAGGTTCTCAAATCAACATGGATAACCTTATTCACCACTACTCTGAACTGATTCTATAATCTACAGACTCACATTCAAGGACTCATTTACAACTCATGTTGTCAGTATTACTTTTATTTGTGCATTTTGTCTTCTGTTGCGAATTAGTTGTGTGTCAGTCTTTGTCTATGTATAGTTTTTCATAAAATTGCGTTGTAATTCTGTATTTCCTATAAATGCCTGCAAGAAAATCAATCCCAAGGTACTATATGGTAACCAATATGTACATCAATAATAAATTTCCTTTGAAATTTGACCTTCACTTGGCGCTTGCTGGTCCAGATCCCAACAGGTCCTTGATTTTTGCACAACTTCCTGCTCCCTCAGTGTAACAGGTCAGGAAGGTGAAGACATCCACCTCGGACACGCGTGGCTTGAACCCGTGCACTGTTATCATTTGCTCCTTCTGGACGAGGAAGGCGAAAAGTGATTGCACCTTCAACAGCAACAACGGACCCTCATTCCTTTCTCCGGAAGCTCTGAAGCACCTTCTGCCATTGCACTGAGTACTTGCTGAGTCTCCAGTCCCTTAGCAATACTCCATGTGTGATCTCAGCAACACTGTGTATAGTTATGGTGAGACATCCCTCCTTTGCAATGAAGTCTAATACTTTATTTGCCTTCCTGATAGCCTCTGTTACGTACCCCGTAACTGGGTTGCCAAACCAGCAGAAATGGATCACTCAGTTGGAGTCTGGATTACTAGAACTAAGAAAGTTTTATTAAAGAAACAAGCAACACAGTAATCGAAAGGATAATAAATGCAACAGTTCAGCAATGATAAACACACATGTACACAGAATTAAGATAACAGCATCAATCAAGCTCTATCGTTGTCTAGGGGTAAATGACCAATTTCAAAGTGACACAAAAGTCCAGTTCGATTTAGTTCAGTTCGCAGTAATCGTTGCCATGGCGATGGACAACGTGGGGGGAGGGAGAGAGAGAACGAGAACGACTGATCATTCAGAACGGCTTCCACTCACAGACCGGCGATATTGCTCACAAGCAGCTTTCGGGCAGGTCCTTGGTGATGTCACCTGAGGTCACCGACTGTGACCCCTCCTCCGGATGCGGTCGATCCTCTGCAGTGAACCCGGCACCCAAGCGAGGGTGGACACACACTGGGTTCCCGTCGATCGTGCCTTTCCACCCTGTGCGTTTAAGGTCCGGTACTTCCCACCGACTCGTGAGAGGCGCACCGCTTCCAGGGTCTCGTTACCTCGGGTGTCGTGTGTGTCCTGCCTTAGCGAACCTGTCCCTTTTTATCCCCCTGCTGGGGTATCGCCTGTCCATCACTTCAAACAGTTCAGGCTTCAAAGGGGGAGCCGTTCCAGACAGCTCTCTCTTCCGTCCCTTCATTACACATCTCCAGATGCTGCTTCATTGTTCCTTATCTCTCCTTCCCCTGAGGACAGGTGGCAGACCAACTGCTGATGCCACTGATGCTAACCCAGGCCAGCAAACATCTTAATTTATGTGTATTCTCGTCACACCTCTTTTACCTGCACACTTACATTTGAAATTCTACTTACAAGGGCAACTACATACTGTAATCCCGTCTGAACCACATAAACAACATTCTGCTTTCCTATTCTTTTCAAAGCCAATAACTAAATACTGTAACTCTCCATCTCCTAGATATTTGTCCTCTGCCTCTTCTATCCATACCACTTTGCAAACTCATTGTGCTTGCACCCACAGCTTGCCTTCCTACTTATCTATTTACCAGCTGCAATGTGACTGCAGTACACTCATTCATCAGAGTCATTAATATAGAATACACAGTAAATATTTGAAACCCCAGCTCTGATGTTAGTCGTATCCAACTAGTTGCAACTTGCCAGCTTGAAAATGATCCAGCAATCCAGAATATTTATCAGGTGAAGTCATTAAAAATCTTCAGGTACCACATCCAGCCCTGGCTTTGATTTTAGTTGCCACCTCTCATCATTAGACGTTCAGGAAGGCCTTTTGAGTCCCATGGCAGAGAGAAACTTTCTTGCCTACTCACCTCATTGACTAAAGCAACAGAGAAAGTTAGAGTGCAATTCTCCTCCCTGAAAATCTTCTCCAAGTACTGTGGAACAACAGTTGTAAATTGGCCAAGGCTTCATTCTGTGAGGGAAATGGCCCAATCGGGAATTGAACTCAGGCCACTGGGATGAAAGTCCAGCACTCTACCACTGTACCAGTGAGGATCTTAAATGAACCCAGTTGCAGAAAGCACAATGCAGACAGGAGCTGATGTGCAAATTCAAAAGCAAGTTTTACTTTTTATTAGCCAAATGAGATGGGGTGAAACGGGCAACCAGTCCAAGTCAGAAATTCAGTAATCCAAGATCCTGATGCACAAATAAGATCCAGAAATAGCAGGCAGTAAGCAGACATCATAAAACACACACAGAGTATCCTGCTGCTTGTAAGTTCCCACTTTAAGACTGAGCAAAGTAAGGTACAGGAAGCAGAGTTTAAATACATAGATGTTAATTGGGAACATGTCCAGTCAATGATCAGTAACAAGAGAGTCCAACTGAAAAATACCTTGGGGAACTATGTCTGCCCCTGCTGGCCAGCCCTAGAATAGACCAGAGTTCAATCACATTCAGTACATATTTCAGTAACATCCAGAACAACAACACACAATGAACACTAAACAGCACAGTTGATGTTGGTTGGAAGCTCAATCATGATAAAGATGTTGGAGAATGTATTTTAAGTACTACAGCCCCAAGATGAATTACTGCATGTTTTTTTCATTGTGGTTTGATATCTCCAGCCATCACACTCCTCTCCCTTTCTTATTCTGCAGCTCGAGAACACACATGCACATTCAGATCCCCGAGAAGACATAGGGAGAACAGAGCCATGCAGACAGGAACAGTACCATAAACTAGTAGAATGCCTGGGATTAGAAATTCGGACATTTTACAGAGCCGCCTTACAACTTTTCATCTCAGTCTCTGGGACTAACTTCATCAAGTGGTGTGATAAAGCCAAGATGTATCACTGTTTGATCTCTCACCTCTACTAAGTTAGTCAACTTCAAATATGGTGCCAATGGGAGCAGTACAGTTAGTGATATCTCTGGGATGGGAAGCACACAGAACAAGCACAGGATCACATTCATTTATGTCAACTCTGATAATTGAATAGCCTGCAGACATTTGCTATCCTGGTTCACTCATGAAGAATAGCTAATGGCATGAGATATCACAGCCTCACTGATGACAGTGCCCAGTACAATGACCCGAGTCTACTCTGGGGGCTCACTAATTGTTCCCATAATGTTATCAAATTGACAATGTTGGTTCAGATCTGAATCCACATTCTTCCTACGGCAAGGTTATGAAGAACTACATAACTTAAGCAAATTTAAAAAGGCATGCACCTAATGAGATTAATCCACAGGATACTTTCTACACAAAACCTAGGAAGGAATGCAGCAAGTAAAGGGCAATGCGAAAGTCCATTTCAAAAGAGGGACACAGGCAGTTGATAGTTTTTTTAAGATTGGATCAATGATTCCTTCAGTGACTGGTATGAATGATGCAGAAAGATACAGCTGTTCTCTCTTCCTTTTGTATTTGCAGTTTGCTGTTTCTTTTTGCATATTGGTTGTTGTCTGTCCTGTTGGGTTTGGTTTTTCACAGATTCTATTGTGTTTTTTTACGTACTGTGAATGCCCGCAAGAAAATAAATCCCAGGGTTGTATCTGGTGACATATATGTACTTTGATAGTAAGTTTACTTTGAACTTTGAACTTCTTTGATATACATTTTATTGCAAATCATCTCACATGCGTAACTACATGGACAGCACTGTACAGTACAGTATATGGCTGGATATGGTAATGAATTGGGCTGGACACGGTAATCCAGTCAGAAGGTTTTGAGGCAGGTTATTTTTAGGACACATTTTGCAGCACCTTCCCTGAGCGGGGTGAGCAGAGTGGATCAGAACAGGGCTGCTCAGTCGTGGGTGCACCTGCCGAAGGACTCTTTCCACCTCAGCGACTGAACCAAACACCCGCCACCCAATATGCCAGCTCATGACTAAGGTCTTCCAAGCCTCACAACCCTGCCCCGTTCACCACTTGCCGATAGCCACCGGACATATTCCGCAATGTTAGGGTGGATACATAAAGTGTAAAAGAGAGGCGAGAGTGGGTATTGGACCACTGGCAAACAATGCTGGGGAGGTAGTAATGGGGACAAGGAAATGGCAAATGAACTGAATAAGTATTTAGATTAGATTAGATTATGAGGACACGTAGTCCTCTTTTATTGTCATTCAGTAATACATGCATTAAGAAATGATAAAATGTTCCTCCAGAATGATATCATAGAAACACAAGACAAACCAAGACTAAAAAAACCTGACAAAACCACATAATTATAACATATTGTTACAACAGTGCAAAGCAATACCGTAATTTGATAAAGAACAGACCATGGGCATGGTAGAAAAAAGTCTCCAAGTCTCTTGAAAGTCCCATCATCTCACGCAGATTGTAGAAGGGAGAAACTCTCTTCCTGCCATGAACCTCCAGCGCCGCAAACTTGCCGATGCAGCACCCTGGAAGCACATGGCCACAGCCGACTCTTGAGTCCGTCTGAAAACTTCAAGCCTCCAACACCGAGCACCGAGCACCATCTCTGCCAAGCACTTCAACCCTGGCCCCGGCAACAGGCAATAGGCAAAGCTGAGGATCTGGGGCCTTCCCCTCCGGAGATTCTCAGTCGCACAGTAGCAACAGCAGTGAAGCAGGCATTTCAGAAGTTTCTCCAGATGTTCCTCTGTGCTTCTCACGTCTGTCTCCATCAAATCAGGATTGTGCACGGTACCTATTTAACAAATACGATATCATTTCGGAGCGGCCGTGCACGATGGGATGGGATTTTACATCAGTCTTCACTGTGGAAGACACAAGCAGTACAGTGGAAGTTCCAGGTGTCAGGGGTCATGAAGTATGTGAAGTTACCATTTCTAGAGAGAAAGTTTTTGGAAAACTGAAAGGTCTGAAGGTAGATAAGTCATCTGGACCGGAAGGTATACACCCCAGGGTTCTGAAAGAGCTAGCTAATGAGATTGTGGAGGCATTAGTAGTGATCTTTCAAGAATCACTAGATTCTGGAATAGTTCCGGAAGATTGAAAAATTTCCAAAAGACTGAAAAAAGATTGGTTACAGCGGGACATTGAGAGGATGCAAACCTGGGCTGAGAAGTGGCAGATGGAGTTCAACCCAGATAAGTGTGAAGTAGTTCATTTTGGTAGGTCAAATATGATGGCAGAATATAGACTCTTGGCAGTGTGGAGGATCAGAGAGATTTTGGGGTCTGAGTCTATAGGACGCTCAAAGCAGCTGTGCAGGTTGATTATGGTTAAAAAGGCATACAGTGTATTGGCCTTCATCAATCGTGGAATTGAACTTAGGAGCCGAGAGGTAAATTTGCAGCTATATAGGACCCTGGTCAGACCCCACTTGGAGTACCGTGTTCAGTTCTGGTCGCCTCACTACAGGAAGGATGTGGAAACCATAGAAAAGGTGCAGAGGAGATTTACAAGGATGTTGCCTGGATTGAGGAGCATGCATTATGAGAATAGGTTGAGTGAACTCAGCCTTTTCTCCTTGGAGCGACGGAGGATGAGAGGTGACTTGATAAAGGTGTATAAGATGATGAGAGGCATTGATCGTGTGGATAGAAACCATAGAAACTACAGCACAGAAACAGGCCTTTTGGCCCTTCTTGACTGTGCCGAACTATTTTCTGCCTAGTCCCACTGACCTGCACACGGACCATATCCCTCCATACACCTCCCATCCACGTATCTGTCCAATTTATTCTTAAATGTTAAAAAGAACCCGCATTTACCACCTCATCTGGCAGCTCATTCCATACTCCCACCACTCTCTGTGTGAAGAAGCCCCCCCCTAATGTTCCCTTTAAACTTTTCCCCCCTCACCTTTAACCCATGTCCTCTGTTTTTTTTCTCCCCTAGCCTCAGTGGAAAAAGCCTGCTTGCATTCATTCTATCTATACCCATCATAATTTTATATACCTCTATCAAATCTCCCCTCATTCTTCTACGCTCCAGGGAATAAAGTCCTAACCTATTCAACCTTTCTCTGTAACTGAGTTTCTCAAGTCCTGGCAACATACTTGGTTGTCAGAGGTTTTATCGCAGGGCTGAAATGGTTGCCACAAGAGGACACAGGTTTAAGGTGCTGGGGAGTAGGTACAGAGGAGATGTCAGGGGTAAGTTTTTTACTCAAAGAGTGGAGAGTGCGTGAAATGGGCTGCTGACAACGGTGGTGGAGGCAGATAGGATAGGGACTTTTAAGAGACTTTAGTTAGGTACATGGAGCTTAGAACAATAGAGGGCTATGGGTAAGCCTAGTAATTTCTAAGGTAGGGACATGTTTGGCACAACTTTGTGGGCTGAAGGGCCTGTAGGTTTTCTACGTTTCTATGTTTCTTAAAATTGTAAATGGCTCTTCACTTTTCAAGATGGGAGTGAGGCAGAAGAAAGGAAACTATAGGCCATTTAGTCTGACCTCAGTGGTCGGGAAGTTGTTGGAGTTGATTACTAAGGATGAGATCACAGGGTGTTTGGAGGCACATGACAAAATAGGTTGTAGTCAGCGTGGTTTCCTCAAGGGAAAACCTTGCCTGAATAGTGAAAAGCCTTGATAGAGTTAGATGTAGAGAGAATGTTTGCCATGGTGGGAGAGTCTAGGACCCAATGACACAGCTTCACATTAAAGGGTCATCCTTTTAGAATGGAGATGAGGAGGAATTTCTTTAGCCAGATAGTGGTGAATCTGTGGAATTCTTTGTCACAGGCAGCTGTAGAGACCAGGTCTTTATGTACAGATTACTTAAGGCAGAGTTTGATAGATTCTTGATTGGTCGGAGCATGAAGGGCTACGGGGAGAATGCAGGAGATTGGGGCTGAGATGTAAATTGGATCAGCCATGGTGAAATGGCAGAACAGACTCGATGGGCCAAATGGCCTACTACTGCTCATATATCTTATGGTTCTCTTACTGGAGAATGCATGTGCATGACTTAGTTTAATGTGGGGAGGCTGATGCTTGGTCATCCACCACATGGTCCTTGACAGGTTGAGGTCAGGGTCCAGTAGCATGGATCGCAAGACGATTGAGGACCCTTCACTGTTGCAGCCTTCCTCTGCTTTTACTGGCATTGTGATGTGTCATGATCTTCCACCAGCTCCACTGTTGGTCTTGGTTGGATCACTCTTCGTCTAGAACCTCTTACTTGACTGTACCACCATGGGTGACCCTACCAGGAGTTAAACTCCAGAGGGCTTTGCTCTTGGGATCTCGGGAAGTCACAAGCCCCTCCACCATGACAGGGTGAGGATCCTCAGAGAAACAACAACCGTATTTGCCTATTAATTTGATCATTGCATTGATACAGAAGACACTGAGTTACAATTTATAGATGGCACAAATGTAGTACATCTTCAGGAGAATAGGTAGAAACTGAGGTGAAGATAATCAATGGAAAAAAAAACAAAATCTCAGCAGAAGCTGAACATTCAAAATCAAAACTGGAGATGCTGATAACACACATTAGGTCAGGTAGCATGTAACATTTCAGGTTAGAAACCCTTTGTCAAACTCCCTGATGAGCTGAGGTTTTTCAGTATTTTCTGGTTTCATTCCATAGGAACACAAGTCTTCTTCTTAAGCCTATCACCAAACCACCCCCCCACCCAGGATCGGCCCATTTTCGCCGCAAGACTTTACATGTCTTCTAGACGAAGATCCTTCCTCTCCCAGGGATGAGGTCATTGGAGCTTCTAGTCAGGTTTCCGTAGCTCTGGGTTTTTACAGGATGAGGCTGCTAGCCCCATGCCCAACCCTTCTCCTCTCACGCTGGAGGTATAAAATATTTTGAGAGGTGGAAAGAGAAAATAGAATATCATTCTTAGCAGCACCTTAAAATTCAGAAATCAAGCAGCCATATGGCATGAGAAAACCCCATTTGACCCACTATAACCAGAGGGAGCCTGTCTGGATCTTCCAGCACTTGACCTTTAGCCTTCTATGCCTGGGTGATTCAAGTGCTCTTCCAAACACTTCTTCAATGCTGTCAGCAATTATGCTTCCATCACTCTCTCAGTATTTTCAAGGTATTCACCATCCTCTGGACAAAAAAGATGCCCCTCAGATCCCTCCACAATTTTTTCATTTATTTGGAGAGGCAGCATGGAACTGGCACTTCCAGACCAGTGAGCCGGACCTTGCAGCAGGCCACCTTTTTATCACTAACCTAATCACAGGGCAATTTTCAATGAGCGATTAACCTACTAACCAGTACATCTTTGGACTGCAGGAGGAAACTGGAGCACTTGGGTGAAACCCATGTCGTCACAGGGAGAGCGTACAAACACCTTAAAGAAGGCGTAGGAATTGAACCCTGAACTCTGGTGCTGTGCGCTGTAATAGTGTCGTGTTAACTGTTATGCTACCTCTTCAATCTTGGATAGCAATCCTGATGGTAAATCGATCTCCCCTGGTTTTCTTCAGTTTACACTACTTACAGCCCGCACAGTTTTAGATACCTTGACCATGCCCTCATCCAGGGAAATCTGAATCAGCCTTGCCAGTCTTTCCCAGTAACTTAGACACTCCATCCTAGGGAACATCCTGCTGAATCTCCCTTCCACTTTCCCCTGTGCTATCACATCCATTTGATATTGTGATAACAGAAATACTCACAGTACTCAACTAAATTCTGACCAATGGTCTATACAGCTGAAGTATAGACCATCTCCCACCCTGCTCTTGATCTCAGAGCGCTGACTAATGAAGGTCAGTATCCTGTCTGCCTTTTTAACTAAAGTATTCACCTGTGCTTACAACTCCAAGGGCATTAGAATTTGCACATCAAGGGCCCACTGTTCCCCAGTGCTACCCAGGACTCTACCATTCATTAGCATTGATTAGAACTGTACTCCCAAACTGCATCCTCTCACAGTAATCACGGTAAACATCCACCATTTCTTCACCCATTTTGCCAGTACATCAACATCACCCTGTAGAACCAGAGTCCTGTAGGGATGGGGTGCTGAATGGAAAATTTAGGAAGTTGCGCGGAAGGCTGAAAACTAGCACCTCCAGGTTAATAATCTCTGGATTACTGCCTGTGCCACATGCCATTGAGGGTAAGAATAGGATGATTTGGCAGATGCATGTGTGGCTGAGGGGACAGGGCTTCAGATTTCTGAATCATTGGGACGTCTTCTGGGGAAAGAACAGTAATTGTGCAAAAGTTATAGGCACATACATATAACTTGGGTGCTCAAGACTTTTGCACAGTACTGTAGTAATTTTAAATATTGCACAGTACTGCTGCCACAAAAAAAAACAAATTTGATGATATATGTGAATGATAATAAACCTGATTCAGATATGGTTCTCTATTGTGGACTGAGAGTGGGAAGGGAGCAAGAAGAGGGGAATCATAGTTGGGAAAGGGGGAAGGAAGGGGGAGAGGGAGCAGGAAGTACTAGAAAGGCATTCTGTAATGATCAATAAACCATTTGTTTGGAATCAAATGACCTTGCCTGGTGTCTCAGGGCTGGGTGTGTCTGCACCCGTCTCATCCATATTCCACCCTGGCTCTTCTTCTCCGCCACCCATCCCATACCCATCCCTCAGTGCTCCATCCTCAACATTCCCAACATCCTTTGCTCCCACCAAGCTTAGTGTCCTCTCCACACTGTCAAATATAGCACTGTGCAAAAGTCTTAGGGCCCAAACTATACATATGTGCGTAAGACATTTGTACAGTACTGTATCAGTGACAATAAACTTGATTCTAATTCTGATTCTGATTCTTTGCAATGAAATGCCACATGTTTAACACTACTGACAAGTGTTGAATTTTGAGGCAATGAAGTCTGAAATAACCACTTGTTAGAGAGTTGGACAGTTAGCATCAATTTGGATGTCTAAGTAACTCGAATGAAAACTACCTGCTTAGTTTAGGCACTAATATCAGATTTTAAATGAAACTGCTAACTCTAAAGCAGGGAACTTTTTTTTCGTTGCCACACAAATAACTTATTTATTTGTTGAGATACGGCACAGAATAGGCACTTCCAGCCCGTCAAACTGTGCCGCCAGCAATCCCCCGATTTAATCCTAGACTAATCACAGGGCAATTTACAATGACCAATTAACATACTAACCAATATGTCTTTGGACTGTGGGAGGAAACCGGAGCACCCGGGGGAAACCCTAGCAGTCACAGGGAGAACGTACAAATTCCTTACAGGCAGCAGCGGGAAATGAACCCAGGTCGCTGGTACTGAAAACCATTGTGTCCTTGAGGGAGGGGGATGGGAAGAATCATCAACATTTCAAAACCCTGTGTATATAGTTGTTTACCTTCACCATCAACAGAAATATAGCTACTGAAATAACAGTCCAGTTTTTGCAAGAGGAAGTGGCCCAGGAGAATGAAATGCAGATAAGAAACTCACACTATTTTTTTTTCAAAGCAGTTGGGACTTGTGCCAACCATCATAGAGCCTCAGGCTCTTTCTACAGCTGAAATTCCAATTCACAGGCAGAACGCGAGGAATAAATACAGAAGCTATTAAGACACAAAAAAGGAATTGACAACAAATTAAAGAGCATATTTGGTGACTCATGAGAAACAGCTCATTGCAAGTAAACCAAATCTCGGTACCAGATGGGGAATGAAAGAAGAATCAAAGTATACAAGGAAAGATGTTCCTGCAGATAACAAGTGTACACCAAAAAGAATTCAAAGAGCCAAGGGAATAATTTTTCATTGTACCATCAGATGATGGCCATCACATGAAATACTATGCAAGCTCAAGCTTTTTTTTTCTCTCTCCTCAAGTCTTTGCGTTTCATAGCCTGTTATGCTAATAGGAAAATCTTATTAACAATGATAGCTATCGCAGAAAAATGTTGTGCACTGATCAATGAATTCAGTGTGGACACAGACAGAATACAAGAAATTAATAGAAAAGGAAATCACAACAGTTTTCAATGAAAATATAGCAGATAGGCTATTTTAATAACATGTATTCTGTAAGTGACCTACTTCTGTTCCAAACAATGAAGATTTTACCAGTAGCGGTCCTTTTGGGATAGAATGCCATACTATCAAATACTGCTTTCAGCTGTACAGCATCCATATTTAGGCATATATTTTTCATTTCATTGGGTCAGCACTCAATATTCCCTACTTAACATCAGTGTTGTTATTTACACCTCGAGGACTGCAACAATTCACCTGCACCTACTCAGGGTCAGAGGTAACAGGAACAATTAAAATAACTCTATTAACTATGCCCACATTCCCATCAAGAATAACAAAATAATAACGTCACTTTGTTCTTTGTGAAAAAACATTAATACAGCTATTGCTGATTGTGCTTTACTGCTAAGTGTTTAATGTGAGCATATGGATTAATAATCAAATAATATATTTCATGAAAAATAGTCCAGTGAGATTTTATGAGAAAATAAAAGGATCAAAAAATGTAAATCTTGAATAACCTAATTCTACTGTCCTGATACTTTGCAAGAATTGAGGCCCTCCATTGGTCGAGGTTGACCAATCCTGGTTGTCAACGTGATATGCAAGTCAGTACACAAGCCAGGATAGTACGATATGAAGAGCAAGCTTTTGTCTATGCAGTAAGTTCCCCTTCTCCATGCAGCTACTGAACCCAAAGGAATAGCAGAAATTGATACAGTTTGGGACCAGCAGAGTCGCAGGAGTTGGCAGTCAGCACTGGATTCAGCATAGGACTGTCTTAGAGACTGCAGCTCCGGATTTTTCCTCGGGATTTATTCCCGAAGCCTTCTCCATGACAGTGGTATAGCAGCAAGACAGTGGATGTTTGAGATCAGAGTTTTCTTTCTCCTAGATGAACTGCTAATCAAAGCTGACAAACCCCATCAGCCTGAAGCAACTGGGCTTAACTGGGCTCCTTGTGTCAGTAGAAACGGTTCCACCAAGCTTAGTAGCTAATCCACATATGAAAGCCAGGAGCTGGACTTGGTTGTCAGAGGCTATTTGAGACATACACCATTGGGAGCATTTAATAAGTAGTGGCAGCTAATCCCCATTATCTCCCCACCTATAACAACGTTAAGGAACCAAGACTCTTTGCAAGAGTGAAATGTATCTCCATACTTTATACTTTATTATCACCAAACAATTGGTACTGGAATGTAAAATCATCACAGCGATATTTGATTCTGCGCTTCTCACTCCCTGGATTACTATATTAAATCTTAAAGATATTAAAAATAGTTTAAATTAGTAAATATTAAAAATTTAAATTATAATCATACAATTAAAATAGAAAACTGGGAAGAAAGGTGGTGCAAAAAAACCGAGAGGCAGGTCCGGATATTTGGAGGGTACGGCCCAGATCCGGGTCAGGATCCCTTCAGCAGTCTTATCACAGTTGGAAAGAAGCTGTTCCCAAATCTGGCTGTACGAGTCTTCAAGCTCCTGAACCTTCTCCTGGAGGGAAGAGAGACGTACTGTATTATTGAATTTGCTCTTATAAAATGCTCATAGGGTTATAGATCAATACAGTGTGGAGACAAGCACTTCAGCTCCACTCATCCAAGATATGACCAAGATATCCTTCTAAGCTAGTGGCATTTGCCATGTCTGGGCATCATCATGTATTTGCCTATTGTCTCATTTATCTTTTTCAATTCTACATTCTCCAAAACTGTTTCTGTGCTTATTTTAATCCCTGTCCTTCATTTCTAATGATAAATGTAAATTATTATTAAATCATTAACCAATGAAAATACTTTCTTAATCCTTATTCCCTTGCTTTTCTTTTGTTATTGACTTTGCACAAGTCTATTTGATTTTCTTAACCAAACCTCTTCCATTTAGGGTTTTCTAATTACCCCTTCATATTCCTGGAATAGCCCTTGCAAAGTAATATACATCCTTCCATAGCTCTGGTACAAAGACTGGATATGTAGCGTAAGATGTGACTTTCTAACAGACTAGTCTCTGTGTCAAAAGGATCTTTATTCAGATTCTACTCTGGGGAATCCAATCCAAAAATGCAGACAAACACTTCACTGCAGTCCTGAGAGATTGCAACACAGGCTAAGCTGATTCCGTTTGGATGATCCATTAATCGGAAGGCCCTTTGCTCTCTCAATTGGATGTAAAAGATTACGTGGCACTTTGAGGAAGGTCATTGGAGTTAACTGCACTGCCCTTTCCAATATTTATCCTTCAATCAACTTTTCTATAAGTAATCATATGTTCCTCATCGTATTTCTGTTTAATAGATCGTGTGTGCAAATTGTTCAAAGTGTTTCCTTCTCTTAAACAGAAACTCCTTTTCAGAAATGTTTTATTGGCTTAAAGCACTTCAGGACATCATTAAAAAAACATGAACATGAAATTAAAATGCAAATATTTTTCTTTCATTCTAAAAAAAGTCAAATTCAGAGACTGACCTTGTTCAACGCTTCAGTGTTATATAGGCATCCATTAGTCTCATGAGACCATGGATTTGCGCCTTGGAAGGTTTCCAGGGTGCAGGCCTGGGCAAGGTTGTATGGAAGACCAGCAGTTGTCCATGCTGCAAGTCTCCCCTCTCCACGCCACAGATGTTGTCCAAGGGAAGGGCATTAGGACTCATACAGCTTGGCACCGGTGTTGTCGCAGAGCAATGTGTGGTTAAGTGCCTTGCTCAAGCACACACGCTACCTCAGCCAAGGCTCGAACTAGCGACCTTCAAATCACTAGACAAATGCCTTAACCACTTGGCTACGTGCCAACAGCGTATATAAGGCATTATTTGAGTGAGTATTCACTCAAACTATTCCCATCTGACCAGCAATCGCTTTGGAACGTCTCTGGAACAATGGGGAACAATAATAGCAATTAATAAGCAAGATTTGGTATTGTCAATTTTCTTTACATTAAACCCTCTGTCAGTGGAACAAAAGCAAGTCACACTAGAGACAGAAAATCAGAATAATACTTTCAGCAGCAGGGGCCTAACACACCTTATTGTATAGAATATTGTGTAAAAGACTTAGGCATATATATATATATATGTAGCTAGGGTGCCTAAGACTTTTGCACAGTACTGTATTTGTCAAATGAGTGAGTTTGTAAATCTGGTAGGAGCAAAGGATGTTGGGAATGGCAAAGGTGGTGTGCTGCGAAGGGGTGTGGGACAGATGGCAGAGTGTCAGGGGCAGGGGAGGTGGCACGGGTGCAGTCACACCCAGCCCTGAGATACCAGGCAAGGTCATTTGATTCCAAACAATTAGTTTATTGATCTTTACAGAATGTCTCTCTGGTACTTTCTGCTCTCTCCCCTCTCTTTTCCCCTTTTCCCAACCTGCCCCCTTCTCTCTCAGTCCACAACAAAAACACATAACAGAATCAGGTTTAACATCACTCACATATGTCATGAAATTTGTTTGCAGCAGCAGTACAGCACAATACATAAAATTTCAACAGTACTGTTGAAATGTCTTAAGCACCCAAACTATATACATGTGCCTAAGACTTTTGCACAGTACTGTACCCATAATCGATACAATATCAGCTGAATTGAGAGGATCACGAAATTGAAAATATATAAGCAAACAGAAAAAATTAGAAAGAGTTATAGAAATATTTTGCATTCTCTAATTATCTGAGAAAATCATTATTTTCTAGCAATTTGTTTTTGTTTATATTTTTCACCCATAATAATAAATTGAAAATGATGATACATTCACTCTAAGTAATAAATCTAACAATAGCTTATCTGGGTCATCATAACAGCTCTATGGGCATTAAGAAATTGCAAAAGTCCTTCCCCGAAATGGTTTTGCAAAGTTTCATGTGTTTCATGATTCAAAGAATTGTCAAATTTTGCTGCAGGGTAATTTTACACAAATAACTCACTAATAGAAAGAAAGCCACCGAATGAAAAGGAAGGAGTTTACATCCTCAAGGTTACAGTCAAGACGTTACCAGAATAGTCACAGACAAATTGGGGACACATAGGAGACATGGAGATTTCCCTCAGCAATAAGATACTGCTGTCTGTATTCATCTGGACTAGAGTTTTGCAACAAACATCGGGGAAGTCATTTACATACCAAAAAATGGGCCAAGGACAGAACTGGATTAAGGCAAGCAGATCATAAGTTTTACATCTTCACACAGACAGTTGACCTTTGCAGTATTTTCTTTATACATGTCAGGAAATACAAATTATAAAAAGCTGCAATCAAATCAAATTGTAATACATTAGAAAAATGAAGAAGTCACATAATTGAAAGAGGACCATAGCAAAATAAATATGTGCAGTACTGTGCAAAAAGTCTTAGGTACATATATATATAGCTAGGGCGCCTAAGATCTTTGCACATTGGTTAAAATAAGAAGGTAGCTGGGAAAGAGAAATAAAAGGACATAGAAACATGAAAAATTCTGCAGCTGCTGGATATCCAAAGCAACACAAGCAAAATGCTGGATGAACTCAGCAGGTCAGGCAGTATCCATGGAGAGGAATAAACAGTCGACATTTCGTATTAGCTCAGCAGTATGAAGTGTTATTTAGTAACTGAAAAGACATAATACTCAGTACTGTGCAAAAACCTTAGGTGCCTTCAAACATCAGAGGTGCAGAGGGACTTAGGAGTCCTCGTGCAAAACTCCCAGAAGGTTAATTTACAGGTTCAGTCTGTAGTAAAGAAAGCAAATGTAATGTTGGCATTTATTTGTGGGGGGTATCCAGAACTGGAGGGCACAGCCTCAAAATTGAAGGGCGACCTTTTAGATCAGAGGTAAAGAGGATTTTTCTTAACCAGAGAGTATTGAATCTGTAGAAGGCTCTCCCACAGACTACGTGGGGCCCAAGTCCTTCAGTATATTTAAGATGGAAGTTGATCATTTCCTGATTGGTCAGGGCATCAAAGGATATGATGAGAAGGCAGGTGCATGGGGTTGAGTGGGATCCAGGATCAGCCATGATGGAATGGCAGAGCAGATTTGATGGGCTGAATGGCCTAATTCTGCTCCTATGTCTTATGGCCTATACATAGCTAGGCTGCTCAGTACTGTATTTGTCTACGTGGAGCAGAGAGTGGCTTTATAAATCTGGTGGGAGCAAAGAATATTGGGAATGGTCAGGGTGGAGCGTTGCGAGAGGGGTGTGGGACAGGTGGCAGAGAAGGAGTACCGGCAACAGAGGGTGGTGCAAGTGCAGATGTACTCAGCCCTGAGACACCAGGCTTCATCATTTGACTCCAAACAGCTGATTTATTAGTCATTACAGAAAGTTTCTGTGGTGCTTCCCACTCCTTCCCCTCTCTCTTCCCCTTTTCCCCACAATGATTCCACTTTCCCTGTATCCTTCCCATCCTTAGTCTACAACAGAGACCCATATCAGAATCAGGCTTATCATCACTCACATGTCATGAAGTTTGCTTTTTCTTTTGCAGCAGCAGTACAGAGTACAGGTTTGCCCCGCCATCCGAAGGTAGAGCATTCCTATGAAATGGTTCGTAAGCCGAAATGTCGTAAAGTGAAGAAGCAATTACCATTTATTTATATGGGAAAATTTTGTGAGCGTTCGCACACCCAGAAATAACCTACCAAATCATGCCAAATAACACATAAAACATAAAATAACAGTAACATATAGTAAAAGCAGGAATGATATGATAAATACACAGCCTATATAAAGTAGAAATACTTCTCTACAACGATTGCCTGCACAGATCTCTGTAGCGAAAATCTCACGCAAGCGCTATTGGTATAAACGCGCTCTCCAGTAACCTTAAGCTATGAAGCTGCCAAATCTACCAAATAACACGTAAAAATACACAGCCTATATAAAGTAGAAATAATGTATGTACAGTGTGTTATCACTTAACAGCGCCTAGCAAACTAGCGATGGTGTGTTAGACTGAGTCGTCGCAGGCTGGGTGGTGCAGTGGCTCCCACCCTCCGGGCTGCCGACCCGATACATTGCCGCGAAGAACGCAGCGGTAGCCACGAGGCACACAGCACATTGTTAAGAAAAAAGCCGAAATAAACGTGCTAATTAATTAGGTGCCGCCGACACGTAATTGTCGGCCCAGATCAGAGGCGATGCAATTGGAAGTTGGCACTGATCTGGGCTGACAATTACGTGTCAGCGGCACCTAATTAATTAGCATGTTTATTTCAGCTTTTTTCTTAAAGATGTGCTGTGTACCTCCCGGCTACCACTGCGTTGTTCGCAAATCGGTACAGTATCTGTCCGGGGCCAGGGTGTTGGGGTGGTGGGACATAAGGGTGTCATCTCATCATCGAGCAGGGCAGGCAGCTCATATTCTCCTATGACTGCCTGCCTCGATGTCGAAGGTCGAGGTTCGTCGTCTGCTGTGGCTGATGTGGAAGGCTTGCTTGACTGCTGAGCCTCGCACATTTTTCTATCATACAGTTGTTTGTAAGGACTCAAACCATCCTGCAAATAGCCCCTAAACCGACGTACCCTTTCAAAATTAAAGTCGTACTTTATCATTGCAGCGAAAATCTCACGCAGTGTCTTCACTTTCTGTATTCAGTTTTGATTGTTATCCTTTCCTCTTCCAATTGCATCAGCTCTTCATCTATCAGTTCTTGGTCATGGGATGCCAAAACCTCTTCAACATCATCTTTGTCAACTTCCACAAGCCAAACTCACTTTGTCCTTACTTCATTCACCACGATCGAAACGCTTAATTATGTCTAGTTTTACGCTAAGTGTAACACCCTTACAAGCTCTTTCAGGCTTTTCCGACACCATAGAACTCATCTTGCTAACGGCTGCTCAATGCAACGTGTTTCAGCAATGCCGTTCCGAATCCGGGGCAGAGCGGCTGCTCGGGACGCGCGCTGCCTTTTATCACGCGCTGCCTTTCTTCTTAACAGTGAAAACACCTTCTGGAAGCGAAAACAGGGTACTAATATAGGTCTTTCGTAACAGTGAGGTTTCGTAAAGTGAACGTTCGAAAAGTGGGGGACATCTGTAATACATAAAATTACAACAGTACTGTGCAAAAGTCTTTGGCACCCTAGCTATATATATGTGACTAAGACTTTTGTACAGTACTGTATAAGGTAAGTTGTGTTTTCTCTACTGATATTACGACACACACTCAACCACACCAGCTTCCAGGGCTTAGATGCTGTAGGTCTCCGGGGGATAGATAGCTGGCTCGACCCCATTAAAGATTCAGGACCATCCCACTAATTAGCAATCATGTTTTGGGCACCAAGAATGGAGTATTTAAAAAGCACCTGAATGGAGCCTCAGTGCTTAATTATAAGCACTACTCGTGATATCATCTAGCCTTTGTTTTGTGCTCAGTTCTTGATCCAGTCTGACAGCGTGTCTCAATCCTATCCTCGGATATTCCAGCATTTGACTCCAAACCGTATTCATCAAGGATTCTGATCATGGTATGATTGAGCCATTATGGACCCAGCTGGATTTCAGAGTTCTTCACCCACTATGACCGGCCACAGCGAAAATATTTCCAGACAGAGCCTGGAGATACACAACCTCCGGGTAGCCGTTGATCAGCTTTTGCAAGGAGGAGGCCAGAGTCGCTTAGGAGAGCCAGTCAGCCCTGCTAGGGAGCCAGTACATCTTCCAGCCCTGGAGAGATTTGACGGTGACTCACGACTTCCTGATTCAATGCTCGTTACAGTTTGAACTCTAGCCGTCCCAGTTCCCTTTGGAGTGCAGAAAGGTGGCCTTCATTAACTCTCTTCTGACTGGAAGACCCCTGGCCTGGGCCAACGCACATTGGGACCGAAGGTCGGATGCTTGCTCAGATTTGAAGGACTTCTTGGCAGCCACAAGGAAGGTGATCCATCACCCTGCCAGAGCCAGCCAAGCTTCGGGCTGTCTGATGAAGATTCAGCAGGACAGATAGTCAGCAGCCAACTTCGCTATCAAGTTTTGGACCTTGGCTTAAGACAGTGGCTGGAAATGGGGAGGCCTTGGCCATTCTATACCGCCATGGACTCTGAGACAAATTGAAGGATGCCCTTACCTTGGGAGACATAGGCGCACCGATTGACCAATCCATTTGTCTCGGTAATCACTTGGTGGAGCCTAAGAGGGAGTACATCAAGAGGTCAAAGAGGGCTAGCCAGAGCCCGGACTCAACACATCATAGCTCCACCCCCAACTTCGGCCATGATCAGCCCATTTCCTACTCAGGATCCTGTCGAGCCCATTAGAATATCCACCAATGAGAGGTTCCAACATCAGAGTCGAGGTTGCTGCCATTACTGCAGGAAAGCAGTTCACCTGCAGGCTGAATTCCAAAGCTGCAGCCATCGGGAGAACTGTAAAGACCATCCAGTATCGGGAGGGCTGTGACAGTGGCAGCCACTACCCCCAGCCTCATGGATTTTAGTGTCATGCACAAGGTGGAGACTTCCCTGGCTATGAACCGACTAGAGGTGAATGCTTTTTTGGACACTGGAGCAGCTGGAAATTTTCTGGATTTGGAGGCTGCCCATCAGCTCAACGTACTGCTGTGGGAGTTGAGCCAGCCCACGCCCACAACTGCCTTGGACGGCCGGGCAGAGTCCGGGCAGAGTCCGGCAGCAGACATTGGTCTTGTGGACGAGGATAGAGGATCATGTGCAGAACATTTGTTTCTATATCATTGAGTCTCTTCACACACCCCTGATCCTCGGGCACCCTTGGCTGTCCCGGCGTAACCCGTCTGTGAACTGGAAGGAAGGGAGGGTCATTACATAGTCCAGCTGCTGTGTGAAGGTATGTTTTGACCCCCAGTCTCTCTCAAGACTAGTGGCTGACGAGGGGGCAGGCTTCTATTCAGGGTAACCTGGAGCCTTCAGCAAATCCTCTCCTGCCTTCAAGGGGAGATATGTCAGCTCCAGCCAACAGGCCCATGCGAGTCCTGACCCTGTGTCAGTCAGGGGGGCACTGGAACAAGATCTCTAGTTCAGGAGCAAGTCAAGGAGTCAAGTCTGAAACTCTAGCAGCTGAGCCAAAGGGCTCCCATTGCCAGATCATGTCTAAGGGGAAGGTTCCAAAACAGAGATCCTTGGAGCCTAGTCCCCGGAGCACAATCTTTTGTTGTGCTTCGCTGCCGATGCCTGAGGATACAGACAAGGATTTGGACTGTGATTTGTCTTCTGTTTCCATTGAAGACTCATGTAATACTCTGCCAAATCACTTCGGATCCCTAATGAGCCTTAGGAGCCATCCTTGGAGGAAGGTTTGGCGGTAATCGAAGCATGCAAACCAGTAGAAATCCCTTCAGTCCACAAGGTTTTAGAAGAGGTCTTCAGCAAGGGAAAAGCCTTGGCTCTTCCAGCACACCAACCCTACGACTGTTCAATAGATCTATTACCTGGTATTTGTCCTCTGCATAGTCAGTTATACTCACTCTGAGTCCCAGAGGGAAGCATTATGAAGGAGTATATAAAGGATGCTCTTGCCCTGGTATTCATTTGGCCCTCCACCTATCCAGCCAGTGCCAGCTTCTTCTTTGTACAGAAAAAGGCTGGGAGTCTGCTGCCATGTATTAATTATAGAGGGCTGATTCACATAATGGTCAAAAATCATTACCTCTTCCACTCATTCATGTCACGTTTTTGGGGGGTGTTCTGTAAGCTGATTGGGGCAACAGCAAGTGTTTCCTCTGGGTTTCACCCACAGTCCGACAACCAGACAGAGTGGGTGAACCAGGATTTGGAATGAACTGTAAGGTGCCTGACCTCTGAAAGACCAGACAAGTGGTGCAACCACTTGATGTGGGCAGAGGTCATCCACAACACTTTACAGTATTCAGTGCACAGGATGTCAACTTCCAAGTGCCAAATGAGGTACTCTCTGCCACTCTTCCCTGAGCAGGAGTCCGAGGTTGGGGTTCCTGCAGCCAAAGATCTAGCCTGATGCTACAAGGAGAAATGGACTAGGGCACGGGAGATTTTGTTAACCTCTACCAGGAAGGGTGAAATAAAGGCTAATATAAGACAGGCAACACACATCAAAGTTGCTGGTGAACACAGCAGGCCAGGCAGCATCTCTAGGAAGAGGTGCAGTCGACATTTCAAGCCGAGACCCTTCGTCAGGACTAACTGAAGGAAGAGTGAGTAAGGGATTTGAAAGCTGGAGGGGGAGGGGGAGATCCAAAATGATAGGAGAAGACAGGAGGGGGAGGGATGGAGCCAAGAGCTGGACAGGTGATTGGCAAAAGGGATACGAGAGGATCATGGGACAGGAGGTCTGGGAAGAAAGACAGGGGGGGGGGGACCCAGAGGATGGGCAAGGGGTATATTCAGAGGGACAGAGGGAGAAAAAGGAGAGTGAGAGAAAGAATGTGTGTATAAAAATAAGTAACAGATGGGGTACGAGGGAGAGGTGGGGCATTAGCGCAAGTTAGAGAAGTCGATGTTCATGCCATCAGGTTGGAGGCTACCCAGACGGAATATAAGGTGTTGTTCCTCCAACCTGAGTGTGGCTTCATCTTTACAGTAGAGGAGGCCGTGGATAGACATGTCAGAATGGGAATGGGATGTGGAATTAAAATGTGTGGCCACTGGGAGATCCTGCTTTCTCTGGTGGACAGAGCGTAGGTGTTCAGCAAAGCGGTCTCCCAGTCTGTGTTGGGTCTCACCAATATATAAAAGGCCACATCGGAGCACCGGACGCAGTATATCACCCCAACCGACTTACAGGTGAAGTGTCGCCTCGCCTGGAAGGACTGTTTGGGGCCCTGAATGGTGGTAAGGGAGGAAGTGTAAGGGCATGTGTAGCACTTGTTCCGCTTACACGGATAAGTGCCTGGAGGGAAATCAGTGGGGAGGGATGGGGGGGACGAATGGTCAAGGGAGTCGTGTAGGGAGCGATCCCTGCGGAAAGCAGAGAGAGGCGGAGAGGGAAAGATGTGCTTAGTGGTGGGATCCCGTTGGAGGTGGCAGAAGTTACGGAGAATAATATGTTGGACCCGGAGGCTGGTGGGATGGTAGGACCCTATTCCTAGTGGGGTCGCGGGAAGATGGAGTGAGAGCAGATGTACGTGAAATGGGGGAGATGCGTTTAAGAGCAGAGTTGATAGTGGAGGAAGGGAAGCCCCTTTCTTTAAAAAAGGAAAACATCTCCCTCATCCTAGAATGAAAAGCCTCATCCTGAGAGCAGATGCGGCGGAGACGGAGGAATTGCGAGAAGGGGATGGCGTTTTTGCAAGAGACACCCTGTCTCTTTAGACCCACCACCATCATTCCCACATCCACCCACCTTTATCAAAGGGAGCAGGTCTTCACCGTAAGAAAAATTCTGGATTCACGAACTGTTTGGAGTGTTCGGCAATACTCATGGACCGGGAAGGATTCGGACCCGAGGAAAGGTGCTGGGTTCCTGAAAGGGAAGTCTTAGATCCAGCTCTTATCCGTGACTACAATTATTGCTTCTACGATCAACCCATAGGGGAAGGGGTCCTGTTACAACACGCACCCAACTGCACCAGCTTCCGGAGTTCAGACACTCTAATTCTCCAGGGTATGGACAGCTGGCACAGTCCCTTTAAAAATTCTGAACCATCCCACTAATTGGCAATCAAGTTTTGGCACCAAAAATGGAGTATTTAAAGGGCACCAGAACGGAGCCTCAGTGCTCAGTGATACTGTAAGCCCTATTAGTGATATAGTCTAGTGTCTGTTTTGTGCGTAGTTCTCGATCCAGTTTGATACCACGTCTCAATCCTCATCTCGGATGCTCCAGCATCTGGGTCCAAACCATCCGGGTCACAGATTCTCGTCACAAATGAAGTACCGAGTTCGACCTCTAACAATGAGATCCTTCACATACAGATACAGTGGACAATGGAAAATCTATCACAGGTGCTTTAAACAGTTGGAAGTATATAATAGTTGTGGAAACATTAATCGCACACTGTAATGAGCCTCCTTTGCTGTCACTGAAAGTCTGATGATCTTCATGATTAGCTTAGCTTGGGTGGATTGAAGCCACCTCA
Organism: Mobula birostris; assembly: GCF_030028105.1. Taxonomy (NCBI): domain Eukaryota; kingdom Metazoa; phylum Chordata; class Chondrichthyes; order Myliobatiformes; family Myliobatidae; genus Mobula; species Mobula birostris. The sequence continues at coordinate 34,493,091 of NC_092392.1, read as the reverse complement.
TCATAGTTTTCCAGTTATAATGAGAGTAGAAGCATGAAATATTTAACAAGAAACCAGATCCCATTTATTTTCTTGCTAGTTTTAAATAAGTGCAATCTATTTTAGAGGTACAAAGCTTTCCATTTCCATGGAATGTCACATTGAATATTGACATGAAAAGCCTTTGCATTTGCATTAGACACAAAAGATAACGAAAATAGGTGTGGTTATCATGCGGCTGATTACTAATTGTCCACAGATAGCAATAAAACATCATGACCGTTCTCATTTTGGAGATTTCAGCCTTCAGCTGGAGATAATTTTCAGAGTGTCTCGGTAGCATAGCAGATAGCATGACGCTTTTACAGCTCGGCGCATCGGAGTTCAGAGTTCAATTCTGGCACCGTCTGCAAGGAGTCTATACGTTCTCCCCATGACCCTGTGGGTTTCCTCTGTGTGGTCCTGTTTCCTCCCACTGTACAAAGACGTACTGGTGTATTAGGCTAGTGATAAAGTGATGGGCTGCGAGGTGGTATGGCTTGTTGGGCTGGACTGCTGCCCTATATCTCTAAATAAAATAAAACAAATGTTATTGGATGGCACATCAAATTAGACCAACAATGAGTATAACCAGCACTAGTTAAATCTGACCCATGCTGCTTAAAAGGACGATGCAGAAAATCTGGCTTTTGTTTTATGAATAACCCTGATAAAATGGCTGCAAGGAGGACAGCTTCTGACTGGCACCCTCCAGGCTGCAGAAATACGTGCTGAGCGATGCAATGAACTCTGGTGCAGGTACCACAAGGGCTCAGTGGTGAAAGGCCACAGTATAGTGTTCTTCCATTACTGGACAGGGTGAGTCCGGGCTGGGTGAGGAAGCCCCTCTATTATTGTACACCACCTCAGGGGGCCACGTGAGCAGCAACATGCTACAGGTTTTAAGAAATATAATTGAACAATACTTAATGCATTGTCTCCATGTATAAGAATGAAAAGGCATGTTTTATATTTATTCTTGAAAATAACTTTTTATTATGAATAAAGTTTATTTTTGTTAAAAAAAAGTACGAGACCCTACACTGGAAGCCCTGGTGGGGGCAAAAGTATGCAAAGTGTAAAATATCTACAGTGCTGTGTAAAGGTCCTGGGCACCTGAGATCCATTTATATGTGCACAAGACTTTTGCATAACTGTATAAGATAATATTTAAAAGGCATTTTGACACACAGATGGAAAATTTAGAGAAATATGGGCAAGTGCAGGCAAATCAGAATCAGGATCAGATTTACTATCACTGACTTATACGAAATGGAGTTTGTTGTTTTGCTGCAGCAGTGCATTGCAAAGACACAACATGACCATTAATCACAAAAATAAATATAGAGAGCAAAGAAAAGGGATAATAAGATAGTGTTTATAGATTCATGGACCATTCAGAAATGTGATGAGATGATAGGATTATTCTACTTGGTCAGCAGGGGTGTTTTGGGCCAGAAGTCCTGTTTCTGTGCTCCGTGACGCTATGACTCTTTGAAGGAGGGCACATATCGCCATCAGCACAGCTGCTGTGTCAGCGCTGAAAGGTTAACAAGCCTCTTCACAGGAATGCAAACAAAACACCTGAGCTCATTTGTAGGACAGTAAATTAAAAGCAAGTATATCATGCTTCTGCATGGAAAATTTGTTTTTCTGCCAAAAAGTGGGAGGTTGGCAGAGTCCGCAGCAGACAGCTGATTGAATAACCATCTATTCAGTTCAAATGGAAAACAGGTTATCGAAAAGGCAGAGAGAAGAATTTGCGAGAAAAATAACAGCAATTCACAAGAAAGAACAGTACAATTCTGCCAATAAGAATCAGTGAGTGCAGACTGGCTCTTTATAGATTGTGTGCTTTAAATCACCTACTATACCCTAAAGTTGGTTGTGACAAGGTAACAGCCTAAATTTGCACAATACCTTGGTTAGAACACAATTAGAATATCGTACATGGCTCTGCACTGAGAATAAGAAGCAACAAAACTGAAAATAAAAGAATGCATTTAACAGCAAAGATTGTTCCTTCCTTTTTATTATTTTTGTAGAATCTGGGCTTTGCTGGCCAGGCTAAAATACAGTATATAGCCCCTAAGAAGTACGTAGTGAGCTACCTTCTTGATCTGCCACTATTGTCCCGATGAAAGAGCTGTCTAGATCAGGGATACCCAACCTTTTTTCGTGCCTTGGATCCCTGCCACAAACCGAGGGCTCCGTGGATCCCAGGTTGGAAACCCCTGCACAATTGATTAGGAAATTCTGACCAGATTCTACAACCTATGGGCTCACTTTCAAGGGCTCTACAACTCATGTTCTCAGTATCATTCATTTAGCCTTTTTGCACGTTGGCTGGTTGTTCATCTTTGTTTATGCTGTAGATACTTTTACATTGATTCTATTTCACTTCTCTGTTCTATTCTGAATGCCTGCAAGAAAATGAAACTCAAGGTTGTATATGGTGATGTATACATACTTAGATGATAAATTTACTTTAAATTTTGAACTTTGAACTTTAAACCCAGCATCTTCTTTGACTTTCTACCATCAGGCAGGAGAGACTGATGCATAAAAACAAGGCAACACTCATAACACGCTGGAGGAACTCAGCAGGTCAGGGTGAGAAACAGTTTCTTCCCCCAGGCCATTTCGCTTCTGAACTCCTTGCCATATTGTATTTGAAGTGTCACTGGTTAATCATTTCGATACCTTACAGAATTTAATATTAATGCGGTTTAATTTGTTATTTGCATGTGATTCATCTGTAGATTTTATCCTTACCTTCCTCAGTTATCGCGTGTTATGTGTACTACTGTGCTTTACACCCTGGTTCAGAGAAACATTGTCTCATTTCTATATACATTATATACATGTATGTAGTTAAATGACACAATCTTCTGTCCACAGCACTCTCCTCCTCATCCTTAACACCTTTTCCGACAAATTACTGAGTTCTCAGATTCCCTTCCTGTCCCTGTTGTTCATGTCATTGATGGTCTCTCTCCTGAGAGTACCTGCCTTTTTCAAATCCATTATTATTTTCTTTCAGACTCCTTATTTTCATCAGGACTCCTGATGAAGGGTCTCGGCCCAAAACATCGACTGTTCACTCTTTTTCATAGCCTCCTGAACTCTTCCACCATTTTGTGTGTGTTACTTTGGATTTCCAGTGTCTGCAGACTTTCTCGTGTTTCAGATTATTTTCTTTCTCTTCTATAGGAAACAACACTTAAACTGCGAAGGACTCATTTCTAATTTCCCTTGCTTTTTAAAACCATAAATGTGTAACCTTCTAAAACTGTACACAAATCTTGTACAATAGGATTATGTTTCTTTCTCTATGCCCATACATGTCATGAAGTGTGCTGTCAATGTCAAAACCTAAGTGCAGAAGAAAGACAGACTCCACTGTGGAGATGGCGAGAAGAGTTCATTCATAAGAATTCCAACACAACATTGCTGGCTCAGTCAAGCAACACAGTAAGACGTAACTTTCTCAAAACTAGGACATGTTTATGGATTCATACTTGGTCAAAAGAAGCATCAAGTTCCTATCCATATAAAATTAGGCACTAGACTGGTATATTGTAGATCTCAACCTATATAATATACATTGGTTCCCTAAGGATGTTATCTCCAGGAGTGATAATGAGGATAAGCTCCCACTACCTATTAAATGCTCCCGATGGAGAATGCCTCAAATAGCCTCTGACAACCAAGTCCAGCTCCCGGCCTTCATGTGTGGCTTAGCTACTAAGCCCAGCAGAACCATTTCTACTGACAGGAGAAGGGGCAAAGACGGATTACTGGTGCCTTAAAACCATTCGCTTCGGTTAGATGGGGCTTGTCAGCCATAGTTGGCAGCTCATCTAGGAGAAGAAAAACTCTGATCTCAAACCTCCACTGCCTTGCAGCTATACCCATTCATGAGTAAGGCTTTGGGAGTATATTCTGAAGGAAAAATCCAGAGCTGGAGTCCCTTAGGCAGTCCTGCATTGAGTTCAATGCTGACTGGTAACTCCTGTGGTACTGCTGGTGCCAAACTGTATCGGTCTCTGCCATTCCTTTGGATTCATCAGATGCATGGAGAGGGGGATTCTTGTTTGCTCTCCATATTGTACTGCCCTGGCTTGCATATCTAGATAGCTAGGACACAACATTCATGGTCAACCCTGACTCACAGAGGCTTTAATCAGTCATAATATACATTGAAGTACAGGTAGATAAAGAATTAAGCATAGCTGAGCAATCAAAATGTTGGTAATAAAGGCACAAAGTGAATGAGCAATAACAATCTTAGTGGTCCCTCAGACAAACAAAATAGTCTAACTTTGCATAGGAGAATGAGCAGTACCCTCTGCCACCATTCCCATGTTTATACATTCATTTGGCAGGGACTGTAGATTTTATCCCTTTCATGGTTATGATCAGTTAACGTAGATGATGAAATCCAACATTTTCTGACGATTAGTACCCTTTTTGAAAACCAAATTTAACAGTGGCACACCACTTCATACACCTTACCAATCAGGAAAGAACACTTTAATGCTCTGTTTCCTCCGATAAAAGGCAAAGTTGTCTGATCTGGCCAATATGTTTCCTTCTATGCTGTGAGCTTTTGTTTTCTCCATTCTTCTGTGATGCTGTACCCCTTATCAACCACCTTTTGGAATTCCACATATAGTGGAAACACTGGTTCTCCCTTCAACACAGCACAGGCTTGACAGCGGCTTCCGGCTGGGCGACAAAATCTGGGCCCGGAGCGAGTCTTTGGATAGCGTTGTCTAGGCCTAGAGCCTTTGGCAGCAGTGGTGCCCGGGCCCTAGTGTGACAGATAATACGTTGTTTACACAATTTAAACACCGGCCCAGATAGACTAAAAAGACAGGGTGTCGGTCGGGACGAGAGCTGATTTTGCTCATTCTCCGCAACGGTCATCTCAATGGTGCTGAGGCTATGAAGTCTGCCCCAGCTGCTGTGCACCGCTCCTGCTAATATGATGAACTGATAAACCAGGCTTTGGGCCTACTCTGGGCTGTTCCGTAGTTTGCATCTGAGGACACAATTTTGGTTCAGAATGCTGTTATTCGCTTCAATTGTTAGCATGATTTGTTTTTTTCTTTCTTTCTCATGCACATCAAGTGTTGATCTTCTATTTTTATTTTCATTCTTTTTTTTATTTGGGCTATTTTGGGTTTCTTGCTTTGTGGCTACCTGTGAGGAAGGAAAGCTCAAGGTTGTATAATTTATACATTCTTTGATAATAAATGTACTTGAATCTTGAGTTGCTCATTCAAAGAATTCCAAAAAAATCAAACATGTGAAGCAGAATTACACTGGAGAACAAAGATTGGCCTTCCTGAATACTTTTGGATGTATCTTATGGATTTGGGGCTGCTGATCATGAAAATCAGCATGAAATGTTCCTATCACACACCATTTTTTAAAAATCGCCTATATTTTGTTATTTCAATTCATAATTCAATTAAGAATAACTGATGCCAAGATTAAGGAAGGCAATTTTGCTGGTCCACGAATCAAACAGGTCATCAATGACAGGCAATTCAAAAAACTCCTAGTGGGTCCGGAGAAAACAGCGTGGAAGGTATTCAACAATGTTGTTGAAAATTTTCTTGGCAGCTAGAGAGCACCAAACTACATGCAGCTGGTTGACAACATGCTTCAAGCATACAAAACCATGAAATGCAACATGTCACTAAAGAGTCATTTCAGTATTCCCATTAGTGCACATTATTGTTTACAGTATTGGTAAATTATTATTGTGTATATATTATTCTGTACCTTATTATTAGTTAATATTGTTATTATATTTATTATTATGATTTATTACTATTGCTAAGTATGTTTTTAAATTTTGCTTCAGTCACAAAATAATTTCCCACTCGGGATCAATTATTATTATTTCGACTTCTTCCCTGCAAATCTTGGCACTCTCAGTGATGCGCACGGTGAAAGGTTTCTCCAGGACATTGCAGTCATGGAGAAGCAGTACTGGGGCAACTGAAATCCATCAATGCTGGTTGATTATTGTTGGACACTTAAGCAAGAAGCCTCAGACACTGAGTACAAAAGAAAATCATCACCAAAACATTTTTAGCTTCGTTAAACTATTGCAAAGTATCAGCACCATTATGCAACTAAACACATTATATTCAATAAAGCTTAATTTTTTATTTCCCCAAATTCCTACATGATATAAGTAGACTGAAATTATATTTGCATTCTGCTTCAAGTGGTCTTTCATAAACAAAAAAAAATTGAGGAAGCAGCACTTTTGAAGAATTTTGTTGTCTAGTGTTATTACCTGAAATTATTAAAGGAAAATGCTGAAGTAAATAGATGAAATAGCTGGAATTACTGATTATCCAAAGCAGTTGACGATAGAGTTCAGTGCAGAATGCTATAATGTGTATGGGCAATGCTGAGGTGCTGTTCGAGGACTTGTATTAAGGCCAAAGTGCTCAGAGTGGGAGTGGAGAGTGAGAGAAGGAAAGTCATTGTGTGGTCAATTGTCAGTTAATATTAAGGTCTGGGACAAGGATGTATCAAAATAGCATGTGGTACATTCAGAAGATTGCATACACACACATATACATGTATGTGTACACATCACACACACACACACACACACACACACACACTACTTACAGTGAGGTTTCAGTGGGCAACTGCTATGAGAAGTCAAAATTGCTCTGCAATATAGTTTAATTCCCTGACCAGATTGAATTCCTTTGGACCAAACTGCCACATAGGGAGGTAGCAAAAAAAATCATCTGGCCAAGCTGTCTCTTGCAGACAGCAGGAGGGTGGTGTGGCCAGGCACGCCTCTATCCCTGGACCCACAGAGTGCTAAGAGGAACCTGTTTACCTGATGTAGCCCCGACAGCACTTCCACAGCTTCCGTCTGCAATGTGTGGTGGGAAATTCCTGCCACTTCCTCCCCGAGCCTCTGAGATAAATTGCAGGTAAGTTCTAGTACATCATCAGGATCTGCTCGAAAGCATCCTGTCAGTGAAAAGCTACTCCTGTCAGCTCATGCCTGCTCCAGTTGAATGCGTCATTTAAGTAAATTCAACTGGCTGTCAGCCTAGCTTCTGCCAAACTGACAAAGTTAATATCACACCAAAGAGGCAGGGAGCAGAATACTAAAGAGATTATGAAAAAAAAAACAAATAAAAGAGGATAAGGTTGTAAAGGCTATTGAGGGTAGAGAAGGAAATTGACAGAGGTTAATGAGCAGAGAGAAATGTCATGTAAGTGAATGAGATCAGAGCCTGGCTCTGCTTCTGCCAATTATCCTGTCACTTTGCCACTCTGGATATTTTCCAGGTGTCAACCTTGGCGATGAGCATTCACAAGATATTTAGCCCCAGGCACAGAGCATCACAGCTGACTCCAAACTTATGCTCACATCTGCCAAGGGTCACTAGATAGGGATCTGGTGAAGAAACCTTGGCCATATTTCCTTTCCAACAATGAGGACTAAAATAAATTCTAATGCATGGGCAACATCTGGGACTGATGAATGCAACAAAGGCTGTTCAACGGCCGCAGCTCTACACACTATCCTTACACATCTGAAGAAGAAGAATGCTTATGTGAGAATGCTGTTCTTGGACTACAGATCAGCACTCAACACCAGGATTGACAAGAAGCTCGGAGACCTTGGTCTTCACCCTGCTTTGTGTAGCTAGATCCTGGACTTCCTGTTAGATCACCAGCAGGTGGTAAGAGTGGGCTCCCTCACCTTCAACCCTCTGCCTCTCAATACAGGAGCCCCTCAGGGCTGTGTCCTAAGCTCCCTTCTTAACTCTCTGTATACCCATAACTATCTCGCCATCTACAGCTCCAATCAGCTAATTAAATTTGCTGATGATACTACATTGATTTGCCTTATCTCAAATAATAACAAGGCAGCCTACAGAGAAGAAGTCATCACCCTGACACAGTGGTGTCAAGAAAACAATCTCTCCCTCAATGTTGCAAAAGCGAAGGAGCTGGTTGTGGATTACAGGAGGAATGAAGATGGGCTAACCCCTATTGACATCAACTTAAAGCACACGATATTGGGGGTATGGTATTGATGTGGATAGAGAATTAGTTGGCAGACAGGAAGCAAAGAGTGGGAATAAACGGGACCTTTTCAGAATGGCAGGCAGTGACTAGAGGGGTACCTCAAGGCTCATTGCTGGGACCCCAGTTGTTTACAATACAGGTGTCCCCCGCTTTTCGAACATTCGCTTTACAAAACCTCACCGTTACGAAAGACCTACATTAGTACCCTGTTTTCGCTTTGTGAAGGTGTTTTCACTGTTACGAAAAAAATTCAGCGCGTGCCCCGAGCAGCCGCTCTCCCCGGATTCGGAATGGCATTCTCGACAGCATTGCTTTAACATGAGCCTGTGAGCAGTCGTTTGCAAGATGAGTTCTATGGTGTCGGAAAAGCCTGAAAGATCTCGTAAGGGTGTTACACTTAGGGTAAAACTAGACATAATTAAGCGTTTCGATCGTGGTGAATGAAGCAAGGACAAGATGAGTTTGGCTTGTGGAAGCTGACGAAGATGATGTTGAAGAGGTTTTGGCATCCCATGACCAAGAACTGAGAGATGAAGAGCTGATGCAATTGGAAGAGGAAAGGATAACAATCGAAACCGAATGAGTAATGATAAAGTACGACTTTAATTTTGAAAGCGTACGTAGGTTTAGGAGATATTTGCAAGATTCTTTGAGTCCTTACAAAGAACTGTATGATAGAAAAATGCGCGAGGCTCAGCAGTCAAGCAAGCCTTCCACATCAGCCACAGCAGACGACGAACCTCGAACTTCGACATCGAGGCAGGCAGTCATAGGAGAAGATGAGCTACCTGCTCTAATGGAAACAGACGACGAGATGACACCCCAGTGTCCCACCACCCCAACACCCATGCCGCGGACAGATACTGTACCGATTTGCGGAGAATGCAGCAGTAGCCGGGAGGCACACAGCACATCTTTAAGAAAAAAGCCAAAATAAACATGCTAATTAATTAGGTGCCGCCCCACACGTAAATGTCGGCCCAGATCAAAGGTGATGCAATCGGCAATCGGCACTGATCTGGGCCGACAATTAAGTGTCGGGCAGCACATAATTAATTAGCATGTTTATTTTGGCTTTTTTCTTAAAGATGTGCTGGGTGCGTCCCGGCTACCGCTGGACCCCTGCGTGCTTCGTGGCAATGTATCGGTTGGTGGCCCGGAAGGTGGGGGCCACTGCACCACCCAGCCTGCGACGACTCAGCCTAACAAACCATCATCAGTGTGCTCTGCGCTGTCCCGATTCCAGTAAGTGATACTACACTGTACATACATTATTTCTACTTTATATCGGCTATGTATTTTTACGTGTTATTTGGTATGATTTGGCAGCTTCATAATTTGAAGATTACTGGAGAGCGCTTGCGTGAGATTTTCTGCCAACGGCGCTTGTGTGAGATTTTCTGTCTACAGCGCTTGCGTGAGATTTTCGCTACGGAGATCTGTGCCAGTAATGATTGTGGAAAAGTATTTCTACTTTATATAGGCTGTGTATTTATCATATCATTCCTACTTTTACGATATGCTACTGGTATTTTAGGTTTTATGTGTTATTTGGCATGATTTGGTAGGTTATTTTTGGGTCTACGAACGCTCACAAAATTTTCCCATATAAATAAATGGTAATTGCTTCTTCGCTTTATGACATTTTGGCTTATGAACCATTTCATAGGAACGCTCTACCTTCGGATGGCGGGGGAAACCTGTATATATTAATGACTTAGACGAGGGAATTAAATGCAGCATCTCTAAGTTTGCGGATGACACGAAGCTGAGCGGCAGTGTTAGCTAAGAAGATGCAGGGTGACTTGGATAGGTTAGGTGAGTGGGCAAATTCATGGCAGATGCAACTTAATGTGGACAAATGTGAGGTTATCCACTTTGGTGGCAAGAACAGGAAAATAGATTTTTATCTGAATTGTGGCTGATTAGGAAAAGGGGAGGTGCAATGAGACCTGGGTGTCATTATACACCAGTCGTTGAAAGTGGGCATGCAGGTACAGCAGGCGGTGAAAAAGGCGAATGGTATGCTGGCATTCATAGCAAGAGGATTCAAGTACAGGAGCACGGAGGTACTACTGCAGTTGTACAAGGCCTTGGTGAGTTTTGGTCTCCTAATCTGAGGAAAGACATTCTTGCCATAGAGGGAGTACAAAGAAGGTTCACCAGGTTGATTCCTGGGATGGCAGGACTTTCATATGATGAAAGACTGGATCGACTAGGCTTATACTCTCTGGAATTTAGAAGATTGAGGGGGGATCTTATTGAAACGTATAAAATCCTAAAGGGATTGGAAGGCTAGATGTAGAAAGATTGTTCCCATGTTGGAGAAGTCCAGAACGAGGGGTCACAGTTTGAGGATAAACTTTTAGGACCGAGATGAGGAAAAACTTCTTCACACAGAGAGTGGTGAATCTGTGGAATTCTCTGCCACAGGAAACAGTTGAGGCTAGTTCATTGGCTATATTTAAGAGGGAGTTAGATATGGCCCTTGTAGCTATAGGGATCAGGGGGTATGGAGAGAAGGCAGGTACAGGGTTCTGAGGTGGATGATCAGCCATGATCATACTGAATGGCGGTGCAGGCTCAAAGGGCCGAATGGCCTACTCCTACACCTATTTTCTATGTTTCTATGTTTCTATCAATGGATCTGGGGTTGAGAGGGTGAACAGCTTTAAATTCCTCGGCATACACATCACTGAGGATCTCACATGGTCTGTACATACCGGCTGTGTGGTGAAAAAAGCACAGCAGTGCCTCTTTCACCTCAGACTGTTGAAGAAATTTGGCATGAGTCCCCAAATCCTAAGGGCTTTCTACAGGGGCACAGTTGAGAGTATCCTGACTGGCTGCATCACTGCCCGGCACGTGAACTGTACTTCCCTCAGTCGCAAGACTCTGCAGAGAGTGGTGAGGACAGCCTAGCATATCTGCAGATGTGAACTTCCCAATATTCAGGACCTTTACAGAGACAGGTGAATAAAAAGATCATTGGGGATCTGAGTCACCCCAACCACAATCTGCTCCAGCTGCTACCACCCAGGAAATGGTACCGCAGTGTTAAAACCAGGGCCCAGCTCTGGGACAGCTTCTTCCACCAGGCCACCAAACTGATTAATTCATGCTGATACAATTGTGCTTCTAAGCTATATTGACTGTTCTGTTCTACATACTACTTATTACAAATTACTATAAGCTGCACATTGCACATCACATTCCAAAGACGTATGGTTAGGGTTAGGGTTAAGGTTAGGGTAAGTATTCGGGTTAGTGAGCTGTGCATATGCTGTTTTCACCAGAACTGCAGTGACACTTGTGGGCTGCCCCCAGCCAATGCTCACTGACTTGATTTGATGCTAATGACATATTTCACTCTATGTTTCAATATACAGTATTGTGCAAAAGTTCTAGGCACATACATATAGCTAGGTTTCCTAAGACGTTTGCACAGTACTGTATTTGTCAACATGGAGCAGAGAGTGAGATTGTAAATCTGGTGGGAGCAAAGGATGTTGGGAATGGTGGGGGTGGAGCATTGTGGGAGAGGGGTGGGACAGGTGGCAGAGAAGAGCTGAGGCAGGGGGATGGAATGGGTGCAGACACACACAGCCCTGAGACACCAGGTAAAGTAATTTGATTCCAAGCAATTGGTTTATTGATCATTACGGAATGTCTCTCTGATGCTTCCCACTCCCTCCCCTCTCCCTTCCCCTTTTCCCAACCATGACTCCCCTCTCCCTGCCCCCTTCCCACTCTCAGTCCACAATAGAGACCCATATCAGAATCAGGTTTATCATCAACCACGTCATGAAATTTGCTTTTTGTGTGCATGGAGACAGTGCAGTGAAATACATAAAATGACTATAGTACTGTGCAACACACATCAAAGTTGCTGGTGAACGCAGCAGGCTAGGCAGCATCTCTAGGAAGAGGTGCAGTCGACGTTTCAGGCCGAGACCCTTCGTCAGGACTAACTGAAGGAAGAGTGAGTAAGGGATTTGAAAGTTGGAGGGGGAGGGGGAGATCCAAAATGATAGGAGAAGACAGGAGGGGGAGGGATAGAGCCAAGAGCTGGACAGGTGATTGGCAAAAGGGATATGACAGGATCATGGGACAGGAGGTCCGGGAAGAAAGACAAGGGGGAGGGGACCCAGAAGATGGGAAGGGGTATATTCAGAGGGACAGAGGGAGAAAAAGGAGAGTGAGAGAAAGAATGTGTGTATAAAAATAAGTAACAGATGGGGTACGAGGGGGAGGTAGGGCATTAGCGCAAGTTAGAGAAGTCGATGTTCATGCCATCAGGTTGGAGGCTACCCAGACGGAATGTAAGGTGTTGTTCCTCCAACCTGAGTGTGGCTTCATCTTTACAGTAGAGGAGGCCGTGGATAGACATGTCAGAATGGGAATGGGATGTGGAATTAAAATGTGTGGCCACTGGGAGATCCTGCTTTCTCTGGCGGACAGAGCGTAGGTGTTCAGCAAAGCGGTCTCCCAGTCTGCGTCGGGTCTCGCCAATATATAAAAGGCCACATCGGGAGCAGTATATCACCCCAGCCGACTCACAGGTGAAGTGTTGCCTCACCGAGAAGGACTGTTTGGGGCCCTGAATGGTGGTAAGGGAGGAAGTGTAATGGTATGTGTAGCACTTGTTCCGTTTACACGGATAAGTGCCAGGAGGGAGATCAGTGGGGAGGGATGGGGGGGACGAATGGACAAGGGAGTCGCGTAGGGAGCGATCCCTGCGGAATGCAGAGAGAGGCGGGGAGGGAAAGATGTGCTTAGTGGTGGGATCCCGTTGGAGGTGGCGGAAGTTACGGAGAATAATATGTTGGACCCGGAGGCTGGTGGGGTTGTAGGTGAGGACCAGGGGAACCCTATTCCTAGTGGGGTGGCGGGAGGATGGAGTGAGAGCAGATGTATCTGAAATGGGGGAGATGCATTTAAGAGCAGAGTTGATAGTGCAGGAAGGGAAGACCCTTTCTTTAAAAAAAGAAGACATCTCCCTCGTCTTAGAATGAAAAGCCTCATCCTGAGAGCAGATGCGGCGGAGACGGAGGAATTGCGAGAAGGGGATGGCGTTTTTGCAAGAGACAGGGTGAGAAGAGGAATAGTCCAGATAGCTGTGAGAGTCAGTAGGCTAACTCTGCTCTTAAACGCATCTCCCCCATTTCACGTACATCTGCTCTCACTCCATCCTCCCGCCACCCCACTAGGAATAGGGTTCCCCTGGTCCTCACCTACCACCCCACCAGCCTCCAGGTCCAACATATTATTTTCCGTAACTTCCGCCACCTCCAACGGGATCCCACCACTAAGCACATCTTTCCCTCCCCCCCCCTGCATTCCGCAGGGATTGCTCCCTACCCGACTCGCTTGTCCATTCGTCCCCCCATCCCTCCCCACTGATCTCCCTCCTGGCATTTATCCATGTAAACGGAACAAGTGCTACACATGCCCTTACACTTCCTCCCTTACCACCATTCAGGGCCCCAAACAGTCCTTCAAGGTGAGGCAACACTTCACCTGTGAGTCGACTGGGGTGATATACTGCGTCCGGTGCTCCGATGTGGCCTTTTATATATTGGTGAGACCCAACACAGACTGGGAGACCGCTTTGCTGAACACCTACGCTCTGTCCACCAGAGAAAGCAGGATCTCCCAGTGGCCACACATTTTAATTCCACATCCCATTCCCATTCTGACATGTCTATCCACGGCCTCCTCTACTGTAAAGATGAAGCCACACTCAGGTTGGAGGAACAGCACCTTATATTCCGTCTGGGTAGCCTCCAACCTGATGGCATGAACATCGACTTCTCTAACTTGCTCTTATGCCCCACCTCCTCCTCGTACCCCATCTGTTACTCATTTTTATGCACACATTCTTTCTCTCACTCTCCTTTTTCTCCCTCTGTCCCTCTGAATATACCTCTTGCCCATCCTCTGCGTCCCCCCCCCTTGTCTTTCTTCCCGGACCTCCTGTCCCATGATCCTGTCATATCCCTTTTGCCTATCACCTGTCCAGCTCTTGGCTCCATCCCTCCCCCTCCTGTCTTCTCCTATCATTTTGGATCTCCCCCTCCCCCTCCAACTTTCAAATCCCTTACTCACTCTTCCTTCAGTTAGTCCTGACGAAGGGTCTCGGCCTGAAACGTCGACTGCACCTCTTCCTAGAGATGCTGCCTAGTCTGCTGCGTTCACCAGCAACTTTGATGTGTGTTGCTTGAATTTCCAGCATCTGCAGAATTCCTGTTGTTATAGTACTGTGCAGAAGTCTTAGCACCTAGCTGTACATATGTGCCTAACACATTTGCACAGTAATTTAAGTGTGACAAATAAAGTTAATCATCATCTTTAAAGCATATGAGACTATACTCATCTACCTACCTTCAATTTTGATTGAATAAACATGATGGCAAAAAATGTGTTTGTGTCATTGAATGTTTTTGTGCAGTATTCAATCGCAATTCTTGTGAGCACTGTTCCCTCTAAGCTGCATGGCTGCACGACGGAGCAGTAACTGAAATGCTCCTGTGCACATAGCGTTATGGCCGGAATTTTCTTTTGTATATTGTATTGTTAAAGTGCCGAACAGTTCTGAGGCCACCTAAAACTTCTCTACTCAGATCAGTGGCTGGTCCACACAGCTCGGAAAAAAATTGCTTGTCACAGAGTTAGCAAAATTCCTTTAGGTTTCTTCTGCTCCTTGCCCTTGATGGAATGTATCTAAAATATTGAGATTGCTTCTTTGATACTCAAAAGGACAAATTCTGATTAAATTTGTCCTGATGAAGGGTCTCAGCCCAAAGCGCCAATGATTCAATCCTTTCCATAGATGCTGCCTCAGCTAGAGAGTTCCTCCTGCATTTTCTGTGTGTTGCTCTGAAGATTTGATTAGATAGAGTTCTGCCATCGTTCAAGGATTATCCTGTTTTCTTAAGCCAGACAGACAGATAGCTCCAGTGCTGGTGTAGCTGTAGTTGAAGGTGGTTTATTATTCACCAACACATTACAGTACACAGGGAGCTGATGTAAAAAAAATACTTCTCAATGTTCTAACAAATGGCAGATTCAAATATTGATCGAAATTCCTCCAACTTCTAACAAGTGCTTCGAACAAATGAATGAATATACAAGCAATTGTATAATGACCGACCTGACAGCAAAAGCCAATTGCTTATCAATGTGATAATGAGCAATCAACCGCAGCTGTGAAGCCACAAGTAAGCAGTGCGATCTGGCAATTAGAAATAAAATAACAACCCAAATCAGGAAAGCCCCTCATTTAAGTAGTACCTCAATGAGCCCTTGAATTGCCAAGACATAGAAGGAATGGAACATGTGCTGGTAACTGGAATAAAACAGATTGCTGATCGATAGTCTGTCTCTTGAATCTAATCTGTACCACTGATTCTGGTGTGATCTCCTTCTCTCAGGTAGGCTGCCCTTAGGACTTGTCCCTATTCTGCCATTCTCCACCCTCTCATTGCTATTGCAGTAATCCATTTTCACTCTCTAACCACACCCCCCACATTGTTACACCAGCTTTATAGGCCTTTGAAGAACTTCTACATCCCTGCAAACTGCCAATCTAAAACTGATATCATGCTCATTGTTTCCTGCCCATCTTCCATCCACAACACTATGTTGCTCCCAGTCAAATGTACCCTAATTTTGATTAATAAACTCAAGTATTGCAAGTGGGGCTACTGGACAACCAAATGCCGCATTATCCACGAGTTCCTCTTTACATAATCTGCCAGTAACATCCTCAAAGGACTCACAGGTTTGTCAAATTCAATTTGCCTTCCAATTCCAAAGGAGTTCAAAGTAACTCATTAGCTAAAGATAGGCTTTGGTAGAGTAACTCTCTCAAGAGGAGCAAACCTTTATCTTTTAATCCAGTCTTTAGGGATTAATTTCAGTCTCAATATTAGACGTCTTCCTTTGTTTCTATGTTATTATCTTATCTCTAACTGTCTCACCCTGTCTAATAATTTGAATGACACTTTATGTTATTGATGATGGGGATGAAATGTTATTAAATGTTTGCTGTGGTATTTTCTGTGATCAATCCTATCAGAACAATTTGTTAATTTAGTCCCTAACATATCTTTTTCAGAGTAAGAATGGTGCCTAATCATAACTGAAGTGAACTATTAAATATAAGGTGAGGCAAATTAGAAGATAGATTCTACATGCACGTCATGTTTTTCTCAAGCTATTCATAACAAATTACCCCACAGAATATGATTGTTGTATGGGAAGAAAGAAGCATTCTTCTGCCTCATAAGCACATTAATCAGATCTTTTGTTCTGCCATCTCTTTATTTTAATTAATTTAGGTGAATTAATATGTTCTGCTATGAGAGTTAGTTTGCAGAACAACAGACAGCAGCAATTGTAAGTCAGAATGATAACAGGCAAAAGGCTTAACATCAACCCAATTTCTGGCTCATGGGTTTATAAATGAAGCCATGACCCTAAATTAAATCTCTGATGAGTTGAAAGAGCATTTATTATTGTGTTATTTATGAGCACTTATTCCACTCACATTTCATTTTCTGTCCAACATGAACAAAACACGCTACAGAGCTCCAGACTCAAGACTGACTTCAACAGTTTCAGATAACGATGCTGACATTTCCAATTACGTTTCATCCATGTTTTTAATTCTTCAGCATCTGAAGTTTGCATTGCATCATCATCATTTCTTTCAACATTTAATGTCCTCTGTTTTCCACTTGCTCACCCTCCTCCTGCCCATTTTCGCCCCTTAAAACCATACACAAATTTGCTGATCCAGTTAACGATATTATCATCCAGATCTATGTCTTAAGGTTTTGTGGTCTTTTGGTTAAACGTTAGGATTTGCTACAAGTTAGGATTTTAGTCTCCTTCTTGGTCAAAATTCTTAGGTGTTATAGATAACAAGGGGATCATCATGGACAGCATGGAAATATAGTGGTTAGCACAACGCTTTACAATACCAGATTTCTGGGTTCAACTCCCGCTGCTGTCTGTAAGGAGCTTGTATGATCTCCCCATGATCATGTGTGTTTTCTCTGGGTGCTTTGGTTTCCTCCCACTGTCCAAAGTCCTACTGGTTGGTGGATTAATTGGTCACTATAAGTTTTCCTGTGGATAGACTAGGATTAAATCAGGGGACTACTGGGCAGAGCAGCGGGAAGGGCTGGAAGACCCTATTAAACTCAATAGGATATTTTAAAAAAATTAAAATATGGTTAATTGATTCAGGTTCTGATGGAAATCTGAAGAAATAAGCGGAAACTAACTCTCCTTCTCTGTAATTGCTGACTGGCTTGCTGAGTATTTTAATTATTAGCATTACTGCTAATATTTTCCAGCTCTAATGAAAGGTTATCAACTCTTGGTTTTCGCTCTCCACACCTGCCACCTAACCTGGTGAATATTTCCGGAGGAAGAGGAGAAGATGGCGGTGTGACGCAGCGCATACGGCCTCTCTGGTGAATGATATCTGTAATCTGTCAAGTAGGGGACCGTGCACAATTCTGATTTGATGGAGACAGAAGTGAGAGTATGGAGGAACATCTGGAGAAACTTCTGAAATGCCCGCTTCGCTGCCGCTGCTACTGTGTGGTCCGAAATTTCCAGAGGAGAAGGCCCCGAATCCTCGGCTTTGCTTGTTTTGGCGGCCGGAGAGAGGTCAAAGGCGTTCGGCAGAGGACGGCGCTCGGGAGGCTGTATCGGAGGGGCTGGTCAGAGGCTCGAAGTTTTTGGATGGACGGACTCAGTGTCGGCTGTTGTTGGCTGCTTCCAAGGCATCGGCAGTTGTCGGTGCCTTGGAGGTTTATGGCAGGGAGTTTCTCCCTTTTGCCTCCTACTGTTGGGGACTCAGGAGTCGATCAGGAATTTGAGACTTTTTTTACCGTGCCCATGGTCTGTTCTTCATCAAATTATGGTATTACTTTGCACTGCTGTAACTATATGCTATAATTATGTGGTTCTGTCAGTGTTAGTCTTTGGTTTGTCCTGTTTTTTTCTGTGATATCACCCTGGAGGAACTTTGTTTCATTTCTTAATGCATGCATGCATTTCTAAATGACAATAAACGAGGACTGAGTGTTCTCATAATCTAATCTAATATTTCCAGCATATTTCTGTTTTCATTTCAGATATTCGGCATGCACAGTATTTTTGCTCCTTGAAGATATGTCTCAAATTATCAGACCATTGTCTTCATAAGGTCATAGAGTACGCACAGCATGGAAAAATTCTTGTTCTGGGGTGATGTAATGAGCAACCTAAAATATGGAGCAGTGATAGAAAAAGTAGGGAAGATATATATTTATAACTTTAGTCACACAAGAATTTTATTATTGCATACAGTAGAATATTCTCAGATGACTGATTTCACTCCATGCAAGATTTCCTCTCTCTTCTCTATGCAGATGTTTACAGTTACCAGGTGTGTTGCAATGTTGACAATGCACACTTGGTGTCGCTGTTGTGATATCTCAGTTCAAGGAAGCATGGTACGAACTGCATAGGTCCCAACTACAGGAACGAAGACTAGCTCCAGGTATTAAGGAATTACCCTCATCTGGATTGAAACAGGGATTTGATCCCTCCAGAGTAGTCTCAAAGTTGTTCTCCTGTAAAAATAAAACTCTGGCTGGGCCTCAGAAAACTTCCTCTCTGACATCATGAGTACAATTAACCATTAGAGGCTTATGGTGTCCATCCCCATTACTCAACTCCAAGAAGAATGGCTGCATTTGTTGGAGTGGTGAGTATCACAAAGCCAAGTTCTTACTAACAGACAAGACATGCAAGAATTCAGTCCCAAAGAGCAGGTCTTTGCTTGCAGCATGCCTCAAGCAGATCTCTGCCCAGCAGCCCCTTACAAGCTGACACAGGCTTCCTACACTGGAGTATTACAACTGCTCTGTGTCCTTAACAAGAAATCTGCTGTTGGAAAACCAGATATAATTACAATACTTAGCAAGCCAGGCAGCATTTACAGAGAAGGAGAGTAAATGTTTCTGCTCATTTCTTCAGATATATCATATCTGGAATGGAAACACTAATGCTCTTGAATGAAAATTCCTACAAAAAGCTGTGGATGAGGCCCAGTTCATCACAGCTAAAGGCCTCCCAACTACTGAGCACATTTGCATGAAATGCTGTCGCAGGAAAGCAGCATCCATTATCAGGGACCCCCACCACCCAGGACATGCTTTCTTCTCGCTGCTGCCATCAGGAAGAATGTACAGGAACCTCAGGGTTCACACCACCAGATTCAGCAACTGTATCAACTATCAGGCTCTTAAACCGAAGGGGATAACTTCACTTGCCCCATCATTGAAACGTTCCCACAACCTATGGAATTAACTTTCGAGGATGCTTCATTTCATGGTCTCAATACTGATTGCTTATTTATTTATTATTATTGTTTCTTCTTTTTGGATTTGCACAGTTTATTGTCTCCTACACTTTGGTTGAATGCCCTAGTTGGGTGACCTTTCATTAATTCTGTTATAGTTATTATTCCATAGATTTGCTGAGTATGCCCACAACAAAATGAATCTCACGGTTGTATATGGTGACATATATGTACTTAGCTAATAGAATTCACTTAGATCGTTGAACTTTATTATACCTGTGAAAAATATCTATAACAGCTGAGAATTTTGACTAAGAAGAAGTCTAGAACCTAACTTGCAGCAAATCCTAACTTTTGACCATAAGACCAGGATTAGGGACCTTCAAGTCTGCTCTGCCATTTCAACATGGTAGATCCATTTCTATCTCAACCCCAGTGCATTCTGGAAAGCCTAATTCATGCATATTTTCTGCTGGAAATTCATATTCCAATTCGCAGCCAAAGGATGTTGTACTGTAATTCAGGTATCTTCTCTCTTGATATCTCCAGCAACAGAAATAATAGTGGGGGAACAAAGCCACAAATCATAAAATTTGGTTGTCTGAGAGGAAAACTCCTTTTAGATGCCCACTGAAGAATATATATATATCTAGAGTGCCTAAGACTCTGGCACAGTACGTAGTAATTTTATGTATTGCACTGCCACAAAAGAAAACAAATTTCAAGACATCTGTGAGTAGTGATAAACCTGATTCCGATATGGGTCTCCTATTGTGGTCTGAGAGTGGGAAGGGGCAAGGAGAGGGGAATCATAGTTGGGAAAAGGGGAAGGGAGAGGGGAGGGAACAGGAAGCACCAGAGACACATTCTGTAATGATCAATAAACCAATTGTTTTGACTCCAATGACCTTAGACTCAAGGGATACTGGAAATCTGGAACAGTGCACAATCCTGCTGAAGGGTCTCAGGTCGAAACGTCGACAGCTTATTTCCATCCATAGATGCTGTCTGACCTGCTGAGCTCCTCTGTCAAATCACCTTGTCTGGTATCTCTAGGCCAGGTGCACCCACGCTTCTTCCCAGCCCTGGCACTCCTCCTCTGCCACTTGTCCCACACTTTTCACATGGCACTACTCCCTCGTCATTCCCAACATACTTTGCTCCCAACATATTTACAAATTCCGTTCCACTTCATGAAAGCCTAGCTATATATATTGTATGAGCCTAGGACTTTGACACAGTACTGTATCTCTAAAACTCTAATATGGGGTACTTTAATCAACACTTGATCAACACTGATCACCTCCAGAAATCAGAGTTACAATCTTTTTAAACACTTGGAATGAATTGTCCTCACCATATGAGCTACAAGTCTTTTGTAGAGATTTCTAGTCTTTACACCCAATCTTGCTCAATGCATACATGTCTTATTCATATACCTTTCATTCTAATTCAGATTATCTGTCCACATCTATACTGTCCATTCTCTTTAATCTTTTTATGTATTTCAATGATATTTCCCTGAAGTGTCTACTTTCTAAAGAGATGACATACCTTTGAATCTGTCGTAATTGCCAAGAGTTTTAAAAATAGGCATCCATCCTTCTATAGGGACTCTGCACTTCCCCACCGTATAATGGAGATGGACCATACTTAATATTTCAGCCGGGGCCTAACTCTGTCCTTGTAAACGTTGCACAAGTGTACTCCTAATGGGAGAAGCCTGTTGTAATTTCGGAGAGAAGCAATGTTTCAATGACTTAACCCTGATAATATGGTTAACATCGTCACAGAGCAGAATCCAAGAGTGGGAGGTAAAACTGGTGAATATGTGGATAGGGAATGAGAGTACTGCTGAATTGGAAGTAATGTGGTTAGCTACTTGACAGAGGGAATTAGAATGCAAATTAGGAAATACAGGCATTTTGCTAGAAACCTGGTGGCATTTTCTAGTCATGTCTATTTTAGATTAGATCCAACTTTATTGCCATTGTGCCAAGTACAGATACAAAGCCAATGAAATGCATTTAGCATCTGACCAGAAATGCAAAGAATAGTGTTATTTACAAAATAACTGTGAATAAAAAAAGTGCTACAGCACACAAATATATAAGTACTGAGACAGTACAATACGGATGCAATACTGCTTAGCGCTGTGATGAGAGGTTCAGCAGTGTCACAGCCTCAGGGAAGAAGCTCTTGGGGGAAGAAGATGGGGACATCTATTCATGTTTTCCTTTTTAATCTTGATGAAAGAAATGTTTTAAAACCTAACAAATGCTAAGGGGGAGATCAGGGTGTTCAATTTTTCCTTATGAGGATTTTAGCTTAAATTGACTTCACAAAGGTGTGCATGGGTAATGGTTTTTTGAAAATGCAAAGGAGTCACTAATACAGATCTCAATGTTTGAATGCAGGATGGGAAAGACCTTTAATGATGCTCTTAGTCAAACATCATTTCAAGAAAAGTAAATCAATTTCAATGCAAAAAAAAGCACTTCACAAACATTTTTTTCCCAGATGCAGAAGAAGTTTCATACGATATTACTGAAAATGTGTAAATTACACTCAGTAGCCACTTTATTAGGTACACCCACACACCAACTCGTTAGTATAAATATCTAATCAGCCAATCACGTGGCAGCAACTCAATGCATAAAAGCATGCAAACATGGTCAAGAGGTTCAGTTGGGATTGATAGTTTTCATTTATAAACTTTATTAAGTTACGGTAGTGACGTTAATTGACAGTATTGTCTTTCACTACTTACAATATATAGGATCTATTAGGGTAATTTAGCTTTCATTTGAAAAAAAAGTAGTAATTCTCTACAACACACTCCAATCCAGTTGGTGGCAGTAATGCATCTTTAGGTTGGACTGTCAGCCACCACTAAAAGTCAAAAGAAGAAGAAGGAGAAAACATTCAGTTCAGACATCAGAACGGGGAAGAATTGTGATCTAAGTGACTTTAACCGTGGAGTGATTGTTGGTGCCAGACGGGATGGTTTGAGTATCTCAGAAAATGCTGATCTCCTGCAATTTTCATGCACAAGGGTCTCTAGAGTTTACAGAGAATGGTGCAAGAAGCAAAACAAAAAAATTCCGGTGATCGGCAGTTCTGTAGGCAAAAAGGCCTTGTTAATGAGAGAGGTCAGAGGAGAATGGCCAGACTAGTTCAAGCTGACAGGAACTCAAATAATCATGTGTTACAACAGTCATGTACAGAAGAGCATCTCTGAATGCGCAACACGTTGAACCTTGAAGTGGATCCGCTATACCAGCAGAAGACCACAAACGTACACTTAGGGGCCACTTTATTCAGTACAGAAGGTAACTAATAAAGTGTCGCCTGAGTGTTTATAATCATCTCCCTTCATTGCATTAAACAGACTGGAAGCGTAAGCAGAACTTTGAAACTGATCCATTTTGATAAAACAAGTAACTAACAGCAGTTAGTTAGATTTAATGTTTGCTGTGTATGACACATCCCAGAATGTTCTTAATAGTATGTGATTTGAACAAATTAAACAACATATCATTAACACTATTTTTTCACCTGTACATATGAAATTGAGATTTCTTAATCTCAATCCTTTCGGATTTCTGACTGCAAATTATCTTGCTGAAGAACTGTATCTTGACTCCATCACTAGAAAATATTTATAAAATATGTTTATTGATTAACTTTAACAGATGAACAACTTCAAAAACACAAGTGAGTCTGCAGATGCTGGAAATCCAAAGCAACATGCACACACACAAATGCTGTGGGAACTCAGCAAGTTAGGCAGTATCTATGGAAATGAATAAACAGTCAACATATCAGGCTGAAACCCTTCTTCAGGACTGAGAAGGAAGGGGGAAGATGCCAGAATGACTGCACTGTTTAAAGGTTGAAATCTCTAATCAAAATTTTAGTTTTGATGGAAATGGGAGGGTAAGTCAGAGGTATCTTTCACAAACGTAGCCCCTTGTTGGTGAAGCAATAACTATAAGTAATACTGTGGTAAGATCTCTGTTTCATGGCATTGCAGGCTGATAACATCACAGTGTAAGCTGGTTACATTCCCTGCCTGATATTCAGTTACAGTGACTGAAAAATAAAAGATTAATCAAGACTATGACACATAGATTTCTAATTAAGTTGTTTTTCTGCATCTAATATACAGAACTCTTGATGCAGGAAAAATCTTTTCAACATGCATCCAATTTTCTGGCAAACCACTTATCCCTTGCCATTTGTGTTTTAACTCTGAACATGAATCATAAGGTTGGACAATTAAAGTTCCATTTTGCTGTGTATTCAATATTTGTCTAAAATAGCTCCTAACTGAAGCTTCTAAAGTGTAAATACATTGAAGGTTATTGTGGATTTGCAAAAGATAGACTTAATCAAACCCAGCCAATCAATAGGACAAAAGTAGAATCTAATGCTGTTCTCTGTTCAAATCAGTGACTTTAAGGCAAGGTTATAAAGCAGGTTTACTGAAATTACAAATTACAGGATAAGTAGCATTGTATTATGGATCTATGAAAACACACTGATGACAATGAAGCAAGGCAAGGAATAACCTTGGAATATGATAGAAAGACTTTAAGACATAGCAGTAAAATTAAGCCCTTCAACCCATTGAGTCTCCTTTGCAACATCAAAACACATTTTGATGTTCTCAAAAACACAAGAAATTCTGCAGATGCTGGAGATCCAAAGCAACATTCACAAAATGCTGGAGGAACTCAGCAGGTCAGGCAGAATCTGTGGAGTGGAAAGATGGTTTTGGGCTGAGACCCTTCTTCAGGACTGAGAAGGAAGGGGAAAGATGCCAGAATAAAAAGTTTTGGGGGAGGGGAAGGAGGCTAGCTGGAAGGAGCTAGGTGAAACCAAGATGATGAGAAAGGTCAAGGGCTTGAGAAGAAAGAATCTGATAGGAGAGGGAAGTGCACCATAGGAGATAAAAAAGGAGGAGGGGACCTAGGGGAAAGTAATAGGCAGGTGAGAAGAGGTAAAAGGTCAGACTGTAGAATAGAGGAAGGGGGGTGGAATTTGTTTACTGGAAGGAGAAATCGATATTCATGCCATCAGGTTGGGGGTCTACCCAGATGGAATATAAGGTGTGGCTCCTGAATCTCCTCTACCCTGCGGGTGGCCTCATCATTGCACAAGAAGAGGCCATGGACCAACACATCAGAATGGGAATGGGAATTAGAATCGGAACTAAGATGTTTGACCACCTGGATGTCCCACTTATGGTGGACGGTGTGGAGGTGCTCGACAATGTGGTTCCCCAATTTATGACAGATATTTTCATATATGTCCTCAGATTGTGCATTTATTTAGTGATATAGTGCAGAGTAGGCTCTTCAAGCCATGCCTCCCCAGAAACACCCAACAAACCCAATTAAACCTAACCTAATAATGGGCAATTTACAATGACCAATTAGGAAATCTGAGGACCTGGAGAAAACCCATGTATTCCACAGGAAGGACGTACAGAAACCCCTTACAGACCAGTGCTGGAATTGAACTTCAAACTCCAGAATGCTCCAAGCTGTAATAGTTGGTCTTACATTATAAAGGAAATGTTACAGTATTAGGATTCTTATAATCTTATCAGTATCCTTTGCAATTTCGATGACAATGGAATTATTTTTGTCCAGTTGCAACTCGCTCCAGGTGTATCCCTGCCTACATGTAGTACTCTGAATTCACCATTGGCCTTTGATTAAAGAGTGGCTCATCTTGTTAGGTCTAAATGTAAAAATGCTTTGAGTTTCAAAATGGCCTTCGTATTTTATCTTGTGTCAACCTATCAAATAGTAGTGAAGGTTTCTTTGTAGAGATTGACCAGTATCAAGGAAGCAAGAAGAGAATTTCCACTTTTATTTTATTTATTCATGTTCAGGATCTTGGCGTCACTGACAATGCTGGCACTCATTCCTAAAGCCCTTGGGGAGGAGGTGGTGATCTGCCTACTCCTGAGTAGTTTACTTGGCCAGTTAAGACTCAATGGCATGAGATGCATTGCAAGTTACATGGATCCAGTCTGTGAGAGGGTGGCCATTATCCTCACTGAAGATTAATAGTGAACCTGAGTGGTAGGTTATTTTTATGTTCATTATTACCCAGACTTATAATAGATTCTAACTTCCAAATGATTAAATGAGCCTGGATTCCACAGCTGCCACTGATTTTGAACTGAAGTCTCTGAATTGTTAGTCCAAACATCTAGATTACTGGTCTGGTAAACAATGATTCCTCTAATTTTTAGAACATAGAACATAGAGTGTACAACACAGGAACAGGCCATTCGGCCCACACTGTTGTGCTGAACCAGCTAAAGAGCAAATCAAAAACACCCAGACTCTAATCCCTCCTACCTACACAATGTCCATATCCCTCCATCTTCCATACATCTATGTGTCTGTCCAAATGTTTCTTAAAAGCCTCTCGTGTATTTGCCTCTGCTACCATCCCAGGCAGCACATTCCAGGCATCCATCACTCTCTGAGTAAAAAAACTTACTCCTCACATCCCCCTTGAACCTAACCTCTCTCACCTTCAATGCATACCCTCTATTAGCCATGTATTAGACATTTCAACCCCAGGAAACAGATACTCTCTGTCTACTCTATCTATACCTCTCATAATCTTGTAAACCGCTATCAGATCTCCTCTCAGCTTCCGGCACTGCACAGAAAACAACCCAAGTTCATCCAGCCTCCCGTGATAGCGCATGCCATACTAGGCAGTATCCTGGTAAACCTCTTCTGCACCCTCTCCAAAGCCTCAATGTCCTTCCTGTAGTGGGGCTGACCAGGACTATACACAGATGTTTAATAGGAACCTGTGGGACAATCCAAAATCGGATTGCCACTGCTGCCAGATCCTCTAACTTACACTATCCAAATAACCTACCAAGCTGCTCGGACTGATGGGCTCATCAGCCATACTTAGCAGTTCATCTGGAAGAAGGAAAACTCTGATCTCAAATCTCTGCTGCCTTGTGTCTATACTCACTCATGGGGAAGGCTTCAGGAGAAAACCCCGAGAAATAATGCAGAGCTGTCTTACATTGAGGTCTGGCAACTCCTGTGCTGCCTCTGGTGCCAAACTGTTCAAGTCTCCGCCGTTCCTTTGGAATCATCAGCTGCATGGAGAGGGCGAG
Organism: Mobula birostris; assembly: GCF_030028105.1. Lineage (NCBI taxonomy): Eukaryota > Metazoa > Chordata > Chondrichthyes > Myliobatiformes > Myliobatidae > Mobula > Mobula birostris. The sequence goes on along the minus strand of NC_092392.1, from coordinate 34,466,449 downwards.
CCTGCTGCATGGGCAAGAGCTTGCTCCCCATATCATACTGCCCTGACTCGGGTACTGGATTGCATAGACAGCTAGGACACAACATCCGTGGTTGACCCTGACCAACGGAGGGTCTAACCAATCTGCATTCTCTTTGGGAGGTGGGCAAAAGCCCAAACACCCAGAGAAAGCCTTTGTGGTCACAGGGAGAATGTGTAAACTCCTCACCGACATCACCAGAAGTCAAAATCGAGCCTAAACTATTGGAACTGTAAGGAGGCTGCTTTAGTAGCAGTGTCTCGGTGTAGTCCTTATTATTGCTGCCATATTAATTCATGTTTCATCACCTCTGGGATTCAGGAACAAATTCCCTGGAATTAACTCTTTTCCTGAGTTGTCTTCAACCATTATTATTTCACCTTTTTCTTTGTTCCTTGGTGGCAGTTCCATGCTAGTGTTGGACAGGAATATTTGAGGTGGTACCTCTTTATTTGTGCTGCGGCTGACTGAGACAAGCTCCGTGAGGAGACTGGTCCTTTTATCTGGCTATCCATTCTCACGTGTACATGTGCCAAGCTTTTGTTTCTCTAAATACTCTCAGGCTCATACAACTGTCCTCAAGCTGAGGCATATAGGTATTCCCTTTTAAGTGTTGTAGCTCTCTGTATCCCACCACCCATCACAAAGAGAAAGTCAAGGGAGCATACGCCAATCCTCACTGAGGGGTCGGAGGAGGAAAGGGTGAGCTGTTTCAGGTTCCCGAGTGTTAGTATCTCAGAAGGTCTATTTTGGGCCCACCATACTGATGCACCTTCACAAACTCCCACAGACCCCACTGACCTTGTGAGCCCGACATGAGAGCATCCTTCAGGAGGGTGAACCCACAGATAGCATCTGGCCCAGACAGAGTACCTGGCCCACTACTAAAGACCTGTGCTGATCAACTGACAGGCCTGTTGACTGATATCTTTAACTGCTCACTTTGGCAGTCTGAGGTAGCCACCTGTTTGAAGCAGACTCCAATTATACCGGTGGCGACGAAGAACGTGGTAGCTTGCTTCAATGGCTATCATCCAGCAGCACTTACATCCACTGTGATGACATTTTATGAGGGGTTGATGATGAAGCATATCAATTCCTACCTGAGAAGCAACTTGGATTTGATGCAGTTTGCTTACTGGCACAGCAGGTCCACAGCTGATGCCATTTCATTGGCTCTTCACTCAACCCTAGAACATCTGCACAGCAAAGATGCATACATCTGGATGCTCTTTATTGACTACAATTTGACATTCAATACTATCATCCCCTCAAAGCTAATCAATAAGCTCTAAGACCTTGGCCTCAATATCTCCTTGTGCAGTTGGATCCTCGACTTCCTCACTTGCAGACCCCAGTCAATTTGGATTTACAACATCTCCACAATCACCATCAGCACAGGTGCACCACACCTCTACTCCCTGCCATCCCATACCACACCAATCACTGTTTGGTACAGTGCCAATGCTCTGGACTGCTGCCACAAAACAACAAATTCCATGACACGTCAGTTTCAATAAACTGGAGTTTGATTCTTATTCTGATTCTGATCTGTTCTTTCTGGAGGAGAGAATGCAATTATAAATCAGAATCAAAATACACCACTTCATACCATTCATTCAAAATAATATTTCCACGACTCTTAATGGCCATAAAACAGATTACTTTAAAAATAATTGTTCATATTATGATGGAAATAACAAATTCTTATTGTGAGAATAAACACTGCTTAGTATAACCAAATCTAGAATGAGGCAATAGCTTTTTAAGGAAGCAGCTTTAATAACATCTTTTAAAATTTCAGATTGCCAGGAAACCTAGTAGTTTACTTTTATTCAGCTTTTAATATATACAAGCTCTGGGATGAATGTGAAGACCTTGGAGTAGAGAAAAGGTCTACTAGAATCATTCTAAGGCTGAAGAATTACATTTATATAAATATATTGCAGAAGTCTAAGTTTTCAAACCAAATCTCCTCAAATTTCTAATGAAGTATTGCCACTAATGTACCTTTGTCATGTACCTTTATCAATATGGAGGGCCACAAGATGGACTTACTCCTTCCTCGAAGATAGACCCCAGAAGAGAAGACTGATATTGATATGATAGCTAAGGCAAAGCAGTGTCCAACGCTGCAGCGTCAATTACCATTGGGCTGAGATTTAGGATGACTGACAACAAAACCAGGCGTGAAGTGTGGAAAAGGTTTTATGCTGCAGAGAGTGAACAGGATTTGGAATGACGGCAGTGGATACAGATATAATAGGAGCCAAGAGAACTGGATAAATATTTGAAAAAGAGCCTCAGGACTCACACCAGCAGGTTCAGGAACAGTTATTACCCCTCAACCATTAGGCTGTTGAACCAGAGGGGATGATTTCAATCAACTTCACTTGCCCATCACTGAACTGTTCCCAACACTTCCAAGGACTCTTCATCTCATGCTATTGATATTTATTGTGTAGATATTTATTATCATTATTACCATTTTTTTCTTTTTGAATTGCATCGTTTCTATTATGTTTCTTAGATTTTCTGAGTATGCCGGCAAGAAAATTAGTACAATATTTGTGGATGAGTACAATAAATGATGACATATATATAGTTTGATATAAATTTAGTTTCGACTTTGCACTTTGAGGAGGTGCACAATAAAAAAAAAATGGGAGTAATAAGGCAACCTGTTGAATGAGCTGTCCTTAGAGCCAACTAGCCCAATATCCTCCTCTAGTGCTCCGTATTTTTACGATTCTATAATTTCATAGATTACAAGGTTACATTCCCCTTCCTTTCAAAGACTATGCTTTGTATTTATTTATCTCTTTATTGAGATACAAGCTACACTGCCCAGCAACCCCATTTTAACCCTAACCTAATCACTGGGCAATTTACAATGATTAACCTAACAACAGGTATGTCTTTAGACTGTGAGAGGAAACCAGAGCACCCAAAAGTCCACGTGATTACAGATTATATCGGAATTGAACTCTGAACTCTGACTACCCAAGCCGTAATAGCATCATTCTAACTGCTACACTACCATGGCCACTGTGGGGTTGTTGTTAGGGTGTAAGTAGTATTGCTTCCTATCAATGTCCTGTTTCTGTCCATTCACTCAATGGTTAATAATGTGCTGAAAATGGATAGAGTCTCACCAACAAGGTGCTTCTGGTTGGAAGGCAAAAATATTTTCTCCAACTGTTTTGGATATGATATGGCTTGACATCAGCGTGCCAGAGTTCAACGTCTTTGAAATACTTGTAAATACAGCACTGTGCAAAAGTTTTAGTCATATACTGTATATATAGCTAGAGTGCTGAAGACTTTTGCACAGTACTGTAGTAATTTTATGTATTGCACTGTACTGCTGCCTCAAGAAAAAACAAATTTCATGACATCTGTGAGTGATGATAAAGCAGATTCTGATATGGGTCTTTATTGTGGTCTGAGAGTGGGAAGGGGCCGGGGAGAGGGGAATCATTTTTGGGAAAAGGGGAAAGGAGAGGGGAGGGAATGGGAAGCATCAGAGCGACATTCTGTAATGATCAATAAACAATTTGTTTAGAATCAAGTTACCTTGCCCTGTGATTCAAGATTGGGTGTATCTGCAGGTGAACCACCTCCCCACCCCTGGCACCCCTTCTCTGTCCCACACCCCTCCCATGACTCTCTAACCTTGTCATTACCAACATACTTTGCTCCTGCTAGATTTACAGACTCACTGTCTACTCCATGTTGACAAATACAGTACTGTGCAAAAGTCTTAGGCACCCTAGCAATATATACAGTATGTGTCTAAGACTTCTGAACAGTACTGTAGATGTTACTCAACACTGGTGGAAGCAAATTGCAACCACATCGTATTTTTGTGCACTATGGTTGAAAAGGAGATTATCTGTTAAGACTTCTCTTTATTCTGCCCACAATATGAGAATCTCCAAAGCCTTTTAGAGAAACATTATTAGACAAAATTTAGCACTATTGAAGAGAGAGACATGAGTATAGGAGGCTAGGAGCTTGACTGAAAACACGGAGCAGAGAGAACTTAAGAACTGGCAAGATTTGGGAAGGAAATTTAAGTGCTTAGCGCTTAGGTAATTGAAGGCACAGCAGCTAGTGGTGGAGCAAATAACATAAAGTTCTTCAGCCACAAATTAAGAACCAGCAGAGCTGATATGTTGAAAATGTGCCAGATGATTTCTGAGCTATCAAAATCTTTGAAGTACCTTTCCACAAATATGTCAGTGCATACACATCCCAAGAAACAGCACAGTACGTTGATGATTTGAATTTCTAAATTGAATCAAATTAATGATAGAACTTAACTCTTTCCTCAAACCAAATGCTTGTGTTATTTGTTAATCATTATATAATTTGATTCGAGTTTCAATTCTTGTGCCTTACAAATAAATTTCTCCACAACCTTTCACTTTCAAGTGCCTTAACTCAGACTAAAGATTAAGGTGCTGTAACATTTCAGTCTGGGAGCAATCAATCAAATTCACACGGTTATCAATTTGTGCAGATGGCAAAGCAAAAACCCATTGTTAAGCAAAATTGCTTCCATAGAAACCATAGAAACTACAGCACAGAAACAGGCCTTTTGGCCCTTCTTGGCTGTGCCGAACCATTTTCTGCCTAGTCCCACTGACCTGCGCACGGACCATATCCCTCCATACACCTCCCATCCATGTATCTGTCCAATTTATTCTTAAATGTTAAAAAAGAACCCGCATTTACCACCTCGTCTGGCAGCTCATTCCATACTCCCACCACTCTCTGTGTGAAGAAGCCCCCCCTAATGTTCCCTTTAAACTTTTCCCCCCTCACCCTTAACCCATGTCCTCTGGTTTTTTTCTCCCCTTGCCTCAGTGGAAGAAGCCTGCTTGCATTCACTCTATCTATACCCATCATAATTTTATATACCTCTATCAAATCTCCCCTCATTCTTCTACGCTCCAGGGAATAAAGTCCTAACCTATTCAACCTTTCTCTGTAACTGAGTTTCTCAAGTCCCGGCAACATCCTTGTAAACCTTCTCTGCACTCTTTCAACCTTATTTATATCCTTCCTGTAATTTGGTGACCAAAACTGAACACAATACTCCAGATTCGGCCTCACCAATGCCTTATACAACCTCATCATAACATTCCAGCTCTTATATTCAATATTTTGATTAATAAAGGCCAATGTACCAGAAGCTCTCTTTACGACCCTATCTACCTGTGACGACACTTTTAGGGAATTTTGTATCTGTATTCCCAGATCCCTCTGTTCCACTGCACTCCTCAGTGCCTTACCATTAACCCTGTATGTTCTATGCTAGTTTGTCCTTCCAACGTGCAATGCCTCACACTTGTCAGTATTAAACTCCATCTGCCATTTTTCAGCCAATTTTTCCAGCTGGTCCAGGTCCCTCTGCAGGCTCTGAAAACCTTCCTCACTGTCTACTACACCTCCAATCTTTGTATCATCAGCAAACTTGCTGATCCAATTTACCACATTATCATCCAGATCATTGATATAGATGACAAATAACAATGGACCCAGCACAGATCCCTGTGGCACACCACTAGTCACAGGCCTCCACTCAGAGAAGCAATTCTCTACCACCACTCTCTGGCTTCTTCCATCGAGCCAATTTCTAATCCAATTTACCACCTCTCCATGTATACCTAGCGACTGAATTTTCCTAACTAACCTCCCATGCGGGACCTTGTCAAAGGCCTTACTGAAGTCCATGTAGACAATATCCACTGCCTTCCCTTCATCCACTTTCCTGGTAACCTCCTCGAAAACTACAACAGATTGGTCAAACATGACCTACCACGCACAAAGCCATGTTGACTCTCCCTAATAAGCCCCTGTCTATCCAAATGCTTGTAGATTCTGTTTCTTAGTACTCCCTCCAATGACTTACCTACTACTGACGTTAAACTCACCGGCCTATAATTTCCCGGATTACTTTTCGATCCTTTTTTAAACAACCGAACAACATGAGCCACTCTCCAATCCTCCGGCACTTCACCCGTAGACAGCGACATTTTAAATATTTCTGCCAGGGCCCCTGCAATTTCAACACTAGTCTCCTTCAAGGTCAGAGGGAACACCCTGTCAGGTCCCGGGGATTTATCCACCTTAATTTTCCTCAAGACAGCAAGGACCTCCTCCTTTTCAATCTGTACAGTTTCCATGGTCTCACTACTTGTTTCCCTTAATTCCATAGGTTTCATGCCAGCTTCCTTAGTAAATACAGACGCAAAAAACCTATTTAAGATCTCCCCCATTTCCTTTGGTTCCGCACAAAGCCGACCACTCTGATCTTCAAGAGGACCAATTTTATCCCTTACAATCCTTTTGCTCTTAATATACTTGTAAAAGCTCTTTGGATTATCCTTCACTTTGACTGCCAAGGCTACTGGGCTTTTGCACAGCAGCTAAACGCACTCATTGTTTCACAAACCAGCACATCAACAATGAACAATGAGCAAACTTTGCAGGGGGGCTTGTGCTGGCAGAGCTTTTTTCTTTAAATATTGAAATTTCCCATCATTCAGAACATTATCTTAAACTTAACCCTTCATCTATAATTCACGTGAAGCCGTTGCTCATCATTCCCCCCACTTTATTTTTTATTATTTATTGAGATACTGCACAGAACAGGCCCTTCTGGCCCTTTGAGCAGTGCTGCTGCGCAGGGATTTAACCCTGGCCTAACCACAGGACAATTTACAATGGCCAACTAACGTACCAACCAGTACAACCTTAGACTGTAGGGGGAAACCAGAGCACCCAGTCATGGGGAGAACGTAGAAACTCTTTACAGGCAGTGGGAGATAGTGAACCCGGGTCACCTATATTGTAAAGTATTCCAACCACTACACTACCATGCCGTACTTTATGTTGATTATAATATACAAAGAAAGAAAAAACTGACGTGATAAAAATTCCAACTGGACAGTAGAGAATCAGAAAATATGTTCTTGTTTACTCTGCAAAAAAAAAAAAAAATTGGCTTCCTCACCTTGTGAGAGGAAGGTGCAGCCTGTAATAGGCAAATGTTGCGAAATCCTCCACTGTTTGTGGAAGTAGTGGAAGATGTTTGGAAAATATTAGATGTATGAGCATTCATCTTCATCATTATGTGTAGTGTCATAAGACATTAGCGATCATGGTCTATTGACCATAATTGTTCTTGGCAATTTTTTCTTCAGAAGTGGTTTGCCATTGCCTTCTCCTGGGCAGTGTCTTTACAAGGCATGTGACCACTGCCATTATCAATACTCTTCAGGGATTGTCTACCTAGCGTCAGTGGTCACACACCCAGGACTTGTGATATGCCCCAGCTGCCCATATGACCATCCACCACCTGCTCCCATGGCTTCACATAACTTCACATGACTCTTTTAAGGGGACTAAGCAGGTGCTACACTTTGCCCAAGGGTGTCCTGCAGGCTAGTGGAGGGAAGGAGTGCCTTACACCTCCTTTGGTAGAGATGTATCTCCACCCCATCACCCAGGTACTTAATGTTATTTAAACTGAAAAGCTGGTGGGATTTGTACTGGCCCATTTATGTTGCTCTGTTATATTGTTTGGGCCCAGCTGCTGTGCAGAAGTTGGTATTCACCTCCAGGACTATCCTGAGCAGAAACTTCCACTCATGTAGTAAATCCGTCAAGGACATGGCATAAAAGACACTCATCAGTCCAAAGCTTGAGTATTGCGTGGTCATATGGGATCCTCATCAAGCTAATAATAAGAAGCCCTTTGAAAAAATCCAATGCCGTGCTGCTCGCTTTGTGTTAAATGATTACAGCAGGAAATCCAGTGTCATCACCATGCTCTTGAAAACCACTTGAAAACCAACGTATTTAACTACGGTTAATTTTCATTTTCAAAGAAGTTCACAACATCACTCCATCAAACACCTAAATTCATCACAGGGTCAGTTCACCTCGACAGCAAACTGGACCTCACATATTGGAAACTCCTTCATTCAATGAGATTTGCTACCAGTACTCCCTCTACCCAAGATCAACAAGAGAGTGGAATCTTCTGCCGCCAGACCTGCGTAGTATTTCTGACATTAATATTTTTAAAGATAGACTCAATCAAATCGATTTAGGGGATCTAGTCTAAAAAGTTTACTTTATAATTTAACTCCCATACCGTTCACACCAACTGCACGTTTATAACAGCCGTCCGGCGGTGCTTGTACAGTACCAAGCAGAAGCAGAAGAAGACTAACAAGATCTGCCTTCCAAATGTAACTAAGGTATTACGGCACTCCGGGGGTGGGGGGAGGGGAAGCATCATGGTCGGCAGCCCACCCTAGCATTCCTAATGACCAGCACGATTTATTGTTCTTGTGCTAAAATGCTTTTGTGGGATTATGGCGGGATGTTCAAGTTCACTTATTGTTACATTTCAAGTTGGGTTATACAGTTATTTGCATGTGTGTTTGTGGGTCACCCTGACTGTAACCGGGGTGTGTAATAATCACCTTCCCCGCCTGCATGTGACTGAGTGGGGGTCATAGTGCCTGGTCTGTTTTTGTGCTTGTTGCAATAAAAACAGCTATTGAGCTAAACGAGCTTTCCTCATCTGTTATCATAGACCAAATGCTCACCACAGTATGTTCAAAGACTCAAGAATCAAAGATATCGAAGTATAGTTATTATCAAAGTGTATATGCAGTGTACAACCCTGAGATTCATCTTCCCATGGACAGCCACAAAACAAAGAAAACCATGGAACCCATTCGAAGAAAAACATCGAACCCCAACACACATAAAAAAACAAAGAACAATTAAAAAAGAATCATTTAAATGATGACCATGTATGATGCGTATAGAAATAGCAGATTATAAATATGCAGACTAATGTCCAATATATTTTCAAATTGAATCTATATTTGTCAAACTGTCCAACAACATTTGGAGGTATAAAGGCTACTGGTGTTAAACAGTATTTTATAAAAGGATTATTTGAATTCCCTCTATGAATTGATGTTGGGCACGTGGCCAAGTGGTTAAGGCGTTCGTCTAGTGATCTGAAGGTCGCTAGTCCAAGCCTCAGTTGTGGCAGTGTGTTTGTGTCCTTGAGCAAGGCACTTAACCACACATTGCTCTAGTGTCTGTGCGAGGAGTGGTGCCCCACACAGACTTCCAATCTGCACCTTGTAAGGCATGAAAATGCCCGACGCAGGCCTCTTTTGGTCTGAGTCGACGTTCCCTCCCCTCCCTCTATGAAGTAATTCCATTTCAAATCAATTAAGACTCAGTCAGCATAAACTGAATGTTGTTTACACAACTTCATTTCCCGTAAAAGGGTTTTCATATTGTTTCAGACCTGACGCATTCACGGCCTGTGACTCAGTTGTATGCTGCTTCAGTGAACACTTGATGGATCCGCAGCTAAATCAGGTCACCTTGCGGTAAAGAAAGATTTTATGGTTTATGGTCCATGAGTCAGTAAGCAAAAAAAAGAGTGACAGCAATGTGTGGAATTAAATATCAGTGGTCAATGCCAGCAGTGGAAGGTGTGGGTTATGTCCAAGTCACACTGGTCATCTCATTTAATTCATCAAGTTCCCCTTGCAAAACATTATCAAATCTTTTCAAAATATTTGCATTAACATCTGTTTCCTAATCCAAGTTTTCCTGATTTTATTTACTGTGTTGCCTTATACTTTATACTTCTATTTCTCAAATGGCCATTTTCTAGACATATCACAGGTGGAATGGAAACACCAATGCTCTTGAGTGGAAAATCCTACAAAAAAGTAGTGGATATAGCCCTCCCAACCATTGAGCACACCTACATGAAATGTACCAGCTGTCGCATTTCATGATGCATGAAATAGATGAATTGCAAAGTAGCATCCACCATTAGGCTCTACCCGTGATGGATTGGACTGTATTCACTACTTTGGTTGCCAGGCTTGGGACAGTCCATGGTGGGCTTCTCAAATTTCTCACCATACCACAAAGACATGTTGGGAGGTTACCCCTGGATTAGGAGGGTGGCCGGAGTGTCAGTGTGTTGGGGTGGAGAGGGAGGAGATTTAGGAAAATAAGAAAAGATTGCAAGTCAGGGATTGGAATTGATTGGGATGTGCTCTGAGAGCCTGCATAGATTCTGTTGTGACTCCAAACAAGCCACATGGAGGCCAGAGCTATAGATATTCCAGGTCTGTCTTCAACACAAACACATGAAGAGATGTATGGTAAAACCTGTCTGAACGCAAAATCAGAATTTTATACACTTAAGTACAGAGATAAAAAATAAGTGATTCATTACAATTGCATAATTTGTTTCAGTACTTTCAGAGCCTACAAATAGTTCCATAGAATTAATCTAAATCTATACGTACCTAAGGTTGCACTGGAGAGAAGCGATACTGGTAGAGAGCTAGTAGCAATATAGTTTTATACTCAATGTTTAACTTTCAAACCTGAAAACTGCAGTTGAAAATACTGTAGTAAGCAATGTACTTTAAGCAATTTAATTTTCTTTTTATTTCAAAAGTAGCCTATTCATAATAAATAAAAATATACAAAGAAAGGAACAGGGCAAAATTCTGTTACATTCATTATCATCTTCAGTAGTGTAAACTTCTAAGTTAAAAAAACATGAACACCATTACCCCTCACATGGCTGTCTGAGGTGATCTCCTTTTCTTCAAGGAGCTTCCCCACCCAACTCTGCCACCAAATATAACTCAGCAGAAGATCCCTAGGCTGTGATGCTTCCCCACAGAGCCTTAGCCTTGGCTCCACCGAGCAGCTGTGCATCCCTCAGCATGTAGTCCTGTACACTGGACTGTGCCAGTCAGTAGAATTCTCTAACAGACATCTCACTGTGCTGGAAAAGCAACTTGTTTTGGGCAGATCAAAGAGCATTTTTCAGCGAGTTGATGACGTTCCAGAAGCACTTGATGTCTGCCTGGGAGCAGCACATAGATCAGAGAGTGCTCTGTTAAGCAGCTGCTGGGGGCGAACATTAGATTATGAAGACACGCAGTCCTCTTTTATTGTCATTTAGTAATGCATGCATTAAGAAATGATACAATATTTCCTCCAGTGTGATATCACAAAACAGAGGACAGTCCAAGACTGAAAAAACTGACAAAACCACATAATTATAACATATAGTTACAACAGTGCAACAATACCATAACTTGATGAAGAAGTCCATGAGCACAGTAAAAGTTCAAAGTCTCTCAAATGTCCCACATCTCACACATACGGGAGAAGGAAGAAAAACTCTCCCTGCCATGCCTGACTTCAATCCGTCTCTGAGTCATCCGAAAACTTTGAGCCTCCGAATCAGCTCTCCGACACCGAGTACTGAGCGCCATCTCTGTCCGAACGATTTGACCTCAATCTCGGTCGCCAACAGCAGGCAAAGCGGGGGATTTTGAGGCCTACCCTCCGGAAGATTCCCGACCACGCAGCAACAACAGCAGCGAACGAGCGTTTCAGAAATTTCTCCAGATGTTTCTCTGTGCTTTCACGTCCCTCTCCATCAAATCAGAATTGTCTATGGCCCCTATTTAATGGATACAATATTTTTCACCGGAGGGCTGCACACGCGCGGAGGGCTGCGCACGCACAACGTGCTGCTCTCTCTCCTCCCCCCGTCCATCTTTCATCTTCCTCCACACCCTCTCAGCAAATCTACAGTGAGGATAACTGTCTCTTCCCCACCTTGGCCACCCTGAGGGCAGTGTACACTGGGGGTGATATATCATCTGTACAGCAAGGTTCTGATTGGGAGTGCCAGCCACATGAGGTCATACAGTCACAGTCATGGTCAGAGACTACAGCACAGAAACAGGCCCCAGGACCCAACTAGTCCATGCTGAATTATTAATATACCTTGCTGCACCACAGCCCTCCATGCCCCTCCCTTCCATGTACCCATCAAAATTTCTGCTAAATGTTAAAATCGATCCCACATCCACCATTTCTGCTGGCAGCTCGTTCCACATTGTCACCAGCCTTGAGTGAAGAGGCTCCCCCGCTCATGCCTGGACCTAGACTTGGTTGTCAGAGACTATTTGAGATGAACATCACTGGGAGCATTTAACAGGTAGTGGGAGCTTCTCCCTATTATCACCCCCAGCTATAACAACCTTAATGAACCTTACTTGGAAGAACTCTTCCACAAAGGGCAGGCAGTGTTGCCATGCCCAGCTGTCTGGGACATTGCACAGCAACAGGAACATCAGTGCATAGTGACACATGGTGCCCGCAGTCTTTGCATCCACACGTCACCTGATACAGCCACATTCAAAGATAGTCATCAGGATAAGGGCAACCTTCAAAGTTCAAATTAAGTTTATTATCAAAGTACATATATGTCAACATACACAACATACTCACTTTCTTGCAGGCATACATGGTGAATCCAAGGAACACAATGGAATCAATCAATGGCCACACCCAACAGGTCAGATGAGCAACCAATGTGCAAATGACAACAAGCCGAGGGGTGGTTCTATAAATACACAAACATTTCAACTATTTTACTTACAGACCCAGCCATGCCAAAGGGTTTCGGCCCAAAACGTCAACTGTACTTTTTTCCATAGACGCTGCCTGGCCTGCTGAGTTCCTCCAGCATTTTGTGCGTGTTGCTTAGATAATCATGACTCTTTCATGTACTATGTGCAAAATAGCCAGTCTGGAACCTTAAATTTTAAAACTTTGATGTAAACCAATTAGCATCGGCCTATTGTCTGTAAGTTTTGCCCGTGCATATAAGTACAGTACTGTGCAAAAGTCTTAGGCTTATATATATATACTGCAGTTAGGGTGCCTAAGATATTTGCATAGTACTGTAATAGATTTATGTATTGATCTGTACTGCTGCTGAAAGCAAAAAAAAACAAATTTCATGACATATGTGAGGGATAATAAACCTGATTCTGATATGGGTCTCTATTGTGGACAGAGTGTGGGAAGGGGGTGGGGAGAATCACGGTTGGAAGTGAGATGCACCAGAGAGTCATTCTGTAATGATCAATAAACAATTTGTTTGCAATCAAATGACCTTGCCCTGCTGTCTCAGGGCTGGGTGTGTCTGCACCTGCACCACCCTCCGCCCCAGGCGCTCCTTCTCTGCCATCTGTCCCACACCACTCCACCCTCACCATTCCCAACATCCTTTGCTCCGCCAGATTTACAAACTTGCTCTCTGCTCTGCATTGACAAATACAGTACTGTGCAAAAGTCTTATGTACCCTACCTCCCTCCCCCTCTCTCTCTCTCTCTCTCTCTCTCTGTCTCTCTCTCTCTCTATATATATATAACTTTTGCAAAATACTGTATGTCATGTCAATTTCCTAAGTATACATCTAGAGTGGTCTCTTTCTGTGAGCCAATAACCTGCTCCCTCCATTGACACTGTCATTGGTCATGCAGCTACCTTTTTTATTTCAAGAGTGATTGCTGCTATATTTGAAAACAGTTCCCAACAGGGGTTCCCATCTTGGGGGCCGTGGACCCCTCAGTAAATGGTAGGGGCCCACGGCATAAAAAAGGTTGGGAACCCCTGATTTAAAAGCTGGTTCTTGGTTGATAATGGTTACCACACTCTTTCTGCTACTCCCCACAAACTTGATGAACTAAATGGCCTCCTTGTACACCATAAGGAAATACAGCATGAAATATTATGAAACCCATAGATGTCTCTCAGCCTTTTTCTTACCTCTTTCAAATAGCCATCGACATCAAATACTGCACATTAATTCCCCCCTTGCTAGACACAGCACATGTCTACAATAAATGTCGCTTATATTTTCATTGCTCGATATTTTTACACACTGAACCTACTTATTAATTACTCCCTCTATATAAATGAAAGTCATTGTTAAAAGCCTAGAAATATTGAGTATGTATAGAAACTGTCCCACATTAGAAGTTACTTGATTATACATTTAAATCCCTGCAGACAAAATCTGGAGTTTGTATTTATTCAGCAGAGCAAAATATGTTTATAATTTTATCAATTTTATTGACCTGTACTTCACAAATCAGCAGCAAAACTGAATCAGTCATTTGCAAATCCTGTCATCTTCATTTTAATTCTTTCCACAGACATAGTTTTCATATTTATTGCTGCTTGACAGAGATTCTGATCCATTTGCAGTTGTACTTTGCAATTGGAAGAAATGAGTTTAATTTATATTTCCACGTTTATGCAATTATTTGTCAAATAGACAGAAAACGCATCAGGCAAAAGAGCAAAATACAAGCAGGAGTAATGATGAAGAGAGAAAAAGGTGAACTTGTGCCCATAATTTACTCACTTTCCCCAATGTGAGCTGTTCTAGCAGCGAGGTACTGACTGAATGAATACTACGGTGCCCCCATCATACCAAGGGAGAATTTAGATTATGAAGACACGCAGTCCTCTTTTATTGTCATTTAGTAATGCATGCATTAAAAAATCATACAATATTTCCTCCAGTGTGACATCACAAAACACAGGACAGACCAAGACTGAAAAAACTAACAAAACCACATAATTATAACATATAGTTACAACAATGCAACAATACCATAACTTAATGAAAAAGTCCATGAGCACAGTAAAAAGTTCAAAGTCTCTCAAATGTCCCACATCTCATGCAGACGGGAGAAGGAAGAAAAACTCTCCCTGCCATGCTTACCACAGTCCGACTCTGAGTCATCCGAAAACTTCGAGCCTCTGATTCAGCTCTCCGACACCAAGTACTGAGCACCATCTCTGTCCGAACGATTCGACCTCAATCTCGGTCGCCAACAGCAGGCAAAGCCGGGGATTTTGAGGCCTTCCCTCCAGAAGATTCCCGACCGCACAGTAACGACAGCAGCAAACGAGCGTTTCAGAAATTTCTCCAGATGTTCCTCTGTGCTTTCGCGTCCATCTCCATCAAACAGAATTGTCCACGGCCCCTATTTAACGGATACCATATCATTTTCACCAGAGGGCTGCGCACTTCTCTCTCTCCTCCCGCCAGATCATTCAGGGCTTTGTGACACAAGTGTAGGCGCAGCTTTCCAATGTCTAACAGAAGACTTATGAGGCCATATGGATTTAGCACCAAGTTATTTTTTAAAATATATAGTTTATGAAGAACAAAGAACATAGAAGATGAGTGCATTGGTGCATTGCGTTCAATATTCAGGGATAGTCCAGAGCTCACACCAGGAGGCCAGCCTTGCAGGATGTTCAAATGAACTTTATTGATAACACTGCTAGTACAATACATGAACTCCTCCCATGTGGAAGTGGCTAACTGAGTGACATTGGAATAACACTCTTAACTCTTGACGGTTGAAGTAAAAGGGAGGAGAAGATGGCGGTATGACACAGCTTGCAGCGGCCACTCCGGTGAATGATATCTGTTATCGCTCAAGTAGGGTGCTGTGCACAATCCTGATTTAATGGAGACGGACGTGAGAGCACGGAGGAACATCTGGTGAAACTTCTGAAATGCCTGTTTCGCTGCCGCTGCTACTGTGTGATCCAGAATCTCCAGAGGGGAAGGCTCCGAGTCCTCGGCTTTGCTTGTTGCTCGGCAGCCAGGGCGGGGTCGAAGCTCTCGGCAGAGATGGTGCTCGGTGCTCAGTGTCAGAGGGCTGGTCGGAGGCTCGAAGTTTTCGGACGGACTCAGAGTCGGCTGCGGTCGGGTGCTTCCAATGCATTGGCAAGTTTGCGGTGCTTGGAGGTTCATGGCAGGGAGAGTTTCTCCCTTCTACCGTCTGCGTGAGATGATGGGGCTATCGGGACCTGAGACTTTTTTTACTGTGCCCATGGTCTGCTCTTTATCAAATTACGGTATTGCTTTGCACTGTCGTAACTATATGTTATAATTATGTGGTTTTGTCAGTTTTAGTCTTGGTTTGTCCTGTGTCTCTGTGATATCTTTCTGGAGGAACATTGTATCATTTTTTAATGCATGCATTTCTAAATGACAATAAACGAGGACTGAGTGTCCTCATACTCTTAAAAAAAATAAAACTACTAATAGAACTGCCCTGATGCTCTAAAGCAGGTATTCCTAACCTAGGGTCCACAGACCTTCTTGTTAATGGTATTGGTCCATGGCATAAAAAAAGTTTGAGAACTCTTGATCGAAAGTAGAAAAGCACCATTCACAAAACAAGTAGTTTAGGAAGCTGTTGACATCTGCCCAATAATTTTTCAATCAATATGTCCGTTGGCACCAATTTGAAAAAACTCCAGGCTGTATTTCCATGTGTTGTATGGTATATTAATTTCTCAAGTCACACCAGTAAAAATGGATCAGTTATGATCATATTTCTGGTTGTGGAGCTTTAACATTAATAGGCTGACATATTTCTGACATTGCAGCAGCATTTCTCCATCACGTTGGGTGTCAAAAAATACCCAATATACAAATAATTTTTTTCTTATGATGTCATAAACTGGATAACCTCACTTCTATACCCACAGGATGACAGAATCCACGTCCCACGTGGGGTCACGCACACCTCCAGGCAGGTTACCTGGGTGCTTTGCATACAAGGGAGTCCATCACAGTGATTAAGTGGCTGCAAAGCAAATTACAGCAACTTCAATTAGATAACATTAAGTGAAATGCCTGTAATGTGTATCATCTACAAGATACAAGATTTCCCAAACATACTTACTTAGATTATCTAGGGGAGCCCAAGGAGGTTCCCCAAAAGCCATAACTTGAAAAGTTTATCAATATTAGTAATGATAATAAACTCCAAAAGTCACTCTCCATCAGTATTCTAGGAACATCAGAGTAACCAGAAACACATCAAGAAAGCAAATTAATAAATCACAGAATCTAACCATCACAACCACGGACTCTGCTCTGTGGTCTACACGCTCGTGCAGGCAGAACTGGTTTGGCAAGCTCACTCATCAGTTTGCACGTTCCAGCTAATTACTATTTCATTATAGCAGTATTTAACTCTCTTCTTTTCATTCTAGTCTTGTCAAGGCTTGAACAGAAGCACAGCAGTGTTTATGCTCCCTGCTTACCCTCATCCTTGTCTGGGAAAGAGGACTACCGTTTCGAAAGACGCTGTCTAGGAGCAGTATTTGTTTAGTATTTAGCTATTGCTTTCAGCCGCAGTGTTGGCATTTAACTTTCAGTCTGAGAGCTTTAGCTAATGACCCCGTTGGCCTAGTGTTTATTGTTTATCTTTTCCTTTCAGCTCTGCAACAGTTCTCATTAAGGTCAGTGAATGGTCGACCCACTTCAGTGTCTCACTCTTTCTACATGGGCCAAATCCGAATGTTGTGTCACTAACAGGTCAACATAGAACAGTACAGCACAGAAACAAGCCATTTGGCCCACAATGTTGTGCTGAACCAGCTAAAAAGTAAATAAGTAAAAAAGTAAAAAGTAAGTAAATAAAAAACACCCAAACACTAATACCTCCTTCCTGCACAATGTCCATATCCCTCCATCTTCCCATCTTCCTTACATCCATGTGCCTATCCAAACATTTGTTAAAAGGCTGTAATGTATTTGCCACGACCACCATACCAGACAACATATGCCAGGCATCCACCACTCTTTGAGTAAAAACTTACCCCTCACATCCCCACTGAACCTACTTATCTTCAATGCACACTCTGCAGTGTTAGATATTTCAGCCCTGGGAGACAAATGCTCTCTGTCCACTCTATCTATGCCTCTCATAATCTTATAAACTTCTATCAGATCTCCCCTCAGCCTCTGGCATTCCAGAGAAAACAACCCAAGTTCATCCAGCCTCTCATGGTAGCACATGCCCCATAAGCCAGGCAGCCCCCGCAACATCCTTCCTATACTGGGGGTGACCAGAACTATATGCAATACTCCAGATCTGGCCTAACCAGAGTTTGCAACTCAGTGCTTCAAGTAATAAAAGCAAGCATTCCATAAGCCTTTTTAACCACCTTAATGTCCTATGTAACTACTTCCAAGAAGCTAAAAACTTGGATCCCAAGATCCCTCTGTTCAGCAACACTGTTCAGGATCTTGCCCTTAACAGTGTACTGTCTCCTTGCATTTGCCCTTCCAAGGCGCAACACCTCACATTTATCTGGATTAACCTCCACATGCCATTTCTCTGCCCATATCTGCAACTGACTTATATTGTGCTGTATTCTTTACCAGTCTTCTAAACCATCCACAACTCCACCAATCTTGTATCATCCACAAACTTACTAAACCCACCGATCTATATTTTCATTTGGGTCATTTATATACGTCACAAACAGCAGAGGTCCTAGCACAGATCCCTGCAGAACACCAGTAATTACAGACCTCCAGTTCAAATAAGTCCTTTCAACCACTAAACTCTATCTTCTATGTGTATGCCAGTTCTGAATCCAAACAGTCAATTTGGCGTGGACCCCATGCACCTTAATCTTCTGGATTAGCTTCCCATGAAGGACCTTACCAAACACTTTACTAAAATCCATGTAGTCAACACTTACTGCCCTACCCTCGTCACCTTGTCAAAAAATTCAATCAAGTTGGTAAGGCACAACCTGCCATGCACAAAGCCATGCTGGCTCTCCCTAATTAGGCCACGAGTTTCCAAATGCTCATCTAACCTAAGAATTTTCTCCAGCAATTTTCCTACCACTGACGTGAGACTCACTGGTCTATTTTCCCTTGTTTCCTTCTTAAATAGAGTACAGCATTGGCCAGCTTCCGATCCTCGGGGCCTCATCCTGTGACTAGAGAGCACATGAAGATATTGGTCAAGGGCTCAGCAATCTCATCTCTTGCCTCTTTCAATAACCTGGGGTAAATCCCATCATGCCCTGAAGACCTATCCACCGTAATACTCAGTAGGAGGCCCAACACTTCCTCCTCCTTGACCTCTAAATGGCCTAATATATTTATACACTCAGCACAGATCTCCTGGCCCCCCATATCCTGTTCCTTGGTAAATACTGAAGCAAAGTGCTCATGAAGTACCTCACTCACATTCTCTGCTTCCAAGTAAATGTTCCACACTTTATCCATGAGTGGTCTCACCCTCTCCCTAGTTATCCTCTTGCTCTTGATGTATGTGTAGAATGCTTAGCAGGAATATTACTTGAAGGAGATCTGATGGACAAGGTTAATTTTATTGGGAATAGTTAGCATGACTTTGTTAAGGAGAGATCCTTAATTTGATGATGTTTCTTCAAGGAGGCTATTAGCAGTGTCAGTAAGATTATATGAAAACTAAAATACTGCAAATGCCAGAAATCTGAAGTAAAAATGGAAATTATCGGGTCAGGCTGCAAAGAAAAACAGTTACTGTGTCTGGTCTGAGACTCATTTCCAGAACTGGGAATGGGTAAAAGAAAGTTAGCTTTGGTTAGGAGAAAAGATATGAGAGGGATGGATAGGAAAAAAAGAAATATCCCTGATAGGAGGAGTTCAAGCGGATCAAATAGGAAGATACCATATATGATAATTCCCTTCATTAGAATAAAAAAGCAAAGAATTTACAGTTCAACTATCTGAACTGCTGGTAAGGCCACAGCACAGCTGGATTATTATGAACAGAAGTGTAGATGTCTTTCCAAAGCAGGGGTCCCCAACCTGGGGACCATGGACCTTTTGCTTAATGGTGATGGTTGAGGGTTGTTACTGCAATTAGAAGTCTATAACCAGTGGTGTGCTGCAGGGCTCAATTCTGAAAAGTGTTTTTTTTTTTTGCAATACACATAAACAATCAGGTGGTGAATTTAGCAGGTATAATAAATAAGTTTGCCGATGACTCAGATTGCTGGCAGTGTTGATAATGCGGGAGATGGCACTCAAAGCTTATGATCTAAAGTTTCAATATAATAGCAACTGCATATCAGTCTTCTCTTTGTGAATGGAACTAATGTCAATGGAAATGGAATTCAAAAGAAAAATTCAATGCATGTGAATTGTAATTTCGGACATAAAATAGGAGATGAACTTCGGTAGGACCAGGAGCATAGACCTGTCACATATTATTGTGCATTCTTAATCACCTTATCTACCTGTGCTGCTGCCTACATGTATCTTTGGACTTCAAAGCCCTTGTTAAACCCTTTATCCTAACCTTACTAGATTTCTCAAAATTTATCTCCTTACTTTATTCAATCTGCCATTTCCCTATCTGCCTTAAAAGCTGATCAATATCATTCTAGGATTCTGTACCCTACATTTCTTCAAGGTGGCACACTGGAGATACATCTCTACCAAAGGAGGTGCAAGGCACTCCTTCCCTCCGATAGTCTGCTAGTCATCCTTGGGCAAGATGTAGCACCTGCTTAGCCACCCCACCACCCCGATCAGGGTCACGTAAAGCCATGGGAGCAGGTGGTGGATGGTCATATTGGTCATATAAGCAGCCGGTGCATTTCACACATCCTGATGCCAGGCGGACAATCTCTGAAGAGTATTGATAATGGCTGGGGTCACCTGTCTTGTAAAGACACTGCCCAGAGGAACCACTTCTGCAGAAACATTTACCATGAACAATCATGGTCAAAGAAAGACGATGATCACCAACGTCATACAATATGGCATGTAATGATGATGATGATATTTCTTCATTTTGTATAATTATTTGTTTAGTGGATGTAATGCCATAATTTTAATCTGACTTTTTATATTATCTTATGTGAACTTGTTGCTAATGGAACCTTTTATGAAAATTTAGCATATTTACAAAGGAGTAAATGTATAAAGCAACACACACACAATGCTGGTGGAACTCAGCAAGCCAGGCAGCACCTATGGAAAAGAGTAAACATTTTGGGCCAAGACCCTTCATCAGGACTGGAGGAAAAGATGAGAACTTAGAGTAAGCAGGAGGGGGAGGGGAAGAAGAAATACAAGATGGCAGGTGATTGGTGAGGGGAGGGGGGTGAAGTAAAGAGCTGGGAAGTTGATTGGTAAAAGGATAAAAGGCTGGAGAAGGTGGAATTTGATAGGAGAGGGTCGAAGTCCTCGGAAGAAAGGGAAGGAAGAGGGGTGCCAGAGGGGGGTTGCTGGGCAGGTAAGGAGATAAGGTGAGAGAGGGAAACAAGAATGGGGAATGGTGAAGGAGAGGGAGAGGGCAATTACCAAAGGTGATATCTACATACCTCAACTACATATAAACTTCTGGTTATTCCCCCCCCCACCACCATTCCCCATTCTTATCAAGTCTCCTTACCTGCCCATCACCTCCCTCTGGCGCTCCTCCTTCTTCCCTTTTTTCAATGGTCTTCTGACCTCTCCTATCAGATTCCCCCTTCTCCAGCCCTTTATCTCTTTCTCCAATCAACTTCCCAGCTCTTTACTTCACCCCCTCCCTCTCCCAGGTTCATCTATCACCTACCACCTTGTACTTCTTCCTCCCCTCCCCCCACCTTCTTATTCTAAATTCTCATCTTTTTTTCCTTGTCCTGATGAAGCAGCTCGGCCCGAAATGTCGACTGTCTACTCTTTTCCATAGATGCTGCCTGGCCTACTGAAGTCCTCCAGCATTTTATCTGCAGATTTCCTCGTGTCAGCATTTTGTTTGTATTGCTTTGGATTTCCATCATCTGCAGGTTTTCTCCTGTAAGTGTATAAATATGGTTCCTTTGTTATTTAAGAAAGATTTGAATAAGCCTTTTATAACAGACTCAATAGGAACTTCAAATGACTCCATGAATCCTATCAAAGGGCCTTATGCCCTTCAATTCTAAATGCCAGTTCTTCTGAAGTTTCATTAACTGCCTTGGCCAAAAGGAAGAGGAATTGACTTGGTGACTGATAACAGTAATCACATTGGATTACAATGATCATTGCAACAATTCTTTACATTTGTATTAGGGATTAGCATTACTAAAGGAAAAGATGCAGTAGAGAAATAAACCAAAGACTACCATTATTGTCTATAATGCCTGTCCATAGCAACAATTCTGCCTGATTATTGACAATCAAAGAAACCTTTAGAATCTGTATTTCAGCAAATATGATCCATTAAAATACTGCTTTGATTTGGATTTGACCTGTTATTTTTTATAGATATGATGAATGCTTCACAGTAAGGAAGGTACAAAACCAGACTCTGTCACTGTGGCCTCAGGGGCTGCTTTTTAATTCTTGCTGTTTATATAGCTGCAGCAATGGTATCCGATCAAAGCACATCCATGATATCTTTGGCTACTGTCCTAATTTTTGAAATATCTGAAATTTTATATCATTTTAATGCCTACAAGAGGGAGGGGTTGCACTTCATTAGGACCAATCAGGATAGGTCTTACATATTGAACAGTAGGGCACTGAGGAGCTCTGCAGAGCAAAGGGATCTGGGAATACAGGTCCATAATTCACTGGAAGTGGTATCACAGGTAGATCAGGTCATGAAGAAAGCCTAAGACTATAAGACCATAAGATATAGGAGCAGAAGTAGGCCATTCGGCCCGTCAAGTCTGCTCCGCCATTCAATCATGGGCTGATCCAATTCTTCCAGTCATCCCCACTTCCCTGCTTTCACCCCATACCCTTTGAGCCCTGGTTAATCAAGAACCTATCTATTTCTGCCTTAAATACACACAATGACTTGGCCTCCACAGCCACTCATGGCAACAAATTCTGCAGATTTACCACCCTCTGACTAAAGTAATTTCTCCACATTTCAGTTCTAAAAGGATGTCCTTCAGTCCTGAAGTTATGCCTTCTTGTCCTAGAATCCCCTACCATGGGAAATAACTTTGCCATATCTCATCTGTTCAGGCCTTTTAACATATGGAAAGATTGAATAGGTTAGGACTTTATTCTTCGGAGCATAGGAGATTGAGAGGAGATTTGATGGAGGTATACAAAATTACAAGGGGTATAGACAAGGCAAATGCAAGCAGTTTTTTTTCCCACTGCGGTTGGGTGGAACTACAACTGGAATTCAAAGGTTAAGGGTGAAAGTTGAAAAGTTTAAAGGGAACATGAGAAGAAGCTTATTCACTCAGAGCATCGTGAGTGTGTGGAATGAACTGCCAGCAGAAATAGTCCAATGCAGGTTCGATTTCAATGTTTAAGAGAATTTGAATAGGTACCTGGATGGTAGAGGCATGGAGGGATCTGGTCCTGGTGCAGCTTGAACCAGGACTAGATGGGCTGAAGGGCCTGTTTCTGTGCTATACTTTTTGGTGATTCAATGACTCTATTTTCCTATTAATTATATATATTGTAATTAAATTGAGTATAAACACCAGTACTGTGTTTGAACATACAAGTAATTGAAAAGTCAAATATTGAAAACTTGAGGAATGAAGCCAGGAATCCAGAACACATAAATAATTTACAAAGGCTGATTTTTAATCTGTCGCAGCTGAAACAAATGTTACCAATCTCAACAGTTCTTCCAACAGTATTGGGACATCACTTCATCTAATCAAAGAAAATGGATTCACTAAAATGATTTTAAAATTAATCATTAAACAATTATGTGGTGTGTTGGTGTAAAGGATCAGAAGGAGCAGAAAGAGGCAATGGTATTACTAGAGGCTACCAAGACTTGTAATGGTATCTTTGAGACTGAACAAATTGCCTTTATTCTTACAGGTGTTCAGTGCTGGGTATGATGTAATATTTCAAAGCACAATTTGATAAGAAGGATGGAAATGGCATACATTTGGGCGTTCACAATGATTTGACCCACCGAAAGCTGGATAGATTTCTGTAACTGTGGTGAAAGAAAGCCCTTGCATCCTGAGGCTTGGTTCTGGAACTTATATATTTAGTGAACAAATTATTTTAAATATGTATGTATGTATTGATTTATTTATTTATCGAGATACTGCACAGAATAGGCTCTTCTAGCCCTTCCCCCAGCAATCCCCCAATTTAATCCCAGCCTAATCAGAGGACAATGTACAAACAGCGGCACACCTTTGGACTGTGGGTGGAAACCAGAGCAAATGAAGGAAACCCATGTAGTCACAGGGAGAATGTACAAACTCCTTACAGACAGTGGCGGGAATTGAACCTGGGTCGCTAGTGCTGTAAAGCATTGTGCTGACAACTACGCTACAGAGTCATCCACTTGTAAAGATTAAAAAATAAAACTTGCAACCAAATAGGATGTTCTTTTTAAAATGTTAGTTCTTAATTGCAATTGTTGTGTTTGGAGGTACGGTAGCATAGCCGTTAACACAACACTGACTGGGGTTTCAATTCCTACTGCTACCTATATGACAATCCGGCCCAGCGTCAGGGCATCAGGGCCCATGGCAAGGGACAGATCGGTTCAGCTCACTACTCCCTGACTTCCTGGCTCAGCGCTGAACTAAGGGTCTCGGACTCTCTTTGTGGACTTCAGTTCAGAACACTATTTGTTTACAGTTTTTGTTAGCTCAACTTTTTATCTATCTGAGCACTAGGTGTTCGAAATCTTTATTTTTATGGGTTCTTTCAGGTATCTTTGTTTCATAGCTGCCTGTTAGGAGACAATATCAATGTTCTGTAATGTATACATACATAGATAGTAAATGTACTTTGAACTTAGAACTTTTCAAAGTTTAAACTTTCTCCCTGTGACTGTGTGGGGTTCCTCCAGGTGCTCCCATTTCCTCCCACATTCCAAAGCTGTACCATCAGGGTTAGAGTTAGTGAGTTGGAGGTTTGCTTTGTAGGCGCCAGAAGCATGGTGACACTTGTGGGTTGCCCCCAGGACAAGCCCTGAATTGTGTTAGTCATTGGCGCAAACAACGCATTTCACTGAATGTTTTGATGTTTCAATGTACGTGTGACATGTAGAGAATATTAATCCTAACCATTCAGCAAGTTTAAGAAAAGGGTTTCAATGAGATGGAATTGAATGCTTGATACTATATGGAAACTATAGGAAGGCGATAACGAGACCACCTCACTTGTGCGTGACTGTGATAGCCCTCAGACCACGGCAATCGGCGGTCATTTTGAAAGCTGCAGCATTGGAGATGCTGATCAGATGGAAAGACCTGTCTCCTCTCCAGTGAAAACCAATGATCCCTAGTTGTCTTGAATTTAAATACCAACCAGGCTGGAAACTACTTAACTTCTGAGATCAGTTTAGTGCAATGAGCTCTTGTGGCCTATGCAGAGCACTGAGAGCATTGCCCTCCAAGGTTCTTAAAGCACCTGAATTCGTTAATTGTTTTTTAACAAAAGTCATTAATTGTTAGGAATTCTCTGTGTTCTTCTCGAGCAACTCGCTCTTTATAATGCGGTCTCAGTTTATTTTGATAGGCTTGGGGACTCCGTATTACTTGTATATTTAAGTGGACGCCCAACTAGCACTAATCATGGGGTGCTAGTTCTGAGAATGTGATGCCTTGAGCTGTCGCTTGGCCTAGCTACCGATGTTCTGTTGGAATTCTTATGAATAAACTTGGGTCTCCATCTCTGCATTGGAGTTTGTCTTTCCTCCACATTTGTATTCCAACATTCCCGAAGCATATTACAACAGCTATGATCAAAATTAGCCTCAACAGACTTTGATTTAGAGAAAAGTGGTGCAAAATTCTGATCTAAATGGCAGGTGCTTTTTGTTTCCCAATAAAATCCAAAGTACCTGTGAACATCTGTGGGAGTTAGTTGCACCAAATTCCATATTAAGGTGAATGAAGTGCTTTGACATCTAGAGTAGATTGTAAAGTAAGTGTGTCAGTGTTGGCAATATTAAAAACAGACGTTTTGAGCAATTGATCATGTTTTTATCTGTTTCGCATAGGAAGGAACAGCCCATTCGAACCCATTGTGATGGTGATCACAATGTCGGTGCATGAGAACTACTGATCAATTTCTGCTGATTGTCGTCACTTTCCTACAAGATTTTAGAGCTTTCTAGTTAAAGTCAGTGTGTTGTGGTTCAGTACTACACAAAAGTCTTAGGCACATATGTATAACGAAGGTGCCTAAGACCCTTGCACAGTACTGTAGTAATTTTACGTATTACGTTATACTGCTGCCACAAAACAAAAAAGAATTTTCATGATAGATGGGAGTGATGATAAACCTGATTCTGATATGGGTCTCTATTGTAGACTGCGAGTGGGAAGGGGGCAAGGAGAGGGGAATCATGCTTGGGAAAAGAGGAGAGAGCAGGAAGCACCAGAAAGACATTTTGTAATGGTCAATAGATGAATTGTTTGGAATCAAATTACCTTGCCTGGTGTCTCAGTGCTGGGTGTGTCTGTACCTGTGCCACCCCCACCTTCCGCCCCAGCATTCCTTATCTGCCACCTGTCCCACAGTCCTCCAGTGGTGTTCCACCCTTGCCACTCCCTACATCCTTTGCTCCCGCCAGATTTACAAACTCGCTCTCCACTCCATGTTGACAAATACAGTATTGTGCAGAAGTCTCAGGCTATATCTATGTGCCTATGTGTACCATAAGTTGTTCTGTCATGATATCAAGCTACACAATCTTGTTGCTTATAAACATGGGGGCACTGCATCTTCCCCCACTGGAAACCTCCATGACCGATAGATGAAGGGAGGTGAGTTGGAGTGGGAAAAACGGCAATAAAAGAGAGAAGGAGCGGAGCAGGAGGTTTTACGTTTTGTAACTTCAAAACGTTAAACTAATTCAAAGGGAGACACGTGAGTCAGAGATTGCAAGTCTAACTTCATGTTTACTTTAAGCGAGGCACACATGTATCACGTGGTAGCGTGATGACGTATGCAATTCACGTATTTATACATATAAACCATAATGAATTATTTAGCGAAGAAGAATGCAGAACCAATCAATATACTGTATGTAGAAGATTACTCAAATATAAATGAAATATTAAATGCACAACTGAAGGTTTGCTGAAGGAGCACACTTTCTACTCTGATGCGGAGTGGAGGAGCATGTCAAGGAAATTAAATTTCGAACTTTATCACTCGCCGGGTGAGCTGGTGAGCCTACAACTAACAAGTAAGCCATTGGCAGTTCAACAGAATGGGCGCGTGAATCCTGTTGTTCTGGAAGATGACAGCAACTGCAAGTGATGTGGATCCTGCTACTCACTCAGTGGGAGCTATGACATCATCCATCAGGAGCTGCATGATGGCTGGGTTTGCAGCTGCCCACTATTTGTTCCTATTGCAAAGGCTGGGCTCTGTGCTCTCCTCAGAGCCCCACAAAAGCTTGGTTCAACACTCTTTGACAGTCTTTCTGCCCTTGAGACCCTTCACAAGGCCCCCCATTCCTGAGCATGTACAGGTATGGCTTTTCTGGTAAGCCTGAATCTCTGCCCTCTGCCTCTCCACCGGACCCCACCTCCTCCCATCCCCACCCCGGTTCTCCTCATGCCATCCACATAATTCATCTCAGCACTGCTCCTTAAGTTAGTGTCAGTTGAGTCATCACTCTCTTCCTCTTGTACAAGGAGGAAACTCTTTAGGCTCGGAAAGCAGAAAGATACAGAGGGAAGGCTGTGCTGAGGGTCCAGCAGCATACAAAGTAGGATGAGGGGTAGCTCGTGGTGATGATCCTGCCAAACATTGTTATTTTATCCTCCCCTGCCTTCATCTTCAGCCTTGTTTGCACCAATGATGGCAGAATCAACTTGAATACAGAGTGAAAGGAAGTCATTTATTGAATCAATACTCTACCTCCCCTCATCTCCATAACCCCTAACATCCTTTCCTTTCAGATACTCACTCAGCTCCATCTAAGGCTAAAATGGAATCTGGCTCTATAACTAATCCTGACAGATCCTAACCACCAGCTGTGTTAAAAAAAAAAATCCCTATATTGATCTTGGGCCATTTGCCAACATAAATTTTACTATGATGCCAGTGGAACATTTTTCTCTATCTACTCAGTATATTCCCATCTTGACTTTAAATACCAAATCTCCTTGCGATCTCTTTTGTTACAAAGAGAACATCTCCAGCTTCTCCAGCTCATTCACATAGTTACAATCTCTCATTCTTGGAAACATTTTGATAAATTTCTTTAGCCCTGCCTCTAAAGAGTGGTCCCTGGAACAGAATAAAATGCCACATTTATGTTTGAACCAGTGTTTCATAATGGTTCATCATGACTTCCTTGTTCTTTTACTTACTACACCTCACTGTGGTCCAATTACTCATTCTTTTCAAGTTTCCTTTTCATAGAACATAGAACATCGAAAAGTACAGCACAGTACAGGCCCTTCGGCCCACAATGTTGTGCCGACCCTCAAACCCTGCCTCCCATATAAGCTCCCACCTTAAATTCCTCCATGTACCTGTCTAGTAGTTTCTTAAAAAACTCATTCGAACAACTTTCAAACAACTCAATCCGGATATTGGGTTAAGAGAAAGAAGAAATATAAGAAGAGGAAAAAGAACAATTTTGAAAGAAAGAATTCTAACCATTTACTCCAAAAAAAAACTGAGATTCAACAGTTAAGAGTTCTTCCCTGCCTGAGCAGGTGTAAATGATTTGGATTACATTAGGAATGATTGTGTTAATGGATAATGACTCTGTTAATTTTAACACTTAGCTCTTTATGTTAAAGCATTTAATGTACAAAATAACAGTGTTTTGCTTGAATGATATCTTTTCTTTTCCAGACAGCCCAAGAGTCTTTTTCTGTTGATCAGTGTCAAAAAAGCCAAACTAAATCTACTGTGATTCAACATTGTAAAACAATAAAACATGAAAACTTCCAAGGTGGGGGGAGGTGAGTACTTTTTATAGGCATTATATTCTCACCTGTCTATCATCTCCCCATGGGTCCCTTTCCTCCTTCCCTTTCTCCTGTGGTCCACTCTCCTCTCCTGTCAGATTCCTTCTTCTCTAGACCATTACCTATCCCACACAGCATTTTGTACCTGGAGTACTGTGTGCAGTTTTGATCTCCAAATTTGAGGAAGGACATTCTTGCTATTGAGGGAGCGCAGCATAGGTTCACAATGTTAATTCCCGGGATGGCGCGACTGTCACATGTGGAAAGATTGGAGCGACTGGGCTTGTATACTCTGGAATTTAGAAGGCTGAGAGGGGATCTTATTGAAACATATAAGATTATTAAGGGATTGAACACGCTGGAGGCAGGAAGCATGTTCCTGCTGATGGGTGAGTCCAGAACCAGAGGCCACAGTTTAAGAATAAGGGGTAGGCCATTTAGAACAGAGTTGAGGAAAAACATTTTCACCCAGAGAGTGGTGGATATATGGAATGCTCTGCCCCAGAAGGCTGCGGAGGCCAAGCCCCTGGATGCTTTCAAGAAAGAGATGGATAGAGCTCTTAAAGATAGCAGAATCAAAGGTTATGGGGATAAGGCAGAACTGGATACTGATTGTGGATGATCAGCCATGATCACAATGAAGGGCAGTGCAGGCTCGAAGGGCCGAATGGCCTACTCCTGCACCTATTGTCTATTGTCTACTGTCTATTTGAATTTCCAGCATCTGCAGAATCTTTTGTGTTTATGACGTCCTTGCATCTTTTTCTTAGTTCTTCCTTCGGTAATCTGCGTCCACAACAGAGTGTGTAATGGTACATCTGTTCAGATAGGTTGGTGTTAGCCATAGGAATAATGAGGTCTGACGTCTTAACGCTGGGAATGTTGATCTAGGAGATGAGTCTGAAACTGGAGAATTTTACAGAGAAACCATCGGTAATTTTTTTTCAGTGCTTTAAAATGCCAGCTGTAGATGGCAAGGTCTCAGAGACATATAGAAGCATTTGAGAGAAATACAATAGGCATCCGTTAGTCTCGTGAGACCATGGATTTGCACCTTGGAAGGTTTCCAGGTTGCAGGCCTGCGCAAGGTTGTATGGAAGACCAGCAGTTGCCCATGCTACAAGTCTCCCCTCTCCACGCCATCGATGTTGACCAAGGGAAGGGCATTAGGACCGATACAGCTTAGCACCGGTGTCATCGCAGAGCAATGTGTGGTTAAGTGCCTTGCTCAAGGACACAACATGCTGCCTCAGCTGAGGCTCAAACTAGCGACCTTCAGATCACTAGACCAACGCCTTAACCACTTGGCCACGCGCCAAAATACAATTATGGTAACATCAACGAGAAATTCTGGCATTTAGCTACATTGCTGGAAAATGGCGGCTGATTAACACATTCATGTTTATTTTGTTTTTTTGTTTGATTTATTTCGTAATAAAGTGCAGAGTTGGCCCTTACAACCCTTTGAGCCTCACCACCCCAACAATTCCAGAATCCTGATTAACCATAACCTGATCATGGGAGAATTTACAATGACCAATTAACCTAACTGGTACATTTGGTACATCTTTGGGCAGTGAAAGGAAATTGGAGCATCATCATTACTGTGTGCCATGTCGTATGATGTGGGCTATTATGGTCTCATGACCATGATTGCTCTTGATATGCTTTTCCACGGAAGTGGTTTGCCATTGCCTTCTTCTGGGCAGTGTTTTCACAAGACATGTGACCCCAGCCATTATCAATACTCTTCAGAAATTGTCTGCCCGGCGTCAGTGGTCGCATAACCAGGACTTGTGATGGACACCGGCTGTTCATACGAACAACCACCACCTGCTCCCATGGCCTCAAGTGACCCTGATCAGGGGGCTAAGCAGGTTCTACGCCTTGCCCAAGGGGGACCTGCAGGCTAGAGGAGGGAAGGAGCACCTTACACCTCCTTTGGTAGAGATATATCTCCACCCACGACCCAAGAGCGTACTTACAGATGACGTTGGAAATTAACTCTGAACTCCAACAACCTGAACTGTAATAACGTCACGCTAACCACTACCATGCCACCCCATTTTACCAGAAAACAGATGGTTAAAGGAAGATTTGACCAGTTATAGAATATTGTCACTTTAAGTTCTCATTTGAATGTTAATAAGACCATAAGGTATAGGAGCAGAATTAGGCCATTTGGCCCATCGAGTCACTCTGCCATTTCATCATTGCTGATCCAGTATTCCTCTCCACCCCAGTCTCCAGCCTTCTCCCCCTATCCCTTCATGCCCTGACCAATCAAGAATTTACAAAACTCTGCCTTAAATGTACATAAGGACCTGGCCTCCACAGCTGCCTGTGGTAAAGAATGCCACAGATTTATCACTCTCTGGTGAAAGAAGTTCCTTCTCACCTCCATTCTAAAAGGACGCCCCTCTATTCTGAGGCTGTGTACTCTGGTCTTAGACTCTCCCAACATAGGAAACATCCTCTCCACATCCATGCTATCAAGGCATTTCACCATTTGATAGGTTTCAATTAACACCCTTCATTCTTCTAAATTCGAGTAAATACAGGCCCAGAGCCATCAAACACTCTTCATTTGACAAGTCATTGAATCATAGAATCATTTTTGTGAACCTTCTTTGAACCTTTTCCAGTTTCAGCACATCCTTTCTAAGATAAGGGGCCCAAACCTGTTCACAATACTCCAAGTGAAGCCTCACCAGTGCTTTATAGAGTTCCAACATTACATCCTTGCTTTTATATTCTTGTCCTCTTGAAATGAATGCTAACATTGTATTTGTCTTCCTCACCACAGACCCAACCTGCAAATTAACCTTTAGGGAATATTGCACAAGGAATCCCAATACCCTTTGCACATCAGTATTTTTGTATTCCTTCTCCATTTAGAAAGTAGCTCACCCTTTCGTTTCTTATACCAAAGTGCATAACCATACACTTCTGAACACTGTATTCCATCTGCCATTTCTTTGCCCATTCTCCTAATCGGTCTAAGACCTTCAGTGGCCTCTCTACTTCCTCAAAGCTACCTGCTCTTCCACCTACCTTCATATTGTCTGCAAACTTTGCAACAAAGCCATCATTTCCATCATCCAAATTATAAACATATAATGTAAAAAGAATCGGTCCCAACACAGACCCTTGTGGAACACTACTAGTCACTGGCAGCCAGCCAGAAAAGGCTCCCTTTATTCCTATTCTTTGCCTCCTGCCAATCAGCCACTGCTTCATCCATGATAGAATCTTTCCTGTAATATCATGGGCTCCTGGCTTGCTAAGCAGCCTCATGTGTGGCGTGTTGTCAAATGCCTTCTGAAAATCAAAGTACACATCAACCGATTCTCCTTTGTCTATTTTGATTGTTGTTTCTTCAAAGGATTACAACAGATTTGTCAGACAAGATTTTCCCTTGAGGAAACCATGCTGATGACGGCCTGTTTTATCATGTGCCACCACGTACCCTGAGATCTCATTCTTAATAAATGACTTAACATCTTCCCAGCCACTGAGGTCAGACTGATTGGCCTATAGTTTCCTTTCTTTTGCTTCTCTCCCTTCTTGAAGAGCGGAGTGACATTTGTAATTTTCCAGTCTTCCAGAACCATTCCAGAATCTAGTGATTCTTGAAAGATCATTACTAATGCCTCCACAATCTCTTCAGAACTCTAGGGTGTACACCATCTGGTCTAGGTGACTTATCCACCTTCAGACCTTTCAGTTTCCCAAAAACCTTCTCTCTAGTTATGGTAACTTCACACACTTCATAAACTCTGACACTTGGAACTTCCACCATACTACTGGTGTCTTCCACAGTGAAGACTGATGCAAAATTCTTATTCGACCTGCTACTTTGTTGTCCCCCATTACTGCTTCACTAGCATCATTTTCCAATGGTCTGATATCCACTCTCACCACTGATTTACAATTTATGTATCTGAAGAAACTTTTGCTATTAATATAGTCTTTCTAATCCTGTTTTCTTTTACTTCATACCTTCCCAAATTTAATGTATCATATCACACATTTGAAAATTTAATTGATTCTGATTTAGACCACAAGACCAGAAGGTGTGGGAACAGAATTAGGCCATTTGGGCCATTGAGTTTCTCCAGCATTTCATCATAGCTGATCCATTTCCCTCTCATCCCCAATCTCTTGTTTTCTCCCTGTATCCCTTCATGCCCTGACCAATCAAAAATCTATCAACCTTTGCCTCAAATATACCCAAGACTTGGCCTTCACAGCTGCCTATGGCAATGAATTTCACAGATTCACCACTCTCTGGCTAAAGAAATTCCCCCTAATCTCCTTTCTAAATAGAAATCCCTCTATTCTGAGGCTGTGCCCGTTGGTCCTAGACTTCCCCGTTATAGGAAACATCCCTCCACATCCACTCTGTCAAGGCCTTTCAACATTCAAAAGGTTTCAATGAGACCCCCTTCATTTTTCTGAATTCCAGTGAGCACAGGGCCTGAGCCATCAAATGCTCCTCATATGATAAGCCTTTCAATTCAGGAATCATTTTCATTAATCTCCTTTGAACCCTCTCCAATGTCAGCACATCCTTTCTAAGATAAGGGGCCCAAAACTGCTCACAATTCTACAAGGCATCTCCGATACCTTATGAAATCTCAACATCACATCTTTACTTTGACATTCTAGTCCTCTCAGAATGAATGCTAACTTTGCACTTGCCTACCTTACCACAGACTCAAACTGCAAATTAACCTTTAGGGAATCCTGCACAAGGACTCTCAATTCCCTTTGCACTTCTGATTTTTGAATTTCCTCTCCATTTGGAAAATAGTCTGTGCTTTTATTTCCTCTACCAAAGTGCACGAACATTTACTTTGTGCTTGAGTTCAGTGCTGCATCTTTTCTTTCAAACTATATGATAAGATAGTTGATTCATTGTGATAATTATGGAATATAATACCAACATATCCTTAAGATATATTTCTCCTCCAGCATGCACTTAAAATGCAAAGGATAAAATTACATCATTAAAAATACATTGTTGTTGGTGATTCGTACAAAGCAAAAAAGCTCTATTGATTCACAAATTGAAGGATTATCTTGTGTTCCTTCTACACTTTATAGAAAGCTAAAGAAGGTTAAAGGCAACAGAATTTCTCCTTGAGTAATCCTGACATTAGCAGCTGCTGCCGAACACATATTCATCAATAGTATTCTGTGGTCTATCCATGTCTCGTGCATCTTTAGTGACATCTAGAGGTTTATTTGAGATTTTTAAACTTTCACAATTGTAGATTGGATGAGACAAACTTCAAAATGAATAAATGTGTGAAAGCTTTATTGAGAGATAATTACAATACTTGCAAAAGTCTTAGGCACATATACATTAGCTACCATGCCTAAGACTTTTGCACAATACTGTATTTGTCAACATGGAGTGGAGAGCAAGCTTGTAAATCCAGCGGGACGTTAGGAATGGCGAGGGTGGAGCACCAAGGGAAGGGTGTGGGACAAGTGGCAGAGAAGGAGTGCCAGGGCCAGTGGTGCAGACAAACCCCGCCCTGAGACACCAGGCAAAGTCATTTGATTCCAGACAATTGATCATCGCAGAATGTCTCTTTGTGCTTCCCACTCCCTCCCCTCTCCCTGTCCCCTTCCCATTCTGTCCACAATAGGGACAGGTATCAGAATCAGGTCTTTCATCACTCACATATTGTATGTCATGAAACTTGTTTTTGTTTTGTGGCAGCAGTACAGTGCAATACATGAAATTACTGTAACACCATGCAAAAGTCTAGACACCCTAGATATATATATTAACTTCAGACTTTTGCACAGTACTCTAAATGTACTACTTATAGTAAATAATTAACCATAAACAAAGGATTTAATAATATACAATGCCCTTACTTACCTTTTGATCAATATAAACAATTAGAATTTAATAAAGTATCCAGGTAAAGAATATTCCAAATTTATATTCTGCATAAAACAGGACAAAGTTATCATTTTTAAAAAAATCTTCAAAATGCATTTGGTTAACGAAATTCTTCAATGTTCTCTGCAAGAGGTCACGATGTATTTTTGATACGGCATTTCACATCTTACATGTTTGAATTTCCTGAAGAACCATTAGATATAATAAACTGCAAATGTGTATTACACAAATAGTTATTGTATTAATTTTAGATGTGTTGTCCTCGATGTCATGTTGTTAGCTCCACAAACTCCAGAAGAAACATAGAATGGAATTGAATTGAACACCTTTTAACCATTTTAATAATGCATCGCATTTACTTTAGTTCATTGCATTTGCTCTCTCACCCTTCCTGGAGATCAGACATATTAAGTTACAAGCCAAATTTCTCTTTTGGGAGATTATTTTTTTTTTACTTTCTGCAGAGACATTATTCAATGCTGCTCATATGACTTAAAATGAGAGAGGAGAATGTGCTCTTTGTGTCCTGCATGTGCAAATATAAGGAAGTTTTCTTGTGAGTACCTTTCCCCCAGGGTAGAAATGTCTAGTACCAGAGGGCATGCATTGAAGGTGAGGAGGGTAGGTTCAAAGGGGATGGGAGGGGTAAGTTTTTTACTCAGAGAGTGGTGGATGCCTGGAACGTTCTGCCTGGTATGGCGGTAGAGGCAAATACATTAGGGGCTTTTAAGAGATGTTTAGGTAGGCGCATGGATGTGAAGAAGATGGAGGGATATGGACATTGGGTAGGTAGGAGGAATTAGTTTTGGGTTTTCTTCAATTTACTTTTTAGCTGGTTCGGCACAACATTGCAAGCTGAACGGCTTGTTCCTGTGTTGTACTTTTCTGCGTTCTATATGAAAAAAAATGATATAATGCCTTACTGAGCTGATAAGAAGTTATTAACTTTTTATTGGGAAAAGTGAAGTTCTGGAAAGCCATTGAGGAGCAATAGTAATACAACTCCCTGAAACAACATCTTAGCATTCTTTTTTAATCTCAGGATTCCAGTATTCATTTCAGCACCATGATTTCTCTAGCAATGCATATGTACATAGCTAGGATGCCTCAGACTTTTGTACGGTACTGTAGTAATTTTATGTATCGCCCTGTACAGCAGCCTTGAAAAAAACAGGTTTGATGACATATGTGACTGATGATAAACCTGATCCTAATGTGGGCCTCCATTGTGGACTGAGAGTGGGAAGGACCAAGGAGAGGGGAATCATGGTTGGGAAAAGGGGAATGGAGAGGGTAAGGAGCAGAAAACACCAGAGAGGCATTCTGTAATGATCAATAAACCAATTGTTTGAAATCAAATAACCTTGCCTGATGTCTCAGTGCTGGGTGTGTATGTATGTGAAGAACCCCGCTCCCCCACCATCCCTGGCACTCTTTCTTTGCCTCCTGTTCATACCTTTCCTATGGTGCTCCACCCTCACCATTTCCAACATCTTTTGCTCCCACCAGATTTTAAAACTCACTCTCTGCTCCACATTGATGCAGTGCAGAATTCGTAAGCACACTGGCTACAGTGGTGCTAGAAACCCCATAGAACTTACACTATTTCTGCATAAATATGACCTAAAATGTGATCAGACCTTCACTTAGGTCCTAAAACTAGATAAATAGAACCCAGTTAAACAAACAATACAAATAATTTTTATACTTGTTCATTTATTTATTGATAAAACTGATCCATTATTACATATATTTGTTGGAAAAAGTATGTGAACCTCTGAGGTAATGCCTTCTACAAAAGCTATTTGGAGTCAGGTGTTCCAATCAATGAGACGATTTTGGAGGTGTGGGCTGTAGAGGTGCCCTGCCCTATAAAAAAGACCATAAAGTCAGGTTACTGAAAGAACCAGCTGTTCGCAAGAAAGATCTGTTTATGTGCACCATGCCTCGATCAAAACAACTTTGAAAGGACCTTAGAAGCAGAATTTTAGAGATAAAGAAAGCTGGAAAAAGCTACAAAAGCATTTGTGAAGACCTGAGTGTTCATCAGTCCACAGTAAAGAAATTGTCTACAAATGGAGGAAACTCAGTACTGTTGCTACGCTCCCTAGGGATGGGCATCCTGCAAAGGTCGCACCAAGAGCACAACATGCAATGCTGAATCAGGTGAAAAAGTACCCAAGGTTAACAACCAAAGACCTGCAGAAATCTCTATAACTTCCTAAAGTCTCTGTTCATGTGTTCACTACAAGAAAATCAATGAACAAGAATGGTGATCATGGAAGGACACCATGGAGGAAACCACTGCTTTTTAAAAAAAACATTGTTACATGTATCAAATTTTCAAAAGACCACCTGGATGTTCTACAACATTTCTGGGACAATGTTCTGTGGACGGATGAGACAAATGTTGATTTTTTTTCGGCAGAAAAGCACACTGCTATGTTTGGAGGGAAAAGGGCACTGCACACCAACACCAAAACCTCATTCCAACTGTGAAGCATGGTGGAAGGAGCATCATGGTTTGGGCATGCTTTGCTGTCTCAGGGTCTGGACAGCCTGCAATCATTGAGGGAACAATGAATGCAAAATTGTATCAAGACATTTTATAAGAGAATGTCAGGGTAGCAGTATGTCTCCTGAAGTTTAATAGAAGGTGGTTAATGCAACAAGACAATGATCTGTTAGACAAGAGTAAATCAACAACAGAATAGTTGAAAAAGAAGAACATTCATGTTTTGGAATGGCCGAGTCAAAGTCCTGACCTTAATCCTTTAGAAATATTGTGGAAGCAGGCAGTTCATGCAAGGAAGCCCACCAACACCCCAGTGTTGAAGCAGAGTTTGTGAAAAGGAATGGCCTAAAATTTCTCCAAGTCGATGTGCAGGACTAATCAACAGTTGCCAGATACACTTGGTTGAAGTTATTGCTGTACAAAGGGATCACACCAATTACTGAAAGCAAAGATTCACATACTTTTTCCAAACAATTTGTGTAATATTGGATCATTTTTCTCAATAAATAAATGAACAAGTATAATGTTTTTGTGTTGTTTATTTAATTGGGTTCTCTTTATCTTGCCTTAGGACTTACAGTACATGAAGATCTGATCACATTTTAGCTCATATTTATGCAGAAATAGAAAAAATTCTATAAGGTTCACGAACTTTCTAGCGCCGCTATATATATTTGTGTGTGTGTGTGTGTGTGTGTGTGTGTGTGTGTGTGCCTAAGTCTTTTGCACAGTACTGTATGTCTAATGTGATAGGACATGAGCATTGGGATCTGTGCTGTATAACATAACATTACAAGTAGCACAAGGCTTGTCATAATGTAGGAATCACAGATTCCAATGAAAACTGAATGCAAATGAGAGTCCATAGCACTTAAAATTACAATGCTCCATAATTAATTTCCTCGATGGTTTATCTCTATCCGTCACAGAATTCATAAGGTAAGTCATGTGTATAAACAAAACACTAAGGAGTAAAAATCTAGTTAACAATCACAGGTGATTTATGAGTGAAAAAAATGTTAGTTTTAAGGTAAAATGCTCTCATGAATTTTAACTGAGATCCCAACAACAAAGTCTAATAAAGTCACCATAATAATATGGAAGCTCATCAAGTTCTGGATAAATTGTAATCTTCACAATGTAATGAAGTCTTCATGCCTTGACATGGCTCCAGAGGGTGTTGTGCTCCAAGGATTTAAGAGCACCCGAATTGGTTCATTGTTGTTTAATTAGAGTCATTAATCGTTTAGAATCCCTTGTGTTTTTCTTGAGCGACTTTATCTTTGTAATGTGGTCTTCTGGTGCTTTCTGTTTAAGCTGGTTAAATTTATTTTAATAGGCTTAGGGATTCTGTGTTACTTGTATCATTTATGTGGATGCCCTCTTAGTGCTAACCATGGGGTCCGAGTTTGGAGAATGTTACTTCTCCACAGTATTGCTTGGCCGAGCCACCAATGTACTTTTGGAATTATTGTGAATAAACTCTCATCACCATCTCCACATCGGAGTCTGTCTTTTCTCCACACTTGCCAGTGCACATCATGACACGTAATTGCTGATAATTTGTTTAAATTTTTCCTAGAATTTCTTCGTAAACATCAGAAAATGACTGGGTTCATCAGTACCTCGACATTGTTTGTACCTTCATTCGGATCATACCTGATTGATTCTTCATATCAATTTACCCACCATTGACTGATAACCCTTTAAACAATCACCTCCCCCCACCTTTTTACTCAGGCATCTTCCCCTTTCCTTTTCCATCCTGAAGAAGGGTCTGGGCCCTTACTCTTTTCCATTGATGCTGCCTGAGCTGCTGAGTTCCTCCAACATTTTGTGCATGTTGCACTAAGTCAAGATTTGTTCTTCATTCTGAAAGTTCCAGTTGACTCAATATCCACATTTTTCTCTATGAAATTCAGTTTGTGAATTTCATAATTCATCTAGATTTTGTGAATTTCATAATTCATCTAGATTTTGTGAGACTTAAATCTTTCGGATCTCACTACTGAACATTTAATACTTATTAAGATTGCAACTCCAGTATCACAGTACCATCACAAGGGAAAAAACTTAACTCTGTCTATTCCATTGAGTTATCTTATTGTTTTCAACACCTCAATTAAAACACCATTTTTCCTTCCAACCTCCAAGAGAACCAGAACCTTGTTGTAGGGTTTGGAGGCTTGCGTGTCTCAATGGCCTTGAGAGATATGTTGGCTAGAGTCAGTGCCTTGTGCTTTGGCTCTTGGTAGGATCACCCATGCTAAGCAAGCCAGGCTAAGAGTGGTCCACTGATCCTCCAAGTTTGGGGGTTCCGCTCAGGGCAAACAACCCTGACTGGTCAAAAAATATTGTTGCAGAAACAGCAACAAAGAATCCTTCATTATCCGTGTGGAACAGTATGGACGGTACCGCTGCCTGTAAGAAGCCTGAACATTCTCCCCTTGACAGTGTGGGTTTCCTCCAGGTGATCCAGTCTCCTCCCACAATGCAAGGATGTACCAGTTGGTGGATTAATAGCTTATAATAAATCGTCCTATGATTAAATCAGGGGTTTGCAGGGCAGCGCAACTCAAAGGGTTGGAACGGCCTGTTTCATGCTTTACGTCTCTAAATAAAAACAAAATAAATAAGTAAGCTGTTGTCTGCTGAAAAGTTGGCGTAATGTATATCCACTAAAGGGATGAAACCTACTCATGCATCTTGCCCTATACTTGACATAGTGCAGGGAGTCCATTTCAAAGGAGGGGAGATATTGCTGGTGGCTTTGGTATGTAATAGCTGATTTAGATTTTGTAAGTACTTCAATGCTTCCAGGCATTTTAAGTATTTGTTTTTAAAGATTTCAGATGGCAGGGTGGGGATCTATTTCTACCAAAGGAGGTGTAAGGCACTCCTTCCCTCCACTAACCTGCAGGTCACCTTGGGCAAGGTGTAGCAACAGCTTAGCCGTTCCCCCCCCCCCGCCCCCCTCAGGGTCACATGAAGCCACGGGAGCGGGTTGTTAGCCCTGAGCTGAACCCCTAAACCAGGAGGACAGGTGGACCACTGTTATTCTGGCTTGTTTAGCATGGGTGACCCTACCAAGAGCCAAAGTTTAAGGCTCTGACTCTAGCTAGCATAGCTCTCCAGGTCACTGAGATACAAACCCTTCAAACCCCACAACAAATTGGTGCATATCACGAGTCCTGGTTATGCGACCACTAACACCAGCCAGATAATCTCTGAATTGATAATAGCTGGTGTCACCCATCTTGTAAAGACACTGCCCAGAAGAAGAAAATGGCAAACTATTTTTCCGTAGAAAAATTTGCTGGAGGAGCTTGATCACCTACATCATACAACACAGCACATAATAATGATTATGATGATAAAGTGAAGATAAAAATTTTGGTAGTTTTATCAGCTTTTAATAGGTATTGAATACCTCTGAATTGTTTAGATAGTGTAAAAAATCTGGTGGATTCATGGATTATCTCTACCATATTGGTGTGCAGTGGACTTCTTCCAGGGGTTTTGTGGACTTTATCATCATAAACTTGACAGAGACCACTGAAAAACAAAAACAAAACAGTACATGTTGCAAATCTGAAATAAAAGTGGAAAAGGCTGGAAGATCTCTACAGGTCAGGCAGAACCCATGGAAAAGGAAACAGAGCTACCCTTCATCAGGTAAAGATACTTCACCCTGAAACACTTACTCTATTTTGCTTTCTACTGATACATTGCCTGACCTATGAATTATTTCAAGCATTTTCTATTTATATAAATAAGAAAGCTAGTTTTATTTTTCAATGTGATGGGCACGTGGCCAACTGGTTAAGGCAGTCGACCAGCGATCTGAAGGCTTTGAGTTCGAACCCCAGGCAAGACAACGTGTTGTGTCCTTGAGCAAGGCACTTAATCATGCAGTGCTCTTCGACGACGCTGGTGCCAAGCTGTATGGGTCCTAATGCCCTTCCCTTGGACAACATTGGTGTCATGGAGAGGGGAGACTTGCAGCATGGGCAACTGCCAGTCTTCCATACAACCTTGCCCAGTCCTGCGCCCTGGAGAATGAAGACTTTCCAGGTGAAGATCCATGGTCTCGCAAGACTAATGGATGCCTTTAATGATGTGTTCGAAGTTCAAAATAAATTCCAAAGTACATATGTCCCCATTCACCACAAGGCGGGAGGAGAAGATGGCAGCGCAATGCAGCTCGCAGCAGCCACTCCAGTGGTGATGTCTGTTATTTGTCAAGTATGGTGCCGTGCACAGTCCTGATTTGATGGAGACGGACGTGAGAGCATGGAGGAATATCTGGTGAAACTTCTGAAATGCCTGTTTCGCTGCTGCTGCTACTCTGTGATCCAAAATCTCTGGAGGAGAAGGCCCCGAGTCCTCGGCTTTGCTTGTTGCTCGGCGGCCGGGGCAGGGTCAAAGCGCTCGGCAGAGGATGGTGCTCGGAGAGGCTGTGTCGGAGGGGCTGGTCGGAGGCTCAAAGTTTTCAGACGGACTCAGAGTCCGCTGCGGTCGGGTGCTTCCAGTGCTGCTGCGTCAGCAAGTTGGCGGCGCTTGAAGGTTCATGGCAGGGAGAGTTCCTCTCTTCTGCCGCCTGCATGAGATGATGATCCTATTGGGACTTTGAGACTTTTTTTTATCGTGCCCATGGTCTGCTCTTTCTCAAATTATGGTATTGCTTTGCACTGTTGTAACTATATGTTATAATTATGTGGTTTTGTCAGTTTTAGTCTTGATTTGTCCTGTGTTTTCTTGTGATATCATTCTGGAGGAATGTTGTGTCATTTTTTAATGCATGCATTTCTAAATGACAATAAACGAGGACTGAGTGTCCTCATAATCTAATCTAATTCAGGAGCCTGAGGCACATTCAACCAATCAGAAAAAGCTGCTTCACCTTCGATTTCTAAATGGACGTTGAATCTATGAACATTCCCTCACTGCTTTTTATCCTCTTTCTTTTTTTGCACTATTTAATTTAACTGTATATACTGTATATATATTTACTGTAATTTAGTTTTTATTGGTGTATATTGCAATGTATTCCTGCAGCATAACAACAAATTTCATGGCATATGCCGGTGATATTAAACCTGATTCTGATATACAATCCTAAGATTCATTTTCATGCGCGCATACTCAATAATTCCAATAGCCATAATAGAATCAATGAAGACCGCACCAACTTGGGCATTTAACAAGTGTGCAGAAGACAACCAACTGTGCAAACACAAAATGAAATAAATAATAATAATAATAAATAATTAAGCAATAAATATTGAGAACATGAGACAAAGAGTCCTTGAAAGTGAGCCCATAGGTTGTGGGAACATTTCAACGATGGGGCAAAGTGAAGTTGAGTGAAGTTATCCCCTTCGGCTCAAGAGCCTGATGGTTGTTCCTGAACCTGGTGGTGTGAGTCCTGAGGCTCCCGTACCTTCTGGCTGACGGCAGCAGAGAGAAGAGAGCATGTCCTCGGTGGTGGGGCCCCTGATGATCGATGCTGCCTTCCTGCAGCAGCACTTTGTGAAGATGTGCTCAGTGGTGGGGAGGACTTTACCCCTGCAGGGCACTAACATGATGCAGATGATTCTAATTCTAGCGAGTTGAATTTGGAAGTTACCAAAATTAATCAAGTTGGGCACAAGAGGAGTTTATTGACAGTAATATTGGCTTCAGGAAGAATAATTTAGCTTGATGTTAGTAACTGATTTAACTAATGCTTTTGTCATGAATTGAAGTAAACTATTAGAGAGAGAAATAACAAAGAGAACTGCAAATAACATCTTTCAAATGTCAAAGATGAATTGGAGTTTTTTTTTTATAAATCCAGAAGTTATTTTTTCTTTAAATTAGCTATTGGGAATATGGTGTTTGAAAAAAAAGGTGGCTTTGTCAATAATTTTTTCATGTGTATTGTATTTGTAAATTATAATTCATAAATGAGCCAACAGATATTAGATTTGGACTGGTCTTCACTGAACATTGTTAATCTTGTTAGCTCATTCACTTCACACTGCCGCCGAGGTGCCTCTTCTCCGCAGTTACATCCACTGTGAGCTGCCATGATAATGATGCCATCAATCACCATCCCAAGACAGAAGCTGCCGTGGGAATTATGCCAATTCCTGACTGGTACGTTGAATAAGTTAACCCTGTAGAACTGTAACTGCAACATTCCACATGCACTGAGATAAAGCAATATTTTGAGATGCTCCAACATCACTTTATTTCCTTAAACAATGTAGTTCTCTTCTCTGTATTTAAAGTTCAAAGTACATTTATTATCAAAATATATATACTTTATACATCCTTGAGATTTATTTCCTTACAGGCAGCCGTAAGACTAAGAACCCCAATAGAACCCTTTAAAAACAAAAGAAGATCATCAAACCCCCAATGTGCAGAGAGAAGAAAAACAAAGCAAGCAGACAGCATTCAGAACTGAAGCTCATAACACCAGGTGTCAACGCTGCTAACTCAGGAGTCCACAGAAGCCACTTCAGAAGGCCTCAGTCCAGCACGGAGTTGAACAAACCCCTCGGAGCCGGGAGCCGATCCAGCCCGTCTTTCACCTCCAGCCCTGACCATTTCAGTCTGGCCCAGCTCTCAAATCGTCCAAACCTCGGGTCATTTCTCATACTCTGGCTTGGGCTGCGTCACCTCGATAAGATCAATAGCCGACCTTTCCAGTTCGGCTGGGTTCTTAAATCAGTCAGACCTCAGATCGTTTATCGCCTTGCCTCGCCTCTGCCGCATCAGCTTACCCAATCTTTCCAATTTGGCTTGACCAAATCTCAGATCTTTTTACACCTCGCCCTGACTCCACCGCTTC
This sequence comes from Mobula birostris, assembly GCF_030028105.1. Classification (NCBI taxonomy): domain Eukaryota; kingdom Metazoa; phylum Chordata; class Chondrichthyes; order Myliobatiformes; family Myliobatidae; genus Mobula; species Mobula birostris. The sequence continues at coordinate 34,422,510 of NC_092392.1, read as the reverse complement.
GAATTACCTCCAAGAATGCTTCAGCAACTACAGTCCAATTCTTCATCCAATATACTGACCGTCACTGGTACTGTAAAGCATTCTGTTAACCACTACATCACAATGCTGCCCCATTCTGTGAACAATGGCAGATAGCTGACCACAACTTTAGAGCTCTTTCTTCAGTTAGTCCTGACGTAGGGTCTTGACCTGAAACGTCGACTGTACCTCTTCCTAGAGATGCTGCCTGGCCTGCTGCGTTCACCAGCAACTTTGACGTGTGTTGCTTGAATTTCCAGCATCTGCAGAATTCCTCGTGTTTGCTTTTTTAAAAACAACTTCAGTACTTCTGCATTTTTAGTCAAAGTTTCCACATAAAATTTAGGACACTAAAAAGACGAGTATTACAATATATAAAATATTCTACTGAAGATTCTTAAGACATTGAATTTCATTATCATGTATTGAAATAAATATATATTCAAACATAAAGTCCAGTTCTAAAATATAGCACCATTTTTCAGGCCAGAGGATGGCTACCTTTATTCTACTGGAAGCATTTATTCTTCAGGAACACCTGTGTTATTCAGCTATGTAGGTGTAGTCCCTCATGTTCAAAGGAATACCCTGCATGTATATTTTTTTTCTGTTTATATCATAGCCACATATTCTGCTGCCCACACAGGTGAGCTACACAACATGTTAGACAACTGTGTTCATGAGTATGTATACTCCAGCTAATTACTGTCTCATTATGCTAGTATTTAACTCACTTCTTTTTGTTCCAGTCTTGTCGAGATGACCAAAAGCACAGCAACATTTAATTTTCCTGCTTACCTTCGTCCTTGTCTGAGAAAGCAGACTACCATTTCAACTGAGGCTGGAACTGAACGGTATTCATTTAGTATGTAGTTATCACTTCTAGCCAAAGTGTTGACATTTAACTCTCAGTTTGAGAGTTTTAGTTAATGGCCTTGTTGGCCTAGTGTTTTATTGTCTTTCTTTTCCTTTAAATTTTGCAACTGTTCTCATTAAAGTCACTGAACTGTCAACCGCATCAGTGGTTCTCTCTGTCTCCGGACTTGAGTCATGTCCGAACATTTTGACAGTTTAATGCTTGGTTATGATTCTACGCTTATCATAAAAATCAGGTATATGTGCATGTGTGCTTGTTTCTATTTACGGGATGGAAATGGGAAATACGAAGAAATTAAAGAGGATTTGAGCTGATTAATACATGGAGGGCCGTCAATCCATAAATACCAGGTACCATAGAATTTATAGAGAGAAGGTGGTGCTGTCTGGTAACCCAGCCCAAACATCAGGAAATAGAAGCAAACCGTTTACTGTGTCTGTTTCATTTTGAAACTGAATATGAGAATCCCAGGTGGGAATAAATTGAGAATGTAAAATTAAGAATTTAAAGAAGCACACGTCCATTTCCCGCTCCATTGTGACTAATTTAACACCACTGCAGCAGACAAGTTGCCAATTTTACCTAGGTATCTGATATACAAATAATAATCATTGATACTGGCCATTTTGGCTGAGAAGCTAATCAAGCTGGAAATAACCACCCTTCCAGCTTGATTCCACTTGATGAGAAGGTGTTGCAATATTGGCAACTGCTATGCATTTTTCTCCTGTCCTCTCAGCTTGCGTCTATGAAGGTCAAGAGACAAAATGTCTCAGTCCAGAGTCTTAATCCAATAAGGGAGCTTTCTACTCAGCCCTCTTATGTCTGAAGTATGCAGCATCATTTAAGATAAAAAAATAATAATTTCTGATCCACTTGTGTGTGAAAGAGTACAAGCTATTAAGTAAGCAGTAAGAGAAGTCTATTTACCAAGGAAAAGCCTGATGTCTATCATTTTATAACATACAGTAGCCTATGGTAAATAAAGTTATAACCAGTTTTAAAATTTTAAAGCAGAGAAACTCACTCATTTTGATTTGGGGAAAATTTTAAATTAGTGTAGTGGCTAGCACAGCACTTTACAGTACCAACAATGCAGGTTCAATTCTTGCTGCTGTCAACAAGGAGTCTGTATGTTCTCCTCATCACAGTGTGGGTTCACGCCCACAGTTAGTAGGTTAGTTGGTCATTGTAAATTGTCCCGTGATTAGGCTAGGGTTGAAATGAAGGTTGCTGGGCGGTGCGACTCAAAGGGCTGGAAGAGCCTAATCCTCACAGTATCTCAATAAAATAAATAAATAAATTGTATTTCTAATTAATTTGACAACTCAATGCTACCTGGATGAGTTTTTAGAACATACACTGTACTTTATCCTCTGTGCAAAGGTTTTGCAATAATGCATTCCATATCCCACACATCTTTCAGTGGCGCAATTTAATCTCTGTGAAGATCTCGGGTAGAATAGTTTAGCAATAGCATACAGGTGC